>NC_057833.1:50837500-52087500 GCF_910594005.1 Cervus elaphus | reverse complement strand
TGAAAAGAAGAGAAGCCAAAAGCAAAGAAGAAAGGGAAAGATAAACCCATTTGAATGCAGAGTTCCAAAGAATAGCAAGGAGAGATAAGAAAGCCTTCCTCAGTGATCAATGCAAAGAAACAGAGGAAAACAATAGAATGGGAAAGACTAGAGATCTCTTCAAGAATATTAGAGATACAAAGGGAACATTTCATGCAAGGATGGGCTCTATAAAGGACAGAAATTGTATGGACCTAACAGAAGCAGAACATATTAAGAAGAGATGGCAAGAATACACAGAAAAATGTACAAAAAAGATCTTCATGACCCAGATAATCACAAGGGTGTGATCACTCACTTAGAGCCAGACATCCTGGAATGTGAAGTCAAGTGGGCCTTAGGAAGCATCACTATGAACAAAGCTAGTGGATGTGATGGAATTCCAGTTGAGCTCTTTAAAATCCTAAAAGACGATGCTGTGAAAGTGCTCCTCTCAGTATGCCAGCAACTTTGGAAAACTCAGCAGTGGCCACAGGACTCAAAAAGGTCTGTTTTGATTCCAATCCCAAAGAAAGGCAATGCCAAAGAATGCTCAAACTACCACACAATTGCACTCATCTCACACACTAGTAAAGTAATGCTCAAAATTCTCCAAGCCAGGCTTCAACAATACATGAACCGTGAACTTCAGATGTTCATGCTGGTGAACAGCATGACACAGGACAGAGGAACCAGAGATCAAATTGCCAACATCCACTGGATCATTGAAAAAGCAAGAGAGTTCCAGAAAAACATCTATTTATGCTTTATTGACTATGCCAAAGCCTTTGACTGCATGGATCACTATAAACTGAAAATCCCAAAAGAGAAGGGAAAACCAGACCACCTGACCTGCCTCTTGAGAAATCTGTATGCAGGTCAGGAAGCAACAGTTAGAACTGGACAGGGGACAACAGACTGGTTCCAAATAGGAAAAGGAATACATCAAGGCTGTATACTGTCACCATGCTTATTTAACTTATATGCAGAGTACCTCACGAAAAATGATGGTCTGGATGAAGCACAAGCTAGAATCAAGAAATATCAATAACCTCAGATATGCAGATGACACCACCCTTATGGCAGAAAGTGAAGAACTAAAGAGCCTCTTGATGAAAGTGAAAGAGGAGAGTGAAAAAGTTGGCTTAAAGCTCAACATTCAAAAAACTAGGATCATGGCATCCACTCCCATCACTTCATGGCAAATAGATGGAGAAACAGTGGAAATGGCAGCAGACTTTATTTTTGGGGGCTCCAAAATCACTGCAGATGGTGACTGCAGCCATGAAATAAAAAAATGCTACTCCTTAGAAGAAAAGTTATGACCAACTTAGATAGCATATTAAGAAGCAGAGACATTACTTTGCCAACAAAAGCCCATCTAGTCAAGGCTATGGTGTTTCCATTAGTCATGTATGGATGTGAGAGTTGGATTATAAAGAAAGCTGAGTGCCAAAGAATTGATGCTTTTGAACTGTGGTGTTGGAGAAGACTCTTGAGAGTCCCTTGGACTGCAAGGAGATCCAACCAGTCCATCCTAAAGAAAATCAGTCCTGAATATTCATTGGAATGACTGATGTTGAAGCTGAAACTCCAATACTTTGGCCACCTGATGCAAAGAGCTGACTCATTTGAAAAGACCTCAATGCTGGGAAAGATTGATGGTGAGAGGAAAAGGGGACGACAGAGAATGAGATGGTTGGATGACATCACTGACTCAATGGACATGAGTTTGAGTAAACGCCGGGAGTTGGTGATAGACAGAGAGGCCTGGTGTGCTGCAGTCCATGGGGTTGCAAAGAGTTGGACATGACTGAGCAACTGAACTGAATCACAGAAGAGATTGCAACTGAAACAGAAATGGGACTTGGTATCTATAAGACAAGGGGTTGAAAAATAGTACGATATATTTGAAGTCCTTGAAGGAATTCAAATTGCCTACAGCATAAATGAGAAAGATAAAGAGGAGAAATTAACAGAAACCAGATAATGAAAGGCTTTTAACTTATTAAGGAATTAGAACTTTATCAGGAGAATAGTAGAGAGCTTCAAAAGGATTTTGAATAGAGGAATGATTGTTAGATGTTTATTTTTCAGTGGTATCTCTGACTGTAATATGGAGAAAGAATGGGTTAAGGGTAAGAAAAGGATACCCTGTCTTGATTACTGAATTTTTGGTACTTCCTTAAATTTTTACTGAAAGTGAGTGCCTCCATTAGCTTACCTTCCTCAGCCCTGACAGAATTGACAAACTTGATATGTTACATTGTGTGAAAGAAAGGGAAAGGATAAGTCAAGATTGAATATAGGGTTCTGTGTTGAGTAAATAAGGGAGAATAGGTTTGGGGGCAATACTAATTAATTTAGTTTGGGGCATGTTCCATGCTAGATGTCCTTAGACCATATAATTAGGAGTATCAAACATTTATTGGAAATGCCTTTTTAAAATTCAGGAGAAATTTTTAAGCTATAAAAAGTTGGGACTATTAGTATATGGATATCAGTTAAGCATGAAAATAAATGGAATAACTAAGAGATAATAAGAGTAGGATAGACAGCAAGGATAGGACCCTGAGGAACCCAGGTATTTAAAAGACAAGCAAGTGAGCTAGGCACTATGCATTAGAGATAAACAGGTCATAGTAATTGTTTCACAAGAAATTTTGTGTCCTGGTAAAGATACAGAAAAGTGAACAATTAAGTTTTCTTCACTTGATAAATGAAGAAATAAACATATCTAAAAGGAGGTGCAGCAAAGGTACTAGTAATTATTCAAATAAAGATTCACTAAAGAAAAGTTGGGGAAGGGCTGTCCAGGTAGGGAAAAAACTGCAAATGGAGAGGCAGAAAACAGAACCTGTTATTTTAAGAACCACTGTGATTTCAATAATGCCAGAATCAGATCTCTAGGGGACAACCTCTATGACATAAATCTTTAGAATAATGTTTCCAGAATCAATATTGTCAAAATGGCTATTCTACCCAAAGCAATCTATAGATTCAATGCAATCCCTATCAAGCTACCAACGGTATTTTTCACAGAACTAGACCAAAGAATTTCACAATTTGTGTGGAAATACAAAAAACCTCGAATAGCCAAAGTAATCTTGAGAAAGAAGAATGGAACTGGAGGAATCAACCTGCCTGACTTCAGACTCTACTACAAAGCCACAGTCATCAAGACAGTGTGGTACTGGCACAAAGACAGAAATATAGACCAATGGAACAGAATAGAAAGCCCAGAGATAAATCCACGAACCTATGGACACTTTATCTTTGACAAAGGAGGCAAGGATATACAATGGAAAAAAGACAACCTCTTTAACAAGTGGTGCTGGGAAAACTGGTCAACCACTTGTAAAAGAATGAAACTAGAACACTTTCTAACACCATACACAAAAATAAACTCAAAATGGATTAAAGATCTAAATGTCAGACCAGAAACTATAAAACTCCTAGAGGAGAACATAGGCAAAACACTCTCCAACATAAATCACAGCAAGATCCTCTATGACCCACCTCCCAGAATATTGGAAATAAAAGCAAAACTAAACAAATGGGATCTAATGAAACTTAAAAGCTTTTGCACTACAAAGGAAACTATAAGTAAGGTGAAAAGACAGCCATCAGATTGGGAGAAAATAATAGCAAATGAAGAAACAGACAAAGGATTAATCTCAAAAATATACAAGCAACTCCTGCAGCTCAATTCCAGAAAAATAAATGACCCAATCAAAAAATGGGCCAGAGAACTAAACAGACATTTCTCCAAAGAAGACATACAGATGGCTAACAAACACATGAAAAGATGCTCAACATCACTCATTATTAGAGAAATGCAAATCAAAACCACAATGAGGTACCATTACACACCAGTCAGGATGGCTGCTATCCAAAAGTCTACAAGCAATAAATGCTGGAGAGGGTGTGGAGAAAAGGGAACCCTCTTACACTGTTGGTGGGAATGCAAACTAGTACAGCCACTATGGAAAACAGTGTGGAGATTCCTTAAAAAACTGGAAATAGAACTGCCATATGACCCAGCAATACCACTGCTGGGCATACACACTGAGGAAACCAGATCTGAAAGAGACACGTGCTCCCCAATGTTCATCGCAGCACTGTTTATAATAGCCAGGACATGGAAGCAACCTAGATGCCCATCAGCAGATGAATGGATAAGGAAGCTGTGGTACATATACACCATGGAATATTACTCAGCCATTAAAAAGAATTCATTTGAACCAGTCCTAATGAGATGGATGAAACTGGAGCCCCTTATACAGAGTGAAGTAAGCCAGAAAGATAAAGAACATTACAGCATACTAACACATATATATGGAATTTAGAAAGATGGTAACGATAACCCTATATGCAAAACAGAAAAAGAGACACAGAAATACAGAACAGACTTTTGAACTCTGTGGGAGAAGGTGAGGGTGGGATGTTTCAAAAGAACAGCATGTATACTATCTATGGTGAAACAGATCACCAGCCCAGGTGGGATGCATGAGACAAGTGCTCGGGCCTGGTGCACTGGGAAGACCCAGAGGAATCGGGTGGAGAGGGAGGTGGGAGGGGGGATCGGGATGGGGAATAAGTGTAAATCTATGGCTGATTCATATCAATGTATGACAAAACCCACTGAAATGTTGTGAAGTAATTAGCCTCCCACTAATAAAAAAATTAAAAAAAAAAAAAGAATAATGTTTCCAATTTGTATGGGAATGAGTCTTAATGTAGTGAAAATTTAATGTTGATTATTTTCTCCAGTATATAGATTGTCAAGTCTTTGATATGTGTTTATATTATTCATATTAAATGAGATTATTCAGTTATTAAGCATACCTTTATACAAGTCAGCCATTACTTATAAGCTGTTGTATTTCCTTTACAACAAAAATGTGTTGAGTGAAATTTTGTGTTTGAATTAGGTAAAGGGTTAAAAAAAAAAGCAAGCAAAGAGGACAAACCCATAAATAAGACTGGAAAAAAACGGCCAAAATGATAGTAGTTTTACCTTGGATAACAAGGTTTCAAGAAAGGAATCATTCAGAGTAACAAATGTTACTGACTGGGAAAGCAAGATAATGCTTTCCCAGCTTTAATGTCTATTAAATATAGGGACACAAAGATCATTGATTTCATGATATCAGTTATGGTAGATTGGTGGAGATTCAAGACTAATTAAAGCAGATTGGGAAGTGAATAGAGGGATGAAAGGGAAGATAGTAAGTATTTATAACTGAAAGTGACATGAAGTCAGGAGAGGATATTGAGAATGCTTGAATATTATTAGAAACACTCCAGTGAAGAAAGATGTTGAAGATGTAAGATAAGACAGTATAATCAGTATGAAAGCACACATGGCACAATTACCTTTATACAGGAGGAGGAACATCACCTTCAGCTAACTAGAGAGAGGAAGGAATAGATGTGAAAACAGAAATTAATAGATGTGGTGGCAAGAAGTTGAGAGAGTTTACATTTGAAGCCTTCTATTTTGTTTGTGAAGTAAGAGGCAACAATGTCTACTCATGGGAGGAGATGGTAAAGAAACTCAAGGTCCCTATTTACCTTCTTTAGTTAAGTGGTCTTGAAATTTAAGTGTGACCTTGTCAAGGTCTTCTTTTTATCACTCCATTGTCACTTTTTAGACCAGAATTCCTGAGAATTTCAGCCCCTTTTTAGGATCATTCTTAGTTTCAAGAGCAGTGTACTTCCTGTCCATTAACTTCCGCTTGTCTAGATACCTCTTTATCTGCCAACATGTCTCACAGGATTAGAATTCTTTCTCAGAACTATTTTTCCTATCAACAATAGGAAGACTGTGGTAGGTAAAGCACACTATTTGGGGAAGTTTGGTGAAACTGAGAGGATGAATAAAGTAAAAGTGGTATAGTGAATCTGACTGAGGTGACTGGAGAAATTAAAAAGTTGAGACAGAGAAAAGTAAAGTGATTCAGGCCTTCTAGATGTAAGGATATTGGAAATTGCTACTGGTCACTGAGGAAGGCATCTTTGGTAGAGTAGCTGCTAGAGAGGCATCTTGCTGGAGCTGGGAAATCCATTCAGGAGGAAAGTACATCGGAGATGGTACCATGGTGGAGGTTTCCCACAGATTTTACTTAAAATTGATAACCATGAAGAAAATTAATTTTTTATAATTGTAAAAGTAATTTCTCATTTTGGCAATTTGGAAAATAAAGGAGAAATTAAGAAAATTAAATTCATCTATAGATAGCTTTGGAGATGTGATTAAGGATGAGGGTTAAAGGAAAGAGAATAAGCTCAAGAGCAGAAATAAAACAGAATTGTTAGTAGGAATGACAAACAGTGGTTAGAGGACAGAGTACCAAATGGAGAGTAATGAGGGAAAAGCGGGAAGTGGTAAGTTAAGAGGAGCTCCATGGCAGACAGGGTCACATCTTTTTATATCTTTATTCTCTATAGTATCCAGCAAAGGGCTCACCCAGTGGCTCAGTGGTAAAGAATCCGCCTATAATGTAGGAGATACAGGTTGGATCCCTGGGTCGGAAAGATCCCCTGGAGGAGGAAGTGGCAACCCACTCCAGTATTCTTGCCTGAGAAATCTCAGACAGAGGAGCCTGGTGGGCTACAGTCCATGGAGTCACAAATGAGTCAGACACAACTGACTGACTGACTAAACAACATAAAGTGTCCAGCAAAGTATGTGATGCAAGAATGAATGACTGACGTGCTTTATGTTGGTTAAGAGTATAAATTTTTGAGGCAACAGGCCTAAGGTCAAAAATGCAGTTTCTGGCACTTCACAGTTGTGAAATTTTGTAGAAATTGCTTGACTTCTTTAATCCTTGATTTTTTCATGTGTAAAATCCTTGTCAGGTTAAATCAGTACTATTATATACAATGCTTAACAGTTTGCATATAATAGTAAACCTTCAAGAGATCGTTAATGATAATAATAACCATCAGGATAATAATGAATTTGGGAAGGCCTTCCATATCAGGAGTCTGGGCTTACTAGATAGGTCTTGGAAACAACATTTTAATTTGGCAGCAGATTAGAAAAAGGAGAAGCAAACAGGGATTGAGAAACTAGTTGGTGGCCATTTTGAAAATTCAGGGTAGAAGTTGTGAGGTTCAAAATGAGTCATAGTCCTGGTGATGCAGAAGAGGGGCAGGCAGGAAATACACTCAAAAGAGAGGGTCGGTGAAAGTTCATAGTGTATCAGATGTAGAGATGGAGAAGAATAGTGTAAATTCAGAGGTGATTTTCATTTCTGTCATTACAAGAAAGTCTACACATTGACCATTTAATTTTTCTCTTGCTCCCATAGTTTTTATGACTCCAAAGTCAGGGAACATCAATCAGTTTCCACCCTTTATGAGATGTGTCAGTCACTCCTACATTTCAGCAGTGTGTCCTTCGTGTTGACAACTAAATGTGCTAAATGAGAAGCTAAGAACTTTGTTTATCTACTGCAGTTGTATTTGCAATGGGAAGTAAACGATACAGAAAACCACCTCCTGAGGGAAACATACTGAACCAAGTGGTCAAATGTATCTGGGTAAGTTCATGAATTGTTTGCCTACCTTTTTCAATTGCAAGAAAAGAAATGCTGTTCTGAGCCTATAGGCCTTCAAACATGGGTATACACTTTTCTCAATGACCTCTGCACTGCTTCTGTGACTTTTGGAAAGTGGGATTGATCAAACTTCACTTGATGCCTCTATTTAACCTTTAAGCTAAAAATAATATAGTCATTTTAAAAAACTGGCAAAAGTTTTCTGAAATGTTCATATATGTTGAAATTATATTTCAAGTATTCTGAAATTCAATGTGTGATGAAATCAAAAGGTAAGATTAAGTCACTCAAGAGTATGTGTGTTTAAGGGAATATACAGTGAAATGGAAAAGGCAGGGGATGGGTTTTTTGTTTGTTTTTTTTCTCTCTTCTGATATCTATGCTCTGCCCTAGTTTGCCATTTCCAGCCGTTTCAAGAACCATCCTGGGGACAATCCCAAGCAAGAGCACTGGCTGGACTGGGCAGCTGAGAAATACCTAGTAAGTTGAACTGCAGAAACATCTGATGCCTCCATAGAGTTTTTCCTAATAACCAAACTGATTCCCTCCTGCTGTATTTGACCTCCTCTCTTACTGTTCTGGGCCATTTCTACTCCAAGCAAGAAATCTTAACTGCCAATTCAGCCTATTCCTTCTTCTTCCTCTTTGCAGAAGCAGCTCATTATGGATGTGAAGGCACTGACCAGGGTACTGTTCCTTTATATTCCATTGCCCATGTTCTGGGCGCTTTTTGATCAGCAGGTAAGAATAGTTCTTTTGAAAACTACCTCTTCTTCCAGCCCCTTCTCTCTCAAAGGAAAGGGATTTCCTCTAATAGCATCTGTTTGCCATAGGGCTCACGATGGACCTTGCAAGCCACCAGGATGAATGGGAATTTGGTGAGTAGAAGAGATTTTTCCAGTCTATCATTTTCTTTTTTTTTTTAACTTTAAACAATTTTTATTACACAAAGGTTGTCACATAATTGGATATTTCTCTACTCTGTACACAATTGTTCTTACTCTCCACAGAAAGGCTGCTTCTTAACTTCTCATCTGGTGACAGGAAGTACTAAAATCCTGATTTTAACAGAATAGTAGTAAAAATGCCTCAGTGATTTAAGTTGAAAGCAGTACATTGGTACATGGCTCGTAAGCTCATTTATCAGGAATGTACAAATGTCTTTGTTTAAAAATACAAAATAAATTATCTGTAGGCATGGACAATGACAGCAGTAAACCATTCTATATTGTCAACTGAAACCAGTAACTGATGGTTATAGTTATTTTCTTAAACATCAGCCAGCCTTTTCTTCAGTCATCTCCTTCAACTGACCTCTCCTGAAATTACTGGTGAGGAACACTGCCTTGAGCTTCCTCTCACAGTTCATTAATAATGGCAAAGCACTATTCTAGGAATTAGAACATGCCACCTACCATACCACCTCCCATTCCACCCATGCCACCCATTCCAGGATCCTTCTCTTCTTTAAGAATTTCTGTGACTACAACTTCTGCTGTTGTTAAGAGAGAGGCCACTCCGGCAGCATCCAGTAATGCAGTTCTTACAACTTTAGTTGGATCAATGATTCCTTTTTCCACCATATTCACAAAATCTCCAAGCATAGCGTCATAACCGACTTCTGAAGAACTCTGCATAATTTTCTCAACTATCAATGATCCTTCAACACCTGCATTCTTAGCAATAGTCATTGCAGGAATTTTTAGTGTTTTTTTAATTATTTCTATACCTGTTTTTTGATCTTCATTAGCTGGAATTATTGACTCCAAGGCTGGAATGCACCGAAGCAGGGCACAGCCCCCTCCCAGAACAATGCCTTCTTCAACAGCAGCTCGGGTAGCATTAAGGGCATCTGTAACTCTGTATTTCTTTTCATTCACTTCAACATCACTTGTCCCACCAACCTTCAACACAGCAACACCACCTGAGAGTTTTGCCAGACGTTCATTCAGTTTTTCCTTTTCATATTTGCTAGTTTGACGTCTGACTGCTCGATGATCTCTTGGATGCGCTTCTCAATCTGAACCTTGTCTCCTTTTCCTTTCAAGAGCATGGCATCGTCTTTGGTCACAATGACCTCCCCAACTTTCCCTAGGTCATGAGGCTGAACATCTTCAAGATTTAGATTTAGTCCTTCTTCTCCAAATACTGCACCACCAGTAGCAATAGCCATGTCTTTAAGCTGGTTCTTTCTATTGTCACCAAAACCCAGAGCTTTGACTGCCACAACTTGAAGACCAACTTTCAGTCTATTCAAAACAAGGGTACTTAGAGCTTCTCCATCCACATCTTCATCAATTATGACCAAGGGCTTCCGGTGAACATTGGCAATTTCAAGAGCAGGAACAATGGACTGGACACTAGAAATCTTCTTTTCACTCAATAGAACATATGCATCTTGGAATTCACATTTCTGACCTTTTGATGTATTAATAAAGTATGGAGAAATATATCCTCTATCAAATTTCATGCCTTCAATAATTTCTAACTCATCGTTCAGTGTTTTTCCATCCTTTACTGTGATAACACCCTTTCTTCCAACTTTTTTCATGGCATCAGAAATGATATTGCCAATTTCTTTGTCTCCATTTGCAGAAATTGTAGCAACCTGAGCAATCTCTTCAGGGGTTGTCACACGTTTAGACTGCTTCTTAAGTTCAGCAATTACAGCATCAACAGCTAACATCACACCTCTCCTGATCTCCACAGGGTTAGCACCTTTGCTAATCTTCTCGAAGCCTTCCTTGGCGATAGAGCGGGCCAGTACAGTAGTGGTAGTGGTGCCATTCCCGGCCTCTTCATTTGTGTTATTGGCAACATCTTGAACAAGTTTAGTGCCAATATTCTTATATTTATCTTTTAAATCAATAGACTTTGCAACAGTCATACCATCTTTTGTCACGTTGGGACTTCCCCAACCCTGTTCAATAATCACTGTCCTTCCCTTTGGCCCCATAGTAACGGCTACGGCATCGGCTAAAAGGTCTACACCTTGAAGCATTAAGGCTCGAGCATCTGCACCGAATTTTACATCTTTGGCATAAGCCCGAGTGAGATGAGGAGCCAGTGCCCTGTCTTTATGTTTTTGCCTGAAAAGTGACATAAAATTATAAGAGATGCTGTTAGCATGAAGATACGGAGTAGGTAGACAAAGTAAAGAGAGTCTAGAAATAAAAGAATCTTTAGAAATCAGAAATATAAGGATGGAAAGTTTTCAGTGTATACAGGAAACATTGCGAGGATAGCAAATGAAGTGGTAAAGCCTGGGCATGGATATTTTCTTTTATCTAAGCCTGACCAGGGCCAGCAGGTTTGATTGCTGCTACAACACAACTAGTTGGACAATAAAGAAGTCTGAGTGACAAAGAATTGATGCTTTCGAATTGTGGTGCTGGAGAAGATTCTTGAGAGGCTCTTGGGCTGCAAGGAGATCAAGCCAGTCAATTCTTAAAGGAAATCAACACTGAATATTCATTGGAAGGACTGTTGCTGAAGCTGAAGCTCCAATACTTTGCCCATTTGATACAAAGAGCCAACTTCTTGCAAAAGACCCTGATGCTGGGAAAGTCTGAAGGCAAAAGAAGAAGAGAATGGGGCAGAGGATGAAATGGTTAGATAGCATCACCAACCCAACAGACATGAATTTGAGCGAACTCTGGGAGACAGAGGTCAGAAGAGCCTGGCGTGCTGCTGTCCACTAGGTGGCAGAGTTGGACACAACTTAGCGACTGAACAAGAACACAACACAATTGACCCATCTCAGGCAGGGCTCACAACAGAGGATCCAGAGGCGGATATTTTGTACATAGATACAGAAATAATGGAAAATTTTTAAACATGATTTTTTATTTTTCTAATTTCCATACATTGACAAACTCTTCCGTCATTTGTTCCCACTGTCTAGATTATTGTATGTTCTCCTGCCATCTCAGTTATGAAGAGGGCAGAGAGGAATAACACCAGGGTTGTATCAGCCGGTCTGTTTGAAGCTTCCTTAATATAATTTCAACTTTTCCCTTCCTCTGACTGTCCAGGACTTACCTGGTTGTCTTCTTTTTTGACCCTCTGGAGAACAACTTTAGAAACACTTTGTGTCAATGGGAGACGTCACCCTAACCATCATACCTTTCTGTCCTTCACATTATTACCACCTATGACTGCAGTTATTGGGATTGATAAAAACACACTGACTCTAGTCTCTTTCAAGTTAAAGAAAGCATAGCTCACAGAAAATAAGATTCTCCCTTAGGCCCATCTGCCTTCAAAAGCCATAGCCTAAAGCCATCTCTAGCCTATTCCCCTACATACCCTTACAAGCAGATTAGTGGTCCTGAACAAAAGACTTGATGGGTATTACCTTATGCTTCTCACCTGCTAACTATCAATATTGTTGATTAGATTTTGTTTGTCTTTAGGCCATTATCTTAATGTGATTTGTTATCATGTTTCAGGGTTTTTTCGTGCTTCAGCCTGACCAGATACAGGTAAGAGACTTCTCTATATTCCCAGGTACTTATTTCTTCCCTCATCTATAACTCGACATTTAGTAGGAGGATTACCAACCATAATTTGATGTTTTTTTCCTTGTATGCTGAGGAGGGCTAAACATAGGGATGAAAATATTCTTAAGCCCCACACTTCTCTTTCACATTCTCTGTTAGTAAGTAGCTCCTACTCAACTCCAGGGAGACTGAGTTTTGAGCTCACAAGGAAAGTGTAAACACTGGATTTATTTCCAGGTCAAGTATCATGGAAATATTGTCACAGAAAGTGTACAACTTAGTTGTGTGAGCAACAAATTCAGAGTCTCTGCTTGTTGGTGACTTCTAGTTATTTTTTAACTGCTTCTTCAACAATCCCCAATCCTTCTTTCTTTCCTTCCTTTCTCCTGACTATGACATTTTCCTCTTGGCTGTGGAACTGGAGGAGATAAATGAAATGGGAGGGAAGAGCTCCTAATCAATTGATAGAAAAACAGGTTTAGAGTGAAACTGGTTCCTTGGGATATTTGGAAGCTAATGTGCTATGCAGAGGAAATAGAGTCTTGGGTGTAAAGGGACTGAACAACGTGGAGTCATTCTGTACATCGTAGATGAAAGTGTGTTTGGATGTGAGAGAGTGTGCACACATGTGAATGAGAGCACGTGCTCACACTCATAATAGAAAAACACTTGGAACTAATGTTTTTACCATGGCATTACAGGTGCTAAATCCCTTTTTGATTGTTATTTTCATCCCACAGTTTGACCTTGTCATTTATCGTCCAAGTGTGGCATTAATTTCACGTAAGTGCTTACTGTGCCTTTGTTGCTCCAGCCTGACTCAATATTTGTCCAGTTTAATAAACAGTCAGTATCTTTTCTGCTTAGTGATGATTTGTTTTGATTTATCATTTTTCTGTTTCTGTTTATCCATGATAGATTAAATGCCTATTAATGCCAGAGAACAGGGCTTCCCTGATGGCTCAGCAGATAAAGAGTTTGCCTGCATGGAGGAGATACAGGAGCTGTGGGTTCGATTCCTGGGTCAAGAAGATCCCCTGGAGAAGGAAATGGCAACTCACTTCAGTAGTTCTTGCCTGAAAAATCCCATGGCGGGCTATAGTCCATGGGGTTGCAAAGAGTCAGACGTGACTGAGTGACTAAGCACAACAACAATACTGGAGAACAGGAATTAGATCTAATTAATACTTGTCACAGAGAGTCCAATCCATTACTGCAGACTTACATACTTGATGTTGAAGAATTAGGGCTATACTTTATGAAAAGTCAAAAATATATGAGATTAGGCTCCTAAACCAGCTTGTTGCTTTGTTCTTGAAAGTTGCCTCTTCAAAGAAGTCCAAAGCCTTTGATGAAAACTAATCACCTTAAATCTCTTACTGTCCCTATGAAGCAAATGAGGGACCTCAGAAGAGGACAGAATTGTCCCTAATTACTGCTTTCCCCCTGTTCTAAATAGAAGTGTTATTCTTTGGAAAGTTTGACAGAGGAGGATCTTAAGTCTTCTATATTTTCTGATTTAATAGCAATTTCCTTTTGATAGCCACTTACCATATTCAAATGACCTTTTGTCATTTACTCATTCGTTGAGTAGTTTATTGAGTTCCGTACCAAGTGCTATGGAAATGTAGAAGCACAAATCTTGCTCCTTACGAATTTACTTTTTAGTAAGGGAGCTAGAAAATATGCAAGGTTAATTATTGAAAATGATGAATTATGTTAAGTGCTCTAAGAAGGGAAGCAAAGTGCCAGGGAAATGCAGAGATGGAAGAAAGTGGCCAGGGTCAAGAAAGTCTTCTGAAGAAGAGGAAAAGAAGGTAATATACAGTGACAGGTATATGGTAAATGTTCAATGAATCTGGTTATATTACTATTATTTTTGTAATTATGACATAGTGGATAGAAAAACAATCATAAACAAAGAGGGAAAAATTGGTGTGTAACAAAGAACAATTCAGTGTGACTCAAGTAAAGGTAGAAAGGAGGATATATGAAGGGGAATACTAGGAAATACTTTGAAAGTAATTGAGAACAAATTAAGTAAGCTTAGGAAGTTTAGATTTTATTCTTTAGAGTCTATAGTTTAGGTATGACTGCCTCTCTGTTTCCTCTTCAGATCGCTTAGGAAAATGGCTGTCGGTATGATATTAGCATGCCTGGGCTTTGCAGTTGCTGCTGCTATAGAGATAAAAATTAATGTGAGTACAGTAAATCTTAAGGTCCATGAGGACAGGATGAAATCTGTTTTGTTCATTTCTCTAACTTGTTCAATCTTGACTCACTGGGCCCTACCACAGTAGCTATTTTTTAAAAGGTGCATAATAAGTGTTTGTGGTAAATGAGTAGATATAGAGGTAGAGCAGCAGTGCAAAATGAAGGCCACCTCCCACCTGAGTGATGCAGAGTACATTGTCTAGGAATTTCCAAACACCAGTATACAAGATATAGAACCGTTTCTTTCATACCTTACCAGACATTCAAATATCTTTTGGCAGATTGAATAGCCACTATTGGGGAGTGATCTATGGGGCCACAATTGAGTCAAAAAGCATGGAGTTTGTTACCTGGCATCAGTGCTTGCTACACTGAGTTGGAATTTCCTCCTCCAAACTGCCTTCAGAGCCTTCAAAGCCAAATGCTCTTTAGATATAGAAAACTGTGTCCTCTTGGCTAGATAAACTTGGCTGTAGAAACAGGACTGAAGTATGTGTTCTCACTGTATTTGAAGGGTTATTTTCTAGTAATTCTAACACATGTTCTCTCTCCTAAGGAAATGACCACATGCCAGCCAGATTCCCAAGAGATTTTCCTTCAAGTCTTGAATCTGGCAGATGATAAGGTCAAAGTAACAGTGCTGGGTGATGAAAATAATACTCTGTTGGCAGAGTCCATCAAATCCTTTCAGGTATGGACATGAGTGAATTAGAAACACTTTCGGATTATGTGCCAAAGCAGCAGCATATACAGTGGTTTACAGCATGCACCTATGAAGTCGAAGTGCCCCAGTCCAATTCCTGGTTCTGCCACTCCCTAACTGTAAGACCCTGAAGAAGTTATTTTATTTATAAGTCTCAATTTTAGCATCTATAAAATGGCAATACTTTTTATGTCAAAAACTATTGTAAGGATAAATATTATATATAAAGTGTTTAGCATAGTGTCTGGAACATTGTAAGCTCAATAGGTTGTAATTTGTATTATTATTTCAAACTGCCTCCTAACACACACCCTGTTGAAGAGTCTGGCTTATATATTTTCACTGCTATACTATACATATTCTGAAATATTCATTTAAAAATCTTTTAAATAATAAAAGTAGTATACATTTACTGTTGAAAATTGGGGACTGTGTCAAAAGATTGAAAAATCACCTATAAATCCATCACACGGAGATAATCATATTTAGCTTTAGCATTTTTTTTATAAATGAGTAAACAAACTACTTTTTTAAAAGTCTTGCAACACTATGTGCTATATTGACCTTGATTTTTTCCTTAGCACAATCGTCATCAAAAGGATTTTCCCATGTCCTTAGATAAACTTTGAGAATGTGAATTGAATGGATACATAATATTCCATTCTATGGATATACCATGGTTTAGTAAAATATCTCCTTAATAGGCATTTAATTTTTTATTATTATACATATTTCTATAATGAATATCCTTACTCATAAATCTTCATTCATGCCTCTAATTACTCCTATAGTATATTCCTAGAAATGGAATTATGAGGTTAAAGGGTAATGTTGAAAGTATCTGATGAGGTCGCCTGCCCTGGGGTACTATGGGACTGCAGTATTCAAGGCGGGGAAGAAGGTGAAAGTGACAGGCTCTTTACTGTGCAGAATATGCCACACTATTCCAAACTCCACCTGAAGACAAAAACGCAGAATTTCTACTTTCAACTGAAATATCACAATGTGTCTGTCCACACTGAGCATTCTGCGGAGGAGAAAATGTGGTACACTCTGATCATTCGAGAAGATGGGGAAAGTATTTCTAGCATGATGGTAAGTTGAAGAATGGCCTAGTTTCTAATTATCTTAGAGTATGAAGACTGATTCATCAGTATCTTACCAAGGATATACATGATGATCAAATTTTATGATTATCAGTTCCCTCTAGGCACCTGTAACTGATTTTTACTTCCCTCTATTGTAGGTGAAGGATGAAGAAAACAAAACAACCGATGGGATGATAGCCACAAGGTTTGGCTGTCACGGAGACCCAGGCCTCTCTGTTCTCTTTAATCTGGGGTCTCTTCTGAGCTGTGGGGCTTCACATGAAGAAACTTCACACTCTGCTTGTCTTGTACTAGGATGCTGTCTCCTAGAAGATCAGGAGCATTGGTGTCAGAACACACTTCCCAGGGAAGTGAGAGGCATAGATTCAAAACCAAGTCTTTTGGCTTGCTTTTACATGTGGTACTCAAAGATGACCCTATATCTATGAACACCCTCTGTGCTCTGCCACATAAATTGCTTCTGCTGCATGTTATCCACTTATCTTGCTCTTAAGAAAATAATTGGGTACTTTCCTCTCTGTGATCACCAGAGAGAAATTTAGAAGTAAGCAAATAACCCTCCCTTCATTATTGGTAGTTGAACATCTTTTATAGTTACTGTGTTTTTAAAGTAAAGTTTAAAATAAACATATACAAGCATCATGGTTTAGTAAAGGTAACATACTTGGATTCAAAAGACTTGGTTTTTGAATCTAGATCAAGCTGAAGGTCTTGTTAGGCACCACGGGACAATTACAGAGATGGAGCCCTGAAGAGGTCACCTGCTCACTGGGGCAGGAATCTGACATGATATAGATGCATGTGTCTATGGCCATCAAGATTAGATGGTTGCTGTAGAGAACAGCATTTTAGAGGAGAACTTTTAATGAAAAGTTGAATGTCACTGAAGGCTGGGACAGTCACATTAATCTGCTTTTACATATGCTTCAGGGAGAAGGCAATGGCAACCCACTCCAGTGTTCTTGCCTGGAGAATCCCAGGGACGGGGGAGCCTGGTGGGCTGCCGTCTATGGGGTCCCACAGAGTCTAACATGACTGAAGCGACTTAGCAGCAACAGCACATATGCTTCAGAAAAAGTAAACAGATCCAAATAAGTCATACAACAGTGAGGCCAGGACTTCCCTGGGTCAAAGAGCAATGGGAACCTCCAGGAAGGATGAAAGGAAGCAATTTCTGGGTTAGTGCAGGATGATTGAAAGCCCAAGAATCAACATTAAGGGTTTTAGAGGGAACTGCCCTTCTAATCCCATGGGCCAGGGACTAACACATATGCTACCAAAAACCCAAACTGAGGGACCAATTTATGGGCTCAGGTTCAAAAGACTAGAAAAATCGTTATGAAAGAGTTCAAGTTTGAAGACTCAAAACAATGAAAGCTCAACCTGCTGTGAGCTGGAGTCTGAGTTTTGCATAAAGCAAATCAGACTTCATTTATAAGAGGATGAAGTATCAGTTTTATATAAATACTAGTATGTATTTATATATACATAATTATTTTTCTTATGGAGTCTCAATTGATGAATTCCATCATTAGAAAAGGGAAAGAAATTGGTTGCACCAGTGGTGAGTTGAGTTTCAGACTGCCATGAGTGATCACAATAGTGTCATCCTAGCCGAGATCAGGTGAGAGTGTAGCAGACAAAAAACTAACACCCAAGGAAAGAAAAAGATAGGGACAGCTAAGACTACTAATTACTTATGTGTGAGTTTATTATTCATTCAGTTAACAATATATATTATGTACCTTTTATGTGCTAGCCTCTGTTCTAGGCACTAGGCATATAGCAATAAACAAAACAGAAAAGGCCCCTGCCCATTTATCAGGTGGGAGAGTTTGTCTAATCTCTAACAATGCCTCTATCCTCAGGTTTGTTAACACTTTGCATGAAGAGGTCAATGTCTCCCTGGGTACAGATGCATCCCTCATTGTTGGTGAAGACTATGGTGTGTCTGCTTACAGAACTGTGCAAAGAGGAGAGGAAGAGCACTACCCTGTGGACATTTTATTTTTATCAACAACTGACTTTTAAATATTTTCTTTGTGTATAGGTGGGCAGATTAGGTATATCTCAGCTAATTGTAAATATATACATACTCCTGCTCTGTTTCAGCCTTTGCCTCCTTTCCTCAGTCTCTTGTTTTTCTGCACAGATATATTGAAACTATACTTGTTGTGAAACTATGCTTGTACTGAATACTTAACAAGACTATCTCCTGGAGGTTTGCCAGTTTATCATTGGCTCCCACTCCTACCCTTTGGTAACTCCTATAAACACCTTGTTACTTTGAGCTTTTCCTTTCAGATTCACTGTTTTATGCTGTTCCACTAATTCATAATACTCAGAAGAGAAAAATTCATAAGACTTAGATGAGAAGACTTAGAGTCTGAAGTTCACAATAGAAGGCAATTTGTGCATTTTGCATTCAGGTTTAAGGTTAAAAAAACATACCGAACAGGCAATGAAATCTCAGATCAGGCGTAGAAAAGAACTTGGTATGAAAATAATTCACTCTGATACTCCTCTCCTCAAAGAGAAAGGGTAGCTTTGCTGCTTGATTCACCATCAATAGAGAGACAAAATCACTCCTTCCACCAGAAATGGAAGTGCTTTTCTAAACTGTAATGTTTCTTCTAATCTAAATTTGTCCTGTTCCCAGATATCCTGTGGTGCATTGTAGAACAAAAAATGAGGATTTTTCACTGAATTTGGGTCTACTAGACTTTGGTGCAGCTTATCTGTTTGTTATTACAAATGTAAGTAGCTCATGACCATTCTCACTCTATTCTTCCATTTATCTGTATCTCTATCTATGTAACTATACCATATCTAAATTTATATATAATCTATATCTATCTGTATCTTACTCTATGGCAAGACAGCATCACATACTTATGACGGCTTATGGTGAACATTGTCGGATTTGTGATTTCTGAAGAAGATTTAGCTTCAGGACCAGGGACCAGCCTTTATCACTCAAGAGCTTTAGTCTAGCAGAGTTTTATTAAAGTGAAAAAGGGACAGAGAAAGCTTCTGACATAGACATCAGAAGGGGGACGAAGAGTGCCCCCCTTGCTAGTCTTAGCAAGGAAGCTATATATTTTTTCAATTGGTTATTACAGTAAATCAAGACTGTCTCAAGGTTGTAAAGGTCTTACCAGACCTACTTCTGCAATTTACATTTTAAGATAATGGGATTAGAACTAACAACAGAAAGATCTTACCAGACCCACTCCCATAATATACATTTTAAAATGACAGGATTAGTAAGAAGGTTCTCAAGAAGGAGAAACAGGTCCGCAAGCAGGATACATTGTTGTTACAGAGTTTAAGCAAAACATATCCTTGAGCAACATGAGTTGTTTTGTAGTGCAATCATCAGATATGGGCTTAAAGGAAAAAAAAGGCTGTCCTTTTCTCCTCCTTGAACTCCAGACCCTCTATTTCCTCCTTGAGAGACCCAGACCCCTTTCTCCTCCCTGGGGACCCTGGACTTCTTATCAACCTACCTAGGAATTGACTCTCTCAGTTATTTCTAGTGTAGGGTGATAGCTTCTATAGTGACTTTAAAAAACTCCTAAGATCTAAATAGAGGACATAAAAGAGAGAACACTGGCAAGAGGCCCAAGGTCTTGAGGAATGGTAGACATAACTTATCTTGAGTCATTGCTGTGAGGTGACATGGTCTGCTCCACTCCCATTATGGCACCAAGAAAACAAAAATTATTTTGGTCTTCTTGACTCACTTCACATGTGGTTTCCCTAGCTCCTAGAAAACATCTGCTAGCACATCACAGTCTGAAATACCAAGACTGGTAGCAAATGTCAATCTCTACACAAAGGTCCCTCAAAAGCAATTGTGTCAGCAATTAGGCATGATACCTCTGAATTTTAATTCTGATGTCAACCTTGATTCCAATTTTATTTCATTACTTTTGACATTGTATTAAATATAAAAAGAGGACCATGAATAAGAAAAAGATGAAAATTTCTCAAATTGTGATGAGAATCATCTATAAAATTTTATTAATTGTAATTAGTTTAGCATGATATCTTTAGTATTCCATTTATTATAGTTTATTGAAATATAATTCATATCATACATTTCACCCACTTAAAGTATATAATGGTTTTAAATGTAAAGGTAACATATTCAATATATATTATATATTCAATACACACAGAATATATTTCTAATAATATATATTCAGTGGTTTCTAATAAATTCAGAGTTGTGTAATTTCAGAGCATTTTCCTCATTCCAAAAAGAAGCCACATACTCATTAGCAGTCACTCACCATTTCCTCCCAAACTCCCCAGCTCTAGACAACCACTTGTCTACTTTCTGTCTCTGCTATTATTAATCTCATGATATATCCAGATATTATACCTACTATCTAATAACATTTACTACCTAGGAAATGGCAACCCACTCCAGTACTCTTGCCTGGAAAATTCCATGGACGGAGGAGCCTGGTAGGCTACAGTCCATGGGGTCACAAAGAGTCGGACACAACTGAGCGACTTCAATGTCAACTTGGTTTTATTCCAAGGAAAATATATAATTTCAAAAATTCCATTTCATTTATTATAATAAATATTACTAAATACAATCCATATACAAGAAAACCAACTCAGCTAAAAACTTTCACATAGTGAAAATAATTTTTAAAAAAAGATTGTAGAATCATGTATATTTGGTAACATTAATAACAAAATATTGACTCTGAAAAGATTCTTTTTGACCAAAATTTTATAGGAAAATTGCATCTTTTTGACAAAATTTTTATGTGTGAGTTTAAAAATAATGGCCAATAAATAGAATACAAATAGTAGATGGTATTTGATATGGATTTTTAAAAATTGATCAAGAAAATCTTCAGTGTAAGAGTTACCAAGAAAATAATGTCTGATTTTTATTCTGATATTATAATCTGATAAAAGTAATTTTAGTAAAATAAATATTTAAATGGAAAATGTGAGAAATATTTTAATTGTACTTACATAGAAAATTGAACAAAGAATTAAACTTTTTTAAGTACGTGCTTTTCTGAAAATTCATTGTTTGTAAAATTCAGATGCCATTTTACATTTAAAATGTTAGCCAGAATCAAAATACCCAGTAGGTCAAAATGATGGGATACTATAGTATGAAATAGTCTGCCATTTAAGGTCTCTGCAATAATGGTATCTGATTGACTGAAGCCAGCCAAGTGAGTGCAGTGTTACCAAAAGGAATTTCAAAAACCTGAAATTGTGTAGAAATTGCTGTTTCTTCATGGTACCACAAGAATGACAATACAATGAGGAGATGGATACAAGATGCCACAGGCCACAAGAATATTTACTTGAGGCTCCTAACAAGCCCATTTCTTGTTTCCCTCACTAAGAGAACCAATCAGGGTCCTCAGGCCTGGAAGGTGGAATACATCCCAGCCAACAAAGTGTCCGTTGCATGGCAGCTACCACAATATGCCCTTGTTACAGCTGGGGAGGTCATGTTCTCTGTCACAGGACTTGAGTTTTCTTATTCTCAGGTAGGTTTTTGCAAGTGGAAAGTGGAGGTAGAGCTATTGCTCAGAGGATGGAGTTTTAATCCTGACACTCTCTTAATTAGTTATGTGACGGTGGCCAAGATCTCCATTATTTTGGGCCTTAGATTCTTTATGATCTTAAGCAGAGAATCAGCTTGACCTCCAGGAATGTGGCAGGCTGGATCCATGTTTGGGATCCAGAAGGGGATACTTAAACATTAAGAATAAGGATTGTGGAATCAAACTGCCCATGTTCAAATTTTGGCTGCATACCTATTGTGTAACCTTCAGCAAGTGAATGATCATCTCTCTAAAGCTATTTTTATGTGTAAAATAAGAATAGTAATAGAACTCTTCCCTTAGGGTTGTAATGAAGATTATATGATATAATAAATTAATATTCAGTTAAGAGTGCCATCTTGTTACGATGAACATTATTACCTGAATCATTTTACTATGTTCAATTACTATAAACATATTCCCTGAATCAATGTGAATGCTGAACTTAGAGGGGGAAGTTCAAATCTGGAAGTTTGGGTGGGAGAACTTTTCTGGGTAGATGCTTGGTACAGGAGAGTGATGTAGAGAGTTTCTTTACTCACAGATTTGTGTCTTCTTTAGGCTCCCTCTAGCATGAAGTCTGTACTCCAGGCAGCCTGGTTGTTGACGATAGCATTTGGGAATATCATTGTGCTTATTGTGGCGCAGTTCAGTGGCCTGGCCCAGGTATGTACTAAGAGAAGCAGGAGCACATGTCTACCCAAGGATTTCCCTCCATCTTCCTCTGCTGCCCTTCCCCGACCCCTCTGTTCCCCACATTCCCACTCAGCCCTCTGTCTTAAACATGGACTTTGCCAAGAAAATAGACAGGTAAGCTGCAATAATGGCCACCATAGGCCCATGTCAGGAGAGGACAGTTAGTCCTGTCTTTTCTTACCAAAGCTCTTCCAAAACTGGTGACCCTGGGTCAGTCTGCTCCTCAGTCTTCATCTTAGAAAGATCAGTTTAGTATCAGGTTCTCCATATTTTTCTCTTCTATGTATTTCTTCCTACAGTGGGCCGAATTCATTTTGTTTTCCTGTCTCATGCTGGTGGTCTGCCTGATCTTCTCCATCATGGGATACTACTATGTTCCTTTAAAGCCAGAGGATGTTCAGGGGTCAGCAGATAAGCAGACCCCTCAAATCCAAGGAAATATGATCAACCTGGAAACCAAGAAGACAAGGCTCTAATGGTTCCCTAGACTCTGCCCAGACCCAGTTCCTGACTCTGGTTTTGGCCATCACCATCTTCAAGCATTTTTTACTCCAACTTGGTTGGAAGGGAGAAGTAGCATCACAATGAACTGATCTTCACTTTTCTCTGATGATAGAGGCAATTCTAGGACTGGGTTTTTCAGTACATTAAAGCAAAGTCCCTGAGACGTTATGTCTTTCTATATGTCATCGAACTCAGTAAACCTTGTGTGGTTTTGCTGTAGCTGGCCTGGCATCTCCAAAAACACAAATGTATAATTGAGATTGGTCTTTGTGGTTATCAAAGTTCTGTAGGAATTCTTTTACCTGCCATTTAGAGCAGATGACCCCACCTTTTGAAGTGCTGATTTAAGGCCAAATTTCAGAATAACAGAGAAATGGTATTTTCAAATGTCTTCATTAACGGTGTATTTGTTGTTTACAAGACTTCAGGAATTGTTATGTCTGGTGTGATCTCATCCAGGGCCTGACTTGTCAGCTCTTCAGGTTCAGTAAGACTGCAGTTAATTTTTCAGTACAAATAATAAAAGACAAAATGATATTTTATTAACACACAGGATAAGATATATCATTCTGATAATTACAGTATTTTATCTATTAATCCAAACACCCCTTTCTCAGTATTGATAGGACCTTGGAAACCAAATTAAAGACAGTAAACATGGTTCTGCAAAACAGAAAAGTATAAACTGTACAAGTCCTGATGAACAATTCTTGTACAGTATATGCTTTTCTTAGGGACTATAATGTTTTAACTCTAGATTATGCCCACCTGTGGACAACTGTATAGACACTAATTATCATTTTCCAGCCCTCATTTTCAATGTTGTTGGCCCACCTTTTTCTTATATTATTTATTGCTGCTGCTGCTGCTAAGTCACTTTAGTCATGTCCGACTCTGTGCAACCCCATAGACGGCAGCCCCCCAGGCTCCCCCGTCCCTAGGATTCTCCAGGCAAGAATACTGGAGTGGGTTGCCATTTCCTTCTCCAATGCATGAAAATGAAAAGTGAAAGTGAAGTCGCTCAGTCGTGTCCGACTCTTAGCGACCCCATGGACTGCAGCCTACCAGGCTCCTCCGTCCATGGGATTTTCCAGACAAGAGTACTGGAGTGGGGTGCCATTGCCTTCTCCGTATTTATTGCTACAAATATTTAATAATAACAGTATTTTTTTATGAAAGCAACTTCCTTTCCTACTGGTACTTCCTTCAGCTTCAAAGTAGTGGATCTGTTTTGATATTTTTTCTTGTTTTACTTTCCCCCCAAAATTTAAATGCCCTATTTATTTTTTAAAAAAGTTAATACTCTAGTAAACCCAGTACTCTAGGTTTGAGCTTCTAAAATGGCAGTGCTCAATGCGGGACATGGTCCCATTTCAGTATTCAAACAAAATCCGGAGTTGAAGGAAGAAGTGATAGAATATGACAGGGTTTTGTTTGTTTGTTTCTGTGTTGGTGAAAAAAGTTGAGAAATAATACCTTGCACACAGTGAATGACTCAGTGGACAGACATGGGAATATAATGACTTCTGGGGGAAAGTATTGCTGGAGGAAATGTTCAGAATAACTCTCCTAGAAAGTCTCATTTCCATTGGTTTTG
Organism: Cervus elaphus; assembly: GCF_910594005.1. Lineage (NCBI taxonomy): Eukaryota > Metazoa > Chordata > Mammalia > Artiodactyla > Cervidae > Cervus > Cervus elaphus. The sequence continues at coordinate 52,062,992 of NC_057833.1, read as the reverse complement.
CTCCATTATTCTCATCTAGAACTGTTTTGAGTCAGTCTCACATTGTAAACATAACAAGAAAAGTTGCTCCATTTTCCCAAGCTCTGGTCCTGGTTACCAAGTTTTCAGAAGTGCTTTACTGACAGCAACACTATCCAGTTTCCACAGATAACCTTTTTAAAACTGGCCAGGTCTGAGTTACGGCACTTGGGATCTTCATTGTGGCAATCTGGCTCTTGGTCATGACATGAGGAATCTAGTTCCCTGACTAGGGATTGAACCCAGGCCCCCTGGACTGGGAGTGTGTTGTCTTAATTGCTGGACCACCAGGCAAGTCCCTCCACAAATATCTTGATGTGAACCTGACTTTGCTTCTTCAGAAAATACTCTGGCCCCATTTCAGCAGCTTTAACTCAATCTGTTCTATGAACTACTGTCTCAGAGATATTAACAGTGCTAATAGTTTCTTTGGACAAATAAATTTTGGAAATGAAGAATATTACATCATCTTCTTAACACCTGGATATTAAAGATTCTGAGAAATCCTTCAGCAAAGACATACGACTCCTTGTTCAGCCTCATATGTTATAGTGTTCTCCAGAACACTGACTTGGGAAAAACTGGCAGACAATTCTTTATGTTGAACTAAAAGCTTTCTTTATGAAACTGCCTACCATGGTTCTTACCTTATGGCTAACTAGAATAAGCATAAACCTCTCTTTTATGCAGTACTCTTTTTGCTATTTGGGGAGAATTTTCATGTTGCCTCAAATAAGCATTCATCAAGCTAAAGATTCTCAGCTTTTTTCATGGCTCTTCACAGGGTATAGTCCAGACCTTTCACAACTGTTTTTCCAATTCTGAAAAATATTCTTTGCTTGATATGCAACAGTGGGTCAGAATCCTTCTTAATATGGGTTCTGTTGCATACATGCTCAGTTGCTCTGTCATGCCCGACCCTTTGTGATCCTATGGATCCCTCCAGGCTCCTCTGTCCCTGGGATTCTCGAGGCAAGAATGCTGGTGTCGGTTACCATTTCCTCCTCCAGGGGGCCTTCCCAACCCAGGGATCAAACCTGTAACTCCTGCGTCTCATGCACTGGCAGGCAGATTCTTTACCACTGAGCTACCTGGGAAACCTGAACACATTTTAAAAGAATTTTTGTCACTCTATATATGCATAGAAAATATTTTGGAATGATATTCAGCTACTAAAGATTTTTATTGAAGCATAGTAGATACATCATTGAATTCATTCCTTATAAGTGTACATTTGAATGATTTTTAGTACAATCATCACCATAATCCAATTTTAGAATACTTCCATCACCCCAAAAAGGAACCTCTTGTCCACTTGCAGTCAATTCCTGTTCCACCCCTGGCTCAGGCAACCATTAATCTACTTTCTGTCTCTGTAGAGTTACCTTTTCTGGATCATATGATATGTGGTCTTTTACATCTGACTTCCTCTACTGAGCATGTTTTTGAAGTTTATCCATGTTGTAGCACCTATCAGTTATTTTTTTTAACTACAGAATAGAATTCCATTGTGTGGATATACTATATTTTGTTCATCCATTCACCAGTTGAGGGAAATTTAGCTTTTTTTTTTTTTTTTTTTACTGCATTTTTAGTTATTAGAAACAAGGCCCCTATGACCATTCAAGTATAAGTCTTCAAACAAATAGAGTGTTCATCTTGTATATATGCCAGGGAATGAAACTGCTGGGTCACATGATAAATTTATGTTTGATATGTTTTTTTGATTGCCAAAAGGCCTTTTAAAATGGCTACATTATTTTACATTTCAATCAGCAATTTCCATTTCTCCATGTCTGGGCCTTCACTTATTATTGTCTTTTATTATCATCATTCTAGTAGTATTACATTTTTATTTTAATTTCCATTTTACTAATAAACAGCATCTTTCATGTGCTTATTAGCCATCTTTGTTTTCTCTGGTGAAATCTCTATTCAAATCTTGCCTATTTTTAAAAATTATGTTGTTTATCTTCTTCTTGAGTTGTGAGAGTTCTTTATTCTGGTTAAAAATATTTTGTTAGAAATATGATTTGTCATCATATTCTCTAAGTTGTGACTTGTATTTCCATTTCCTTAATGGTGTCTTTTGAAGTGCAAAAGTTTTAAATTTTGATGAAGCCCAATTTATAAATTTTTCTTTTAAGGGCTATACTACTGGTGTCATATCTAAGAACTCTTTAACTAATCCAAGGACACAAAGGATTCCGACTAGTTTTTTCTAAATGGTTTAGTTTTAACTCTTAAGTTAGGTCTGTTGTCCATTTTGAGTTAACTGCTTGCGTATGCAACAAATCCACCTTTTTGCTTGTGGCTATGCAAATGACCCAGCAGCGGTTTGTAGAAAAGACTATTTTTCTCCATTGAGTTGCCTAAATAGCTTTGGCAAAAAATCAATTTACCATAAATATAAGGATTTGTTTCTGGGCTCTTAGTTATTTCCATTGACCAATATGTCTGTCCTTATGTTAGTATCATACTATGTCTTGCAATTGTACTTTTCAAGATTATTTTGACTATTCTGGTAATTAGTCTTGCATACCTGGAATAAATCCCAGTTGTTCATGGTATATATTTACTTTTGTGTATTAAAATACTTGGTAATATTCTGTTAAGGATTTTTGCACCTAAGTTCAGGAGGAATGTTTGTTTGCAGTTTTCTTTTTTTCTGGCCATGTCTTTGTCTGGCTCTACTGTCTTCCTGAATGAGGTGGGAAATGTTTCCCCCTCTTCTATTTTCTGGAAGAGGTATAAAGTTAGTTTTAATTACCCTTTAAAAGTTTGATAGAACTGTCCAGTGAAACTATCTGGGCCTTGAGTTTGATTTTGGAAAGCTTTTTAATTAAAAATTCAATTTCCTTAATGGTCATAGGGCTATCCAGATTGTCTATTTCATCGTCTTGAATTGCAGCAGTCTGTGATGCTTAAGGAATTGTTCTGTTTTTTTCTATGTTGTCATATTTATGATCATATAGTTGTATGTAGTATTCCTTTATTTTCTTTTAACAACTGCACTATCTGGAATGATATATCTTATTTCATTCCTGATATAGGTGATATGTGTTCTATTTTTTTCAGTCTTGCTAGAGGTTTATCAAATTTACTGATTTTTTTTTTTAAGAACCAACTTTTTGTTTCCTTGGGGTTTTTTTTTCAGTAATGTTTTCCTATTTCCAATTTTATTTTATTTATTTTATTTTCTGCTCTTTATTATTTCATTCCTTCTGCTTGCTTTGGGTTTATTGTGTTCTGTTTTCTAGTTTCTGGAGGAAAGAATTTAGATTATATTACACCTTTCCTCATTTTAAACGTAAGCATTTGGTGCTATGAATTTCCCTCTCAATACTGCTTTAGCTGCCTCCTACATACTTTGTGTTCTAATTTTTATTTAGTTCTATATACTTTTTAATTTTCATTGAGGCTTATTGTTTACCCATAATTATTTAGGAGTGTGTTGCTTAGTTTCCAAGTATTTTGAGAGTTTCCTGTTGTCTTTGTTGCAGATTTCCAGTTTGATTCCATTGTAGTCAGGGCATGTAAGCTTTATGATTTCAACTTTTTTATTTATCAAGATCTGTTTTATGGTATATTTTATGGGTTTTGTTTTTTTTTTCTACTTGGTGAATGTTCCACAGAAATTGAGAAAATTATGTTCTACTATTGTTGGATGGTCTGTTTTATATGTTAATTAGATCTTGATGATTGTGTTGATCAGATGTTTTTGCCTAATACTTCTATCAGTTACTGAATGGGAGCAGTGTTAAGGTTCCCAACAATAATTATAGATTCTTCTCTTTCTCCTTTCAGCTTTAACAGTTTTGCCTCATGTATTTGAAGCTCTATGGTTTAGTTTATACAAATTAGTATATTGTGTCTTCCTGACAGACTGATCCTTTAACTATTATATAATATCTCTTTTTGTCTCTGATAATTTTCTTCGCTATGAAGTCTACTTTAGGAAATTTTAATACTGTCACTCCTTTTATTATTAATGTGTACATGGTGTATCTTTTCCATCCTACTTTAGACTACCTGTAGTTGAATACAAAGTGAATTTCTTATATGGAACATATAGTTGGATTTAGTGTTTTGTTTTTTTTTAATATTTTAATCTACTCTTTTAATCTGTCTTTTGATTGGTATATTTAGACAGTTTACAACAAAGGCAATTATTGATATGTTGGCACTTTAGGATGTTCTTTTATTATTTCCTACCTGTTTCTTTTGGATGTTGTTGCTGTTTATTCTCTTTCTTACCTTTCTGCAAGTTACTTGAACATGTTTTTGGATTTCATCTTGATTTATTTATAGCACTTTTGAGTTCATCTCTTTGTAGTTTTCATATGGTTGCTCTGGATACTATTACTAACTCTGTACTTGGTATCACAGTGTTTACTACTTAAAATGAAGTATAGAAACCTCACTTCCAGTTAGGTTTCTTTATCTTCCTCACCTTTACCTATTATTGTTAACTCACTGTATAACTCCCATTTCTTTTGCGAGTTTTTTTTTTTTTCCTTTGGGGTTTTATAAATCATATTTTATGAATGAAACAAATTATAATACTATCTAATACTCAAAAGAATGTCTATTATATGGACTCATATTTCTAACCTATTTTTTCTTTTGCTTTCTGATGCTTAAGTTTCCTTTTATCCTTTTCTTTCTGTTTGAAGAACTTCTATCCAGTCTTTCCAGGATTTATCTGCTAGTCACAAAATCTTTCAATTGTCATTCATCTGTGAATGTTTTTATTTTCCCTTCATTTCTAAAAACTGGTTTTTCCAGATACAAAATTATGAGTCCATAGTTCTTTTCATTCAGCCCTTAAAAAATATTTTGACATTTCCTTTTTCATGATCTCACATGAGAAATCCGTTCATATGGTGTTTCCCTACAGGGACTTCATTGTTTTTCTCTGGCTGCTTTCAAGATTTTTTGTCTTTAGTTTTCGAAAGTTTAATTATGATGTGTATTGACATGGATTCTTGGGATTTATCCTGTTTAGTTTCTTGAATCTCTATGTTGATGTTTTTCATCAAATTTGGCAAGTTTTCAGTCATTATTTCTTCAAATGTTCATTCATTCTTCCCTCTTTTTCCTCTGCTTTCTTAGACTCCAGTGATATGAATGTTGGCTATTTTGTTATGAGTCCACAGGTCCCTGAGGCTCTGGTCACTTTTTCCCAATCTCTTTTCTGTTATTCAGATTGGGTGAATTCTGTTGTTCTGTCCTGATGTTCACTGATTCATCATCTCCACTCTACTGTGAGCCCATCTAGTAAGTCTTTAATTTCTATTTTTTAGTTCTATAACTTTTTTTTGCATAATTTCTATTTCTTTTCTGTGATTTTTTTTATACTTGTACTTTAGTGAATTTGTAATTGATTATTGTAGCATTTCTATAATGCCTGCCTTTAAATTCTTATCAGACTAACTACAACATCTGATTCATCTTGGTGTTGGCATTCTTTCAAGTTGTGATTTTATTGTTTCTTGATTTATATCCTGGACATTTTGTCTATTATGTTAGGAAAATCTGGGTTCTATTTAAATATTTTACAGGAAGTTACTCTATTTAGGTTTAACATATGAGTCTTAGCCTACTTTTGTGGGTTGATTCCAGTAATTGTTTAATTTTCAGAGACTTTGTGACTGCCTGAGGGTTGAAATTTCCTCTGGCTGGGTTGCCAAGATACCTCTTGGTGAGGGAGGTGGTGGGGAAAGTCTTCAGTTAGTAACCCTCCCCCTACCTCCAGCTACCCAGGTTTCTCTGGGCAGGGAGGAGAATAAAGTGATTTCTTGGACCCAACTGCTAGCTATAAGGCTGCTAGCTGTGACAGGTTCTTTTTCCTGTTTCCACCAGAGAGCCCTCGTATCTGTGGGCAGAGGAGGAAAGTCTCTGGCCCTTGGGTTCAATGAGGCTTCTCCAGTTGGGCCACCTGCTTACTGGTTCCTCCCATCCACATCAGCATCTCTCCACAGAAAAGAGGAATCTCTGATTCAGCAGGGAAGGAGAATGCTTCCCCTGGTCACTTATTTTTGACAGGACTCCCAGTAGGTCCCCCTTCCCTGAGGTTGTAAGAAGGGCTTCCACTAGATCCAGGGGAAAGAACAAGCTACTAGACTACCTTCTGTTGCTAGATGGGAAGTCAGAAAAGAAGACTAGGTCTGGGTGGCTGCCTTCTGCTGGTTGGAGACGCAAGATGCCCTGCCTCTGTGTTGTCATCTGGTCCTGGGTTCCCAAACCAGCTTACTTTCTTCTTAGCACTCTTCAGATTTCTTCTTTGTTTGTCTCTTTTAACATTTCTAGGATTTATAAAGTTGTGTTTAGTGAGGAGCAGCAGAGGAAAAGAGGTCTATGTCAGCTTGTCTAGACCAGAAGTCTCTCAGTTACTGAATTATCTATTAAAATTTTAATTTTTTCTATTTTGCCAATTTAGACTCAGTTACATTATGGACATTAAAATAATCTCAAAGAAACATTTGCCCAGTGCAGGCACTTATCAGTTTTCTCCAATATGTAATTAATGAGAAAAATGGATGGAGAAAAAATAGATGTCAATACAAAAGGATCTAAAATGAGCTTAAGGCCATACACACAAAGATACTGTTGAGGAACACACATACATTCACACACACTTCATCTCAGGGCATCTCCTTATGGTCTACTGCAGGAGAGTCTCTACATGAAGTACAAATGGATTCATGAAGACACCAGAGGGGGCTAAGGAAAATGAGAGAGATGTAGGGCTTGTTACAGAGAGGCACAGATCCTTCCTCCTGGGGCACCGAGTGGCAAAACCTGTCTGGATGCCTTTACTTGGAAAATCCCCACCCTGCAAGGCTCAATGGTGCCAAGAGAAAGGTGGCTCCACAACTATCAGGTTGATCTGGCTCTTCTCTGAGCCTTAGTCAGAGAAGGCTTAATTTCAAGTGCATCAAAATAGATATCTAGGACAGAATCCTCAAGTCAGTACCTTTCACTTCTTATTTATTTATGTATTATGCTATTCCCCAAAAGCATTTAAAGTGATTTTAATGGATACATACTATATAAAAAAATATATAGATACAGGCAAAAAAAGAAAAAAGCAAGAAGAAAACGAAAGGAATAAAACTGGCGCAAAAGTGCTTCTCTGTGACTTTGTACACTTGCAATAAATAGCCTGTGAGAGGGCACATTGCTGGAACATTTCCTGTGCCATCTCGGCATGAACCCTCAAAGGCACTCAGGACCAGTCTTGGGGGCAGTAAAGTGGACTCAGAACATGAAGGGATCCTCTAGATATGCTATCGGGGGAGACAAGGTTCCATGGAAATTTCCTTATAGTACTCCATAGATTTCTTGCTCTGAGACATGTTTGATTTCCTCTTAAAGATTCCTGAGTTCTCACCTTGAGAATGGCCACAGTTCTGAGCAGTGTGACCCAGTTGAAGACTCAGGTTACTAAGTTCCTGAGGGAATCACATCCCAGTTAGGATTCATTACAAGTCTGACTACCTGAATATGCAGAGTGTGTACCAAGGTTAAAACACCAGTCATTAACTCCTCAAACTTTGTTTATAAAATTCTTCCATCTGATTCTCAGAATCTAAGCCAAAGATACAAACTTGCGATGTCCATCTCAAGTCAACTGGAAGTCTAGATGCTGCTGCTGACACACAGGAGCTGAGAAGTCGCCACAGAAGCAGTGTTGTGCCTGGTGACTAAATGACCACACTCCTTCCACTATGGGAGCTCTCTCTCTCCTGGGGAATAAAAGAACACAAAAATCCAGTCAGCTGTGCTCTATTGTCTATGTATACAATACACAAATGGGCTTGATTCGGGTGCAAATCCTCAGTGAGTGGTGGCTGCTGGGACAGCAGCTCTGAATCTAAAACATTACTTCTTGACTCTTCATGAAGCCAGTTTCTCCCCCTGGCTTTGGTTTCTTGCTTTTCTACCTTTCTGAGCCTCGCTCAACCACCTTTAACTTCTGAAAACTCATTCACTCTGCCTCTTACTGATTTTTAACATCTTTAAATCTCTTGAAAAAGAGATACCCTGTTCATTCATCAGCACCTCTCTCTATCAATTTGTTCATGAAGACATGGCCCAGTTTTCTTTTCTCTATTTATATTCTCCTGAACCATTTGTTCTCAACCCTTGTCTAAAAAGTTCAGTTTCATACCATGGTATTTCTCTGAAGTTATTTTTTCAGATCACTAATTACCTCTTGCTGACCAAGCTCAGTGACTTTTCTTCAGAAGTTATTCCACTTGATCTTTTGGCATTTTCATCTTGTGCTATGAGGGCTTCAAAAAATATGGTTTCCATTTCTCATATTTCTCTATGTAATGGAGATTATTTTTACTCTAGTTTTGAATATCTACAGCTGTCATCAATGAATGTGACCTTTCTTGTTGGAATGGCAACGTATCTGTCTCAAAACACACTGTTCAAAATGTACATGTATGTACCACATTCATGTTGCTTCAAAAATTTTGTATGTTTCCATTTTATCAAGAAAATAAGTTTTAGGGGGCATGGTTTCTAATCAAAACGATGTGGGATGGGAGAGAGTGGCCAAACTGGCAGAGTAGAAAGGCCCTGAGCTCACCTCTCATAAGCACACCAAAATTACAACTATTTCCAGAATAACCATCGATAAGAAAAAAAACTAAAAAAAAAAAAGAAAGAAAAAAAACTGGAACCTATAAGATAATATCTCCTGCAACCAAACACATAAAGAACTACAGTGAGACAGGTAGGAGGGGCAGACTTGCAATATAATCAAATCCCATACCCCCCAGGTGGGTGAACCACAAACTGGAGAATAGTTATATTGCAGAAGTTCTCCCACAGGAGTGAGTGTTCTGAGCCCCATGTCAGGCTCCCCAGCCTGGAGATCAGGCATCAGGGAAATCAGCTACTAGAGCATCTGAATATTTAATATTCTTAATAAGTATTTTGTAAAAAGTTATAGTAAAGTTGTACCTGCTGAAAGCCTGAGGGCTTTCCTGGTGGTCCAGTGGTTGAGAAGCCACCTGCCAATGCAGGGGATGTGGGTTCAATCCCTGGTCTGGGAAGATCCCACATGCCATGGGGCAAGTAAGCCACGATTACTGAGCCTGTGTTCTAGAGCCCACGTGCTGCAAGTACTGAGCCCATGTACCCTAGAGCTGGTGCTCCACAACAAGAGAAGCCACAAGAAGCCCAGGCACCACAATAGAGAGTAGCACCTGCTCACTGCAACTAGAGAAAGCCCGGCACAAGAACCTAGAGCCAGCATGACCATAAATAAATCTTTTTTAAAAAAATCTTAATAGTGATACATTTTATCAACCTGAGTAGAGAAACTTTGAGTTACACATAATTAAAGATCACCACCTAGTGGCCCAAATATATTATAACTTCTAAAATTAGCTGCAAGCTCCAAAGACTTTAAAGGTTAGACGGTGTATTGAAAGCCTCCAGCCCCATCAAGGAGAGGAGCAAAGAATGAAATTTTGGTCCTATTAAAGGCATTCAAGGAGCTTTCCCTGGGAGCTCAGGAGTAAAGAACCCACCTGCTAATGTAGGGGTCACAGATTCAATCCCTGGTTGAGGAAGATCCCCTGCAGAAGGAAATGGCAACCCATTCCAGTATTCTTGCCTGGGAAATCCCATGGATAAAAAAGCCTAGTGGGTTATAGTCCATGGGGTCACAAAAGAGTCAGATACAAAATAACAACAACAAAGGCATTCAAAATTCAAGTTATAAACAAAACATGGTGCCCTCCAAACCAATCACCCTTCCTAATCAAGCTTTGGTCCTGGGCCTCTGGTCATTCAGAATATGAGTGGACAGTTGAATGTGATAAATTGAAGTGAAAACTCTTTGAGATAAGCTCAGAGAAATCCAAAATAATGAAGGCCTTTAGAATTATCTTGAGTGATTTTTCCTCTCACAAGCAACTTTACAATTGAAAATCTGGTTTGCTTATGATAGAATTATTGTGTGTACACCTTAATGAAAGGTGTACTATAAAGGAAGGTGTACTATAAAGGAAGCTATAATACCTTCAGAAAATAAGGAAGAAATAAAAGTCACAAGAAAACATTGCCCCACAGATTTTCTTCTAATTAGGCAGCATGAGTTATTGAAAAGAGCACAGGCTTGAGAGTTAGAGGGCTTTGTTCAAATTTTGGTTTCACTCCCTCTTGGCTGTGTGACCTTGCGCATGTTACTTAGCTTCACTAAGCCTCACAGGGTGGTTCAAAGGATTAAGTAAATAAGACTTAGAAATGGCTTATCCCAATATCCAGAACATAACTTGTACCCCACTCTACCCTTCTTTCACTTACAAGAAACCATATAATTTAGGAGAAAATAAAGGAAAATTTAAATTTCTTCTTTAACTTAGAAGAAAATAGGATTTGGATTTGAAGCTGACTTTTAATTTTTTCTCTGTTATAGTGAAGATAAGAGACCATCCAGTAATCATATGACCAAAGTAACAGTGATTGTCTTGATTCTGATTGATTTTGTATTTTCCTTCAGGATGTAAGTTTCTTACTGGTAACATGGAAGAGTTGTATCCACTGTAAATGAACAGGGTGTTGAAAGGATTAAATGAAACACTGCATAAATGTCGATAGCTCAGTGCCACTTAGTAAGGATACTACTAAGTTTCATTATTACTCTTTGCCTCTCTCATGGGACATCTGTGAGAATATAATTGCCATCGATTATTTCAGAAATGCCTGTGGTCCTTCACTATCTTCCTCACAAATTACTCTTTCACCAAGGTTCTTCCCTAGAAAGACCAGCACTAAGGCGCTCACAAGGTGGCTGTTACTTTGCACACACCATGCAGATGACTGATTTTAAAGCAAGGCACAGCAGAACCTGCATTTCCAAATGAGAGTTGCATCAGTCAAAGTGCATGAGAGATTAAAATTCTTGTTCCTCTAATATCCATCTACTCTGAGAACCTCCCTCACAACCTGCTCCGTATCCCTTTATCTCAACAGAAACAAAACAGAAAAAGGATTTTGAATGAATAGAGAAATAGATTTTTGTGGGTAGCTTGTAAGTTGGTTCTGAAGGCAATTCATGAATATTTTTAAGCAACAACCAGCATAATTTGCAAAGAGACAACATAGAAGGAATACTATCATTGGGGAATATTAATTATAAGATGATTCTTTAAAGTCACATCTTACAGTGGCTGCTGCTGCTGCTAAGTCGCTTCAGTCATGTCCGACTCTGCGACTGCATAGACAGCAGCCCACCAGGCTCCGCCATCCCTGGGATTCTCCAGGCAAGAACACTGGAATGGGTTGCCATTTTCTTCTCCAATGCATGAAAATGAAAACTGAAAGTGAAGTTGCTCAGTCGTGTACGACTCTTTGCGACCCCATGGACTGCAGTCTACCAGGCTCCTCCATCCATGGGATTTTCCAGGCAAGAGTACTGGAGTGGGTTGCCATTGCCTTCTCCGGATCTTACAGTGGAAAAGGGTCTGTATTCAGAGGCATTAAAAAGCCTACTTCCCTTTGTGCCCCTTTCAGGCTTTGACATTGGCACCTTGCCTGTTCACAGAATCATAAGTTTTGACCCATATTTGGGATATCAGGTTTTTTTGTTTTGTTTTGGGTCTGTTTCTAAATCATTCTAATGATACTTTCCAGAGGGGTCTCAAAGGGCTGCATCCTCAAATACAACAGGCCCTTGCACACTGTCAGGCCCACTGTTCCTATTTGGGGAATGGAAATTGTTGCTGTTGAGCTATTTCAAATCCTGAAAGATGATGCTGTGAAAGTGCTGCACTCAATATGCCAGCAAATTTGGAAAACTCAGCAGTGGCCACAGGACTGGAAAAGGTCAGTTTTCATTCCAATCCCTAAGAAAGGCAATCCCAAAGAATGCTCAAACTACCACACAATTGCACTCAAATCACACACGCTAGTAAAGTAATGCTCAAAATTCTCCAAGCCAGGCTTCAGCAATATGTGAACCGTGAACTTCCAGATGTTCAATCTGGTTTTAGAAAAGGGAGAGGAACCAGAGATCAAATTGCCAACATCTGCTGGATCATCGAAAAAGCGAGAGAGTTCCAGAAAAACATTTATTTCTGCTTTATTGACTATGCCAAAGCCTTTGACTGTGTGAATCACAATAAACTGGAAAATTCTGAAAGAGATGGGAATGCCAGACCATCTGACCTGCCTCTTGAGAAACCTATATACAGGTCAGGAAGCAACAGTTAGAACTGGACATGGAACAACAGACTGGTTCCAAACAGGAAAAGGAGTACGTCAAGGCTGTATATTGTCACCCTGCTTATTTAACTTATATGCAGAGTACATCATGAGAAATGCTGGGCTGGAGGAAGCACAAGTTGGAATCAAGATTGCCGGGAGAAATATCAATGACCTCAGATATGCAGATGACACCACCCTTATGGCAGAAAGTAAAGAGGAACTAAAAAGCCTCTTGATGAAAGTGAAAGAGGAGAGTGAAAAAGTTGGCTTAAAGCTCAACATTCAGAAAACTAAGATCATGGCATCCAGTCCCATCACTTCATGGCAAATAGATGGGGAAACATTGGAAACAGTGGCTGACTTTATTTTGGGGGGCTCAAAATCACTGCAGATGGTGACTTCAACCATGAAATTAAAAGACACTTACTCCTTGGAAGGAAAGTTATGACCAACCTAGATAGCATATTAAAAAGCAGAGACATTACTTTGCCAACAAAGGTCTGTCTAGTCAAGGCTATGGTTTTTCCAGTGGTCATGTATGGATGTGAGAGTTGGACTGTGAAGAAAGCTGAGCGCTGAAAAATTGATGCTTTTGAACTGTGGTGTGTTGGAGAAGACTCTTGAGAGTCCCTTGGACTGCAAGGAGATCCAATCAGCCCATCCTAAAGGAGATCAGTCCTTGGTGTTCATTGGAAGGACGGATGCTGAAGCTGAAACTCCAATACTTTGGCCACCTCATGCGAAGAGTTGACTCATTGGAAAAGACCCTGATGCTGGGAGGGATTGGGGGCAGGAGGAGAAGGGGACGACAGAGGATGAGATGGCTGGATGGCATCACCAACTCGATGGACATGAGTTTGAGTAAACTCTGGCAGTTGGTGATGGACAGGGAGGCCGGGCGTGCTGTGATTCATGGGGTCGCAAAGAGTCAGACACAACTGAGTGACTGAACTGAACTGAACTGAAAGCAAGGCAGCTATGACAGGAAGTAAAGATTTAGCCTAAAGGCTTGCCCTGGAGTCCGAGCCCCACCACTCACAAGGTACTTAATTCTTTGAGCCTGGTTTCCTCACCTGTGAAATGGGGGACCCTGCCCGGCTGGCCTCAGGGAACTGTGATGAGGTGCGGAGCCAGGCTGGGGGTGAGAAGCCCCTCCTGAAGCATCAAGCTTGCCCTGAGCACTCATAGTTCCTTCCAACTCTACAAGAGGTGTCTCACGGAGCCCAGAGGGCAAGCGGAGCAAAACAGGGACCGGGGCCCTCTACAGAGGAATATGAGGTGGCCTGTGTCAGCCTGGAGAAGAGTCCTTACTGCCCACTCCCGACCCTTAGCAGGAAGCCCCAGGCTCACCAAGCGCCTCTTCACACTCCCTTTTTTCTTGCCATTCTTGCCTGAGCTGACATCCAGCGAGCGGTAGCTGGGTGGCTTCTCCTCAGGCCAGTTTGGGGAACATGAGCGACGATGGTGGCGGGTCCCCCAACTCTGGGGCTGCCTCTCCTTCTCCTCCTCGGAGCTCCAGGAACTGAGGCCAGAGGCCAGGGGAGGGGAGTAGCTGCGGGGCCTGCGCCTCCGGTGCCCCTGAGCGCTTTCCTTGGGGCTGGGCTTGCGAGGATCTCTCTCTGGATAGCGGCTCCGGAGAGGGGGGCGGTGGGGCCGCCAGTGGGCCTCACTGGATGAGGGGCCGTCGCTGAGGCTGTCCCTGTCCGACCAGGGCCTGGGTGACCAGCGATGCCTGGAGCCACGGTGCCTCCCACGCCGCAGTCGGTCCAGTTCCCTTTGCTCCAACTCCCAGCACTGAGCCTCAGGATGCCGGAGCTCCTGGTGGAAATCAGAGTAGCGGTGCTGCCTTCTCCCCTCCCTCAGATCCCAGGGTCTGGGGGGAGATGGCGGTGTGGGGAGCCACTGCTGGCGGGAGGAGCTGCTGGTCCTCCGCGAAGCTGGGAGGTCTCTGACCAGAGGAGGCAGGTGGATAACTCTGCGTTCCACAACCTCAGAGCCCAGGGAGGACAGGATGCTGCAGGGGTGGCCAGATATGGCCTGGAGGTCAGGCGGCAGAGGCTGGGCTGGGTTGAGGTTCCGCAGCTCCTTCTCCAAATACTCTAGGACACCACTTGGGATGGGAGGGTGAGCGATTGCCTGGGTCACTGACACCTCGGGGAGGCTGGATCGCAGGGACAAATCTGAATGAAAATAAGAACAAGAACATGCAGAACTGCTCGCCCAAAACACACTCCTCAGAATCAGGGCCCTCAAGTGCCGCCTTAGTTAGCATGAATCTACACCTTCCCGTCCTCCATCACAAGGATGCCCACTATTTGGTCATGAAGGCCCCAGTGCAGCCCATGCTCCTACCCTTGCCCTTTACCCTCTCCCACCCCAAATCTCTGGCAGGGTTTACCTCGCTGCAGCAGTGGGTTCACTGGATAAGAAGAAAACTGGGAGCTCCTGTCCGCCCCCCAGTACAGGGGTTTTTCCATCATCTGAGAGCCTAGGGCCTGAGCCTGCTTCATGTAGCGGTGGCGGGCTAGGGCTGCAGAGGAAAAGGGAGAAACGCAGACCCTGAGCCAGGGCAAGGCCCACACGTCCCACTTCACTTCTCTCCACCCGGCATCCTTGCCAAGAGGCCACTTTCTCTCCTTGAAGTTTACTGTGTCCTTTCTTATATGGGTGGAAGAGTTAAGGGAAGTAGTGAATCCACTGTTCCTCTGTCAAAACGCTGGGAATAAATTCCCTGGCAAGACTGCAGTTCTTGCACCCTAGGAAATATCCTCCTGAAACTTGACTTCCTAGTCTTGAAATCATTTCATTGTCCTGCCAATTTCCAAGGTCACCTAAAATGTATAGGTAGAAATGTAGATCTTAGCAGGCAGTGAAATCTCAGGCTATAGGCCAGACATAGAAGGCACAGATGCAAAGGGCTTACAGGAGGCGGTGAGTCAGGGGCTTCTTGGGAGGATCACCTGCTCAGAGTGGAAAGAAAGGACACAGATGCTGAGGTCAATGGGCAGAATTACTGGTAAAGGGAAAGGGACTGATGAATGTTTCCAGCTGGTAATGCCAGCCCTGGGTGGGAGAAAACCACGGGGAAGAAGGCAGAGAATGCAAAAAGCTGAAGTAGATCCTTTCCACGCTTCTCCTCACTTTATTAAATGTTGGGGTTTTCCCTAAGTAGGGGGAATCTCTAATGGGTGGGGTAGAGGCAGAGAAGAGAGAAGGGAAATACCATTTCCTTTCAGGGCAAAGAAAATAGTATAAAAAAAGCAGCCCAAGAGTCCATAGAAATGTTTCTCCAGTCCCCTCTGCAGCTGATCTGAAGCACACAACCCACAGCACATACAAATTAAAAACAAATGCATTTAGTTGTTTTGTTCATGTGTTTCTATTTTGTGACTGAGTGCACATGTCTCCCAAGGTCCCTGTGTATACATGCATGTAAAACAGTCCTATGTCTATCCACTTGTGTGCTTAAGTGCAGAAAGTGCCTGCTTTAGGCCCCCAGCATGGTACTCTCATCTCTTCCTGGGTTCCCCAACTCTCTGAATGCCCCTAAGCCACAGAGCTCTGCCAGAGCTTCCTCTTACCGCAGTAGAAGGAGGCCAAAGACAGTCATTCTGGACCCAGCATAGGGTGGGGGATTTGCTGAGGCCAGCAGCTAAGGGTCATCTGGAAGGCTATCCAATGGCTCCAGTATAAAACCAACTTCCAATACAAGAAGAAGTGGTTGTAGCTGAGCCCCAGACCTGTTTGGAGCTCCGGCCCTGATGGCAAGTCACAGCCCAGCCTGGAGGAAGTCAGATGCAAACTTAGAGCAGCTCACCCACCTGCTACACCTTCATGCCTAAGGACAGCACACCAGACCCTCTGAAGACAAGTTCAACTACTCAGCACTTTCCTCTCCCTCTTGCTAACATGTGCCTCCCCCAATTCTGTACAACATGCCACCTTCAGCACATACAATGCCCTCCTTAATATGGGCCAGTCACTTTACATGAGTTAACTAATCCTCAGAGAAATCTCTTAAATGTGAGCATCAGATGAGAAAGTTAGAGAGGTTACCTTCCCAGTCCAATGTTCCACAGCTGGTGACCGACCAGTAGAGGCAGTGTGTGACCCTATGTCTGTCTGTCAAGCCTCTATTCTTTCTGCCAAACCGCAGAGTCCCCAGACTCCTTTATGTGATAAAGCAAAAACAAACAAACAAAAAAAAAACCCCAAGAAACCCTTTCCCAGCAGTACCTTCTCACATTATTTTTTTCTCCTCAGCACCACACCTTTCGAAACTCACTCCAGACTAATCTCTGCTCCCAGGGCCTCAGGACATCTGATCCTATTGGGAACAACCTTCACTGCCCCCTACCCCTCTTAACTGAATCTTGATCTCCTCCCCATGATACTGTTCCCCCTTTGGGCCACTTCCTTTTTCAGCTCCTCCCATTCAATAGGAGGGAAAAGGAAAGTTGGGCTTCCCTTCTTGCTCTCTAAATGACTTCTTAATTAATGGGACTCTTTGCAGGGCTAAAGGTTAAAGCGTCTGCCTCCAATGTGGGAGACCCGGGTTAGATCCCTGGGTTGGGAAGATCCCCTGGAGAAGGAAATGGTAACCCACTCCAGTATTCTTGCCTGGAGAATCCCATGGATAGAGAAACCTGGTAGGCTACAGTCCACGGGGTCACAAAGAGTCGAACACGACTGAGTGACTTCACTTTCACTTTCTTGCAGAGATGACTTCCTAGAGACTTTTCTGGATCTTGCATCAGGAGTCCTGTCAAATCTTCATACATTCCCAAGATTAACCCGCCTGCTTCCTTCTTAACTGCCACCACCTCTTTCTAGGGTCCCTCCCTTCCCTAACACACTGGAGTGAAAAAATACAGTCTCTGAGCTTCTACCTTGCCCTCCTGTCCCTAAAAAATAGCTCGATGGGGAAGTCTAGATTACCAGGCTTTCTGTTGCTCACCTAATGGGGAATCAGGCAATAAAATAAGAAATGGAGAAATTAACAAAGCCTAAATGACTCCTAATAAGTTATCTCTGAACCTCAGTGGTGTAAAATCTGTCTTGGTCACCTTTAATGAGATAATTAAACATACAGTCCCCTGGATCCCACTCCCATACTGGCCTTCAGTCAAATACAAGGTGAGAAAATCCATGTTTTCAACAAGCTCCCTGACTTTAAGGCAGGAGTTGGAGTTGACTATTATGGATTCTCAACAACTCTCAACATTCTGAGAATTATGGTCCTCAGGGATAGGTTTCTTTAAATACAGGCTTTAAGAATCACAGGGACTTCAACTGGAATCCTAGCATATATTAGCTGTGTAATTTTGATTGAGTCTCCACAGTATGTTAGCTCAACCTCCTCATTTCTGAGCTGGGGATAATAAGTAGTGAAGTGAAAGTGTTAGCCACTCAGTCATGTCTGACTGATTTGCAACCCCAAGGACTGTAGCCTGATAGGCAACTCTGTCCAGGGAATTCTCCAGGCAAGAATACTAGAGTGGGTTGCCATTTCCTCCTCCAGGGGATCTTCCTGACCCAGTGATCGAACCCAGGTCTCCTGCATTGCAGGCAGATTCTTTACTATCTGAGCCACCGGGGAAGCCCCAGGGATAATAATACCTATGTCATAAAGTTGTTGCAGTTAAATGAGGTAATACATATGAAGTGTCTAATACTGGCAAATATTCAATGGGTGGTGGCTCATGTTGTTACAATAAATGGTTAATATAAGTCACTACTTTCACCTTAGATCCCATAGAAGGCAAAAAGTACACATTTGGAGACTAAACCATCAAAAGCATATTCATTTTCATTTCTGAAGAAAACCCAGGGCATGTGCTTTAAGATGACCCTTTGTGACAGAAATAATGCTCAACACCTCCCTTCCACCAGAGACCCGCAGCCAGCATGGGTGATTGTGAAACACCCATGGTGCCTGAATCACCCTGAGGACCTCCAACTTCTTTCCATTCCTTACCACCCCCTCTCCACTCTTACAGAGTGTTCTTCGCCCTCCCTGACCCATAGGTCACACAGTACTTTTTTTTTTATATATATACTGGCAGTATACATAGCATACTGATTTGACTGGCAGTCCTTTCAGGGACATCCTCAGAAGCATCCTAGAATCTCACACCCCTTGAAGCCTTGCCATTTCAGCTTTCAGGAATCAGCAGTCCATGCTTCCTGGGCCCACGATGGCTCCACTGTCAGGCAACCAACCGCAATAGCCCTTTTTCCAACATGCGTAGATCTCCTTGACTGATCCAGCAACCCTGCTTCCCTCCTCCAGAGCAGCAGTTTAAACCTTCCCCACTTCTCATGTCTTCCCCTCCATATGAACTTTCAGCTGATGACATGTCTTTGTTAAGGAAGAGGAACCAGTCCTGGACATGGAATCAAGAGACCTAGGTCTAGTCCAAGGCTTACCACTAACAATCTGTGTGTAATTGTGGAAACTCTGTCTAGGCCCCACTTCCCTCAGCTGAAGTGGGGTTACTAAACTTTGGTGTCATTTTTGTTTTTCTCCTCCCTGGTTCTCTATTAACTCTCCCTGGAAAGTGGGAGCAGATTTTGGGGGTGGGCTGTGGTCACAGAAGCTCAAGAATTACTGACATTGTTCTTGAAGCTGCCTTTTGTGTCTAGAATTTTGATTTGCTGAAATCGAGACAGGCTGGTGTCAACTCACTCCCCCAGCTTCTTCCCTTACACTTTAATCATATTCCTTGTTTTAACAACTTCCTCTCTCTCTTCAGAGGGCAGGCTTCCTTTTTCCTTCCCTCTCTAAAGGTAGTCCTTTCACTGTAAGCCTGATGTCACTCCCACTGATTCCATCCCTCCTCAGTCACTGCCTCACTTCACAATGCTTCCTTTCTCTTTCTTTCTACTGGCCTTGGTTCTCCAAGTATGCTTAGGGTTAGCTTATTTAAAAAAAAAAAAAAAATCGACAATCACATCCACTCTCTTCCCCATCCAAGAGTTTAACTTGACAAGTCCTGCCCCCTCCATGTAATCTCCTCTTGTCACCAGATTTCTCAGGACAGACTCCCCAGGTGACTCACTTTGAAAGTGACCTCATCTGCTCAGGTTCAAGGATCTTTCTTTGTGGCCCACATTTCCTTATCTCACCAGTTCTTCTAAATGAAATCTAACCACTTGGGAGAAACCACTTTCTCCCAGAACCTGTTAATCAGCTTACAGACAGTGGACACATTTATCGCTGGTGCTGACTGTGTCCCTAGCCCCTGTCTGTTTTGAGTGCCCCACAGACTTAGGGATTCCGAGAAAGTATCCTGGGAGAGTTTCTCTCATCTCAATCTTCATATTACAGCACCGGGGGCAGTGACTCCTATATGACCTCCTTCCCAGAGGAGGGACAGAAAGGCAAGGAGCTCCATGGCCCAATATCAAGTTCTCTGCTATTTCTCATCTCTTGAAGGAGCTTATTGGCATCTCAGCCAATCCCATAGCGATCTACAGAGACAGGTTGTGGCAGCCTCTGTTGTGGGAAATTCACGTACTGTAAGTCAGATGAGTATGAATGCAACACCGTATTGTTTCTGCTACTTACCTTGTGTGACTCCTCTGACCTTCAGTCTCCTCATTGTTAAATAACAACGATAACTGCCTTCTAGGGTTGTGAGGATTCAAAAGGGAAATATATGCAAAGGCCCCACACACCAGACATCCAATAAAAGTTAGTTCTCTTTTCCTGTAAGACAGCAACCTCAGAACACAGGCCTGAAAGCAGACTCAGACCACTGACCTTCTTGACATTATAGATTAGGTTTTGTTTCTATCTTAAGAGCCAATTTCTGGGTTTCTTTTAATATCCTTCAAATGGACCAAAATGATAACAGTGGTTATATCTGGGTGCTCAGATAAGTTTTTTTATTTTCCTGAATTTCTCAAATTTTCTACAAGGTAATACTTTACTTATACCACCAGGAAAAGGAAATGCTACTTTAAAAACACAAAAAAAATCCTTCCTTTAAAGCTGCTGATTCTGGCTCCATCCATTCAGTAAAAAAAGATCTTTGTAGAATAATCTTTCTTCTTTTGTCTTCACCAAATGTTTTAGGACATGTCATAATTCTGTTTTATTAACAAAAGGCCAAATTCAAGCCAAAGAAAGATCACTATTAGAGCAAGATCTTCTGCCTTCTCTTTGCTTTGTCTAAAACAGAGACTCTCAAAGTGTGGCCCCTAGACCAGCAGTGTGAACTTTTGACCTGTGAACTCCTGAGAAATAAAAATCCTCAGGCCTACCCAAGACCGATTAAATCAGAAACTCCGAAGATAGAGCCGGCAACCAAGTTTTAACAAGACCTCCAGGAGATTCTCAAGTTTGAGGACCCCTGCTCCAACACCTCTCTCTCTTCTGATCTGTTCTTTTCAAGTCATCTCTAAGAAGTGGCCTTCTCTCTCACTGTTCCATGCAAACCACTCCCTCCAGCCACCTCATGTCCAAGCAAGGTCAGAGTTGGAGGCAAATACTGGCGCACAGGCCTATCAGGGCTGCTGAGGAAAGGACACCAGTGGACAGAGCCATCTGAAGGGGACCTTAGGCAGTCTAGAAGGTGAACAGGCATAAGTCTTCCCGCCTGGCTCTACAGCTTCCCTAAGCATCATTTTCTGAACTGAGGCCAAAGAAATCTGAGCCTGTGATGAGAAGGGCATGGAGAAGAACCTGAGAGAATGCAAGGTTTTGACGTGGTCACATGAAACTGATATGTCTGGGGCACTAGGCTTCCGTACCGCCCCATCCCACTGCTCATCCGTCCCCTCTCACCTTCCTGGGGGCAGCAGCAGCGGTTGGGACAGCAGGGGCAGCGGAGGTAGCAGCAGCAGTACTGGGGACAGCACTGGCACCAGCACACTCCAATCAGCAGGAGCAGGAGGAGGGCTCCCAGGACGATGAAGATCACGGTCAGCCAGTCTGCAGGGGGGACGCCAAGCAAGGGTTGAACTAAATCTGCAGGGGCATGCTTTAGCTTGTAACATACTAAAGGTCTGATCTACACAGCTCTCGACCTATAGGTTAAGGTTGAGCAATATACACGCAAAATTAAAAATTTAGCTTTGGTAAGGTAACTTCAGAGGCTGGCTACCAACCACAATAACCTAGGTTTGCTTGTGTCTGTTGTTTTTTTTTTTTTTTCCTGTATGTAAAAGTGTCACACTGGGGGTGGCCAAATAGAAATCTCCAAGAGCACTTACGCAGGACGATGAGCTTCACTTCCTTATCTGGGTCTCCTGACGTGTCCCCTGGGGCCTCAATGGTGCAGTAATACACTCCATGGTCCCACCACATCACTTCATTAATCACCAGATCTGCTCCTGCAGTGAGGGAGGGGAAGGTGCCAGCAATGAAAGGAGAGGGCATGGGTTTCTGACTTCTGGCAGCTTCAGGTCCCCAGCATTATACTTCCACATCCTAAAAGGGCCTCTCGTAGTTAGAGAAAGGCCTCTATTCCTTCCTTTGAGATTCTCTTCTTTCTCTATCAAAGGTGATAAAACTGACCACTTAGTGAGCTCTACCAGGTAACGTGAAAGGAGTTAGGATACATCACCCCACTTCCTTCCTTCCACAACTCTCTAAATGGGTGAGGTAGAGGTTACCAGCTACCTCCCAATGTCTATTCTCCCTTTCTCTCATGGTCATAGGATTTTTGGTCATGTATCAATACATAGCTATCCAGAATAAAGTCACTAATTGTCATCCTCTCTTACAGATGGACATGGACATGTGACTCGGTTCTGGTGGACAGAATATAAACAGAAGTGTCACATTATGGCTCTCAGGAACCTTCTTGAAAACAGTTTGGGAACGCCTTTGCTCTTTTCTTCTTCATTTCTTCCTCCACTCTGTTATCTGGAAAGCAAATGTAATGGCTGCCATCTTGGACCGTGAGGAAAGAGATGACATTCTTAGCAAGAAGGAGCTTGGGTTCCTGAGGAATTAATGGAACAGAGCCACCACACTAGTTCTGGTCTGTCTAGCCCCAAATTTATACCTGTATGTGTGCATGCTCAGTTGCTCAGTCATGTCTGACTCTCTGTGATGCCACAGACTGTAGCCCATCAGGCTCCTCTGTCCATGGAATTTTCCAGGCAAGAATGTTAGACTGGGTTGCCATTTCCTCTTCTAGGGGATCTTCCTGACCCAGGGACCAAACCTGAGTCTCTGGCGTCTCCTACATTGGCAGGCAGGTTCTTTACCACTGAGCCACCAAGGAAGAAATTAACTTTTTATTGTTTACATCACTAATATTTTGGGCTTTTGCTTACTCGCAATCAAATTTAATCCTAATACAATGGGTAGGATTATTAGCTGCATATCAGATGAGGAAACTAAGACTAAAGGAAACTAGAACAGAGAGAGGTAACAGAGGTAGGTTCAAACTTAAGTCTTGCCTCAAAGCTGGTGCCCTCAACCACCAAGCTCTAATGTCTTTTCCAAACTGGGTAGGAAAATCCACAGCTTGGGTTCCTCACCAGCTGTGAACATACACTTCTGAACCTTGATGGGGACAGTTGAGATGAACTTGAGGAATAAGTAAGGATGAAATGCCAATATTTTCAGAGTAAGTGTTACTCAAGAAAAGAAAGAGTTTTTGTGAGCACCAAGTATCTACCCCAATCATTACGAGAGATGAAGGTTATGTTCACATTTAATAAATGCAAATGTTCTCTAAAGACCTTCTGTGGGCCCAGCACTATGTCAGACTCTGTGGAAGATCAAACAAGACCTGTGCTATGTTTGTCCTAAAAGGGCTTAACGTCCAGTCAGAGACATCAGGGTAGCCCCATGTCCAAGCTACTTCAGTCATACAAAGTACCAGAGGACACCTTCAAATTCTTAAAGACCTTAGTTATAGATTTGCTCCTGCTTACTTGG
The DNA here is from genome assembly GCF_910594005.1 of Cervus elaphus. Taxonomy (NCBI): domain Eukaryota; kingdom Metazoa; phylum Chordata; class Mammalia; order Artiodactyla; family Cervidae; genus Cervus; species Cervus elaphus. Next base: position 52,039,840 of record NC_057833.1, on the reverse strand, counting down.
CAGTCATAGTTGCAATTCTTTTTTATCTGTTTGTCAAGAAATATTTATTGAGGAAATGAAACAAACATGCAAGGTCATGCACCACTGGAGCTAACTTTGACTTCTCTTTCCTTCTCTTTCTACGTCAATCCCTATGCTTTTTTTTCCTACTCATGATTTTCCAACCTGCTGCCTTTCCCAGAAACAAGCTTACCCCAGACTTGGAAAAATGGTGAAAGTGCTTTGGAGGAAATTCCCCCTCCAAGGTTGATGTGTATTATAAACCTCCCCCAATTTTACTAGAGATGAAGATTATTTCAGGGATGTCAGAATAATGAGGACATTCAGATATGTTAATATTTCAAATGATCCAAGAACTGATTTGACAGGGTCTTCTCAAATGATGCAAACACAGGCATAAAAATTTCAGAAAACAAGGGCTCTAAGAAATCACAACAATCCTGGAGATAGAAATTCAAACCAAGGTGAAATACCACTTTCCCATGGGAATAAGGAGGCAGACTTTGACCCAAAGGTGGTTGGGAGTAGGGGTAGTAGACAGTGTTATTCATTTAAAAAGAAAAAGACAAAGACAGAAAATCAGACACTATCATCCATGGGGACTTTCATCCTTCAAAAACTGTAAAGGAGACTTTAAACTTTGGGGTCATATCAGAATTAAGTTTCTGGGCTCTGGAAAAAGTAGTCACCCTGAACCTCTGAGGATGCACCTAGAAACTGGAAAAGGACAGATGTTCCCTAAGGTTGAACTCTCAAGGGCTGACTTGGGAAGGTCAGAGGTTGAATATAAACAGATTAGATTTACATATTGCAGCCAAAGTATTATATACAAAGTTGGAAGCAATTTTTAAACTAGGTTGATCTACCTACAAACAGTCATAGAATATTTACTGATTTCTTCACATTGTTGCTACGGGTACCCTGAGCAGTCTGCTAGATGTATTCTCCTACTTTTTTCCCCCCACTTTTAACCAGTCAATATTTATTTAACACTATACATAAAGCTCATTGAAATAGGCTCTGAATTCTGTGCCAATAATTCATTGGATGTGGAATCCATTCCCCCCAGGAATGTGGGGCGCTGATCCTTCATTCACAGGTGTGCTGAGTGGTCATAACTAAAGTTCACTGCACACTTATGTGGTTTGCTAAGTGCTTCTTTATACATATCATCTCACTTAATCCTGACAACTCTCCACGAGACAAGTACTACGGCAAGTCCCACTTTACAGAAATTGAGGCTTAAAACATGAAAGGGACTTGCCCAAGTTCACAACCCCTGTGAGTACAGAACAGAGACCTACACCTGAGTCTGACACCTGAGTCTACTCCTTGTACTCCCACAAAGAATGCATATGCTTCAGACATAGCTTTCAGATATCATATTTGATGTTTACTTCAGTGTGGGGAGACAGAGACCATTACGCCCATCTTTCAAATTTGATAATAGAAGCCAGAGAAAAAGAATAGGTCACTAAGCAAGGGAGTGGAAGTATGGGATCACCACCCCGTCTTTTGATTCTACACCCAGTGCTCTTTCCTCTACCAGCGGAGGGCAAGGGTCCCATAAGTGGCCATCTACTTAAAAACGCCCACTCCATAGATTTGGGAAACAGGGGTAGCCAGAGGGGAACTCAGGCATCTGGGGTTCAAGCAGACCTCGAGAGTACTTTGTGGAAGGAATCAAGGGAGCCTGAGCCACACATTAGCCATGAATCTCAGGACAGTGAAGGAAAACACCCACTCCCAGACCTTTAGCCAAAGCTGTAGGCTGTCCTCTTGTCTGAGCCCAACTTCCAGGGCAGTGACTTCAGATGGGGCAGCACATTCTGTGCATTTGGCACTTTCCTCAAAAAATGAAAGTGACCAAGTAGACCATCAAGCAACAGAAGAAAAGGGAAATCCCCCAATGACTCAGCCCGCTGGGCCTGGTATCTACACAGCTCTCCACCCCCAGTCCCCAGCTGCCTCCGAACTCACGATTCTGGATGGTGATCTTGCGCTGCCGGTAATCCACCCCCAGCACAGGTTCACTCTGCCCCCGCCGCTGGGCCACGATGCGAACCTCCCGCTGGCTGTCATTGCAGTCATTGGACGGGTCCTGGCCCAGGGACAAAGCCGCCTGGTATGCTGGAGAAAGAAGACATGGGCAAGTCACACAGCAGTGGGGAATTCCCATCAAGAAAGGTGCCCTCAGTGGTCCCTGGAGCAGTGAAGGTTCTCAGAGTTTCCTGAGTCTCTGCATCTCCTAGGCATCTTCTCAAAGATGGGGATCTGAGAGTCTGTGTTTCTAAGGAGCTCCCAGGTGAAACCATTACTCACACATTGAGCAGCAAGACTCCAGACCCCTCTATTGGGCCAAAATTTCCAAATCCTGAACTGCATCACCATCTCCCATCCAAATGTCCCCTACCTCATTTTCAAAGTGATTCCAGAATCTGCTTCCAAATGGTTCATCTAACTTGCCCTCTCAATAACAGTTTTGAGAGCTGTTAAATCTGCTGATGATAAATGCCTTCTACCTGGTCCCTCCTACCTTCCCACTTAATGCAGGCATTTTAAAAGTAGCCCCCAGGAAACAATGCCTCAATTTAGAAATGGGGTGTTCTGGGAACAAGGTGAGGCTCTGTGGGTGGCTCAGTAAGTTAGGTTTTGGAGCTCATATTGTAAGAAACTAGTTGGGGCTAAAAATGGTAAAGCTGATACCTCCCCTTCCTCTGCCTCATCTTGGGAAGCTCAGGGTGAACAGGGTCTACTATTCTCCAAATTTCTAAAGGTCAATTGTGCCAGGCTGGTGGTGGGGGTCTGGGCTCTTCTGTTTCTTGAGAGAGGCAGAGGTGGGCAGTGAGAGAAGGACTTAGGTTCAAGACAGCAAGACTGACATGAGTGGGGCAGTTGTTACCAAGAAGGAAGACTTGGCTAAGTGTAGGGGAGAGCAGCGCAGCATTCAGAGATGCCCAACAATGAGCAGGCTACCTGTGGCCAGTGCGCTCTCAGTCACCGAGAGAGGCATGACTGTCCACAGGAAGGCTGGTCCTAGAGGGGGATGTGGCAGTGGGCGGGAGGCTCACAAATGACCGTTCCTCATTCATCCTGTGACTGGTGGGTGAGGTGGGGGATACAAGTGCAACCAGGCATTACCTAGGATGCAAGACTTGCATCCTTTTTACTTGATGTCTAAGCTGCCTTTGTTCCTTTTAGAACAAAGCGGAACAGAAATTTTTAAATAAATTAATGGTATGTGACCCTGAATAAGTTATGTCATCTGCTTGGCCTCAGCTTATATATCTATAAAATGAGGGAACTGCAATAAGCAATCTTTCTGGCTTCTTCTCACTATAAGGATTTGTGATCCTAAATAATTCCTACACCCTAATGGCAGTACTTCACAGAGGGGCCTTGGGAGAGTGGGGGGCAAGAGTGAGGAGGAGGGCACTCACATGCAGAGTAGTAGTCAAAGATGGGGTCTTTGCAGAAGGACTTGAAGCGCCACGTCACCACCACATCCTGGAGCTGGGCAGAGGTGGTGTAGTCACATTTGAGGATGACCGAGGCAAACAGGGTAACATAGCGCTCTGTGTGCTGGACCGTCACCAGCAAGGACATGCAGCCTGCAGCCAAGAGCAGAAGACAATGCTGAAGGCAGACCCGGACTCTAAGGGGTGACTTCCTTCTATTCATGGGGCAAGAAAAGCAATGCCCATAAGCAAACACATTGCCTGACTGGTTAGGAGCAGCTCACAGGCAATCGTCTTACTCAGCCTGGGCGGGGTTGGGGTGGATACTGCACAGACACCCTGGAGGAGATGGAGGGAAAAAAGAGGAAGGACTATGACTCCCAAGTTGGTCACAGTCCATAGAGAGTGATGACACATCCAACAATGATAAAGAAACGATATTAAAAGAAGGCCATAAAAGAAAGGCTTTGCTAGTGTAAATATTTTTTCATGTCACTTCTCTTTTCAAAATGTTTTCCCATTTCCCTAAGGATAAAGTTCAACCTCTGTACCCTAGCCTAGGAGACCAGTCAGGTCTGCTTTCAGTCTTTCTCTGGGGCCTCATCTCCCTTCATTCCCCACCCTGACAGAGGGCTTTGGGCACTCTAGACTTGCCTCTATCCTTCTCGTGTGAGGATCGATGTCTTCCCCAGGTCATCCCAGGTGTACATCTCTTGGCTGGAGCACTCTTCCACATCACCAGTTGCCACACCACTCCCTTCACCAGGCTAAGCAAGATTTATTTCTTAGGTTTTCAGCTGCACCCTTGCCTCCTCTGACTGCAAGTCTGGAAGGGGCTTCCTCTGTTTTCCCAAAGTGCCCTGTCCTACCTCTGGCAGCACTTTTCACACTTCTTGGGGATGGACTGGGTACTGTAGGCTTGGAAAAGGCCTACTGGGCTTGCTTCTGGTTCACTGTTCAAACACAAGAGCCTCATACTGGCACCTGTCACCTCCTTAAAAAGTGAAGTCACTCAGTCATGCCCAACTCTTTGCAACCCCATGGACTATAGCCTGCCAGGCTCCTCTGTCCATGGAATTCTCCAGGCAAGAATACTGGAGTGGGTGCCTTTCTCCAGGGGATCTGCCCAACCCAGGGATCAAACCCAGAAATCCCACATTGCAGGCAGATTCTTTACTTTCTGAGCCACCAGGAAGCCCTCAGCACCCAACAAATGTATGTTGAATACATGATGGAATGAATGACAGTGAAAATTGGCAGTACAACTGATCCAACATAAGCACAAAACAAATTTTTAAAAAAATGATCAGACTGACAATTTTCTTCACAAAAAATTTGAAGGAACTAACAATTTTTCTTCTACTTTTAAAAACTTTCTCCCTTTACTTTCCAAATCTATAGATATACTTAAAGTTCCAAGTCTGTGTTGATGAGGAACCAGGTGGCACAGAAATGTCAGGTGGGACTTTGACACGGTCAGAGGCCCACACATAACCAGCATCTTCAGATGTTACTATCTCAACATGGATTCTAGGCCCAGTTATAGGGGCCTTCTTATAGCAGGTTTAATGTGGAGAAATAGTACTCAAACTTAAGCATACATCACCAGGAGGACTTGTGACAGCCCAGAAAATTGTCAGCAGAGTTTCTAATTCAGTAGGACTTGGGTGGGACCCAAGAACTTACATCTAATAAATTTCCAGGAGATACTGATACTACGTCTTTGGGCACTGTACTTTGAGGACCACTGGTATAGACTAGCTAAACTAAACCCAGGCTTTGGACTCAGATACAGCTGGGTTAAAATCAAACTGTACTACTCATTTGGACATCGGAGAAGTTATTTACTCTCTCTGAGCTTGTGTTTCCTCAGCTATGAATGGAGATTATATCAGTACTAACCTCATCAGGTTCTTGCAAGAACGCAGTGAAATAATCCACACTTCTGGCACCTGCCATGGTAACTGGCAAGGTGCTTGCATTTATGCTGCCATGTTGGTGACAGTGTATGAGTCTTTTTCCTTTTTCCCCTTATTCTGAGAGCCATGGAGAAAGGAATTCAAGTTAGAAGTCTCTCCAGTACAATTCTCAAGTGGAGCTGTGTTCATGTTGACTGAGTTACTCCCACAAACAAAACAGTCACCCCCCACCTTTCATAGCCGCTGGGTGGGCCTGGCTCAATGGCCAGAGCCATGAGCATGATGCTGGGTCCTGCCTCACCTTCTAGACACAACCCTCCTAAAACAGAACACCATGGTTTATGATGGGATCAGCATCCACTTTTCTCATGTCCACAGAGAGACAGCAAGACGCTGCGCTGCTTGGGACAGACTCTGGTCCCCAGAAGTGACCTGAGCCCTCTCCAGGGCTGAGCTGCAATAAGGATGTGCCAGTGACAGCCATGCTAGAGAGGGTCTGCAGAAGTGTGGGGGGAGACCTGTGGGTGGGGGAACCATCACAGAAGGAAAAGAGAGTTAAGCCAGATTCTAAAACCAAGGTAGGATTAAGATGATATGTAAAAACAGGAAGAGGGCAGAGAGACTCATTGTGTCAGGATGGAAGAAAGGAGTGAGCAAAGGCCCTTATCATAAAGAGGCCGTTCCTTGGGGAATCTGAAGGAACCAGTCCAGCCAGGGCCTCTGGCTTTACGGGAGACAGATGATAAATAAGGTGAGATGATGGTGGGGAGTGGGAGTAGGCAAATGGGGTGGTGTGTAAATTGCACTCCAGAATCTGTTTCTAGTTAATGGATAATCACTGAAGGTTTTTCTGAAGAAGAAGAATAAGGTGAAAGTGGTGTTTTTAGGAAGATGGATGACTTCCTTATTTAGCTGTAAATGGAAAAAGAACATCATTTTGAAAATAAGCCTTGAGGAGTTTGCGTGGGGCGGGGAATAGTTGCTGTCTCTACTAGCTGTAGGATTCCTGGAAGTCAGTCCAATAAGAATCAAGAGCTAATGACTAGTATCTGAAGCTTAACATGGATTATTTCATAATCTGATTTCTTTACTTTTGCTTCTCTACGTTCACCACCTCTTTTTTCCCAGAACTGACCTGGATTAAACCTTGGAGCTTTTACCCAACACAGCTTTAACTGAACAGCAGAAGCAGCTGCAGTAAGATCTGACAACAAATAGGATGGCATTGTCAACATTAGCTTATTTTGATCAGTAACATGCATTGATTGAAATAGAGAGAAAAACACTGATTGGCAATCTAAACAAAATCCCAGACTCACAAAGCACTTTCAAATATTTCCTTCTACTCACTGTCTTTATGAGCCCTGGGGAGAAACAAGCTGTGCCACTGCATACACAGCAAACCTGAGATTGGACAAGGCAAGTGGCTTGTCTGTGGTCATTTATTTTCTAAGGCAGTTGGAACCAAGATTCTGCCCTGAGCAGAACTGGGCTATTCTTTACATAGAGGAAGATGTTGGTATTCAATAGCTTGCAAATAATCAGAGCATGGGGCCAAGCTACACAGGCAATAATTAATATACTACAGGCAGCAGTTACTCTAATACCGTCATTAGTAAACTAGGCGTTCTTGATTTTGTTGAATGGTAATCTGATACAAACGACAGTTTATTCAAAGGACTCCAGTCAACATTATTTGTATAGAGGTGGAATATATGCGAGTGGTGGGGGGTGGATAGTACAGGTGTGCCAAGAGTCAGAGACAAGTATTTGGTTGGAGCCAGAAATTACTCTGGGGTAACTTTGAAGATGGCTGAATCTGACACCCTGAGGCAGAAGAATGGGGACAAGCGTGATCACCTTCATTACCAAATGCTCACTCAGCTTCTCTTCCATGAATGCCCTTATTGTGGACAAACCACACGTGCGGTGACATAACTCACCTTTACCAACGTCAGAACTGGCTTTGCTGCTCTTTTATCCTTTCTTTAATTTCATCCCTTAAGTAAATTTCAAGCCTTGAATTATGCCAGGTTGCCATGTATTTGACCATATTGCGCTCACTCACACTTCCTCCAGGGGTCTGTTAGCCCCACAGCACCCTGCACAGTTCCCAGACCTTCACCCCTTGCCCAGCCCCACATAGAGAGCGAGGGCATCTCTCAGGACAAAGGTACTGAGTGACCAGCAAACCTTTCTCCCATCTTCTCAGCTGCTGCTCTGGATCTCAGCATTTACTGTGTGCCAGGTGATAAACATACACTGTCTCCAGTCCTCACAAAGTCCCCTAGGGTGGGGTCAGTCCTGGCCATAGCTATGGGCAAAAGTTCAGAGACTATAATAAGCCAAGCCCTCTAGCCTCAGTATTTGAACTGGAGTCTTGCTCACAACAAAACTCAATCTTTCCCAAGCAAGCAAGCCTGACCTTCCAAGCAGAAGTCAGGAACTGGACTCTCACAAAGCAGGAGGAATTTCCAGATTGGGAGGAAGAGGAGGGAAGTAGCAAGACAGCCCATTTCAAAGTCAGAAACTTTCCATCTTCTCCTTTAGCCTCTAATTTCTCTGTAAAATTAACCACATTGGGCATGCACGCTACCAAGCAGGTAAAGTTTTCAAGAAAAGACTAAGGGCAGCAGAATCTGGGCTGAAAATATGAAGAGACTAAAAAAGATAAGTGTTCTGTTTATACATGTCCTGGTTGCATCTTTGCTCTTTTAAACTTAGTTCTATTGAGTTATCAAATTCTTAGATTTTCTTTCTGTTCTTATTCTCTTCATCATGTGGCATCTCCTTCTTCCCAATTCATCACCATCTAATTTCCTAGTTGTATCTATAATTTTCTCTTGAAAACTTTAAATTCTGGAAACTGATTTTCTGGGTTCAAATTCTGCCTCCACTCCCCCAATAGCTAAAAGACCTGATAAGTTATTTCCAAACTAAGGTTGTTTCTTTACATGCAAAATTAGGATGATGATAATATGTGTTTGATAAAGTAATAGTGAGGACTAAAGGAGATAAATATGTCCACCATTTAGCAAAGAGCCTGGCACATAATCGACACTTGATAAATGTCAGCTAGCATCTGTATTGTTTTTTATTCTGTCCACTTTAAGAAGTTGAAATCAACTGAGAATAGCATGTAAAGCATTTCTGAAAGAATTAAAATAATACAAATGTAAGCAGTCATTACTGCCTTCTCTTTGCAAAATGAGTCACTGCATTAAAAGCTCTTAAGGCTGTGCCTTACCTGGCAAATCCATTCAGTTGGTCTCCTCTGTGAAAGAGGAAGAGGGATCTGTCATGTAAGGGTGGAAAGGTGACTTCAGATGAGATAACGGAGCCCATGGGAAGGAGAGAAGGGGAAGGGGATTCTCGGTTTCCCGCCATGAGGTACTTTCCAAGACTTTGCTGATGCGCAGAGTGGAGACTATCATTCTGTGTTAAGGTGGAAGGAAAATATACCAAAGAAAGAAGAATATCTTTACAACTAAATGCCATGTGTTCCCAAATAGATGCATATTCTTTGCACATTTATTCAGCCTGTTTTCCCCATGTAGTAGAGTAGGAAAGATGTTTAATAAGTTTCTAGAAATTATTATCCATACAGCAGAGGGATCTAGGTACAATTTTTTTTTTTTTTAACTAAAAATCATTTTCAGGGGACTGTTTGGCATTTCCCCTCCTTTTCATACGAAGGGTCTTGCTTGGAAGGGAGGCAGGGCAGAGTGCAAAGTCTTTCCCAGCAAGGGGCAGTAGCCTACTGCTGCCTCAATGGAAGGTCTTGATTCCTGTTTTTCAGGCACCCAGGCACTTCTGCTCCACTCAGCAGGTTAACAAAAGTACACAGATTTAATCCTATCAGAGTTTATGTCAGGGCAAGCTATCTCCCCAAGTATATTTACCATCGGTACTTGTCACATTTCCTTAGATAACAGTGCAAACAGGATAAGAATCCAGAGGAAGAGGGCCTGGTAATGCATGGACAAGAATTAAGGGACAGAGAGAGCTAGGACAGGAGAAAAGGGGAGAAGAAATCAGCTGGGGTGGAGAAGGAATTACGTCTATGCATTACACGTTTAAAGATCTAGGTGCACTTAACAGAGTTAGGCTTGGAATGGCAGAAGCCTAAGGCTGCCCTGGGGAGGAAAATGGTAACTACTGAGCATTTTGATGTTGGTCAGCATGGTATTGAGGGTTTATTATACAGTATGTCATTTAACCTTGGCAAATCCCCATGAGATCAGCCTTATTTTCATCTCAATTTGATAGATGAGGAAAATCCTCAGGTAGATTAAATAACTGGGTTGAAGCCACACAGCTAATAAATAGCAAGACTAGATTTAAGCTTACCTCTAAAATCCCAAATCCTACAGTTTCCACTGTACCACTTGCCTTCTAGGTAAGTTTCCTAATGACAGAAGTTTAACACTTTAGGGGACATTTACAAATTTATTTCAATCATTTTGTAGAGAAATTCCTTTTTTTTCTTTTTTTATTTATAAGATAAATAATCAGAAACTTAAACAATAGAGAAGGGTATAAAGTAAAAAGTTCCTCCTTGCTCACCATGAACTCTAGTCTCCAGAAGCACTATAATTTGCTGTCTATCTTCCACATCTTTTCCTACAGTTTTTTTTTTTTTAATTAATATTACGTGCATTGACTAACAACTTTGTTTTTTCTTCAAACTAATGAAATAGCATTATATTCTTTATCAGTATAAATAGATCTAATTTTTTTAGTGACTGCTTGAAAATTCACTACATGGATGAACCATAGTTTACCCCTTTTGCTAATGACGGGCATTTAGGTTGTTTCTAAATTTTCATTATCACAAACAATGCCGAAATAACTTATTGAAATGAATACCTTTATGTTATATTAGGTATCTCTTCACAAATGTGCTTTTTTATAGGATGTGTTTCTCAAACTGAGATTGCTAGGTCAAAGGGGATGAGGCCTTTAATAAATAATTCAGTAAAGAAATTTATATTCCCATGAACAGTGCGTGACACTCCCATGTTTCACCACAATCTTTCCAACAGGGGAGAATATTAATCTTAAAAAATTTTTTGATAACCTACTAAGTGAAAAAAATAGCTTCTCAGGTGGTTTGAATTTGGTATCCTTTAGTTATTATGAGTAGAGGACAACAAGCCCTGGTTGAGAGGCAGATGCGCGGGGTTTCCCAAAGTCATTCGCTCAGGCCAGTGATTCAACCGTGTACCCACATGCTAATCTCAGAGCACATGCAAATTTAAGTCTCACCAAAATGACAAATTTCTGTGTGCCCTGGGCCTCCAGAGGTCACTCACTCACTCACTCATTTATTGAATACCTACTAGGAGCCAAGCGCTGTTCCAGATGATAGGGGTAAAGTAGCTGATAAGAGAGACAGAGTCCCTGTACTCTTGGAACTTATACTCTTGGTGGGCAAGTCAATAATAAATAAGTAAAAGCATAAATAATGTACTTCTGGTCATGGATAAGCTTTACAGGATTGTTTAGAAACTGGTAGAGCTTTGTATAACAAGTCCTAATACTCTACAATAAGAGCCAAGACAGACACCCAGGCTCAAGTCCTCCTCATAGCTTTTCTTGGCTGTTTCAAAATCTAAATTGGGCCCCAAATCTAAATCCTCCTTCTCCTATTCAAACTTGGGTTCTTCCCTATCTCCCATCTCAGTCAATGGGCTAGACTGAAAACGAGGTATGGTCCTTGACATCTCTTTCTCCCTCACACTCCATACAAAATCTATTATCAAATTGGGTTTATTTATCTCCCTAGTATTTCTGGGATCCCTCTCTCTCCATTTTCACCATCACCCTAGCACAAGCTCCATCACTTCCTGCCTGGATACTGCTTCAGTTAACTGGTACCTGCACACACTCTGGTTTTCCTCCATGTGGATAGCACACTGCTGTCCATCTCCCAACTCTTTCTCTTTAAATATCTCCAAAAGCTGTCCATTGCTCTCAGGATAAATACAAAGCCTCCTACCGTGATCCATGAGACCACGCTATCTGGTCCTACCCACCCCTGCCTCCTTTCCACCACATGGCCTGTGGCTTCCTCCTCTCAGTCATGGTGACATTCTTGCCATCCCTCATTCTCACTGAGCTTCTATTCAGCAGCCTTGCACATGCTATTCATTTGTCTGGGATGATTACACCTCAGCTCTCAACTCAAGCGTCATTTCTCCACAGAGGGCCTCCCGAATGAGCAAAATCAATCTATTACAACCTCTTGTTGTACCTTGTATCTCTTTCTCATGGTCCCTGTCATAGCTGTGTTTCTACATTTCCTCGTTTGTCCCTCAGACCATAAACACCATGGAGTCCAAGGCCATGTCTACTTTTGTTTGAGAGCATGTCTGGCACACGGTATACATTAAACATCTGGCAAATAAACAAACAAATTCATACAAGAAAGGGTAAACTGCTTGGAACAAATTTTAAGTGCTCTGAAAGCACAGAAAATAAATCATTAAAGTTAACCATTTGTAATATGGCCAGACAAAAGGCAAGGAAGAAGCAAAAAGCAAGGAAGAAGAGAGTATGTTGGGGGTGGGAAGGGTACAAGAGGATGCTCACAGCAGTGGAGACATAGCTGCCCAAGTTAGTGAGGCCAGAATGAGTGAGTCTTGAATTCCAAAGATCTTTAATCCACTCATACAGACTATAGAGATCTAGTAGAGGTTCTTAAAGCATTAAAGTGAAGGTGCATGCGTGCTATAAGTTGCTTCAGTCATGTCCGACTCTTTGCAACCCTATGGACTGCAGCCCGCCAGGCTCCTCTGTCCATGGAATTTTCCAGGCAAGAATACTGGAGTGGGTTGTCATTTCCTACTCCAGGGGATCTTCCTGAACTAGGGATGCAGCCCTTGTCTCTTATGTATTATGCATTGGCAGATGGATTCTTTACCACTAGTGCCACCTGGGAAGCCCACTAAAGTGAAGGTGGGAAAAATTAACCCAGGTAGGTTAACCTATCATCTGTGTGGAGAATGGTTGGAACTAGACAAAGAAGTATCAGGCCTAGAGGTAAGGAGATGGTTAAGCTGCTGGGATTAAGCAACAGAACATGGTACTGGGTTTGGGAAATGAAGAAAGTATCAAATCCTTTCCTTGACCCCACCTAAGATTTGTATTTTGGAAGATCTAGAAATAAGTACCAGAGAAAGACATGATCAGTCTTTTTAATTCTTAAAACAGACAATTTTATTTCTCCCCTAAGGACTTCAAATAATGAAATAAAGTATTAGGCTAAAAGAAACCCAGGCAAACAGTACAGTAATTACCCACCATCTCATCCCACTGCATTGCTATTGTGGCAAGATGTTCAATAATTAACATCTGGTTAGACATCCCAGGGGCTTCCCAGGTGGCGCCAGTCATAAAGAAACACCTGCCAATGCAGGAGACATAAGAGACATGGGTTCGATTCCGGGGTTGGCAAGATCGCCTGGAGGAGGACATGTGAACCCACTCCAGTAATTTTGCCTACAGAATCCCATGGACAGAGGAGCCTGGTGGGCTACAGTCCAAAGGGTCATAGAGTTGGACACAACTACAGTGACTTAGCATGCATACATGCAGACATCTCAGAAGTAGTCAATTTCCATTTCTACCAGGATTCAATGAGACAGAACAAACCTGCTCCTTCGTATGAAATAGATGAAAGCACAATGGACTAAGAGTGAGGATGCCAGGATCCTCATCCCAGCCCTCAACAACTCCACTGTGTCAACCTTAGACACCTGAATTCTCTGGACAGATTTCTTCATCTGTAAAATTGGCTGGAAGGAGAAGACAGGGATTGGGGGTGATTTCTACTTGTGTTCCCAGAGCACTCCATTCTGAGAGGTAATTCAGGGAGCCTCACATGGGGTGAGGGGTGGGGCAAGGGAGAGGAGCAGTAGGCAGTCCCTTATCCACCACCTGAGAAGCTCCACTTTACTATTTACTATATCAGGGACCAAGGCGTATCAGGGCTTCCTGGGTGGTAAAGAATCTGCCTGCAGTGCTGAAGACCTCAGTTCAATCCCTGGGTCAGGAAGATCCCCTGGAGAAGGAAATGGCAACCCATTCCAGTATTCTTGCCTGGAAAACCCCACAAACAGAGGAGGCTGGCAGGCTGTAGTCCATGGGGTTGCAAAGGGTCAGACACAACTGAGCAACTTCACAAGGTGTATTAGGTCTTCAGTATGATCCCAACCTTCACAACCACCACCAAAGGAAAGCTACTGGTTTAGATGTTAAGAATCTTGTTCTTTAGAAGTCAGCTGTCTGATTTCCCAAACAATGATAACACAAGTTGAGAGCTACATGGATCTATAAGTTAATACCCCTCTAAGATCTAAAGATTTAAAAATTCACAAAAGCACAAATGACACACAACCTCTTAGAATCTGGGGGGGAAAACTAACTTTTCATTCCAGAAATAAATTTTGAGGTTGAATGATGGTAACAAGTACTATTAGCCATTAATGCAAAGGGCTGCAGGAACTTAATTTAGCCTTAGGTTAACAGTCTGTTTTAAGAAGCAAATATTACTTGTGTGATAAAAATTTCTTCCTTTTTAAAGAAAAAAGTTTGGAGAATTACACACACACAAACCCTCTGATCTCACCACAGCTCCAAACATAAAAGACTATGGTAACTTCACAGGACTTCCTGACCTCAGAGGCTTCTTCAGAGGCCCAAGCCACACTGACTAGCCAGTGTACCCACATCTGACATAATCTCATTACTGACCCACACTTTGCAACTGCAGAAATTTGGATGCTAATCAGAGGGCTGGGTTGCCTCTTCTTTAGAAGCAAAAGACAAAAAGGTGATAGAACAAAATGAATACATTCTAGTGCAGGGTTTTCCAAAGTTCATACCTCAGTTTGCAGTGGATCTTGAGAAAAATCAACTTACTGGATTTTTCTATTTAATCTTGCTAATTTGGGGTTAACTTTCTATGAATTTAAATGTTATTAAAGCAATATTTATTGTTAACTTGATACTTTTAATCCAACATGGTGACTGCTTTTTTTGTGTATGTATACCTCTTGTTGCTATTTTATAAATCTCATATATGTGTGTACATGTCACAATGCAAACTATATTTCTTCTGGACTTAGAACTTTTCCATGTTTAGCATTCTCTTGTTTTAAAACGTGTCACGCAGGTAGGCTTCCATTTAATGAATACCAGGCAAACACGGCACTCTGTATTATTTGACCACCCCCAGCATCCTGGCTACTCACACAGCATGGCTGGTTCATGAACACATGTAGCTCTACTTTCTGAAGACTTTGTCCATTTAGCAATTGTTTACTTTAAGAATATACCCTTTGGTTATGGTCACTGTATTTGAAAAATGCTCAGTGTTCAATATTCCTCACAAAAACAGAACAGCTTTTAAAATATGCTGGTGATTTAAGGATTGAGGTTTACACCCTAATGGGATTTTTGTCTGTAAGGCTTCTTTCCTCACTCTTTCTTCCTAAATGACTGCTGGCTACAAGTCCTAATTCTGAGGATGGTGTGCCCAGGGCCACAGTGAGAGTAGACTTCAGCTTTCCCAAAAAGAGCTCAAGCAGCTTCAGAAACCCCTAGCTGCTATGGAGTTTGAGCCAAACGTGTGAGGCACAGGACAGAAGTCTGTGCAAAACTGGGATTTTTACGAATTTGTTTTCACAGTCTAAGCTGGTGACTGCTCTGGTGGAATTTCGGGCACTTCCATGTCGGTGCAGTTTAGTCCATTTCCTTGTGTATCATGAGCGTCCAACATTCACCTTCCTCAGCTTCAGACAATTTATAGGACCCACATCCTACAGAAAATGTGGTAAGCCAAAAGACCTCAGGGATAACAGTTTTCTAGCCTTTTGCAATTCTCCCTCCCTTTCATTCTCAGCATTAAGCTTAAAAAGAGTTATAGAATCTTGTCTGAATGAGATTTGATTACATCTGAGCTATCTTCATGTCCTCTCAAGCTTGTAAAAACAGAATTCTTCCTGTACCTTCATTTTACATCTTTTCCCACAGAGAAATACAAGACTCAAACTGGTCTGTGAGCAAACTGAGCTGACCTCCCACTGACAACTAAGAGGTATGAGGGTAGCTATTCCTAAAAGGGAAGTAAAAAAGGTAAAATGAAATAGAACAGGGCAGAACTTCCAAGGCAACTCAGGCTCTGGTTTGCAAGGTCACACCTACATCTCAATTGAAAAGGGCTGAAAGAACCTACACATTCTTTCACTAGGCTCTCTCTTCCCACCTGATTTCACTCGTGCAGATCACGGCCTGCCATTTCCCCAACTGATACACTGAGACACACAAAACCATGCTTTCAGAGCACAGAGGATTGGCCTGGAGGTTAAGGAAATGAAAGATGGTGGATGGATGAGCACTTATGCGGAGACAACGATCATGGGGTAAAGTTAGGGAAGTGAGCAGATACAAAGTAGAAAAGTGACACTGAACATGGTTAGCAAAGAACCTCGCGTTGTGATCCTATAAAACATTAATAGATCCTGAATCATATCGAACTTTCCATCATATACTGAGGATACATATACTTCTCAGAACTAGATAGGTGTATTTCTGAGCCAATATGGTTGTCACTGTATGTAAAACCTATGGCAAGTATCAGATGAAAGGAAAAAGTAATTAGGAATGGAAAGAGTGGCATTTCTGCCTCTATCAATCCGGCTTTAGAGACCAAGAAGTGCCTAGAGAGCAGGAGGAGGCCAGAGGCTCTGAGTTTCTTCCTTAGTTGCACCTGTTTCGTAAAGGCCTAAGGTAATAAAAGAAAACAGGTTCCCACAGGCAGAAACTCGATCCAGTCTCCGCACATCCTGGCGCCCCGTGCCAAGAGCCACCAGAGCGCGGCCCAGGCCTCCACTGTCCCGCCTGCGGCCAACTCTGCTAGGCCAGGCAACAATGGCTTCCTCTCTCCTTGGGCCCGGCTAGGACCCATTTTCCTATGGCTCACCTGTTGGGAGCCAGGTGAAGAGCAGCAGCCAAGGTGCGGGCAGCTCCGAGCCCATGCCGGCGCTCTCCGGCCCCTTTCAGCTCAGGGACTGCTGGAACACTGTGTCTTTCTTCATCAGCGACCCGTCCACGACGCACCACTTCTCCAAAAGCAATCCCTCCGTTTTGCCCTCACTGGGCGCAGCGCGGCGGGTGGACCGACCCTGGGCCCCGGGCAGGTACCGCCGCCTCCTGCCCACCTGGGGCGCTCCTCGCGGCTCCGCCTCCCGCTCCTAGCGCCGGGGCTTCCTGCTCCGCCCCCGGCCCCCGCCCGCGGCCCTTTCATACCTGCCCCCGCCCCCAGGCAGGCTACCAGGTGATTCTCCTCAGTGAACAGCGTTTCCTGCCACTCTCCGCTTTGTCTACGGAGCCTGTTACCCTATTCTCCAGAAGTTCTCGGGAAATCTTATGCCTAGCAAATTTCTCCCCCTCTGTTTGTAAAATTCTGTGGATATAACTTTTTAGGGAATATTTCCTGCCGTATGTTTCCATTCACTCATACATGCTTGGGAAATTCTTTTTTCCCCCACTAACACCACACTTATAGGAAGTTTATTTTACATGCAACGATTGTTATAGATTTTCTCGAAATAAAGATGCAGGGTATGAACTAGAGAAATAGACTTAATTTTCCAAGCTGTAAAAGAAAAGGATGTTCATGAGAGAAAAGTTAGAAAAATATGCATTAATGGAAGTAAGAAAAAAGTCCTGCTCCCACCACCCATAGTTAGGCATCGTTAATATTGGTTTAGTCCTTTTTTATTATTTGCCATCCTGCCTGCAGCTCAGCAGTCCCTTGCAGACCTCAGCCACGGATTCTAAGTCTCTTTAAATCAGGCCATTTAGGATGTAATCCCAGCCTCTCCTTCCCTGGTAGGAAACCACGTGTAGGGATAAAGCAAAACAGAGAGAAAGGCAGCTTGCCTTCAGGAAGCAGCCAACCAATGACATTAATTTGGAAAGTAACATAAACATTGGCTAATACAAGTAGACAATACAAATAGATTTTATACACCTCTCTTTTATTGGGGATTTCTCACTGTGCTCCTCATTATGTAAAGAACACAATTCTCCTTTCTGCTAGCCACCACCTTTTACCTGATGAAAATAGTTATAAAGATCTGTTAAACGTGGTTTCTGGGCTTCCCTGGTGGCTCAGACTGTAAAGAATCTGCCGGCAATACACAAGACCCAGGTTCGATTCGATCACTGGATTAGGAAGATCCCCTGAAGAAAGGGATGGCAACCCTTCCAGGATTCTTGCCTGAAAAATTCCGTGGACAGAGGAACTTGGAGGGCTAGAGTCCATGGGATTGCAAAGAGTCAGACATGACTGAGTGACTAACACGACCACTAAAGATGGCTTCTGCCCTCAGGGAACTGCCCTTCTGCTCACCAACCTTAGAAGTCAATATTATTTCTCCTAAAGTATATCTCGTGTTTTACTTTGCTGAGAAGGTTCCTCTTCTCCTGGCACTACTGGAGTCCCTCCTCTCTCCTCCACCCAGAGGAGCATCCTTGTCCTGAATCTGATTGGAGGTTTCAACTCAATCTCTCCTCTCCAACTCTTCTCCTTCCCCTCTACTCCTGGGTCTGGCCTCTGGTTCCCCAAAAGGGCCTTTCCACTTTAAATGTTTTTCTTGTAGCCTTTTCTCTTCTATAAAGTAGGAAGTAAAATCAGGAAGTGCATGGCTAAAGGCAGATAGTACAGGATGTTTAGAAGCCCACAGTGGGATCCCAGAATAGCAGGAGCAGCAGGATACAATGTGAGTGAGGGATTCTCCCCACCACCTCCCAGGTACCCTGTACATGCTCTCAGGAACACCCTGTGTGTTTTACTGTTTGTGACCCTGAAGGATTTGTGTCTCCTGGCTTAGAGAATTGTTCTAGGGAAATTTTCAATTCTACTCTAAAAACGTATGAGCCCTCTTCTTCTTAAACCTACCTCCCTTAGCCCTTGCTTTGGTATTAAGGTCATTTTGATACTCATTGAAGTCAGCATTTCTCCATATTTATTCCATGGAACAGTAGTTCCATGGAATGTTAATAAATAGTATATCGGGGAAAAGGGCTCTTTGATCAAATATATTCAAGAAATGCTGGATTAAGTTAAATGAAACATTTTTTCAGGACCCGTCAAACCCCTAGGGCTGCTACTACACATTTGAATATCCAAGGGAATATGTCACACAGTATTTCCCAGCATTGTTCAACCATAAAACCTTTTTTCTCATACATATCTTAGGACAGATGTCCCATGGAATGTGTTTTGGGAAAGCCTGGTGGTCTAATCCAAACATAACTGGGGGCTACATAGGAATGTATGTATATCCATAGGAATAACAACAAAAAAACACCTTTAACAAAAGTTATGCCAAGTGCAGTAGAATTAGAAAATTTCCTTGTTCTCTCTTGGAAATCACTTGGTCAATTTGAACATCTACCTCCATCGCTTCCATTGGAGTGAACACTTAGGTTAACTTTATATAGTCCTTGGTCTACTATGGTGTATCTTTTTTTCTTCACCACTTATTAAGTATTATGTACCAAGTAATGTCCTAAGTGCTTTACATGGATTATCTCATTAAATTCTCACAATAACTGTATGAAATAGAAACTTATTATTAATCCCATTTTACAGATGTGGAAGCTGAGATACAAAGAAGTAACTTGCCCAAGGTGACAAAGCTGGTAAGTGGTGGAATTTTGAGTCTTAGTGAGGAAGTCTGATTCCAGACCTTGTGAGCTTAGCTGTTATACCACCATACACTCTCACTTATGTCTCAGAGTGTGTAGTGACTCTAAGTGGAAAGAACAGTTTCTTTCCACTTAAATTATTTAGCTCCAAACAAAGAAAAATTCTATTCCACTGCCATGAGCTCTTCTGAGCCAGTGATTTTGCCACCATGTGCCACTCATTCAATAAAGATTAGATGAGAGTATACGTTTGTCTCAGAACAACAAATAGTTCTTTCATGGCTAGATATAGAAGTAAAAAATCACTTGACCTGCTGATAGTGACTGAGACAAAAGTGTCTTCATCTGTAAAATAATAATAGCTACTATTTATTAAACACTTAATTGTGCTAGGCGGTATTCTAAGCACTTTTCATTTTAACTTCAATAATTCTTTCAATTATACTATGTGGCAAAGACTATCATTGTCCCTACTTTATAGCTGAGAAACTTGAGGCACAAAGATACAGTTATTTACCTAGGATCACCCAGCTTGTAAGTAACAGAGCTGAGATGCAAACTTAGGCAGCCGATCTTCAGAGCACACACCCTTAGTTACTACTCTAGCCATACTGTGCTTCTTTGTGTCATCTGGTCTAGGCTCTAAAACAAAGTACGGACAGCAGGATCCTCTATGCCCACCTCCCAGAATATTGGAAATAAAAGCAAAAATAAACAAATGGGACCTAGTTAAACTTAAAAGCTTTTGCACAACAAAGGAAACTATAAGCAAGGTGAAAAGACAGCCTTCAGAATGGGAGAAAATAATAACAAAGGATTAATCTCAAAAATATACAAGCAACTCCTGCAGCTCAATTCCAGAAAAATAAATGACCCAATCAAAAAATGGGCCAAAGATCTAAACAGACATTTCTCCAAAGAAGACATACAGATGGCTAAAAAACACATGAAAAGATGCTCAACATCACTCACTATCAGAGAAATGCAAATCAAAACCACAATGAGGTACCATTACATGCCAGTCAGAATGGCTGCTATCCAAAAGTCTACAAGCAATAAATGCTGGAGAGGGTGCGGAGAAAAGGGAACCCTCTTAAACTGTTGGTGGGAATGCAAACTAGTACAACCACTATGGAGAACAGTGTGGAGATTCCTTAAAAAACTGGAAATAGAACTGCCATATGACCCAGCAATCCCACTTCTGGGCATACACACTGAGGAAACCAGATCTGAAAGAGACACGCGTACCCCAATGTTCATCACAGCACTGTTTATAATAACCAGGACATGGAAGCAACCTAGATGCCCATCAGCAGATGAATGGATAAGAAAGCTGTGGTACATATACACGATGGAATATTACTCAGCCATTAAAAAGAATTCATTTGAATCAGTTCTAATGAGATGGATAAAACTGGAGCCCATTCTACAGAGCAAAGTAAGCCAGAAAGATAAACACCAATACAGTATACTAATGCATATATATGGAATTTAAAAAGATGGTAACGATAATCCTATATGCAAGACAGAAAAAGAGACACAGATGTATAGAACAGACTTTTGGACTCTGTGGGAGAAGGCAAGGGTGGGATGATCTGAGAGAACAGCATCGAAATATGTATATTATCAAGTGTGAAACAGATCGCCAGTCCAGGTTGGATGCATGAGACAAGTGCTCGGGGCTGGTGCACTGGGATGACCCAGAGGGATGGGATGGGGAGGGAGGTGGGAGGAGGGTTCAGGATGGGGAACACATGTAAATCCATGGCTGATTCATGTCAATGTATGGCAAAAACCAGTACAATACTGTAAAGTAATTAGCCTCCAACTAATAAAAATAATTGGGAAAAAAAGAACAAAGTACTGAGCTTATGATCCCATCATGTATAAATGTACTTTTGAGTTGAAATTGTATCCATGACTATTCTGAATACTGAGTCCATACCTGCATATACCTCTGTGTTTGAGAATATTGTCGTATTTATACATCTATGTGCATATTTATTAAGAAAGGAGAAAAGAAAAGAGCACATAAATAAATATTATGCTTCAGACAGTTAAAGCTAAAGGATGGCAAGAAAAGAAATTTGCTAACTAATGTTGTACCATTTGGAGTGTGTGACCATTTTATATGCCAAGCATATGTCATAGCACCTAGCATATAGGTAGTACTAATAAATATTTGGTGAGCTGTTAATCCATAGATTCTGTAGGATGTGACATGTAATCTGGGTTTGAAAACAAATAAAAGTTTGCCAGAGTAACACAAGCAGAGGGATCAGTATGTCAAGAATCATGGGACCAGGAAATAGCATAGCTTAATTATAAGCACTTGAGTTCTGCTAGACTATAAAACAAGGTGGGGGAGTGGTAGGAAAGTATGTTAGAGAGCTAGCCAGGGTAAATAAAAGGCCTTGCATGACCAGCTGGAGAACTAAGATTTCATGTAATAGACACTGGGAAGACAGTGAAGGGTTTCAAGCTGGGTGAGGTATGATCAGACTTCTAAAGCTTATCTTTAGAAAGAAACTTGGCAGCAGTAAAAAGAATGGTAGGTGAAAATTGAAATGAAAGGTAGGGAGACCAGTTATGAAACTGTTACTATAGTCAATGAGGGCTTAAACCAGTCATTAGTGTTGGGAACGGAGAGGAGAGAATACTTTGGCAGATATTTAGAATATAGAATTGACAAAATTGCTAATAAATAAGATGTGGAAATTGAGAGAAGAATATGCTTCTGACTGTTGAGCCTAGGTGGATGGTGATGCCTTTAAAGAACATAGATATATAGATAAGTTTTGAGTCACTTCAGACACATGGCACCTGAGAGAATAGTCAATCATCCAAATGAAACTCCTGTGGATGGTTGGACATCTTTATTAAGTGGGATTGATTAGATGAAGTTAGTAGAAGCTGCATACCTGTATAGGGAGGTCTGGGCTAGTAGAGACTGAGAAATCTTCTGGATTAGTGGGATTTAACAAGAGAGTTTATCTTGGAGTAGGGCTAAAAGCAGGAGGTGGTACAATCTAGTGAAAGGAGTTTGAGAACAAATAACATTTATTATTACCACTCCTATTCAACATTTTACAGGATATTAAAACTAGTATGGGGCATCCTTGGTGGCTCAGCGGTAAAGAATCTGCCAGCAATGCAGGAGACGTGAGTTAGATCCCTGAGTCGGGAAGACCCCCTGGAGGAGAGCACAGCCACCCACTCCAGTATTCTTGCCTAGAGAATCCCATGGACAGAGGAACCTGCTGGGCTTGTAGTCCATAAGGTCACAAAGAGTCAGACACAACTGAAGTGATGAGTATGCACACGTGCATAACTAGTATAATAAGAAAATGAAAAGTAAAAGCCTGAAAATGAAGAATAACAATGTTGTTATTCACAGTTTTATGATTATCTACACAGAACATTGAAGACAATTTGTAAATTATTTATAAGGACTAACAAGAAAGGTTGCTGGAAACAAGGTCAATATATTCATGTCACTTGTGCTTGTACAACCAGCAACATCCATTTGGAAAATATGACTCTAAAATATATATTTGCAGGGCTTCCTTGGTGACTCAGTGATAAAGATTCTGCCTGCCAATGTAGGAGAAACGGGTTCGATGCCGGTTCAGGAAGATCTCACATGCCTCGGAGCAACTAATCCATAGGCTGCAACTACTGAGCCCACATGCCACAACTACTGAAGCCTGCATGCCCTAGAACCCGTGCTCTGCAACAAAATAAGCCACTGCAATGAGAAGACCTTGCAAATCCCACGCACATTAGAGGAAATCTGACTTAGTATTCTTAGTATTCTGACTTTGTCCTTCATCGGAAGGACTGATGTTGAAGCTGAAACTCCAATACTTTGGTCACCTAATGCAAAGAACTGACTCACTTGAAAAGACCCTGATGCTGGAAAAGATTGAAGGTGGGAAGAGAAGGGGACAACAGATGGTTGGATGGCATCACCGACTCAGTGGACATGAATTTGAGTAAACTCCGAGAGTTGGTGATGGACAGGGAGGCCTGGCGTGCTGCAGTCCATGGGGTCACAAAGAGTCGGACACGACCGAGTGACTGAACTGAACTGATGTAGTATTACACGTATTAAAAGATATTCAACTTAACAAGTAATCAAAAATTGGAAATTTAAAATAACAAATGCTATTTCACATATGACAAATTGTTTAAAATGTAAAAGACTAAACCTACCAAGTATTGGTAAAGATGTGAGAAGTGTAAATTGGTTTAACCATTTCAGAGAACAATTTGACAAAACCTCGTAAAGTTAAAGATGCACATATCCTAGGATCTTGTAATTCCCCTCTAGGTTTCTACTCCATAGATATTCTAAATTTTGTGCACACATGTGCAAGGGTGTTCATTGCAAAGCAATTTGTGCAAAACTTGGAAACAACTTTCTACTAGAGGGAAATAATAATATGGGGCTTATAAATGGAATGAGATAATATGCCATTGTTACAATTAATTAACTAGGTCTATGCCACAGATGAACATTAAAAATATAATGCTATATAAATAAAGAAGTTGCAAGATACTTCTCTGTCAAATATTAAGACACAAAACAATATCGTGCAGTGTTATGGAAGATTCATTTATATGTAGAACAAAGTATAAAACGTTCAGGGGAATGGGATTCACCAGTGTTAGGGTGTTGTTACTCCTGAGAGGGAGGGAGAAGAGAAATGAAAGGGACTTTAGCTGAATCTGTGATGTTTTATTTTTTTAAATATCTGAAACAAATATGCTAAAAGTGTAAAATCAGTTACATCTAGGTGGTATAAGTGGTACCAGTTACATTATTTTTTATAACTGGTATTGTAAGAGTTATTTTTTTGTAACTCTTCTGTATCTTTGGAATATTTTGTGTTTAAAATACTTTTCAAGACAAAAAAAGAGAGTGGGCACTGGATGTAGAATCAGACCAAGTGTTTGTGTCATGACATTTCCACTGGCATTCAGTGTTACTCTATGTAAGTCACTTTGGGCATAGAGGTTTTTATCTATCAAATGGGAAACTGCATAAGATAACCTTCTTGGTCCTTCCCACCTCTGGCATTCTACAGTTCAAAGGTGAGAAGAAGCCAGATTAGGAGACATCAGGGTTCCTTGACTGGACAGAGAAACACAGAGCCAACACATCTTTAAGACTGACCTCCTTCAGAGAAAGGTCCTGCCAAGCTCTGCTGATTCTGAGCACATAGACTCCATGTTCTGCCAAAGAATGAAACTCATTCTTTAATCACACTTGTCATTGAAAGGCCTAAGAATGTGGTTCTCTCAGTATTTTCTTCTAAGGAGGGGAGAAGGGTTTTGCATTCCTGAGGCTGGAGCCATAGACAACAGGTCCATGTTCTCAGGTCATAGCAACCAAGGCAGAAAGCCCACAGTTTTGCTACCGTGAGAGGGATTTTTTTTTTTTCTCTCTCTCTCTAATGTTTTTTTCTCTTTTGTCAATGCCCGGTTGGCTGTGTAAACTCAAAGCTTCTCTGAGAAAATGAGCTCAATCCATGCACATCTCTGTAAAGCTCGATAAGAATCAGAATATCCAGTTCTTTGCAGCATACTCCAGACTCTGATTCAATAGTCCTTGGGGGAGGCCCAGGAAAAAGTTTTTCGTTGTTTTTTTTTCTAAGTTCCCAGGTGGTTCTAATGTGCAGCCAGAGTTGAGGAGCTAACTGAAGGGTGAGCTGGATCAGAGACTGCCCCGAATATTTGCTGCCAATCAGGGTATTCCCCAGGGCAGTCCCTAAATGAAACACTTTCCAATACATCTCCCATATCAGCTTCTCTTTAGTAACTTTGCTTTGCCACTGCCTCAAGTGACAGAATACGAGTCTCTACTTCAAAAACCATGGTCCTTATATGTGTAACTTTCCCCCTTTTTTGGCTTCTCCATCAGGGCAGCACAGTGCCTTCAAATGGCAGTGAATATCAGGTCATTACCACAAAGTAATAGCTCTAAACAATGAAAACAGTAGTAACATATGCTCTCTAAGCCTGTTTCTTTATTTGTAGCAAAAGCGAGTTAAACTAGATCAGTAGTTTTTAAACTGTGTTCTGAGAAACTATTCTGTGAAATATCTAAGGGGTTGCCCCTGCCTGATAGTAGGGTTTGCAAAATCAGTGGGTCAAATGATCCAGAAGTTCTCTTCCAGAATCAACATTCAACTATTCTAAATTCTACAGGAATAGATTTATGATACCATCAAAGGCTGCTGCTGCTGCTAAGTCGCTTCAGTCATGTCTGACTCTGTGCGACCCCATAGACGGCAGCCCACCAGGCTCCCCCCGCGCCCCCGCCCCCCCCACACCCCCCCCCACACCCCACCCCCACCCCCCGGCCCTGAGATTCTGCAGGCAAGAACACTGGAGTGGGTTGCCATTTCCTTCTCCAATGCATGAAAGTGAAAGTGAAGTCGCTCAGTCGTGTCCAACTCTTAGCAACACCATGGACTGCAGCCCACCAGGCTCCTCCGTCCATGGGATTTTCCAGGGAAGAGTACTGGAGTGGGGTGCCATTGCCTTCTCTCATCAAAGGCTACTGTAACCCGTATAGTTTGAGGCCAACCCTGGTCTAAGGCAGATATTACAAACTGGCTACTTGCAAGCCAAATTTAGCACAAAGACTTGTTTTGGTTTTGCCTGAAGAGTATTTTTATTTTTCCTTTCTTGGTAGCTTTTAGAATTTTTCCAAATTACAGCATAAAACAATTCTGAAATCTGCACAAATAAAAGGTGTATCACTCAATGAAATATCTCAGGATGGGGAACACACGTAAATCCATGGCTGATTCATGTCAATGTATGGCAAAAATCACTACAATATTGTAAAGTAATTAGCCTCCAACTAATAAAAATAAATGAAAAAAAATTTTTTAATGAAATATCACACTATAAACACACCTTTGCAACCACTACTCTAGGCAAGTTATAAATCAGTTAACACCATTTCAGAAGGTCTTCCTCATTACCCCTGTTAGTCATTCCCTCCTTCCCCTTCTCCAGAGGTAACCACCATCTTGACTTCTTCCACTGTATTCTGGTTCTGCCTCTTTTAACATTTATATAAAGGAAATAATATTACAGTTTTTTTTAGTTTTTCTCTTTGACTTAATATTAGTGAGCAAAAAGTTAGCAAGCAAAAGAATTAGTGAGATTCATCTATGGTTTTGCATGTACCTATAATTTATTAATCTGTAATTTACTAATTTTCACTTCTGAATAGTTTCCCATTGTTAGAATACACCATAATTTATTTATCCATTATATTGTTGATAGATATTTTATTTGTTTCTACAATTTGGCTATTACGAGTAACAATGGTATAAAATACTCATAAATGCTTGGGAGGCCATATACCAACCCATTTTTGCTTCTATAATTCAGGGTCAAGTGATTAGGTTATAGGGTGATTAGGTTATATGTGGTGATTTTGTTTTTTTAAATAGATGATAATTTCTTTATAATATTGTGATGGTTTCTGCCTTATATCAACATAAATCGGCATTAGGTACACATATGTCCCCTCTCTCTTGAACCCCTTTCCACCTCCCTCCCCATCTGACCCCTCCCAGTTGTCACAGAACACTGGCTGTGGGTCCCCGAGTCATATATCAAACTGCCACTGGCTATTTTACATATGGTAATGCATATGTTTCAGTGCTGCTCTCTCATATCATCCCGCCCTCTCCTACCCACAGTGTGTCCAAAATGTCTGTTTCCTTTGCTGCCATGTAAGTAGGATCATCAGTATTATCTTTCTAGACGCCACATATATGCATTAATATATGATATTTGTCTTTCTCTTTCTGACTTACTTCACTCTGTATAATAGGCTCTTAGGTTCATCCACCTCATTTGAAATGACTCAAATGCATTCCGTTTTGTAGCAGAGTAATATTCCATTGTGTATATGTTCCACAACTTCCTTTTTCATTCATCTGCCAATGGACATCAAGGTTGCTTCTATGTCCTAGCTATCATAAATAGTGCTACAGTGAACACTGGTGGTATATGTGTCTATTTTAGTTCTGGTTTCCTCAGGGTATATGCCCCATAGTGGGATTGCTGAGTCATATGGTAGCTTTATTCCTAGTTTTTAAAGGAAACTCCATACTATTCTCCATAGTGGCTGTATCAATTTGCATTCCCACCAACAGTGTAACAGGTTCCCTTTTCTGTGTGATGATTTTAATATATGTCCATGAAGTCTTTGACCCTCCTGTCTTCAAAAGGGGGAGCCTAAATCCATGACCCTCAAGTATAGGCTTGACTCAGTGACTCACTTCTAATGAATAAAATAACAGAAGTGACACTGTGTTACCTCTGAGACTAGGCCCTAAAAGGCTTTACAGTTTCTTTCTTGTCTCCTCCGGGGGAAACCAGTTGCAATATTATGAAGATACTCAGGTAGTCCTATGGAGAGGCCCACATACTGAGGAAGCAAGGCTTCCTGCCAATGGATGTGTGAGTGAGCTATCCTGGGAGGAAATTTTCTAGCAGCAGTCAAGTCTTCAGAAGAGCTGATATCTTAGCTAAACTCTGAGAGACCCTGAACCCAAAATTCTATAGCTAAACTACTGTCAAATTCCTAACCCACAGAAAGAATAAGAGAATATATATTATTTAAAGTTACTAAACAGTATTGTTATTATGCAACAATAGATTACCAGTAGAATAAGCATGTGTTGAATCTTCATAGAAAACACCAAAGATTTTTTCCAAATTTATCCACATACCCGTATATCAGTGTATGAAAGTTTTCATTGTTCCGCATCTGTGGCAATATTTGGATCCGACAGTCTTTTCAAGTAGAACTCTATAGGTGGATGTGTGATGGTATTGCCTTGTGGTTTAATTTGCATTCCCTAATGACTAATGAAGCTGAACACTCTCTCATATGTATTGGCCTTTTGGATATCTTATTTTTGGCGTTAGTGGAATCTTTTGCTTATTTTTCTATCACTTTCTTGATATTTAGGAGTTTCTTCTGTGTCCAGGGTATAGTCCTTTCTGTGGTTAAAAATGTCTTTTCCCTATTTTTGACTTGCCATTGTGCTCTCTTAATGATATTGTTTGATGAACAAATTTTTTAATGTTTTTATTTACTTATTATATATAAATTTGTAAATCTTTTCCTTGAATGCACTTAAGAGTCTACTATTTTATTTAAGAAATACTTGCTTACTCTAGGTTCATGAAGATATTCTCCTCTGTTGCCTCCTAGAAGGACTATATTTTGGTTTTTACTTTTAAGTCTATCATACATAGAATTAAGGTGTGAATTAGCCAGGGGGTGGAAGGGTGAGTTAAATTTCATCTTTTCTCATGTGAATATCCAATTGACAAAGCCTAATCACTGAAAATTAATTCCTTTCTCCACTGCTCAGCAGTGTCAACTTTTTAAAAAAATCAAGTATTGATACATGTGTGTATCTGATTCTGGATTCTCTATTCTCTCCCACTGGTCTATTCATTTGTCTGTATTTGTGCCTGTATTATATTCTTTTCATCAGAACTTTATAAAAAACCCTGATATCTGCTATAGCAAGTCTTTCTACCTCATTTTTTCTCCAAGACTGACTAAACTATTCTTAGCTCTTTGTATTTCCACATATATTTTAGAATCAGTGTGATAATTTCCAGAAAAAAACCTACTAGGGTATTATTTGGGGTTGCCTTTCATCAATAGCTCAATTTGGGAAATCAATCACTTTATATTTTGAGCCCTCTAATATCTCCATTTATTTTTATATTTTCAATTTCTCTTAATAATTCCTTTAGGGTTTTTTTTTTCTGGATAGAAATACCATACATCTTCATGAGGTTTATTTCTATTGATATTGTTTGATGGCAAACTGTATCATTAAAAACTTTTTTCTATTATTTGTGGTTGGTATATAGAAGTTAAGTTGATTTTGTATACTAACCTTGTATTCAGCAAACTTGTGTATCTGGTCATTTTTGTTGAGCCCAGAAATTGTACATAAAAAATTATAGAGATTAATTCTAATTTCAACTCAGAAGATGTAGAAAGTTATAAGGAGACTTCTTCCCACCCTAACAATAAGAAAATGATGGATAAACTGCAAACCAATGAAGACTCTTGAATTCTTAGAACTGCCATGGCAGGGCAAAAGGAGAACCTAAATTTTAGGGAGAGACAAGCGCCTACATGGAAAAACAGGATCTGATCACCTGGGGTGTGCATGCATGCTTAGTCGCTAAGTTGCATCCAACACTTTGTGACCCCATGCACTATAGCACTCCAGGCTCCTCTGTCCTTGGGATTTCCCAGGCAAGAATACTGGAGTGGGTTGCCATTTCCTCCTCCAGGAATCTTCCAGACCCAGGGATTGAACCTGCATGTCCTGTGTCTCCTGCATTGGCAGGCAGATTTATCACCACTGAGCCATCCAGGAAGCCAATTACCTGGGGTAGAGGTCTCCAGATGCCTCATGTCAACAAGAATCAGCTGGAAAATTGTAATAAGTTGCTAAAGACTGAGTGCAGGTTGGTGTGATACAGTGAGGCCCCTGGGGGTTCTCATCTTCTTGCAGGGTCTTTCTGTAAGAACATCACCAGGAACTCACAAGAAAAACTGGAGAAAATCTTGAAGAAATTTTCCTCACAGGAATGAGTGAATGATGGGGATGAGAAGTTGTTGCCAAAACTCTGCCCAAATCCATTTATCTCCCTTAGGGAACAAAAGGCTTAATCTGCAGGGATAATGGAAACAAAAACTGTGTCTGTGAGGCACTGGTGGGAGCCCATTGCCACTTGGGGGAAGAAGGCAGAAAAACCATGTTTACCCCTCAGAAAAATTCAAGAGTAGGTTCTAGCCCAGTGCTAGATTTGACGGAGGGATGGGAACACTAGAGAACACTAGTTCACAATATCTGACTAAAACTGAAACAATGAGAATATCAGAGAACTCTGCCTTCCTCAACTTCCTCACCCTCCTCTGTAACCACTGTGAAAAGCACCAAGTAAAATAAGAATATAGCGAGGAAAATTGAATTAAAGATTTACTGAGCATGGCCCCACCCATCAGAACAAGACCCAGTTCCCCTCAGTCAGTCTCTCCTGTCAGGAAGCTTCCATAAGCCTCTTATCCTTCTCCATCAGAGGGCGGACAGACTGAAAACCACAATCACGGAAAACTAACCAATCTAATCACATGGACCAGAGCCTGTCTAACTCAATGAAACTATGAGCCATGCCATGTAGGGCCACCCAAGACGGATGGGTCATGCTGGAGAAGGGAATGGCAAACCACTTCAGTACTCTTGCTGAATATTGACAAAATGTGGTCCACGGGAGAAGGGACAAAGTGTGGTCCACTAGCAGCAGCAGAGAAGGGAATGGCAAACCACTTCAGTATTCTTGCCTTGAGAACCCCATGAACAGTATGAAAAGGCAAAAAGATAGGACACTGAAGGATGAACTCCCCAGGTCGGTAGGTGCCCAATATTGCTACTGGAGATCAGTGGAGAAATAACTCCAGAAAGAATGAAGGAATGCAGCCAAAGCAAAAACAACACCCAGTTGTGAATGTGACTGGTGATGGAAGCAAAGTCTGATGCTGTAAACAGCAATATTGCATAGGAACCTGGAATGTTAGGTCCATAAATCAAGGCAAATTGTAAGTGGTCAAACAGGAGATGACAAGAGTAAACATGGACATTTAAATAATCAGCAAACTAAAATGGACTGGAATGGGTGAATTTAACTCAGATGACCATTATATCTACTACTGTGGGCAAGAATCCCCTAGAAGAATTGGAGTAGCCATCATAATCAACAAAAGAGTCCAAAATGCATTACTTGGATGCAATCTCAAAAACAACAGAATGATCTCTGTTCATTTCCAAGGCAAACCATTCAATATCACAGTAATCAAAGCCTATGCCCCAACCAGTAATGCTGAAGAACCTGAAGTTTAACAGTTCTATGAAGACCTATAAGACCTTTTAGAACTAACACCCAAAAAGGAGGTCCTTTTCATTATAGGGGACTGGAATGCAAAAGTAGGAAGTCAAGAAACACTTGGATTAACAGGCAAATTTGGCCTTGGAGTACAGAATGAAGCAGGGCAAAGGCTGATAGAATTTTTCCAAGAGAATGCACTGGTCATAGCAAACACCCTCTTCCAACAACACAAGAGAAGACTTTACACATGGACATCACCAGATGGTCAACACCGAAATCAGATTGATTATATTCTTTGCAGCCAAGGATGAAGAAGCTCTATACAGTCAGCAAAAACAAGACCGGGAGCTGACTGTGGCTCAGATCATGAACTCCTTATTGCCAAATTCAGACTTAAATTGAAAAAAGCAGGGAAAACCACTAGACCATTCAGGTATGACCTAAATCAAATCCCTAACAATTATACAGTAGAAGTGAGAAATAGATTTAAGGGACTGTATCTGATAGACAAAGTGCCTGAAGAACTATGGACAGAGGTTTGTGACATTGTACAGGAGACGGGGAGCAAGACCATCCCCAAGAAAAAGAAATGTAAAAGAGCAAATTGGTTGTCTGAGGAGGCCTTACAAATAGCTGAGAAAAGAAGAGAAGTAAAAAGCAAAGGATAAAAGGAAAGATATACCCATTTGAATGCAGACTTCCAAAAAATAGCAAGGAGAGATAAGAAATCCTTCCTCAGTGATCCGTGCAAAGAAATAGAGGAAAACAATAGAATGGGGAAAACTAGAGATCCCTTCAAGAAAATTAGAGATACCAAGGGAACAGAAATAGTATGGACCTAACAGAAGCAGAACATATTAAGAAGGGTGACAGGAATATACAGAAGAATTGTACAAAAAAGATCTTCACAACCCAGATAATCATGATGATGTGATCATTCACCTAGAGCCAGACATCCTAGAATGTGAAGTCAAATGAGCCTTAGGAAGCATCACTACAAACAAAGCTAGTGGAGGTGATGGAATTCCTGTTGAGCTGTTTCAAAGCCTCAAAGATGATGCTATAAAAGTGCTGCACTCAATATGCCAGCAAATTTGGAAAACTCAGCAGTGGCCACAGGACTGTTCTCATTCCAGTCCCTAAGAAAGGCAATGCCAAAGAATGCTCAAACTACCACACAATTACACTCATCTCACACTTTAGTAAAGTAATGCTCAAAATTCTCCAAGCCATCAGCAATATGTGAACCGTGAATTTCCAGATGTTCAAGCTGGTTTTAGAAAAGGCAGAGGAACCAGAGATCAAATTGCCAGCATCTGCTGGATCATCAAAAAGCAAAAGAGCTCCAGAAAAACATGTTTCTGCTTTATTGACTATACCATAGCCTTTGACTGTGTGGATCACAATAAACTGTGGAAAATTCTGAAAGAGATGGGAATACCAGACCATCTGACCTGCCTCTTGAGAAACCTGTATGCAGATCAGGAAACAACTGTTAGAACTGGACATGGAACAAGAGACTGGTTCCAAATAGGAAAAGGAGTGCTTCAAGGCTGTATATTGTCACCATGTTTATTTAACTTATATGCAGAGTGCATCATGAAAAATGCTGGCTTGGATGAAGCACAAGCTGGAATCAAGATTGCTGGGAGCAAATAAATAACCTCAGATATGCAGATGACACCACCCTTATGGCAGAAAGTGAAGAAGAACTAAAGAGCCTCTTGATGAAAGTGAAAGAGGAGAGTGAAAAAGTTGGCTTAAAGCTCAACATTCAGAAAACAAGGATCATGGCATCCACTTCATGGCAAATAGATGGGGAATTAGTGGAAACAGTGACAGACTTTATTTTTTGGGCTCCAAAATCACTGCAGATGGTGACTGCAGCCATGAAATAAAAAGAATACTTACTCCTTGGAAGAAAAGTTATTACCAATCTAGACAGCATATTAAAAAGCAGAAACATTACTTTACCAACAAAGGTCCATCTAATCAAGGCTGTGGTGTTTCCAGTAGTAATGTATGGATGTGAGAGTTGGACTATAAAGGAAGTTGAGTGCCAAAGAATTGATGCTTTTGAACTGTGGTATTGGAGAAGACTCTTGAGAGTCCCTTGGACAGCAAGGAGATCCAACCAGTCCATCCTAAAGGAAATCAGTCCTGAATATTCATTGGAAGGACTGATGTTGAAGCTGAAACTTCAAAGTTTGGCCACCTGATGCGAAGAACTGACTCATTTGAAAAGACCCTGATGCTGGGAAAGATTGAAGGCAGGCAAAGATGGGGACAACAGAGGATAAGATGGTTGGATGACATCACCAACTCAATGGGCATGAATTTGAGTAAACTCCGGGAGTTGGTGATGGACAGCGAGGCCTGGCATGCTGCAGTCCATGGAATAACGAAGAGTCAGACATGACTGAGCAACTGAACTGAACTGATAGCTAGGAGAACTGCAAAAGACAGATTCTTCCTGGGGAGAAGTTCAAAGCGAAGACTCTAAACAGAATGAGTTAAAACCATGTGTAGAGCAGACATGTGAAGAAACACCCTGGTGTTTGTTGTGTGGGCCCACACAAGGTATCATTAGAGAAATCTGAAGCCTATGGTACACTGAGGTGAGCCATATCAACAACAAGCTTCAAACCTAACTCAACTCCAGACAAAATTAACACAAATTCCCACATGACTAAGGACCTAGCAGAAGGAAGGCATGTTTATCTCTAAGCACAAAACATATTTACCTCAGTATCTATTATTTTACATAACGTATCTGATTTTAAACAAAAAATTATGAGGCTGTCCTAGTTGATTCAGGCTGTTATAACAAAATTCCACAGACTGGGTGGCTTAAGCAAAAATTTATTTCTCATGGTTTTGGAGTCTGGAAAGTCCAAGATTAGGGTGCCAGAATGATTGGTATTTGTATTTGCTAGGCTATCATAACAAAATGTCACAGAGTGGGTGACTTAAGCAACAGAAATTAATTTCTCACAGTTCTGAAGGCTCCAAGTTCAAGATCAAGGTGTGGTAGGGTTGGTTTCTTCTGAGGCATCTCCTTGTGGCTGGTAGATGGCTGACCTCTTGCTATCTGGTCACATGGTCATCACTTTGTCCATGGTTGTCACCCATGATGTCTCTTTTTGTATCCGAACTTTCCTTTCCTGTAAGGATATCAGTCAGATTGGATTAGGAAGGCTCTTAACAGCCTCATTTAAAGACCATATCTTCAAATATAGTCACATTCCGTGTACTTGGGGTTAGGATTTCAACATATAACTCTGGAGAACAGTTCAGTCCATACCAATATTCAAAGTGCTGACAACCAAGAGCAGAGAGAAAATCTTTAAAATAGGGGGAAAAATGTTCCTACAGAAAAACAGAGATAAGAATTACAGCAGACTTAGGACTCCTCTGGCAGTCCAGTGATTAAGACTCCATGCTCCCACTGCAGGGAGCTTGAGTTTTATACCCGGTAAGGGAACTAAGATCCCACATACCACATGACACAACCAGAAAAAGAAAAAAAGAATTACAGTAGATTTTTTCTCCCCCTGAAACCTAAAACCAAGTAAGAACACAATGGAGTGACATGTTTAAAGTGCTCAAAGACCGTTTGCAGCAATATAGATGGACCCAATCTTGTCATATTGGGTAAAATAAGTCAGATGGAGAAAGACAAATATCACTTGATATCACTTAAAAGTGGAATCTAAAAAAAGGCTACAAATAAACTTATCTACAAAACAGAAATAGAGTTACAGATGTAGAAAATAAACTTACAGTTACACGGGATAGGGTAGGGGGAAGGATAAACTGGAAGGCTGGGATTGACACATACACACTACTATGTATAAAATAGATAATTAATAAGGACTTACTGAACAGCATGGGGAACTCTACTCCATACTCTATAATGGCCTTACATAGGAAAAGAATATTGAAAAGAGTGGATAGATGTATAACAGATTCACTTTGCTGTACACCTGAAAGTAACATAATATTTTAAATGAACTATCACCCCAATAAAAATCTTTTTAAAAATAAAAAATAAAGTGCTGGGGAAAAAAAAAAAAACCTGTCAATTCCAATTCTTTTTTTTTTTTTCTTGGGTGGGGGCACTCATTTTGTGGGATCATAGTTCCCTGACCAGGGATTGAACCCAGGCCCTTAGCAGTGAGAGCACAGAGTCTTAACCACTGGATCACCAAGGAATTCCCTCCATTTCTTCACTCAGCAAAAAATAGTTTTCAGAAATGATGGAGAAATATCCTTTCAGATAAATGTTGATAAAATCCACCCCCAAGAAATGTGAAAAAACAGTCATTTAGGTGAAGGAATATGTATTGGTCAGAAATTGACAGGCGTACCTCAGAGATACTGCTGATTTTATTCCAAATCACCTCGACAAAGTGAGTCACACAATTTTTTTGGTTTCTGAGTGCAAATAAAATTTATGTTTACACTATATTGTAGCTTATTAATTGTTCATTAGCATAAAGTCTAAAAAATGAATATACCTTAATTAAAAAATATTTTTTGCTGAAAAATGGTAGCCATTATCTGACAACTCTGGGTTGCTGCAAATCTTCATTTTGTAAAATATGAAGTATCTGCAAAGTGTAATAAAGCAAAGTGCAATAAAATGAGATATGAATGTATACACAAAAATTTAATGAAATAATGAATAAATAAAAGAAAATAGAATCTTTTTCTTAGATTTAAATGTGCTAAAAAATAACTGACTGTATAAAGCAAAATAATAACAATGTACTATGTTTGAAGCATGGGTAAAAGTAAAATAGATGACAAAAATAACACAATTTTTAAGTTCACTGATAAGTTCTTAAAGATTTAAAGGGGAACTTCTCTTCTTTCTTAACATGAACATTAATTGCTGTCAACTACCTTCTTAGAACTGCATTTTCTGCATACCATGAGTTTTGGTAATTTGTGTTTTCATTTTTGTCTGTCTCAAGATTCTTTTTGATTCCTTTTTTAAATTCCTTCTTTGACCCTTTGGTTGCTTCTGATTTTAGTGATTTGGATCTTCTATGTTCTTAATCCAACTAGCTGAAGGTTTGTCAAATTTTTTTTTAATCTTTTAAAAAGTACAACATTTTGATTTCATTGATTTCTCTGTTTTTTCCATTCTCTTTTTCATTTATTTCTGACCTAATTGCTATTATTTCCTTCCTTCTGCTATCTTTGGGTTTAGTGTTTGTCTTTTTCTAGTTCCTTAAGTTGTAAAGTTTCTAGTTCCTTATGTTGTCACTTGAGATCCTTGTTTTTGACATCAGTGTTTAGAGCTATTAAATATTCACCATAGTCCTAGTTTTCACTGTATTCCATAAGTTTTGAGGTGTTTTGTTTTCATTCATCTCTAAGGTTTTCTAATATCCCTTGGGATTTCCCCTTTGATCTACTGATTGCTTAAAAACATGTTGCTTAATTTCTACAAATTTGTGAACTTTCAGTTTTGATTCTGTTACTGATTTCTAACATTATTCCATTTTGGTCTGAGAACATATTTTGTATTATATCTATCTCTTAAAGTTCATTGAAAGTGAATTTGAGGCCTGACTTATAGTCTATCCTAGAAAATATCTTGTGTTAATGAGAAGATCAATGTTGTTGTTGTTGGGTAAGTGTTATATGTATGTTCATCAGATCTAGTAGGCTTATATTATTGTCCTTTATTTCCTTGCTTATCTTTTGTTTGGTTGTTCTACCCATTATGGAGAGTGGCTAATGAAGTCTTCAACTATCAGTAATTATTGATTTTTACTTATTACTTTTACTTATTTACTTATTACTTTTGTCATTTTGCTATTTGTCTTCTATCTGCCTTATAGATTTTTTTGTCCTTCTTTTCCTACCCTATTGTCTCCTTTTGTGTTTAGTTGTGTTTCCTTTTTTGGAGTGAAATGCTCAAATTTATTTCTTATGTCATTTATATATATTATATAACTATATATAACTATATATAACTATATATATATAACCACGAAACTTTGTGGTTACCTTGGGGACTATATTTAAACATCCTAAAACTGTAGCATTCTAATTTGAATTATATTTGCTTAACTTTAATAAACAAAACTTTGCTCCTTTACAGCTCTGTCAGTTGTTGACATCACAAAATTACATCTTTATTTATTGTGTGCCCCAAAATACAAACTAATAAGTCTTTTCCATGCATTAATATCTTGTTTTAGCATCTTTTTATGATTAGTAGTTGCATGGTATATATTTTTTTATTTTTTAATTTTCAACACTTCTGTGAGGTATTTTTTGATGTATATCTTATACAGCTAATTTTCTAACATTCCACTTTTTAAATAAGAGTGCATTCTGTTTTATTTATTTTGAAAAAAATGCATTAACCTCTTGAGCTATATAGAAAACAAAACATTGAGTTACAAATCAAAGTTCCAATGATACTAGCTTTTAGAATTGCCAGTTTATTAAACTTTACTGAGATCTTTATTTCTTTGTACAACTTTGAGTTACTTCTAGTTTGTTTTTATTTTACCCTGCAGGACTCCCTTGAGCATTTCTTGTAGAGATAATAAAGAAGTAAACAACCCTTTCAGCTTTTGTTTACCTGGGAAAGACTTAATTTCTTCCTTACATTTGAAGGACAGTTTTTCCATATATGGGGTTGTTGGTTGATAGGTTTTTCTTTTTTCTTTTAGTGCTTTGAATATATTGGCCCATGGCCTTCTGGCCTCTAAAGTTTCTAATAAGTATTAATATTATGGTGATAATGTTATAAAGGATCCTAAAGGGGCTTCCCTGATGGCTCAGAAGGTAAAGAATCTGCCAGAAATGCAGGAGACCCAGGTTCGATCCCTGAGTCAGGAAGATCTCCTAGAGAAGGGAATGTCTACCCACTCAAGTACTCTGGCGTGGAGAATCCCATGGACAGAGGAATCTGGTGGGCTACAGTCCAAGGGGTCACAAGGTGTCAGGCACGACTGAGTGACTAACACTTTGTACATGACAAGTCTTTCTCACCTGATACTTTGAAGATTCTCTGGTGCTTCCCTGGTGACTCAGTGGTAAAGAATCCACCTACCAATGCAGGAGACATGAATTCGATCCCTGATCTGGGAGCCCACATGCCTGGGAGCAACTAAGCCCATGTGCCACAAATATTGAGCCTGTGCTCTTGAGCCTGAAAACACCTGAGTGCCTAGAGCCCATGCTCAGCAACAAGAGAAGTCACTGTTATGAGAAGCCTGCACATCACACCTAGAGAGCTGTCCTGCTCTTCACAACCAGAGAAAAGCCCTCACAGCAACAGAGACCCAGCATGGACAAAAATAAATAAATAAACTCTCTCTTTGTATTTTGCTTTCCAGAAATTTCATCATATGTCTCAGTATAGGTCTCTTTGAGTTCATCTTACTTGGAGTTTGTTGAACTGATTGAATATCTATATTTAAGTCTTTCATCAAATTTGTGACGTGTTCTTCCCCTTTCTCCCTCTCTTCTCCTTCTAGACTCCCACAATGAATATGTTGATTAATGTCACAGTGTTCCATGGGTAACCTAGCCTCTAATAATTTTTCTTCATCTTTCGTTTTCTGTTTCTCAATCTTGATAATTTTTTTGGTCTCATCTTTAACTTCATTGATTCTTTCTTCTGCCTACTCAAATTTTTGTTTGACTCCTAGTGAATTTTAAAATACCAGTTATTGTACTTTTCAGCTCTATAATTTTTTTGGTTTCTCTTTGGGTTTTGTAACTCTTTTACCAACACTTCCATTGTGTTCATACATCATTTTATTGACTTTCTCTACATCCTGTTTTAGTTCTTTGAACATCTTTAAGAATTGTTTTAAAGTCTTTGTCTAGTAGATATGCCATGAAGTCTTGAAGAGCGGTTTCTGTTGATTTTTTTCTTTTAATACTTTATATTTCTTTATATACATTGGATATGATTTTTTTTTTTACTGAAAACTGGACATTTGAATCTAATAATGTACTAACCCTGGAGATCAGATTATCTACCTTTCCCATTGTTTACTTTTTGTCTCTGTGCTAAGGATCAGACTGAGGTATAAACCTAAGGTTCTCACAGGTCTTTTGTGAATCTTTGCCTTTCACAATTTCCCCATACATGCAGTTGCTTTTGAATTTCCTAGTCTTTAATGTCTGGCTCCAAAAAAGGGGAAAAGAGAAAAATGAAGGAAGAGAAAAGGGCACCAGTCCTTTAAATCCTCTGTAGGCCATTTCAGCTGGAGGGGGAGGTGCAACAAAATGGCTTCTCATCTCTTTTCTGTGCTTGTGTATCAGAAGCAGCAATCAGGGATCAGAACATAAACCGCAGATACTTGGAGTATAGGGCCTTGTTTTTGTCCATTCTGACTCATGCAAGCTATGTGCAAGCCGCTCCAGGAACTGTGCACGGTTGCCTGCAATGGAGCTGAGAGTGGCAGATGAGTATCTGCTTCTGTGCCAACAGCTGAAATTTTTGGAAATTAACCACAGTTTACAGTCCAAACCTTCCCTTGAAAACTGAGAGCCTTCAATAGACTGCAGAGTTCCAGAATAGTTACATCAGACAAAGTCTTCCTTTGCAATTGTTGTCTCAGTAATGAAAGAGATTCCTGGTACTTCTTACTCTGCCATCTTCCCAAAATCGTATCACCTGTTACTTTCAAACTTCTGTAAAAATACAGGTAATCTATCTCTAATGATTTTTTTCTTAACGTTCTAATCTTCTAAACTAATTTACAACAATTATTTTTAGTGTTATCTCTATGTTTTACTGACTTTCAAGCTCACCTAAGCTTTCTTTCTTTAACCATAGCTTTTCCATTCTTAGACTTTCAATTTTAATTCATTTTTAACTATTCTGGAATACATACTTAAATAATTTATTTAGGAAGGTTATCTTAGTGGTAGTGTTTTTATTGCTGCAGTTTTTCTGTCTGGTAATACGTTCCTATTGATTTCACATTTAACCACCATCTTATCTGGGTAGAGAACACTACCTCAAAATTTATGTCTATTATTCTGTGGTTTTCTGACATTTAGTGTTGATTAACAGACCAAACTGGTTTAGCTTTCTCTGCATTCATCCCACTTGAATTTCTTTCCTTTTCTTAGTTTTTCTTATTTTTGGAATTTAAAATGCTCATGGTGATTTCTTGAAATGAAAGTCATGTTCTTAAAAATATTTTTGACAGTCTGAACCCTTTGAGTTCCTTAATTGTGTCTTGTGCATGCTAAGTTGCTTCAAGTTGTATCCAACTCTTTGTGACCCTATGGACTGTAGCCTGGCAGGCTCCACTGTCCACGGGATTCTCCTGGCAAGAATACTAGAGTGAGTTGCTATGCCCTCCTCCAGAGAATCTTCCTGACCTAAGGACTGAACCCACTTCTCTTATGTTTCCTGCATTGGCAGGCAGGCTCTTTATCACCAGTACCAATTGGGAAGCCTGAATCAGCTGTATGAATACATATATCCCCTCCCTCCTTCCCCTCCCCCCAACCCACCTATCTAGTCATCACAGAGCACATCTTTTAATTTTAGGATGCTGCTTTTTTTTTTCAAGTCTCTATTTCAGGATCCTTTCTTTGACCAATTTAATCTTTGGCTCTAATAGGAGTGACATAATAAAAGCGGCGGCTTTTGTTTGCCCTCCTTGGTTGAGCAGATCTTACATGAGAACATCCCCTTGTCCCCAAAGTTCAGTGAAATCTTCTATCATCTTGGTGGTAGAAATCACAAGGGGAGGCTACCCACTTCCAATACACATCCATACTAAGTCACACTTTTTATTGTGTTACCATAATCTGTAGGACATTCTTTTATACCATGTTATAAATGCAGAGGTCTTCCCCCTCTCCTCGGGATAATTATGTTAATTTTTAGGCTTTTTGAGGGAGTTTCAAGAGGAGAGATTTTTAATTAGTCTCATTTTAATGCCATGTTTGGAACTCAAGCCACTGAATTATTATTTTTTAAATACATTTAGACCTAGGTGAAAACACTCAAATGCAAGAAAAGGGTTAAATTTCTTCCACAAGTATTGGCAAAATCTGTAGAAAAAAAGAGGAACAGCCTTTAATACAGAAAGTTACAGATTATGCAGTCATTGAGGAGGAAGGCTTTCACGGGTGTAGGAGGGGTTGCTCCTCCTGCCACTGTAAAGCGGACTAGCACAGACAGACAGACGGACAGACAAGGGCAGTCCATTCCCAGAAGTAACCCCAACAGCAGAAATAGCGAAAATGCATTTCAAATGGTGAGTGATCATTCTTATTCTTTGAAAAGCAGTTGGTGATCTCAGTGTTATTAGACTGAGGTTGAGGATGGTGCTGTTTTCTGTCCTTCCTGCCCAAGAATGCTAATTATGTGTTAAGGGCATATTTATGTGGCAGGAAAACTTGGGAGAAAGCTCCATCTATGCTATGGAAGGTTAGCTAAAGTCTTGAAGGCATTCTTGCCTTCTTGCTCTACCACTCTAAGTTGATCCCATACCTCCAAGGCAGGGGAGATTTTAAAAAATTCCTACCAAAGACATTTGACTACTAATTAAAGATGTGAATTACTGGATATATCAAAATGTTTATTGGTTGTCAGGGGTTTTTTTACATGATTTAATTTTTTAGATTTGCTTTTTAAATATTTAAATGTTGCAGTTATTGATTTCATGAATCAGGAAACTTTTAAATGTCTGTACAGGTATAACAAATATCAGGGAGTAAATTCAGTGGACACCAAGTTCAGTTTGACCTGGGGTGGGGAATGAGATAGAGACAGTAGAAGAAAGGCAAGGAAAAGGGAGAGGAGTAAGAGGTTAAGAAGAAAATGCAGAGCCCAGAGAGTGAGTCACAAATAGGCCATGGGAGATTCTGAGCAGGACGAGGTAGCAGAAGGAGGTAGAATAGCTCAGTTTGCTACCGGGTATTAAATATGCATGATATAGCCTAAGTTTACTGTGATTTCATTATATTTTAGTCTTTGCAATGACTCTCAGACAGATGATATCATCGCTGTGTTTTATAGATGAGAAAACTGTGGCTTAGAGAAGCTAAATAAGTAACTAAAGATCACGATGGTCAGAAGGAGTAAAGCTGAGATCTTTCTTTCCGTTTTGCCTGCACCACAAGGTTTCTCCAAGCCCTGGCAGGCCCCCATGGCAGGGACTTACTGGAAGAAGTCACACACGCCCTTCCCTTGGATGGTGGCAGCTGGGGTCACTGGTTATTATTGTGCTTTGGAAATCTACATAACCCTCATCTACCCAGTGCTTACTGGTTTGGTAGATAGTTTTTCTGCTTTTATTTCAGAAGATTAGAATTTAATTCCCAAGTAAAGACTTCTTTTCCTGCCACTGAAATTATTGCCCATATAAGAAATAAACAATTTCAGAATTTACAGTTTTTGTGGAACCATAGAAGTGATACCCTTAATTATGCTATAGATGTGTATAGAACCAAAGGCCACTATGTACATTGTTGTTGTTGAGATTCTCTTTGTTTCACAGTGCTTGAAAATTGATCATGAGCAGGAAATTTTAAAATATAAATGACCAATACTGTTTAGTCCCATCTGAAATAAAAGAAATGGAAATTAAAAGTGAAATGACATTTTTCTTTTAGCAAAGTGGCAAATATTTTGCAAAGCAAGCGAGAATTCTATGCGTTTCTAAGGAGGGAGGAACATTTATACCCTTGTTACTTGTTGATGATAATACAATCTTTCTAGATGATAATCTAGTAATACATACCAAAAGCTCTGAAAATATATATGCCTATTAACCAAGTAGTTCAACTTTTAGGAATTTATTGTAAGGATTCAAGCATATTTTCCTTGCCATTGTTTCTCATAGGGAAAGTCTTAAAAATAACTTAAATGTCTAAACATAAGTAGTTGGTTAATTATGGAGCATTCATAATGAAATACAATGCAATCATTAAAAATTTCTAATGTAGAACAATTCTTCATGTCTTTCGCTTACAGAAAAATAAAAACAAAAAACCCAGAATGTACATTGCTATTACTTTTATACATGATACCTATATATATACAATGTCAGAAATACAGATGATTTATATTTTCTACTTTGTGCTTTTGAATTTGGATCACATCCGCAGGCAGAAAAATAAAGCTAGATATTTAAGAAAACATAACCAATAGCTGTCTTCTTTCAGAAAAGCAGCCAGCTGTCCAGTGGTACATGATCACTCATAATTTGTGGAGTTTCATTGTTAGGGCTTGGGTCATTTTTTATTAACTTTTTTGTTTCTTGACTGTCTCTTGACACCTCAAAAACATACTCTCTCTACCCATAAATCACTAGATCCTGATAAGCCTATTTTCATAAAATATTCTATGTGGAAGATATCAGAATGCTCATTTCCTTATTTTGCAAATGGATAATATGGCTCTAGAGAGAGCTGCATGGTAAAAGGAAGAACAGTGCAAGGGTTAAGTGGCCACACTTAGGAACCAAAGTGCTGGGGTTTCTGTGCCTGACTCTTTCACTTTCTAGGTGTGTGACTTTGGACAAGTTGCTTAACAATTAAAATTCTTTAGTGTTTTACTGTGTAATGGGGAATAATCATGATAAGTGTGAGATTTTAATGAGATAATTCATGTAAGGTTCTAAGTACCTTAGAACCTTGCTGTGAAAAGTACTCAGCGATTATTAATATTGTTTATTACTATTATAGTTAGGATTAAGAAATAGAAAGAAGATCATTTGTCCAAGATGATACAGCTACTTGATGTCAATGCTAGGACTAGAACTCAGGAAGATTTTTGTCCAGCATAAGTATTCAATCTGCTCTGAGCCTCTCAGGGCAACCCTAGGCTGGGCTCCCAGGGGAGCTGACATGAAACAGGCAGTCCAAGGACAAGTCCAGCCACTTCCAGGGAATGATTCTGATCACAGCAGGAAGTCAAACACTGGAAAGGAGGATGGAGGTAAAGCAGCTGAGACCTGAGTTAGATGCAGAGATGAAGCCAGGAGCAAAGAGCTATTGCAGGAGAGAAAAGATGGCTCAGAAACCCTCCTGAGGCTTTTATAGGCCACAGGCTGTGGGCTTCACGAGGAGTCTACATAACTTAAATGAACCCTCCCCTGCAAGGTTGGGGTGATCAAACAGATAGATGGGGTGTGTGGAATTGCAGATATACTGCAAGAAGGTGCCCGACAGATAGTTCTCATAGAGGATGAGGTGGACCCTGGGAGGGGCCAGAACAAAGACACCCCCCCTGCCCCCACCCCCGCAAGCCCAGGCATCCATTGTGATTATCCCAAAGTCACAGCCTACATTTGAAGAACCACAAACAAGCAAAAATATGATAAAAATTTTTTTTTAATTCCACGGGCAGCAGAATGCATAACTGATTTGAGATAACAAGGAAATCATTTAGGAAAATATTAGACTAATAGGACTATAGGAAACTAATTCAAGGAGAGGTGTTGAGAACATGAGACTGGGGCAGTTATGGTGGGCTCAGAGAGGAGAGGACGCATTTGGGAGATATTTACAAACTAGAATTGGCAGAATTTGAATGGAGCTTGAAAGGAGAGATCTAAGTATATAGTGGCATCCTTCCCAAAATGTGGATGGGATTGGGCCAGGGGGAAAGAGGACAGAAGTTGAATTCATTTTTTAACATGCTGAATTTGAGATCTCTTGGAGCAGCTAGATGGTGATGTCCAAGCAGACAAGCGGATATACAGGTGTAAAGTTCAAGAAAGAGGTATGGG
Organism: Cervus elaphus; assembly: GCF_910594005.1. NCBI lineage: Eukaryota > Metazoa > Chordata > Mammalia > Artiodactyla > Cervidae > Cervus > Cervus elaphus. The sequence continues at coordinate 51,995,041 of NC_057833.1, read as the reverse complement.
CTGCAGAAAACATTAGTCTTAAGCATCAGTTATAGGTATAGTTGAGATTCTCTTTGTGGGTGAGATCACTAGGGAGAGGGGATGGTGGAGTAAGAAGAAGCCAAGGATAGAACCTGGAAAACTTCAAGACCGAGGAGGGTATATGATAGAGAGTCCACAATAGACATCAAGGAGGGATTTTAGAGAGTGGAACAAGGTAGGAAAAAAGTGGTGTCACTGGAACCCAAAGAGGAGAGAGATACAAGGAAGAGGACAGCCATACACCTGAAACTAACACAATATTGTAAATCAACTATACCTCAGTTAAAAAAAAAAAAAAAAAGAGGAGGACATGGCCACAGAAAGACAAAGTATATTTACTGAATTTCTACACTGAGCACCTGAGATACAGAAAAAGTGATTCTAGGGACTGAGGGTTAAGGGTTGATTGTGTCCCCTCAAAATTTGTACAGTCTTAAATTGCTTTCCAGAAAAATTATAGCCATTCACAATCCCATAGTCATTAGTATATGTAAGTACCATTCTTCTTAATGGGACCTCAGGATGTAACTATATTTAGAGATAGAGTCTCTGCAGACATAATCAAGCTAAAATGAGGTCATTAGGGTGGGCCTTAATTCAAGATGACTGATATGCTTAACAATAAGAGGAAATTTAGACACAGAAACAGGCATAGAGGAAAGACAATGTAAAGAAACCTGGAGAAGATAGCCATCTACCAAGAAGAGAGCCCTTGTAACAGATCCTTCCCTTATAACTCTCAGAAGGAATCAGCACTGCTGATAACTTCATTTTGGACTTCCAGCTTCCAGAACTGAGACAATAAATTTCAGTTTAAGCCACTCAGTACTTTGTTACCATATCCCTAACAATCTAATCCATTTGGTGGGTATAAATAATCCTTTGGTGAGGGTGCAGATAGCCAGAGAAAGAAAACATGAATAAGTATTTCAGAGAGGCGAGGGAGGAACCAAAAAAAGGATTAGGTCACCTAAGCTAAGAGGAGAAAAATATTCCATAATGTAGAGGGTAGTCACAATGTTAATTCTGCAGAAAGGTGAAGTAGGAGAGTGACTGAAAATATCAGTCCAGAGGTCTGTGGTGACCTTTGCGGAGCACTCAGCTAAGCAGAGGGGTAGGTCTTAGAGAGCTGAGAAGAGAGGCAGCAGATAGACCACTCCTACCAAACAGTGAGTGATGAAAGGGGACCTCTTCATGATCCAGACTCATCTGTGCTGCCCGAAGGAGCCACATGGAGACACCCTGGAGTCAGCCAGACAGACCTGGTGTCTCCTCTGCTTTTCCCAGCCGTCATTTTACATGTTGGATGTTTGGTACTAACATAGATTACATTCTCTTTTGTTAAACCCTAAGAAATGTGTTATTTAAAGCTTCCCAGAGATGAAATCCATGATGAATCTGATGTCGTAAAGGGGATGTTGTAAGCCTGTGGTGAATCTGATGATGTAAAGGAAAAGACAAGCCTGAGTGGAATTTGGGGGATCACTCATAATGTATGTCAATAAGCAAGAAAAAAGCATAGTAGAATTGGAATAGGGAAGTACTGAAGCATTTTCTTAGAAAGCTTTAAAGTCAAAATGAGCCTAAAATTTGCTTTCTGTAGCCTCAGGATATTTTTTGCCAAGCAACCCAAATATCACACTTCTTTATTATTGAGGATCAAATTCATCAGGTTTGACTTTACTAAAGATCTAATAAAAATTTGTTAAATGAGCATTTAGTGAAATAAATAAATTAGTCAGTACCAGACAGGAAATAATCATGGGGTAAAACCTGAAATAATAAGGACCCAAAAAGAAAACCTAGATCATCACCTCCATCTTATGACTATTTTCAACCAACTAAACAATAGATCTTGATCAAGAAAATGATAGTTTTAAGGCAGCATGGAGCGTATAGAATAAAAAGCTGATGTATAATTTTTATAGTGTAACTGGGAATAGAAAACAAAACCATGAAGTGACAAAAGCAATCCAATGTAGTTAATAATTAAGTGATTTAAAAATATATAAATAACAAAAAATGTTTTCAATAGAAATTGAAGAAATGCCAATTCAAACATCAATGAGGTATTTTCATTTATCAGATTAAACAGTAAACAAATAATCCAATTAGAAAATGGGCAAAAGATATAAAGACATTTCCCCAAAGAAGATATACAGATGACAAATAAGCACATGAAAAGACATTCAACATCATTATCCATTATGGAAATGAAAATTAAAATCTCACTGAGATATTACCACATACCTATTAGAATGGATAAAGTAAAAAATAATGGTAACACCAAATACCTGCAGGAGGTAGAGACACTAGATCACTCAGATATTGCTATTGGGAATGTAAAATAGTACAGCCCCTCTGGAAAGCAGTTTGGCAATTTCTTACAAAACTAAGCTTACATTTATCATATAACACAACAATTGCATTGTTGGGCATTTATCCTGGAGAAATGAAAACCTATGTTCACACAAAAATCAGTACATGAATATTCATACCAATTTTATTCCTAATAGTCAAACACTAGGGGGAAAATGTCCTTCCATGGATGAATGATTAAACAAACTGAAGCACACATGTACCATGGAATACTACCCTGCAATAAAAGGAATGAACTACTGATACACACACAAACTTGAACAACTCTCCAGGGAATAATGCTAAGTGAAAATGCTGATCCCAAAATGTTACTACGTGATTCCATTTGTGTGACATTCCTGAAATAACAGAATCACAGACAGGAGAACAGTTGGTGTTTGCCATGGCTCTGGGTGGTGGGGAAAGGAAGGGACACGTGTGGCTGCAGAGAGGTAACACCAGGGTGTTTTGTGGTGATGGACCAATTCAGTATCCTGATAATGGCAATTGTTGCATGAATCTATGTGTGTGAGAATATGGCAGAGAAATACTACATACACACACACACAAGGATTATACGTGGAACCTAAAACTAGTGAAAACTAAATAGGCTCTGTGGATTAAACTGATGTAAATCTCCTGATTTTGCCATTGTACTAGCATTATGTAAAACAATACCACTGGGGGAAGCTGGGGGAAAGATACAAGGGCCTCCCTGTACCCTTTTCTCCAACTGCCTTTGAATCTTTGTTTCAAAATAAAAAGTTTAAAATGTAATTTTAAAACACACAAAATATTCATCTTCACTAAGTATTAAGGAAAATGACAGTGAAACACCAATGAGATGTGTTCATTTATCAAATTAACAATTTATGTTTTATTAGGGGGTCAGGGTAAAAATGCTCAGTGTATATATGAAGAATGGTACTGTCATATACCACTGATTGTGGGATTGTGAATGGCTATAACTTTTCTGGAATTTAAGACTCTATATCAAAAGCCTTAAAAAAGCATATACAGGCAAACTTGACCACTGCCTATTTATCTGTTCTTAGTAATTTTTTCCAGTTCATTCAATACCTTTATGCCAGGCACAGTGCCACAGGTTAGAAGTATACCAAAGATCAGTATACATGATTTCTGCCCTCAAAGAGTTCAGCTTAGTGGTATAAATATCAAATATGATGACATTTTTATAAGAGTGACATGTGGGAGGGAACCCCAGGAGCACAAAAGTGGCTGTTTTCCCTTTGTCTATAGGTCTGTGTCTTGGATAAATGCTTGAGTTTTGAGTCAGTCGGGCTGGTGTCAAATAATAAGTTAATAAGTAATTTTGTACTTATTAGTGGTGTCACCTTGGGGAAGCCATCCAGCTTTCTGAACTTTAGCACCTTCATCTGTAAAATAAGGTAAAATTGGTACTTACCAATGCTATGAGGGTTATAAGCATTTTTAAAGGATGTAAGTCTTGTGAAAATGAAATACTTGAGGCTTCACATTCTTTAAAATTTATTATTTCTGATATTTGAAATGAAGTCTTTAATTTCTTTGGCTCTACCTTTTCAGATTGAATTCGAGCAAATGAATTCTTACTTATGAATCAGAAGTTGCTATAATAGACCTCCTAATTACAAATGAGACAAGGCCCGGCTCAATGCAAGTGAATAAAGTGAAAGCCAAACCAAAAAAAAAGCCACTTAAAATATATAAATGTAAGTTAGGCTTAATAAGTGTTCATAGTTGTAAGAAAATAAAGTTAAAAAAAGAAAAACAAGCTGAAACCCAGTTAGCAGAATTTTCACACATTCAGGCAGAATTATCCCTTTACACACTACTGAGGTATCAATCTGAGGGGCTCATTCAGTGGTGGGGGGGCTTTAGGAAAAACATTTGCTTAGATTAAAGGAACTTTGGGCAGGTTACTTACTTCTCTAAGTCTCAGTTAATTCATCAGTTAGAAGGTTTAACAGTTTCCGTTTTTCAGAGGAAAAGGATTAAGTGAGCTAATGCAGGAATATGAAATGTGTGGCTCAGAACAGTGGCAGTGATAGCTGTGATGGGTAGGGACAGGGCTAGGAACGTACGTAAGGTGTCGTCCCTGGATCCTTACGACAACCATGTGAGCTGAGTATTATTTTCCCCATTGAAAACAAAATGAGGAAATTGAGGTTTAGAGAGGTTTAGTAAGTCACTCAACATCACAAAATTAGTAAGGGGCAGAGTAGAGAGACTTACTCAAAAAGTGCCAAACCACACCAAAAAAGTACGCTGACACCTGACATTCTAATGATGGCCACATAGCATTATCAGCTAGAAATTACAAAAGATTCAATTCTATATCTCACCAACATCTTGAGGTCCCCAGCTGTGTGTCCCTGGGTGAGGGGCCTAACTTTTCTGAAACGGTTTCCTCTTCAGTAAACTTTGTGGGTTTGCTGTGCGGATTAAATGAAGTGATAGATTGGAAGTACTAAGCAGAGCACCTAGCTCATAAGCAGTCAGCTGACAGATGCTAGCTCTAAGGACATTTATGGGACCTGCTCCTCTGCTAAGCAGTGGGAATGCAAAGGGGATGAAACATGTCCGCTGCACTTGCGGAACGCAGGACAGGAGAGCCACAGGAGCAGTGAGACCGAAGCACAATGAGGAAATTGTTATCATGGAAGAATACATAATGTGATTTTGGAGCAAGGACGATAGAGATATTGTGAAAAGAGGAGGGAAGGATGGCCAAAAAAACAAAAAAGTAAAAAAAAACCAAAAAACAAAAAAGTCTTCAACTGTGAACCGTGGAATGATTAAATCTTAAAGGAAAAGAAGTATTTTCCAAACAGAGAAGGCAGGAAAGGCATTCTGGACAGAAGGAACAGTTTGTGCAAAGGTAAAGAAGGCAAAAGAGTCATGAAAGGGTTTGCGAGGGTCCAAAACTAGAGAACAGTTCATGTGACTAGAGGGTGAGTTATATGAGCTGGTCAATAAAAGCAGAAGAGAACACTTGGATCCAGGCTGTGAAGGGCCTCATCGGTCTTGCTAAGTAAGAAGTGTGATAACTATCCATGAGGAACAGGGAGTAAGTCTTTAAAGCAAGGACATTTCATAATCAGATTGTTCTTGATGAAAGATAACAGTAGGGTAAAGCAGAGGACCCCAACCTCTGGGATCTAATAATGGCTGATGATCTGAGGCGGAACTGATGTAATAATAATAGAAATAAAGCACACAATAAATGTAATGTGCTTGAATCATCCTGAAACCATCCCCCAACTCTGGTCTGTGGAAAAATTGTCTTCCACAAAATCAGTCCCTGGTGCCAAAAAGATTGGGGACCGCTGGGGTAAAGCATAGTGAGAAGGAATCAGCTTGGAGGCTGTTGCAATAGCCCTGACGAGTGGTGACCAAGATCCTAACATGGGCCGCCAATGAATTGGAAGTGGGTGGTGAGGAAGGGGAAGTGAGGGGGTCACTTAAACTTACGTGTGAAATCCAAGTTATGAAAATGGCTTGGTCCTGTCTTACCACAGTCATCCCAAAGGACCAAAACAAAAACACAGAAAACCTCTTTTAAAAATAATCTCTTTTGTTTGTATGCAAATAGGCCATGCACAGTGAAAATGCAACTCAAGTGTGATGACAAATACAATATTTTGTCTTCACTCCATGAGACATGAAGATGGAACTGGTTTACACGTGCTGTCCTTCTTAAAAATTCCAACTCCTCACATTAAAACTGTAGCTAACCAGTGCAAGTCTTATTTGAAATTGTTTTTAGTCTTAAACCAGATGTGTGGGAATCTATTTAGGGCACTTTTCAAAAAAAGCTTTACTCACATTGCTGAAGAGTAAGAAGAGCAGCATTATGTTTTAATGGAAAATTTCTTTTAGGTAGCAACACATCTGTGTGGTGGTGGACCTTTAGAATTTTCCAGATAAAGGTGTGTGAAGGGAACTGCAAAAATTACACTTCTATGGTTCTGCACCACCAACTTGAAAATTGCAAATCCAAGTTGACAAATGCATATTTTAAAGGTTCGCAGACGTCTTCTGTGCTTTGCTTTTGGTTACAGAGATGACACAGGGAAGTGAGCCTTTGGGTAATGCAGTGCCCCCTCCTTCAACCCTGTTGTGAAATGGAAGCTTTAAAAAATCCAGTGGTTTTTTTTTTTTTTTAAACAAGCTTAGTCATATTAGCTGTGCTCTGTATGCCCCAGTCTACTTTATTTCACTTTGTAGTGCACATTTTATTTATACTCATATATAAATATTTTGCATAAAAAGGTGCTTTCACAGATCTTTGTGCTTCCCTAAAGTTGAAATCTGCTGCCATTTGTTAAAATGTGTTAGTTTTGTTATGTTTATATTCTCTCCTGTGCACACATAGGAAAAAATATATGGAAGTAACTCTTCTAGCAACTTTTACATTTTAGAATATTACCTCATTTTATTTCTTCTAACTGAGGTTATAAAGGAAATGACAAATGTCAAATGCTTTGTCATTTCACAAACTGTTGAGAAAGAAACAACAGTTTCTCAGAATGTGTAAGCACCTATTCTTAAGCAAGGGGCCACTTTAAATTCAGAGATCACAATCTTCCGAATTGAGGTTCGATATTCCCAGGTAATGCTAAGATTGGAACGATATCAGTTTGGAATCAGATATTCATTTCATTAGATTCTGAAAAGTGCCATCACCAATATTGGCAGTTTATTGTATCAATCTTTTAACTGGCCACTGTATAGATTTTATTCTTTTTGGAAAGATTTTATGTAGTTTTGTTATTAGTTAATTAATAGGCCATCTTTTGTGTGAACTATCAGAGGAAGCCCTGAGATTATAAGATTGTATTGTAATAAACCTGAATAGCTAGAGTATAGAATTACTAAATTAGTTAAGGATCACTGAGTCTACCCCTCCTTCAAATGAGCTCTCTCATTTGGGGCCACCCATGACTAATAGTCATGCAGACTCTGTAACTACTTAAAATATGAAATATCTCTCAGATAGCCTATCCTTGAGATGGAGGGCCTGGGGAAAATTTTCCTAATTGTGGCCTACCTGATCTAGTTAGAATCTATCTCATGATGGTATCTGATCATTAGGGCATCATATGTAACTGAAGTTGTTTATGTTGAAAATCAGCTGCTGGCAAGTACCCTAACAATATTGGGGCTTCCCAGGTGGCGCTAGTGGTAAAGAAATTGCCTGCCAATGCAGGAGATGTAAGAGAGGTGGGTTCAATACCTCAGTAGGGAAGATCCCTGGAGAAGGGCAGTACAACCCACCCCAGTATTCCTGCCTGGAGAATCCCATGGACAGAGGAGCCTGGAGGGATACAATCCATAGTGTCACAAGGAGTTGGACAAGACTGAAGCGACTTAGCACGCACGTGCCTTGACATTATTAGACTGTGCAGGTCTCCTACAGGATATGGGAGGGCAGGGACCCTTGGCTTTTGCTCACCTTGGATCCCAGGGCTAGCCCAAGGCCTGCACTCAATCAAGGCTGGTTAAGCATTTGTTGATAAATGAAGGCAAATTAAAAAGTAGGAATTCTAAATCCATCTGTGGGTTTTTAAGAATTATTGGAAAATGGGAAAAGTTAACTGAGATACAAAGATGGGTGGGAACACAGGTGAAACATAAAATATGCATATTTGGCTGCCACTAGAGTCTATAGTCACTGCCAGTCCCCATGGATGCTCTGGCAGCAGCCCTGATGCTCTGCCCAGTCCTTCCAGGAGGTCTGTGTACACACGGCAGGCAGGCAGGTGGGGAGGGGTGCTCTGGGTGTTATCTTGCTGCTTCTAATCCTGGTCTCTGTCCACCAAGTGAGTTATGAATTCCTCAGTTCCCTTAAACTGCAGTTATTCTGTGACTTCACCTTATTTCTGACCTGCAGTCCAGTTCCCAGCTAGTCGTTAGGACCTGTCCCCCATTGAAGGGCCTTGTTCCACAGAGACAAATATCTCCACTCCTCACACTGCAGACATCACACTTCTCAGAAACTCTGATTTCTGGGTGTGTTGAGGCCTACCCCCACCCCATTCTGCCCTGTCTCCACCAGACCACAGATTGCTCTCAGATCCTGAGTATGGAATGGCTGGTTCCTCACATGCTGGGGTTGTTGTACCCAACTCCATCTTCCTCCCCTTCCTCACTCCAGACCAACAAAGGAACAGCTCATCCGAAGCTCACCCCCATCTCTGGTACAACAGAGCTTCTTTCTCTAAAATGGATGTATCCTGACACCCTTTTGACAGTTTTTTTTTTTTCCTTAACCTGCTTTTCAGTACGTGCTAATGTAATCTTCAATACAAAGAAACGTATTTTGCTGCTGAAGTTCAGGTATGTTTTGTTAAGCAACCACGTGATTTTGAGAGAAAGCGCCCACAAGAATCTTTTGCATTCACTTGATAGAATCTTGCAAATAACCACTGGTGCCTTTCTGACTTCTTAGAGGATATCTAGGCAAAAGCGTATCATGCGTCCTAGTTTTGGTGTTCAGAAGTTGATCGAACACAAGTTAAGAAACAATACACATGGCCTCTTTCTTAGCATGCATGAATGATAGGTGTGAATTTGCATCATGAGAAAGTGAATAAAGGAGGGGCATCTAGAGAGACCAAACAAGCCAGCCTAAGATGGAAGGGGAGCCGTGTTAGAGGCTATAAGGGTGAGGGTCTCACCTACCCTGTCAACCCACTTGCAGGATATAAATACTGAGGCTGCAGAAATTTGGTTCAGAGAAAAATATTCAATAATGCTTAACTATATAAAATTTATTTCAAGTATAAGTCAAGATTGTATTCCCCCAAAGAAAAAAGAAACTTATTTTATTTCTAAGAATGTTCCTCCAGAAACATGGAACTGAAAGCTATTTTTATTGATCTGGCCCTTAGAAAATAATGGGGGCTTTTCCTTTAATTTACCTAAGGAACTGACATAAAAATCTACAGCTTCACACCAGAAAGATTAAAAAAATGTCAAAATAGAAGGCAGAAATACAAAACTGGAGATTTTCCACTGCAGCATTTTATGTGTGGCATCTGATTACAAGTGTGCAACATGGAGAAGTGAACCTTTGGACTGTGAAATTGATGCTAATTTCTTACCCACTAGTCTAGAAGCCCTCTAAAATGTCACAACATTCATTTGGTTGCTTTACCAGGAATCAGTGTATGTGGTTAATATGTCTGTGTGTTTAATTAATAGATTTTATTTTTAAAATAGTTTTAGATTTACAGAAAAATTAAGCAGATAATACAGAGAATTCCCATAAGACCCCTGTTTTGTAGACCATTTCCCCTATTATTATCATCTTGCAATAGTGTGGTATATTTGTTACAATTAATGAGCCAGTATTGATATATTATTATTAACTAAAGTCCATACCTTAAGTCTCCCCCTTTGTGTTCTATGAATTTTGACAAATTTCTAATAGAGGTTTCCCTGGTGGCTCAGATGGTAAAGAATATTCCTTCAATGCAGGAGAGTTGGGTTCAATGCCAAGGTCAGGAAGATCCCTGGAGAAGAGAATGGCTACCCATTCCAGTATTCTTACCTGGGAAATCCCATGGACAGAGGAGCCTGGCAGACAGCATCATGTCCACAAAGAGTTGAACATAACTGAGCAACTAATACTTTCTATCATTATTCTTTCCTGTACTTTGTCTCCCTCTTTGTGTTCTATGAGTTTTGAAAAATTTATAATAACCCATATTTACCAGTATAATATCACACAGAGCAGTTTCTCTGCCCTCAAAATCCCCCGTGCTCCACCTGTGCACCCCTCCTCACGGACACTGGCAACCACTGATCTTCATACTCTCTGTCATGCTTTTGCGTTTTTTACGTCATCTAGTCAGAATCATACAGTGTAGAGTCTCTTCAAACTATCTTCTTTCATCAAAAAATATGCATTTAAAGTTCTTTCATGTCTTTTTCTGGCTTGATAGCTTATGTTTTAATCACTGAATAATATCTCATTGTATGGATGTATCACAGTTTGCTTATCCATACACTTATTAAAGGGTATTTTAGTTGCTTCTGGTTTTGGGTAATAATGAGTAAAGCTGCTGTAAATATTTGTGTGTTGGTTTTTGTGTGGACCTAAGTTTTCAGTTCATCAGGTAAATATCTAGGAGCATGACTTCTGGGTCATATGGTAGGCTTATGTTAAGTTTTATAAGAAACTGTTCCAAAGCACCTTTCATTCCTAACAGCCATGAATGAGAATTCCTGTTGCCCCACATTCTCATCAGCACTGGGCACTGTCAATTTGGTGAATTTTAACCATTCTAACAGGTATGTAGTTAATAGCTCATTGTTGTTTTAATCAGCAATTCCTTAATGACATGTGAAACTGAGCATCCTTTCATATGCTTATTTGCCATCAGTATATCCTTGATGACTTTTGTATGATCTGATCTTTTGCCATTTTTAAATTGAGTTGATTTCTTATATTTGAGTTTTAAGAGTTCTTGGTACACTTTAGATACCAGTCCTTTATCAGATTTGTGTTTTACAAATGTTTTCTCCCAGTCTGTGACTTGTCTTTTCTTTCTCTTGCGGTCAGGGTTAAGAAGGGAGGGTTCTAAAAAGACAATTTTACAACAGCAGTAAGAGGTAAATTTCATAGCAGATGTTTCATGCTCTCTCTCTCAGGCGGTGTTAGGGAACCTGTCTGTGAACCCAGCAGAATCTTTTTAAAACTAGAGTCAGATGTTGGGATGGCTAACTCTCCTGCATCATTAGAGGTTGTGCAGCAAGGCTGGCCATAAGAATAGGGCCCAGCCCTGGGCTGCAGCAGTTCTAAATAAAGGACAATTCAGAAACTGTGTTTACAGTTCAATCCTGGGCCCCCATGCATGGATTACATTACACGCAGGGTGTGAAGTTCTGTCCATGAGTCCAAGTGTGTAAGACATCATCACTTTTCTTATTTCTTAATCCCACCTGTGAGCCCCCATTCTGACAGTTAGACAAGTTAGTCAGTCAGTTCAGTCACTCATTTGTGTCCGACTCTTTGTGACACTATGGACTGTAGCACACCAGGCTTCCCTGTCCATCACCAACTCCCGGAGCTTACTCAAACTCATATCCATCAAGTCGGTGGCCAAAGTATTGGAGTTTCAGCTTTAGCATCAGTCCTTCCAATAAATATTCAGGACTAATTTCCTTCCAGACTGATCATACAGGGGTGCCCTCCCCTGCTTGTGGCCCAGTCAGAATTCAGAAGCTTACCTGGTGCCTAAAAAGTGGTGGAAGTCCTGGTCTATACTGGTTGCTATCAGCCCCCCTACTCTCCAGCCCACAGTGGGGCTGTGAAATCTGGCAGCTCTCTGCCCCCACGCCACAGTGGGGAATGAGGTCATTCACTGAGGGTGGGTCTCCTGCATGAACCATCTCCCCTGAGGTTGTTGTGCCCTTGGGAGCAGTGTATGGGTTGCTTGGATCCCACTATGCACAGGGCTCACACACCTCTGCCCTTCTCTCTCTTCCTTCTGCATCTCAAAAGCCACTCTCTGTCTTGTCTCTCACCTTCTGGGGCACCTACATTGTCTTTTCCAGGGGCTTTCACAAAAGTCCAAAAGCGCCTTTGACTTTAGGTCTCTTCTGCTTTCTCCTCTGTAAAAAATCTCTGTATCAAGGAAGCCCAGAAAACAAACACTAATTAACATTTCAATGAATTAAGCCTCTACAATTATGTGTGGAAACTATTTGGCTAGTATCAGAACCACCACCACCACCACCACCTGGAATGCTTCTAGAGTGCCTCCTGACCCCTGGCCACAGAAAGCCAAATATATAAAACAACAAATACAACTGGAACTGGAAAATTCAGCTAAGTGTTCAGATGTTTCCAAATGCCACAGGTTTCTAGCTTTGCTTCCCAGAGTAGACCCTGACTACATGGTCCCAGAGGAACATCTCTTGAGCAAAGCTGGCCAAGGACATGGGGAAGGGGGTCTGTTTCCTCCACTCAGCCACTATCTATAAGCCACTCCCCTCCTGCTGCTTTCCCGATAGCCATGGCCTCCTCAGACCTAAGGACATCTGAGAGGAAGGCAGTAGAGGAAGCAGCCCCACACAGAAGGCAGATTTCTGAGGTTACCAGCAACTTCCTCCTCATTAACACAAGGAACTGATCTTCATTTTGCTTGACCTCTTCTCAGCATTTGAAACTGCTGGCCACCATCACTGTTGAACCCTCTGTATCCTTGGCTCTGATGAGCCTTGGTGAGGCCGCCTTATAAGATTTTTGAGTGGCACGGGCTTGGAAGGAATGGCTAATTTACAATGGATGAAATATGTGGGATTCAAAGTAATGTTGATTGGCTGAACACTGGCCTGAAATACTGATACACAAACAAGATGGGGCCAGAGGGTGGTGATCTGACTTGACGTGTGAAAAAAAAAGTCATGGTCGGCCAACCTCACAGTGGAAATGTATATAGGCTAATTTGATCTCAGACCCATTTACAAAAGTGATCTTGTCACTGCCTGTTTCATTCTGTGAGCAAAAAGATAGCTGACAAACTCAGGGAGATGGGTGCCAGTGTGAGAGCCACTGAGTTGATTAGGGTGCACATGTATGCGTGTGCTAAGTTGCTTCAGCTCTGTCTGACTTTTTATGATCCTATGGACTGTAGCCCACCAGGCTCCTCTGTCCACGGGATTCTTCAGGCAAGAATACTGGAGTGGGTTGCCATGCCCTCCTCTTGGGGATCTTCCTGACCCAGGGATCCAACCTGCATCTCTCATGTCTCCTGCATTGGCAGGCAGGTTCTTTACCACTAGCCCCACCTAGGAAGCCCCAGTTGATTATGGTTCTGGAGAAAAAAATCATACGAGGAACAGCTGATTATATTTAGTTTCAAGAAGAAACTATTAAGGAAATTTATAATATTTGCTTTGGATTTGGAGACTTTTATATCTGGATATAGATACATATATTCTGGTAGTTTTAGAAAACATGACAGGAACAAGTAGATTGTATTTCTGGGAGTGAGGAGTGAAAGGTGGATGGCAGGATTATTATAAAGAAGGCTTTTCTCTTAGAGCTGTCTCATCAGAGAGTGAGTTTTCCAACATTAGTGAAAAAGCAAAGACTGCACCTCCATCTATCAGAGATGATATCAAGGGGATTCCTTGCTTGAGTAAGAGACTGGAATGACTTCTGAGGTCCCTTAAACAACTCTGCATCTCTAAGTCATGGAGTAGGAGAATTCCATGACACTGTATTGTCCTTTATTTCTGCTGCCTGCCTCATCTCCCTGCACTTCTATGTTACAGCTTTGGAGGAGGCTGCCCTAAGCAAGAACTAAAGTAAGCAGATGAAAGAAGGGACATGGAAAACAGAAAATGAAAAAAAAAAAAACAACACTTTTTTTTTTTTTTTAAGGAAACTACTACATGCCACAATCTGTGCTAGGTACTATGTGTACAATTATGTCATCCTATCTGACCCTCATGATGAGATTAGAAGATATTTAGCATTACTTCTGTGAGGAAACTAAGACTCACAGAAGTTAAGTCACTTCCCTAAGAACACACAGCTATTAACTATAGGAGATGGCATTTGAACACACATATCTTTGATTCTGAAGTATAGTGTGACTTGTTATTTTTACTCATCCTTTATTTATGGCAAATGATACTGTTTTTTTTAAATTTTTAATATTGACATAAGGATTCCTTTTTAAACAAATTTACTTAAAGTAAGTTAAGAGAAAAATATTGTGCAAAAGATAGTACAGATTTCGCACAGATATGAAGTGAGACTAGTAGCCAGAATGACTGAAGTTTGGGAAGTGTTATTCCAAATGTTTTGATAGTAGGACTTTCCAATTTAGTCAGTCTTATATTTTGATTGCTGAGTACAAGGAAGAGAAGAAAATTTGAAAACTATATGGAATATGAATTAATTTGCTGTGCTCTGATAGGTGGGGTAATTTCATGTGTTACAATAAGGAAACCAAATAGACCCTTTCAAATTAAAAACCATACAATTGTAAAATCCAGAGGAAAACCCCAGGTGAGGCCTATTCGAATAAAGGATGAAGTTTCCAAAGTACACACATAAAGTGGCTGAGGGGAAGAAACGTGAGTGAGGGCCCAGGACCCACACAGGTTTTGAGAGGCCACAGTGGAAGGTGAAGGGGTTTACAAACCTGTTTGGGGGAAGAATGATCATCTTTCCAGTGACGGAAGGAAGATCTTTGTGGAAAGGTCAAAGTGAGGATTGGAAAGTCCAAAAAGAAGATGGGAAAGCAGTGATGAAGACTAAATAGCAGCAGAGCATGCTATGTGCCAGGTTATTTACATGCAAGACCTCGTTTGGTTTTCACAATCACATAGCAAGGAAGCTATTACTAGTCACAATTCATAGATGAGAAGACTGAGCTGGGAGATATTCTGTAATTTGCCCAGGGTCCAGTGGATCAAGCCAAGATTTGACCTTGGACTGACCACCAGTTCAAAAACCGGTGCTACTTCCCCTGGACCTCCTCCACCCAGACAACATCAAGCAGTTTTCATTTTGTCACTTTCAGTGTCTCCAGCCTCACAGAGCACCACCAGTCTCTAAGAGAAGAGGGAGGCCTGCTCAGAGGCAGGCTGTCTCTCCTCTGGACTCTAATGCTGCAGACAAAGAGGCACATAATTGCCCCCAAATTGAGCAGAAGGTATTGTAAGGCCTGATAAGGTCAGAAAAAAGAAGCCATGTGCTGGGCAGGATTATATATGTGAAGCCTGTTTCTGCCTAAGCACAGGGTTTGGAAAGATCCACATGGAATTCACATACCTTTCATACTTCTTCTTGTGACTCTTCCCCAGACTCAATAGTACCATCCACTAGGACTTCCCTGGTGGTCCAGTGGTTAAGACTCTGTGCTCCCAATGCAAGGGGCATGGGTTCGATCCCTGATTGGGGAACTAAGATCCCACCTGCCACATGGTGTGGCCAAAACAAAGAGTACCATCCACCTCCAGGAATAGTGGGCCAAGATAATAGAGACATTCTAGGCGAGGACAACTAGGATTAGATTAGGATAATCTGAAATAGGGGCTATGTGGGTTTATTGACTGCTAGCAGGATTCGTGGAGTGGTACTCAATGAGTGATTTGGGGCAAGGTGACAGGTGAAGAGCCAGGTCTCTCTGCTGTCTCTGATTGAGGGCTGTCTCCTGCAGCCCTGCTCAGCCAGACACAGTGTCTGGCATGTGGCTGCCCAGTAAAACATTTGCTGAACTGAGCTGATTCTTTTTACCTACAGACCTCTGTGATCTGTCAGGGAAGGTGTCTTTGCCATGTTTGTGGCTGGGCTGTCTTCGGGGGGTTTCCTCAGGGCTTTACAGTCACTAGCTCTCAGGAGTGTGTTTGTAGTCATTCTCATCAGTGGAAATGCCCACCTGCCAGCAGAAGTTATCTGGAACCAGAGAGAACACTGCCCCTGTCTGTGGTGTTATTTCTCTCTAGTCAGTTCCCCTTTCTACATTTGAGATCTAGCCTCAGCCCTGACATTATTTCTCTCTCTCTACGAGGAGTGTTAGGAGGTATGGGGAGCTCACAAAGGCTCCTCTTCATTTATTCTTGATCCCTTGCTTCTGTGTTCCTTGGGAATGCCACTGGGCTTATGCCTCTGGTCTCTTGGAGCTGCAGTGGATGGGCACTTGTGACAGGTATGTTCTCATGAGGCTCGTATGCCTTGGGGAGTGTGGTGTGGGGTCAGGCTGCATCTGGGGCAGATGTTCAAAGTTGGGGCTGACAGCAAGGGAGTGGGTAAGAAGGGGTGAGCGGCATGTGATTAAACCCTTTGACTATCAGGCTCGGTTCCTGGACTGTGTGCATTGGAGGTGGGACGTGACAAAAATGTGTCTCTTCAAGTCAGATCCCTTTGTCTGCTTTGATGAGCTGAGAGACATAAGAGGCAGGAAATAGAAGGCACCACTTACCAAACAACTGGAAGCCACTCCTGGCCTTGCAGTGCTGGGGGCTCCAAGCAGCTATGCTCCAGGAGAAGCTAGCCAAGCGTGCTGGCCCTGCCCGAACCCCTTGTGCCAGTGGAAAGCCCAGACGATGGGGCCCAAACTTACACACTCTGAAACAGCCTCTGCCTTCTTGTTTGGTCTTTCCCTTTGCCCATTTCTGCCCATTTGCCAGAAACCATTGCCTATTTCTTCTTTCAATCCAAGTGCCCCATCCCAATATCAGCCCCTCCTGGCACCAGAGACCAATAGCTTATTTGGAAAGAAATAGTCCTGGGTCAAAAAGAGCCCAGGCAGTGGTTTATCGTGTTCTGTATACCATGAACTTATTTGCATTTGCAAATAGCCTTAAAATAGTGCCTCCACTAATAGTTATTGAAGGTTCTGGAGAGACAGGTGAAAATAATTTTTGACCAAGGGAACTTCCCACTCCTCAAATTGTAAGAACTGAGGAGTCGACCTGTTCCTCCCAACCTCAGTCTTGGGACTCAGGCTCTGGATTAAAATGTCTATTTAATTACGTGCACAAGTTCAGAGTGTGATATTCTATTTACTGTTACAAATATTACTGTTTACATGAGCTATTCTGTGTATAATGAAAGCATTTATAAATCTCTGCTCATTCATGTACCCTAAATATATTTTTTGAATGCTTACTATATCCCAGGTCCTGGGTTTCTAACAAGGAGAATAAAAGACATGGCCCCTGTTCTCTTGAAGCTTCTAGCCTAACAGGAAAACACTAATTAAATACTCACACTAAAAATGACTGTGTAGCAACAATGCTCTGAAGAGAACAAATGGTTTTGTGATTGTGCTCACTGTTCAAGAACTATGTCTTTGAGCTTGATATTTTGTTTACTACAGTATTCCCAGATAACACATGTCCCCTCATAATGGAGGTGAGGATTAGATTTAATGGAATTGAGGCTAAAGTGGGGAGGGGAGAGAACATGAAAGGTGAAAAGACAGGCTAAGCTAGACTTCTTAGGAGAAATTCAAGGTTCAAATACCATGTTTCAAAAATCAGATAGAGGTAGGAGTTGAGTTTAGGGGTCTATGGGCCAGAAGATGGAAGCTGTAAGGACATAGAACTAGAACAAATGTGTCTGAAACAAATGAGGAGGCGGTAGGGAAGTTTCTGGAGTCATTCAGAGTCCAGGCAAATATGGATAATTCACCTTTCATGGTCAGGCAAGAAGGAAGGATAGGGCCCTAGGCTGAGCACCTAACCCTTTATTAGACCCTTGTCCTCATCTCTAATCAAAGCAGAGACTTTCTGAGCTACCCATCATAGTTTATTTAGGCTGGGTTTGGGAGAAAGATGCCATTTTGAATATACGTAGACAAAGAAAACTGTACCAAGTACTTTCCATCTCCCAGTCAAGATGGGAGAGGTCCCATTCCCTGTTCTTCTCCTTCCTTTCATGAATATGATTTCTTTCCAAGTTCCATTTCCTAGAGAAATTAAACTTAAATCTTAATAGCTAAAACCAAAAGACATTTCTCCTTTCCAGCTAGCATTTGCATTTTAATAGGGGCTTTCAAAAATGCCTTTACCCAAGGAATGAGTAATTTGGGAATTCCAAGCACCAGGGTAGGGCTAGCGCGTGGAATGGGGAGAAGGGGATGTCCCTCAGATTGTGCCCTTGAAACACTGGTTTTCTCTTTTTGACCATGATTCTGGTTCTGAGAGAGCAGGAAGGGGCTTCCTTAGGGGGCCAGAATTGGCATGGCTGCCTTTTGGTAAGTTCTGTGGGTCTTATTCATGGCAGGCAGAGCCCTTGACTGGATGTGCACAGAGAGAGGAACTTACAAAATTTTGCATGGTGCTTACCCATAAGAACTTTTTGGCAAAAGGGGGAAAATGGTTTCCAAAACCATTGATAAATCAAAAAAGCAGTATTTCTTGACTCAGAAAGGTCCGATTCTAGATATGACTAGAAAAACTGGGTATCTGTCTTATACACAGACTTGCTGTTGGGGGATGGGAAAGGTTAATTACTATTGCCATCTTACACTCCTTCTTCTGGGCAACTGAGGAGAATGGACTCTTACTTTTAATGCTTTCGTTATGTGCAATATTGGGAAATGAAGAAAAGCATCCCCCTGCTCCTTATGAACCTACTTAGACATTTCTTCATTGTACCTATGCCTCTTTGATCCTACTCCCCTTGTACCTGTATGGAAACACTGTGCTCCCAAATGGGTGAGGAAGATGACAGTTAATGAATGAAAGCAGTGTTGGGTAAGAAAATTCTCCACTAATGAGGACCCAAAGGGATTTATTCCAAGAAGAGACTGGAAACCAAGTCAGACATATGATCCAGCCTCAGCAAGGAGATGTGGCTGGTTAGGAAACTCAAGGAAAGCAGAGCTGAGGATGGGTGATGTGTATCAGTACCAGTCATCTCCCTTGTCCACCGGACACCAGGAATTATTCATATTTTCATCAAGGCATCACTCAGGCCCATCTCTTTCCTGTCATGCCTGCTTCCCCTAAGTGGGTTCAGCCTCTTCATCCCAAGGCTATAAGCTTTTAATATTGGCTTTCTTGATCACCCTCATACCAGTCCTCACTGCCTCCTTCAGGCCACTGACAGGCTTATTTTCTTTAAACTTTCATTGTATAACTTTTTTGCTCCCACACTATTAATCCCAAACTCCCAATTTTCTATCAAAACAAATATAAATTCCTTATCTGACTTTCTAGGCCATGTTCAGCTATCCTGTTCTTATACATGTGTGTGTACCTCAAGAATATGGCTGAAATATGTATCCAGTTAAACTCAATCAAACATTTGAAAGTAGTTCATCAGGAGGCAGTAGTTCCCTGAGCCACATTAACTGAATGCCTAGGATAGTACTACTGCGGGAATCTATCTGAAGGGCTGTCCAGGAAAGAATTGTCGGAAGCCTACAGAGCCTTTCAAGGACAGAGGCAGATGGCCACCACATCAAGTTCTGGACAATCAATAATTGCTAATATGAAAGGAAGACAGAAATTCTCTGAGAAAGATTCTCTTATGCAATGGCCTAGGCTGACATCTCTCTGGAGTGAAAGGATCAGACTGAGCTGGCTGGGAGCACGGGGTAGAAGCCTCATCTGCTTCAACTGAACTTGACTTTTTCCAGCAAGCAATAATATTCCTAGCTCACTCTGTTCCTGTCACCAGGGTACAGTTCTGAGACCAAAACTGACCTACTTTTAAGTCCCAGGTTAGATATCCCCATCTTTACCCCACCCTTCTGGACCATAGGATTACTTGCTGTTCTCTATCTCTTTTGAAACCTTGGACCACTTGTCAACTCAGAAGGTCCTCCACAGACCTGGGATCCTTTAAACATACCACAATGTGTGTGTGTGTGTGTGTGTGTGAAGTCGCTTCAGTCATGTCTGACTCTCTGCAATCCTATGGACTGTGGTCTGCCAGGCTCCTTTGTCCATGAGATTCTCGAGGCAAGAATACTGGAGTGGGTTACCGTGCCAGGGGGTTCTTCCCAATGCAGGGATTGAACCTGAGTCTCTTATGTCTCCTGCATTGGCAAGTGGATTCTTTATCACAAGTGCCACCTGGGAAGACCACCACACTATGTGTGCTGTGCTAAATCACTTCAGTTGTGTCTGACTCTTTGCGACTGTATACTATGCTAAAAGTTGGAGGAATGAAATTGGATGGGGGTAGAGAAAAGTGGTGTGTCCAGTTTTCTCCCAGAAATGTGGGTGTGTCCAGGTTTTCTCCCTTATTTTTCCTCCTTTCTGGGAATGTAATGAGAAGCTTCAAGGAAGACTTCAAAGTTATGCAGTTCAACCACCCACTCAATTAAAGAATCTCTTTTAAAATGTCTCCTCTGCGTTATTACTCTACTTTTGCCTGAGCAGTTCTGGTGATGAGGAGCTTATTATCTCATAAGAAAGTCCAGTCCTTGGCGGTAGCACTCTATTCAAAGTTCTTGATCACCTGAAGCTGAGATCTGGCTCCCTGTATCTTTCAGTATTGGAACTACTGTCCCTTTAACAACAGTGCAAGTGTCTTCCTGTGGGAGGGCCCTTAAATATTTGCAGACAGCTTTGGGCACTTGCAGGTTTCTCTGCTTAAAGTTAGTTACCCCCAGGCCTTTCGATTGTTCCTCATTTGACAGACTTTCATTATTCCCTGGTGAATCCCTTGATAAACTCTAATTTGCCATGGTCATTCAAGTATAACAGACCTCACTGAATGTGATACCACAAATGATGTGGTCTGATTAGCACAGAGCACAGTGACCACATTCTAAGAGCGAATTAACTTTTGGTTAGCCTTGCCACGCTGACATTTGTATGATTTTTGTATTTACTGCGGATAAGCTCTTCTCTATTTTCTACTATTCTACTTCACTTAAGTGTGGATCTTTAAGTGTACCCTGAGATTTAGCATGCTAGTATCATACTCTCTTTTCAGCTGACCAACTGACCAATAGCTATCTGGCTTATTCTCGTGCACATTTTTATGTACATCTGCACGTTTGAAAGCAGAAGTATGACTTCTGTGCTTTCATTCATAGTTTTACTAAACATGTAAAAATGAGAAAGTAAAAAACAGAGAGCCCCACAGTACCCACCTAGTTTCAGCCTATTAAACAAGAATGATTTCTCGTACTCAGTTGTTGAGTGAATGAATCAATCAATACATTGTTCTCATCCCCCATATTTAATCCATCATCATATCCTGCTTGTTATAATTCTAAATTCTGCTTGGACCTATCCATTTCTATCTACTTTTCCCACCACAACCTACAACAAAAAGCCATCTTCTTTCACTTAAATGACTACAGTAGCCAACTGATTGGTCTGGTGGCCTCTGCCCTGGCTTCTCTACTATCCATCTGCTACACAGTAGCCAGTCATCTTCAAAACGCAAACCTGATTATGTCACTCCTCTGCTGTTCATGTTGCTATCAGAATAAAGGACAAAATCTTTAACTGACCCACAATATAAGCACGGTCTGGCCCTTGCTGACCGCTCCAATCTTGTCCTCCACCCCTATACCCACATCAACCTTCTCTCATGTGCGTGCCCTCAGGGCCTTTGCACATGCTGGTCCCATTGCCTAGTACTTTCCAAGTCACTCTACCAACCTTCACCTACTTAGCACCTATTCAATCTGTTCTGCTTACCTGTTGATGCACCAGAAACTGCCCCCAAACTTAGCAGCTTAGAACAATGAATATTTTACTCTTTCTCATAACACGTGAGTCAGAAGTTCTGACAGCCTTCTAAGTGATTTTTCTGGTCCTCATGGCATCAACTTGGTCACTTAGCTGATGAATGGGCTAGTCTAGATGTATACTATCTAATTTAGTAGCCACTAGCCACATGTACCTACTGATTACTTGAAATGTAGCTCATCTTAAATGAGGTGTGTTGTAAGTATAAAATACCCACGTGATTCTGAAGATTTAGTACGGGAAAAATAATGTAAAATATTCATTAATAATTTTTATATTGATCACATATTGAAATAATATTTTAGATATTAGATTAGATAAAATATATTACTGAAATTAATTTCATTTGTTTTTAAATGTTTTAATGTGGCTACCAGACATTTTTAAATTACATATTTGGCTTGCATTATATTTCTATTGGACAGTGCTGATCTAGAACAAGTGTCAGTATTTTTTTTCTTTTCTATAAAAGGCCAGATAGAAAATATTTTCAGCTTTGCAGGCCATATGATCTCTGTCACAGCTTCTCAACTCTATCACTGCAGTACAAAAAACAGTCAAGGACAATAATTAAAGTAGTGGTTATAGCTGCATTTCAACAAAACTTTATTTGTAAAAATAGGTGGTGGTCTGATTTGGTCTTCAGGCTGCAGTTTGCTGACCTTTGATTTAAAGGATTCAGGATTTTATTCACATATTTGGTGGGTTGGCAGAAATGGCTGGAAGGCTGGTTTCAGCTGGGACTGTTGACCCAAATGCCTACACACGGCATTTCCATGATGGTGGTCTCAGTAGTGGGACATCTTGTATAGTGGCTCTGAGCCCCATATTCCAAGAAAGACAAACACTGCAAGACTTCTTTTGACCTAGCCCCAGAAGTCCTAAACATCCCTTCTAGGGTACTCTATTGGTCAAACAAATGTCTAAGGCCAGCCCAGACTCAAGGAGAGGAAATTAGAGGTCACAAAGGGGTAGGAGGGAGGAGTAGCAAAGAATATGTGTCCATCTTTAATCTATCACATCATTCTTCAAATCTCAGTTTAGACTAGACCTATTATGGGCCCTCCAAGCACCATGAAGCTCTCCTCTGTAGCACTTGTCATCATTGTAATTTTACATGTATTTGTATGATCATCATCCTGCTCATCTACTAACCTATAATCAACTATAGGAAGAGGAGTCCTTTCCAGTTTTGCTCATCATTCTATTCCCAGCACCTCGAACAAGGCCTGGCTCCATAAATATTTGTTAAATGAACGAACAACCTTGGGGCACAGCCAAGTATCTGTATGAATATGTATCCCCACATTTTTCCACTGCTCTCAAGCATGTCACGAGACACCCTGTCAGAAGTTAAAATTCAGATACAGTCAATTCCCAGCAACCTTCTTATTTTGCAGTTCAGAAACTTTGTGAAAAAGGAAATAAACCTACCCTATTCCTCCAAGGACCTACAAGGTAATCATAGCTGTTCTAAGGGTAGAGCTTCAGGTTCTGGTGCCCTGAGAAGTGATTGACACAGCGTGTCACCCTGAGGCCAGTCAAGGCCCTGGGCAGCTTGTCCTGCCTTCACTGTCTTCTCCCTAAGCTGGCAGTGCCCATCCAGCATGCTTGCTTGGCCAGTCACAGTACAAGCTGGCAGAAAACAAAGTACTGGGGTCTGAACATTGGAATGAGGCCAACCTAGTCCTCCCTCCATGGAAATTATGGCATCTTTTGCTTTGTTCGGAACAAGGACTCTCATATGTGCTGGGAGGAGATGAATGAGTCCACCTTCCACACTGGCCTGGAGCTTGAATGGTAGCTATTTGTGGACACTCTGTTTTTCTTTTTAGCTCTGGGTTAGGAATCAAGGCCTGAACATCTTTACACTCCCTCACAACCTCTAGAACAAGCCTGACACTGAGTAAATTCACTACATGTTTGCATGAGACTGTCTCAATGAACAACCTTCATTAGACACCAGAAAACCTATCAGCATTTTTCCTGGTGCCCTGATCACCACTAATATTCTAGACAAAGTAGTGAAATAGGGAACTTTTTTTGCTGCTCCCCAACTTCTGCCTTGGAATCTTTCTCTCACTTCCTGAGCCATCATATGTGTACTCCCCTGTCCCACCCCGTGACTGGCCAACACCACCTCACCATATCTGCGTACGGCCTTTCGTCTGAACTAGATCCCACATCCTCCTGCAGACTTGAGACGAAAAAGAGCTCTTCTTAATCCCCTTTGTTCTGTCCCAATGCACGTA
This sequence comes from Cervus elaphus, assembly GCF_910594005.1. Taxonomy (NCBI): domain Eukaryota; kingdom Metazoa; phylum Chordata; class Mammalia; order Artiodactyla; family Cervidae; genus Cervus; species Cervus elaphus. The sequence continues at coordinate 51,971,216 of NC_057833.1, read as the reverse complement.
GTTCCCAGAACTCTTCTAGGTGAAGCTTTGCTGAAACACAGTAACATGTGTCTGGAGGTCAGCCCAGGCCAACAAACTCATTACCTGTCCGGGGCTGGGGTGGAGAGAAGCATTCTCTACCTGGCACGTAATAGGTGCTCAAGCAATATTTGTGGACTGGATGGCAGCTCAGGACAGAAATGTCCCTGATACACAGGGACACTGTGGTCCATCCTACATCTAGCCCCGCCTGTCCCCCTGAGTGTCTCACTCTGATTCTAGGAGCTGCCATCACACCTGGATCCAGGGATGTGTGCTGTTCCCTTGTTACCCTGAGAGTGGGTAGAATTGATATCTTTTTTCCTTGCTCCTAAAGCACACTTGGGGCTTCCCTGGTGGCTCAGTGGTAAAGAATCTGGCTGCCAACACAAGAGATTCAGGTTTGATCTCCAGTTCGGGAAGATGGAGAAGGGAATGAAAACCCACTCCAGTATTCTTGCCTGGAGAATCCCATAGACAGAGGAGCCTGGCAGGCTACCGTCCATGGGGTCACAAAAGAGTTGGACATGACTGAGTGACTAAGCAATAACAACAGCACATCTGAAACCAACTGGAACTTTTAAAGGAACTATACAAGAGTTAAAAAGAACACAATGAATGATGGATGGAAACTAAATTTCTGGTGGTGAGCAAACTGTAGTGTATACGGAAATGGAAATATAATGTCGTATGAAGTGGAAATATAATGTTGTATACATGAAAAAAATGTTGTAAACCAATGTTATCTCAATAAAATTGAAAAAGAATGCAGGGAAGAAACTCTATTTCTTTACCTGCAACATGGGGAAATAAAATCCCACCTTGCTGTGAGGAATAATACACTTGGTCGTTGAGTTGACTCTCACTCACATTCTATGATGGCCAGGTATGTAAAGTAAGAGAAGATAGTGTCTGATGGGTGCTTTTCTTTAGTTTTGGAGGTGAACCTCCAGCTAAATAGAACGTTGAAACTCGTTCTAGGTTTTTGGCCAGTTCAGTCACCTACAGACTTTATTCTGCTCACAACTGACAGAAATATCCTCACAGAGAATCTCCCCTGTAAATTCTTAGGTTCTTTCCTCTCCCAATCCCCTTTCTTCTCTCTCCCTCCAAAACCTAGAGTTTCTACTTCTCGGGCCCTCTGGAGAAAGTCATGACTCGTAGTTGTGGTTAAGAGTTCATTGCACAGGGAGCAGTGACATTTCTGCTCTGCCTCACAGCCAGTGACATTGAAGAAAACTGGCCCCTTACACACACTCCATGGCTCGAGTGGAGAGAAATTTTTCACATGTATAAAAGAGTATATTTTTATACATTCATACTGTCTAAAAGAGTATCATGACACTCTCGAGTTTTAGCCCTATATTTTAATAGGGCCTCTGGTAAACCTTAAGTGTTGGTCAGGATGGTATGCAGTCTCTAAGTTAGTTAGGGAAGTTTACTAGGAATATCACTTCTGGGGCAGGATTTCAAGGACAAACATGATTGCTCTTCCCAAAAATCCATAAAAGGCTTTGATAGAAGTATGTTAGGCTTAGATTTATTTTCTATCATCTGTTAGGTTTATTGTACGTAGTTTGAGAGAATGATACCAGTATCAATGAGAGGAAGTTAAGGAGAGGCAGCTTCTCACCCAGGAGAAGACAGAGATTCCAAATAGAGAAGCAAAAAATAATTTTGATGTCCTTCTCAGACCCGGTGCTCCTTCCCACTGAATAAATTACAGGGATCATCTGTCCAGGATTTCCCAGGACCATACAGATTTCATGTAATTATTTGAATTAAAGGTGATTCATTAAATTTATACCAAAGTATAATTTTGATGGTGTGTCCTATTTGATACATCACCCAGGGAGGAAAAAAACTTTGATTACATCAAACATACTGATACTTGGTTTGCAAACAGTGTGAGATTTTTATACTAGGTAGGAGTTCAGACTCACAGGGTTCACAGTCCACAGAATCTATGACAAATTGGATATTGGTAGTGATTTAGGATGATGAAGTGCACAGGAATTAAATAGAGAACTCCTTTACCTTACGATCCACCAATCCCACTCCTGGGCATATATCCAAAGAAAACTCTAATTCAGAAAGATACATGTACCCAGTGTTCATAGCAGCACTACTTACAGTAGCCAAGACATGGAAGCAATGTTCAACAGATGAGTGGATAAAGAACGTGTGGTATATATACAGTGGAATATTACTCAGCCATAAAAAGGAATGAAATCATTCCATTTGTAGCAGCATGGATAGACCTAGAGATTATCATACTAAATGAAGTAACTCAGACATGGAAAAGACAAATATCATATGCTATTACTTACATATGGAATCTTTATGATACAAATGAACTTATTTATAAAATGGAAACAGACAGATATAGAAAACATATTTATGGTTGCCAAAGGAAGAAGAAGGGAAGGGATTAAATTAGGAGTCTAGGATTAACAGATACAAAACTACTATATATAATATCAACAGCAAGCTCCTACTGTAACTCACAGGGAACTATATTCAGTATCTTGTATTAAACTATAATGGAAAATAATCTGAAAAAGAATATATACATATATACAACTAAATCATTTTGATGTACACCAGAAATTAACACAACATTTTATATCAACTATACTTCAATTTTTAAAAAACAGAGCTCTTTTTCCAGATTCTACCACTTACTGGTGTCAGCTTTGGCCCAAAAGATAGTGCCCAAGTTCTGAAACTTATTAAAATACTGGAAGGAAGGCAGAACAATTGGGAGAGAGTGCGAGGTACACAGATTGGACACCTACTATGTGCTTTGGCAACTGAATATATTTGTAACTCACTGTCACAAAACACAAATTTTCTCATTGTTCACTAATTAGCACTAATTTTTTAAATATAAAATAGCTCTACAAATCAATAAAAAAAAAGGCCAGTGACTAATTAGCACTAATTTTTTAAATATAAAAGAGCTCTACAAATCAATAAGGAAAAAAAAAAGGCCAGTGACCCAAATTAATAATAGGCAAAAGAAATGTACAGATATGGAATAGAAAATATTATCTCTTGTACATTTGAAATGATGCTCATACACAAAATAAAAGAAATTCATTTAAAAATTATAGTGAGAAACACCTCACACCCTTTAGGATGGGTACTAAAGAAAAGAATTACAGAAAATAACAAGTGTTGGCAAGAATGTGGAGAATTGGAATTCTTGTACACAGTTAATGAGAATGTAAATGATATATCCAGGGAGAAACAATATGGCAGTTCCCTCAAAAATTAAAAATAGAATTACCATATGATCCAGTAATTCCACTTTCGAGTATATACTCAAAAGAAATGATAGCAATGTCTGGAAGAGATATTTGTACACTCGTGATCATAGCATAATTCACAGCAGCCAAAAAGAGGAAGCAACTCGGATGTCCATCAACAGTTGAATGGATAAACAAAATGTGGCATTTACATACAATAGGATATTATTCAGCCTTAAAAAGAAAGGAAATTCTGACACGTGCTACAAAATGCTTGAATCTTGAATACATTATGCTAAGTTAAATAAACCAGACACAAAAGACAAACATTGTATGAGTCTACTTATATGAGGTGCCTAAAGTAGTCAAATTCATGGCGATAGAAGGTAGAATGATGCTTTTCAGGGACAGAGGGAGTGGAGAAGCGTGTGGAGTTAGTATTTAATGGGTACAGAATTTCAGTTTTGCAAGATGAAAGGAGTTCTGGAGATGGGTGGTAGTGATGGTTGCACAACAAATGTAAATGTGTTTAATATTACTGCACACTTTAGAAATGAGTAAGATGGTAAATTTTATGTTATGTGTATTTCATGACAACAAAAAAGGAATTTTTTAAAAATTACAATGAGATGTCATTTTAACCTTCCCTACTGGTAAAGATCAATATTAAAAAGCAGAGACATTACTTTGCTGACAAAGGTCCTTCTAGTTAAAGCTATGGTTTTTCCAATAGTCGTGTATGGATGTGAGAGTTGGACTATAAAGAAAGCTAAGCACAGAAGAATTGATGTTTTTGAACTGTGGTGTTGGAGACAATTCTTGAGAGTTCCTTGGACTGCAAGGAGATCCAACCAGTCAATCCTAAAGGAAATCAGTCCTGAATATTCATTGGAAGGACTGATGCTGAAACTGAAACTCCAATACTTTGACCACCTGATTCAAAGAGCCAATTCATTAGAAAAGATGCTGGGAAAGATTGAGGGCAGGAGGAGAAGGGGACAACAGAGGATGAGATGGTTGGATGGCATCACCGACTCGATAGACAGGAGTTTGAGCAAGCTCTAGGAGTTGGTGATGGACAGGGAAGCCTGGTGTGCTGCAGTCCATGGGGTCACAAAGAGTCAGACACAACTGAGCAACTGAACTGAACTAATTGGTAAAGATTACGAATTAGAAATCTTTTTTGGCAAAATCTATATGAAAATAAGGACACTCATGCTGTGATTTTTTTTTTTTTTTTCATGCTGTGATTTTGTTGGTGGAAACATAAGCATCTAGTTTTAAGGGAGAACAATTTTCCAATATGTGTGAAGATTAAAATTGAAGTTGCTTTTTAACTTTTTGGTCAAGCCATTCTGCTCCTAGGAAGATAGCTTATTCTCACATATATGATTTGGCATATGATCAAGGCTCTTCATTGCAGCAGAAGATTGGAAAAAACCCAAATGTCTATTGATAGGGGCTGGTAAAGTAAATTATTGCCATCCAATAGAAAACACCAGAATAATATGCAACTGTTAGAATGAGGATACCCAGTATGTGTGGACACAAAAAAAATCTCCAAGGGAGTAGTTAGTGTGCAAAACTGCATTATAGTGTGCTAACATTTGTGCTTTATAATAAAATTTTTTTAAAAAATGGGTCTAAGTTTTCATTTCTCTTTGTCTCAAATAAGTGCAAGTAGAGGCAAGAAACTGCTAACAGGTAAAAGTGGTCAACACTTATTGCTATGGGGAGAAATCAAACTGCTAGAGGGCAGGGTTGGCACGGAGTTACTTTCCACTGTTTATTGCCCTTGTATTTCAAATTTAGTACTATGAGCAGGTATGATCTATTAAAAAATTTTTATTTAAAAAAAAAGAAATTACAGTCCAGAAGGAAAGAAACATAACAAATACTTTCAGCTTAAAGTCATGCACTAGGTGTTATGGGAAAGGAAAGGAAGGGTGTCTAGCATAACCCACAGGCATCAAAGATGGCTTCTAGACAAATTACCTGCAGGGAAGAAATGTATGCTATTGGATCAGGAATAGTTGTATACTTTCACCTGAGCATTCGTTTATTTTTATCTCATGGACAGATCTTGAAATTGATTCACCAATTAGAGTTTCCTTATCACTTTAGCTGTTAAAAAGTTAACAAGCCAAACTTGTGACCCATATCATACAAAGTGGGCAAATTTCTATGGTAAGCATTTAGCTTTGGCATTGTACTTGACTCCATTTTGTATTCCTACATCTGGTTTGCTTTTCCCCTGTTTGTAATGTTGTTCATCTTCCCTATTCTATGCTTCCCTGTAAGCCACTCTACAGCCTTTTTGGTCTAAGTTGGGGTAAATGGGTGAATGAAGAAAGGTGGAGGGCAGGAAAAGAAAAGAGAGAGCATGGAGGTTATAGAGCAATGCCTATCATTTTCCTTGGCTCCATCACATAGATTAAGTGAACACTAGTACAGGATTATCAAAGTGGGCTCCTTAGACCAGGAGCATCACTAATCATCTGTGAGTTTGTGAGTCATGGATTTCACTCAATCTACTAAATCAGAATTGCTGTGGAAAAGGCCCAGGAATCTGCTTTAACATGCCCTCCAGATAATTTTTATGCACATTAATGTTTGAAAACTGCAGGGAAGCCAAAGAAAAATTGATTTCTAAACATGAAAGTGAAAGTCGCTCAGTCGTATATGACTCTTTGAGACCCCATGGACTTATACAGTCCATGAAATTCTCCAGGCCAAAATACTGGAATGGGTAACCTTTCCCTCTCCAGGGGATCTTCCTAACCCAGGAATCAAACCCAGGTCTCCCACATTGCTGGCGATTCTTTACCAGTTGAGCCACCAGGGAAGCCCAAGAATACTGGAGTGGGTAACCTATCCCTTCTCCAGAGGAGCTTCCCAACCCAGAAATTAAACCAAGGTCTCCAGAATTGCAGGCAGATTCTTTAACAACTGAGCTACCAGGGAAGCCATAAATACTTTCTATTTGCCCCACCATATCCTTTTATTGGTCAAGATAATAATGCTGCTATTGCCGTTTTAGTTGCTCAGTTGTGTCTGACTCTTTGCAACCCCGTGGACTGTTGCTTACCAGGCTCCTCTTTCACCATGGGATTTCCCAGGCAAGAATACTGGAATGGGTTGCCATTTCTTTCTCAGCTACTTCAGTAAACAACTCCCAAAATTTCATTAACTTAACACACCAAAATTTTATTTTTTGTTCACATCACAGTCCAATATAGATCACTGTGGGGTGTTAAGAGCTGTTTTATTAATTTGTTCAGCCAATCAGCTTCTTTCATAGTGAGGCTTTACCATCTTCTGGCTGCTTGGACTCCTCCTCTGGATCCTCTGCATCAAAGAAGGCAGGGGATGGAGGCAAGAGAAAGGCTTTAGCGCTGTGGTACCTGGAAGTAATGCCCATCTTTTCTGCTCACAATTCCACTGGTCAAAACCCAGTCACACGGCCTACTTAGTATGGGGGTGGGGGCTGGGAAATAGGGTATGTCTGTAGGTTTAGGAGAAAAAGAAAATGGCTTTGATGAACACACTGTATCATCTTTGCCACACCCATGCGCCGAAGTGAATTTCAAACTCGACTTTGTCACATTTTGGTTTTCGGTTTCATTTTCTAATCGAGTTTTATCTTCTCTGTTTTAACTCTAGCACCATGGGACTGCGAAACACTCTCATTGTGATGGCCCTCCTGCTCTCTGGTAAGCACACTTTTGGCTTTATAAAGTCCTATAATCCTCCTACTGTCTCCCCATGAACCTGAACAGCAAGCTGGGGCTTGAGACTTGATGGGTTTTACTCACTTTCTATTCAGCGTTCACAAGACCACAAGCCAAAAAGACTTTCATGGAGAAGAAGGAAGCATCACAGTTGAGAACATGTATCTCAGCTGATGGCAGGTCCAACCTGAGATGGAGCCCAGGCCTTCTGCCATCTTACACCTGCTTAAATGCCCCTCAGCTAATCATATCAGCTGCTTTACCATCAAGCTAAGGGGCTAAGCTTCAGGGCTTCTCACCTGCACAGTTCTTTCCAAACCACTCCAAGACCTCAGGAGGAGCCTTAACAGTGCAGTCACGGTCTTAGGTCTTAGTAAAGTTTTTATTAGTAAGATATTTTAACCACAAGAAGTTAAGACCATTGTCTCTTTCCACTGTGACTTTTTTACTGTCTCTCTGTCACATTCTCCCCCTATTGAGCAGCGTTGCAGTTGCCATGGGCATTTTGTTTTGTGTTCTGTATTCTTTTTCTTAAAGAGCTCCTCTCTACTCAAAATAAATTTTAGAAGTGTCAGGCCTCAGAAAACTCAAACCTTCCTTGTTTGCTGCTTTCTCTCAATTTACTTTCATCAGTAAACTGGGGCTGGCCAAGGTTCCTGCCACCCATCTTGGGACTGGGTGCCGTTAGTTTCTCCTGACCCAGGCTCTTCCTGCTGCTTGTCTTCCCCACCCTCCGCACTGAGAGGGAAGCATCCTGGTCCTGGTGTGGGGCAGACGGGGAGGGGTAGCCCACCTGCTGTTTGCTGCAGCAGAGCACAGGCTGCCCCTAACTAACTAGACTGGCCATGAGCTCACCTCCTCCCAGTGGCCACACATAAGGCCCTTGGCCACTGACCTCATCCCTGCTGTGGTTGACAAAGAGTCAGGCTACGAGGGAAAGAGTCTCCCTCAGATCGATGCTGGCTGGGACAGGCTTTTGGGGATGTGCTTTCTGCTTAGCACCCTGGAGCTTTCTGTGTCTGTGCTATAGACATGTTACCTGATCTACAGATGGGCTAACAGATCACTGACTTTGGTCATAATACTAGCTTTCACCTCCCAGGACCAATATGATTTGCTATTTTAACTCTTGAGAAAGTAGAAGTTATGTGTGAGCAGGGGCAGAGAGAAAAGAGTTGAAGCAAAGCTTTGGAGAACATTATCCAGCAAGAACCTCTTCCCATCCCACTTCTAATTTTTTTATTTGACAAGCATACAGATGTAGCACTTACAAAAACTTTGTGCCAGGTACTGTTCTAAGCATTTTATAGATATTAACTCATTTAAACACCATCATAACTCTGCTTTAGGTCTTGTTATGATTCCCTATTTTACAAATGTACAAACTAAAACCCAGAGAGGTTAAGTAATTTGCTTAAGACAACATTGCTGATAAGTGGCAGAGCTTGAGTTCATACCCAGCAGTATAGATGCAGCATCTGTTCACTTCACCTTGACACAATGCTACTTCTCCTAACTCTTGCTAGGGAACTCTCCATATAGTAGGATTTGTCCCTTGGGCACCCAAACAGGTTTGATAGATCATGTGGCTTGTGCCTCAGTCAAGTTCACAATTTTCCCATCAAATACATCCTCCAAGTTCCCTGCAGTCAATTCCTTAGCTGTCCCTACAGCTTGGGCCCTTGTCTTTCTCATACGGTGACCAGCCCAGGTCTTATAACTTGGGAGAGAAGAAAAAAAAAATGGCCTGAAAACAAATTTCAGAAAAGTCTGAATTGAGATATCATTCACCCCTTCTCCCCCTAAACTTTCTGACTCTGCCCATGGAAAGTGAAAATAAAACTGAGAAACCTCACCAAAATTGAGTCCAGGTGTCACTTTTGCCCTTGCTTTGCGTTTGAAACTGCTTGGACACTTCCTGACTTCTGAAAAGAGTTGTCAATACTGAAATTTTAAAAATAACTCCTCCAAATAGAAGTCATTTAAGCTTTATGGTGATGAGAGAATAGTGGTTATATTTTTGGCAGTACAAATTTAAAGTGGGATAGAAGATAGAAGACAGTGACACTTGATTAGAAGATAATATTGCCAGTACTTCACACAGGATTAAAAATAGCAACAACAACAAAACAGATTTCATTCTTATGTAAAGAATGAAAAGGAATCCATCTAAATCTCATCTTTCTTCTCAGGGCACATCTCTGCTTACTGGGTTGGCGAGCAGTGACCTACTCATCGGCAGGCATCCAAAGGGAGAAAGGGGATGCAATTGACCCAGCAAAAACACAGGGCTGAATAATTCATTTGACAGCAGATATAAAACAATGCAGTGAAATAATTCTGTTTCTCCTTTTCTCCCTAATATGTTTTGTGTCTTCCCCTAGTCATGGAAATCAGACAATGTATTTGCTGACTCTGCCCATGAGGCAAAAATTGGATGAGAGTTTGAAACCTAAAAGGGCAAGAAGGCAGCCTTCTTGCATAATTAGATTATAATTTGTGTTTAGATTATAATTTGTGTTTAGTAGATAATAACTTGTGTTTATAAAGCTAAAGGAATGTTGAGCTGCCACTAGCAAAGGTACCTCTAACTCTCCAGCTCTGTTTGCTGCTATCCCAGTACCTCCAGTAATACTTAAATCTGGAGTCAGAGTGGTATTTGGGAAATCAATAGTTCACAAATCAGGAGGAAGTTTCTTCTTAGTTTGACTTCTGAAGGATGCTCTCTTATTGTCTGGAGGTTCTCTGGGTCCTAGGGCTTCTCATTTCTCTTGAACAATACTTCTGGTTGAACAATTAATATTCCAGGAGTAGTTGGGGGTTCTTCCTTCACTTTTAAGATTTACATAAAATTGGCTCAAACCTTCATTTTCTATATGGTATAAATGTTTATTGCTTCCCCCGGATTTTTCCAGGTTCCTATATGGGTGGTTGCATGTTTATATAGCTACTTTGACTCCCACTTCCTGTTGCTGTTGATAGTGGTCACTATAATCACAGAGGTGGATAGATAATTCAGACCTAATTCCCAAATTCCCAAAGAAGTGTCATGGAGCCTCAAGGTTCTCCTTTTGGAGTCACTCCTTTAAAATTAAGGTACTGTTTCGGGGGTCTTTGAAATACTTGTATGCTTCCCAGTAGGGAGTATCTTACTTCTGAAGTAGTGGATCATCTTAATGTTTAGTAGGTTCCAGAGAGAATGGGCTGTCTGACAAGTTAATTTATTGGAAGATGGTCACTGAATAGGGTAAGCATGGGGTTGATTGGGAGCAGGGGTAATATTTGTAGGGAACAGAGAGGCTCCAGTGGCAAACAAACTACTTTGGGAAGAGGCAAGAGTTTGAGAGACTGTAGTTTGTTTTTCCTTTGTGAGAGATCTTAATACCATCTCCAAATTACGCAACTCGGGATTTCAGTCCCCTCGGTACTGTTGAGATTTACAGAAGCAAAAATACTTGTAACCCTTCCTTTATAGCCATTGGCAGCCACAGGGCCAAATTCCAGGGCCTCAAAATTACAAAAAACTCTTTCAATATCCTCTAACAGTATTTACCCATCCTTGGTTTCATTTTCACTTTCTTTCATTCCTTCTCCCTGTAGATATCTCTATTAAAAAGTATTCAGCTCCCTGTACTACTTAAAAATCACTTCTCTGGTCCTTACAATAATGTAACAGGCGAGAGAATAAAAATAGTTATGTATAGTTGTGGCCACAATATACATGCAAATCACTGAATATGTTTTATTCAGTATTGTTTCATACACACTGTCTCAAGTTTCTAAGTTCTTTTCATTTTTATAATTTTTGAAACTATTAGTTCAATGAGTAGAAATGCTGTAATTTGCTTTATTTGTATGTGTGTGTTTTATTCATTCAGAAATAATTGCCCCCATTGTCTTCTTTGATTTATGGTTGCTGAGAAGTTTTCATTCTAATTGTCATTGGTTTTTTGTTTGGTTTTTTTTTTTTGAATTTTTTAAAAATTTATTTATTTATTTATTTTACTTTAAAACATTGTATTGGTTTTGCCATACAATGACTTGAATCCGCCATGGGTGTACATGTATTCCCCATTCTGAACTCCCACCTCCCTCCCCATCCCATCCCTCTGGGTCATCCCGGTGCACCAGCCCCAAGCATCCTGTATCATGCACCGAAATTGGACAGGCGATTCGTTTCACATATGATAATTTACATGTTTCAATGCCATTCTCCCATATCATCCCACCCTCACCCTCTCCCACAGAGTCCAAAAGACTGTTCAATACATCTATGTCTCTCTTGCTGTCTCGCATACAGGGTTATCGTTACCATCTTTCTAAATTCCATATATATGCGTTCGTATACTGTATTGGTGTTTTTCTTTCTGGCTTACTTCGCTCTGTGTAATAGGCTCCAGTTTCATCCCCCTCGTTAGATTGATTCAAATGTATTCTTTTTAATGGCTGAGTAATATTCCATTGTGTATATGTACCACAGCTTTCTTATCCATTCATCTGCTGATGGACATCTAGGTTGCTTCCATGTCCTGGCTATTATAAACAGTGCTGCGATGAACATTGGGGTTACACGTGTCTCTTTCAATTCTGGTTTCCTCAGTGTGTATGCCCAGCAGTGGGATTACTGGGTCATATGGCAGTTCTATTTCCAGTGTTTTAAGGAATCTCCACACTGTTCTCCATAGTGGCTGTACTAGTTTACATTCCCACCAACAGTTTAAGAGGGTTCCCTTTTCTCCACACCCTCTCCAGCATTTATTGCTTGTAGACATTTGGATAGCAGCCATTCTGACTGGCTTGTAATGGTACCTCATTGTGGTTGTGGTTTGCATTTCTCTGATAGTGAGTGATGTTGAGCATCTTGTCATGTGATTTTTAGCCATCTGTATGTCTTCTTTGGAGAAATGTCTGTTTAGTTCTTTGGCCCACTATTTGACTGGGTCTTTTATTTTTCTGGAATTGAGCTGCAGGAGTTGTTTGTATATTTTTGATTAATCCTTTGTCTGTTGCTTCATTTGCTATTATTTTCTCCCATTCTGAAGGCTGTCTTTTCACCTTGCTTATAGTTTCCTTTGTTGTGTGCAGAAGCTCTTAATTTTAATTAGGTCCCATTTGTTTATTTTTGCTTTTATTTCCAATATTCTGGGAGGTGGGTCATAGAGGATTCTGCTGTGGTTAATGTCGGAGAGTGTTTTGCATTGGAGAGTGTTTTGCCTATGTTTTCCTCTGGGAGTTTTATAGTTTCTGGTCTTACATTTAGATCTTTAATCTATTTTGAGTTTATTTTTGTGTATGGTGTTAGAAAGTGTTCTAGTTTCATTCTTTTACAAGTGGTTGACCAGTTTTCCCAGCACCACTTATTAAAGAGATTGTCTTTTCTCCATTGTATATTCTTGCCTACTTTCTCAAAGATAAGGTGTCCTTAGATGCATAGATTTATCTCTGGGCTTTCTATTTTGTTCCATTGATCTATATTTCTGTCTTTGTGCCAGTACCACACTGTCTTGATGCCTGTAGCTTTGTAGTAGAGACTGAAGTCAGGCAAGTTGATTCCTTCAGTTCCATTCTTCTTTCTCAAGGTTGCTTCAGCTATTCGAGGTTTTCTGTATTTCCATACAAATTGTGAAATTATTTGTTCTAGTTCTCTCAAAAATTACCTCAAAAAACAAGAAAAAAGTCAAATAAATAACCTAACTCTATACCTAAAGCAACTTGAAAAGGAAGAAATTATGAACCCCAGGTTTAGTAGAAGGAAAGAAATCTTTAAAATTAGGGCAGAAATAAATGCAAAAGAAGCAAAATAGACCATAGCAAAAATCAACAAAACCAAAAGCTGGTTCTTTGAGAAGGTAAATAGAATTGACAAACCATTAGCCAGACTCATCAAGAAACAAAGGGAGAAAAATCAAATCAACAAAATTAGAAATGAAAATGGAGAGACCACAACAGAAAACACAGAAATACAAAGGATCATAAGAGACTATTATCAGCAACTATATGCAAATAAAATGGACAATTTGAAAGAAATGGACAAATTCTTAGAAAAGTACAACTTTCCAAAATTGAACCAGGAAGAAATTGGAAATTTCAACAGACCCATCACAAGCATGGAAATTGAAACTGTAATCAGAAATCTTCCAACAAACAAAAGCCCAGGACCAGACAGCTTCACAGGTGAATTCTACCAAAAATTTAGAGAAGAACTAATACCTGTCCTACTCAAACTCTTCCAGAAAATTGCAGAGGAAGGTAAACTTCCAAACTCATTCTATGAGGCCACCATCACCTTAATACCAAAACCTGACAAAGATGCCACAAAGAAAGAAAACTATAGGTCAATATCACTGATGAACATAGATGCAAAAATCCTTAACAAAATTCTAGCAAACATAATCCAACAACATATTAAAAAGATCATACATCATGACCAAGTGGGCTTTATCCCAGTGATGCAAGGATTCTTCAAATCAATCAATATAATACACTACATTAACAAATTGAAAAATAAAAACCTTATGTTTATCTCAATAGATGCAGAGAAAGCCTTTGACCAAATTCAACATCCATTTATGATAAAAACCCTCCAGAAAGCAGGAATAGAAGGAACATATCTCAACATAATAAAAGCTATATATGGCAAACCCTCAGCAAACATTATCCTCAATGGTGAAAAATTGAAAGCATTTCCCCTAAAGTCAGGAATAAGATAAGGGTGCCCACTCTCACCACTACTATTCAATATAGTTTTGGAAGTTTTTGCCACAGCAATCAGAGCAGAAAAAGAAATAAAAGGAATCCAAATTGGAAAAGAAGTAAAACTCTCACTGTTTACAGATGACATGATCCTCTACATAGAAAACACTAAAGACTCCACCAGAAAATTACTAGAGCTAATCAATGAATATAGTAAAGTTGCAGGATATAAAATTAACACACAGAAATCCCTTGCATTCTTATACACTAACAACGAGAAAACAGAAAGAGAAATTAAGGAAACAATTCCATTCACCATTGCAACGAAAAGAATAAAATACTTAGGAATAAATCTACCTAAAGAAACAAAAGACCTATATATAGAAAACTATAAAACACTGATGAAAGAAATCAAAGATGACACAAACAGATGGAGAAATATAGTGTGCTCATGGGTCAGAAGAATCAATATAGTGAAAATGAGTATACTGCCCAAAGCAATCTATAGATTCAATGCACTCCCTATCAAGCTACCAACGGTATTTTTCAGAGAACTAGAACAAATAATGTCATTGTTTTATGGGTGTTCTTTCTTCATTTTTTTTTTTAAGAATGAAAGATTCACTTCTTCATAAATTTGAAAAAGTATTTGGTGTTTTTTGTTTAGCAGCTTCACCACAATGTATCTAGGTGCAGATTTATTGTCATTTATCTTCACTTACTGTCATGGTATTGAGAATGCATTTCTGATCTAAGGACTTGTGTCTTTCTCAGTTTTGAATAATCACAATCTTTAAATATTGTTTCTCTACCATTCCTCCCATTCTCTTCTTTTAGGAACTACTAGTACTTCTCAGACTAACTCCTCTGGACTCTTAACCTGTTTTTCCACATTTTCATTTCTTTCTCTCTCTGTGCAGTAGAGCAGTCAAGGATTAAGTGGGTCAGCACAGACATGGGGGTCTTCAGACTGTTGAGGGAGCTCAGATCAAAAAGCTCCAGCAGTTTTATGGACCCTGGGGAGAGGTGGAAAGGAAGGATGAGGGAGAAGGGCTCAGAATGGAAATACTGAGTCTGCTGGAGAAAAGTAAGCCTGCAAGGCGAAAATGTCTCCAAACATAAGGCAGCCTCATCAGAAGCATCTTAAGAAGACCTCTGCCCAAGGCCCCAGATAAAGAAACTGTAAAACAAAGGTGCCTGGGCTACAATACAAATATGTGAAAGAGCATGACTGGCTGGTGAAGTGGGCAAATCCTTGACTGCAACTCCCTTCCAAGACTGCAATGTCTTCTTGGCTGTGCAAAAAGACTGAAGTGGTGAGGCCTTGAGATAGACTGTACCTGACCTTTTGGAGGAATGACAAGGAAGCCAGTATAGCTGGGGCAGAGTAAGTGAAGGGAAGACGTCTGAAAGTTACCAGGGATCAGCTTACATAAGAATTCATAGGTCACAGGAAGGATTGGGGTATAGTTCTCCGTCTGATGGGAAGGGATTTGGATATAATTTTCAGAATGATGAGAAGCCATCAGAGACTTTTAAACAGGAGTGTTATACTATCTGAGATGCATTTTTAAGGGTCAATTGGGCTTAAGGAATTAGATTTGGGAACAAGGGTAGAAGTAGGGAGATAAGTGAGGAGGCAATTGCAATTATCCAATCAAAAGGTAGTGGATGTTTGACCTAGGGTACTATCTGCAGATACAGTGAGAAATATTCCATTTCATTACATATCCCAATGAGGTGGGAGAATTTATGGAGTGGTGGTAGGAGAAAGAATAAAATGAAAAGGTAAGAGGTGGTGGCCACAAGGTGAGATGCTTGCTATTGAGAGTTTTTAGGAAGTGAGGTGATAACAATAAGATCTGAATTCTGGTCCAGGGAGGAGATGGCTGAGGTAGAAAGGACAAGATACTGAAGGAAAAGAGGACAAGAAAGAGAGAGGTTGGGCATTGTATGCAAGGGGCTGAAATTGCCTAGACAAAGGCAGTGATGGGGAAGCTAGGTGCTCAGATCTTCAGTGAATAAGGGCGTGCCTAAGACAAGATGGATAACAACAGCTATAAGGGGCAGTGGGTGGTACAATCTGAGGGCTTGGACTTGCCTGGAGCTGAGTTTTTTGACATGTAGTGATATGTTTTACATTTTATCTTATATGATACTTCATATATTTTAATAGACCATATTTCATATAATATATAGTATAGTTATATATTTGATAAAATATACAGATATTATATACCTATAATATATGTACATAACTGTGTATGTATTTATATCTATAGTGGGATCCACAGTGAGCATGAAATCAAAGCAAAGCAAGTCTTAACAGAAATATCATCTCAGCCATGAAAACTCCTGGAGACCCATCCCTGCCCTAGTCACTACTTAAGGGGTGATGAGAGGAAATTGACCAGGATGTCAGAATTTGGGAAAGAATGGAGTTTCAAGAAGGAGAGACAGCCAACAGTGTGGTGTGATAAGGTCTAAAAAGTGTTCAGCATTTAACAATGGGGGGAAGCCACTGACAACACTTGCCAGGGAAGTTTCATCATTGAGGTGGAGACAGAGGCAAGGGTGGAGACAGCAATCACTGCTTAGTCTTTAAGAAAGTTCACTCGAGAAAGAGAAACTACAAGCAGTAGCAGAGGGTACTGCTGAAGTAACTGCTGGGAGGAAGGGAGAGGGTTTACCAAGTAGAGTGAGCAGCCCAGAGGCCAAGTTTAAGTGAACTAGAGACAAGTGATTTGTAATGTCACCAGTCTAATCAGTTGAATAATTTTCTCCAGGAGCGTTCAAACATTGTCATGAGAACAGATATATAGATCAAAAGTAGATTGTTCTTGGAATGAAATCTGCACAGAAGGGCAAGTTTACAGAAGTTTCTTACAAAGGAATAATTGAAAAAATATACTATTGCTGCACTATCCAACATGATAGCCACTAGCCACATGTGGCTATTTAAATTTAAATTAGCTAAAATTAAGTAAGATGAAAATTAAGTATCTTAGTCATACCACCTACCTATTAAGAGACTGCTTTTGGAAAGCACTGCATTATAAGGTATAGACTGGATAGAGCTGAAGTCATAAGGAAGTTCAGAAACAGATGAAGGTAATCAAGAGCAAATCTTGGAAGATGATATCTTGCAGACAGAGATTGGTACATTGAGGTTTAAGATTCTAGGGACAGAGATGTTCTTAGCAATAAGATTTAGGATTATGTCATGGGAAAGGAGTTGCTGAAATAGCCTGTGGATGAAGATCTTTCAAGTGGCAAAGATCAAAGAACATTGAGGCATGGTTGCTGGTAAACTTATCCATGCCAAAGCCACCTTTGATATTTGATAGGAACAATTGATTAAAAAGGAACACCTTGCATCTAATGCCAAGAATCTTCAGTGAGTAAGGAAGTAGTGACAAATGATTAGTAGCTAACAGCAGTGAAAGAGAAGAACACCTCAAAGAGGGAAGAGTGTTACTAAAGGTCCCTGTAAAGTGTCATAAAACAAGCAGTGGCTGTGGGCAAAAGCACAACCTTATGGGAAACATTTGATGAAGAGGTTGAAGACATAAAAGAGTTTATTACAATGGAATGACACTGGTAGAGCTTTGGAGGAAGTTTAGTAAAAGAAGGGAAATTCATGAGTACAGATAAGCATAGTAATATGAGAAGTAGATGACCTAGAATACATAAGATATGCATTTGGGTAGTAGCTGGGGAAAACTGAAGTCCTGGGTGGGGTCAGAGACCTCACAAGTTTAGATGACTATAGTTTCTGTGTGAAAGCCAAACAGTATCTTGGTGATAAAGTCCTCAGCTGATAAAGTGGACTTTATCAGCAATGTCTTCCTGATAAAGACAATTGGAGGTGTCTAAATGGATTCTTGAGTGACCATCTCCTAACATATTTATGTGCTAAGTGCTAAGTCACTTGAGTCGTGTCTGACTCTTTGTGACTCTATGGACTATAGCCCGCCAGGATCCTCTGTCTAGGGGATTTTTCAGGCAAGGAAACTGGAGTGGGTTGCCATTTCCTCTTCCAGAGGATCTTCCTGATCCAGGGATCCTTTATGTCTCCAGCACTGGCAGGTGGGTTCTTTACCACTAGCACCATCTGGGAAGCCTGTTATAACTAGACCCAGACCATTTCTATGATTCAAGTGCCAGGGAAGAGAAAGAATCTCAATGTTTAATCTCCAGGGGAGCCCAGTGAATACAGTAGCTGGGTGGCCTTAAGTTTAGGGTCATAACAGGGGAAGCCTGAAGCCACTTAGAGAGAGCAGACTTTGAGCTAAATCTTCCCTATATCGTCAGAGAAGTGATTAGCATGCATATCTCTGAGTTAAGTCATGGAAGCCAGTGGTTGGTGGGGAACTATGGAGTCTAAGTTGTGAAATACTTTCAGTTCCACTCAAAAGGAACTTCAGAGTGATTTCCAGTCCAGGGTGAAGAGAGAAGGTTTGGGGAGGGATGGGTGGAAACAGATATTTCCTATTTCATCATCACTCTTTTTCCACTGGAGACAGAGATAGGTCTATTAAAAATGCAGATTCTGACTCAGAAGGTCTGGAGTAGGGCTAGAGATACTGCATTTCTGACAGCCCCTGAGTGATGCTGATGCCTTTAGAACACAGATCACACTTTCGGTTGTTAGATGAGAGGGGAGCGGTTGGATGGGTGGAAGAAAAATTCCTTCTTATCTTTGAGAGAGGGAGCCTGGGTCATGGATCCTTCTGTCAGTGGAGAAAGCAGGCAGACAGGAGAAGAGGTACTGTGAGACTGTGTAGAGACGCAAACCTAAATCAGGAAGACAGAAGAAGCCAAAGGCAAAGTAATTTCCAGGCTAGAGGCACAATTGACTGCTGAGTAATAATATACCGTGTCAGTTAACTGACAGAATTTTCAACTATGTATTTGGTTTCTCTACTAGGTCATCTGCTCTATATCATATGGCAAATTTGTGATAAAACCAGCATGAGTTTCCCCAGAGATAGTTGCTAGAAGCTTTTACAGCAGGTGGCACCCTTAGATTATCATTCAGAGTTTAGCAAAGGAACAGCATTATCCCAGGAGTGCCTGGTAAGGTGGTTACTGAACACAGAAAGTCTTCTTTAAGTCCCCCTTTCACTGTTCCAAGTATCCAGGTAGATTTTCCCACCTCTCTCCACTATGGAAATACATGCTATACAGAGACTGTACTTTATACTTTCAAGGGCTTCACAGTGTTCTAGCAAGTATAATGCAACAAGCAGTGATTCAAACTTGTGCTGACTCTCAGTGATGCCTGGAGTCCCTTCCCATAGAGTTCAAGTCCACCCCAATCCCCTCCTTGCTTATCCATTCTCACTGGGCTACTCTGTACACACTTCAGTTTTGCCAAGTGCATATCACTAATATTTCTCTTTTAGAAAGAAAAACCCATTTCTCTTAAGAAGAGAAACCCATTGATTATATCAATTTAAGTTCTCCTACCACCACCCAAGAACACCTCAAGCAACATCTCTCATCTCCCTCACCAACCTACCTCTCCTTTCCTCCTTAATGTCAACATCCCTTTACTGAAGCCTGGAATGATGAAGCTTAATTAGAACCCATCCTAATTCCCTTCCCAAAGTGGCATCTAACTTCATGTTAACTAAGAAACAGCATTTCACCACCTAACCCTGTACTTCTCACTCACCACAACTTAATTTCTTGGCAAGTTCAAGTAATTCTGTGATCCAGAATGAATCCTACAAAACCCTATAATCCATTGCATTTAAGGAGTTATGTGGCCCAAATATAAACCCCAATATGCCCTCAGGAATGAAAGCCTTTCTCTGAATTCTCCCAGAACATTCTCTAGGGTTTGAAAAAGTTTCCAAAAGCAAATGTATGCATGCTGAGGAGAGCAAGTTTGTGGCACCTGGGGATTCCCCAATACTCCAAAAGTACATCCTCACCTTCCCACTTGTGATTCATTTCCAGCATTTCATTCATGTACTAAAATGGTCTTTGACCACCACAATCCCAAAACAACCATCATATTTGCCCAGTTCTCTTTCTGATCTCTGAAAGAGCTTAGATAGGCTACAGAATAGAGGCCTTGGTTGACCATTTGTGTCATTTCCAAACTGTTTTATATCCTTGAAAGAGCTGGCTGTGGGAGAAGCAGTCATGAGGGAAGCTCTATAAAGGGAACTATTTGAATTTTAAAGATGTTATTCACTGTGGTTCCCAGCTACAAGACATAATGAAAGGAAGGATATCACATTTGTTACCATGGTCAGAAATCTTTTCTCCATAGCAAGTCAAGGAATTAGGGAATAGGGAAGGGAGGGGGAAACTTTCAGTCATGGTAAAGCAGTACTGGAGCCTATAACAGCTACAGTGGAAAGAATTAATATTCAGATTATAAGAAGGTAACCAGTGGGTGAAAGAGTTATATAACTCTGCTGGCTTTTCCTGTTCTGGCATTTAAATTCACAGAACCACAGTCCTGGAAGAAATGTTAGAATGTTTAGTCCACCCATTCATTAAACAGATAAGAAAACCAAGCCGCACAGGAGTTGCAGTTTGCACAAAGCCAACCAGTTAGCAGTAGAATGAGAACAAAAACCCCTTCCTTTCTCCACATACCAGTGTGTATGCACAGTTCCAGAGTTTAATTTCTTCTTCTTCAAGATCATTACTAAGAAGATAGCAACTAGGTATTGTATAAAGAGAAATGGAGTTTCTGAGGTTTTTATTTTTCCCTCTTGTTTCTCCTTCCCCAGTTTCCACCATTCCTTTTTCAGGTGCTGCTTCCTTGAAAAGTCATGCCTTCTTCAACGAGACTGGAGAATTGCCATGCCACTTTCCAAACACTCAAAACCTCAGCCTGGATGAACTGGTGATATTTTGGCAGGATCAGAATAAGTTGGTTCTCTACGAGCTATTCAAAGGCCAAGAGAAGCCAAATAATGTTCATCCCAAGTATATAGGCCGCACAAGCTTTGACCAGGACAGTTGGACCTTGCGACTCCACAACGTTCAAATCAAAGACACAGGCTCATATCAATGTTTCATCCATCATAAAAGGTCCCAAGGACTGATTTCCATCCACCAGATGAGTTCTGACCTGATAGTGTTGGGTATGTAGTCAATGGTGTGTTCAGATCCCAGGCCTTCTCAGATAAGACTGCAATAGGTGGGGAAGGGGGTACCTTGAGAGAGAGGCAGAGGACAGCCAAGTCTGGGAAGCCCGCCTGAGGGGAATGCAGGGCTTGGGAGTAGGGAACTAAAAATTCTTTGTACTGTTTATGGCTTACTTCTGAAGGATCTGTAAGAATCTGCTCTGGGGACCAGCTAGAGCTAACTAAGCCAAGGTAATGCAGCTAAGTGAAAACCATGGGTAATTTAGACATTATTAAGTTTATATGAACCGTATAGGTCTCTAATCTCTTTTACACTCATTTTTTCTTTTAGTCCAAGATTTCTCACCCACTAAATCTTTGCCTGGAGCTCTTTGCAAGGGTAACAGCTGGATAATTGGGGATTTCCCTTCAGTCTCCTGCAAGTTGCTTACAACTTGCTTGTTGCCCAATCATGAGCCCAGAAGATAGGAGGGAAATAACCCAAGGCACACAATCCAAAAGCTGACAAACCAGCTCCTCTATTTTTCCAGGCCTTGAAAAAACCTAAATGACACTACAGATTTTTTAAAATTAAAATACAATAAAATTAATCATTTTTATCTCGGTGTATAATCTGAACTTAGGTACAGATGTATGTAACCAGCAATACAAAGAAAGTAAAAGTGTTAGTCATTCAGTTGTGTTTGACTCTTTGTGACCCCTTGGACTGTAGCTCACCAGACTCTTCTGTCCATGGGATTCTCTGGACAAGTATACTGGAGTGGGTTGCCATTTCCTTCTCTGGGGGATCTTCCTGACCCAGGGATCTAATCTGGGTCTCCTGCATTGCAGGCAGATTCTTTATTATCTGAGCCACCAGAGGTCAGTAACCAGCAATATAAATAGGATACAAATCATTTTCAGCACCCTAAAAAAAAATTTCCCCATGCTATGCCCTTCTAATCATACCCTCTCTATACCCATAACCCCTGTTTTGCCTCCTACAGACTTATCTTTTGTGACTATCAAATAAATGAAGTCATACAGTATGTAATCTTTTAAGACCAGCTTCTTTTATTTAACATAATGCCTTGGAGAGTCATCCAAGTTGTCACATGTATCAAAAGTCTGTTCCTTGTTACTATGAATAGTAACATTTTTGTTTATCCATTCAACCCATGGAAGACATTGGGCTATTTTCAGTTTGGGGCTATTATGAATAGAACTGCTATAAACATTCATGTAAATCTCTATCTGGATAGATACCCAGGTGCAGAATTACTAGATCCAGAATAACTATTGTTAATGAGGTTTAAAGTAGGTAACACCTTGGCAATATACCTTCTATTGCCACATCAAATACAAGCAGAATGCTTAAGTAGTGGGTTGATAGAGCAAAACTTGTAAAGATAGCACACAAATCACTGAAATTATAGAAACAATATACTCAACTATTAGTTAGTATGTAGAACCTGCACAATACCTAGTGATTAGAGAAGGAGAGTGAGGGATTTGGCTGGCAGAAGGGGCTAGCCCTCCTGTGGCTCAGAGAGCACCTCCTTGATTGGGGTAAGCAGGAAGCATGGTGGCCCCAAACTCCATTCCTGAAAATAAATGTGGAATCATTATGTGGCTCTCACCATGGGTCGAGGCCCACAATTTACACACCCTAAGGCTGCCAAGTGTACTCCCAATGAGTTCCCAGGGTACCTAGTTATCTGCTATTCCATTCCAGATACATCAAATTTAAACTGATTTCTTTCTTTCTTTTTTTGTACCCCTATTCTGCTTTCAGCTAACTTCAGTCAACCAGAAATAAGTCTAATTGCTAACCAAACAGAAAAGTCTAACATCATCAATTTGACCTGCTCATCTATGCAAGGTTACCCAGAACCTCAGGGGATGTATGTGAATCTAACAACTAAAAATTCAACTATCACCTATGATGCTGTCATGAAGAAATCTCAAAATAATATCACAGAACTATACAATGTTTCTATCAGCGTGTCTTTTCCCATCCCTCCTGAAACAAATGTGAGCATCATCTGTGTCCTGCAACTTGAGCCAGGGAAGATAATTTTATCCCTACCTTGCAATATAGGTAAGCCTGCTTCCCCAGACTCTTCTTTTTATCAGGTATAATACACAGATGGGTAAGGCAGATCATCCAATGTCCCCTGCTTGCCAGGAAGCCTCCAACTGGGCCATTTTAGGATAATGTAAGGAAGGACCTAGACAGACAGCTCCTGTTTCATCTGACTGTTACAAGGTACAGGAGGCTATGAACCTATGGTGCATTTAAGGACACATTCTTTTCTCTGATGCTGACTTGGTGTTTTGGGCTGCCTTTTGATAGAAGATTTTGAAGTTTAGGTCAGAAAATGCAGCATTTCTCCAGGCTAGAATTCTCTCATTCATTAAAACACACACACGTGCATACATACATGTTATGAATACAGGACCATTCTAGACATTGTTGGTGGCAGAGGAGAAAACCAAAAGGTATAAGACATACTCTCTGCTCTCAGGAACCTTCTTATAGAACCAGAACCCCATTATGTACACACACGGTAAACTGGATTTAAAAAGACTGAATTGGAATCTAAATTATATCCTATGGAAATATACAACTAAATTTAAAAACAAGGGTGACTGACAATAAGATTTACAGGCATTCAGAGATAGGCAAGTTCCTAAAGGAAATGGGATCTTATATTACCATAACAGAAATAACTGGGCTGAATAAGTGTGATAAAGAGATGACAGGTACTTGTGGTGGCTTCTGAAAATTCTGAAACAGCATCCAGACTTGGGTGGTTAGAGGGCCACAACCAATTAGTAGTACCTGCCGTGGGCACAGGTAGTGGTGGCCATCCGTACACATGTGTCAAGGAAACGCTCAGAAGCAGAAATGCTTGTGGCATGTTGATGGTGTAGTGTGGTACCAGTCCCACTGGAGGAAAGGGGTGAAATTAAGCAGTGCCCACTAATAGGAACCTGCGATCTTAAATTCCTGGCTTTGCCCTGGAATATGTCCCTATTTGAGGCTCCACTTCTGAGGAGTGGTAACTGAAAAATTCTTCTGAAATAAAGGTGGTCTGCACCCACATTGCCTTCAACACTGCTTATTCCAATCCCAACCCTTCCCCCCACCCATCAGCCTTCTGCTTGCCTTGGCCCCCCTCCTCCAGCTCTGGCCCCTTGGTTTGCCCCCTCCTAAGCATCCCTCCAGTTCCTTGCTCCATCCTCTGGCTTTGATGGCTCCCTCTCCTGGTGTCTCATTGTTTAAATATAACTTGGCCTCCAGATGCATTCTTTTTTTTGTATATATATATATATATTGTTGTTGTTGTTTTTTAATTTTGGGTTGCACTTGGTCTTTGTTGATGCATGCAGGGGCTACTCTTCCTTGCAGTACAGGGGCTCTAGGCACATGGGCTTCAGTTGTGGCATGTGGCCCCTAGAGTGGGAACTCAGTAGTTATGGCACATGGGCTTAATTGCTCCGAGGCATGTGGAATCTTCCTGGACCAGGAATCAAACCCATGTTTCTTGTATTGGAAGGTGGATTCTTAACCACTGTACCCCCAGGGAAGTCCCCTTGCATGCATTCCTATGGACAGCCCCTGGGGCCCACCCCCACCAGTCAGCTTAGCTGTACCAGTAGGCCAGTCCTCTCTCCTGATGCTGATTTCCTTCTGATTACCTCTGACTCTTAACAGTTAAGTAAATGGCATGGTCACTCTACCTGTCCTGGTTGCTTCTACTATAGCCTCTCTTGGGCTGATAGAAGCCTCTCCCACACTGTCCTGAGACTTAGAAACTTCTTGAAGCTGCCACCATCACCACAGATGAAACACCCTGCAGATCTCTGCCATGACTCCCACAGGTACAGGGCCCTTCTACCACTACAGCCTCATCATGGCTCACCTTTCTGCTGCTTCTCAACTGCTACCAAAATATTCCTCACTGCCACCATATTCAGAAATGTTTCAGCTCCAGCTGCCTCAGGAAGATGGGGCTTGCCTCTCTGGGTCCCTATTCTCTGGCTAGATCAGAGATAGGTTAGGCCCCACATCAAGGAACATTTTTGGGGTATCCAAAGGTGGCAACCTCCATGTATTACCCTCCTTTACTGGGATGCCAGACAGGCTCAAGTGAGGTTAAACTGGGACAGACTCAAAAAGTATTGAATGTGACCTGCAGTGTCAACAACTCCTTTTCTTAAGGTCCCAGGAATTCGGTGTGGGTCCACAAACTGCCCCTAAGCTAATGGGAAGTCAACTGGTCCTAGTCTTCTGTTATTTGAGATTAACTACCAGACCTGTTCTCATAAATGTCTATAAAATGGGCCACTCAGCTCTATTTCTCCTTCCCAAAGCCTATTTTACTAACTTCTTGGAAATTTAGGCATCCATGAACAAGGAAGTAAGTCCTGATTTCTCAGGAGCTGACTCTGACCCTGATTCCTTAGGGCATTAAGAAATATCAAAGGTTTACCGTAGGTGGGACATATTGAAAGCTATGTTGAGAAAGTCCACTGTGACATCAGGGGGACAAACAAATAAATGTGGAGACTGGAGGCCTGTGAGGCGGCTGTTGTGTTTGTCTGGGTGAGAAGTGTCTGGAGCCTGATATTCAGATGATATTGGACAGAGGACTTATTCTAAGGGAACATTCAGGACCATGGAGGGGGTTGAGGAAGCAGGATGCTGCCAAGCTGACTGTACCTTCAGAGCCTCAGTGCACGTACATTGCCCAGATTCCACAACCAAGGGCCAAGTTGACCCTCTTCTAGATCAGGGTCATTGTCATCCAAGCCTCTGGGAAGGGAAGGCAAGACAGCTAGTCCAGGCAATGGATCAGAGTTTCTGGCTTGGTTCTCAGTCAGCT
The DNA here is from genome assembly GCF_910594005.1 of Cervus elaphus. NCBI lineage: Eukaryota > Metazoa > Chordata > Mammalia > Artiodactyla > Cervidae > Cervus > Cervus elaphus. The sequence goes on along the minus strand of NC_057833.1, from coordinate 51,945,537 downwards.
GCTGAGGCCCTGAGACTGGGATTCTCTATGGCCAAAATCATGTGAGTTTCAGGCTCCTCTGGCAGTAGAGCCCTGAGGAGATGCTGGCATGTCAAGAAAGAGAAGAGAAGTAATTATAAAACTTTTATAATCAACCTTCCTGGCTGATTGCAAACTTGGGTTCATTTCTAGATGCAAAGTCACCTGTGCCAAGCCCCCCTGTCCCAGACCACATCCTCTGGATTGCGGCTGTACTTGTAACAGTGGTCATTGTGTGTGGGATGGTGTTTCTAACACTAAAGAAAAGGAAGAAGCAGCAGCCTGGCCCCTCTAATGAATGTGGTGAGTCAGTGCTTGTCCTCTCTGCAGATTGCCACTTTGCAACTATTTCCTGATCAGCTGCCTTCTGGAGCTCCCTGGCTGAGCCCAGGCCGGCAAAGAGTCAGCAAGTTTTTGGAGGAAAAGGTTCTCCCAGGATCTGGAGCCCATATAGATGGGAGTAAGAGCCAATAAGGTGGCTCTGGATTTCCAGGAAAGGCAACGTTTCTAACCTAAGGTTTACAAATGTACTCCTCATTTCCAGACAAAGCTAATTGTTTCTTGGTTTACCTACTTCATGAGGTCACTGTGAGAATTCAACAAAGTAAAAGGGTGAAAACTCTCCTAAACATTCATGATTATGGACCTGATGGTGTTCAAGCAAGGATGTTTGGTGGGAGAAGGGGAGGATTAGGTGGACATAAGATTTTCCTTCTCATCTATTAAAAGTCTTGGTTTCCTAAGAAGTAAGTTAGATGAATTATGCCCCACTGACTTTAAACTATAATATTAATTCTTAATGATTACCAAGTATAACATATCCATTACCACATACACTGAACATAAAAATTGCCTAAAGTTCCACTAGTAAGAAAAAAAATGATTATGCAGACAACATTTTAGTGTATATCTTCCAGATTTTTCTATATATTAATCTGTTATTTTTCCACAAATGGGATAGTACTATGAGGACTGCTTTTCACAGTTTAGATAATGTAATATACTGTTTTCAAACTGTTTTATACTAAATGTTGGAAGATAATTTTTAGTGCCACTAAGTATTATTCTGTAGCATCATTTAAAATGGTTCCAACATACTCCATTATGTGGATACACCTTAATTGATTTAACTAAGTCCTTTCTGTTGGACATGTGGGTTGCTCCTATAGGTTTTCTATTGCAAACAGCACTGCATTGAGTAGCCTCCTCATTGACTTCTGTTGTAAAAATGTCCTATGTTTAATGTGAGCAAAGTGGTCCCTGTCTTTATAAGAATCCCATGCCTGTTTGTGATTAAGGCTGGTTTGGATGATGTTGTAAGATAAAGTTGGACTTTATCTCACTAATTGCCTCCAGTAAAAGTTTGGTTGGTGCTAATGATTAAGGTAAAACCTCCTCACTCATATATGGTAAAAAGCACAAGATAAGTAATGCTTCTGGTCAGCATCTTAAGATTTCAGGTACAGATTTTAAGAAAATAAATAGATGACATTAGTAGTCATTCATTTCATCCTGTTGTATTTCAAAAACAGTAAATTTGGAAGTGATCCCAATTTCAATACATTGACACAAAGCATATCGCAGAACCATTCAAACTGCCAAAGTACAGGGTGTACTGAGAGATTTCTGTGATATAAAAGTGTAAAATTCCCAGCACAGAGTCAGATTACAGATGTATCATGTTTGTCCAGGCTTTGACTTTTTAAAGTGAGAGTTTTTAACTTCTATTGCTCTCTCAATCTCATTGCCATTTAGATTTAGGTAAATGTGCAGATGCACCCCCTGCTTGGAAATAAGATGTCTCCTAAATTTGCTTTTCCAATGGAATGATTAGCTTATGCAGGCTTCCCAGACAGCTCAGTGGTAAAAATCCACCTGCCAGTGCAGAAGATGCAGGAGATTCGAGTTCGATCCCTGGATCAGGAAGGTTCCCTGCCAGAGGAAATGTCCAAGAACAATCCCACAGAGGAGCCTGGCTAGCTACAGTCCATAAGATCACAAAGAGTTGGTCATGATTTAGTGACTGAGAACCCACATGCTATAAGCTTACAAATGAAACAAAGCAAAGGGATGGAGGAAAGGCAAGTAAAAATGTTTCTTCCCATAATAAGCAGTCAGAAAAAATTCAGGAGACTAGATAAGGAAGTTAAAGAGGACATGTCTGTACACATGAGAGTGTTGGAAGGATGTTCAAGAAGCTATCTGTTGCGTTTTAGATGGTCACATTGAGATATGAGTGTTAAAAGGCAGAAAACCACAAGGGAGAGCATAGTACATACACAAGCCTCTCAAGAATATGACAGAAAATACTGGTAGGAAACATCATTTGGTCAGATAGTCACCTGTGGCAGCAAATTTGGTCAAAGAGAATAGCCTTGATATCACTGGAGAAGGGAGAGGTACTAGGGAACCGGGCCACATGGATATGAGATGTCCGTAAAAGCGGGTTCTATAACTTTAGCAATGTCTGCACTTGCTTGTGGATACCCTTGGCATTGGCTATATGATAGGCAGAATAATGCCACCAACAAGATATCCATCTCATATACCCCAGAATATATAATAAGTTATCCTACATGGAAAAAGAGATTTTTCATATATGATTAGTATAAAATGATGGGATTATCCTGGATTATCCAGGTAGACCCAATCTAATCATGTGAATCAGAGAAGCTTTCCCATCTGGATTAGAAAGATAAAATAGAAGGAGAGAGCCAAAGCTTGAGATAAGCTGAACCCACCATTGCTGCTCTTGAAGACAGAGGAAGGGGCCCTGAGCCAAGAAATGTGGATGGCCTCTAGAAACTGGAAACGGTCCTCAGCTGGCCATGAAAGCAAGCAAGGAAATGGGAATCTCAGTCCACAAGGGACAAAATTCTGCCAATAACTATGGAAACAGTCATGACCTATCCACAGAGAAACAAGCTTACTGATGAGTAGAAATTTCTCCAACAATGCAGCTTCCTCCTAATCCAATATTCCTTTTCTCAGGGTACACAACTCTCCAACTAACTAACTTGGTGTCAAAAGTCCTTTCCAGTGTTTGGTATTTCCAGTTTTTCTCTTCCTTGGCCATACATATTTACTCTTTTTAGGTTGTTAAATGAATAAAAGGGAAAGGCCATGGTTGTTTTAGCTGGTTTCTTATCCCTCTTCTCTATTTTGGTTTTGTCAAATAGGGCAGTGAAGGCATGAGAAATTGCAACCTTCAATTACTGTCTTTTCCCAATCAGAAGTTACCCTGTCAGCTTACCTATTGGGGAGAAAGACTAAAATAGCTCCTCTTAAAGTTTTACTTCCTCATTTGTGTCTTGTGTGACTAAAATTTGTATTATAATAGTGCTTAGCAACCTCCAGTTTTTATAACTTGCCCCCCTCCACCAAATCTGGGACAGTCTCAGCTCTTTCAAGAATGATTTCTTAAAGGACAAATGTAGTTTCCAAAATAAATCATTTTAACCATTTAAACAGAAACTTTCACAGGGTTTAAAAAATGAAACCAGGAGACCTCTTCATATCTATCCTTCAAAATGCTAAATTTGAAATCAAATCCAAAAGTTTAGAATCCATCTTCTTACTGCTGCTTACATTTTAAAACAAGCCTTTTAAAAAATGGTGGTGATTTTGTGATGAGTATGAAAGGATAATATAATTATTTGTGTTAGTGTACAGATATCCTGAAGTACTATATTCACCTATTAGCACTGTTATTTTTAAGAGAAACTTTGACAAAAATAGAACCTAACTAGATTTATAAAGTATCTGGAAGATCAGTCAAATAAGAAATAACTGAGAATGCTCAGCCAGGACAAAAAGCCTTAAGGAGTACACAAGTGCTCCCTTTAAATATCGGAAAACTGTCATAGGGTGCAAGATCATACTTAACTGAGGCTCTAAAGGACATCTTAATGACAAAGGTTATAAGAAGGTAGAAGGAAATAAGAGGGTTTTCTAACAATTAAAGCTCTTTTAAAATTATATAGAAGACATAGACTTCTCTTTCCTCCCATGAAGGATTAACTGTTATAGAAATTGCCCTCCTGCAGTAAACAACTAGAATCAGACAAAATATATGTGACAATTGTTTTCAGACTTTGGACAACAGGCTACAGAAAACTGTAGTCCCTAAGAGAAGGGAAAAGATGAGGTGAGCCCTGTGATTGTCCACAACTTACTGGATGGAGTCAGTTTCTAGGTTGCTCTGAAGGCAGGGGGAGCCCTAATACCAAACAAAACTAGAAAAAGACATTACAAGACAAGAAAACCACATATGGCCCTTGTGAACATAGATGCCAAAATGCTCAACAAAATTAGCAAATGAAATTTAGCGATGTATGAAAATATTAGACAACATGATTAAGTGGGATTTATTCTAATAATATAAAGTAAGTTCAACATCCAAATAGCAAGCAATGAAATTCAACATATTGAAAAACTAAAAAGAGAAATCATGGGGATACCTACCAAATATGTGTCAATAGATACAGAAAAAGCATTTGGGAAAATTAATACACATTCATAATTTTTAAAAAAAAAAAGATAAACTCCCATAAAAGTAGGAATACTCTTGAATTGAATTTAAAGGACATCTACCAAATCTTTTGTTAGCATTATATTTAATGATAAAAGACTGCTTCCACCTAAGATTAGGAACAAGGCAAGTGTGTCACTCTCTCTGCTTTTGTTCAACATTGTGCTGAAGTCCTAGCCAGCGCTACAACTCTAGAAAAAGAAATAAAAGGCATACATATTGCAAAGAAAGAGGTAAAACTGCCTTGTTTTGGCAGGTAAGATGAGTATGTTTATAGAAAAGCCTAAGGAATCCATTAAAAGCTATTAGAACTGATTGAGTGTAGCTAAGTCACAGGATACAAGGTCAATACACAAAATCAATCGTTTTTCTATATACTAACAACAAACAATTGTACATTGAAATTTTTAATACCAATTAAGGTAGTCTCAAATAATGTTAAAGGCTTTGGAATAAATTTTTTTAAAAAAACAAGTACAAGATACCTATATATATATAGTGAAAACTAAAAAACATTACTGCTGACAGAAATCAAAGTAGATCTAAATAAATGGAGAATTATGCAATGCTCATGGTTTAGAAGACTAGCTATTAAGATAAAATCTTCTCAAATTGATATTTGATTTCAATGCAATATCAAAATCCTGGCAGACTCTTTAGTAGAAATTAAAAAGCTTATTCTAAAAGTTATATGGAAATGCAAAGGATCTACAATTGCCAAAATAATTATGAAACATAAGAACAAAGATGGAAGACTTATACTACCTAATTTCAAGATTTATTTTACACCTACAGGAGTCAAAATGGTGTGACATTGATGAAAGGACAGGCAAATCAACCAATGGAACAAAATAGAAGGTCAAAAAATAAACTCACATGATTTTGTCAACTGATTTTGACAAAAGTGCCAAGTTAATTCCATGCTGAAAGGATAGATTTTTCAACAATTGTATTGGGTCAGTTAGGTATCCAAATGGTAAACTGTGGACCTGGACACCCAAAAAATATCTCGAAGTGGGTTATAAACCTAAAATAAGAGATACAATTAAAAGAATTTTGAAAGAAAACATAAAAGAATTTTGTGAGCTTAGGTTAGGCAAATCTTAGGGCACAATAAGCACAAATTGTACTATAAAAAGATAAGATTTGTAAACTGAACTTCATCAAAATTAAAAATTTTGCCCTTTGACTTTACAAAGAAAATGAAAAGTCAAATCACAGGCTATGACAAAATGCTTGCAAAATATACATATAATAAAGAACTTATAGGCAGAATATATAATTATGTGATGCTATTCAATAAGAAGATAATTCATATAACAAAAGTCACAAAGCAAAAGATTTAAAAAAATACTTAACATAAAAAGATACACAAGTGGCCAATAAGCAACAGTCACACAGTCGTGTCATTAGTCATTGGGGAAACACAAATTCAAACAAATAATGAGCTACCACCATCCACCCACTAACATGGCTAAAATTTGAAAGACTGGTAAATATCAAATGTTGGAAGAGGATATGAAGCAAATGAAATTCTCGTGTTCTTCTATACAACCCAGCAATCCTAGGTAGTTATCTATGAGAAACAAAGACATATGTCTACACAGACACACACACACACACACAAGTGTCCATAGCAGCTTTCTTCATAATGCTGAAAACCTGACATGCTGAATTTTTACACTTGGTGAATAGATAAACAAATGGTGGCATATACATACAAGGAAATATCTCTGAGCTATAAAAAGGAATGGGCTACTGGTAACATGAAACAGCATGAATAAATTTCAAAAATATTATGCTACGTGAAAGATACTTGGCACGAAAAGACTACACATTATATGATCGTACTTACATGAAATCCTAGAATAAAGCAAAACTGTTGTGGCATTAAGCAGATCAGTGGTTAGAGGGGATGGGTGGGAGAAAGAAATTGATTGAAAAGGGCCAGAGGGCACTCTTTGTGCTTATATAAATGTTCTATATCTTGGTTATAATGGTAGTTACATGACTGCATACATTTGCTAGACTCAGCAAAATCTGTATGGAAAATGATTGGATTTTACTGTGTATTTTATCTCAATAAAGCTGATTATTTTCAGTTACATACACATAAACAGAACCGCTAAAGACAGGAAGTGTTCAGAACCATCAGGATTGTTGAAACGACTGCTGTGGTCTCTAAATTCCTCCATGGACCCTGGGTTAACAACCCCTGCTGTGAGGCTCTCAGTGGGATAATAGCACCATCACAACTGTCAACCCAGAGAAATTTTCTCCCTAAGTTGCATCAGTAGTAAGTCCATGCCAGTAGTAACTCAGGCTTTGGAAGGTCTAGCTCACTAGAGATTTCCCACTTGATCCTGTCCATACAATATTGTGTATTATTTAGTAGCACCAGTTGGATAACCCAGCAGGGTGTCAACATATTCAATACTTCCTTTTCCTCCTCCTTCCAAACCTTACTTTCAGAAAAGGACTGGAAACTTTTTTCCCCATCATTAAATGTTTGCTAAAACTATATGTGGTACACCTCTCAGTAGCATTTTTATTTTAGTAAAGAATAGAGCTATAAGTAAAACCTATCCCCAGTGTTAGAACTTAAGGCACAATGAGCAAAAGAAGGCATTTACTTTTGGGATGAAAGAAGCTCCTTCTCAGTCCCCGTGAAATTTCATCAAGGAACCCTCTATTCCACATATATGGCAACAACAATTTTCTCTGGGTCCTAGGACTTAGGAGCCTCTTCAAATTTTCCCTCTTTTAGTATCTATGGGAAATACATTTTCTGAAGTTGTTTTTGTCTCTTTAAGAAATCATCAAAGTGGAGGGGAAAGAGAGTGAACAGACTGAGAAAAGGTGAGTTCTGACTCTACAACATTATTGAAAGAGGTACAATCCCCAGAGTCTATAATTTAACTAGGCTTGGTATGAGGCATGCTGGGACCTCAGCATATATGGAGAGGAAAAGGAAAGTGAGACTAGTTTGGACTTGGAGAAAAACATCCTGGCTATAAATGGATGGCAGTGTGCCCTGTGCACAGTGCCCAGGGGTCATGGCAAGCTCAGCTGTCCTCAAGGGAAAAAATTACCAAAAGGGTCTGATGTGATGAGCATAGAATGCATCTTATTCACCATGGCAACCCCAGTACCTAGCACAATGCCTGGACCAGTGGGTGTCCTACATTTGTGGGATGAATAAATACATAAGTGAGAAGTGATAATAGGTACCCTTTAGCCTCAATGTCTTTGCATCTGCTGTGCCCTCTGCCTGGAATGTTCTTTGCCACTTCTATACCTCATTCTTCAGATCTTGACTTAAGCTGAACTTTCTTAAAAACCCTTCCCAAACTAGATTATGTCATCCTGTTATAGTATCTTATGGATTCCTGTGCTTTTTCTTTATAGCACCAGGTTACACTTATATATTGGTATAAGACTAAACTCTATAAACTTAACCAAATTAAACTCTACAGAGGGCAGGGAATGTATCAGTGAAGGTCATCACTGTGCTGCCAGAACCTAGCAAAGTGTCTGGCATATAGTATAGTAGGTACTCAATAATTTTTTTAAACTGCGAAATTGAAACAGCAAATACACTTGAATCTATAGAAAGTAGCTTTTTAATAATACTAACAGTTTTCAGTAGTTGTAATTTTCATGGTGAATATTCATTGAAAGATGATGGGATTTATTTATAGAATTTACAATCTAATGGTTTGACGAGTATATAAAATGTTGAAAGGAGTTTTGTGGAAAAATAAACATTGTTCATCGGAGTTTTAGTCTCTCTTACGTTTGCTTTCAGCTGAGGAACAATTTTTTGTTTGATTTGTATTTATTTTTCACTTATTTAGCTTTCTTTGTAGATACTTTACCTAATCAAATCCAAATAAGAACAGCACTTAAGTAACCCTAAATATGGCATGGGGAGAAATGGGTATATCCTTTCCTTTACATTATCTTTTGTTCACATATGAGGGCTATGGAATGCAGAATTTGGTGAGGTGATTTTTTTCTTTTTTAAGGGGTTCAAGTTTTCAGTTTTTTTATGTAATTTATTTAAACAAAAGAAAAAGTTATTTTGTTTTAGTTTAAATAAACCATTTCTCCCACCTCCCTACCCCAACCCCACCTCTAGCAGCCATCAGTCTGTTCTCTGTATCTGAGAGCTTGATTTTTTAATTATTTATTTTTTTTACTTTTAAATTCCAACATATAAGTGAAATAATACAGTATTTGTCTTTCTCTGTCTGATTTATTTCACTTAGCATGATACCCTCAAGGTCCACCCATGTTTGTCACAAATAACAAGATTTCATTCCTTTTTTGTGGCTGAGTAATAGTCTACTGTCTGTGTGTGTGTGTGTGTGTATAAGTGACAATTTCTTTACCCATCATCAGTGAACACTTAGGTTGTTTCCATATCTTGGTTATTAAAATAGATATTTCTTGAAAGAATGGATGGATGCATGGAGGAATACACAAAGATTCCTGCCAATCCACCTTTTCACACAATGAGGCAGTCAGATTGTACCTCCACACACCATAAGAAACTGGGCTCTCAAGAATATTGAGGCACTAGTCACACAGTCATGAGGTTAAAGCAACCCTAAGTCAAAAAAAGACAGTCATGACCCCAGAGTACATTGCTTCCAGTGTGCCCGGCACTCACCTGGATATACCAGATACTGTGAGTCTCAGAATCCTGGATGGAGCTGTGCTCCCTTGTCAAAGCCAGCTCAGAAAAGGTCTGGAAGAGCCTACAGAGGAAAGGCACCAGGGAATCAGCATCTGGCAGTGGCAGGCCCAGACAAAAATCAGACAGAGTAAATAGGAAGCATGGATGGCACATCTCTTCAATAGTTTATTTCTCCTCATTGCTATTGCAATGCCATTGCTCATTCCTATGTTATATTCCATTGCTGAAGGCTAGAAAAAGAAAGTAGCTCTGTGAAAAAGAATACTGTGGCTCTAGAAAGTGGCTCTAGAAAAATAATACTGTGAAATCTCACTGAATTCTTTTCTCTATTTTTCCAGAGTAGAACTCCAAGAACCTGACAGATCTGATGAAGTCCAGTGTGATGTTAACATTTCAAAGACAGCCTCAGGCAACAAAAGTGCTACAGATTTTTAATTAAAGAGTAAATGCCATATAACTATCTGTTTTTATATGCTTTCCTTTTCAAGTTTTGACTGACCTTTTCTTGTCTCTCTAAACCTTCTCAGAAGGCAAGAAAATATTACTATTAATATTAGCAGGGGGCTTCAGAATTCCCTCCAAGTAAAATAGCCTCCTACCATGCCAGCTCTGCTCTCATTGACAGGAGCAGATTTTAACTGTTTCTTTTCATTTCAAAACACACTTAAGAGTCAAGCCTATCTAACTGATTCCTGGCTCAGGAATCATGTGTGAGATTAACAACTCATGTTTCAGATTTGGTCTCTTTTCTTAATTTTATAAATAATGTTTTACGTAGAACTCCCAATTCCTGGAATCGTGGCTTTTATCTACTCTGAATCTCAGATAGCACCTCATTCCATCTTGTATACCTGTGACTGAACAACTACCTTTTCAGTCTGGGTGGGAGTTATGTATTTTATGGCCTTATAATGTTTTGAAGTATAGAGAAATATGTACTATAATAATGTAATTACTGAGAAAAGTCCACACTCTGCTAAGGAGTTCTGGTCCCTCTGTGAGGGTCAGTAAGGAAAATGATGGTCCAACGTGCTGACAACAATGACCAGACCAACTCAAAATCTGGGAAATTAGAGAGACAGAGAAGGAACCAGTTCTGTAGCCACTACCATCGGGGCCGATGCTAATATTAAGGAGGATCCACCTGCCCAAGAAGCTACTGCTGAGCCTTAGCAAAGACTGTTGGATAAAGCTGAAGAATGCTGTGCATAATAAACTCTGCTTCTCTTCTTGGGGGAAAAAAATGAGACAGTGACCTGGGCCAACTGTGAGAGAGCCAATAGAGAGATCACAATACTCAAAACAGGAAAAAAAATGAAAGCTCTTGACCAATAGAAATGCAAATGAATGTTCAGTGTGTGCAGTTCTTCAACAAGCCCCGGGAAGAACAACAGATGGACAGTCTATCCGAATAGACCTAAGGCCGACAGCAGTTTCCTTGGAGGTTGGGAGGGGTTTTGATAATAGCCAGGTTGTTGTAATGTTTCACCAGAGCTGGGGAGGAAGAGCTATCTTCTTAATAATGGGGTGATGGAAGGAGGCCTAGGTCTCTTTCAATGAATGACTTATAGTGAAGGAGTTGAAACAGAATTAAGAGGACCAAGATGCACATTGCCCAGAGGCTGACTAAGCCCATACCAGCTGTCCCAGAGCAGGGCTCTGGGGACTGTCTATGTATCATCTCTCAACAACCGGAAAACTGGGCACAGGTGAGGAATATAGTGGCCCAGTAGAAATGAGTTAGGAGACCCTGGCTCTAAGACAGCATCATTAATGGATGGAGAAGCCTCAGTCCAAACCTAAAGAGAACTTTGGGAGGCCCACGCTACAGAAAGTAGTTCTTATTCTATATTTTGTTGTTGTTGTTCAGCTGCTCAGTCATGGCGTGTTTATTTTACATAAAGGACCCTGAAGGGTTGTAGATGGCTACGCTAGCCATGCTTGAACCTATAATAGTTACAGTTATGTTCTCTGCCTTGCCCTTGCCTTCATTAGGCTCTAAGCATCTTCATTAGACTCTAACATGTTGTGTGTGTGTGTGTGTGTTTTAACTTTTTAGTTTATATTGGGAGATAGCTGATTATGTTGTGGTGTTTTTGCGTGTACAGTAAAGTAGTTCATTTACACATACACATGTATCTAGTCTCAATAAATTTCCATTAGAATGATGTGTGCTAAGTCGCTTCAGTCGTGTCTGACTCTTTGCGACCCTATGGACTATAACCCTCCAGGCTCCTCTGTCCACAGGATTCTCCAGGCAAGAATACTGGAATGGGTTGCCATGCTTTCCTTCAAAGGATCTTCCTAACTCAGGGATCAAACCCCTGTCTCAGACATCTCCTGCATTGACAGGTGGGTTTTTTACCCCCAGCACCACCTGGGAATCCCATTAAAATGATGTAAAAGTCTAAATTTTCTACTTCAGCAATACTTACAGTCTGACATCACTCCCTCTATCCTCCTAAGTTATGTCTTTCCTCTTGATAGTGCTAAGATAGCCCCAGTCTCCAGTCACCTAGCTAAAAGCCCCGACTCACTCCAAACACTTTCTTCTTCCCTTTCCTTTAACCATTGGATAAGTAAGAGTATCTTACATGATTCTATGTTTATCTAGGTACTGAGATATAAGGGGTGTTGTTTCTCAGGGTAACCAGGAAATCTGAAGTTAAGGAAGGGATACTTGCCTTTCAGTTTGTAATGTTTTATACCATGTAATGTGTGATTGTATGTACATTAAACAAAAGCTTAGTGTAAAAATGTATTCCTTGAAAATACTTTGATTATAAAATAAATGCATATAACTGTATTGTATATTTGAAAGTTGCTGAGAGTACATCTTAAAAGTTCTCATCACAAGAAGAAAATTTTGTAACTATATGTGGTGATGAATGTTAAATTGTTGAGGTGATCTCTTAATAAATACTATGTCAAATTGTTATATTCTACACATAAAGTGAATACAGTGTTATATGACAATTATATTCCAATTAAAAATAAATACATGGCATATGAGAAGAGCCAGGGAAACTGTGTAAAAAAGAAAATTATCCAGGCTGTATGAGGGCATGGATGTGTCTAACTTCTTCACCAGTGAATAAGATAGTACCTAAGATAGGCACCTAAGATAGTACCTCAAAATTATTTGTATAAGGACTGAACAGAGCATTAGCATATCCTCTGGTGAAAACATCTCCTCTTGTGTATTAAATTCTGTAGGCCTTCCATGTTCCAAGTCTGGGAGAAAGAACCCCAAGTAAGGTGAAAAGTGATCATGAGGTGTAATAACAGTACTAGCTATTATTACTGGTGTTTGTTCTGTACCAGGCACTCTTATAAACCTTTAAACTCACTATCCCATTTAATCTTCACAACAACCCTATGATGAAGGTACTGGGCTCTTTTGCCCATTTTGCTGATGAGGAAACATAGGCAAGGAGAGGTGAAAATGATTTACCCAAGGTCATTAACTTAGTGAGTGACAGAGCTGGGGAAAATTTTGTGAATCGTGGCCCCTTCCACCCTTTTATTTCCCAGCCTTGTGTTTTCTGGCCAGGGGACAGGCAGCATTTTAATTGATTGCCAGTTGAGTGTCCACACTCCATCTTACACTACACTACCTCAGCCTTCCAAAGGTGGTGCCTCCAGAAGACCCATCACTGAATTTTCCAGGAGCCATTCCATCATCTTATAAGTCCAGAATATGTGGGTGATAAGGCACATGACATGACAAATGCATGATTAGAGAAAACATGAGCTACTGTTGCTGACTCTAATTCCTCTCCTACCATCCCTGTCACTTATTACTCTTTTGCAATCCACCCTCCTCTGCCATTCTGAAGCCAGTTTCGTCTACTCAGTGTCCTCATGTTTGTGAACCCAGACTAGAAAGCAAGGAGTCATCTCTGACCACTGCCCTCTGGCCTTTCTCTCGGCACCCACTGCCCACTCCCACCCACCTGCCACATCTGGTCATCACCAGGCCAGGCAAAGATTCCTCCAGCTTTAGCATCCACCCCCTCTTTTCTCATTCAGGCTCTTATTTCCTTATCCTGAGAACATGACAATCACCAATAAAATAATCCCAGTCTATTGTCTCTTACCCTACATTTTGTCCAAACATCAAAAGGAACAAGGCAATAAGTAGGAAGGTCTCCCTCACATTCCTTTTCCTTAGCCACATGAAGACAGCTCTGATCTCCAGCTTCTAATGCATCTTTCCATTGATACAGTATGCTTATATATGTGTGTGTGTCAATGTTTAGTGTGAATATACATATACATACACATATGTAATATATATATATACATATACATATGTAATATGTATATACATATACATACATAATTATACATACAAATAAATACTAAATGAATGACCTTGAGTAAATCATTTTGACATCTCTGTGCCTATGTTTCCTCATTAGCAAAATGGGCATAATAGTAGGAGGGCTTCCCTGGGAAGCCATCTTTAGGTCTTTCCTGTTGGGCTGGTGGTTTTCCAATATCTTGCCTGAAAGATGGAAGTCTCTCTGCCAGAATTTTGGGAGAAAAGTGAGAGAAGAGGGGGATATGTGCACATGTGACTGTGTATGTGCTAGTGGTGGGATATCTGCAATCTTTATTCACTCTGTGTAAATTTACTTTGTCCATATGTTTTCAGTATGGTAACACCATTCTCAAATGTGTGAGATGTCTTTTTTTCAAACACTTTCTGCTTTTCCATCTCCAGCTAACAAGACTCCAGATTTCTGCCAGGGTGGGAGAGGAAAGTTGCCCAGTAGTGCAGAGTGGGAAAAGAGAGCTCAGCTTCTCATGTAACTTTTACCCAGTCTTCCTTGTTTGGTCCCTCACCCTCATCCTCAATTGGTTCCCAGTCCTGCTGTTTCCTGAGGCTTTTGATAACCCTAGGGTATAAACTGGGTTGTTTCTTGGTTTCCACACTGACAGGAAAGATTTGGCTATCCTTCCTTGCTAAGTTAGTTACCAGGCATCCATCTATTTTTCAGATTCCAAACTGTTGTCTCCTTTCATATTCTTGTACTTGAAATTAAAAAACAGGAACTTCCCTGGTAGTCCAAAGGTTAAGAATCCACCTGCCAATGCAAGGGACATGGGTTCGATCCCTGGTCTGGGAAGATCCCACATGCCACGGGGCAACTAAACCTGTGCGCCACAACTATTGAACCTGTGCTCTGGAGCCCAGGAGCCCCAACTACTGAGCCTGCATTCTAGAGCCTGTGCTCTGCAACAAGGGAAGCCACCACATTGAGAAGCCCGCTCACCACAACTACAGTAGCCCCTTCTCGCTACAACTAGAGAAAGCCCATGCACAGCAACAAACATGCAGTGCAGTCAAAATAAATAAATATAAACTTTTAAAAAGAAATTTAAAATAATTTTTTTTAGTTTTAGTGGAATTTCAGGAGGCAATGGAATTAGATGTGTATATTTAATTTACCCTCTTACTTGGAACTCCACTATTCAAAATTTTCAAGGACTTTACCATTGACTGCCTTCAGTCTAAAATCCAAAGTCATCAATAATGTGACTCTAAACTAATTCAATTCTTTACCAACTTTATTTTTCCCCTCTTTTCATATTTGAATATCCATGATGCTGCCATCTTTAGCTACTAATAGTTTCCAAAATGTAGCTTGTATTATATTGGTTGTTTTCACCTGAGCTATTCTGTGTCTCTGGAATATATTTCTCCACATCTCCCTCTGCTTATTAGACTTTCGTTCACCATTAGAGCTCGGCTCAAATACCACTACTTCTGTTGGGCCACAAACCTTACCACTACCCAGGCTGCACACAATTAACACAATATCTTGTGATCCAAGAATACCCTTTCCAACAATAATTCATTCCTGTCCCAACACTTCCTTTCCCCACCAAGCACAACTCTGGCCACTATATAGAGCAGCTCCAGATTTCCCAAGGGGAACTAAAAGCCACTAAATAAGCACTTTTGTATAGCCCTGCTCCTAAACTTCTTGGTCTGGGCAGATTCATGCTCTATCTGCCAAATTCTCCCCAAACATCTTAGCTTTCAGCCACCTAATCACCTCCTGTCCTTGCCATACAAGTTAGATCTGACAATCAGCTCCACCTCCCAAGTTAGAACTTTAGTTTCCCACTCTAAGAATGACGTGGATTCACTCCCTTAAAAAAGCTGCCTCTGGCCACCCAGGATAATCATCGTCCCACCATCTCAGCCTTCCGAACCCATTATTTCAGAGCATTCACACTGAACCAGCTCCTCCCAGCCACCAGGAAGCAGGATTACAGAGTACATACTGGACTCTACATAGGAGGTGGTAGTATCTACTCTGAATCTACCCCTCAATTTTAGTAGAGATCCTTATTAACTAAAGTAAAACCTCTCATTTCATGAAACCATATAATTTAAGAGCTTAAAAGAAATCAAATAGTCCTTGGCCCTCATGAGAGATGGAGGCTGTGTACCACAGGATTTGGGAAGCAGGGTCTAGAGAGATGGGAAAGTGAAGATTCATTCAGATATGGGAGGGGTGATGGCTAGGTTAAATTAGGCTAGAAAAGCAAAAATATCCATTTAGAGCAACATGTCTAAAGTTTGCTACACTTTAAGTTTGCCAGCATGTAATGAAATGTTTCTAATTATGTAGGCAGTTATTTATCTGTTCCTTTTAACTTTCTGAAGAAAATATTTTTCTGCTAACAGTGCATTAACAAACATGAAGGATAAAAGGCATGATAATGAAGGAAACAAAAGAGATCAGAATCAGTAGTTTTCACATCTAATGAAGAAGCATATAAGATTTTGTACTTTTCAAATTATTTCTTATTAATCTACACTTTAAATTATAGTGAAAAATAAATTTTCCTTAGTGGACAAAGACAATACATCTCAGTATGTATAGTGTCCTGAAGTAGAGTCTCAATGAGAATCACAGAGTTGGGGAAACCATAGGTGCTATGTCTTGGATCAAGGCTGTCTACTAACGATGCTTTCAGAGAAAACTAGTACCCAGTCTCCTCATCCAGCATCAATTATGTTCTTTCCCCATTCATACACATTAATACACAAGATCAATGAAGTGAAGTATTTTTTATAAATAAGTGTAACTGGACAAAGATTAGAGGGCTCAGTACTTTATGAGTGTTTTTAGCATGGAAAGATGCCTTTTAAAAATATACATGAACTAATTTCAGAAAGTAGCTCTCTGCCCTGGCAGTGGTCCCAGCTTGATACTACATGTGGCAAAGTGGCTTCTCTTCCCATGATCTGATTGTGAATCATTGTTTCTGAGATTAAATGCTGTGAACCCATGGATTCCCTAAATATATTAGGAGTCACTAAATAGTCCTAACAGCCTATTAGAAATAGAAGAAACATAGAAAGCATCAAGTAGAGCCCTTCCATTTTGTATGGCAAGTGAGGGCAGAGGAGAGGGATTCCTCTTTAAGCTTAAAAAGAGCTATGACCAGATGTCAGGTTCCCCAGCTTCAGTCAAAGGTACTTTCCACCTTACTGTCCTTTCTGCACTTCCTATTAGCTAGACCATCTGGGAAAGGGGCACTGACAGCGTATAATGCACTAAGAGCATAGACTTTGGATCAAGTAGACCTGACACTGCTATTAGTTGGCATGTGACCTTAGGCAAATTACTTAATCCTTCTGATTCTAGATTTTCTTATGTGTAATATAGGGTTAATAACACCTTTCTACCTACCTCACAGAATCAAGGGCAATCCAAAAGATTCAAGGATTATACAGTTAAAGAAGGGAAAGGAGAGGAAGGGGAGGGAAGGAAAGGAAAGGGGAGGAGCCTCAGCAAACAAGCAACTGGGTGTCTTGTTCTGGCAAGGTGGAGCTGGTGGTGGTAAGGGAGCATTAGTAGTGGGAGAAATGGGAACAGGAAGCCATCATGAAGTAATAGGGGTGGGTGTGGGTTCTTTCATATAACACGCCGCCCAGAAGTCCCTTCGCACCCTCATAAAAGCCAGAAATGCTCCTACAACACCTCCCACATCAGCCTCACTTAAAGAAGTCCCTCTCTCAGCATCTCAACACAGGACTGAGATGATTCATGCAATCATGTTATGCACGAGGGACTCTCAATCCTTACCGTCTGAGGCCACAGACGTCTTTCTAACATACCCTTTATACCTTTACATTTCCTTTAGTCAAGATTATTTCCAGACATGCAACTATATCTACTTCTCTGTCATGGTGGCAGAGGTCTGCCCTTACTAAATATAACATAAGATTCTAAGCAGTTGGGCTGAGAGGGAAAGAGGGATTTCTCAAGGGTCAGGGGCTCCCTGTTAAGATTTTGGATGACTTAGTCTTAAAGGGTAGTTATGCAGAGGATGGTTTGTGCGGGGAGAGGTGTGCAGAAAAAAAAAAAAAAAAACAGAAAACTGACACACACAATTAGCTAAGGAGATGAACTAGGAGAAGCCTCCTAACATTTCCAGGCTAGATTACGGTGCTCATGCTCATCAGACTAAAGGCAGGATCAAGTATACTCGATTACAGAAGCAGATGCAAATTCAGGAAAATTAAAACTTAAGTGAGCTGCTTTAGGAGAGATGGACAACAGGAGTTCTCTGCACTAAATCATAATGGGAGGAAAGAAATCCTAACATTGGATATTAGGAAAGCTACATGATTCAGGCATAGCCAGTAGACTGAAAACAGATTAATCAGTCACAGTCTTTGATTTAGTTGCCAAGGTGAAAAAAATCTTTTTTCTGTATTACCGACCCAGTATGGAGTTAGGGCAGAGGTTAACCTCACACATGAGAGACCAGAGACGCAGAGCAGGAAGCCAGGGCTCTGCGCTCCTAGAACACAGTTTACCAAAAAATTAAAACTCTTTCTAAAATTCATATTTGCAAACCAGAGCATATACCTGAAGCTTTTTATTAGAACAGGTCAGGGTATTGTTGCTGTGCTGACTGGTAACAGAAACTAGCTACATGCTGTTTCCACCAGTCCACCTGCCACTTTTTAACTGCACACATCACGTATTTACCCTCAGGCTTCACAGCCTCTGCAAGAACAGTTGAGCTGTGTCCGCTTGATGGGAAAACATCAAGCCCATTCCATTTAAAAAAATAAAAGACCAAATCAAACAATTAAATCAGTCCTTTCATATTTTTTTCCCTCTAAATTTTAATCTATTTGTTGAACTGTCTTGGAGTCACAGTCTCAGAGTATTACTTGAGACTCTCATTATCAATTTAAAAAGAAAGGAAAAAGAAGGAATGCTTTTTTAACATTAAAAATAAATCCTGTTCCTGTGTCCAAACCAGCCATGCATATTAACATGTGTGAATGTCCTAGAGGTTTAAAGTTTCAGCTGGAAAAAAAAAATACTGTAGCAAGACTTAAAGAAACAAGATGACAGATCAATGAGAATTTTAAGAATTTTTATTCTCCCTGAGTAATTGCTTATATTAAGAACTTAATAGAAATGGTTTGTTTGCAGCAGGAAATATAGGTAAGATATGAAGAAAATCTTCTATCAGGGTGGTTAGCATGGGAAACAATCGTCAAATCTCAGCCCTATGTAAGGGATCGATGTTGCCTCATTGCCATTGTCAGCGTCGTCATCCTCATAGCTATTTATTTTTTTAATTTTCTCTTAATTGGCAAAGCTGAACTATTAATACAGTGTTGTGTTAACTATTGCTGTGCAGCAAAGCCGCTCAGTTATATGTGCTGCTGCTGCTTCTAAGTCATGTCAGTCATGTCCAACCCTGCGCGACACCACAGACGCAGCCCACCAGGCTCCTCTGTCCCTGGGATTCTCCAGGCAAGAGTACTGGAGTGGGTTGCCATTTCCTTCTCCACAGTTATACACATATACATTCTTTTTCATATTCTTTTCCATTATGGCTTATCACAGGATATTTAATATAGTTTCCTGTGCTATGCAGTAAGAATTTGTTGTTCATCATAGTTTTTTATTGAGCACACTATATGCCAGGCACTGTGTTTAAAAAAGCTTACATTGGGAAGAAGAAATGCTGCATTATCTTGTAGAAGTTAAAGAACTCATTTTAAGATGAGAAAGGAGAAGCAAAAAGAATGTGTAGTGATACATGATAGTATGAGAATTTAGAGAAGAAAAAAATTATGAGAGCTGCAGAACAGTGAGCAAATGTGTTACTATAGTGGGGTGACTTGGAGAGGTGCCGTCCAAGCCCTAATTGTCCTATGCTAAGACTTGCATATAAGTAATCAAGAGGAAAGTCTTGGAGGGGAAAGAACTGATGATACTAGGGAATATCTCATGCTTAAGAAAGAGAGAACCCAGACACAGATGCTTGATTTAAGAATCATGGAACTATTGCCAAGAGAGGTACATAGATTTTGGGGAAACCAGAGTATCTGTCCCTGAGCTTGTTGTCTGATTCATGTTTAACCTGATAATGGAGCCAGTCCTAAGGAGCAGATCTAGGAGGTAAAGCCTGGTGATAACATGCAGGCCCTGTTCCCGCCACACCTGAGATATCTATTCCTGGGCTCTCCAGTTATGTTTCTCTGTCTCTCTCCCTCTCCTCTTCTCCTACCCCTTCTTTATTCCTCAGGTTGGTTTTATTCCTTAGGTCAGACTTTATGTTCTATAAAATAAAAAATGTTCCTAATTGAAACATCATAAAACAGAAAAACCTTGGTTCACCTGAGTCCAGCACAACCAATATTTTTAGGCCACTATCTTTGTCTCCCTAGCTTCATTTTTGGCCCAGATTTCTCTGTATGTTGGTTTCTTCTCCTGTTATGGACAGATTCCTTCAGTGCAGCTGGGAAGTATGGCCACAGGGAACTCTAACTTATGCTGTCCAGAGCATCTTTTCTGTTAGCTCCAGCAGAAATATTCTTGAGAGGAAGTTGATTGGACTTGTTTGGGTCCCACGTTCATCCCTAAAATAGTAACCATGGCCAGGGATTTTTGACCTTATGAAACAGGTCCAAGTATTATTCTCCTCTCCTCCCTCCCCAGTGCTAGGGGAATGGGGTCAACCCAAATTTAAATACATGGAATTGGGGAAAGGCAGTGTACTGGATGTTGTTGGCGCTTTGCCCAGTCCCCCTTTATCTGTGCTGATCCCTCAGATGCTGTGAATGTTGACTGACAACAAGCCACAGATGCCCTCTCTGAGACTTGCCCTTGGCCAAGTAGGAACCTCCTCCCCTAATTCTCTTAAAGTCGGGCTTTGTTCATTGTGAGTTTGGGGAGTTAATTTTGATTTGTTTAAAATGTTACATTGGGGGCAGTTGGAGGGAGGTTCAAGGGGCAGAGGATATATGTAAGTATGAAGCTGGTTCAGTTTGTTGTACAGCAGAAACTAACACAATATTGTAAAGCAATTATATGCCAATAAAAAAGATAAAATATTACATTAAAATATAATTCATCTTGATTACTGAGATCTTGGTACCCCTCTAACCTTACTTTGCTCACCTCATCCTAGTCCTGCCCTGGCTAAGAAGCCACACTCCAGCCCTCTGCCATCCCCTCTGGGAGCAGACCTGCTGTTGCTGCTGCTGCTAAGTCACTTTAGTCATGTCCGACTCTGTGCGACCCCACAGACGGCAGCCCACCAGGCTCCTCTGTCCCTGGGATTCTCCAGGCAAGAACACTGGAGTGGGCTGCCATTTCCTTCTCCAATGCATTTAAGTGAAAAGTGAAAGTGAAATCGCTCAGTCGTGTCCGACTCTTCAGGACCCCATGGACTGCAGCCCACCAGGCTCTTCTGCCCATGGGATTTTCCAGACAAGAGTACTGGAGTGGGTTGCCATTGCCTTCTCTGGGAGCAGACCTAGGCAATGATTAACTCATGTAGGGGTACAAAAGGTCAGCCCCCTTGCCTCAAGATAGAGCTAACTCTGCAGTAGAACTTTGCTCTAGAGCTCCTCATGGAGTCAGATTCTATAGCTAGTCTCCCGCTAGGACCACATTTCTGCTGATTTTCATTCCTGCCCTGTTCCTGCCTTCCTCACACTCTCTTTTACTGAGAACATTCATGGAAAGTTACTTGGATAAGATTCCCTGTCTTCAGAGAATTCTACTAAAGCTGGTTAATAACAGGAAGGGTCCTAGGATGTAGTGTGCTTGCAATCTAAGTCACTAAGTCATGTCCAACCCTCTGAGAACCCATGAACTATAGCCTGCCAGACTCTTCTGTCCACTGGATTCTCCAGGCAAGAATATTGGAGTAGGTGGCCATGCCCTCCTCCAGGGGATCTTCCACAACCCAGGGATAAAACCCGTGTCACTTAAGTCTCCTACACTGGCAGGAATCTTTACCACTAGTACCCTCTGGTAAGCCACTAACGGTAAGATTTTTGTAGTTGGATTACTCACCAACTGGATAACAATAAGGACTAGATGAGACTGTCTGGATGCTGGTGGTAGTAGATCACTAAGACTTACCTGTAGTGAGCTATAAAAGGATACAGGTGCAAGGGGATGTAGTAACTGGTACAATGTCCTAGCATTAAAGTCACCTGAAAAATCTCTTAAAAATTCCTAATGAAGATCACACCTAAGACTGACAACGTCACAATTTCTTGGGGTAGGACACAGACACCAGTATTTTTAGAAGCTCCCAGATAATTCTAATATGTTGACAAATTCAGGTACTACTGTGTCAGGCTATTGAGGGGTATGGGAGCAACAATAACTATAAGGAAAGGGCAGTGGAATCAGATGGTTGTTGGTAATCACTATTGATTCTTTGCAGAGAGAAAATGAAAGGCTCAGCTGTATTAATTAACAACTTCAAGCGTGAAAAGGGCCAGAGTATTTCCTTGGCAGCATTTAAAAAGACCCTCATATCCTGCAGCTGGAGGGGAGACACAGCTGAAAATCAGCCTGAGGATTTAATGAGAGCTTTGAATTGCCTGAAACCTCAGGGCCTAAGAAGTGACCAACTCTCCCTTGTTGGAAGAGAGAACTTCCGCCGCTGAAAGGATATAAAGAAACCTCAAATGAGGCAATAGAGTCACCAGATAATGTGCAAGATGTGCAGTTAAATTTGAATTTCAGATAAACAATGAGTAATTTTTTTTAGTATCCTAATCTTCTGTATCCTGTTTTTTTGTTGTGTGTGTGTGTGTATGCTAAACTTGGCAACCATACCTTCAAGGCAATCCTTATCCTCTCCAGGAACTGTTCCTACCTCCATCTGGCCACCAGACACATAGTTCAGACCAAGACTCTGCAAAATCTGACTGAGGGAATACCAGGCTTGCTAGATAATAGAAAATATTCCAAAAGAGCTGTCAAATCTGGCTAGCATGTATTGGCAGGAACTGGGAGTGGATCCTGGGGGTGCTGGATCAAGGAAGGCAGAATAAAAATCTAAATCAGGGATTAAACATCTGGCTATTACAGGGTCCTGAGTGACAGTTTTAATACACCAGTGGGATGGCACTTGAAAATTCGAAAAAAACATGATATGTACTTAGCAAATGAAGCAGAGATGCAAACTGTAGAGGAAAGTCTCAAAGGGCTTTGGGAAGTTGGAATGCTAGAATGAGCCAACTTAGAAACCTGACAACCTATCACTGTCTGTGTTTCTCAGCAGCGCTTGGAAGACAACTTCATTCACCAAGGTGATAAGAAACATGCTGGTGAGAGAGGGACACACATCAAAATTCGAATCATATCTATTTTCCACCGGCCAGGACTGACAGTAGAATACACTGTTATAGAAGTGGGCTTCACTGGGGATGACACAGTTCTGGAATACGAGACCAGGGGCAGCACTTAAACATCAGAAGTAAAATGAAGAGAAAGTCACTCAGTCCTGTCCGATTCTTTGAGACCCCATGGACTATATAGTCCATGGAATTCTCCAGGCCAGAATACTGGAGTGGGTAGCCATTCCTTTCTGCAGGAGATCTTCCCAACCCAGGAATCGAACCCAGGTTTCCTGCATTGCAGGTGGATTCTTTACCAGCTGAGCCACCAGTGAAGCCCAAGAATACTGGAGTGGTTAACCTAAATGTTCTCCAGCGGACCTTCCCGAGCCAGGAATTGAACCAGGGTCTCCTGCATTGCAGGCTGATTCTTTACCAGCTGAGCTGCCAAGAAATCCCCCCTAAATGCCAGAGGTAACAGTCATAGTTAATGTAACGGACAGCAAGTTTGGAACAGCAGCCAGGGGTTGTCTCAGAGATCCCTAGAGATGGCTCATAGAACACAGTATTCCCGGGGGCAAGGAGATAGGCTGCCATCAGGGCCCTGTATAACTGCCCTGGTTGCATGTCCCATGAGGTCAACCCTGTTTAAAAATTCATACAATGGAACAACATGCAGCACCAAAAGGAAGATGCTATAGGCATACACACACACCATAAATCTCAGAAATACAATATTGTGTGAAAGAAATTAGTCACATATAAAAAAAAACCATACAATCTAATTCTATTTGTATAAAATTTAGAGTCCTGGGCAAATTAAAGTATATTGGTTAGGGTGCAAGCATAGACTGTAACACCACAAGTCAAAAAAGAAAAGGTTTATCACAAAGGTAGGATAAAAATTACCTTTGGGGGGAATGGTGGGCTTTTGATCCCAGTTTTCATCCCATTCATTTTTGATCCCTTTTGATCCCAGACAATTATTGATCTGCTTTTTTTTATTATAGACTAGTTTATAGGTAGCAGATTGATTTTCAAGACTTTTACATAAATAAAATTGTACACTGTGTATTCCTTGGTAATTGGATTCTTCCACTCAGCATGATTTTGAGAATCCACTTATTCTTTTTAAAAATATTTTAAATGTTTTATTTATTTTTATTGACATATAATTGATTTATAATATTGTGTTCATTTTAGGTATACAGCAAAGTGATTCAGTTATATATTTTTTTCAGATTGTTTTCCATTATAGGTTATTACAAGATATTGAATATAGTCCCGTGTTCTATACAGCAAACCCTTGTTGCTTACCTATTTTTGTTTCCCATGTCTGTAAGTCTGTTTATATTTTAAATATAGATTCACTTGTATTAAATTTTAGGTTCCACGTATGTGGTATCATATATTTGTTTTCTCTGACTCACTTCACTTAGTATGATATTATCGAGGTCCATCCATGTTGCAGCAAATGGCAATATTTCATTCTTTTCTATGGCTAATATTCCGTTATATATATATTCCATTGTATGTATATATTGGAATATATATATGTATCATATTTTCTTAAACCAGTTTTCTGTTGATGGGCACTTGGGCTATTTCCATGCCTTGGATATTGTAAATAGTGCTGTAAATAGTGCTGCTATGAACTTTGGGGGGTGTGTGTCTTTCTGAATTAGGGTTTTCATCTTTTCTGGGCATATGCCCACGAGTGGGCTTCTTGGATCATGTGGTAGCTCTAGTGCTAGTTTTTTAAGGAACCGTCACAGTTTTCCTTAGTGGTGGCACCAATTTACATACCCCCCAACAGTGTAAGAGGGTTCCCTTTTCTCTACACCCTCTCCAGCATTTATTGTTTAAAGGCTTTTCTATTGTAGCTGTTCTGTCAGTTGTGAGGCAATACCTCACATTAAAAAAAAATGAAAATGGTGGTTTTCATCTGCACTTCTCTAATAATTAGCAATGTTGAGCATCTTTTCATGTGCCTATTGGCGATCTGTGTGTCTTCTTGGATAGATGCATATTTAGATCTTCTGCCCATTTTTTTTGATTGGGTGAAGTTTTTTTTATATTGAATTACACGAGCTGTTTGTGTACTTTGGATATTAACCCTTTGTCAGTCACATTGTTTGCAACTATTTTCTCCCATTCTGTATATTATCTTTTCATTTTTCTTTTCTGGTCTACTTAAGACTATAAATTTCCCTTTAAAATCTGTCTTAATTGTATCCCCTAAATATGCTATGAAGCATTTTCATTATTATTCAGTTCAAAATATTTTCTAAATTCCATTGTTATTTCTTATGTGACACATGGGTTATTTATAAATGTGTTTCTTATCTAAACATTTAGGGATTTTTTAGTTTTTTTGTTTCTTTTTGCTTTTACCAATTTTAGCTTCATTATATTGTGGTCAGAGAACATGATCTGCATAATTTCCAGCCTTTGGTTTTATTGTGACTCCTTTATGGCTTAGTATGTGGTCAAACTTTTTCATGTGTTCTGTTTGGGCTTGAAAAGGAAGTACTTTCTTCAGTTGTAGGATACAGAGTACTATACAAGATCATTATGTAAAAATCTCTTAATCATGGTGGTTAAATCATTTAAATCCTTCTTGAATTTTGGGGGAAATTATTGTTCTATCAATTACTAAGAGAAACTTAAAATCTCCCACTATAATTGTGCATCTTTCTATTTCTCCTTGTAATTCTGTCAGTTTTTTCTTTGTATATTTAGAGGCTGTATAGTTAGGAATATTATAAATTTTAAATTGTAGTATCTTTCTATGAACTAAACCCTTTATTATTATTATGGACTGATACTCATTACATGCAATACTTCTTTTTGCCTTTAAATCTTCTTTGTGTGATGTTAACTAACATACCAGCTTTTCTGGATTGGTATCTGCATTCTGTATCTTTTTCTGTCCTTTAACCTCTCAGTGTCTTTATATTTTAGATGTGCCTAAACATTTATTTTTGTTTATAAATTAAGTTTATCAATTATTATTGTCTTTATTGTAATTATTGATACATTTCAGTTTATATCACTCTATCATTTTATTTTGGGATTTTTATTTTTCCTACCTTTTCTGCCAGGGAAGTCTCATCCTTTATTTCTTCTTATATTGGAGACCTTCCCTGTCAGATCATTTTCTGACTATCTGAAGTACATGCTTCAGAATTATTTTTCTAAAAACTGTTTTATTGAGATATAATTGACATACAAACTGCATGCATGTATGCATGCTAAGTCACTTCAGTCGTGTCCAACTCTGTGTGACCCTATGGACTGTAACCTGCCAGGCTACTCTGTCCATGGGATTCTCCAGTCAAGAATACTGGAGTGGGTTGCCATGCCCTCCTTCAGGGGATCTTCCCGACTCAGGGATCAAACACACGTCTCTTAACATCTACTTTCATTGGCGGGCGGGTTCTTTACCACTAGCACCACCAGGGAAACCCAACTGACATACAAGGTACTATATATATTTAATGTATACAACTTAATGAGTTTAGAGATAAGTACACTCCAGTCAAGGGATTTCCCTGGTGGTACAGTGGTTAAGAGTCCACACTTCCCTGCAGAGGGCATGGGTTTGCTCCCTGGTGGGAAAACTAAGATCCTGTATGCCTTGCAGTGCAGTCAAAAAATAAAATAATTAATTAACTTAAATATAAATTTAAAAAAGTACACTCCAGTCAAACCATCACTACAAACATTAGAATTTCTTTAATGATGTCTGCTGTTGAAAAACTCTCTGTTATTGTTTGTTTACCCTTATTCTTGACATATATAAAATTCTATTTTGGCAATTATTTTCTTTTTCACCAAAGATACTACTTCACTGTCTTCTAGCTTTCCTTGTTGAGAAGTCAACTAACAAGCTGGACTTTCTTGAAAGCAGATTGTATTAATATTTTCCCCCCTCTGGCTTCTTTTAAGATCTTCTCAGTCTTTGTCATTCTGATGTTTCATTTTGATGTGCTTAGGTATAGATTTCTTTTTATTTATATTGCTTAGCTTCTTAAGTTGGTATATTGCTGTCTCTTTTTTATTTCCAGTGAGCTATCCATTATCTTTTCATATGTTATTTCTCCAAATTTCTCCTTCTTCTCCTACTACAACTCTGATTAATTGATTTAGACCTTCCCACACTATCCTCCTTGTCTCTTTTAATCTATATTCCCCCAGGTTTTTTTGCTTCTGATATCATTTTCTGCCCTATCTTGTAACTCATTAACTGTATCTTTACCTGTATCTAATCTTCTGTTAAACATTTCAACATTACATCTACTATGAGATATAATCCCAGGTCCTTCTCGGGATGGGATGGCTGCCAGGCATTCATTCATGTATTCAGTTAATATTTCCAGAGTACTTTCCTTGTGCCTGGCACCGTGGTAGGCCTTGGATATACAGTGGTAAATAAAGCACACAAGACCCCTGCTGTCATGGAGCTCACAGTCTAGTGGAAAAAAACAGACATGAAACAAGTAAGTAAATAAGCACACTCATCTCATATTGTAGCAAATATGATGCAAGAGAAAAACAAGTTGCTGTGAGAGAGAATGAGTGTTGGCGCTTCCACTGCACCTGGCTTACCTCCACAACAGCTGTCACCGTGACTGTCTGACCCCTGGAACTGTCACTTTGCCTGACACCATTCCTCCTGAACAGAGATAGACTCTAGCTTGACTCTGCTTCCCTCTCCCTTGGCTGCCCTGCTGACTTAGCATGGCCTGGGTCACTCTTTCTCCAAGAAACAAGGTTCTGAGAAAACTGAGCCAACAAAGAGGTGACAGAAAAATGAAAACTCCTAGCGTAAGGGGTTTGGAGCAGGTAGGGGTGGAAAAACCACTCTGGAGTTGTCAGATGAACCCGATCCAGATAAAATGCTCTGTGCTTAGATGAACACACAGATAGTGAGGTAAATAAAAGTACATTTTTAGTACTGTGTGAAGCAGTGGCATGGGAATGCTTCCTAGACTTTGAGAAAGGCCTTCACAAAAATAAGAGAGATCTTGTCACAAAACCAAACCTAAATATATGTGGACTGTGAAAAAATAATAAAAAACAGAACATGCAGTCAATGAATCCACGTTTTCTCTGCCAACTTCATCTGGGAAACAAGCCATTATATCCTCAGGGTTTTAGGATCTTGTTGTTCAGAGGCTAAGTCATGTCTTTGTGACCCCATGGACCACAGCACACCAGATCTCCCTGTCCTCCACGATCTCCTGGAGTCCGCCCAAGTTCAGGATCTTAGAAGTCCTAAAATGACAGGAAAGTGCCTTCCAGGAAAATGCCAGGGCCTGGCATTTCTGATCAAATATCTCCACCAGCCACATTGTCTTGGGCAGATTGTTAACCTTACACTCCTCAGCTTTCTCATGCATAAAATGTGAATAATGGCCTCCTATGGTATTGCACCCCACCCCAGTTTTATTAAGAATTGTAAGGTTTTTAAATATTTAATACATGGTACGCATTATCAGTTCAGTTGCTCAGTCGTGTCCAACTCTTTGCAACCCCATTGACTGCAGCACACCAGGCTTCCCTGTCCTTCCCCAACTCCCAGAGCTTGCTCAAATTCACATCCATCGCATCGGTGATGCCATCCAACCATCTCATCCTCTGTCGTCCTCTTCTCCTCCTGCCTTCCCTCTTTCCCAGCATCAGGGTCTTTTCTAATGAGTCAGTTCTTTGCATCAGGTGACCAAAGTATTGGAGTTTCAGCTTCAGCAACAGTCTTTCCAATGAATATTCAGGACTGATTTCCTTTAGGATTGATTGGTTGGATCTTATTGCAGTCCAAGGGACTCTCAAGAGTCTTCTTCAACACCACAGCTCAAAAGCATCAGTTCTTCAGTGTTCAGCATTTTTTATGGTCCACCTCTCACATCCATACATGACTACTAGAAAAACCATAGTAAGTATTATACTTTTAGAATATTTAATTTCTTTAGCACCCAGCTCAGTGCTGAGCACACATTTGGTACCCAATATATGTTTTATTGTTTGATTAGCTGTGCTTTTATTACCAAGGCCTCTCTCAAATAGTAAGGCTGCATCTCTGAGATAAATGGTTATGTGGTCCTTGTGATTCCACAGAGGCTTTCAGAGGCCTGGTGATAAGTCTACAAAGAGTGACCCAGGAGCATTAGAAGACAGCAGGTCCAGCTAAGGCCCCCAGCAATGGAAAAGAAAAGATTTGCTGGACTTATTTATCTTCCGCCTTCCTAAACAGACCTAGTCACTGAAGCAGAAAGCAATATGGATATTCTTTGTTTAAATGAATAAATTAAAAGCACTGGGTAATGTTTATGCACACTCTTAGTCAATCATGGAATTCTCAGGCCAGAAAACTGGAGTGGGTAGCCGTTCCCTTCTCCAGGGATCTTCCCAACCCAGGGATCAAACTCAGGTCTACCACATTGCAGGCAGATTCTTTACCAACTGAGACACCAGTGAAGCCTGAGTCAATCTTAGCTAAAAGGAAAGCTCAAGCTGGCCAGAGGCTTTGCAACCAACTGCTCAACACCTAAAGTTATATAGTGCTAGTTGGACACTGACCCAGTCTCAGGGCCCACATCTGGAGCTTTCTTTCCTAACCAGAGCTCTATTTCATGCCCTGGTGGTCTTCCATCAACTCACATGTTTTAACTTTCCCAGTGGGACAGCAGGAACTATCTTCTCTATCCTGCCACCTGCTTCATCATGATCCCATGCCAAATTCAAACTGCAGAGGAAGGAGTGGGGACCTGCCTGCAAGGCCACCGCCTCTGACTGCTTCCCTGAGAGTTTAACAGAAGCTTCAGCTCTGCAGGGAGCTCTGCTCAGGGGGGCGCCCAGGAGGCTTCCTCTGAACTTCACTTGGTCCCAAACCAGTCTCTAACATGGATTAAGAAAGGATTCTCAAGGAAGAGAGAAACAGACTGCACAACTCCCTACAGGAAAGGGTAAGAGTCATCCTAGATATTCTTTTTGTTTTAATGAGACATGATTATTGACTTATTTTATATTTATTTTTGATTGTACTAGGTCTTCATTGCTGAGTGGGTTTTTCTCTAGTTGTGGTGAGTGGGGGCTACTCTCTAGCTGCGGTGTGAAGTGTTCTCTTTGCAGTAGCTTCTTTTGTTGCAGAGCACCAGCTTTAGGACACACAAGCTTCAGTAGTTGCAGCTCCAGGGCTCTAGAGCACAGCCTCAGTAGTTGTGGCATACAAGCTGTTACCCTGTGGTATGTGGGATCTTCTCAGATCAGGAATTGAACCCATGTCTCCTGCATTGGCTGATTCTTTACCACTGAGCCACCATCCTAGATATTCTGATTGAAATTTTGATGGACCCAATCAGCAGATCATCTGAAATTCAAGAAGATATTCTTCTACCACAAAAAGAAATAAGGCCAGAATTTTTCTTCTCAAAGTAGCCTGAACTACTACTTAGAATGGAAGCTTGATGTTTATTATGATGGTTTTCTTAGTAATCAGCTGACAAAAATTTTTTAAATCGAGAATTGAGATAGAATTAAACACTCAGATATGAGCTTGGTACATCACAGTTAAGGTCAATACTGAAAAAGTAAAATGATTAATTTTGGGTTCACAGCTGCGGGGTAATACAGGAAAAAAAAAGTTTATTTCCTGAAAGCTGAAGACTAGGCTCTCTCTCTCTAATCCTGGACCGTATTATCCTGATAAATAAGGAAGTTGTGCTTATTAGCATGAGTTTAATAAGATTGCAGACCCTTTAAATATCCTGCAGACACCGGCTGCTTACCTCTCCAGCAGCAAATTGTGGTGAGCCACTCAAGGTCGTTTCCTGCCCTCTCCTTGACTACTGGCAGCCTGTGGACACGACTGACCAGGGCAGAGTCACATGAGTCATCTCCCAGTGCATGGATATGAGGACAGCACCATTTCACAGGAAAGCACAATTCTATTTTATTTTGCTTAATGTGGTTCTGAGACAGCCCAAGCTGTCCCTATTCTGAGGCTACAGAATTTGATTTCCTCTCTTGCCTGTGGAAATAGGTTCAGCATATAAACCTGTTTAATGACGACTATTAACACTAACTAACTAAGAGGCCAACCCTGGGCCACCAGAGACGGCAGCGAGGATCCTTGTTGCTGAACCTAGCCCCAGTCTCAGAATACAGAGCTCTTGGCAGACCACCAACCGCAGGAGGCATGTGTGATTAAAACCACCACATATTTCCTCAGTTCAAAGATGCATATTTTTTTCAATAAGAGAAGAAAGCATGTTACTATTTTAATAGTTGGCACCGAGCTTTCCTTATGGCTCAACTGGTAAAGAGTCCACCTGCAATGCAGAAGACCTGGGTTTGATCCCTGGATTGGGAAGATCCCCTGAAGAAGGGAAAGGGTATCCACTCCAGTATTCGGGCCTGGAGAGTTCCATGGACTGTATAGTCCATGGGGTCACAAAGGGTCAGACACGACTGAGAGAATTTCACTTTCACTTTCCAGAATTCCACTGAAGAGCACGACCCATTTCTTGCAATGGTATTAAACATTCGTGTTGATGATCTTTCCAGTGCTGTTTTCAAATTGCCCTCTGTTATCCCTAACTCCTCAGTCAGAGTCTATTATAGACAGCCGCCTTGTATTCTGAAGCCTTGGGGAATACAGAAAGAATGGTGGTGCCTGGGTGGAATGAAGCAGGAGGAGTTAGGACCACAGCAACAGATGCTGAAAGACAGTGTGTGTGAGTGCTCAGTTGCATTCAACTCTGCAACACCCTAGACTGTAGTTCGCCAGGTTCCTCTATCCTTGGAATTTTCCAGGCAAGAATGCTGGAGCAGGTTGCCATTTCCTCTCAGGGTATCTTCCCAACCTAGAGGTCCAACCCGTGTGTCCTAGGTCTCCCGTATTTGCAGGTGGAGTCTTCATCACTGAGCCACCTGAAAGACACGTATAAGCCAGGAAGCAGTAGAGAGGCTGGCTGCAGTGTGGACTAACTCAGAGAGAGGCAGACACAAGGGAAACTGCAGCTGAGGAGGCAGGGAAGGGAAAACAGGTATATCAGGCTAGAAGGCCTGAGGCTGTTATATGGAAAGGGGCTTTCCAAGCGACAGGCAGGTACTTATTTAACACTACTGGGACACGAATTCATGAAAATTTTGTACCTTGAATTTTCTGTAAAATACAATCTCAGAAGCACTTTCTATGTTAATCACAAATTATCTTCATGAATATAATTTTCAGTGGTGTCATAATATTCTATTGAGCAAATTTTCCATGAATTACTTAACATTTTCCTGTTTTAGACTTTTAAATAAATTCAAATTTTTAGCTATTAAGGATGATGATGCTATGAGTATCTTTAAGTAAAAAACTTTTTCCTAGTTACAATAATTTCCTCATGACAAATTGCCTGGGATAGAATTTACTAGTTCAGATGATATGAAATTTTTTAACTTTTGCTAATATTGGTAAAGTCCTTTCTATTTCTATCAATACTGAGGGGAATCCTAATTTCTCTACACAAAAGAAGCTCTCTATTAACTTCCACTTATTCTCTGGAGAGAGATGTTTTTAAGAGTGGTATTCTCAGCAGCACAACTCTTAAGTCAAAAGATATGCCTATTTGAACTTTTGGTAGATAATGCCAAATTACCTTCCAAATAGGCTATACTACTCACACTCCCATTAACTGTTAAGAAAAATACTCATTCCTCCACATTTCTGCAGACAAGGGTATTACAAAATTTACAGCTATTTTGGTTAATCAGATGGTCAAAGATATCTTATTATTTTTTTTAACTTACATTTCCACAACTGCTAGAAAGGCTGTTTTTTCATATTACTAGCCATTTGCATTTTTCACCTGTGAATTGCTTGTTTACATACCTTGCCCATTATTCTATTAGATTGTTCATATTTTACCTATTGGTTGTAGAAATCCTCTAAATATTACAAAAATATATTGTCTATTAAATGTATTGTAATTATTTCCTTCCCTTTTTTAGTGCTTTTTATTATACAGAAAATTTTAATTTGTATGTAGTCAGTTCCCTCTGTATTTCCCTCTTGACATCTGTGTTTTTTTTTTAATCTACCTTAGAAAGGCCTTACCCATCCAAGATTACAAA
The DNA here is from genome assembly GCF_910594005.1 of Cervus elaphus. NCBI lineage: Eukaryota > Metazoa > Chordata > Mammalia > Artiodactyla > Cervidae > Cervus > Cervus elaphus. Next base: position 51,912,516 of record NC_057833.1, on the reverse strand, counting down.
AATCTTCTCAGAAGTTTTATTCTAATATTTTTTCTATTTAGCTAATTTATATGAAATTCAGTTTTGTATACTTGTAAAGTGTGATTTCATTTTATTTTTCAAAGAAACATTAGCAGTTGTCCATTTATCACAAAATAAATTCATAGATTTCTTGGATTTACTTTTTTTGTTGTTTTTTGTGGGGGATAAGGGGAGCAGTTGGCTGTGCAGCTTAGAAGATTTTATTTCCCTGACCAGGGACTGAACTCAGGTCTCTGGGCCCTGGTAGGGAAAGTGCCAAGTCCTAACCACTGGGCCACCAGGAAATTCCTTTGAATCTAGTTTTATACTCTCAGATGATTACATTATTGTTTCCACTTTGGGCTATTATGGTAATACTTCTATGAATATTTGTGTACAAGTTTTTGGTGGAGGTATGTTTTCAATTCTCTTGGGTATAGTTATAGGCATATATACTTATATGTGTGTATATTTGGAATTACTGGGTGATATGATAAATCTATTTATAACACTTTGAGGAAATGTCAAATTGTTTTCCAAAATGATTACACCATTTTACATTCCCACCAGCCATTTATGGGAATCCTAATTTCTTCAATTCTTCATCAATATTTATCGTTCATTTTTTAATATAGCCATCTTAGGGAGAATGGAGTTGTATTTCATTGTGGTTTTGATTTTCATTTCCCAAATGACTGATGATATTAAGCATCTTTTCATGTCTTCATTTACTCCTATGTTTTCTTTTAAGAACTCTATGGTTTTAGCTCTTATATTTAGGTCTATGATCTATTTTAAGTTAATCTTTGTATATGTTCTTTGAAGTAAGAATCCACCTTCATTCTTTTGCATGTGGTCATCTGTTTTCTCAGCATCATTTGTTGACAAGACTATTCTTTCTATCAAGGAATGGTTTAGCAAGCACCCTTTTTGAAAATTAGTTGACCATAAATTCATAGGTTTATTCCTGGACTCTCCATCTTATTTCATTGATCTAAATGTCTATCTTATATCAGTACCACATAATCTTGATTATTGTAGCTTTATAGATGCTTTGAAATCAAAAAATGTGAGTGCTTTGTTCTTCTTTTGCAAGATTGTTTTGACAATTCTCAGTGCCTTGCAATTCCATATGAATTTTAGAATCAAGTATCAATTTCTAGCCATGTGAGATTCTAATAGGAATTACACTGAATCTGCAGACCAATATAGGGATTGTTATCTTAATAATATAGCTCCTCTGATTCATGAACATGATATGTCTATTTATTTAGGCTTTCTTAAATTTCTCACCACCCTCATGGCAGAAAGCAAAGAGGAACTAAAGAGCCTCTTGATGAAGGTGAAGGAGGAGAGTGAAAAAGCTGGCTTTAAACTCACAACATTCAAAAAGCGAAGATCATAGCATCCAGTCCATCCAGTCCATGGCATCACTCCATAGCAAAAAGATGGGGAAACAATGGAAACAGCGACAGACTATTTTCTTAGGTTCCAAAAATCACTGCAGATGGTGACTGCAGCTGTGAAATTGAAAGATGCTTGCTCGTTGGAAGAGAAGTTACAACAAACCTAAACAGCATATTAAAAAGCAGAGACTTTACTTTGCTGACAAAGGTTCATGTAGTCAAAGGTATGGTTTTTCCTGTAGTCATTCATGAATGGATGTGAGAGTTGGTCCATAAAGAAAGCTGAGCATCGAAGCATTGACGCTTTTGAGCTGTGGTGTTTGAGAACTTGAGAGTCCCTTGAACTGCAACGAGATCAAACCAATCAATCCTAAAGGAAATCAGTCCTGAATATTCATTGGAAGGATTGATGCTGAGGCTGAAGCTCCAATACTGTGGCCACCTGATGCAAACAGCCAACTTGTTGAAAAAGACCGTGATGCTGGGAAAGATTAAAGACAGGAAGAGAAGGGGATGGACAGAGGACAAGATGATTGGATGGCATCACCAACTCAACGGACATGAGTTTGAGCAAGCTCTGGGAGATTGTGAATGACAAGTAAACCTGGCGAGCTGCAGTCCATGGGGTTACAGAGTTGGACATGACTTAGCAACTGAATACATGTTGTCACAAATGCAGAGTTTCCTTCTTTTTAAAGGTTGAATAATGTTTCTTTATATATATCATTTAAATTAGATAGAAGAAAAGCATTAAAATAAAAATATGTTTATAGCCTCTCATATTTATCTGCTGATATGTAATTATCTTTACTGGTATTCTTTTATTTCTTTATATGGATTTGAGTTGTTGTCTAGTGCTCTTTCATTTGAACTTAAAGTACAACACTTAATATTTCTTGTTTATCACTTTTTATCTGGGAATGTCTGTTTTCTCCTGTGGTCTTGAAGTACTATTTTATTGACTATAGAATTCTTGTTTGACTTTTTTTTTCTTTCAGTGTTTGAACACACCATCCCTCTGCCTTATATCATGTGGGGCCTGAAGGCCTCTATAGTATCTGAAAATTCTATCAGCAGATGACCTTAATGAGGACCTCTTGTATTTGATGAGTTGCCTTTCTCTAGTTATTTTCTCTTTGTCTTTGCCTTTCGACAGTATGATTGTTGTCAAGGCAGTCAGCATGGGGCGGGGGGGGGGGGGAGAATTTTGAGACACATTATATCTTAGAAGAGAAAGAATTTATTGAGAACAAAGGGCTTAGATAGTGAGGGCTGCTGCAAAGACTGTGGGCCAGCTTCCTGACAGACCAGGAGGAGCCAATAGGATGCTATTAGAACAGCAGGCTGCTCAAGGGAAAGCCAACAGTTTGGCTTATGGCCAATTTTTATAGTCTCAAGACAAAGAAAATTCCTAAGGGGAAGGGTGGCGTTAAGTCATTGGTCAGTGGTCTTTTGGTGCCCACTTTGCCTAATACAGAGATGGGAGTTGGCTGGTTAGTGACAGGATGGCTCATAACAAACAGGATGGCTCATGGCAATGGTTGTCATGGAACTTGGCTAATTCTGGAGTTATTGCCCTATGACCTCAGTATAGGGCTCCACAACTATCATGGCTAGATAATGGTTTATCTGAGTTTTTCTACTTTGATTCATTGAGCTTGTTGAATGTGCAGTTTAATGTGTTTTGAAACCGAATTTGAGATTCTTTCCACCATTACTTCTTCAAACATCCTTTATAGCCTTTCTGTCTCTGCTCTCTTTCTGACACTCCCCTTATGTGTATATCGATATTCCTGATATTATTCCACAGGTCTATGAGGCTCTTTTTATTTCTTCTTTAGTCTTTTTCTCTCTGAAAATAAATAATTTCAATTAATCTGTCTATGAGTTTGCTGATTCTTTCTTATGCCAGTTTAAATATGCTGTTGGGTCTATCCACTAACAATTTTATTTCAATTATTTCACTTTTAAGTGACAGAATTTCTATTTGTTTCTTTTCACAATTTATTTCTTTATCGATATTCTCTATTTGAGAAGACACAACTCAAACTTTATTCAGACATGGGTTCCTTTAGTTCTCTTAACATGTATAAAATAGCTAATTTTTAAAAAATCTTTGTCTAAGAAATCCAATGTCTTGGCTTCCTCAGAGACAATTTCCATTGACTATTTTTGTTTTTGTTTGTTTGTTTGTTTCTTTGTATGGACCTTACTTTCCTGTTTCTTTGCATATCTTATATATTTTTTGTTGTTATTGAGAACTGGACATTTAAAAAGACATAGTGTGTAAATTATGGAAATCAAATCCTGTTCCTTGCAAAGTTTGTTGTTGCTGATAAGTATTGTTTGTTTGCTCACACTCCTGGACTGTAAAATCTGTATTCTTTGTGGTGTGCAGCCACTGAACTCTCTGCTCAGTTACATGAGTGTCAGTTTATGACTGGACAGGGATTTTCTTAAATCGCTCTCAGCCTTTGCTGAAGGACTTTGAGTGTTGGGGCATGCCTTCAATGCTCCCAGAGGCAGTTTACAATTCTGTTTTAGACTTTGCTTCCTGTTTGTACAGAGTCTCAAGCCCAGAAATGAGAAGTTGAAGCTTTCACAGATCTTTCCTGAGCATATGCATAGCTCTGCACATAGATGCAACCCTCTAGATTCCAAATAATATGTCACAGCTTTTCTAAGTTCCCTACGGCTGCGACGGACCGCGCAGAAGCGCGGCGGAGAGGAGCTACCCCTCGCCCAAGGTCACGGGCAGCAACCGAGAGCGCCAGGCAGCGACGGCACAGGAGCGGCCGAGAGGAGCTACCCCACGTTCGAGGTCAGGGGCGGCGGCTGAGGGGAGCAAGCACACGTCCAAGGAGTGGCGGCTGCTAGAGCGCAGGAGGGCCAAGAGGAGCTACTCCATGTTCAAGGTCAGGAGGGGTGGCCATGAGGACATACCCCTCGTCCAAGGTAAGAGAAACCCAAGTAAGACGGTAGGTGTTGCGAGAGGGCATCAGAGGGTACACACACTGAAACCATAATCACAGAAAACTAGCCAATCTGATCACACAGACCACAGCCTTGTCTAACTCAATGAAACTAAGCCGTGCTGTGTGAGGCCACCCAAGACAGATGGGTCATGGTGGAGAGGTGTGACAGAATGTGGTCCACTGGAGAAGGGAATGGCAAACCACTTCAGTATTCTTGCCTTCAGAACCCCATGAACAGTATGAAAAGGCAAAATGATAGGATACTGAAAGAGGAACTCCCCAGGTCGGTAGGTGCCCAATATACTATTGGAGATTAGTGGAGAAATAACTCCAGAAAGAATGAAGGGATGGAGCCAAAGCAAAAACAATACCCAGTTGTGGATGTGACTGGTGATAGAAGCAAGGTCTGATGCTGTAAAGAGCAATATTGCATAGGAACCTGGAATGTTAGGTCCATGAATCAAGGCAATTGGAAGTGGTCAAACAGGAGATGACAAGAGTGAATGTCGACATTCTAGGAATCAGAGAACTAAAATGGACTGGAATGGGTGAATTTAACTCAGATGACCATTATATCTACTACTGTGGGCAGGAATCACTTAGAAGAAATGGAGTAGCCATCATGGTCAACGAAAGAGTCCAAAATGCAGTACTTAGCTGCAATCTCAAAAACGACAGAATGATCTCTGTTTGTTTCCAAGGCAAACTGTTCAATATCATGGTGATCCAAGCCTGTGCCCCAACCAGTAATGCTGAAGAAGCTGAAGTTGAACGGTTCTATGAAGACCTACAAGACCTTTTAGAACTAACACCCAAAAAAGATGTCCTTTTCACTATTGGGGACTGGAATGCAAAAGTAGGAGGTCAAGAAACACCTGGAGTGACAGGCAAATTTGGCCTTGGAGTACAGAATGAAGCAGGGCAAAGGTTAATAGAGTTTTGCCAAGAGAACACACTGGTCATAGCAAACACCCTCTTCCAACAACACAAGAGAAGACTCTACACATGGACATCACCAGATAGTCAACACCGAAATCAGATTGATTATATTCTTGGCAGCCAAAGATGGAGAAGCTCTATATAGTCAGCAAAAACAAGACCGGGAGCTGACTGTGGCTCAGATCATGAATTTCTTATTGCCAGATTCAGACTTAAATCGAAGAAAGTAGGGAAAACCACTAGACCATTCAGGTATGACCTAAATCAAATCCCTTATGATTATACAGTGGAAGTGAGCAATAGATTTAAGGGGCCAGATCTGATAGACAGAGTGCCTGATGAACTATGGATGGAGGTTCGTGACATTGTACAGGAGACAGGGATCAAGACCATCCCCATAGAAAAGAAATGCAAAAAGGTGAAATGGCTGTCTGAGGAGGCCTTACAAATAGCTGTGAAAAGAAGAGAAGCAAAAAGCAAAGGAGAAAAGGAAAGATATACCCATTTGAATGCAGAGTTCCAAAGAATAGCCAGGAGAGATAAGAAAGCCTTCTTCAGCAATCAATGCAAAGAAATAGAGGAAAATAAAAGAATGGGAAAGACTAGAGACTAATTTTCGCTTCAAGAAAATTAGAGATACCAAGGGAACTTTTCATGCAAAGATGGGTTCGATAAAGGACAGAAATGGTATGAACCTAACAGAAGCAGAAGATATTAAGAAGAGGTGGCAAGAATACACAGAAGAACTGTACAAAAAAAGATCTTCATGACCCAGATAATCATTATGGTGTGATGACTCACCTAGAGCCAGACATCCTGGAATGTGAAGTGAAGTGGGCCTTAGAAAGCATCACTATGAACAAAGTTAGTGGAGATGATGGAATTACAGTTGAGCTATTTCAAATCCTGAAAGATGACACTGTGAAAGTGTTGCACTCAATATGCCAGCAAATTTGGAAAACTCAGCAGTGGCCACAGGACTGGAAAAGGTCAGTTTTCATTCCAGTCCCTAAGAAAGGCAATCCCAAAGAATGCTCAAACTACCACACAATTGCACTCATCTCACACGCTAGTAAAGTAATGCTCAAAATTCTCCACACCAGGCTTCAGCAATACGTGAACCGTGAACTTCCAGATGTTCAAGCAGGTTTTAGAAAAGGCAGAGGAACCAGAGATCATATTGCCAACATCCTCTGGATCATCAAAAAAGCAAGAAAGTTCCAAAAAAAAACATCTATTTCTGCTTTATTGACAATGACAAAGCCTTTGACTGTGTGGATCACAATAAACTGTGGAAAATTCTGAAAGAGATGGGAATACCAGACCATCTGACCTGCCTCTTGAGAAACTTGTATGTAGATCAGGAAGCAACAGTTAGAACTGGACATGGAACAACAGACTGGTTCCAAATAGGAAAAGGAGTACGTCAAGGCTGTATATTGTCACCCTGCTTATTTAACTTATATGCAGAGTATATCATGAGAAAAGCTGGGCTGGAAGAAGCACAAGCTGGAATCAAGATTGCTGGGAGAAATATCAATTACCTCAGATATGCAGATGACACCACCCTTATGGCAGAAAGTGAAGAGGAAATAAAAAGCCTCTTGAAGAAAGTGAAAGAGGAGAGTGAAAAAGTTGGCTTAAAACCTAACGTTCAGAAAACTAAGGTTATGGCATCTGGTCCCATCACCTCATGGGAAATAGATGGGGAGACAGTGGAAACAGTGTCAGACTTTATTTTTGGGGCTCCAAAATCACTGGAGATGGTGATTGCAGCCATGAAATTAAAAGACACTTACTCCTTGGAAGGAAAGTTATGATCAACCTAGATAACATATTAAAAAGCAGAGACATTACTTTGCCAACAAAGGTCTGTCTAGTCAAGGCTGTGGTTTTTCCAGTGGTCATGTATGGATGTGAGAGTTGAACTGTGAAGAAAGCTGAGTGCCGAAAAATTGGTTCTTTGGAACTGTGGTGTTGAAGAAGACTCTTGGGAGTCCCTTGGACTGCAAGGAGATCCAACCAGTCCATCCTAAAGGCGATCAGTCCTGGGTGTTCATTGGAAGGACTGATGCTGAAGCTGAAACTCCAATACTTTGGCCACCTCATGCGAAGAGTTGACTCATTGGAAAAGACCCTGATGCTGGGAAAGATTGAGGGCAGGAGGAGAAGGGGACAACAGAGGATGAGATGGCTGGTTGGCATCACCGACTCGATGGGCATGAGTTTGAGTAAACTCCAAGAGTTGGTGATGGACAGAGAGGCCTGACATGCTGCGATTCATGGGGTCTCAAAGAGTTGGACACGACTGAGTGACTGAACTGAACTGATGACATCTTATTCCTCATCTTTTTAAAAGTTTTTCAACTGCTTCTTAGCCTTGGCTGGTAATACCACATCAGGCAGCTGTAATGTTAATTACTGCTGATTGTTTTCAACAAATGTCCAGAAGCCAGAGCAGTTTGCTAGTGATGAGTTCAGAGTGAGGTTAAAAAAATAAAATAAAAAAGAAACCCCTGAGAATGGAGCTTTTAAACAAGTTATTAAGCACGTAAAATGGTGATTATTCGCTAGAAATAGGGCTTTGGGGAGTTCCAAACTCTTTTTGTTCACTCAGTAGCTTCTAGATTGCTGATTTTCACAGCTACTGTAATTGCATGACTCTTCGCTTGCAAGGCTGCATAAGGCACAGGTGAGGAGAGGGAGACAGGATCAAGGCAAGGTAAAATGCCACAAGATTTGCCATTTCAATTAAGGTTCAGAAATTTTTCTTAAATAAACACTTCTCTGATTGTTATTCGACAGTAGTGAATTTCCAGAATTCTGAAAAACCTGGCCTTCTCCATTTTTGCCAATGTTCCAAATGCTTTTATGGAGGAGATTTTCAGAAGCTCTTACTCTGTCATTCTAGAAGTCAAGAGCTTGATTGTGATCATTTATGTTTTCCTACTAATTTTTCCATTTTATCTATATTGTCAAATATATTGATATAATAATTTTCCTTTAAACCACTGTAGTTATGTGTTCTTTTTTGTTTCTAATGAGTTTGTGATTTTTTTTGGTCTGTTTTTGATTGACCACGTTTATCTATTTTATTGGTTTTCTCCAGAAAAAGTAGTATCTGATTTAATTGAAGCACTGGATTTCTTTTTGTATGTTTTTATTTTGTTCATTTCCATTTTTAACATTAATTCCTGTCTTCTACATTTTTAGAGAATTTACTGTCCTTTTATGGACTTATGTGTTTAGCTACTTTATGTTTAGCTTTTATTTTCTTCCCAAGAAGAAAATTTAAGATTATACACTTTTGTCTGAATAATGCTTTGGCTAAATTCAACAGGTTTTTATGTGGTCTACTTATTGCTAAATAATGTCAATTTTTGCTTCTTCTTTAACCTAAGTTTTATTTAGAATAATTTTTGTTAATGTCCAACTGTAGACGCTACTATATGAGACACTGTGCTGTGCTATGCTTAGTCCCTTAGTCATGTCTGACTCTTTGCAACCCCATGGACTGTAGCCCACCAGGCTCCTCTGTCCATAGGGATTCTCTAGGCAAGAATACTGAAGTGGGTTGCCATGCCCTCCTCCAGATATGAGACACTACTATATGTAAAATAGAAAACCAACAAAGACCTAATATATAGCACAGAGAACTATACCCATAGTTTAATAACCTATAAGGGAAAAGAATCTGAAAAAATATACATATATTTTATATGTATAACTGAATCGCTTTGCTGTAACCCTGAAACTAACACAACCCTGTGAATCAACTATACTTCAAATAAAAAGATTTAAAAATATCCAACCATAGAGAATTTAAATGTCTGTGTATTTCATTATTTTATTATACTTAAGAAATGTGGCTTTTATGAGGTCTACTTTGGAGAATGTTGAGATTTTCTTTGTGATTTAATACATAGTTAACTTAAAAAATATATTCTAGAAATGACTAAAAGAAATTAATATTCTCTATTGACTACAAAGTTTTATGCATACAGAGAATTGAGAAGAGTCCCTTGTGCTATATACAGTAGGTCCGTATTATTAGCTATCTATTTTATATATAGGTCAAACTAGACTTTGAATCATTCATTTCTCTGAGTGAGGAAGGCTGCTACAGAAAAACAGAGGCAAAGAAAGTCCAATATCAGTCAAAAACTTTTGAGTTGCACGTGCTTGGGTTTCAAAGGTCTAAATCATTATGAATTAGCAACCCAATGTCATAAAATAAATTTGCAAGAATTCCTGATGTTACAATAGCTAGCTTTTACTACCTCAGAGTAGATTAGTATTCCTCAGACTAGGAGCAGGAGACTGGAAAGGAATTAAGAAAGTTGGAGACTGATGTGTCTCCTTGAGAAACTGACCAGCTTCCTTACCCCTCCCCACTCTGAGCTAACTTCCTTTGGTTAGAGAACAACTTCAGACAGAGTTGAAGAATCTAAGATCAGAAAGGATCTGCATGTTGCTTCCTGGGTGAACCTTGAAGAAGTGGCAAAAACTCAAAGTTCTCTAGCATGAAATATGGAATGGAAGCTGTAGAGTAGAAATGGTTGCATTCACTGACTAGGCAAATATTTCATAGGAGCTTCCAAAATTTTTCCAAGAGGGACATGGAAGTAACCAAGAGAGAGTCAGATCTGAAAAGGCCTTGAAATGAGGATAAAAATACTGCCTCTCTGACCTGCATGGACTAATGATCAGAGAACAATCAGGAATAAGCATCTAAGCAGATGCTAGAATAGACAGAAAATGATGCCCCGCTTCCCCAGCATTAAGTATGTCCCCTGAAACACAAATTTAACTCCAAGAATTTTTAAGGTAGTGTAAATGGAATATGGAAAATCTGAGCTAACTGACATTAGCCTGAACTGAATAAGATTACATTTCTGCTATCTAGAAGCATGAAATCTTGAAACAAAAATTAAGTTCACTTACAAAAAAACTTTGTTTTGATTTTAATTTTTATACCTAAGGTTTTAAAAAAACACCCACAAGATCTATTTCAAAATTAACTTGATAGATGCATAAAGAATTGAAAATTGCCCTGTCTTCTTGATAGATTATACTTTCTACAAAATCTAAAATTTTTTCCATTTGATGCTTTTAGTTTTTAATTCAGCCTTTTCTGTTACTAATATTCTTTTTGTAAGCATTTATCAGATGTATTTTTTTTATATTTAGTGCTTTTCTTCTTTTTTTTAACTTTTTACTTTGTATTATGGTATAGCCGATTAACAGTGTTGCAATAGTTCAGGTGAACGGGGAAGGGACTCAGCCATATATATACATGTATTCATTCTCCCCCAAACTCCCCTCCCATCCAGGGTGACACAAAACATTGAGCAGAGTTCCATGTGCTATACAGTAGGTCCTTGTTGGTTATCCACTTTAAATATAGCAGTGTGTATATGACCATCACAAACCCAGTAACTGGCCCTTCCCCACCACCACCATGGCAACCATAAGTTCATTTTCTAAGTCTATGAGTCTCTTTATCAGATATATTTTTAATTCGATAATTTTAAATCTTCTTGGGTTATTTTAATTTTGGTGTGTCTTTTGAAACAACATATATAGCTGGATTCTTTTAAAACTATACTTGTAGTTTTCTGCCTTTTAATAATTTATTATGATTAGTGATGTGTTGAATCCATTCAAGTCATGTTCTTTTATGTTCTCCATTTACTATGATTCTTCTTGGGTCTTGTTTTTCTATTTCCTGCTTTTTGTTTCTTGATCAAAAAGAAATTTTGTTCACTTTTTTTTCCTCTAATGGTTTTTAAAAGGTTATCTGCTAGCTCTCCTTTGATGCCACCATAAAGTTGGATGAAGAAAACTTGCAAATTGCTTCTTTGGCTCAATTCCATTTCTCTCCAGTACCTGGGAGCTCCTCCAATTCCTCCCCCTTTTCCTCCAAGCTGGAAAAGGAGGAAACTTGAGAGAAAAGACAAAAGGTGGAATCAGAGGGAGGAAAGAGAAGCAGAGGTCAGGAAAGAGTGTATATTCTCTTCAGCACATCTACCACTGACCCAACTGATCCTTATATTATTACAGGTGACATCAACACTAGTACCTGGAGTTAGGAAGGTGAAGGAATGTTCTTACGGGTATGGAAGCTAGAGAAGAGTGATGGTCAACAGCTGGGTCCAGAGAGAGCTGTCTGAAATTGCAAATTACACTTCTTTGAAGAGTAGAGTCTGTCTGTCCTAGGATTTTTGCCAGTTCCGCTAAACAAAAGACTTCATTGTGTGGGGTTTTTTTTCTAATTCTCTGATACTTGCATGAGTGTGGTCTCTTTTTCCCAATGAGATTAAAACTCTTTATGAAAAAGGAATTTAATAGTTAGTTCAAAATTAATTTATAACAAGGCTGTCAGTGCTGAGTCATGAGAAACTGTGGCAAAAAGTTGGGTTAGGACAATAGAAACTGGTAAATTTTAAAAGTTTATTAAAATTCTAATATTCCTAAAGGATTGTGGCTCAAGGAAGACTCTCTGTTGGGACTGGAGCAAAGAGAGGAAAACTAAATTTCCTCCAAGAGAATGCTTGAGTAGTTGTTTACTGGTGCAGAAAAGCCAAAACTATTCTAGATCTGTTTGCTTCTATCGTCTCAATTAATCAAAATGGACTTCCAATAGAAAAGGGAAGAATTAACATTGGAAAGAAAGGTCTGAGGTAGATACAAAGATAATAAAGATACCAAACCCCTATGAACAGGTTGACTCCTCAAATTCCAGAAAATCTCATTCTCATGAAGTAGAAAAATTAAAGGTATAATCCAAAAGTCCCTGTATGCAACACTGAGAAACCATAAAGAATAGATAAAGAAGGCAAATAATCTCCTTATTTTCAAATAATGGGCAACAAATGGATTCTGGACACAAAAGACAAACAAGGTAGGGTGCTGAATTCAAGCAAAAATTTTTTAAAAATTAAACTTTTTCTTTTTAGTATTTAGAATGACGAGTCATGGAATTCACCAATACAAATTGAACTAAATGAATGTTATTTCTGTTTTTACAGAATAACTAGGATTATAACAAGAAGGATGGTATTAGATTCCCTGAGTTTGGCAAGTTTCTCCTGATAGTAATGTTACTTGTATGGTTAAATAAGAGCTAGATAAAAATAGGGTCAGAAATTCTGCAACTGATTGAGCAAGTATATACTAGATATCTACAGAGGGTTGGTAAAAGAGATTGGTATTCACCCAAAGCTGTAAATAAGTAAAGAACTGCAGGGCCTGGTCTTTAACACTGTCTAGGTTTGTAGATTTTAAGTTACTAAAATAATATAAAGGAGGACCTGCTTATCAAATTTTCTAGATACATAAGAGTTTAGTAATATGATTGATGATAGGATCAAGACTCAAAATGATCGCAATGAACTGGAATGCTAGGCTAAAGATTAATGGGAGCAGATGCAGGTTTTGTGGGGCCTGAAGCCTATAGAATTTGGAGGGGCCTCTTTAATTTAAAAAATTATGAATGCAGAAAAATAAGGGAATAAAATAAGAAGTGAATATTTATTAGCATGATAAAGAAATCACCCCAGCCTTGGAGCTAAATCTTTTTATCCAACTCCCAACATCTCCCTACATTCAGAGGGGTCATACAAATAGAAGACCCTAAAGCTTAAACTTTTTTAGCTTCAATGTATAAGGACTTCTGGCAATAGTTTTTCATATATCTTAAAATAATTGAGCTTTATTTCAAAAATACAGGCTGGGGGATACTGTTTGACCACAATCTTACTATGCATCAATATTGTGACAGCAAATTAAAATGATCCGGCTCAGGCAAGTAATAGTCTAAATTTACCATATATATAGATCAGATCAATTCAGGGAGCCCAGACTAAAAACAAATATTGGCAAACCAGAGCATGCACAAACGGGAGAGAAAGAATATAATGAGAGAGTCTTTAAAAGCTGTGTCATGAGAAACTGCTGAAAGAACTGAAGCACTTGGCTTTGGGAAGGGAATGGTGCTGGGTATAGATGATGACCCATCATAAACAAGAGGAAGGAAACTTATTCTGTATTGTTCTGGAGGAAGGAAGTGTGAGTTGCAAGAAGATTTCACCTCAGTATAAGTTGATCCAAATCAATAAACACATATGAAGTCTATTATGTGTTAGGAACTATTAAGGTACTGGGCATAAGGAAGTGATCAAAGCGGACAAAGTTATCTATCCTCACACAATTTATATTTTTAGAGAGATAAACAATGACACAAATACACAGTATATCAGGTAATGAGGTGATGTATCCTAAGAAGTTAAATATAACAAGGTATCAGCAACAAACAATTAAGCATACAGTTTTAAAAGGATGCCAAATGTTGCAACAAAAAGTATCAAATACCTAATAGTAATCTAGCAAAATATGTGCATGACTTATACACAGAATACTGTAATTATTTATGAGAGAAATTAAAGAAAACTTAAAGTGGAAGAAAAAGTGTTTGTGGATTAGAAATCTAAATGTTTTAACAATGTCAGTTTTCTCCAAAATTGTTCTAGAGATTTAATGGAATCCCAGTGAAAAATTAGTCTGTGTGTGTCGGTGTGTGTGTGTGACAAGCTGATTCTAAAAATGCATATGGAAATACAAAGGTCCAAGAGTAGCCAAGATGATCTTAAAGAAGAATAAAGTTAGAGAACTTACTGAACCAGATTTCACTTATTTGACTTAACTATAAAGCCATGATAAATAAGGCAGTGTGGTGTTTTGGCAAAAGAATAGATAAATAGACCAGTCGGACACAATCTAGAGTGAAAAGGCAAACCACAGAATTGAAAAAGATATTTTTAATATCAATAATTGACAAAAAGCCTAGAATATCAGAAAAAAACAAATATTCATAAGGAAAAAGACATAACCCAATTTTTAAAAGGGAGAAGGGAAGGGAGATATAGACACCTCACTAAAGAGAATATCTAAATAGTCAATAAACATATGAAATGTACAACTTCTGTGGTCATCAGGGCAATGCAAATTAAAAATACAAAGAGACATCACTTTATATACACAAGAGTAATTTTTTTCAAAAAGATTATACCAAGTGTTGGTAAGGAGATAAGTAAGAATTCTCATTTATTGCTGGTGGAAATATAAATTGGTGTGACCACTCTGGAAAATTCTTTGGCAATATTTTCTAGTACTAAACATATGCAAATCTTTTAACCAAGTAATTATATTCCTATGTATTGCCCAACAGAAGAAGTATAAACAAGAATTTCATATGTATATTTACAGCTGATTCATGTTATTTTATAGCAGAAACCAACACATTATAAAGCAATTGTTACTGTTCAGTTGCTAAGTCATGTCTGACTCTTTGTGACCCCATGGACTGCAGCACACTAGGCTTCCCTATACTTTACTATCTCCTAGAGTTTGCTCAAACTCATGTCCATTGAGTTAGTGATACTATCCGACCATCTCATCCTCTGTTGCCCCCTTCTCCGCCTGCCCTCAATCTTTCCCAACATCAGGGTCTTTTCCAATGAGTTGGCTCTTCGATTCAAGTGGCCAAAGTATCGGAGCTTCAGCTTCAGCATCAATCCTTCCAATGAATATTCAGGGTTGATTTCCTTTAGGGTTGATGGGTTTGATCTCATTGCAGTTCAAGGGACTCTCAAGAGTCTTCTCCAACACCACAGTTCAAAAGCATCAGTTCTTTGGCTCTCAAACTTCTTTATGGTCCAACTCTCACATCCATATGTGACTATTGGAAAAACCATAGCTTGGACTAGACCTTTGTCAGCAAAATGATGTCTCTGCTTTTTAATACACTATCTAGGTTTGTCATAGCTTTGGAAAACAATTATCCTCCAATTAAAAATAAAAAGTAACGCACCCAATACTATCCAAGGTAACTTCAGAGGAAAATACACTTGTACATAAAAAATAGCATTCCTTTGGATTATTTATATCAATTCAGTTACATAAACATTTCCAAACGTAGCAATGGCAATGGTTTGGAGATGCCGAATGAAAGAGAAATTATCACTAGCTGGAAATCTTTTTATTGTAAATCTCTTCTTGTACATTAAACATTTCTATTGATATTTTTAAAAATAATTTCATGGCACCATTATTAATAATAGCTCAAAACTGATAGCAATCCAAATGCCCATCAATAGTAAAATGAATCAATAAATTGTGACATGTTCATGGTCACACAATGGAATAGTACATGGCAATAAAAAAGCATAGTATGGTTGAAGCTCACAAATTGTTGACTGAAAGAAGCTAGACATAAATGAGTATTTACAGGATGATTCCATTACTATAAATAAATAATATATGGTGTTAAAGGTCAGGCTAGTGGTTACTTTCTGGGGGGTTTAGAGAATGGAAAAGGGTATGAGCACTGGTCAAATTGTACATATTTCTAAACATATGTTACACTTTAATGAAATTAGTTAATTAAAACAAAAATGAACAAAAGAGACAGGACCCACTCAAGTTTTTAGAGCACCCTGAGAGGTATTAGAATACTAAGAGAACTTGGGCTACCAGTGAGACTGTGAGAAAACCCAACAGTAATGAAACAGGAGACTGGGAACTGAGGAGGAAAGACAGCCAACAAGAAATTCACAGTAGCTGAATTTCTTAAGTGTTTTTAAAGAATCGAGTATTTAATATTCATTTTAAGTTTTTTTGTGTGCTATGATTTGCTCTAACCTCTCTATGACCCCAAATTTGCTGCTTTCAAACCATGAGTAAAGTTTATAACATCTTTTAAAAATAGTGGAAAATGAAAGTGAAGTCGCTCAGTTGTGTCCGACTCTTTGCGACCCCGTGGACTATAGCTCACCAGGCTCCTCCATCCATGGGATTCTCCAGGCAAGAATACTGGAGTGGGTTGCCATTTCCTTCTCCAGGGGATCTTCCCAACTCAGGGATCGAACCCAGGTCTCCCGCATTGCAGGCAGACACTTTAAGCTCTGAGCCTAAAAATAGTAAAACGGGATAAAAAAATAGTGATGAAGAGGGATGAAAGAGAGGTTCTGCTATTAAAGGATAAGAATCCCAAAGGAAGGCATCTCTGCAAAGGTAACAGAGAGAAAAAGAAGTGAGAGAGAAGTGTTTCAGGCTGAGAAAATGCTGACTTCAAGGTAGGATGTGCTGGGCACATTCAAAAACTAGTAAAGGAACCAGTGTGTGTGGAGCCAAGATAGATTATAGGGGATGATGTCAAAGAAATAGCCAGGAGCCAGATAATGCTGGTCTCCATGGGGCATGGATTTTTCTAGGCTTTACTCTGAGTTAGACAGGAAGCCATTACACACAAAGTTTTGAACAGAGAAATGACATATCCAAGTTGTTTTAAATCTATCCGTCCAGTTACCATGTGAAGAACAGCGATCTCTGCAAAGGGTAGGTGCTGAACCAGTTAGAAGGTTTTCTAAGGATAAGATAATGCTGGCTTAGAGGAACTGGTAGTGATGGAGGTGGAGAAAATAAGATGACTCTGGATGTATTTGGAAATCAGAGTCAACAGACTTGCAGACGGACTGGACATGGAATGTGAGAGAAAGAAAGGCATCACTAATGCCTCAGGAAAGAACTTCCTAGCCAAAGAACTGACAACTGGTTGAGCTTTCCTTTGATGCAGTTATCTGAGTGGAAGCCATTATTCCTTCATGGGGCCTTCTGAAAGCTCGTCTTTCTTCAGCTTACCTGCCAAAGAAGCTCCTAAGAGGAACTCTCACCTTTGAGGTGATAGACCCAGGTGACCTCTAAGATAGGTCATGTGCAAAATATTCTAGAACTCTAAGGCAGTCAGTGGTCTGTACACTATAAATTTTAGGCTAAATGACGGCAAAGTAAATTTCCTACACCAAAGTAATTTTTTAACTGTTATTGACCTTTTTCACTTCCCATGTATTAAAAAAAATTTTTTTTTATTTTGTATTGGGGTATAGCCGATTAACAAAGAATGTGATGGTTTCAGGTGAACAGTGAAGGGACTCAGCTATACTATATATACATGTATCCATTCTCCCCTAAACACTTGCTAATCTGTTCTAACAGAGAGAGAGCCTGCCTCAGGATGAACACTTTTGCCAGGCATCAGTTCCGAAGCAGAAATTAACATCACTCTTTCTTCCTTCTGATATTATTCCTTATGCTGCTACTTTCTAATTGGTGTATGTTTTTCACTTACAGAGTGATGTAGTTTCCAATTAAGGTGAAATTACTTGGCTAAGAAAATTGGGTAATTATAAAGGAAGATATTAAGGAGCTAAATGGACCAGTAATATTTAGATATGGTAAAAATGGCAGAACGTGGAGGTGGTACATAAGTGCCTGACATTTGGGAAATAATGCCTTATGCTTCGTTATAATCACTGGATGCAAGGTGTGGTGAGGCAGGTTTCAGTTCAAAACAAATGAGAACTTTCTGACAATCAGAGCTGTCTAGGAAGATTCAAAAGGGCTGCCTTAAGGGTGTTAACCACATCCCCCTCACTCTGCGGGTTGAAGCAGAGGTTAGATGCCTGTTTGTTACGAATAATACTGTGGGAAGTCAAACACCAAATAGGCTAGAAGTTGCCAACCAGAAAATATGAGATTTTTGAAATCAGAGCTTCCCAGGGATCTGGCCACTGAAGAGACTGAATTTTGGAGTAAGTTACACTAACTCCCTTGAAGGACAAATCCCAAAGAGCACCACAGAATGATACCTCTTTCTTAACATCTATCAGTTCAGTTGCTCAGTTGTGTCCTACTCTGTGACCCCATGGACTGCAGCACACCAGGCTTCCCTGTCCATCACCAACTCCCAGAGCTTGCCCAAACTCATGTCCATCGAGTCTGTGATGCCATCCAACCATCTCATCCTCTGTCATCCCCTTCTCCTCCTGCCTTCAATCTTCCCCAGCATCAGGGTCTTTTCCAATGAGTCAGTTCTTTGCATCAGGTGACCAAAGTATTGGAGTTTCAGTTTTAGCATCAGTCCTTCCAATGAATATTCAGGACTGATATCCTTTAGGATGTACTGGTTGGATCTCCTTGCAGTCCAAGAGACTCTCAAGAGTCTTCTCCAACACCACAGTTCAAAAGCATCAATTCTTCAGTGTTCAGCCTTCTTTATAGTCCTTCTTTATAGTCTTTTCACATCCATACATGACTACTGAAAAAACCATAGCTTTGACGAGACAGACCTTTGTCAGCAAAGTCTTAACATCTATAGGTTCAACAGAATTGAAGACAGCATAACTTTTTCACCACGTGATCCACTGTTATTTAACATCATTGTTTATGTACCACTCAAAAGCATTGCCTATACCTCTAATGGGAGGTGTATACTCGGGGACCCACTGGCAAAGCACCTTGACAGCGTTCACCCTGATCAGATTCAGATCACAGTTCTGCCACTTCCTAGCTGTCCAATCCTAAACACCTTAACCAGTTTCTTCATCTTTAAAATGGAAGTAACGCTAGCTCTTCAGAGTAATTTTCTTAAGGCTATTTGAACGTTTTGCTCCGGCTATAACTTGATGACTGAAGAGTATAAATTCAGGCTAAGACTGCAGTGTCACTCAGTGCGGGGCTGAATTAATTCATCCTTTGGGCACTGACCAGGCTGTGCTGGTAGTCAACTAAAATCTCTAAGATATTTTGATGCGGACTGCTGCTGAGCCAAATCTCCCATTGTGAACTTGTGCTGCTGGAGATGAGGCAAGACTTGACATTTATTCCTATTAACTAGATTCTGCCTTTCACTTTAACCTGGTGCTTCCGCATTTGTTCAACTCCTTCTCTTACCCTACATTTGAACGGAAGGAGGTCAAACCAGCAGAACTGAGCTAGAATGATGATGTATTTGTGACTCTAGATGTGAGTGTCTGTCCCTTTGGAACAGGAAAAAGAAAACTTTTTGCTGAGTATCAGGTAATTTTCTCAATACTTCATTTAATGCTCCAAGAATCCCTTAAGGTAAGTGTTAACTCCAGTCTACTGAGAAAAAAATCTGCATTTTTCTTTACTTGACATTTTTAAGCATGGTAATTATGCAATTTTTTACTCTTTTGGCTTAATGTTATTTTGTAAACACTTTATCACATTGCTTCACATTTTCCTTTTTTTTTGTTTTGGTTTTATAAGTAAATAAGTACTCCATCCTTGTTCTAAAAACATTTTGAGGCACTCCTGCCTTGATGTTTATCATTTTAACGACTATATGATAGCTCATTAAGTTACCCAAAAATATGAAAATATTTTATTTTGCCAATTTCCTATTGTTGACAGGTTGGCTTTGTTTCTTTGCTTTTGTGGTTTTTTTAAATTATGACATTCTGTAAAAAAAAAAAAGAAAGAAAGAAGATCCTTCTATGAACATCTACACATAAGTATCTTTTGTTCTGGAAATTTCCCCAAGAATGGAATTAATGCATCAAAGAGGATAACAACTCTTGTGGCTCTTTATAGAGAGTAGCAAATTGCTCACGTAAAACAGTATGTGTTATCTGAGGATAAAAGGAAATAACTGGCTTTCTACAAAAGAAATTAATTTTCCACTTACTCATAAAGTATTCGCGCCCCTGATAGGTGGCAGGTGCCATGCCAGGGGATGGGGACAGGAATGAGCAGGGGCGGCCGGTCGCGGTCTCCAAGGAGCTCACGGTCAGGCGGTCAGGTCGGGCAGAGGAAATTACACCCGACAGGTGTCTGCCTCTGCCTAGGGAGGACCGAAGTGCCCTTTCGCGCAGGAGAGTGGAAGGAGGGAGCTGCCTACAAACACGAAGGAGTTTCTGCAGCTTAGAACTGAGTCTTGCAGAATGAGTAAGAATTTTGGTACGCGATTTGTATTTATTTTACCTTGACTCTCCGGCCTTTCATCAGAAAAAAAGTTCCCCACTCTTAGTACAGAGAAGGTTGGCAGAGTCGTAAGCCCCCAACCTCTTAAACCTCTTTGCATCTCCAAGGAGAAGGAGGGAAGAGGGGCTTCTTTCCGACCTGGGGAGCTGGATCTGGGGTCCGGGAACCCCAAGGCAGCACCGGAAAGAAGAGCAGAGGAGGCGAGCGCGTGGCCCGCCGCCGGGAGAACCAGACCCGACGCGCGGTCCTTGGCGCCGGGGTCCAGGGGACTCAGCTCAGCACGACTGGGAAGCCGGTGAGGGAACCGGGGCTTCCGGGTGGAGGGTTAGCGAGCAGCCCGCCAGCGAAGTGGAGCGGAGCTGGGCTCTGCAGTTGGGGACCCCGAGGGGGCGGGCGCCAGAGGGGCGGAGCTCCGAGGCAGGGGCCGCGGCAGCGGTCCAGAGGGTCTGCGGGGGCTGCTTCGGCCGGACCCGAGGACTGGCGCCTCTTTGAGCCAGTGACCTTGACATCGCGAGTGGACCCCGCGCGCCGTCTTTAGCGCGCCTCGTGGAGACCCACGGCCGACGGGCCGGCGCTGCCCGGGGTGAGGGAGCCTGGGCCAGGACGCCAGGTAGGACCCCCGGCCGCGAGGAGGGTGGGCAGAAAGGGCCCGGGTGGGGAGAAGGAATGGAGGATCTGGGGGTCGCGGGCAGGGGGCTAAGCAACGGGCGGGCGCAAGCTGGACCAGCTCAGCCCTGGGAACGCTGAGTGCAGGGCACTGGGGACGTCAGGGTCCAGCTTAGAGGACCAAAGGCTTACCGCTCCTCAGAAGCGGCAGTGGGTCACTCTCTTAGATACACGGGAGTGCGTACCAAGACGCGGCTTGTGGGGTACCACCTTCTGCCTCCGCCTTGTTTCTGCCTGTGACGATGGTCATAAAGTATTCCCTGTCCGTGTGCTAACAGGGAACGGTCAGTTTTCTGAAGCATATGCATATGGAAGGCTACTGTGTCAGAATCCATCCTCGTGGGCTGAGTCCCCTCTCAGGATACTTGGCCCAAGCTTCCAGCCTCCTTGGGGACCTAGCCTCACTGACACCAAACTAAGGTGTCAGTCCCCAGGCCTTTTCACCATACACCATATTTCTTAGGAAGAAAAAAGAAGTACCAGTTTGATGATCTTTTACTATTTATTTTTTAAAATTGCAGTTTCAATACATTGTTTATAAAAAAATAAATCTTCCAGAGATATTCCTATACTAGCATTTGTGTCTACTTATACCCCCTTGTTTTTTAACCCATATCTTTTTCTACCCTACTTCTTCCGTCCCCTCCTTTTGATTCTTTATCCCACCTCCTGCCTAATGAAACTATCCAAAGAAAATGACGTCAGCGCCACCGCCTGCATCCCTTAATCTCTAGGGTTCCTTGCTGGCCCCACCCCTGATCTCTTTAAACGTCTTTCACCAGAGTAGCCCTTGGGGTAGTGAGTCCACTTCCAAGAGGACATTTCTTTTACTTGCCTTAACTTTCCCAGAGATTCGAAGAAAGGAGCTTTGGGGAAAGGTCCCTGAATTTTACACTACCAGTTCTTTTCCTTAAACTGGACTTTCCAAACGCAATTTAAGTAGTCTGGTACTGATGAAAATTTATGAAGGAAATTTCCTGAAATGCTCTAGACTTCCAAAAGTTAACACTTCATTATTTCCTGTTCCTGAAAGCAGAGCTTTGCCAATCACAGCGCTCATTACTTCTGTTGCCTCCACCCAGGACCAGCAAAGAAACAGGCATAGGATTTTTCATCAGTAGGAACCTAATAGGGTGGATTTTTATATGTGTGAAGGGGCTCAAGACTTTGTGGTAGTCAAGAGGAAAGGGGAAGGGATAGAAGAAGGAATTAGATGGGGTTAGGGGATTAGAAGGGGGGAGCAGATCAAGACCCTGAAGAGAATTCTGGAGGCAGGACCCTGTCATTTAGGAAGGACCCCCAGATGATGTGGCTGGGAGACCACATAGTCAGCTTACTTCTTGCTGACAACCAGCACAAGCAGCTACTTTCCAAGAACAAAACATTAAGAAGTGGAAAAAAATCAAGCCACTTTTGTCTTTGTGATAAAATAGAAGCGGTTTAAATTATTTTTACTGAATTAATGGGTTTTTTTTTTTTAGGAGTTGTGTAGACTGTTTAAAATAACCTAATAGCTACTCCCGTCACAATGTTTTCTTTTGCTGTGTTCATTTTTTCATGTTGCATGACCTTGACCCCACACAGTTCAGGAAGTTCAGGTTGGATAGAAACTGCCACTTTTAAGAAACTTTTTGAAGGGGGGATTAGGAGAGAAGATTAGAAAATAAGGACTGAGCCTTGTGGTAAGGTGGGGGAATAATGAAGAGGAATGGTTTGAGTACCACCTTGAGACTGGTAAGGAATCAGGTATAGTTCTTAGAACAAGGCAGTAAATAAATAAGAGGTGAAGGAATCCATTCATCACTCATTTCTGCGTTCAAAATGTTTGCAAAGTGCCTGGCTATGTACCAGCCACTGAGGGAAAGATGATAAATGAAACTAGGCAAGGTCTTTGATCTCCTAGGGTTTATAGATGCTTCAGGGAGGCAACCAGTAGTAAGATAACTGAGTATTGAATATATGTAATTACAAACTAAGATAAGCTTTGTCAAGGAAAGAAATAAAGGTCTTTGAGGTGTATATAGGCTACCCTAGAGATCAGGGAAGGCTTTCTAAAGGAAGTTTCCCTTGAGCTGAGATTCAGGAGTAAGTGGAAATGTTGGGGGTATTAGAAATTCAGTTTGGTTGCCAGTAATCAAGAAGGCATTTTGTTGTTTTGGTCTTCTGATGCAAAAAGCCGACTCATTGGAAAAGTCCCTGATGCTGGGAAAGATTGAGGGCAGAAGGAGAAAAGGACATCAGTGGATGAGATGGCTGGATGGTATCACCGATGCAATGGACATGAACTTGGGCAAACTTGGTGAGATGGTGAGGGACAGATAGGCCTGGAGTGCTGCAGCCATGAGGTCACAAAGAGTCAGACACAACTGGTCGACTGAACAGCAATAGCAACAATCATGAAGGCAGATGTAGTGTTTGCAATACTGCATATGTACAGATGTAGAGTTGACATTTTTGGAATTTGGGAGAGATGCTTTGTTATCACAGCATCCTTTGTACTGTCCTGAGTTGGTCATGGTTTTCCATAACATTTTGCTGATGTTCTTGCTTTTAAATTTAATGTTTAGATTAATTTTAGTCTGTCAGTTTATTTTATTGTGCACAATAAAATGTATGCACTGTGCTTCAAATGTGAATCATCACACTGCTGAGGTAGATATGTGCATAACTCCCATACCAAATTTGGCTTGTGTGGTGATAGCTCATTATTGTCACTGAATACTTTCCCAGGTGAAAACAGGTGTGGCAGGTCAGCTACAGTGTCTTCTCTCCACTCCTATCTACTGCTTTGATTTTAGTTGCCCTAAAGCTGCGTGTATCTCTTCAAGTTTCATATACAGTTGTTAGGTAAAGAAAAAAAATTACTAATTGCATTGATGCAATAAAGTAAAATTAATATAAATCTCACAATGTAATGGCATGGTGAGCTTTGACCAGGCATCATATTTCATGTGCAAACAAATATTTTTATTCATTCAACAACATTTACAGTGAACCTTCAATGTGCCTAGCACTCTGTGAGATACTGTGGGTAAGATGGATTAGTAAGATGATGAGACTTCATAGAAGTCCAAGAGGAGAGAGTCATACTCATCTATGTAAGGGTGGGAAAGTATTGTGGTTGCTGTAATGGAAGCATAAGTAGAGAACAGTGATGCACAAGGGAAAGGAGTGGTCATTTCTACCAGAAAAGGAGAGGGGGTCCAAAAAAGGTTCATGGAGGAGTTAATACTTGAGCTGAATCTTGAAAGATGAGACATTCCAAAAGATAGACAAAGGGAAGAGGGCATTCTAGAAGAGAAATTCATGTACCAAAACAAACAGGCATGAAACAGAGTGTCAAGGTCCAGGACGTGCAACTGGCTTGAAGAGCTGAGGCATGAGGAACAAAGAGGGGCTCATTAAGAGATGAGGCTGGAGTGGCAGACATGCCAGGTTACAGAACCTGCATGCCATCAGCTGATAGCATTGTGGTTAAAGTATGTGCTCTGAGGTCAGACAGCCCCAGGTATGCATCATGGTTCTACCACTTTCCAGCTGTGGGGTCTTGATCAAGTCATTTAGTAATAAATAAATAATAATTACTTATTTAGTAATAAGTAATGGTAATGAAGGTTGTCTCTCCCTCATAAGGTTGCTGCAGGAACTGAGGTTAAGTCATGGAGTACCTGGCACAGATTATGCACCCACTTGTTTCTGGCTGTTATTTTTTATCCTAGGGCTAAGGGAGCCACTGAAGGGTTTCACACAGAGAAGTGACTTAGGGAGCAGTTTTATTTAGAGCACAGTTATTCTGGCTCCATGTGGATGCTGGGTGAAAGGGGGTTAAGTTTGGAGCAGAGCAGTCATTTAAAGCTGGAGAAGGAAATGGCAACCCACTCAGTATTCTCGCCTGGAGAATTCCCATGGACAGAGGAGCCTGGCAGGCTACAGTCCATGGGGTCACAAGAGTCGGACACAGCTTAGCAACTAAACCAATCATTTAAAGAGATTATAGCCATTCAGATGATAGTGATGATGGCCTGAACCATGAAGAAAAGGAGACAAGTGCTTGAGACAACTGCAAGGTAGATGCCACAGAACTCAATTACTTACTAGTTGTGAACAGTGGGATTCTGGTCTGTCATCCTTTGGTACTGTCATCCAGGTGTTCCTAGGATAAACAAAAGGAAGCCAGGTATCAAGCAGGACTGCAGATCAGATGCTTAGTTTATATGCTGAGGACTTAATGATTGGTACCCCAAAAAAGTTGTCTTTTTTTTTCACAGAATTATGTATTTTATTTTTTTCCATTTATTTTTATTAGTTAGTTGGAGGCTAATTACTTTACAATATTGTAGTGGTTTTTGTCATACATTGACATGAATCAGCCATGGATTTACATGTATTCCCCATCCCGATCCCCCCTCCCACCTCCCTCTCCACCCAATTTCTCTGGGAAGTAAGCCAGAAAGATAAAGACCAATACAGTATACTAACGCATATATATGGAATTTATAAAGATGGTAACGAAAAGCTGTCTTTTTGATTTAAGAGATCTTTTGACACCTTCCATGTCGTAACTTTGATAGGATCAGGAAGGTCTAGTTCATCCATAATGAATTTCACTTATGCATTCACCCTGTCCTCTTTCCTTTTCTCTCTCTTTCTCTCATTTCTGGGAGGCTTTTAGTTCCAGGTGTATGAACATTAGACTTCATTCATTTGCCATTGTCATAAAGTGGCACATATAAAGGTTGCTTATGTCTGATATTTTTGGTGCAACTCTTGCCTGACAATAGCATGACTGAATTTTTCCTTCTCTTTTCTCAAGTGTCCTCCCACAATCCAATAACTTCTGGCTGAGGCATGTTTATTAAAGCCAGTGAGAATTAGAGGATTTAAGTGGTCCCTACTTTATAATACAGGCTTCCCTATTGGCTCAGACTGTAAAGAATCCACCTGCATTGCAGGAGACCCAGATTTGATCCGAGGTGGGAAGATCCCCTGGAGACGGGAATGGCAACCCACTCTAGTATTCTTGCCTGGAGAGTTCCATGGACAGAGGAGCCTGGTGGGCTATAGCCCATGGGGTTGCAAAGAGTCTGAGCGACTAACACACACACACAAACACACACACACACATACTTTATAATACAGTGTAGTTTTGGTAGCCACATCACCCATTCATAAGACTGAAAATAATCCAGATGTGTATGATAGTGTTTACTGAAAAGTTGCTAGGAGCTTTATGCCTGTTCCCTCCAAATGTGGATCCTGGGGAATGCTGATTGAATTCTTTTCTTTTGGATTCAGCTGCTTGAACAACTGTCTGATTACTTGAAGACAGAGAGATGAACAGACTTTAAATTAGGCAGGGCCAAGGAATAAAGTGCTTCCCTGGTAGCTCAGCTGGTAAAGAATCTGCCTGCAATGCAGGAGACTCCAGTTTGATTCCTGGGTTGGGAAGATCCCCTGGAGAAGGGAACAGCTACCCACTCCAGGATTCTGGCCTGGAGAATTCCATGGACTATTCCATGGGGACACAAAGAGTCGGACAGAGCTGAATGACTTTCACTTTCAAGGAGTAAGGTGGCAAAATGTGAATGAAGGGGAAAAGAGGTCTGCCTCTGCCATGGATGGTCTAGAGTTTGGTTAAAAGTGAACTTCCCGTCTCTGTGACCTTGGGCAATATATCTAAGCTCTTAAAAGCCTCAGCTTTTACTGGTGGATATCCCAGGTGGCACAGTGGTAAAGAATCTGCCTGCCAATGCAGGAGACAAGAGATGCAGGTTTGATCCCTGAGTTGAGGAGATTGCCTGGAATAGGAAATGACAACCCATTCCAGTATTCTTGCCTGGAAAATTCCATGGACAAAAGAGCCAGGTGGACTAGAGTCCACGGGGTCACAAAAGAGTTGGATACAACTTAATGACTAAATATTAATAACAACAACAAATCCCTTTGATATCTGTAAAACCGAGGTAATATTTCCTTATGGACTGGATACGGAAAGTGTTTAATACAGTGCTTGGCATTTGGTAGCTGCTTATCTGGCCTGTATCCTTTGCCACAGCTCATCTCTGGGGCTTACATGGAAAAAGTAAGACAAATGAGGATTTCTTAGTTTATGTAACCTGAATTAATTGACTTTTATGTATTTCTTATCTATGACTGATTCACACACATACCACCCCCTCTCCCTGGGAACTGGTTAGAAACCTGTTTTCCTCCACCTTCAGGGAATGCTTATCAGTGATGGGGGCAAACGTAATATGAACCTGCTGAGAGGAAGCTAATTTTAGATATTCTTCTTTCAACAAATCTTTCAATACACACGAGCAAAGTTACTATCAAATAGCAAAATGGAGTTATTTGACTTCTCTCATCCATGTTTTTGTTGCTGGAGTTCCTGACATGCATGTTTCTTATTTAAATTGTTTTTCATGTGGAAAAAAAGAAGCAAGCTCAAAGAGACTCTAATTGTTCCCCCAATAATGGTGAACTGCTTGTACTGAGGGGGCGGGGGGGAGTTTTGTTTTTCTTCTCATAATAGAGATTGATGGTTGAAAGAATGATCATTTCTTCAGTCCTGCTAAATATTCTGTAATTTGACATAGTTTAGTTCAACAAGCTTCAGTTGAGCTCCAGTTGCGTGTCAGACATTGAGTTGGCACTGTTCACTCAGAGACGCCAGACGTGTTACCCAGATCTCCAGTCTGGTAGCCTTTGTGGAAGAGGGTGTCCAGGGAGAGGCGGGGGTGCCAGCTGACCTGAGAGAGCTGGTGAGAGGGGAACACACACGCTGAGGCTCTCCACCACAGCTTCAGACCACAAGTCTGTCAGATCATGAGCACCTTCAGGTTCAGGATCCCAGTCTGCTCATCCCTACACCCACAGCCACTGCCCACAGGGACCCTTCTGTCCTAAGTGTTTCTCATGTGAGAGACCAGGAAAAGAAGGTAGTGAGGAAGCCAGGTGTTCTTCTCTTTCCGCACGCTTAAAAATGAAAATATTTCAACTAAAATTGGCTCTGTGCAATTGTCAGCCAATTTTCAGCCTTGTCTTTGGAGAGGCAGTGCAGTACATTGGTTAAAAGCCAGCTCTATCATTAGAGTGCCTGGATTACTCCCACTTCTACACCTTACTGATTGTGTGACTTTAGACAAGTTGTTCAATCTCTTTATGTCCAAGTTTCCTTATTTATAAACTGGGATTATTAATATTATCTACCTTATTGATTATTAAAGGACTTAACTGAGCTAATACATTGTTCAAGGTCATCAAGCACAGACAGCATGTCTTATTTAACATTGAAACCCCAGAATCCAGCATATTACCTGGTACACTGGAGGAGATTACCGAGTGAACAAGTCTAATATATAGGCTGGTATAGTTGTCAGTGACTGACAAAGCACTCTTCCATCATTAACTCATTTGATCCTCAGAATATCTCATAAGATGAATAAGGGAGATGGGCAGGTCAGGTGTTATCATCTCTATTTACAAATGAGAAAACTAATGCACTGAAAGGTAGAATGACTTGCCAGAGGAAGCGCAGCTATAAATGACAGAGCTGATTAATTCTCCTGACTCTATTTCTAGCCCTCTCCTCTTCCCATTTTTTGGTTGTCTCTCAGTCCTATGCATGTTTAGTGGAACTCGAAGGATGTCCAACTGAAAAAAAAAAAAATGAACACACATGGCTTGTTTAGCTTTCTGAAAAAAAATGAACTTCTTACTACTGTTATTGTTTTTCAGTTGCTAAGTCATGTCCAACCCTTTGTGACCCCCATGAACTGCAGCACTCCAGGTTCCTCTGTCTTCCACCGTCTCCCGGAGTTTGCTCAAATTCATGTCCATTGAGATAGTGATGTTATCTAATCATCTAACCCTCTGCCGCCCCTTCTTACTGTAAATATACTCAAAAGAGTAACCTCAAGTTAAAACTTGGAAAGTTTCTATTTTGGGAGGTGGGGAGGAAAGCAGAGGATATTTTACAAGAATTAGGAAGTTCTTTCAAAGTGAAAAAGTAACAGAGAATCATAAAGGAAAATTTTGTTAGATTTTATTACATAAACATTTAAAACACTTATATGTAGAAAGTCACAATTAAAAAGAAAATAAACTAAAAACTATTGCAGCAAGTATGCCAGATGGTTAAAAGTTTCAATATTGAAAGAACTCATAAAATTTAAAACCATGGATTCAAAAAAGTGGGCAAAGGATATTAAGAGTTTTCAAATGAGGAAAAGCACATAGTTGGTGAACATATACAAATATTTTAACTTTACTTAATAAAAGAAGTAAGAATTTTTTTTAAGTGATATACCAGTTTGTTGGTCAAGAATACCAAGACTGAGGATTCCTCTGGTGGTCCAGTGATTAAGACTCCGTGCTTCCAGTGCAGGAGGTGCGGGTTCCATCCCTTGTCAGGGAACTAAGATCCCACATGCTGCATGGTGCAGCCAAAAAAAAAAAAAATACTAAGACTGTAAAGATAATGCTGGTGCAGTGAGGAAATGGCTATTCTTATAACATATTGTCTGTAAAATAACTGCCTTAAAATTGTTGATCATGGTTGACCAAGGATTTCAGTTTCTGAATTTCTATCCTAAAGAAATGACCGGGAATATGGTTAAAAATTTATACCCACATGTGTTCTTCACAGTGTTTATTAAAGGAAGTGAAACACTAGAAACAACTTGTGTGTCCAATAATAATGTAGAGGTTAAATAAATTATGGTGGGGGTGAAGCAGCACAGACGAGCAGCTAGAAGCGTGGATTTAGAGTCTCACGACCTAGATTCAAATCCGGACTCTGCCAGTTATTAGCCCTTTAGGCTTAGATACCTCTCCATGTCTCACTTTGCTCATCTATGCACTGGGAATGACAAAAGTACCTACCACAAAAGGGTTGTTTTGTGACTTGAATGAATCATTATACGTTTACAATTCTCAAATCTTCAAAGCTCTAAAAACAAAGCTTTTTTAGAATTTAATTATCATGATTAAATAACATAAACTACCATAACTTTATTCCACTTACTGTGGCTATTTTCTACTACTATAATTAAGATTGAATATTAATTCTTTTCTATACTGTTACTTTCCTTATAGAATCTCTAAGATTCTTTTTATAAATTAATAACCCTCATGCACAAGTGAAAAGATTAGTTTTGAGGGCAAAACTAACTGAAGTCAGGTGTATCTACTTTGAGCTAACCTCTTCTTTCCAAAGTTTCTTTGGAAATAATATATTATATTGTGAAAGCTGGACTGTAAAGAAGGCAAAGCGACAAAGAATTGATGCCTTCGAACTGTGGTGCTGGAGAAGACTCCTGAAAGTCCCTTTGACAGAAAGGAGATCGAACCAGTCAGTCTTAAGGGAAATCAACCCTGAATGCCCGTTTGAAGGGCTGATGCTGAAGCTGAAGCTCCAGTATTTTGGTCATCTGATTCGAACAGCCGACTCATTGGAAAAGCCCCTGATGCTGGGAAGGATCGAGGACAGAAGTAGAAGAGGGCGTCAGTGGATCAGATGCCTGGACGGCATCACTGATGCAATGGACATGAACTTGGACAAACTTCGGGAGATGGTGAAGGATAGGGAGACCTGGCATGTTGCAGTCCATGGGGTTGCAAAGACTTGGACACGAGTGGACGACTGAAAAGCAAAAACAATATTATTAACATGCAGATTATTGAGCTCCACCCCTAGAAGTTCTGAGTTAGTAAGTCTGGGGAGAAGACAAATGTCCACCTTTTATATCTCCCAAAGTGATGTTGGTGATGCTGATCCATGGACCACACATTAAGTAGTCCTGCTGTAATCCATGCCTTAATTTTTAACACCCCTTATGTTGCATCCTTTTAATGTGAACATTTTCATTTCTGGATATCTTCAGCTTGCTTTTTAGATTTTCATTCTCCTGTCCTTTTATTTCTATGCTGTGTTTTTATGTCCAGGAGTAGTAATATAATAAACTTATCTATCACTTTCTAAACACTTATCAGGCTCCAGTAATGGTATTAGTGCTCTATTCATATTATTTTTTCATCCTGCAACAACCCTGAAAGGAGGACATTGTTATCTTGACTTTAGAGGTGAGAAAACTGAGGACTCCCAGTGAGTAAGAGGAACAATTTACTTTCCATTTTACTGTCCTACCTCTTTCATACAGTGGTACACGTCACCAAGTCTCCCGTGACATGCTCTCTCAGTCCTGCCCCAGCTGCTTAGTTCCCCAGTGTAGAACGCCCCTCTTCTCATCACCCATCCAGATCCCATCCAGGCATTCTGCACTAGGAAGCTTTCCTAGCTTTGTCCTGCCACAGCCCACACCCCTCTACATCTTTTATTCTTATCTGGCCATTTAGCCTATATGTTTGCATTTTCATACCAAGGGATTTTGTCTTCCTAACTGGACTTGGAACTCCTTAAAGGAAGAGCCTGTCTGTTATATCTCTGGGTCCCCCTTGGAACAGCTGGGATGGGCACTGATTGCCTGCCTTACCCCCCTTCCTGCTCTCCTCCTTTCCTATCCTCCCAGTCTCCTCCTGTCCCTGCTTAATTTGGTAAAATCAAGCCACATCAGTGAGAAGGTGGAAAATAGGTGAGGTTGAACCCTTCTTAATGCCCTTCCCTGCAGTGCAGTTGTGGGTGGTTTGCTCATGTCCACAGTGTCATGAGAAGGAACTTTTTCCTTGGGGCCCTGTGCTGGGCAGCCAAGAACCTTCAGTGCCTTTAACCCTCGGATCTTCTTGAGGGTTTCTAGACATCTTCCTCTCCTTTCATATTTCTTCAAATCTCATGTCCTTTGTTTTACTTCCCAGTTTCACTGTGCATCCTTGTCTTCATTAAAGTATCTGTCAAGAGGTCTCACCTGCCCACTCCTAACTGTACATCTTTGGGGCCACTTCCCCCTTAACAAGACCTCCTGGGGCCAGTACAGTGGGACACATTCATCTGGTCTGTATACTTTGGTTCTTTTTTGCCCTCCACTCCCTACCACCTTCTCTTTCTCCTCTTTCCTTCCTTTCCTTTCTCCCTCCCTCTTTCTCCTGAGGTCATTTTTCCCGATATTGTGTAGGTGGCATCATAAAGTGACTCTGATGGCTTACACGTCTCAGGGCTTGTAATGGTCTTCTTGTAATTTCCCCAGAATTTGTAAAGGGTCTGCCGAGCAGCTGGGCCTCATAGCGAAGGCTGATTTCTGTGATGCTTTCATTTCCTCCCTGTCCATTAGTATGAAAGTGCTGGTTGTGTCTGCCTCATGGAGCTGCACTGCTAAACTGCCGCCTGCATTAGTCTATGATTTTATGTTCAGTTAGGTTTCTCATTCAGAAGGCTTTTTGTGACCCTGGTTATGAGCCAGCTCTGGGGTGATCCTGATACCCTCCCTCAGTGTCTCCTGGGGCCTCCATTCCCTCACCTTGGGGCCTCATTCCAAATCTTGGAAGATTTCCGAGTGAAACTCTAGGAAAAAAGTCATTGTGAGGACTGCCCTTTACTGTTTCCTCAGGGTTTACAATGTTATCAGTCATGGTACTAAGCATTTTTATATTGAATATATTGTTTTGTTTAAGCCTGTCAAAAACTTTAGTTAGGTTTTATCACAATACAGTGGGGAAACTGAGGTTTAGGAGGTTAAGTGACTTGCCTGAGGTCTCATGGCCAGCAAGTGGAACAGGCTAGATTCAAAAGCTCATAGTCAAAATTTAGTTTCTGAGAACTTTCTTCCATCCTTCAGAAAATATGACTTTGCCAAAAGCTCTCATATACATGATTGTGACAGTGTCAATGGGTACACCCTTTCCGGAGGGCAATTAGGCAGTGCATATTAAAAGCTTAAAAAATGTTCTTACACTTTAACGATTTCCATGACTGAAGTTGTGCTAAGGAAATGATCATTAGTATGTGTAAAGATTTAACCCTAAGGAAGTTCTGCTGTGCTGTGCTCAGTTGTGTCCGACTCTTTGTGACACCATGGACTGTAGCCTGCCAGGGTCCTCTGTCCATGGAATTTTCCAGGCAAGAATACTGGAGGGAGTTGCCATTTCCTACTTTCAGGGGATCTTCCTGACTCAGGAATCAAACTGGCTTCTCCTGAGTCTCTTGCATTGGCCACAGAGCCACCTGGGATATCAAGGAAGTTCAGAGCAACAATTTTCATAATATGAAAAATTTGAAACAGGCTCCATGTCCAACAGAAAGGAACTGGCTAAATTAAGTATGATACATAGAGACAGTGAAATACCAAACAGTCATTATAAATTATTTGCAAAAAAGAACATTTGGTGGCATAGAAATGTGTTCATTATGTAATAACTAACATACTATAGGATTTCAGATATGTAGTATATATAAAAACTATGAACAGTTTGTGAGATTAAAGGGATAGAATTAAGACTGATTTTTTATTTTCTTGTATCTTTTTTCGTATGTAATAATTACTTTTTAAATTGACATTGAGGTTTTTTAATTTTGTATTTATTTGTTTATTTTTTAATTAGGAAAATGGCTGCTTGTTGTTTGAACGTGTGGACTTTGTTCATATTTACCAGTGCTCCCACTTTATATTTACAATTTCCCCCACAAACAAGCATTTCTCCAGACACCGAATTCTAGTTTCTCGGTTTTGTTGTTGTTATTGTTTTAGGGGTTTTTTCAGGGGCGGGAGGGGGGTTGGTTAGTGCAGGTTTGCATTCACTTTTTCTCATTGGCCTATTGTGCTTTGGTGTTCTGACCAAGTCACTTCCAAACAGCCTGTGCTGTTGACTCACACTGATCTGCACTCATACACTGCCTCCCCTTCCATCAGGCCTCAAGGCTTCGTTGCAAACAGCCCTCATTCTTGCCTCAGCTTTTCTTTCTTCTCTCACCACTCTCACCATCTGTCTGCTGCTTCCTTCACCAGCCCCTTTGCATTTCCCTTTTCTGTTTCAACAGGGCCCACCTGTCTCTCTCAACTATTTATATTCTCCATTTAGCTGGCAGTCCTTGGTCTGATCTTCTCAGCTTCTGTTTTGGGCCTTCCTGAAGCGTTGTTTCAGGTAATTTAAAAGCAATCCCCCCAAAAGGAATTCAGTTCTTTTATGGAAAAAAACAAACAAACAAGTTTCACCACACACTCTTCTGAGAGGGGTGTGGAGTTTTCTGACATGTGCCTTTTTCTTTAGGACCTAAGTTGTGGATGGAACAGTTTAACCTCAGAAAAACAAAATACTAAACAAAATACTAATTAGCATTTCCTCTATAAAATATATACATATTTTCCCTGACTACCCAAAAAAATAGTTTGTGACACATCATTTCCAACTCTGAGAATAATCCTAAGGAGATCTCTGTCATGTGTTAAAAAGAAGTATTTAAAACTAGGTCGATTGAAATGTTGTTTGTAATAGTAAAAAATAAGAAATATCTTAAATGCCCAGGAGTATATCACTAGCTATGTACATTTTGATTCATATATTCCATAAACTACTATAAAGACATTGAATATGATTATTCTGTATTTATGGCAATAAATAAATGAGGTTGCAGACTGGAATATATGAGGATCCCATTTCTGTAAAATTATACATCTATGTCTGTATAGAGTCACCAAAGGGAAGTTTCTTGATGATGGACTTTTTGGGTAATTTTAATTTCCTGTTTCTTTTCATTTCTTCTTCATACCTTTTTATATTGCTTGCCTATTTTACAGTTAGCAAATTTTGTTTTTAAACAAAAATAGTTTGAAGTTTTTTTCTTAGTAAATTATATAACTAACTTCAGTTTTTTATTTAGTTTACTAACGTTTACTATGAAAGCATCAAACATCCTTTGTTTGGCTTCTTATTATGAAATCTGTCATACTTTACATGATAGTTTAAAGAATAATAATAGAATGGATTCCTGATTACTTAAAGTCCAGCTTAAGAAAATTAGTTTTTTGGGACCCATATGTGCCTCTAATCAAGTCCTACTCATTTTTTCACTCCCAAATTTGTATTTCACATTCCCTTACCTTATAGTTTTATGGGATACACATGTTCAGTTCATTATGCTACAACTTGGTGTTACTGTAATGAACGTTGGTTCATATGCAATCAGTAAATAAATATTTAATAAACAAATACCAGTAAATATTTAAGTTGCAATAAATAAGGAAACTGTGTCATTATACACAGATGTCACATTGTTTATACAACATTTTTACCCATACATAAACGTTCTGTATCACCAAGGATCAGCAACTGACCACAGAGTATATCAACACAGCTGGATGCAGCATGCTCTGAATCTCTCTGCTCACCAGGCTCATCCATGCCAAGTTCTCCTCTTGGCTAACTTTGGCATCATATCCTGTATGGAAAGTGCTTGTTACACATTCCCTGATCTTCAGGCATTTGTCCTGAGGCAACTTTCTCAACCTCTTTTAAACCTTCTCATAAAAAGCTGTCTTTCTCTTTTCTCATATTTGCAGAGCATGCACGCATGCTAAGTCGCTTCAGCCATGTCCTGACTCTTTTTGACCCCACGGACTGTAGCCCACCAGGCTCCTCTGTCTATGGGATTCTCCAGGCAAGAATACTGGACTGTAGCCCACCAGGCTCCTCTGGCTATGGGATTCTCCAGGCAAGAATACTGGAGTGGGTTGCCATTTCCTCCTCCAGGGGATGCTCCCAGGAACTGAACCTGAATCTCTTATATCTCCTGCATTCGCAGGAGGGTTCTTTACCACTAGTGCCACCTGGAAGCCCAGCATTTGCGGTAGTATTTTTTTATTAAGAATATAAATTCTTAATATATATTAAGAATATAAATTCTTAATAAAATATAATTATTTTAATATAAATAAAATAATAGAATATAAAAACATAGGATTTCTATTGGTTTTATTAATATTCTATTTACAACATGATGTAGGATTTTTTTTTCTTTTTTTTTTCCATAGGAAAACAGTTCATAATCTCTGGTTTACTGTTAATGCTTGGTTTCTTAGGATGAGAGATTTGTGTTTTAAAAAATACATATTTTACCTTTTATGAGAAACACCTGTGTATCCCTAAACAATCCCTAAATTGTTTAATTTGCATTGTTTTGAACTTTGTACAAATGGAGTCATGGTCTTTGCATTCTTCTTCAATGTACATTTTAAAAAATATTTTATTTGTGAGTAATCCATGTTAATGGCAATAGCTATGGTTCATTCATTTTCACTGCTGTATGGAATTTTATTGTTCATGTGTACTAAAATTTATATATCCTCCTGTCAACCAGCAACTAATATTTGTAGTTTCCTGCTGTTGTTTAAAAAAAAAAAAAGTTGTTATAAACATTTTTGTACATGACTCCTTGACATATTGTCCAAAAATCTCTAGTGTATTTTACCTAGGGGTAGAAGTGCTCGGCTTAAGTATGCACATTTTCATGTTTACTAGATAATGTGAAATGGATTTGCAAAGTGATTTTACCAATTCAGACTTCCACCATTAGTGTATGAGACTTCTCATTTATTCACATCGTTGCCAACAGTTGAGTTGCCGCCAAATTGTTGTGATTTTAATTTGATTATAAATGTGTATATGTTTCTTTCCTTGTGGACTGACTTTTTCCTCTATGAAATGTCTGTTGATGTCTTTTGCCCATTGTTTTCCTATTGGGAGGTTTCTATTTTTCTTACAAAGGAATGTTGTATATTCTGGATACCACTTGTTTTCAGTTACATTGCTGCAACTATCCTCTTCCTACTTGCAGCTTACCTTTTCACTTTATAGGACCTTTATATGAATGGTAGTTCTTAGTTTAATATAGTTGAATTTCTCATTTTTCTTTTGTTGTTTGTGCTTTTTTTACTTAAGAAACCTTTCTATATTTAAGGTTATAAAGACATTCTATATTTTCTCCTAAATTTTAAATTTTTTTGTCTATCACATTTAAATCTTCAAGCCGTTTGCAATTGATTTTTGTGTATAATCTGAGTACATATCCAATTGATTTTTTCCCACATGGTTAACCAGTTGTCCCAACACTCTTACTGCATAGTCTGCCCTTTCCCCTACTAGTACAAATGCTGCCAGTTATTCATGAATCATCCATGTATACATGAATCTGCTTTTGGGCTCTCTGTTCTGTAATATTTGTCTTCTCTGCCATTATCAATTGTCTCAATTATTCCAGCATAATGTTGTTTTGGCAGCTGGTAGGGTGAGTCTTCCTTCTATATTCTTCTTCAGGAGTATTGACTATTCTCAGCCCATTGCTCATCCGTATAATTTTCAGAAGTTTGTCAAGTTGTGCACATGCAACACACATACCTACTATCAAGTACACACATGCACACATATACCTGTTGAGATTTTTATTAGAATTGCAGTAAATTTATAGATCTACTTGGGAAGAATTGACATCATAACAATGTTGATATCATAACATATCCATGAACACAAAAGAGATCTCCCTTTATTTAAATTTTCTTTAAAGTTTTTCAGTAATGTTTGAAATTTTCCATAAAGTTCGTGCACATCTATAATTCATTCCATTTTTGAGAAACTTACTTTTTCTATTATAAATAATATCTGCTTATAAAGTATATATTTCTGTTACTATAGAAATGCAATTGACTTTTTTGTATTATAGTATGTCTAGTAACTTTGCTAATTTCTCTTAGTAATTACAATTATTTGAACATAGATTCTTAGATTATCATGTTGTCTATAATTAATGATAATTTTATTTTTTTTCTAAACCTTACACTTATATCTTTTCATTAAGCTACTAAACTGTCTGAAACTTCTGGGAAAATGTTAAATGTTAATGTCTTGTTCATGATTTTAAAGGGAAGGCTTTTAACATTTTATCATTACATGCTGTGTTCAGCACTTCTAGCACCGAGTTCCTGTGTATTTTGGAGTCCACTTTTCTCTTACTTGTTTGGAAAGAACTCAACTCAAAGTTAACCTCAGACAAAGAGTCAGGATTTCTTGCCTTAGTCTGGATTACTTAGGCTAACATAGTGGAGAAAGAGGATCCTCTGTGTTGTCCACCCTTCAGTCACTAGAGTTTGACATCGGGGTTGAGCGGCAAAGCCCAGCTAATATTCTCTGCGCATGCATTTTCCTCTGAAACCTTGAGGGAAAGATTTGAGTAGTTGTGAGTCCCCAACCAAAGCCATGTCATAACACAGTGGATGGATACCAGCATCACACATTGTTGGGTCCCACTCCAGAGTTTATAACTCAGAAGGTCTGAGTTGGAACCTGAGAATTCACATTTCTAAGAAGTTCTCAGGTGATGCTGATGCTGCTGGTTTTGGAATCATGCTTTGAAAAACACTGTCCTAATACTCTCTTTAAAACATCCTAACAGTGGGCAGAACAGAGACAAGGAAAACTCCAAAGAGTGACAGCAGCTAACCATGAGTAGCATCCCTGGAGGATGACAGTCAGCTACCTCCAAACATGGGAGGATGGAAAAAGAGGGAAGTGCAGGAGATTTGAGACAATGAACAATGTAAGGAATTCACATAAAAGTATGAAGGGAGCCATGAGTAAACAAACACATCAGGTGAGGCAGATCATTCAGTTTGCATCCCACAAAGAACATTGAGGGGAAGAATAACAGACCCACGTAGCGTTGGGAAGAAGTGGCAGCATGGCCATTTAAACGATCTGTCCCACACAGTGATGGGCCTCTGCCAGGTAAGCTGGTAAGTGCTGTATAAACCAGGAACCCAAGCCCCAAGAAGTCACAGGCTTAATGCAAGTTTCCTATTAAGCAGATAAACTGGATTTAGTCTTAAAGTAGAAAGGAAAGGGGGAGGTATTACAAGCAAACAAGGCTCAAAGCCACCTTCCTCACTTCAGGAGCTGCAGTTCCTGCCAGAGGCTTTGACTTGGGCTCAGGCCTGCAAGGTGGTAGGGGTGGGACAGGGAGAGTCACTGGAGGAGGAGGAGGAGGTTGGGGCTTTTCTGTGCTGGAAGGAAGGCAATACCAGAAGTGCCAAAGAGAGCCACAGAGTTACTCTACACATAGGACTGGCATCATATGATGCTTTCAAAGTTGGGTTTTTACTCATCAACAGTGTGAATAAGCAACTGATAAAAATAAGAAGGGTGTGAGTTCTTTTCTCCCCTTCCATACCTGCTGCCAGCCACCTCCCAGTCAAGGGCTAGCTGGCTCTCTGGGGTGTCACGTCTTAAAGCTGCCTCTAGCTTTGGTAGTGTACAACATGTCAGAGCTGGAAAGATCTGCAGAGGTGATCTTCACTGGTCCAGCAGGGCCTAGACAGCAGGAGTGACTTGCCAAAGGTCAACCAGAGTAATTGAATTCATTCATTTACTTTATTTCACAAGTTTGTCATTAGGACTGCTTGATTCAATTTATTGACATACTTAAAACATAAAAATCAGTATCCCCATCTTTACTGTATAAAATCTGAAAAACTTGTCTTAGATTTATATAGTATCTTGCCTCTGGGTAAACTCAAGTAGCTTCATTGGTATAAGTACATAGAAACCATGGAGAAATGTATTCCTAGGAAGGGTTTGGGTGTTTTTGTTGTTGTTGTTGTTGTTTTGTCTTCAGCTTATTTTAATGATGAAGCTTCATTTTAATAATAAAGCTTGGTTTCTCAGACTGATACATTTGATCCCACCAGCTCACTGGAGCCCAGATTCTTCTTGCTGTGATCACAGAGTAAATGACATTATGCCCAATGTTTCAAGAGAAATGGAAATAGTACCGTGTGTCAAAGGGAACATCTCACAGCTTGTATATTTTTAAGGCATTAAGGGAAAAAATGCAAGCATTAAAAAAGCAATCCAAAAAGCTCTTTTAAACTAAATGTTTGTCAGCTATTCAAAAGTGAAAGTGAAGTCGCTCAGTCGTGTCTGACTCTCTGCGACCCCATGGACTACAGCCTACCAGGCTCCTCCGTCCATGGGATTTTCCAGGCGAGAGTGCTGGAGTGGGTTGCCATTTCCTTCTCCAGGGGATCTTCCCAACCCAGGAATCGAACCCGGGTCTCCCACACTGTAGGCAGATGCTTTACCATCTGAGCCACTAGAGAAATCCATTCAAAAGCTATACCTTAAAAAAATTTTAAATCACTCTCCTTCAATGTTATTTGCATTGTCAAAGTAAATGTTATGATTTCTAAACTAAGAATATTAAATCTATTTTGCAAAGGACCACTTCTGTCACCCCCACTAACAACAATATAACTCATTGCTTTAGCCTGCAATAGGTTAAACCCTTTGAAGCCACTGATGCTTCTCAGAGGCCCAGAGCCCACTGGTCGCCAATTGACAAGTGCACAGAAAGGCTGTGCTGCCCCGTGGACACCATCACTGTTGGGGCTCATGAGAGGCCCAAAGTGGGAGCTCCTGGGAAGGTTTTCTTTATTTGTTTTTTGTTTGATGGCACTAGGGCTTCCATTGCTACGCAAGGGCTTTCTCTAGTCGCAGTGAGTGGGGGCTACTCTTCATTGCAGTGGGCAGGCTTCTCATTGCAGTGGCTTCTCTTGTTGTGGAGCACAGGCTCTAGGATGTGTGGACTTCAGTAATTGCAGCTCATGGGCTCAGTAGTTATGGCACATGGGCTTAGTTGCTCAGAGGCATGTGGAATCTTCCCAGACCAGAGATCCAACCCATGTCCTATGTATTGTCAGGCAGATTCTTAACCACTGGACCAAGAAGAAAGTCCCTAGGAAGAGTTTTGATCTGAACTGGCCGCAAACAATTTTTAAGCAAGTTGCCTAATACTGTCTGTGATTCACTGAATCTTGTGAAACTAGAGGTAAAAGAACTTCCAGTTTCAAGAGAGAAAAATGCTCAGTATAAATTTGAGATGGTTCTTAGAGTTGCAAGTTCTTCTAGTTGGACCTGCATCTAATGTCCACACTCACCCTTGTGCCAGTGACCTCTCTGTTTCCCTCTCACCTGATTATCCAGCCTCCTTCTGACTTTTTCACCTTCACTTTGGGAGGTATTATTTCCATTGTTGAATAGTCCTTCTTGTTGTAATCAGAGATTTTTCTTCTGTTGGAAACCTAGTGCACTGCTCTACAATTCTGATAGGTAGAATATTTTTCCTTACATCACACCAATATCTGTCTCCCTGGAATTTTTGCCTATCTGTCCAGCCCTATTCCCCGTACTCATCTAGAAAAAAAAATCTAAGACTTCTCTTGGCACCCTGAAGATCCCAATCATGGTCCAAGTGAGA
Organism: Cervus elaphus; assembly: GCF_910594005.1. NCBI lineage: Eukaryota > Metazoa > Chordata > Mammalia > Artiodactyla > Cervidae > Cervus > Cervus elaphus. The sequence continues at coordinate 51,871,492 of NC_057833.1, read as the reverse complement.
ATTGTTTTCTCCAGGCAAACTCTCAGCATTCCCACAGTTGTTTCCTCTCCATGGCTTCACTTCCAAGCTTTCATTGTCCTGCTTGCCTTCTCTGAATGTAAGCCAGCTTGTCTGGGTCCCCTTCTCTAAGAGTGAAGTAAATATACCTGGACACCATACCACGTATGAAGTCTAGGCCAAGATGTTGCTGATAAGGTTCTTGGTTCCTCTGTTCCTTGCTAACGATCCATTGCTTTAGCAATCACCTGACCCTGAAGTTCATATATTGTCTTTATGAGGCATTATAGACCCTTCTTTTTTTTTTTTTCTATTTATGTGCTGCTACTAAGCCAGTGTCAAAAACACCTATCTGGGACTTTCCTGGTAGTCCAGTGGATATAACTTCACCTTCCAGTGAAGGGGGTGAGGGTTCAATCCCTAGTTGGGGAGCAAGACCCCACATGCCTCGAGGTCAAAGAACCAAAACATAAAATAGAAGCAATATTGTAACAAATTCAATAAAGACTTTTTAAAAAATACTTGAAAAAGAGCACCTGTCTGAACTACTGAAATCACTTATTCTCTGTCTGCCATTTTGACAACCTCAGCAAGAAATGGTCAAGGACACTCTAGGATGACTTGCTCAGGGTGGCACCTGACTATTACACTATGGTTTCTAAGAGGCACAAGCCTCCACTTGAAGATGCCTTTCTCATTTCTCCCATGTGGTTGCTGCTCTCAACCAGATTCTGCCTGTTGTCCAGGACCTGTATCAGGGCATTGTCTGCCCACATTTAGCTCCTCAACACGTGATCCTGTGTCATCCCCTCTCTGGAAAACTCCAAGGTGACTTTTAGAAGGGCCTGCATTTTTGTTGTTTTATATACTGTTTCCTTATCTCTTCGTCCCTCTGATCTCTGAACCACAGTCTATCCTTTTTTCTTTTAGGTTTGTTGAATCTACTCTACTCTACTCTACTATGACTGTGTTAATTTTTTCTACCTCCAGTATCCATTTGAAGATTCTTTAATGGAGAGTATACATTTTACCCATTAAAATCTTTATTTTGTGCTGTCTTCTAAAAAAGGGGGGGGAAAGCTTTCTTCAGATCCTCTCTAAAATATGTCACAGTAGTTTTATGATGTCTTAAATGGGAGAGGAAGTGGTGAACAAGCAGTTTCAGAGTTATAAGAGAACCCAGTTCTCCTGTTTCTCATTTGTGTGTCACGGACAAGAGGATAGAGACACAACCTTATTGTTCCCTCTTCGTTAAGAATGTTTATAAACCTCTGGGAGATAGTGGGCTGGGTGGGAGGTGGGAATGCTGGGCTGGAAACATCAGGATCATCTAATGCCACATCTGAGTCCCAACTCTAGACCAGCAGGGAACAGTGACCAAGTATTCAAGTAAGCTCAGTTGTCATTCACTTTGAACTTGGACTATGTAGGAACACATTACAGGTTAGACTCTAATGGCTAAAATTTAGCCAAATAAAATCTCTCTTGGCTGCACAGGAGTCCTTGGAATGAAAATGACCAAAAAAGAACATATCCCCTAACTGGACACGTGGCAATGGGTCAGTGAGGCCAAAGCCTTGTTTGAAAAGCGCCCATAGCACAGTATTTTTTCATGGACTGGACTGAGGGTCACACAAAAGCCCATGATAAATGACTTGCTTTTCTTCAGAGTCATTTATTAACCTCAGGAGTGTGGAATGCATCACCAAGAGACTAATCTGTATCACTGAAAGGACATGAACCAGAGTTTTCTGGACCTGTAAGGGGGAGGGTGGAAGAAAGGAGGAAGTAGTGTTATCCTTGCCTTTGCTACTTTCTCAAACATGGGAGCTGCACCATCTAACAAATGGAGAAAGAGCCTTGTCTGCACATATGTGTGAGCTGGGCCTTGTTATGGTTACAGCCCTCTGCCTCCTGGTGGGAACCAAGGGTACAACTGGATGGTTGGACTACGAATGAAGCGTAAAATAACGTACTGATTTTCTACCAACACGCTGTTGGGTGCACAGCCATATGAATGTGGTCTCCTTTTAAGAAAAGGCTTTTGAAAGGCTTTCCACTTATTCCATGATGCTTCTGTTGCTCCAAAGATTGTTGGGAATTGGGTTAAGGAAAACATACACAAATGACAACCAGCTATATCTACAACTCAGAATTAGCTGCTGTTAGTATTTTGGCATATTTGCTTCTGTCATTTTTCTTCATTTAAGAAATTCCTTTCTATTTTTCTCATTAAAATGAAACATGGCTTATTGTAGTGATTTCAAGTAATATAGAAAAAGAAACAAAAATTAAAAGATTGCTTTTAAATACCTAAAAGTTTATCACTAATTATTTGGTAAACATGATTCCAGGCATTTCTCTGTATTTGCCATTCTTTGAATATGAGTTTTGGCCAAATTTCCACCTTTGAAAGAGGATTTGATTTTCAGAAATAGGTCCAAGTTGCCAGGAACCAGCTAAGTCTGGTGAAGGTAATGATTAAGCTAAGTAACAAGACTTTATTGCCAAGTCAGGTGTAATTGGTTTTCTTGGACAGCTCAGAAATTGGCTCCAAGAGGGGCACCCATATCAGAATTGTTCTGAGCATCAACAAGAGCTGCCCTCTGAGGGCTGTCTCTGAAGACCGTGTGCACAGAGTGGCAGAAGCCTAGGGAACCATAAACTCTGGAACTGAGCCAGACTTGTGCCCTGACTTGAGAGCTGTGACCTCAATCAAGGTCCTTACCCTTGTGGAGCCTCTGTTTGCTCATCTTTAATGAGATGTTCATAATGTCCACTTTTCATGAGCTGTTATGAGAATCAAATTAAGTCATGGATGTGACAGCTCTTTTACAAATTGGCAAGCCCTGTACAAATATAAGGCACTATTACTTAAGTATGTTTGTCAAATTAATCTTGTTTTTTGATAGGCACACTTCCTACAAACACTGTCACTCCATGATCACATCATCAAAGCATAAGTGGGTAGGTCCATGTCTCTTCCCTTCTGCTCTCCTCAGGTTGCAGGTTTATTATCCCTTCAAGGCTGCTTTGCCCTTGGCCTTATGCTCATTTTACTTGACTTTCCAATACCCGAGCATGGACAAGGAGAATCAGAGAAGGCCAGTGGGACACTGTTTGACTCATTACCCCTGGCATTTCTAGCTCTCAGCAGCCAGTGAGGGCAGGCGGTGCGGGTAAAGGTGTGAGTGGTCTCAGTCTGGAGTGTCTATCTTGGAATTCTAAAAGGATCTGGTCAATTTACTATTTACCTGAAAGTTCTTTTGACATTTGAAACTCATTAAATCACCTTTCTCAGAACAAGGGAATCTGAATTCCCATGATGCATTTAAAAAGGGAAGATTTAAAACTACCAGTTATCTCACCTATAAAATGGGAGTAATAAATGTACCATCCTAATAAGTGGTTGAGTTGGGCTAAATTTTAGGTATTGGTACAGTCTGGCACATCAGGAGTGCTCAGTAAATGCTAGTTATTACTTTTGGTATTGTTATTAACAAAAGATTGGACTCTATTGACTCTCTAAGAAAGGTGTCAGTGTATGTGTCATCAGTGACTTTGATACATGAAACAGTACCTCAGCAGTAATGATCTACTATTACTCAAACATAATTTATAGATATAATTTCACCTTTTGGAATGTCTGCTTTTTTATTTGTATTCTACTTTTAATTCTTTTTTATTTTATTTATTTATTTATTTTTGGCTGTGCTGGGTCTTCATTGCTGCTCAAAAGTTTTCTCTAGTTGTGAAGATCAGGGGCTACTCTCTAGTTGCCGTGTGTGGGCTTCTCATTGCAGCGACTTCCCTTGTTACAGAGCACAGGCCCCAGAGTGCATGAGCTTCAGTAGTTTCAGCATGTGGACTCAGTAATTTCAGTTTGCTGGTTCTAGAGCACAGATTCAGTAGTTGTGGTGCCCAGGCTTAGTGGCCGGCCCTGAGGCATGTGGAATCTTCTCAGACCAGGTATAGAGCTCATGTCCCCTGCATTGGCTGGCAGATTCATAACCATTTCGTCATCAGGGAAATTCTTATTGGTGTTCATTCATCATATATTTATTGAGTGTTTACTATATGTAAGGCATTGTGTGTCCACTGGAGATACAACAGAGAACCAAACAGCCCTCATCCCCATGGAGCTTACTGTCTAGTGAAGGAGACAAGCAGTAAACAATTACAGAAATGAATATTCTGTTAGAACTGAAATGCAATGATGGGAAAGTATAATTCTATGAGATCAAGTAGCTGAGGGGACCTAATCTTGTGTGGGTGGATGGGGAACAGGTAGGGAGGATTCAGGGGAATTTTCTTTAAGTAAATGATAGATGTGCTGAGATCCAAATAATGAGCAGGACAAACATAGCAAAGGAGAAGGAGAAGCAGGTTCCCAGGGGAAGGAATGACAGAAGCAAAGGCCCAGAGTCTGGAAGAACAGGACATAGTCATGGCTGGAGGAGTGAGAGTGATGGGCTGTGGAGCAGAAAATGAGGTTGGGAGCTGGCAGGGACTGAAACAAGCAGGGCCTTGTAGGCCATGACAACAACTGTGGTCTTGACCCTCACAACAAAGGAAGCCATTGAAATGACTTAAACAAGAACATGAAATGACCAAATTCCTGTATTCAAAGTTCACTCCCACTGCACAGAGAAGCATGGATTGGAGGAAGCTTTGAATTTAATAATCTTTCATTCGACAAATATGAAGAATGAATCCAATTGGTATGGCAGAGACTCTAATTCTGCAGTTTTTATTAAGCCACCCAAAGTCAAGTCTTTTGTTAAAGATATAGAATCTTCACTGATCTATTACAGCTAGAAAGATGTAATAATTGTTTTTGTTGTTCAGTGGCTAAGTCATGTCCCGCTGTTTGTGACCCCATGGACTGCAGCATGCCAGCTCCCCGTCCTTCACTGTCTCCTGGATTTTGCTCAGATTTGTGTTCATTGAGTCAGTGATGCCATCTAATCATCCCATCCTCTGTCGCCCTCTTCTCCTCCTGCCCTCAATCTTTCCCAGCATCAGGGTCTTTTCCAATGAATCGGCTCTTTGCATCAGGTGGCCAGAGCAACAATAAAAACAGCAAAAATCTCCAGTATACCGGTGAAGTCTTCTGGGAACAATTCACTCTAGGCTTAAATTCTTTCTCCATCATTTGTTACAGTGTGACTTGGCCAAGTTGCTTCACCTCTCTGAATCTCACAAAATTTATCCTATGAGTAAGGAAAACATTTGTGGAGATTGTTAGAGGATTTAATGAACAGCTTTGGCAAATACCTTTTATTCACTTCTCTCTTGTTTGTCTATTTAGCTCCCTTCTTCTCCCAAATATTTTGAAATCCAGTAAGCTAGCACATTCTCTACTTAAAACATCTGCATCCACATCTATTAAACCCCTTCTTCCTGATCTAAGGGGCTTCCTGGGTTGCTCAAGTGGTAAAGAATCTGCCTGCCAATGCAGGCTCAACTCGAGTTCGGTCTCTGGGTCAGGAAGATACCCTGGAGGAGAAAATGGAGCCCACTCCAGTATTCTTGCCAGAATAATCCCATAGACAGAGGAGCCTAGTGGGCTACAAGTATGTGAGGTCCTAACCCAGGCACATCAACTGAGAATGCTATTAGAAAAGGAAAACTGCCTGGCCTCTTTCTTCCAAGTTTAAGGTGGGGTTGTTCTCCTGGGATAGCCTCAAAAGACAACAGCATTATTTCAGAGTAGATTCTACAAAGTGAGGTAATGGGGACTCAAAGAGGCCCTTGGGAGTGTCCATTCCCAGCTAGGGGTAAACACTATTCACTTTATTTTGACCTTTGGTTTTCTCATTTGCTAAGTAGTCCTCAAGGTCCCCACCAGCTCTGAGAGGCGAGGTGCAGAGAATGTGTGCATAAAGTTGGCAGCTTGCCAACACCACTTGCCCATGAGAGATTCAGGAAGCCAGGAGGATGGCACCTAAATGACCCCATGGCCATGTCAGTATGGCTACGTGAAAGGAACATGCCCTTCCTGAAATGTATGTACTTAAGAGGGACACCAACGATCTGAAAAGGAGTGGATTAGAATGGTGCAGTGGAAGAATATTGAATCAGGAATGTGAAATCCGGTTCCAGCTAAGGCTTTGTCAATTGCCAGTTATATAATATTGGGCAAGTAAATTGCTTAATCCCCATGAATCTCAAGTAATTTTGTTTTTCCTGTTGTTTGTTTTCAGCATTGTGGAACTGTCACTAATAATCTCTTCCCTATTTAGCTCACACATTTAATTCTCCACATTTCCTTCCTTTGTCTATTCATATTTTCAGAACAAACTAATTTCACTGTATATACTGTTCTGTAAATTTGTTTTTTAAATTTATTTAACAACATATAATGAGTATTGTTCCATGTCTTCAGGTAGTTTTCTTGTGTGTTTTTTAGGACTGCACAGTCTTCTGTTGTGATCCTGCACTTCTTTGCATGCCAGTCCTCACTTGTTGGTCATGGAGTTCCATTATTTAGAAATAGTGTTGCCAGATGCAAAGAAAAGGAAGGAATCTGAGCTCCTCAAATTGAGATCACACCTCTTGCTCTCTCCATAAATAGATCCATCTTTGTATCTGTCTCTGGCTGGAATCAAGACCCTGAAAACCGAAGGGACTGAAGGATTGGTGACTTAGGAAGAAGGCTAATTAGAACAGAGCCAGAGCTGTGTCTGTTTATTGAGGACTGACACTTTTACGTGTGCTAGAACAATTCTGTAATGTAAAGATTGTCGCCTAAGAACAGAACCACACTGTGCCACCCCTGCTGTGCTCCCTTGTCCACACTTTCCATCCCCTAACACCACTCCTTTCAAATACATCCCTCAGATACCTGCTGATTTATCCTCTCTGCAATTCTCAGTCACATATTAGCATTTTGTTATGAATGACCTAATCCTTATATTCTTAGGATGACCACCATTTATTCACACAGCCTTGCCTGTGTGCCATCAGGTCCTTACAAGATAGACAGACACTTGGAGATTAAAATTTAATGATCCCACAACACTATAAAGATACTCTGTACTAAGTGCTTATTTTATTGTAAACAGTCTTAAATTTTAAATACATTTTAAGTCTGCTAAACACTTTTTGCCAGCCTCTGTTCTTTTCCTTGGGACTTCCCTGGTGGCTCAGATGATAAACTGCCTGCAATGCAGGACACCCAGGTTCAGTCCCTGGGTTGGGAAGATCCCCTGGAGAAGATAATAGCAACCCACTCCAGTATCCTTGCCTGGAGAATCCCATGGACAGAGGAGCGTAGTAGGCTATAGTCCATAGGGTTGCAAAGAGTTGGACATGACTGAGTGCCTAACACACACACACACACACACACACTATTCCCTCTCACCCTCAAAAGCAGGACATACACTAGAAGCAAAATTTTTTACTTTCTTCTGGAGTGTGTGGGTTTATTTGCATTTCTATTAAGATGATGCTCTTCTCTGCCACTAAGTCACAATAACTGAAATGAGGGAGTGAGCTGGAAGACCTCTAATATCCTTTCTAAATGTAAAATTCTGTATCATTTGGACATCATATGTAAATGTTCCAGTGGGATGGATCTTTCTGTCAACAAAAATAAATTAACCAATAGTCAATCTAAGAAAGAAATAGAACATTTTATTCAAGCCAAACTGAGAATTATAACCAGGAAGACAGTCTCTCAGAGAGTGCAGAGAACAGTTCTGAAGAAGTAAGGGGGTATTTTGTGATTTGAAGTAAGTATGTGATTTTGGTGAAAGAGGTACATGCACTCAGGCACACATCTTGGTGAAAGGTTGCTGCTAGTCGTGAGGAACAGACATCTTAGTTAACTATAGTAGTGCTTTCCTAAGTATGGGAAGATGCCAGAATCCAGGTTCATAAAAAACTTCTCCTGAAATTATGTATCTGAGGGCCAGTTCTGTCAGTTTTCCCAGAGCATAGAGTGCTTCATCCTGAACTTCACCCTGAATTCCTTTCAGGGTGTATTGTAGGTCAGCAGCCCTGCAGAGGCAAATGACTAGATTCATGTAGTACTAGGTTGTGGGCAACATTCTTTATTTTGCCATCCCTTCCCCTTCATGGGCTTCCCTGGTGGCTCAGACTATAAAGAATCTGCCTGCAATGCAGGAGACCTGGGTTTGATCCCTGGGTTGGGAAGATTCCCTGGGGAAGGGAATGGCTACCCACTCCAGTATCCTTGCCTGGAGAATTCCATGGACAGAGGAACCTGGTGGGCTACAGTCCACAGCATTGCAAAGAGTCAGACACGATTGAAGTGACTAATACTTGCACTTCCTTTCTTTCCCTTCAGTCTTTAATTTCGACCAAGGTTTGGGTGGCCTTTTGTGACCAGTTCATCCCATGGTGTTAGGAATGTTCATTCCCAGGTCAGGTGAGGATTTTATTGATAGGCCACTCCATGTGCTGTTACTGGACTTGGCTACTTTTTAACAGTAGTCAAAAGCCTCTGAATCACCTGTATTACTAGTCTTTTATGGTCTAAGAAAAATGGTTCTCTCTTATTGCTTCTTTCTGTATCTAGAGCTACACTATACAATCATTGATCTTATAGGACTATACATTTGGTCAATTGTTTCAAGTCACCTAATCATTGTTAATCTTATTGGAGGCTCAGTCACACATTTGGTAATGCAAGAAATAATAATCTTACAAAATGGGCAGAATACAAGTAATATAGCTAGTAACATTAATAGGATCATAAGTAAGTATTTAAGCTAAGAACTTCCATTACGTGGTGCCCAGTATCTTCCCAAGTCAGCTGACCAGTCTCCACTAGTTGCTATCTTTAAGGGAAATAATATATTGGCATTTGTACATAAAGTTCATCAAAGATGTCTGCACATGCAGGGCAAGTGGTAAAACATTGTGACCTGTAAGGTCATCCTTACAGGATTGAGAAAGAAATGTTACTGTCGAGATGCATGAGACAAGTGCTCGGGCCTGGTGCACTGGGAAGACCCAGAGGAATCGGGTGGAGAGGGAGGTGGGAGGGGGGATCGGGATGGGGAATACGTGAAAATCTATGGCTGATTCATATCAATGTATGACAAAACCCACTGAAATGTTGTGAAGTAACTAGCCTCCAACTAATAAAAAAAAATAAAAAATAAAAAAAAGAAAGAAATGTTACTGTCTAGGGAGCTACAGGGCTGATACCAGAAGAAAACTTAATTTTTATTTCTAAGAGGGTATTTCTGCCATTGGGGAGGTCTGGTTAAGGCATAATGCACAACAGAGAGCAGGGAAAAGGCAAAAACGGGAAGAGAAAATTTTTTTGTCTAAATTTTTCTTGTCTTGACTTAAAATATGAATTATTTAATTTCTGTTGTTATACTTTCTTTTGTAAAAAGTGCACACTAAAAAAGTTTTGTACTTACTTACAAATGAGAGATTTAAGCCAAACGTATTCTAAGATGCCTTCTGGCCCAGGTATGACTGGATTCTAATTACATATTCGTTCTGCTTATAGTATGTCACTGGTCTTACGTTATCAATAACCCCTGGAGGAGCGAGGACCCTCTGCTGGGATCCTCTAAGCCCAGCATAGGCGCGAAGGGGCGGCCCTTTGGAGGAGTGGCCAGCCTGGACCAGGAAGGCTCAAAGACAGCATCCCCTTTCCGCGGGGCCAGGCCGGAGGGCCTCTCCTCCAGCCCCACCGCATCTCAAGTCAAAACAGCCTCTCTTCCCTGCTGACGCCACGGCCGTGATGGGGCTGAAAATCGATCTTCAATCTTTCTGCTCCAGCACAGCCGGCTCCGCCGCGGATGCGGGCGCGGACGCGCAGGCTGAAAGGCCGAGGGCGGCACAGGGGCGGCGGGCGGGCTGCTGACGGCGGAGAAACGAGCAAGCCCGCGGTCGGTGGGGCGTTCTCTCACCGCACGGCGCTGGCCACAGGACGGTGGTTGAGTCCCCAGGTGGTGGGCGGTGGGTGGGAAGGAGAAGAGGGACCCTGTCACAAACGAGGGGAGGGGACAGGAAGAGTGGCCATTCTAAGCCCAGCCTCTACTGAGGCTCCGCCTGCGTAGACGGATCCTCAGTACCACGACTCAACTCAGCCAGCATACAAATGAAGAGACCAATAATGCCCAGGGTGCGGGCAGCAGCTGGTCTCCGGGGGCAGGGGCGAAGCCAAGACTAGAACCAGGGTCTCCAGACCCCGTCTAGACCACTGTCTCCTCCACCAGATTCCTTTAGCCCAAGGGCTTTCTCTTGGTTTCTTCACTAGCAGGCTTCCAAGTTGTTGCATTCACCCATCAAATTGGTGGCTTTGCACGTTTGGAATCTCCCTATGAAATCTATAGCAAACTTTCCTTGCTGTTCTGCTTGCCGTCAGTTCAGATTTTCTGCAGCTTCCTGAGTGTAACCATCTGCCGTGCGTCACCTTAGAGATGTCAGCAAATGTTTTGACCATGGTCTCATGTTAAGAGTGTGTCACACAGCTAATCTCATCCACCCTGTGGACAAGATGCTAACTGCATCTGGGACAGTTCCATTTCTCTAATCAAGCTGTTGGGTGGCTTGCCTGGCTTTCTGAAGCAGTCCTGCCTCATCATCATACACTTGCTGTTTGAAGGTAGCCATGCTGCAAGTGAACTAAACCAGGTGACTCCTAGGACCAGAGGGAAATGATAAAGTGATGTGCATGCGGGCTGTCACTTCAGTTGTGTCCTCTGCGATCCCATGGACTGCAGCCTGCCAGCCTCCTCTATCCATGGGGATTCTCCAGGCAAGAATACTGGAGTGGGTTGCCATACCCTCCTCCAGGGCATCTTCCCTACCCAGGGATTGAACCCATGTCTCCTGCAGCTTCTGAATTGCAGGTTGATTCTTTACCACTGAGCCACCAGGGAAGCCCTGACAAACTGACAGCTCTGCTCAACTCAAGTGGGGAGTCACTGTCTTCATCATATAAGAACCAAGGTTTCTTGAGCATTTACTATGTGATAGGTTCTCTGCCAGATTCTCACAAGTGTTACTTTAATATCACCATTACAGCAACCCTGCTATTGTTATTCCAGTGTTGTTATACAGATGAGGAAACAAAGTCACAGAAATTAAACAACTTGCTCCAAGTCACCAACAGTAGTTGTTGAAGCAGAGATTTGAATCCCAGGTTCATCCTGAACCTGTGCCTTCAAAGGTTATGGCCTGTTGCTGCTCATAATAGAATAAATGTTTTGGTGTAAAGGAAAGGATGCTCCATGAGGAATGAGGAAACAAGCCTTCCATTCACGCTCTACTGCTGTGGGCAAGTCACCTCACCTTGTTTTTCAGGTACATGAAACCCCTGAGAAATATAGAATTATGTGCATGTTTCTGGGATGAGCAGCCATAGTTTTCATCAGCTGAATCTCAGTTAGATTCATATACCCTCTCTCCCCTGCAAAAAATAATATGTATGTGTAAGAGTTCTCTGAACTATCTTAACTTTCTACCCTTTTCCATGCCAGTGTACTCCAAATTCTCTTCTGACATTTTAGACAATGATGCAGTTACAGCTGCAGACTCCAGGACCTTTCTCTGGTTCAGGCATGTGAAGGGCTCCTGGCTGCACAAGGAGTCCTTTCAAGCACACCCGCATGTCCAGATAGCAATCACAGGAAAGACGACATTGGAATAAGATCATCAAATTCACCCTCCACCTCCTTGCAACACCTCAGCATTTTTACTTTAGCCTGTTGTATTCTTTACTTGCAATAAGACTGTACTGTTTATATAGAAGCCCCAGGAAGAGATTTCAGAATCCTTTTTTTTTTTTTTTTACTACAAAAAGAATTCTAGTAGCAGAGCCTCCAGCAGGCTTGGGGTAAAGTGTCCATTCATTAGTGAGCATCTTCTGTGTCCTGAGCAGGGAACCTGATAGACCAGACCCCTGATTGCATGGAGACTCAGAAGGACCCTGGCAGGGAAGTGTTAGAATGATGCATGGAGACAGGAGAGTGAGACCTGGGGAATCAGGAGGGGCCTTCTTGAGAGGTGGTGTTTGAGCCATTCACTAAGGACAAGATGGAATGGATTAAGCAAGAGGTACAGATCAGAGAGGAGGAAGAGCATTCCAAGCAGAGGAAACAGCTAGTGGGTACAGCCTAAGATGATAAAGAACCTGTTGGGGGAACTTAAGGGCTGGGCAGGCTGGAGCGCCGAAAGAGGGAGAGCAGGGTAGGCTCTCTCTGCACCTACGGATGAGGCTGCCTGTGTATTCAGCGCTTCCAGAGTCAAGAATCATGGACCCCAGTGCCAACTATGACACTAATTGGCTGTGTGACATTAGTAAGGCAGGTAACATCTCTGAGCTTTCATTTCCTGAGCTTAAACATGAGAACTTTGAACCAGTTGGTTTCTAAAGTTCTCTCTGTTTCCACTTTCCAGTGACTTTGTGACGTTGAAAAAAGTGAAGTGATCTGTAAAAAAGCGGGAAAAAAAATGGCTGCTGCTAGCCAGGAGCAGGGTGGCACTGTCAGTGAGACCCTGGTGTTCTTCTGTTGCACATAAACCACTTCATAGAACAATACCGTCCAACATGGCCATTCTGTGACTGTGATGGATAAGGACAAAAATAGGCCACTCTGTGATCACATCTGAACATGGACCAAAAAAAAAAAAAAGACATTAACATTGTTTCCACTCCACAGTCACATCTGGACATGAAAAAAAAAAAAAAAAAATGAACACTGTCTAAACCTCAGAAATGACCAAACATCTCCCTATCCTGGCTCAGATGACTGCTGCCTCTTTAGAGTGAACTTCAGCTTCACTCAAATCTTTCCTCCTTCTAGACAAAATTTACTAAGATACACAATCATAGAAGGACCCCTGCTCCTGACAGCAAGCAAGCTCTGCTTCCTTAAACCCTTCCCCAAATCACCACGCACAAGCCCCAACCCTGTTAAGTCCTTGCTAACAGTCTACATCTCTGCAGTGAGTAAAGAACCCCCTTGTCCAATTGCAGGGGTGTTCCTCGAGCAGGGTGGGACTAGGGCCACCATAGCAAGCAGCACCTTTTACATTTTACACCCTCGCTGCCTCTTCTTCCTCACCCTAGTTCCAGCCCCATCCTGTTGTTCCTTGGCCAAAGGATGTTACATCAGCCTTTTCTACTTCTGATGTTCTCCTCTAATCTCAGCCCAGGCACCCAGTTCTGGGCCTCGGGATATTAGGAAGTGGAACCTTGAAGTAGGGGAGGGGAAGAGAGTGAGGAAGGAAAATGCAAGAGAACAGCATCACCAGGGAATTTGCTCCCATCCATCCAACAATGAGGGAGGGTCTTCCCTGGTGGTTCAGTGGTAAAGAATCCACCTACCAATGCAGGAAACCTGTGTTCGATCCCTGGGTCAGGAAAGGGAAGATCCCCTAGGGAAGGAGAAGGCAGCCCACTCTAGTATTCTTCCCTGGAGAATTCCATGGACAGAGGAGCCTGGTAAGCTACAATCCATGGGGTCACAAAAGAGTTGGACATGACTTAGCAACTAAACAGCAACAAGAACGATGAAGGAGCAGAATTAAGACGGTCTCCAGAGTGGACATTTCTTCCCTCACTGGAAGCCCTGGGTTTTCTCTTTCAGGCCTGCAGCACCCCCACCCATCCCCCACCAGATCGAGCATGGGCTACATGGGAGGTAGTGGTACTTCTGTTTCCCAACCAAACCACAGCAGTCATACCCTCCCTCAGAGTCATCTTCACAGGAAGATAGCTGGCTCCCAGAGAACTGACTCATTTGGCAGTGTTGATGGGGGCAGAAATTGCTGCTGGTGGTGATTCAGCTTCTCAGCTTGGACTTCCCATCCTTAGCTAAAGTGTTTTCACTGTGGGGAGAGTCCCACTGGACAACCCACTCTACTCTGTTCATGCAAACAGATGGTAAACAAATACCACCCCTGACACCTCCTGAGTCAGATGGCAACCAGGGGGAAGAAGTGACCTGTTTCTCGGCCACAGGACCGACTGTTGGACTCATTCCTCTGAGAAGGCTAGTGGAGTCAGCTCCTTTTAACCTGCAGAAATCATTGCTCACACCAGGCGCATAACTATTTCCAAAGCTGTCAGCATAGTCATGGCAAAAGTAGAGTTTTCTCCATGTTCCGTGTGATCCAGGGGTCAACAGACTTTCTCTGTAAAGGACCAAACAGTTAACATTTCAGGCTTTGTGGACCAAACAGTCTCTGGATGGACCAAACCATCACTACGCAGATCTGCCCTTTTAGCCCCAAAGCAACCACAGATAATATGCAAGTGTATATGCATGCCTATATTTCAAGAAAACTACAAAAACAGGTGGGCCAGATTTGGTCCCCTGGCTTGGTGTGCTGACCCTTGGTCTACTGTAATCGACACATGAGCACAGCTGGATAAGAGCAGGAATAATAACCTTACCTGTAACTTGTAAAAAAGCTTTCTTTTTCATTAGAAAGATAAGACTTTTTAAAAAGTTAAAAACTTCCAAAAGACAAAGAAAAGAAAGAGAGAGAAGAAAGCAAAAATAAGAGAATAGAATTAAAATTCTATTTCAAAAAAGGAACGAGGACCTTTTTTGAGATGGGGGGAGCTCTTTGTAAAGCCTCTGGTGGCTGCTTCTTACCCTGAGCTTCAGGGCTTCAGGAGCCCCTCACTGGCTCAGGGGCCGTCAGAGAGCAGAGAGTATACTGGATGGCCAGGGATTCAGTGTTCAGGACTGTTCCAGTTCCTGGGGAAGAGAGGCCTTTCTGAGCCCCTGGAAGGACTCAGAGAGATCAGAAGAGACCAATGATGCTAAACAGGGAGTATTTGTGAAGGTGACTTCTAATGGCCCCGTGTGAACAGGGTCCTGCACCTTCCTGGGCTTCTGGGGTTAATGTACTGGCTGTGAGGAGTATGTACCTCAAATTTTGCAAATTTTAAAATGGTTAATACTGAAAGATTTAGGTTTAAAAATAGAGCTCCCAAGATTCTGCAGGGAAAGGGAAAGGAGGATGGAAACCCCTCCATTTCTTGGGAGAAAGGGCAAGAAGTGGCCAGTCTGTGGTAAGTGGCCATTTTCTCTAGTTCACAGAACATGTGTCCTGCTTATGCATGCATTTCAGAAAGTTACTCTAGCAAGAGAGCAATGATTTCTGAATTGTTTCCTGGAATACTAGTGTCATAAAATGTTAGCAATTATGGCATGAGAAAAATTTCAAGGAAACTGAAGAAACTGTTGTTGTTCCTGTGCATTTTTGTTTTGCTAGGTTATGCTGGTGGGGGCAGACAGGAGTGGAGGGAAGCAATTATAGTATTGTGGGGGGAAAAGTTTCATTCTGAAAGTCATATTTTAGGAAACAGATTTTTCAGGGCCAAGAATAGACTATTCACCTGAGCTAATGCAGTGTTTCTCAAATTTAAGTGTACAACAGAGTCACCAAGAGGGCCTGTTAAAACACAGGTTGCTGGGTCCCACCCACAGAATTTCTAATTCAGTAGATTGGGGTGAGACCAGGAACTTGCATTTCTAACAAGTTCCCAGGTGATGCTGCTGCTGCTGCTGCTGCTGATCCAAGGACCTCACGTGGCCCTGCACCCAGCCTGATAGGTATGAAGCTCTTTATACAGTCACAGTTCTGCCTGAGGGGTCCCACATTACAGAGAATCAACTAAATGGGTTTCCACCATGTGTGAGGATGTGTCGCATATTCCAGCTTCAAAGTCAGGCTTATAGGAACATAGACGTGATTTATTTGGAGAAGGTTTATCACTTTGAGACAGGCTTTCTCCAGAAGAGCAGCAGGTGTCATTAACAATAGAGCATCTTCTCATAGGGGCAATGGAAGGTGGCGTGTTGCAAGATTTGTTTTTTTAATTAATGGCTCATGATTCTTCTGTGCAGAGTTAGAGAGGCCAGTTAATAAGTCCTTAAAATTTTCCTGGCATTTCCTGACAGGGAGACATGGTCCTTAAAAAACGGGAACAAAATCCAAAATGAACTTCACAGGGTGTAATAGTTCTTCAATAATAATATAATATTCAGTTCAAATGGTTGCACTGTGACATATTTGGGGATTTAAAACATACAAATGTAAGTTTGGATAGGACTGTTCAATCAAATGTATATTAGAAAAATGAGGAGGACCTAAATGACAGAATGTGGACGTGAGTCAGCTAGAGTGTGGAGTTATGGGCAAAAGGCGGCAAACGCATCCTGAGATCTGTCATGGAAGGACTGGGATGTGGTATACCCCAACCTGAGGTCAGCCTCAACCACGGTACCAAGTTTTGTTAGCATACTCTACAAAATGACATAAAAGAGAAAGTCCATGGGATATGAGTGTATTACCTCTTTAGAAAATATTTGAGATAACCCTAAGCAGAAAGATTTTAAAGAAATTTGGGTTGCTAAGCCTGGAAAAAAATGAAGCCACTCTATTCTACCTTTAAATGATTGAGAGTTTTCTACCTCTGGTCTTTCACTGCAGTGGTAAAATAAGCAAGAGGGAACAGCCCTAATTTTTAAAATGTATGTAATTTTCATTAACTTTGAGGAAAACATCTTCTTGAAAGCAGGATGATAAAACACTGGGGGTATGTCATTTTGGCCTTGCAAATGTGCAAGAAGCTAATAGCAGTTATCCATTTCAAGTTTCTTCAGAATTTCTTAAGCTGTTGCATGATTCCTGCACAGTCCTGGAGCAAACTTGAAGGAAAGGATGGCCATTTACTGCAACAGTCCAAATGCCCATCAGTGAGAAAGTGCAAAAGTATGATATATTCACACAGTGGACTATTATACAGCAGTCAAATGATGAACTACAGTAAAACACAGTCATATAGGCTAATCTTATTGATATAATATTAAGCCAAAAAAGTCTCAGAAGATTACAGCATGATACACTTGTATAAAGTTCAAAACTAAAGACAATTTTAATACTTTTTAGGAATACAGATGGACACAATATCACTATATAAAAGGAAAGCAAGAGATGACCACAATATAAAAGACTGGCAATACCAAGGGTGGGCAAGGATATGGATCAGTGGAAATTTTCATATGCTGCTGATGGGAAGATAAACTGGTTACAGCCATTTAAAAAACATTTTGCATTATCTACTGGAGCTAAACATACACAAACTCCATGACCCCACATTTCCACTTCTAGGTATATACTCAACATATTTCACCAAAAGGCATATTCAATAATATTCACAGCAGCACTATTCATTAAAACTCGAAACAGTTCATCAACAGGGAGGTGGATAATGTATTATACAATCATATAAAATTATATGTAACAGTGAGGAAAACAAACTGTGGTTACATATAACAATGCAGATGAATCTTGCAAAAACAATGTTGGACAAAAGGCAGACACAAAAAAGTATATATTGTGTAATTCCATTTATACAAAGTTCAAAAATATGGAACACTGGTTTGCAATGTTAAGAGGTCAGGCTGTTGGTTGTGAAGTGTGAAAGTGTTAAGTCACTTAGTCATGTCCAACTCTTTGCAACCCCATGAACTTGTAGCCCACTAGGCTCTTTTGTCCATGGAATTCTCCAGGCAAGAATATCAGAGTGGGTAGCCATGCCCTTCTCTGGGGTCGGGCTGCTGATTACCTTGGGTGAAGGGTAATGACTGGGAGGAGTCATGAGTGAGACTTCAGGGATTCTGGTTCTTTTCTGGATCTGGATGCTGCCTACATGGATATGTTTACATTGTGCCAGTTCTCTTATGATTTGTACATGTCTGATGTCTTAGATATAAATTAAAAGTTTATTTTGAGAGAGAGAGATAGAAGTGAGATGAGGTAAAAATGAGAGTTAAAAATAAGAAAAAAAAGTATGGAGGATATGAAGAAGTAAAAGTATCCATAGGCATATTTTCAAAATATATTTCAGAGTATATATGCTAAGCACGTGCATGCTTAGTCACTCCATCATGTCTGACTCTGTGTGACCCTATGGACTGTAGCGCGCCAGGCTCCTCTGTCCATGGAAATTCTCCAGGCAAGAATACTTGAGTGGATTGCCATGCCCTCCTCCGGGGGATCTTCCCAACTCAGGAGTTGAAACAGGGTCTCCTGCACTGCAGGCAGATTCTTTACCAGCTGAGCTACCCAGGAAGCCCATATATACTAAAACTAGATAGTAAAATCTTAGTAAAATCTCTTTTTTGCAATGTTTTTCATTTTTGGTAAATGTTTATGTTTTGTATTACCATCCTTTTAAGTAAAATTTTATAATAATGCCTTCCTCTGATTTAAAAGTAATACTTTTTTTTCAAAATCAAAAAAAAAAAAAAAACCACAAGGAAAAATACAAATCTCATCACTGAGATCTAATCACTCATCATTTTGATGTGCATCTTCCCAGTCTTTATTATGATTTAAAAAGTCTTTAAGCAGGTGTTCTGGGAGGTGAGGGGGGGGGAGGAAAGCAAAGAAATGATGAATGCATGGTTTAGGGTGATGGTTTCTTTGGTGGGAGGGAGGCAGACAGTATACAAGAGGGGAACATGGATTTCTACCAATGTTCTTTGCTTTGGATGTTAGATTTTATTCATTATTAAAAATAACTCAGAAGTAAAGAAATAAAAGTGGGTCAGTAAAGAAATTGGTCAAAAGGTATAATCTTCCAGTTATAAATAAGTCATGGGAATGTAATGTACAACATGGAGACTATAGTTAATAATATTGTATTGTATATTTGAAAGTTGCTAATGAAGTAGATTTTAAAAGTTTCATTACAAGGAAAAAAAAAAGCTTGTGACTATGAATGGTGATGATGTTAACGAAGCTTATTGTGTGATCATTCCACAATATACACAAATGTCAAATGAATCATTATGTTACACATCTGGGACTAATATAATGTTATGTGTTAATTATATCTCAATAAAAAAAGAAATAGTAGGGTCTTCCCTGGCAGTCCAGTGGTTAAGACACGGTGCTTCCACTGCAGAGGGTGCAGGTTCAATCCCTGCCATGAGAATTAAGATTCCACGTGTGTGACCAAAAAAAAAAAAATTGGTTGAAAGAAAGAAAGAAAAAAGAATATCTCTAGAAGATGCTAGAGAATCAATGAATAGTAAAGCTAATTTAAATGGTAAAAGAACTCAGCAAGGTATCTGATATATAATTGACATATGAAACACAATAGCTTTCACAGACACAAACAATGACCAGCTTAAGGACATAACTGTAAAGGAAGACCCATTTATAACAACAAAGGTGATTAAATACTTAGGAATAAACTTGACAAAAATGTGCAAAACCTAAAAGATGAAACACTCAAAAATTAGACTTGAACAAAAGGTAAGGCATTTCTGTTCTTAGATAGGACAATTCTTCATCATAAACGTGAAACACAATCCCAGTAAAAATATCTACAAGCTGTTATCTGTGGAGCTGACAAGTTGATGCTAAAGTTCTTAAGGAAAAACAAACATGCAGTAATAGCTGGGACACACTAAGAAATACAAGCTACAAAGTTGGACCAGTCCACCAGGTGTCAAACTGTACTAGGTATGAAACTATACTATACGTTCCCATAATGAAAATAACATACTACTGCCAAAAGAATAGACCTATAGACCAGTAGAATAGAATAGAAAGATCTGAAGTGTATCTGAATAAATATGGAGATAATAAATGTGGTATCTTAAATCGTGGAACTGAAGATGGGCTTTCTAATAACTATTGCTGGCACAAGGAGGCAGCCACTTGGAAAATAGATAAAATTAAACCCAAACCTTAGGGTTTAGCTGATGGCTCAGAAGTTTATAATCTGCCTGCCAACGCAGGAGGCACTGGTTCAATCCCTGGTCCAGGAAGATCCTACAGGCTGCGGAGCAACTAATCGTGTGTGCCACAACTCCGGAGCCTGTGCTCTAGAGCCCTGGAGCCACAACTACTGAGCCCGTGCATCCTATAGCCAGTGCTCCACAACAGGAGAGGCCAGTGCTACTCTCCCTGCATTGCAGCTGGAGAGTAGCCCCAATTTAACACAACTAGAGAAAAGCCTGTGCAGCAGTGATAACCCAGTGCAGCCAAAAATAAACAAATAAATAAAAGATGGACAAGGATACAGCAGGAAAAAAAAAAAAGATCCATACCTTACACCATATACTAAAATAAACTCCACACTCTTTAGGAAACTAAATGTAAAAAAGAAATTGATTGAAAATAATTTAATAAACTAGAAAAAATATGGTGAATTTCTCTATAAACTCAATGTAAGGAAAAGCTTTCCAACACTGACTCAAAATCCAAAGGCAGTAAAAGATATAATTCATAAATTTGGGTACATGAAAGTGTTTTTTTAAATTGCATGGTAAGATAAAATAAAAAAAGAGCTGCCAAACTAGAAAACATTTGCAACATATATCACAGATACAGGGCTAATCAGTAATATATAAAGAACTCTTAAAATTTGAGGAGAAAGGACCAAAACTCTGATGAAAAAATGGGAAAGATATAAGAACAGGAAAAAAAATCAAAATAATAAAGAAATAAAAACGGACCAGGCAAAGGCCAATGATGAGGCCGTGTCACCAACCATGGATTAATCCAATTTTGTGCACCTGAGGTCCAATTAAAACTATGAGAATTCCCACAATAGATTTCAGGCTGTAATTGAAAGTAAGTTTACTCTTTCAAAGACCTAAAATAATAGTAAGACATACTAGGGTACACTGACAAACCAGAAAAAAAGAAAGAAAGAAAGAAAATTACTTCCTTTTCATTATTAAACCTTACAATGAGTTTTTTCAATGAGTTCTGAGTTCCAGTTCCTACACGTGATAAAACTGGCCACCACAATCCAAACATCAGTAGGTCAGAAGGCTTCAGTATAAACTAGATAAACTTCTCAGGTCCCTTCTACCTCTAAAATTTCTTTAGTTTATTTTAAACTAATGTCCTAGTGTCCCAGGCTGTTTAAATCTACTCACTCAGTGAGGAAATAATGACTTTCCAGGCCCCTTCTTCCTAATTACACAGGGAGTTTCACCTGAGGATACTTATTGCCTGCAACAAAACACCAGATTCATGCATTTGTTTGTGTGTTTGTATTCCTATCACCGTTTATAAAAATGAAAGATTTAACATGGTGAGGAAATTGGAGTGAAACAAGAGCAGTAAGAAATAAGAAAAAGTAATACCATAAATAATATTAGAACACAAAAATGCACGCTTCTAGTTTCTATGTTAGCTACAGTGGGGCCACAAATTTGGCTTGCAGCTTCCTAACAGCTGGAGCAGAGAGGGACACAGGAGATAAAAGATTCATAATGTCTATAAAGTAATTTGGGCAGTTTTGCCAAAGACCAGGATTCCGTTTACTTAGAGATGTGGTATGCTGCAGTAGCTTCCAGTGGTTCACAAGAGCCTGTGGTTAAACATCAAGGATTTATGCAAGTTGTTTGTTAAGCCATTGGTAGCTTGAATTCAGCCATGGTGGGAATGTTCAGTAAACACTACAAATCAGGGCATTTGGGGGTTTGTTTGTTTGTTTGTTTGTTTTTAATTTTTTTATTAGTTGGAGGCTAATTACTTCACAACATTTCAGTGGGTTTTGTCATACATTGATATGAATCAGCCATAGATTTACACTTATTCCCCATCCCGATCCCCCCTCCCACCTCCCTCTCCACCCGATTCCTCTGGGTCTTCCCAGTGTACCAGGCCCGAGCACTTGTCTCATGCATCCCACCTGGGCTGGTGATCTGTTTCACCATAGATAGTATACATGCTGTTCTTTTGAAACATCCCACCCTCACCTTCTCCCACAGAGTTCAAAAGTCTGTTCTGTACTTCTGTGTCTCTTTTTCTGTTTTGCATATAGGGTTATCGTTACCATCTTTCTAAATTCCATATATATGTGTTAGTATGCTGTAATGTTCTTTATCTTTCTGGCTTACTTCACTCTGTATAAGGGGCTCCAGTTTCATCCATCTCATTAGGACTGGTTCAAATGAATTCTTTTTGTTTTTCACTTGGCCTTCAAAGAACTGGTTTGCCAGCACACCACTGCATGTTCCCATGGTCCTTGTAGGGGGACACAGTTTTGAGGCCAGAAGAGCTGCAAGTAGGAGAGAGAAGGGCTTGGTGTGCAAGTCTATTGAGTTCAGCAGAAATACTCCCTCGGGAGGAGAGAGAGAACATACATGCTCAAAACCGGAAAATGACTCTAGTTTGCATCAGTGCTCACCTCTCCCACCTCAATCCTTCCTTCTCCCCGGTATTACCTTTTGGAATTTCATAGCTGGGGTTACAAAAAATGCTAGGTCCAGGGAGAGGCAGACATACCTTCCCATTCAAAAATGCATCCAGAGAGACTGGGAAAGGCTCAGGTGAAGGGTTTTATGCTTTCATCTACGTCAGCACTTCCCCAGCCTGTACTTCACAGCATTGTAACAAATGTCCTGAAGGGAGAAAAGTGTCCCAGGCTGAAATAAATTTGGGAATGAGTGGGTTAAGATGAAGCAGCTTTCTTTACTGCAAGACTTATCAGAGCTTTTGGGAGGTGAATGTGCCCTTATGGCAAGAAGTACACAACCTTATTTTACCCACAAAATACCTTGTGGTGGCAGGTCATCTTGGGGAACCAAGCTGAAAAATGCCACCCTGGGTTGTCAGGGTTCCCTGAGATTTTGAAAGGCAATACTGAGACATTACTCAAAAGAAATAGTTCTTTCACATAGGACTTGAAGCTCTGACATTTTTCTGTATAAAAACATGACTTGCATGTCTTTACTTTTCACCTGATCGCTTCTTGGCCTTTTGGCTAAGATCAAGTGTACTTTTCACCTGAACCATTTCATTAAGTCTGAGGGTGTCCACACATCTATCAGCAGAGCTTTCTTAAAGGAAACATTTCTGGACAAGGAATTTCGTAACTTGTGTCTCACACCCCCAGGAACTCATTCAGTTCTGCCATGGAACAGCACAGGCAAAATCAAAGCCCAAAGCCAGTGTCCAGTTATTTTCAACTCACGAGATTCTCAATCAGAGAAATGAGCATTTCTTATCATTTTTTAACTTGGAATTTTCACCCCCTCAACTCTCATTCTACTTTTTCTTCTTCTGTCTCTTTTTCCAATAGTGTGTATCATGCCCTGAGCCCTCCACACATGTAGTCATTCAGTCATTCACGGAACCCCTCCAGGTCCCAGGCCCTGCATCAAGGAGCTCATAGTAGAACATTAATGAATGTCCATTTCCTCTCCTATTCATCTTCTTTATTTGCTTTGTCTGAGCTCTCTCCCCCACTTTGCTCGGCACCCCTGCTGCTCCTCCCCACTCAAGTCCATCCTTCCTTTCTTGTCCCTTCCCTGGTAGCTTTTTCCAATGACTAACAGGAACCCAACTCAGCTGGTTTTTATCACGCTCCTGTCCTTGCATTTTCCAACTCAATTAAGCCATTACCAGAGCTAAATGAGGCATGGACTCTTCAAAAGTCACACCTGTCGTCAGGGAGATGGAGGGTAAGAACCTGTGCAGCTGGTGGGCGGTGGTAAGCAGGGCTGGAGAGAGGCAGCCGAGTGTGACCTGGCAGTCTGTGCTCCCGCAGTGCTGAAAGAGGGCCCTCATGGTAAAACACGATGTCCCCTGCTTTCAAATAGAAAGAGTGAAGTCTGACACAGAACTGAGGTCAGTCACATTGGTGATCACAGATAAAAGGTCCCTAATTCTTTGGCAAATGTGTATCAGGTGCTTATAATAACCCACATTGTGGACGTGTCCTCAGCAAGAGGTAAAAAACCTGTAACCAGAGCCAGCTCGATGGGGATTTGTGATTATCAGTTGAATTTTCTCAGGTTTTTCCCTCCTGTTCACCCTCATTAAAACATACACGTTTCATCTTTCTGCAGTGGTGGCTTCACACCTTACTGTTTGTATTCTTCAAAATCAGAATGATGAAAGAGGGCAAAGATTACAGTACAATAAACCAGAGACAAATCAGTGTACTTGCCCTAGGAAGAAAAATGATAAGTGATCTCTATTGGAAATCAATTTGGGTTTCATAATCACCTTTTTTCCAGGCAACCTAGAATTTTTATTTCTACAGGCTGGGAGTTGAGAAATTATAGTTTCTGAGCTTGTTGTGCTTCTCATTTACTAAGTGATTTTATGTTCAGAAGGCCTGTGCCTTGGTTTTCTCTCATTGAAATGTGGGCAAAACCATTCTCCTCTAGAGTTACAGAATTTCTCAAAATGTTAAAGCCATGGGGCAAGAGCCAAGATTTCTTTTACGAAAATTGAAGTGTTTCTGTGTTGACCCCCTAACCTTGCCTCGCTGCCCTGTGCTAATTTGTCCTTGACTCTGGAATTTGGATGAGCCATCCAACTTTTTGGACAAATGCAAGTTCAACAGGTATTTTTTGAGCACCCATTCAGTACCAGCTTCCTGGTTCCATGCTGGGGATGCAACTGTGATCTTGAAGCCCCTTCCCTTGGGAACTTTCAGTCTTGTGGGTTGACCCCTTCCCTGTCCCATCCTAGAATTGCCCAGCCAGTCCCTAGTTTTAACTGGTTATGCTTCGTTTATTCATTCGGCAAATATCTGTGGAGCATCTACTAAGTTCCAGGCACTGTGCTTGGTGGCTGTTTACAATGAGGAAAAGAGACAGCCCCCCACCCCCCACCCCTTGAAGCTTCCAGCCCCCACTATGAATTAACTTTGTCTCGTGGCAGTCACCAGAAAGAATGTCACTCCTCCCTTTGTACTTTCTCAATGCTTAATTCATTCTTCTTCTTAGCATTTGTATCACTGTAATTATAATACACCATCCTGTCTCCTTTTAAACCTTGAGCACCTTGAAGACAACAATCTCAACTTTCTTTCCTCAATACCTTGCACTCCCTAGTGTCTAGCAAATAGAGGAGCTCAATCAATGTTTTTTGAGTGAATAAATAATTGCATGAATTTAGAAGCTCATGAACTTGTGGAACCATAGACCAGTCTGCTCTGACCTCCCATCCCAAGTCTCTTGGATGAGGAGCTCAGTGATCAATCAATCACCTGTCAGTACTAAAACACTCATGACTTCAAGGACCTTCTAAATTAAAACCAGCTAGTCTGAGTCATTTCTTCTTCTGTCTGCCATTGAGATAAAGAAGAAATACTAGCTTCAGCTTGTGTTTGAGATACTTTTTGCAGGAGGTAAACATGATTATATATGCTTCAAGTGAAATGAACTTATAGTTAGGAGAACAAATGATTTTATTTGTGACTCTTGGATAAGATACTGTTAATATCATGCATGTGCTGCTTAGTCACTCAGTCGTGTCCAACTCTTTGCAACTCTGTGGGCTGTATCCCACCAGGTTCCTCTTCCATGGGATTTTCCGGGCCAGAATACTGGAGTGGGTTGCCATTTCCTCCTCCAGTGGATCTTCCCAACCCAGGGATCAAACTGGGCTCTCCTGCATCTCCTGCATTGGCAGGCAGATTCTTTTACTACTGAGCCACCAAGGGAAACCAACTGTTAACATAGCTGCCTATATATATTTATATACATTCATATGTATGTGTATATATATATATATGTGTGTGTGTGTGTGTGTGTGTGTGCAATAGTGGCTTAACCAGCTAGAAGCTTTCTTTCTCTGTCATGTAAAATTTCAGGAACAGCCTGAGATTCTGCTCCATGAAATCCTTAGGTCATGGCACCATCATTCCCTGGCATATGGTTCATGGTTCAAGATAGGCTCCAACTGTCACATCCACCTCCATGCAGTAGAACAGAGGAAGGGGAAGATGAAATAACAAATAACAAACAACAACTCTTTCTTAAGCATAATTTCCTAGAAGCTGCCATAGGGTACTTCAGCTTACATCCTATTGGCTAAAGTGTAGTCATATGGCCACTCATAATTATTATATAGTTATATGACCATGCATAATTATGGAGAAAGTAGTCTTTATTCTGAACAACCTTATCCAGGTAAAAACTATTTTACTGTGCCATAAAAAGAGTATAATATGAGGGATACAATTCAAAGTCCCTACCATAGATCCTACAACTGAAATGTTAGCGATTATTCAGAACTTTTGTATTCTCATTATTACAAGCTAAAGTCACAATGATGAACCCAATAGTTAATCTGCTGTGCTAGAATCACACTTGATACTTCTGTGATTGTCAATATGTAGGGGTTAGGGGGAATGAAGTGGAAAGAAAAGAAAACTTTTGCAACAAAGAAGTTGGGGGTGGTGGAGCAATGGTAGTCTGTCTAAAGCAGTGGCAACAAGAATTGAGAAGGAAAAACGGAGTGGAAAGAGATGGTAGAGTCAATGGAACAATATATTTGGATGTGGGAGGTAAGGGGGAAGAAGGACATAAAATGATTCTCAGCTTTGAAAGCAATTAGACCCTGGTAATTAGACTAAAAAGGGTAGTTTGGAAATCACATTAGACTCATGGAATTAACTGCTGCAAATCGACCCAAAATCTCTACTTTATCTATTACTTGCCATAAATTTTCTGTTGAATGTACTAATGAAGTTAATAAACTTCTCCAGGTAGTTAATCTTTCACAGGAAAAATCTAACAGGTCTCAGAGACTTCCCCTAGCAAGTTATAATGTCCCTTTTCCTCATTAAGTACACCACATAGGATTTCTTAAAATTCTGATTTCTTGAGTCATTCTTAATTCAAGCACCAGAATTTCTCTCATGAGTAATCCATTTCCCCATCTAGAAAGTGGAGTTGGTATTGCCCTCTTTACCATTGTGAAGTTTAAAATACATTGGATGTTTAAAGGACCTGACATGATGCTACTTTCTGTCTTCTTCCAAAGTCCCGTGTATGCATTCATTCAACAAACATTCATTCAGCAATTCCTGTTTCAGACTTTGTGCCAAGTGCTGATGAGCAAAGTTGAGTGTAATCACTGGAAACAAAGTTACTATTATGTGTGTGTGTGTGTGTGTGTGTGTGTAGTTTACCTCTGAATGTTGAGGTAGATTCTGCCCACTGGTTGGGGAGCTCCTGAGGGTAGAGAACATCCTTGTGTGTGGCACCTTTATATTTCCAGTCCTTAGCACATGTACTTATTAAATGTATGAATGAATATATGACCAAGGACAAGAAATGAAGCCAAAAGTCTGAGAGCAGAACTGGAGACATAGAACTAGGACGGTCATGGATGTTCAGATGTTATTGGAGACAGTTCTGTGAATGTTGAGTATCTGCTGGGGTGCTCCTTCCAATGGGGGCTCAGCACACCCTCTGCTAGTGTGACTGCTGGAGAAGAAGGTGGGCTCCTAAGGGGTCGGGGCTGCATATAACCATGGTTAAGAGCTTGGAGTCTGAAATCAGACATTTATGCATCTAATTGTAACAAAGTGTGATCAGTCTTCCAAGACGGGAATTCCAAGATACAAGATATAAAAAACTGTAACAGGTGGACCTGCCTAATCTGAGAGTTCTTGAAGAGTCCTCTAAGTTGCTCGCTGCACAACTGAGGGGTTAGTGTGGCTAGAAATCCAACCTGTGCTCCACTCCCAAGCTGGACAGAAATCTTGGTATAAGGCTGTGTCTGGCCCACAGGAGTTCAGTTATGGATGTCTGAAATCTGAAAGACAAGGAGATGTTTTCCAGACAAAGTTTAGGCCAGAGGGATCATGGTAGGGGAATGGCATATGTGCGGTCTAAGGATTTTTTAAAAGGCCTGTACTTGAGGATGTAATGGAAGTTCAGTGAGGCTGCAGTGTGGAGTTCAAAGGGAAGACTAGCAAGAGTGAGACTGGAAAGGTATTCATTACAGCTGGCGTTTCCTGTGAGTTTGCTAGTTACACTGTGCTAATGGCTCTCCATGCATTATTTTATTGAGTTCAGAGGTTAAGTAACTTTTCCAAAGTCAAATGGTTGGAACTATAATTGAAAGCCAGGTTTAACTCCAGAGCCTGTGCTCCAAACCACTTGTTCCATGGCATCCAAAGACTTGCAAAGGTGGACTCAAAAGGACAAAACTGGAGACAGAAAGACCAGTTAGGAAATAACTGCACAAATCCAGATAAGAAATGCTGGTGGACTTAAGATGGCCTTGGGAATAGGAAACAGCAGGTGCATTCCACTGACATTTGGGAAGTAGAGTCTATAGAACTTGGTAACTATTTGAATGTGAAGGACAATCATAAGAAGAGGGAGGAGGTAGTGAGGAGTGCTTATTTTGTGTCTTTGTGGATAGCATGTCATTTGTTGAGCCAGATAACAGTGAAGGAGGAACAAGGTTGATAGGAAGGTGAGTTTAGAGTCTGTCAAGTTGGAAGCACCTGTGGGACATTGGGGTGGAGATGCCCAGTTGACAGTTCCAGTGCTTGGACCTGAGCCTGGCCTGAGCCTCAGGAGAGGCTGTGTAATCAACATGTAATTGGTGATTGGAAGTTGACCCACAGAAAGGGTGAGACAGAGTGTAAAGTGAGAAGCAGAGAGCTCTTACTAGGAAAATGGTGCTAAGGCAGAAGGACCATTCCCTAGATCCAGCTGTAGAGTCTGGTAGAACATAATCAGACCCTTGATTTATCTGCATCCTTTACAAGAACTGCTCTTCAAAGGCTTATGGAGTGTCATTTTACAAACTGAAACCATAGGTCTGGGATGAAGAGACCCCAAAATGGGAGGCTACCATAATAAATAAAAATAAGTGGCCTTCTCTGACAGTTTTGTTTGACTTATAGTCAGATTTAAACTTAAATATGACCCACTCTATATTTTCCATAAAAACATATATGCTGAATAAAAGAGCATTAATAGTGTTATAATACAAGGAACAGATACCACTAGGCCAGTTCTAATCATTATTCATAGAGAAGAATGAATAGATTAAAATTCAGTGGCAACATCAGTGGAGCTTTAGTTTATCAGTGGCCTCTTTAAACACAGTTCTGCTCTGATGGGCAAGTGAAGTTTTCTATATCTTACATGAATTGCTATAAGCATGAGCCTCTAAGCTATGCACTCTCCACCTGCCTCTCTAAATGGAAATACTGAGCCACTTCTGTTGCAGTCATCCAAACATGGGATTGAGGCTTAGTTGAATTCATTTTGCCTCTCTTTTTTTTAGAAAGTACTACTACACACGGTCTCTGCATGATGTGACTTCTGAAGACTCAAGAGCCACCCACCTAACTAGTCTGCAATGGAGAAGGCAGAAGTGGAAATTCAAACACCACGGTTCCATTCTATTAAATCTGTAGACATGTGCCCCCACTGCAGGGAGTGAGTCGCACCAAGGGGGAAAGTCCTCAGGAGCCCCCAGACCACCAGCACTCGTGTCCCTCTCCCTGGAGAGAAAGCAGAACTATGGCACTTTATAGCTGCTGTTGGATCCTCTTGGCTTTTTCTACCTGGTGCACTTCCGCCTATGGGCCTGACCAGCGAGCCCAAAAGAAAGGGGACATTATCCTCGGGGGTCTCTTTCCTATTCATTTTGGGGTTGCAGCAAAAGATCAGGATCTAAAGTCGAGGCCGGAGTCTGTGGAGTGTATCAGGTAAAGTCAGAAGTTGCTTCTCCTCTGGGTGGTTAGAGAAAAGCTGTACCAAACCCAAGATAATTTTTTCAAAGTTGGTTCTCTTTTCAAAAATGGTGATTAGTCTTCATGCTGATGCTTATTATCCCTCCCCTCATTTTTTTAAAAGAAATTTTTCTAGAGTGAAGTAAGCCAGAAAGATAAAGAACATTGCAGCATACTAACACATATATATGGAATTTAGAAAGATGGTAACGATAAACCTATATGCAAAACAGAAAAAGAGACACAGAAGTACAGAACAGACTTTTGAACTCTGTGGGAGAAGGTGAGGGTGGGATGTTTCGAAAGAACAGCATGTATATTATCTATGGTGAAACAGATCACCAGCCCAGGTGGGATGCATGAGACAAGTGCTCGGGCCTGATGCACTGGGAAGACCCAGAGGAATCGGGTGGAGAGGGAGGTGGGACAGGGGATTGGGATGGGGAATACGTGTAACTCTATGGCTGATTCATATCAATGTATGACAAAACCCACTGAAAAAAAAATAAAAATCAAATGTCAAAGATATGAAATAGAAAAACCCATTGGCTGTTGGAGCCTGTGCTCGGTCACTGGGTAACTGAATAGTCATTGTTCACCTGGAGGCAGTGTTGCTTAATGGAAGATTAAGTACCTAGGAAGAAATTTATTGTAGCTATTGAGCTATTTTTGCAAACCTGAGTAGTAAAACCTCCCATTGACCTTAAGTGTCCAAATGGTCATAGTTGACTGTTGGCTGCCTCACTCTGATTTGCTTAAGGATTTTAAAGTTGAAAGAAGCTTCAGTGACTGGCATGACCCAGGTATCTTCAAATGCAGCCCATAGCATTTGAAACCACTTCTATTAGAAAGTCTTATAGAAAGCTGAAATCCCCTTGGTAACACAGAATCCATCTAACTCCCTCATGGACTCTCTTCAGCCATTAGAAGACAGCTAACATGCCCTCTTGAATCATTTCTTTTCCAGACCTAATAGTTTTGGTTTTCTTAATAATTATTTCATGGCATGATTTTCAGACCCTCACCACTCTGGATGCCCTCTGTCTAATGTTCCCTAATTTATCATGACTCCTCTTATGGCATCTAACACAGGGCACAATTCCTTCAAATAGTATCTGACTTCTGCAGAGGACAGTAGGCTGTAAATCACCACCCTTAATCTGAACATCAGAGACCATTACTCACCTCAAACCTTGACCCATCTTCTGAGAGGGAAGAGCACTTTCTCTTGAAACTTACAACTTCCAGATGGGATCCAGCACTTTTCCTTTGTCTTTCTGATAGCTAGAAAATGAAAATAAAACTAGAATTGTTCCAGCAAAACTGGTTTTCTGCTCATGTTCTAATGAGGGCTCACAAATTAGATAACATTCTCACGTTTTTTTATGAGTGCAGAAAAGCTAAGTGTAGAGTTTTGATGATGCTGCTTATAACCTTCACATAATCCATGAGGACATATATCCTCTTTGTTGTACCCTACAGGACAGAGTTGTGCAGGTACCACATACTGAGATCACATAAGAGCTTGCCCTGAATTAATATGTATATATTAATTGTATTTAAAAAAAAAAAGATTGGAGAAGGAAATGGCAACCCACTCCAGTATCCTTGCCTGGAAAATTCCATGGACAGAGGAGCCTGGCAGGCTATAGTCCATGGGGTCGCAAAGAATCACACACAGCTGAGCAACAGAACGCATGCACACACACACACAGATAGGAGTATAGATGTTTTGTGCAATGAAAAATTCTATAATATGTCTTCATAACTTTTCAGGTTTAAAAATAAACAAATGAAGGAAATATGAAGAAATATTACTAAGAGAAAATGTCATATTAAAAGTTAGACCAGGAACTTTGGGAAGCTAACTGATACAGTGAAGTACAACAGCTTATATTTCTCTCCCCCTGCCACTGAGTTCAAGTCATGAAACCCACGATACAAAGAGAGAACCTTCAGAGTTGTTAGGTTTTCTTCTCTGGGCACTGATATAGATCTAGAATACTTAACCAAGTTCTCACTATGAGCTGTGTCCTGGGAGGGCGAAAGCTATGTCACGAACCCTATTTCTCTTTGTTCATTTGCTTGATTTTTATTTAAAATAACATTCTTTGAAAAGCAATTCATGCCCATTTTTAAAAATACAAAGTATAAAAGAGACCAGAAAAAGCACACAATGTTAAAACTCATCATTCTACCACCCAGAAGTAACCACTGTTTGTGAGCAGCTTCCTATGCATAATATTTGTTTGTTTGTTTATAAAGATGAGATCACTCATTTCCCTTTCCCCTCCAACCTCCAGAAATGTCATAGTTTAAATTTGTGACTGCAAATCTGAAACTAGTTTTAGGTTCCTATGTGTTAAAATCCTAATCTATTTATATTTTCCCTGATCCTTTTTTTTTTAATCTCTGTATTACTTTTATTAAAATACCTCATATCAGCTACTTCAAATTCTTTACTGGATGATGCAGAAAAAATGATTCATTCTGTTACTAACCACAATCCTTGTTATTATTGGTCCCTAACTCTGTGTGAGGCACCACACTGAGAATTTTGTGTAGTTATCTCATATTCACAGCCTCCCTCTGAGGTAGGTGTTATCCCTGTTTTACAGAGAGGACTTTGAGTATCAGAAAAGGCAATGTCATGAAATTAGAGTAACAGAACCAGGTTCAAACCCAGCTTTGCCCGGTCTGTACTCTAAAAAAGTTGACCAGAAAGCCTCTTGCTTTCTTCCATTTCTTCTTTCTTCCAGGTATAATTTCCGCGGATTTCGCTGGTTACAAGCTATGATATTTGCCATAGAAGAAATAAACAGCAGTCCAGCTCTTCTTCCCAACATGACCCTGGGATACAGGATATTCGACACCTGTAACACCGTCTCTAAAGCCTTGGAGGCCACCCTGAGTTTTGTGGCCCAGAATAAAATCGACTCTTTGAACCTTGATGAGTTCTGCAACTGCTCAGAGCACATCCCCTCTACCATCGCAGTGGTGGGAGCTACTGGCTCGGGCATCTCCACGGCAGTGGCCAACCTGCTGGGGCTCTTCTACATCCCCCAGGTACCCATGCTGCCTTAGATGGGGCAATGAGGGCAGGGATCAGGAGCAGCAGGCTCGGAGGATGCCACACGCAGTGTCCATACAGTTTGCTGTTATATTTTCCCTTCTCTGGTTTTACTTTGGCACCAAAGATCTTTTAATTATCTGTATCATGACCACTGGGGATTTCTGAGACCCCAAAGTCATCAACGTCTACTAGACCTTCACAATTCTTCCAAAATTCTTTCAAACATAAATTTTTTTTTTTAACTCCAGTGTTTATGGCCATTCTTCTGCCCTTCCTAAAAGGAGTAAGACCAAATGCTGTAAATCCCACCTTTCAAACCCAAAATATCTGCCCTAAATCCTATTCCCTGAAAAGTCTCTGTCTCTCTCTCCTCTGGTTGAAAGTTTGGCTCAGAGGAAAGTAGAGCATATTTTCTCACCGGAACTTAATCATTATCTTGCACATTCTAGAACTGGAAAATATCCTGTTTTGTTCAACCAGTACTTGTAGAGTATATATGAATAAGCAGAGTCTACTGTGCAAGAGCTCAGCCTAGATAGGGAAATAAGTGTCTGCATTTTCAGATACTAACAATTCACTGAAATAAGTGCTTTAATAAATATTTGTTCAAAGTTACATGTTTTTTTTTTCACCAAAAAAAAAAGACAGCAAACTCTAAATGCCATTTTGTGACCTGATTTTTTTCCCATTAAGTCTATAGAGCAAACCTTTTTTCGTGTTAATATTTATAGGTCTGTGACATCATTTTATTATAGTGAAAAATTGGAAACAACCTAAATGTCCGTGGATGGGAGAATCAGCTCAACTGTGTTGCATCTGATATCAATTTTTAAATGTAATTATAAATCACACTTTAAATTATTTTCTTCAACATCTAGTATTTAAAATTTGCAAGAGTACCTTTGCTAATTCATTTTTCCAGGCTGGAAGGTCTCCATTTCCTTGATGATAGCCATTATCCCTTTTTATATACGTGGCAACTGAGAAAGTCTTGTCATCATTTCCCAAATCCTTACTTCAGGGAATTAAAGGTATTTCCCATGGGGAAGCCCTGGCTCTGTAATCTTTGTGCCAAAATGATCTAACAAAGCCCATAACAGTAAATGTGTTGGGCAAGATGCAAACATGCATCTTTATATTTGGCATATTGTGCAGTAGTACTTTAAAACACAGTTAAAGCAAGTTGTCATGGTCAACAGATGTAAGGTGCAACTGCCATCAGGTAAAGAACATGAAGGGGAGGGTTTTAATTCATTGTGGTTTGGATGAAAGATCAAGTTAAGTTGAACTTGAATTGTAAAAGTGTTGAGGAAACCATAATGATTATCAGTCAAACCAATGTAAGTATATCTGTGGCAGCAGTTCTCTGTCATGGCTGCATGTTGGAATCACTTCAAGAGGTTTAAACATACTAATGACTAGGACTCACCCGCCAGAGATCCTTGTTTAATTAACATGAGATGCAACCTGGGCATCAGAAGTTCTGAAAGCTCCCTGGAGGAGTTTAACGCACAGCAGAGCTAGGAACCCCTGCCCTGCAAGGTGAGGACAGAGGCCCCGGTTGTATTTCTTATGCCACTCACGCCACCAAGTGGCTGGAACAAGTGGGCTGGCTGGAAAAAGTTGTGGTTAGAAGTTTTCTGAATCATTCATGAAACTCTCCCCTCTTACAAGAAAAAAGTTTTGTGTGTTTTTAAGGGGCTTTTTTTGGGGGAGAAGTGGGTAATGAAGTGGTATTTATCCCCACTTTTATAGTTTGCCTTTCTAAAAGTAGACAAATATTATAAATGCATTCTTTAAGAGAAACATATCCATGAAGGATATGTTTGTTTGTAATTTTTATATCTTTGAAACCCTTTTGGCCCATTTTTCAAAAGAAGATCAAGAAGCAAACAATAATGACTGAATTTACAAAAGGCCTGAATAGACTTTTCTGTCACTTGAGTCTACAAATGGAGCTCTCTAAAAACAATAACATCTCAACAATTAATCTACCTACCTGCCTGATGAGATCTCATAGTAGAACAAGGAGCTTATTTCAATGAAAGAAAAAAGTGTCATTTTCCCATTATAATTCCCAAAATCAAAGCTCTTATCATTCCCTCATCACTGAGAAGAAGTTCCATTTAGTGTAAAAATGCTTTGTCCTTCAGATGAAATGGTTCAGTAACTTGAAACTTCCTAACTGGTGAGCCAAAACACCCAAGGGTGCTGCAGATGAGCTAAGACACTGATCCTCTCTGGGTCTGGGATGGTGGGTGGGGTCTAGGGTGGTCAGAGCTAGTCAGTCTCCTCCATTCACCCCACCCTCTATGTTTGCCATAAGGTGAAAAGAAATTGGAAGCTCTGCACTAATGAATGCTTTACATGGTATTTGGATACCCCTTTAGGCAAAGATCTTTTACCACCAAAGATCTTGGCTTTCAATTATTGGTGACCCACTCCCATGCTCAAATATAGAACTGGCTATGTCCTAGAAAGTGGAAATACATCAAGACAGCTTCTCCAGGGTGTTTTTCAGCCTCTCCAAGTTTTGGAGACCCACATCAAAAGCCTATCAAGGGAACTCCCTGGTGGCCCAGTGGCTAAGAGTCCAAGCTCCCAATGCAGGGGGCTCAGGTTTGATCCCTGATCAGGGAACTAGATCCCACATGCCAGAACTAAAGATTGAAGATCCTGTGTGCCAGTACAGCCAAATAAATAAATAAAATAAATATTTTTTTTAAAAGTCCGTCAAGCAGCCTCGACCACCACCTGAAACCACAGAAGAAAGGGCTCTCAGTGGTGGTTGAGCTCACTGAGAAGCCAGAACAGGAAAGGATGTTTTTCTGACTGTATTTGATGATGTGCCTCATTGGTATTGTGATGAAGGGGAATTGAGCCTAATAAACCTAAATGGCTAATTGAGCCTAAATAATAAGCAGTTCTTAGAAATGACTGCAATTGTGGGTACTTTTGTCTAAAGTACTGCGAGGGTAGAGTAGGTGGGAAGATAGGGGAAGAAAGAAAGGGAATAGCTGGAGACTAGAAGAGAGAAACTAGGCAGAATAAGAAAGGGGAACCCCTGGGGCTCCTCTAAAGAGCCTTAGGTTCATAATCCAAAGGGAACCTGACTCCTTCCAGAAGTGAGTCATGGACAAAGTGTTCATTATAGTAAAGGGGAAGCTAAAATATTCAAATGAGAGTGTGGACCCCACAGGCAGAAGATATGTACATGGAGCTATTGTAACCAATGAGGAAGCACAGAGAAAGTTAGGAGAAATTATGGAACAGTGCATAAAGGATAAGTAGATCCTATGGTTGTTGAGTTGACTTTATAGCCACATCCATTTTTTTTTTTATTTATTTTTGTCTATGGTGGGTTTTTATTCCTGCACACAGGCTTTCTCTAGTTGCAGTGTGTGGTTTTCTCATTATGGTGGCTTCTCTTGTTGCAGAACATCTGCCCTTGGGTGCACAGCCTTCAGTAGTTGCATCTTCAAGAACTCTAGAACCCGAGTTCAGTAGTTGTGGCTCAGGGGCTTAGTTGCCCCAGGCAGGGCACGTGGAATCTTCCCTAGCCAAGGATCGAACCTGTGTCCCCTTCATTGGCAGGTGAATTCCCAACCACTAGACTACCTGGGAAGTCCCAGACCCATTTTGAAAGGAGCAATGAAGGATCACCTACTAGGAATTAGAATGCTCCTTGATTGACTGGCAGTTGCTTGAGTGCTCACACTGGAGAGGAACAGATTTTGGTTGTCCTCACTCTTTTATCCTGTCTGCAGTGGCCAGCATGGCCAGCGTGTCTGATGTATTAGATCAATAAATGCTCAAAGACCCTCCTCCACACAGCCCTGAGGTCCACCTGGCACTTCCCTCACTCATTCAATCTGTATTCTCTCCAGGTCAGTTATGCCTCCTCCAGCAGACTCCTCAGCAACAAGAATCAATTCAAGTCCTTCCTCCGCACCATACCCAATGATGAACACCAGGCCACCGCCATGGCTGACATCATCGAGTACTTCCGCTGGAACTGGGTGGGCACAATTGCAGCTGACGATGACTATGGCCGGCCAGGGATCGAGAAATTCCGAGAGGAAGCTGAGGAGAGGGACATCTGCATCGACTTCAGCGAGCTCATCTCCCAATACTCTGATGAGGAAGAGATCCAGCAGGTGGTGGAGGTGATCCAGAATTCCACCGCCAAAGTCATCGTCGTCTTCTCCAGCGGCCCAGACCTGGAACCCCTCATCAAAGAGATCGTCCGGCGCAATATCACAGGCAGGATCTGGCTGGCCAGTGAGGCCTGGGCCAGCTCTTCCCTGATTGCTATGCCTGAGTATTTCCATGTGGTCGGAGGCACCATTGGGTTTGGTTTGAAGGCTGGGCAGATCCCAGGCTTCCGGGAATTTCTGCAGAAAGTCCACCCCAGGAAGTCTATCCACAATGGTTTTGCCAAGGAATTTTGGGAAGAAACATTTAATTGCCACCTGCAAGAGGGTGCTAAAGGACCGTTACCCGTGGACACCTTCCTGAGAGGGCACGAAGAAGGAGGTGCCAGGATAAGCAATAGTTCCACTGCCTTCCGACCTCTGTGTACAGGGGAGGAGAACATCAGCAGTGTTGAGACCCCTTACATGGATTATACACATTTACGGATATCCTACAATGTCTACTTAGCTGTCTACTCTATTGCTCATGCCCTACAAGATATATACACCTGCATACCTGGGAGAGGGCTCTTCACCAACGGTTCCTGTGCAGATATCAAGAAGGTTGAAGCTTGGCAGGTACCTCCTTCTCTTAGATAGCAGTTCACTGTGTAATAAGCAGAGTTGGACTGATTCAAGCAAGACAGATTAAAGTGGTTACCTCAAAAAGTCAATACCTAAATGAGGTCACTAGATGTAGCGTTGGAGTTAAATTGCCTTTTCAAACGTCTGAGCAACTGACTTCTGCAAAACTGATATAATTTAAATTGATTCTCTGTTTCAAGCCTTGAGTTCAACTATTCATTAGGCTAGTGGTTCAAAATACCTGGAGTATGGTCCCTAAATATCTTTAAATATCCCAGGACAGATTTAGTATTGGGAGGAGTGTTTTTATAGTGCTTAAATTAATGATACTGTTCCCTGGTAGGCAACAAATATTTTTTGAGTACCTATTATATCCCATATGCTAAGAGGCATAAAACCATAAAATTAGTGTCACTATGTTTAGCCACCTCTTTGCCTTTATATTACTCACAATATAATGTGTTGGACCCCAAAAAAAGTCAACTAAGCTTAGGACACAAGTAAATCAAGGGCACAGAAAACAACAACAACAACAAAAAACTCTTCTTAAAAAGATGCTGGATATTTCAAAAAGAAGCCCTAAAGTAGTTATCATAAAAAATAATCCAAACTTCAGTGGAACCCCAACTCTTTAGACTTGTTTTGTATTTTTGAATTATACACAGGAGAGACATAAACTTCTTTTATTTCATAGAGCTTCTGAAGATCAAAGTCTGACCTGACATATCCCACGAAGCCATTCATGTCTTGCATATGTACTTTGATTTTTCAGTCAGACTGTGTTTTACACTCTCTTTGTATTTTCCTCTGATAGACTGAACTATCAGAGTTCATGATGAGAGGGTAGTGAGGGGAGAGTGTGGAACCCCTGAATATGGATCGAATGACTCAGCTTCCAGCTTCAGCTATGGTTCCCCCTTTTACTGTCTGCATCATCTCAGGAAAGACACCACTCTAAGTCAGTTTCTTCATCTGTAAAATGACCATAATACCCAGCCTACTTTCCACCCAAGTTTTTTGGAAAAGGAAATGAGATGATCTCTGTGAAAGCAGTTAGTAAATTTTCAGACTCTGAACAGGTGGTGATTGTTTTAAGCAGGATTCCAACATGCCTCAAATTAATCAATAAACTGCATAAAAGTTGATAATGAAAGTAGCTTTGCATAAGAACCCAACCACCTCAAACCCTTGGGAAAAGTTGCCAAGAAACAAAGGGTGTACATCCTACCTATGTCAGTCACTTTAGCAATTCTCATAGAATGAGGAGTGACTGTCTAGGCTGGTAGAATGAGCCAGGAGGACCTACAGGTTCTCAGCCCTTCTTGTGTATGAAAAGTCTCACTCAGACATTACTGTTGGCTAAAGTTTCTAATCTTTATGAGGGACTGAAAGTTTCCTTCCTCACATTGCACCCCACATACTGCCTGACAAAGAAAAAGGAGCTCTAATGACGGTCAAAGACCAATAAGACTTCAGAAACCATGATACTAAGGAGTGGACTTTCAAGAAAGAAGAATAGACGGTCTTTTAGTAAATACTAGTGTCTCTCTCTTCCCTTTCATGTCTCCCTCTCCTTCTTCCTTTCCTTCCTGAGAAGCCTATGGGGAAAAAAAAAAACCCTAAAGAAAAATCCCAGGGTGAGATTGAAGGGGAAAGAGGCTTCCAGCGGGTAGTTCAATAGGTCTGCTCTTAAATGACGCTTTTCCCAGACAAGGAAGTAAAATCTGGATGTTCAAGGCTGAAATGGACATGTGAGGAAAAAAAAACAACAACAAGAATTAAGCTATAGTCAAGAGTGGGACTTTCAGTTTCATGCAGTGGAAAATTCAAACCAATTGGCTTAAACAAAAGCATAAGCATTAATATCTCACAATACTGAAGATCTCAGAAAGACTCCAAG
The DNA here is from genome assembly GCF_910594005.1 of Cervus elaphus. Taxonomy (NCBI): domain Eukaryota; kingdom Metazoa; phylum Chordata; class Mammalia; order Artiodactyla; family Cervidae; genus Cervus; species Cervus elaphus. Next base: position 51,832,253 of record NC_057833.1, on the reverse strand, counting down.
TAAAACTAGACTCTCTCTTCATCTCTTTGTTCCATATCCTTTGGGGTTAGCAGTTTTCCTCCTCTGCAGCAGCTTCAGGCTCAAAAATCCTTACTTCTGCTGCTGCTGCTGCTGCTGCTAAGTCGCTTCAGTCATGTCCGACTCTGTACTTCCCAGGATTTCTTGGAAAAGTCCCAGAAACCACATTGATTAGATAGCTTGAGATCACAAGTCCATCCATGAAGTTAGGAGTGGAGTTCTCCCAAACTACTTAGACTGAGCATAAGAGGAGAGCTGGATCCCCAAAGGGCAATCAGAATGCTATTAGCAAAAGGAGGAGGAAAGAAAAGCTAAGTGGCCAAGATAAAGAGTAGCCACTACATAGACACCTCAGCTGACCATAGGACAGATAAGTATGTGTCCTCCTGGCTCACACAAGGTCTGGTACAATTCGTCCAGGAGAGGAGACAGGAAAATAGGGTCAGAGCTCTGGGGAGGAGCAACATGTGGACATTGGCCAAAGTGTCCTGTGTGCTTGCTGTAAAGTCTCCTTTAAGCCTCAGGAACCCAGGTGGTTGGGTGGATGGGTGGGTGTTCTGCAATTTAAGATCTTTGCCATGTCTCAGTCTATCAGCAGATGGACCAACAATTATTCACTCTCATTATTAACACCTACATGGAAACATATCACCTGTACAATCTATCCAGTCTAATCCTGGAATTCCACCCCCACCTTCTCTCAATTCTCTTCTAAGCCAATCTGCCTCGTACCTCCCCACAAAGCACTTACTAATTTTTGGCATAGTACTTGTACCTGAGGAGCTGTCAATTTTTGTCTCCTCTGTCATTATCCACCATGAACTTTTAACTTTTTTTCAAAATTCTCTTTCTCCTGGAAGTCTTTTCTAATTATACCCCTCACCACCACACACACACACTTTTTGACCATTCTTTCTTTTTCACTTTTCTTTTTTCTTCACTTTTGCCATTTATATAGACCCAATATAATTTTCTGCAGTTCTTCAGTTGACCAAAATAGATTCTTGTCAACAAAACTTCTGATTAAATAAGGTCAATCACAATTTTCTTCTTTTGTTCTTTTCTTCTTCTTTTCTCCCCATAAAATTTATCAGTCAAGTCATATGCCTTTAAAGTAACACTAACAGGTAACTTAAGAGCACACAGCATACAATTCCCTCCACAGACACCCCCAAGGCCTCCTCTCACCACTCAGCTTTCTCTTCCCTCTGACTCCTCTGCTCTCCTCTGAGCTTCATAAAAGCAGGAACTGCATCTGTATTGTTCAGCACTGTGTCCAGAACCTCTGACACCTGAATATGTGTAGAAAAAAAATGAATGAATGAATAGCAATCTAGTTGATTTGACCTGACAACACAACATAGAGAGAGTCCTTTGCAGACAGTTATTCAACCCAACAACCCAGCCTTGAATCAATGACTCTGGTCAGGATATTCTAGACTCTGATTGGATGAGCTTGGGTCATATGCCCAGGACAGTCTAAACTCTGATTGAATGAGCATATTAAATTTGATTTAATTATCAAATTTGAGTGGAACATCATGTAAATAAATAGGTAAGGAACCACCTGCTTCCTTCTTTCAGGATGATTGTGCACAAGGCATGCTTCCTGCTTTCTCCCACCTTATACCAGCCACTTACTAGTCAAAAAATAGGCATGCGTGGGAATTCCCTGGCGGTCCAGTGGTGAGGAGTGGATACTTTCACTGTAGGGGCCTGGATTCAATTCCTGGTTGGGGAAATAAGATCCCATAAGCCGAGTAACACAGCCCCCAAAAAGGTATGCGTGATGAAAGAATGGTGGTGATAACAGAAGTCAAATGGAATTAATCTTTCTAGGAATTGCTGGTACCATTGGGGTCTGATGGGGAGGGGATGAATTGAGGTGAGAGCCAGAGACAGTAGAGGGGAAATAAGAAAACATGACTGAGGTTAGAGAAAGGAATTGGTCCTGGATTTCCTTACACTCAGCACAGGAAGTGGCCATGAAGCAATAGATTCTTCTTACCTATGTGAGCTGTCCCTCATTTTTGTGAACGGAGTGCTTCATGCAGTCCATCCCGTTTTCCCTCTGTGCTAAGAAGTTATGTCATATGTATATGCTGGAAATTCTAGTTTCTAGTCTTTGGCTTAATTCAATTGACCCTTAGAGTACATACCAAGAGGTGATTCCCATTAATGCTTATAATGAGCAATAATTTGACTTTAAAATCCTTTAGAGGAAATACCCCAAAAGGCCACAAGATGGACATATTACCACATAATAGATAATACATGATAATGCACACAATAGATGATACATAATAATACATAATAAGTGATGCATGGTCCCTCTTCTCAAATGCCTTTCTTGGTGTTTAGTTTTCTTTTTGACTCTGTCAGTCTCTGTATATTATCTTCTATGTTTAAGTCTTTCTTTCAGTTTTTTTTTTTCTTTTTCTTCCAACCCAAGGATTGAACCTGTATCTCCTGTGTCTCCTGCATTGCAGACAGATTCTTTACCTGCTAAACCATCAGGGAAGCCCTCTTTCTCATATTTCTCCCCAGATAAAATAATTTAGAAGCATATTACACAGAATTATAATCTCAAGTAAAATTTGTATTTTGTTTTTTAATGGAACTATTAGTTCCTTCTTTTAAGATTCTCCAAAAAAAAAGTGTGTCTGTGTGGGGATTCCCCAACTGTTCAGTGGTTAGGACTCTACACTTTCACTGCTGAGGGCTAGGGTTCAATCCTTGGTCAGAGAACTAAAGTCCCAAAGCTGCGTGGCTTGGCCAAAAAGAAAAGAAAAATTAAAAAATAAAATAAAATTCTAAAAGAAGAGTGTTTTCTCTGGGGGAAATATCTAAATTATTTTTTAACTTATGTTGCCTTTTTGTGAGTCAGTGATTATCACTTTAAAGATTCCCTATCATTGCTTTTAAGGGTGAAATGGTTTCCATCCCTGCCTCTGCTGATACGAAAGGTATTGATTTGATCCAGAAAATCAGGTGCTTGAGTACATAACTGGCAAGTCAATATACCAGAAGAAATATTAAAGATGCCTAAAGAGATGACTTGAAGACATGACTTAGTAAACTGATAATTGATTATTAATGGACAAGGTGCAAATTTTGACTACAAAAATGCAACACTTATGTTATTTTACTTATATACCTGCTGTGAGGATGAAACACTACAGTACTGCGCAGGTCAGGATATCTGAAGTGAGGAGAAAGTAAATGATATCATCTGAATGGACCTTTAAGGATGGATAAGATGTATTGAGGGCTTCCCTGGTGGCTCAGACGGTAAAGAATACACCTCTTATGTGATATTCTATCTCTAATGATACAAAAAAAACAAATCAGCAGTGACCCGGGGCTGCAAATGGGGTGAGGATTGACTTGAACATCAGGAAAGCCTTTTGGGGTGACAGTAGTGGTAGTTACACAGGCATACACATTCGCCAAGACTCAGAACTATACACTTAAAATGGGTGCATTTTATCCTATGTAAGCCAAATGTCAATAAAGCTGATTAAATAGGGGAAAAAAAACAGAAAGTCTCCAAGGGAGGGCAGGTCATGCATAGAGATTTGAATGCCATTCAGTTTGGAACACTTCCAGTTACTGCCTCTTGTGTTGCCACAAGCATCATACATGTCTCTACCATCCCGTTTTAAAATATGTCCATCTTCTCAACCTAAATTTCACATTAGTCAAACTGTTTTAGCTAGAGATAGACAACCTAATAGCTAGGCCATTTAATCTGACTCCTATACCTCTATAGGTGAGGAGGGCATGGCAACCCACTCCAGTAATCTTGCCTGGAGAATTCCATGGACAGAGGAGCCTAGTGAGCTATAGTCCATGGTGTCGCAAAGAGTCAGACACAACTGAGGAACTTAGCATAGGACACAGCACACTTATACAGGCAGTATATATTGTAATGTTGGAGAGTTCGGACTCTAGCACCGGACTGCTGCTGCTGCTAAGTCACTTCAGTCATGTCCGACTCTGTGTGACCCCATAGACGGCAGCCCACCAGGCTCCTCTGTCCCTGGGATTCTCCAGGTAAGAATACTGGAGTGGGTTGCCATTTCTTTCTCCAATGCAGGCATGCATGCTAAGTCGTTTCAGTCATGTCCGACTCTGTGCAAGCACCAGACTAACTGGATTTAAATCCCATTTGCTATCTAACAGCTTTATGGCCTTGAGTAGTCACTTAATATGCCTGTGCTTCACTTTCCTCACCTTAGAAATAGAAGCCTCTATCTGAAACTTACGAGTTTGTTATGAGATGACATTAGTCAATATGCATGCAGTGCTTAAGATACTGCCTATGCATAATGAACTATTTTTTAATATATTTGGCCTTTTTATTAAAAAAGAAAGGATCATGCATTATGTAATTACTTTGAATTACTTTATTGCAGCTAAGTGAATGATTCTGGCACTCACTATATTAAGAGACTTCTATCCTGCATTTTAGGTGTTGATTGCTCCCTTCATCATTCTTATATGGAACAGCTGTGGTTTGGGACTTACCCTTCTCTTCAGGCAACTCCCAGCTATCACTCCAACATTGTTACACTATGGTGATTCCAACTTTCTTTTTTCCTCAAGAAAGTGGTAGGGGTTTTATAGTCAGTTTATTCCATTTTTTAATGGTTACTGAGAATTAAATTTGCCTATAACCAAGAACATAACATGCAAAATATAATATTTTACTGCAACTTTCTAAAAAGAGCACAAAAGAGGAGTGTGGTAGGCTACAGTCCATGGGGTCACAAAGAATTAGACACTACTGGGCAACTTCACTTTCACTTTCAGAAGGTTTGTTTATCTTTTTAAATGAGAAACAAGAACTTAGGTTACATTTATACCTCAAAAGGAGAAATTGTGTTGGCCCTTAATCCCACAGTGTAATTTTAAATATTTTGCTTTTTAATATATAGGTTTAAGTTCCAATCATAAAAGCCTTATAAAAACCTAATTTTTATGGTCCTCCTGCCTATTTACTCTTTAATATCACATTGGCCTTATTTTTCTCATCTATCCTCAGATCAGTGAAAACCTCATTTGGAGCACCATTTGACAAACCTAGCAGTATTGAATTAATATCTATTCTATTATGCTGGGGTCAGGAAGATTTCTTGGAGTAGGAAATGGCGACCCACTCTAGTATTCTTGCCTAGAAAATTCCATGGACAAAGGACCCTGGCAGGCTATAGTTCATGGGGTTGCAAAGAGTCAGACACAACTTAGCAACCAAACAACAACAACAAAATAAATTTCTAGCCACAAAGGTCCCAGGGTGCTTTCTTTTCTGGATAAACTGTTTGCACTACTAATTCTTACCTCTGCCTATCTTTATCTCATGTCCTGTCTGTGGCTAGTTACCAGGTCTCCTTAGTAAACTCGCAGCACCAAGTATCCTGAAGGTCATCTTGGTATGAAGGTCTCTACCTGCTGCTGAATGTCAGATCCACCAGCGAAGTCATATTTGTATATTTTAAATCTCTTTCCTTGCTTTCTTTTTTGAAACAGCTTTTATTGAGATATAATTCATACACCATACAGTTCACCTATTAAAATGTACAAGTCAGCAGTTTTTAGTATATTCACTGAGTTGTGCAGACATAACTGCAATCAATTTTAGAACATTTCACCGTATCAAAAAGAAATCTCATTTTCCATTCCCTTTGTATAACTGAATCACTTTGCTGTATACCTTAAACTATCACAATGCTGTTAATCAACTATACTCTGATATAAAATAAAAAGTTAAAAAAAAAAAACCTCATACCTTTTAGCTATCACTCCCTCTCACCTCATTCCCCCCATTCTTAAATTTCTGCAAATTTACTTTCTGTATCTGTATATTTGGACATTTCTGGACATTCATATAAATGGAGTCACAAAATATGTGGTCTTTTGCAACTGGCTTCTTTCACTTAGCGTTTTCTAGATTCATCCATGTTGTAGCATCTATCAGTACTTTATTTATTTTTATGGCTGAATAGTATCCTCTTGTATTTTATTTATCCATTCATCTAATTGATCGGCCTTAGGCTGTTTCCACTTTATAGTTATTATGAATGTTGCTGCTATGAACATTCATGTATGGTTATTGTGTGGACTTATGTTTTCATTTTTCTTGGGTATATACGTAAGAGTGGAATTGCTGGGTTGTATGGAAACTCTATGTTTAACTTTTTGAGAAAGTGCCAGACTATTTTCAAAAGTAGCTGCTTCGTTTTACATCCCCACCAGTAGTGTATGGAAGATTCTAATTTCTCTTCATTCATATCAACACTTGTTATTACCTGATCCTATGCCTCTTGATATGAAATCTAGTCTCTTTGCCTTGACTGCTCTTTGCCTGTCAACTTTATTTCCCCTTGTTCTCTAACACTTATACAAATTTTGAGAAGTTGGTCTCTTCACTGCCCCCATAATACTTTGTTTGTCCTTGTTGTGCCCACTGTCTTTAACACCTTCCTTTCCTTTGTCTTTACCACTCCAAATTTCTACCATGCCTCAAGCCTGCATTAAGCCCCTTCTAATGTCCATCTCCCCTGAATTCCTCTGTGCTCAGAGTTGATTCCCATAAGTTAGGCATTAACTATATTTTATCTTGCACTGTTGGCTCTATCATCCAATATGCCTTATATCTTATCACTCTAATCCATATGTAAACTCCTTGAGAACTTTACTACTACATCCTGTACTACCACAGCCCAATTCAAATCACACAGTAGATATTCTATAAATATTTGTTTGTTGATTGATTCTAAGAGTATAAAAATATAACCTTGAATTTACAATGGGTTTTTAATTGACATATAACTTATTTTTTAATATTTATTTATTGTTTATTTATTTGGCTGCACCAGGTCTTAGTTGCAGCATGTAGGATCTTTTAGCTGTGGCATGCAAACTCTAGTTGCAGCGTATGTGATCTAGTTCCCTGACCAGGGGTCGAACCCAGGCCCTCTGCATTGGGAGCACAGAGTCTTAGCCATTGGACCACCAGGGAAGCCCCAACAGTGAGTTTTTTAATCAAAAATTTTTAAATGATTTTGATTGGTTCCTTTTTCTTTTAAGGTAGGATATGCTAGAAGTCACTAGCCTATGCCAACAGCAATACAGAATAATTATAGACAGTGATGATCTTTGAGTCACTTTTCTGTCCAGTCTGATTAATGTGGAAGATGACCATTTAATTGTGAAATGATCTTATTCCAGTTCCCCTTTCAGTTCACCCACTGTTGCCAGGAGAGTTTCTTGGAGAGAAGCTGTAGACTGAGAAAAGTAGAGGAGCTCATTGTCTGGAGAATAAGAACCAAGGAATTGAAACTTGCATAGGCAAAAGAAAATGTATGCTAAATAATCTATCTTACTGTTGCATATGCCTTTTAAAGTATTCTTCAAACAAGAATGATGCTTTTAAAAAACATATTTCATGAGGAAATATTTCTGACAAATACTTGCCATTGATGCTCTCAACAATTCATATTGGTGTCAAGAGGGTACAGTAGAAAAGCACAAGTTTAAATCACAGCTGGAGAACTTTCTAGCTTATGACTTTGATGAGTTTCTTGACCTCTCCCTGCCTCAGTTTCCTCATCTATAAAATGAAGATATTAATAGTCCCTATCCATAGATGTGTTATGAGGGTCAGATGAGATGATGTGTACAAAGCATTAGTACGATGCCTGGCAGAAAGGAAGTGTAAATGAGAAGCAGTCCCCTCTCTCTTCACTCTTCTTACCTTTTATGCAGATCAGGGCAAAGATAGAGTTAGCATGACATGTGGATATGACAAGGATAAAATATTTGCACTCACAGGTAGTGGTAGATACATGGGACCAAAGTATGGAGGCTTTGGAAGGTACCTAGAGAAGTTTGAAGCATATTTCATCTAAACCATGGACGATCCCCGCTAGGAAGTAGAGGAGGCATGGTTATAGAATGGAGAAGGGTGGGCTGGTCATGTCAGAAAAGTTCCAGAGTACGTGGGAAGAATGAGGTTCTGAGTGCTACAAGAGGGGTCAGTCTTATAGAGCAGAAGGAATGCATGTTCCTCGGAGAGAAGGAGATGTGTCAGGACATCTGGGTAGAAACAAAAGAATGTACCCCACTGTGTACAGGTCATCCGGAGAGCAGAGGGGCCAAAGGAGGAGAGTTGGAGATATCTAATATAGGAAAGGAGCAGGTCTGTGGCACCACCTCTCTGAGGACTGCTTTAAGGGCTCAGTAAAAATGAAGGGAAAATGTAAGATTGGTGATCATTGAAGAAGGTTTGGGAGAACATCCTTAGTAGGATTCATTCTCCATCTTTTTTTTTCTTTTTTTTTTTTTTTGAGGATAACTCAGCTGCTCTGGCTGCAGAACAAAGGAACCAGGCAGTAGGGAGTGAGGGATCCCCATCTTCCATAAGCCTGGGACAAAAATCAGAGCAGCCAACTTCCACCAGGGCAGCAATGAGAGCACTAAAGGGGTCACCACACGCACAGCAGGTGACTGAGGCGCCCAGGTGCTGTGTCTGTACGCACATGTGGCCGGCCACATTCTCTGTCCCCACACTCACCCCAGGGCTGTTTATGAGCAAGCTCAGGAGCCTCCTTTTCTTTATTTAATTTTCCTTACAATAAATGTTGGCTTTAAAATACAGTCAAATACAGATATACATTGTTTTAAAAAGCTGTGTCATCTCAGGAGTGGAGTAGAACATGAAAGCTGCCCTTCCCTCGTCACACACATGGATAATAGGGCCCAAACTTTTCTCGGTGTCAGATTAGATGCTGGTTTTTCAGGTACCTTGAAAGTTATGCTAAACAGGAGAGGTACTTCTAAATGTATTCCTAGGGCCACCACAGCATAGAACAGCGAGAAATCGAAACTAGAACTTGGAGATTCCTGCAGTCTCTAGGGCCCAGCCCTCTCGTCCTGCCAGTGAGGAAACACACTCAGAGCCAGAGAGTGAGAAAGCCCTGTGAGTCACGAGGTACAGTGTAAGTGAGCACCCCTACTCTCACCGTCTGGACTGTGTATGTTTCACTCTCTCTCGGTGCCTCAGTGACCTCCTGGCACCGGGCAGTTCCCACATGAAAGATAAGCTGCTGAGTGCCCACTGCTTCCTCTCGACCCAAGTCAGGGGTGCACAGAAAGCAGAGGCAGGAGCCGAACGCTGCTGCCATGGAGCAGAGCCCCTACACGTGCAGGCTTGCAGCACTTCCTAGCTGTGTGCCTGGGACCAGATACTTCCTGTTTCCTCAGTTTCTCCATCAATAAAATGGGAGTGCATGCATGCTCAGTCGTGTCTGACTCATTGCAACCCTATGGACTGTAGCCCCACCACCCACCACCCACCACCCAGCACACCCACCCACCCCAGGCTCTTCTGGGATTTCCCAGGCAAGAATACTGGCATGGGTTGCCATTTCCTCCTCCAGGGGATATTCCCCACCCAGGGATTGAACCGGTGTCTCCTGCTTTTCAGGCAGATTTTTTACTGCTGAGCCACTGGGGAAGTCCCAAAATGAGGGTTAATAGTACTACTTGTTGTGAAGATTAGACAACAAATATAAAGCATTCAGCATTGTGCTTCAAAGGTAATAAAATGACTAGTAAGGTTTGGTGATTATTATCATTACTTTTTTGTACAAGGGCTTTGTGACTCATAACACCCTGCAAAAAGTAAAGGACTGGCCATGATTATAACAGTGATGGCCAAGGCTCTGCTCATAGCCTTCTTTCTTTCTTCCTTCCACCCTTCTCTCTGTGAACTTTGGCAGCAGGGCACTTCCACAGAAGCCATAGCTTAGAGAAAGATGGTGCAGAGTGTAAGAGTGCTACTCTTTCAAAAGCCCATCTCAGAAGACACCAGGGATGGCTCTGGTTTACAACCCTTTCCCTCCTGGGTACCACCAGATGATGGTGCACTTGTAAAAGCCTTGATTTGGCCAGTTCCATGGTAAGATGTATTCCTCTTCTTTTCCTGGCTTCAAGAAAATGTTTCCTACCCCTGTTGTTGGGTTGACCAAAAAACTGGGGTTTCATTGGGGTTTTTCCGTCACATCTTATGAAAAACCCAAATGAACTTTTTGGACCATCTGACACAATTCGCATACAAAATAAAGCTCATGGCTTACCAAGGCTGCCACTAACACATCTAAGTACCTTAATATAAATTACAAAAAGGTCCCTCTTCCTCAAGTCATGTCCCTTCCACTTTATTTGAACAAGATAGTTTACTGTCCTTGTGCAGTGCTCAACCTACATAACCATATGTGGCAGCCCTGTGACTTGTATTCAGAATATTCATCTCTGTTCTTTAGGTCCTGAAACACCTGCGGCACCTAAATTTTACCAGCAATATGGGGGAGCAAGTAACTTTCGATGAATGTGGAGACCTGGCAGGGAACTATTCCATCATCAATTGGCACCTCTCCCCAGAGGACGGCTCCATAGTATTTAAGGAAGTTGGATATTACAATGTCTATGCCAAGAAAGGAGAGAGACTCTTCATCAATGATGAAAAAATCCTATGGAGTGGATTCTCAAGGGAGGTATGTGCTGTCCATCAGGATACTAGATGCCTCCACCACAGGAAGAAACTGCACTGGGCTTTGGGAGGGCCTTGGGCTTTGCCACTGGACTTCCAGAATCACGAGTCCACTTCCATCAGTTCACTAACTGCGTTGTCAGGATTCCCTGTGAAATCTATGAGTGTTAGTGTCCAGAAGAGATTGCTCAAAACCGGAGCCCCATGCTTATTGTATTGAAACAATCTTATTCTTTACAAATCTGACTCCATGGCTAATAATAGTTTCTTTGGCTAAAACTTTCCCCCAACCAGAGCAAAATATTTAAGCAAACACAAGCATCACTCAAGACAGAGCATGGGCAATTCACACAGAGGTAGCTCCCTGTTATCCAAAATAGCTTAGGACTCACCTATAAATCAAAAGGACAATTTATTCTCCTCCTATGGGAGACCTGTAGCAAATAGGAGGATGCTTGTGACTGTGATCACGGCCTCCTTCAATGAGTATCACTTCATCTACAAGCCTGATTAATAACCAGAGGTACATTACTCCCAGTGAATATGCACTTAAGGAAAAGATACATGACAGGCTGAAATAATAATCATTCTACAATGGTTGTGTCCTAGAATATAATACGTTCTAAGGACCCAGATCCTCTGTAGGAACAAACCCTGGACCGGGCATCCTCTCTAACTTCCAAAAAGCCTGGATGAGAACTGCTACATTTTTCTTTGCATTTGCCTTTCTATTATTGGAGTTGGAAATGGCAGCCCACTCCAGTATTCTTGCCTGGAAAATCCCATGGAAAGAGGAGGCTGGTGAGCTACAGTCTATGCGGTCGCAAAGATTCAGACACAACTGAGGGACTAACACTTTCTATTATCACCTTTGAGTATCTTGGACCACTTTTTATGACATGACCAAAAATTCAACTTCTTCTTTTTACCAAATGCTTCTTAGGTTAATGGGTTTCTGCTGAGATACTACAATTTCACTGTTTCTCAATTTAAAGGATAAGTTACCCACAAGAAGTTCTCCTATAGATAGCAAATCTCATCCACAGTGTGCAAGTCTTTTTAGTTTCTACCTCAGAGAATGAATTCTCAATTATAAACATGTCATGACCCTTTTCCAGACAGAGCTTTGGGGATTCCAGAGGGTATGTTCCTCTGTTCACCAACTATACTCTTGTCTAAATTATCACATGTATCAGTTGACTACAGTCTAAATTGATCAGCTATGTTATTTATTATCTGTTCCCTGCTGTTGTTGACTCATCCAGGTTATATTTTACCTATGTTGATGCACACAGTTGTCTCTAATTCAATGGTATAGATTGAACCATTGTTATTTTGTTATTTTGAGGTTTTTGCCACTCACAGCCTAACAGAAGCCAAGAAGGAAAGCTACTAAACTCATTTTAAAAGGCTAACATATCTTAACATCAAAAACAGGCAATAACAGTACAAGAAAAGACAATTATAGGCCAATTTATAAACATAGATGTGGTCACGTCCTAAGTAAAATATCAACAAAGTTTAACCAGCAATGTATAAAATACATACCGTGATCCAGTAGAGTTTGCAGTGAATTTACAGGCACATAATAATAGCAAATATTGCAGTGTTCATAGATGTAGCTTATCCTATCCTTCCTTCAAACCAGGGTCCTGAGCGTCTCAATGATCATCAGATCTGGTATCGCTACTTCTATTCCTCTTTCATTAGAAAATATTGCTGATCATCTGTTCAAGTGTTTTTAAATTCCTTGTCAAGCCAGTTATTTCTTTTTTGCTGGAAACAATGATAATTAATTTACTGCTTTCCAGGTGTTTAACTTTGTAAGATGTCTCCAGTTCAAGCAAGTAGTGGGAAGGGGGACAGTCTTCTTAAAGAGATGTTTTGAAAATAGTATGAGCCCTACCCTGTATCAAGGGTTATTCAAGGCTTTGTAACTGGGGCTACAAAAATGAAGACTTGCTCCCTAATTCAAGAAATGTATGCTTTATTCAAAATATACTTCGTTCTTATATTTACTATCTCTGATACACATAGACTGTCAGGTAGTAAATACCTAATAAGTACTCAGTTACCTGGCATGATCAAAGATTGAGATGGAAGCAGGACTTCTGAATGGTGAAACAATGGTAGATTGGGCAAAATTGTCAAAAACAATAACTTAAGAAGCTAGAAATCAACCAATAGCATATATCAAAAGGTGAAGTTTTTTGATGTTTTTTTCTTTAAGAAAAACTGATGAAACTCAGCTAACAGTGGCAGTCTATGGCATTTTAGCCCAGGGCTGCTCTCCAGTTATTTCTAATGTGGACAAGCATGTTATCTGCATTATTATTAAAAATAACAAGTTTTTTTTAGCCCTTTCCAATATGTTTGCCCATATTTTTCTTGTTCCACTAACTAGGAACTCTGGCGTAATACATAATAGTAGTGGTGATACTGACCACCTTTATTTTAAATAAGCACCCTTATTTATTTTAAATTAAATAATATTGTGTCATATGTTTATGCTAAGAATTTGGGGATTTTTTTTCAAGGTAAAGATATTTCTTCCTACTCTCATTAAGTTTTTTTCTAATTTTTTAAAAATTTATTTATTTTGTAATTGAAGGATCATTGCTTTACAGAATTTTGTTTTCAGTCCAACATCATTAAGTTTTTTATCACTGCTGCTGCTGCTAAATCATTTCAGTCATGTCCAACACTGTGCGACCCCATAGACGGCAGCCCACCAGGCTCCCCCATCCCTGGGATTCTCCAGGCAAGAATACTGGAGTGGGTTGCCATTTCCTTCTCCAATGCATGAAAGTGAAAAGTGAAAGTGAAGTCACTCAGTCGTGTCGGATTCTTCGCGACCCCATTTTTATCACTAGTTTGTGTTAAACTTCATCAAATATTTTTTCATCCATTGATGACCATGTTTTTCTGTGTTAATTTATTATTACAATGAGTGACACAGAATTTCTGGTATTAAACTTGCTTACATTCCTGGCAGAAACTCAGCATGATCATGGTGTATTTTATTTTTCATGCCCTTTGAGTTTGTCTGTTATTTTAGTACTTTTCATCTGTTTTCAAGTAGTAGAAAGTAGTTGTACTCTTTCCAGATCCTTTCAGAGTCCTTACCCTTTGCACGTATCTCCAGGATTTCTATACATTTTTACTTCCAATAATCAGAACTTGATATTCTTTTTCAGAGACTGCCTGCAGGCTAATGGAACCCATTTTGCCTACAGGCTCAGAGAGGCAAAGGAGAACCTCAGAAGAGCCTAGGAATTTACATTTCCCTTCCTCTCTGACTGCTGTGGAAGTGTGAAAGCCCTAGCCCTTTTCTTCAGGTCAGGACAGCATTGGGGCCTAACCTGCAGTCCAGAGCTCCCCCGGGGGATGGGGTAGAAGTCAGAGGGACTTTGCTCAGGATCATAGCCTTGCTTCTTCTCCTGCCTCCTATGTCCCACTTCCTCCATTCTCTTCCTGATTCCTTTGGGAGAACTTTCCTTATAAATCACTTGGACACAAATCCTCAACTCAGCTCTACTTCTGAAGACAACTTAATAAGTGAGATGGGCCTTCATACTGTCCTTGTCTTATTTTAGAATTAAGGTTATTATACTGGGCTTACAAGAATTAGTTGGAAGGTGCTCCTTTAAGAATATATATATATATTTTCCTGATCTCTGCTAGAGTTTGTATAAGATTTATCTGTTCCTTGAAAGTTTAGTATTATTTGCTTTTGGTGAACAAGGATGATGGTCATCTCAGGTATTACTATGTGGTGGGGAGGAAGTAAGTGGAAAGAGGAGTATGTAGTTAGATGTAGGTTATTATCCTGGTCCTAGTTTCTGTTTTGGGTGGTAGTCATTAAAAATGAGGGGCTTCCTAGGTGGCTCAGTGGTAAAAGAACCCACCTGCCAATGCAGGAGATACCAGTTCAATCCCTGGTCGGGAAGATCCCCTGGAGGAGGAAATGGCAATCCACTACAGTATTCTTGCCTGAAGAACCCCATGGACAGAGGAGACTGGCAAGCTGTAGTCCACAGGATCACAAAGAATCAGACATGACTGAGTGACTGAGCATGCACACACACATTAAAAATGACTAGCCAAAAGTGGCTCAAACATGAACAAGTAATAATAGTTTAAGGGTTATGATTAATCAAACTCTGTGCACCTGAAGTCCATTAAGGAAATAAATTAAATAAAAACTATGTTATCTGAAGTTAATGTAGCTATTGCAGCTTTCTTTTGGTTAGTAATCACCTGGTATAGTTTTCTGATCCATTTATTTTCGCCTCTTCCATGCCTGTCAGGCCTACCTCACTGAGTTGTTGCAAGCATCTCAGAAATCACCCTGTAAAGCATAAAAGAAAATTGAAGGAATTACATTTTACTACAAAGTTCAAAGTCTCATTTTCCAATGTCCCCTTGTCTCAGCATTTCCCCTTGTGGCTCTCCCTCTGGGTGCAGGTCCATGTCCCTGTGTCCTGTAGTTTGTCTCAAACTTTTAGTTCTATGAAAAGTAAACAGATGTCTTTTTCTGGGACTTGTAGAGGATGGAAGGGAAGGCTATTTAGGGAGGATTTTGTTACTGCGTAGACTCCCAACAATTAATCTTCCTCGAATTCCACTGAGATGTGTTTGTGTGTCTGTGTGTGTGCGCCTGCCCTTTCCCATAGGCATTTGTCCCCTTCAGAGATAATAGGAACACAGACCACTGGCCCTTCCTCTGCCTGGATTGGGCCTGAGTCTGCCACAGTGGTGCTGGTGCCCAGCTCCTCCCTCTGACACATGTCAGAGGAGCTGGAAGACTGACCCCAAGCTGCAGCCCCTCACTGTTGTGATCTCCGCCCTCCAGGTGCCTTTCTCCAACTGCAGCCGAGACTGCCTGCCAGGGACCAGGAAGGGCATCATCGAGGGGGAGCCCACGTGCTGCTTTGAGTGCGTGGAGTGTCCGGATGGGGAGTACAGCGACGAGACAGGTATAGCGGCAGCCCCGGCGCGCTGCAGAGCCCCCTTCACTCTGGGCCCCGGGCTCAGCGAGGTCCCTGGAACAGCGGTGCTGAGACGGTGCCAAGCATGCTTTCTCATTTAACATGGTTTGTCTCAGCGTCACACTGGGCTGCACGCTGAGGGGGATAGAATCGGAACATTAGGTATCTCTGCAGTACCGTAAAAGTTTACAAATACGTCTGTTGCACATCTTTCTCTTAGGTCGATACTGCACTCCAGTATTGTTTTTCTTTTCTTAGAGCTCAGTGATCCTGAATAGACAAAGTTGTGAATATTCCAGGCTCCAGAGTTAATAGGTCACAATAGATTGTCTACAGAGTGCCTGGCACTGGACTTACTATCTTATTTATGTTTCTCCTATGCCTCAGTTTCTTCATCTATAAAGTGAGAATAATAATAAACCTATCTTACAGAGTTTGGGGGATTAAATTAGATAAAACTGGTAAAACAAATGATAAGTTATAGAGAAATATTTGATTGGCATATTGGAAACACTCTATAAATACTAAATATAATTTTTTTCTCATTATTATTAACTCATTTCATCCTCACTATCATGATGGAGTTATTATTGCTCCCATTTCACCGATGAGGAAACTGACGCTTAGAATGGTTAAGGAGCCTGACCAAAGTCACACAGATAATAAGTGGCAGGGCCAGGATTCGCATCCAGATCTCTGCCTGCAAAGCCCATGCTCCTTTCACTCCCCAAAACTGCACACTGACTAAGACACAGCAGAGACATAGTAAACATTTGTTGGTCAAATGAGCCTGCAGCCACCCTCACTAGAAAGCCACTGATGTGGCGTGAGGAAGGCATAGGTCAGAATCGAGGAGTACTTAGCCGTGATCTAAGAGGCTGCTCTGGCGTGTCTACAAAGCCCATCCTTATGTCTAAAATAAGTCAGACTGAATGTGAATCACTGTGAAAATTGGTGGACAGTGCCAGACCCCCAGTGTGCAGGGCAGCCACCTGTCCGGCAAGGCTGATCATTCTGTGCTTGCTGAATGATGGTTTGTACATCATCAAGTAGTGTTAAAGGAAGCAAGTAGCCCTCCTAGAGTTTGGGATTGACCTGTACACACTGCTATATATAAAATGGATGACCAACAATGACCTACTATATAACACAGGGAAATCAGTTCAATATTATGTCACAACCTAAATGGGAAAAGAATTTGAAAAAGAATAGATACATGTCTGTGTATAAACCGAATCACTTTGCTATACACCTGAAACTATCACAACCTTGTTAATCAACTATACTGCAACATAAAATTTAAAAATTTTTCAAAAAGTAGCCCCCATATATACAAACTGGAGGAGGGCATGGCAACCCACTCCAGTTTTCTTGTCTGGAGAACCCCATGGATAGATGAGCCTGGTGGGCTACAGTCCATAGGGTCTGAAAGAGTTGGACACAACTGAAGGGACTGAGCACAGCACTCATGACTGAGTTCAGCACAAAAGAAAAAATAATAGAACCACCAAAGAAGCATGAAATTAAGTATATTATTAAGCATAAGGTTCAGTACATTATCTGATAATGTAAAAATCACAATTAATTCATCAATACAGCAAATTTAAAGTTCCCTCATCACCACATTCACACTCATACATTTCAGCCTCTGCCACTCAGTACTAACCCCTTCACTGTGACATTTTACAGATGCAAGTGCCTGTGATAAGTGCCCTGATGACTTCTGGTCCAATGAGAACCACACTTCCTGCATCGCCAAGGAGATCGAGTTTCTGTCCTGGACCGAGCCCTTTGGGATCGCACTCACGCTCTTTGCTGTGCTGGGCATTTTCCTCACAGCCTTTGTGCTGGGTGTCTTCATCAAGTTCCGCAACACGCCCATCGTCAAGGCCACAAACCGGGAACTCTCCTACCTCCTCCTCTTCTCCCTGCTCTGCTGCTTCTCCAGCTCCCTGTTCTTCATCGGAGAGCCCCAGGACTGGACCTGTCGCCTGCGCCAGCCGGCCTTTGGCATCAGCTTCGTGCTCTGCATCTCTTGCATCCTGGTGAAAACCAATCGGGTCCTCCTGGTGTTTGAGGCCAAGATTCCCACCAGCTTCCACCGCAAGTGGTGGGGGCTCAACCTGCAGTTCCTGCTGGTCTTCCTCTGCACCTTCATGCAGATTGTCATCTGTGCCATTTGGCTCAATACGGCGCCCCCCTCGAGCTATCGCAACCACGAGCTAGAGGACGAGATCATCTTCATCACCTGCCACGAGGGCTCGCTCATGGCGCTGGGCTTCCTGATCGGCTACACCTGTTTGCTGGCCGCCATCTGTTTCTTCTTCGCCTTCAAGTCCCGGAAGCTGCCGGAGAACTTCAACGAAGCCAAGTTCATCACCTTCAGCATGCTCATCTTCTTCATCGTCTGGATCTCCTTCATCCCCGCCTACGCCAGCACTTACGGCAAGTTCGTCTCTGCGGTGGAGGTGATCGCCATCCTGGCGGCCAGCTTTGGCTTGCTGGCCTGCATCTTCTTCAACAAGGTCTACATCATCCTCTTCAAGCCGTCCCGGAACACCATCGAGGAGGTGCGCTGCAGCACCGCGGCACACGCCTTCAAGGTCGCCGCCCGAGCCACGCTGCGCCGTAGCAACGTCTCCCGCCAGCGGTCCAGCAGCCTGGGGGGCTCCACGGGATCCACCCCCTCCTCCTCCATCAGCAGCAAGAGCAACAGCGAGGACCCCTTCCCGCAGCAGCAGCCGGAGAGGCAGAAGCAGCCGCAGCCGCTGGCCCTGAGCCCACACAACGCGCAGCAGCCACAGCCGCGGCCACCCTCGACCCCGCAGCCGCAGCCACAGTCGCAGCAGCCGCCGAGATGCAAGCAGAAGGTCATCTTCGGCAGCGGCACCGTCACCTTCTCGCTGAGCTTTGACGAGCCTCAGAAGAGCGCCGTGGCTCACAGGAATTCCACGCACCAGACCTCCCTGGAGGCCCAGAAAAACAACGACGCCCTGACCAAACACCAGGCGCTGCTCCCTCTGCAGTGCGGGGAGACGGACTCGGAACTGACCGCCCAGGAGACAGGCCTGCAGGGCCCTGTGGGTGAGGACCACCAGCTAGAGATGGAGGACCCCGAAGAGATGTCCCCGGCACTTGTAGTGTCTAATTCCCGGAGCTTTGTCATCAGCGGCGGAGGCAGCACTGTTACAGAAAACATGCTGCGTTCTTAAAAGGGAAGGAGAAAGTGAGTTCAGGGGGAATCCAGGCAGTTTTCCCAGGATGACCTTCTCCACAGGGATGAGGAACTGCCCCCCGGCTCCCTTCCTCCAGGAAGGAGGGATAAGACCCACCAAATGCTCGGAACTTAGCTGCACTGCTATAAACGACAGTGAATGAAATAATGTCCCCATTAAAATGAAAAAGAGGGGAGCTGTGTGCTTCTGTGGTTAGGTTATCAGAGTGCTGAGATCCCTGTAGTCAGGTTCACCTTTCCTATCCCTGCTTCCATTCTCCTCTTCTGTTCTATCCCACCCAACAGTCCAGAGATAAAACCATGGCTTTAAGATACCCACCTATTCCCTCTAGGGTTTTCTTTCTTGTTTTTGTTGCTGTTGTTTTGGTTTGATTTTTGTTTTTAATGTTGAAACGTCTGCCCTGAACTTTGCAGACAGCCTGGTCCAGAGACAAACCTGTGCAGAGTGACAGGACCTCATACTGGCCACCACTAGAGTTGAGTGTGAAAGAATGTCACCAGTTCTGCCCAACGCCTTGACAGTGGGAAGAACTTGAAATGTCCAAAGCTGTAAGGTGAATGTGTCCCCTCCTATTTATGAAAACTGTTAAATATGTGGTCTCCTACTTGCTGCTGCTGTCATGTGACGTGGAGAAGGTTAGCATCCATCCCCTAACAGTACGTCTGATTTTGTCCAGAGTGTGATGGTGATGCCATGTGTAGATTCCAAGATCTCAGGAATCACCTCAGACTGCTGGGAAGGGACTGCACGAATCCAGTGAACTGTATCTGTAATTAATATTGTCATATGTAGCTTTATCCTTAAGAAAATGCTTCTGTTTTAATAGTCCATGGACAATATAAACTGGAAAAAATGTCCCAGTCTGGTTGATATAAGGCAGTATTATTGAGTTCCATTTTCTTTGCCCACCCCACCACCCACACCCCAATGAGCTAAGCCCTAAATGAGCCCTTTCAGGGCCCAGTGATCCAGAAACTCCCTCTTTCTCCACCCCAAACGCTTCCTGAAGTCAGATGCATGCCTTCCCCTGTGAAGAATAAGCTCCCAGTCTCTGACCTCCTACCAGTTTCTGGGGTAAGAGCACATGGTTCCAAGAGAGCTCTCGTGGGTTATTACTCTTGGCACTCCCCAATGCCGTACTTAGGTTCCCTCCAGCAGTGGGAGTCTGCCCGTGGGTAGTTACAAGATTGAATGTTGAACGGCATACTGCTGAACAGTCAGGTTCTGGAGCTAGAGAGACCTGGGGTCAAGTGCTGGGTTTGTCATTCACAAGTTGGGTGACCACAGGCAGGGAACCTTGACCTCACTCAGCCCCAGCTTCTTTGTGTCTAAAATGGAGGTATAATCATTCTTTTCCCTCAGAGCTCTTATGTGGGTTAAATGAGATAAATGTATGTAAAGTATTTTAGCATGGTGCCTAGCCCATAGTAAGCACGCAATAAATGTTAGTTAATATTATTACTGATATTGTAATTTTTTTCACTTGTTTAAAATAGAAAACACATTTATTTAACCATTCACACTTTAACAACAAACCCACTGATCACACTAACTTTCTCCATAATAAGCCCAAGAACTCTAGGGCCCAGCCCAAGGGGTCCTGAACACCATAGCTCATGGTGAAGCCGAACATCAGTCCCCTAAGGGCCCCATGCTCCCCCCACCTCTGTGGTGTCAGAACCAAGATGTCTAGCACCAAGGGAAGACCATCCCAGTCTGGCAGCCGACTCTCAGATCTCTCTAAATGCTGCTTTTAAGCCAGTCAAACCTGTGTGACGCCACAAAGTTTACAGTTCTTGATGACTTTCTGACCATATTCTTCCAAAAGGGCCACCTTTCCTTGATTTTTAACATGAAAATGAATTGTGGAAGGGACTTCCCTGGTAGGCCGATGGTAAAGACTCCATGCTGCCAATGCAGGGGACGCAGGTTCAATCCCACATGCCACATGCCACACAACAAGGCCAAAAGATTAAAAAAATTAAAGTTGAAAGTTTGAAAAAAAAAGACTTGTGGAAATTACAATTGTTAATCTGGATGAAAAGACACTAGAGGGTGTCATGTAGGAGACACAGAGAAGGTCTCACACAGGAAGATCTGAGGCATCTGCTCCCCCAAACCAGACCCAGCCTGCTACTCCCACCCTGGTCACACCTCTGAGCAAAGTTCAGAGCAGAGTGAAGACTTATATTTAACATTTTACTTGGACTTTTTTTTAAAAAAGACTGAACATTTGATGGCTTGGTTTTTCTAATTTTTCTATTTGCTTGTTTTAAATACAAGTTTTTATCTTATTTTTATTTTGCTGGTCAAAGCAGCCAAGTGGAAGCAGCTACTTTGCAATGCAAAATGCCACACACTCATCCATCCCAAGTTTGCTTTGACAAGTGGCTCACCCTCATGGCTAAGCTGGAGGAAGAGGTTGCTCAGGGAAAACACACACCATTCACGGTGAGCTCCACCTCAACGAGTGCTTGCAAATAAAGTGGCCTCTCCCTACCTTCTTGTCAGAAAGGGAGACTGAACATCACTGTCCTCTGTCATTTGTAGCAGGCACGACTCTCAGCACACAATCAGGGTGTCAGTTATGAATCTGCATTATTTTTCTGTCACAACCTAGTTTCTTCTCAAATTCCTATTCAGCCTGACAGAAACTTCATTTCAGTCAAACTGGGGTTTTCTCTTGAACTTCAGAATTTTCTGAATCAATTTAGGTTTTCAGGGGTCTGTTCAGAGGTTTCTCCCTTCCCCCTTCTATAGGGTAAGGAGGTAGGTTTCCCCAAACATCCACAGCTCCTGTTGACATCTCCAAGAACACTGTTTTTTTCTTTTATCTTTTTTAGATGTGGACCATTTTTAAAGTCTTTACTGAATTTGTTACAACAGTGCTTCTGTTTTATGTTCTGAGTTTTTTACCTCGAGGCATGTGGGATCTTAGCTCTCTGACCAGGGGTTGCACCTGTACCCATTGCGTTGGAAGGTTAAGTCTTAACCACTGGACCGCCAGGGAAGTCCCTCTGAGAACATTCATATCTAGCCCCCAGTAATTGTTATGTCTCCATTCTGACATCCTCTGAGACATCTGTGTCCCCAGGGCATAGAATCCACAGTGATTTTCGTGGCTGCATCACTTTGTCCCAACCACGAGGCCCCTCCCAGGCCTGCCAGATCTCTCATGAGAAAGCACTGGGGCCTGGGAATTACCAGGCAGGTCTCAGGCTCTTCTCTCCTTGCCCTCCACTGCCAAAGAAATTCCTAATTCCTTCACAGGGTTGTTTGACAAAAAAAACTTAAATACCTCCCATGCACTCAACACCCACGACACAGGGATCCAGACACTGGAACCTTCATTGCAGCTGGAGGAACCAAAGTTCTCTGCCACTGTGCTTGGCCCCATTCATATCACCTTTCCAAGATTCCCATCAGTCACATGCAGAACTCTTCCAAAGGAAGTTTGGGAAAGTGGCCTTTGCCCTCCAACCTCTGGAGTACAGGACGACGTGCTGGAGGAAGGTGGGTGATGAATGAGCCAGTCTGCAGTATCCACTGCCCACAAACAAAGCATTTTTTAAGATCAAACACAAAATGAAAAACACACCCTGCTGAGAAAAAATAAGCAAAATTTGATTCCCTTTCATCTTAACAGCTGTGGTAAATCAGAAAGATACTGTGAAGACAGAACTGCATATGGCATTTTGCCATGAAAGAGAGGCTGCTAACAGATAAAAGAGCAAGCAGGGGCAAGTACTCAGCAGGTGGGACCGCAGAGGGGTGGGAGGACGGGAGTTTGATTATAAACTCATTAGCACTGTTGGACTTTTTAAATGATATGCAAAAGTTTGTGTGTCTGGGTTCGTTTAATGGCCTGGATACATAATACACAATTGTTTAATAGTGATTATGTCTGGGTGTTTGAATTATGAATGACTTATTTCCTTCTTAATATTTTTCTGGATTTTTTTTCTAGGAACATGACTTACAGTAAAAGAAAAAAATCTGTTTCTTGGATTATCAAGTGTGATCATATTACAGTCATATTTTTTGTTTGCACTTTTTTTTTACTTTTTATTTATAAATCATTTCAAGCTTATACAAATTTTGCAAAAATAAGCAGCTCAAAAGACATCTGTACCCCTTCTACCTAGATTCACTTATTATTAACATTTTACCTCATTTGCTTTGTTGTCAGCATTGTGGTCATTTAACAAAGCATGATGCACTCTGAAGTATTTATGGGTGAGATTATAGGATGCCTGTAATTTGCTTAAAAAACCACAATGGGGGAGAAAACAAGTATGTAGGGAGAAAGATAAGAAAGAACAGCAGAAAGTCAATGGCTGTTGGAGCTTCAGTTTTCTACTCCTATTTTTTTATGGGTTTCTAAATTTCCATAATAAAGAATTAATGTTAAAAAACAGCCAAAGTATAAAAAAGAATCCACCAGTCAAAAAAAAAAAAAATCACACCAAAGATTTCAATAACTTGAGTGGCCCTATTCTTCACAATTTTTTGACTGGTGGATTCTTTTTCATCCTTTGGCTGTCTTTTTAATCACAAGAGAAGCTAGTGCATCAAGCACACAAACAAAAAGAACCTGAAAGTCTGCCAAGCAACTAAAATTTTAGTTGAAAAACAAACCAAGAAAAATTTAATGTAAGGCCTTTACAATGAGCTTCAAAAAGCAAATCTTTGGAGCATATCAGAAAGACCTTCTTGGAGCTTGATGAAACACAAGTCTTCCTGAATCTTGATGTGATCTATTATGATCTTATCCTTAGTTGAACCAACTGTGGGCTGCTCAAGTTTTCTGAATTATCCTCAGGCAATTGGTTTAACAGATCCCTCAACTTTTGTGCCAGTAAATTTTCTTTTATGAATATACTCCCAGGGAAATAAGCCAACAGGCAGCAAAATTAATTAGTACCTATGTGTTCTGGATACATGACCTCCATACCCCTGGTCGTGTGCAGGGAGACCTGCAACCAGGGGAGCATAGACACACTGCAGATGCAGACAGGAAAGCGTCCAGACACCCCTCACGTGGGGGATGGCAGAGGAAATTACACTATGATCCCATTGCAGGAGAGCCCACCCACACACATTAGATATGACAATATGTGCATGAGGTCAAAGCGGTAATCAAACTTAGAAATAACAGTAAGGAAGAGGGCAGGATGTAGAATCATATGTCCACACAGAATAACATGGATTAAGTTTCACTGGAGAGAAGGGAATACAGAGAAGGAAAATAGTTTGCTGTTTGCTTCTTTCTTTTGTAAAGTTACACAACTTCATTGAAATGAGAGAGGCAGGGAGAGAAAACAGGAACAAACACACTCTTACCTGAAGTACTTTAGCTATGATTTAAGGACTAGTAAAGCCAAGGTACAATGGAGTGTGTGCTTACATGCATGCTATGTCGCTTCAGTCTTGTCCGACTCTTCAGGACCCTATGGACTGTAGCCTCCCAGGCTCCTCTGTCCATGGGCTTCTCCAAGCAAGAATACTGGAGTGGGTTGCCATTTCCTCCTCCTGGGGATCTTTCCAACCCAGGGATTGAACCCACGTCTCTTATGTCTTCTGCACTGGCAGGCGGATTCTTTAGCCCCAAAACTGGGAAGCCCCAAAACTTCCAATGCAGAACAAACAGATACATAAGGTTGCAGTGGGACTCATGTGAGTAACTAATGAATCTTTGTCTAGCCAGTTCTTGTCACAGGGAGAATAGTGGCTCCCAATTTTATCTGGGACCTAACGCTCGGAACCTGTGAATGTGTTATGTTACATGGGCAAGGAAGAATTCAGTTGCATATGCAATGAATATTGTTAATCAGCCTGATCTTGAAATAGGGAGTTCAGTTCAGTTCAGTTGCTCAGTTGTGTCCGACTCTTTGCGACCCCATGAACCGCAGCATGCCAGGCCTCCCTATCTATCACCAACTCCTGGAGTCCACCCAAACCCATGTCCATTGAGTCAGTGATGCCATCCAACCACCTCATCCTCTGTCATCCCCTTCTCCTCCTGCCCTCAATCTTTCCCAGCATCAGGGTCTTTTCAAATGAGTCAGCTCTTCCCATCAGGTGGCCAAAGTACTGGAGTTTCAGCTTCAGCATCAGTCCTTCCAATGAACACCCAGGACTGATCTCCTTTAGGATGGACTGGTTGGATCTCCTTGCAGTCCAAGGGACTCTCGAGAGTCTTCTCCAACACCACAGTTCAAAAGCATCAATTCTTTGGCACTCAGCTTTCTTTATAGTCCAACTCTCACATCCATACATGACCACTGGAAAAACCATAGTCTTGACTAAATGGTTTTGACAAAGTAATGTCTCTGCTTCTTAATATATTATCTAGGTTGCTCATAACTTTCCTTCCAAGGAGTAAGCGTCTTTTAATTTCATGGTTGCAATCACCATCTGCAGTGATTTTGGAGCCCAGAGAAAGAAAGTCAGCCACTGTTTCCCCATCTATTTCCCATGAAGTGATGGGACCAGATGCCATGATCTTAGTTTTCTGAATGTTGACCCTTAAGATATAGGGAGAGTTCTGGATTATTCAGGTGGGCCCAATGTAATCACAAGAGTGCTTATAAATGGAAGAGAGAAGCAAGAAAGTTAGGGTCAGAGGCAGAAATTTGAAAATGCTGTGCTTAAGTTGCTTCAGTTGTATCCAACTCTTTGTGACCCCATGGACTGTAGCCCGCCAGGCTCCTCTGTCCATGAGATAATCTAGGCAAGAGTACTGGAGTGGGCTGCCATGCCCTCCTGCAGGGGATCTTCCTGACCCAGGGATGGAACCACATCTCCTATGTCTCCTGAATTGGCAGGTGGGTTCTTTACCACCAACACCACCTGGGAAGCTCTTGAAAATGCTACTATATATAAAATAAATAAGCTATAAGGATACATTGTTCAGTACAGGGAATAAAGACATTATTTTATAATAACTTTAAATGGGGTATAGTCTTTAAAGGTATTGAATCACTATGTTGTACACCTATAACTAATATAATATTGTGAATCAACTATATGCTTCAATTTTTTTAAACTATATATAATTTTTTTAAAGAGAGATTCAAAGATGTTTTGCTGCTGGTTTTGAAGATGGAGGAAGAGACCACAAGTCAATGAATGTAGGTGGCTGCTAGTAAGCCAGAAGAAGCAGGAACAGGTTTTCCCCTAGGGTCTCCAAAAAAGGGATACAGCCCTGCCAACACCTTTCTGGACTCCTGACATCCAGAATTAGAAAACAGCAAAATTTGTGATGTTTGAAGCCTCTGCACTTGGAGTAACTTACTACAGCAGCAGTGGGAAACTGTTACACTTACCTTTGCTTCCCTGTCAGTGGGCTTTCTGGCTCCAACATTCTACAGCTGCAAACCTTCAGGAACCATCAAAGAATCAGCCAGACCAAAAAGATTTTGTGGCTTCAAACCACTGCAACTTCTGAAAACTTTCACATGGCAATAGGAATTTGTTAGCATAAAACTGACAATCTGCTTTTAGAATTAAATGATACTACAAGGAAAAGTAAGACAAATTTTCTTGTCCTTTTGAAAAGTCAGTGTTGTTTGTTAAGGGCTTTCTAGATCATAAATTTCTAAAAAGAAACCAAAAGTAAGTGTGTGAAATTTTAATTTGAATGAAATTTGGGAAATGAGAATATGGACTGGTTATTAGATGAAAGTAAGGAAGTATTGTTAATTTTCTTAGGGGTGATAATATAGTTAGGTAAGAAAATGTCCTTATTTTTAGGGGATGCTGGCTGAACTGTTTAAGTGTAAATAAGCACAGTGTTTGCAACTATTTTTAAATGTTTCTTAAAAATACAGATATACACTGAAATGTTCAGCAAAATAATAATAATTGCTTGATCTGAGCGGTGATGTGAGGTGTTTATTGCACTATTTTTCTGAGTGTGTAGAAATTTTCCAATAAAAGTAAGGAATTTTTTTTTAATGAATGTATTTCTTTTTGGCTGGGCTGGGTTTTCATTGCTGCACACAGGCTTTCTCTAGCTGCAGGGAGCGGGGGCTACACTCATCGTTGCCGTTCATGGGCTTCTTGTGGAGGCTTCTCCTATTGCAGAGCACAGGCTCTGGGCATGTGAGCTTAGTAATTGCAACCCACAGGCTTAGTTGCACCTCAGTATGTGGCATCTTCCTAGACCAGAGATCAAACCCATGTCCCCTGCATTGGCAGGCGGATTCTTAACCACTGGGTCACCAGGAGAGCCCAATAATTTATTTTTTTAAACTTTATAAATGTCTGTTAAGCTATTGCACAGAAACTTTACATTTCAGCTGAAAATACTCTCTATGCATAGAACTTTCTTTCTAAAATTAATTGTAGCAATTCAGATTTGTGGTTAGAATGTGGCAAGATAAGTATCATCATATGTAAAATAGTTTAAATTAGTTTCCAGTTAGAAAGCTGATGGGAAAAAAAACTGATGTCATCCTATGAATCAGTGGAAAGTTACTGCTGTCTAATTGAAGAAAGTAATCTGGTGGAATGGGGATTTTGGTCTCAGCAGGTCAGAGGTTTTCATTTCTTGATTTTGTCAACAGAAGGAATAAAAGTGAAACTCTGAAAATAAGAAATGGAAATTATGGACAAGAAAGCGGGCACGAAAATTGTTCCCGGAGTCCCCACATCCAGAACCAGAACCATTCTAGAACCAGTAGCAGAAGGAAATTGCAAGAAAGGTGTGTTACCCAGTTTTCTACGGATAGATAGGATAACAAAATAACATCAGAAGGAATGTAAAAATAGCATTTTAGCCTGTCCATAGATAAGAATAGAATTAGCTAACAGTAGAATGAAAAACACTTTTGTATACCTTGCCTTTTAGACTTTAAAATATATATGTGTGTAAACAGTCAATATGATTTCTAATAAAGAAATACTTAGTTCAGTTCAGTTCAGTTCAGTCACTCAGTCGTGTCCGACTCTTTGCAACTCCATGGACTGCAGCACACCAGGCCTCCCTGTCCATCACCAACTCCTGGAGTTTACCCATAATCATGTCCATTGAGTGGGTGATGCCATCCAACCATCTCATCCTCTGTCATCCCCTTCTCCTCCTGCCCTCAATCTTTCCCAGCATCAGGGTCTTTTCAAATGAGTCAGCTCTTCCCATCAGGTGGCCAAAGTATTGGAGTTTCAGCTTCAACATCAGTCCTTCCAATGAACACCCAGGACTGATCTCTTTTAGGGTTGACTGGTTGGATCTCCTTGCAGTCCAAGGGACTCTCAAGAGTCTTCTCCAACACCACAGTTCATAAGCATAAATTCTTCGGCACTCAGTTTTCTTTCCAGTCCAACTCTCACATCCATACATGACTACTGGAAAAACCATACCCTTGACTAGATGGACCTTTGGTGGTAAATAAATGTCTCTGCTTTTTAATATGCTATCTAGGGTGGTCATAACTTTCCCTCCAAGCAGTAAGTGTCTTTTAATTTCATGGCTGCAATCACCATCTGCAGTGATTTTGCAGCCCTAAAAAATAAAGTCTGACACTGTTTCCACTGTTTCCCCATCTATTTGCCATGAAGTGATGGACCGGATGCCATGATCTTAGTTTTCTGAATGTTTAGCTTTAAGCCAACTTTTTCACTCTCTTCTTGCACTTTCATCAAGAGGCTCTTTTTTTCTTCTTCACTTTCTGCCATTTAGTGTGGTATCATCTGCATATCTGAGGCTATTGATTTTTCTCCCAGCAATCTTGATTCCAGCTTGTGCTTCATCCAGCTCAGCGATTCTCATGATGTACCCTACATATAAGTTAAGTAAGCAGAGTGACAATATACAGCCTTGACGTACTCCTTTTCCTATTTGGAACCAGTTTGTTGTTCCATGTCCAGTTCTAACTGTTGTTTCCTGACCTGCATACAGACTTCTCAAGAGGCAGGTCAGGTGGTCTGGTATTCCCATCTCTTTCAGAATTTTCCACAGTTTATTGTGATCCACACAGTCAAAGGCTTTGGCATAATCAATAAAGCAAAAATAGATGTTTTTTGGAACTCTCTTGCTTTTTCAATGATCCAGTGGATGTTGGCAATTTGATCTCTGGTTCCTCTGCCTTTTCTAAAACCAGTTTGAACATCTGGAAGTTCATGGTTCACACATTGCTGAAGCCTGGCTTGGAGAATTTTGAGCATTACTTTGCTAGTGTGCAAGATGAGTGCAATTGTGCAGTAGTTTGAGCATTTCTTGGCATTGCAAGACCATCCCCAAGAAAAAGAAATGTAAAAAAGCAAAATGGCTGTCTGAGCATTCTTTGGCATCACAAGACCATCCCCAAGAAAAAGAAATGCAAAAAAGCAAAATGGCTGTCTGAGGAGGCCTTACAAATAGCTGTGAAAAGAAAAGAAGCGAAAAGCAAAGGAGAAAAAGAAAGATATGCCCATTTGAATGCAGAGTTCCAAAGAATAGCAAGGAGAGATAAG
Source organism: Cervus elaphus (assembly GCF_910594005.1). NCBI lineage: Eukaryota > Metazoa > Chordata > Mammalia > Artiodactyla > Cervidae > Cervus > Cervus elaphus. Next base: position 51,802,998 of record NC_057833.1, on the reverse strand, counting down.
AAAACCTTCCTCAGTGATCAGTGCAAAGAAATAGAGGAAAACAATAGAATGGGAAAGACTAGAGATCTCTTCAAGAAAATTAGAGATACCAAGGGAACTTTTCATGCAAAGATGGGCTCAGAAAGGTCAGAAATGGTATGGACCTAACAGAAGCAGAAGATATTAAGAAGAGGTGGCAAGAATACACAGAAGAAGTGTACAAAAAATATCTTCACAACCCAGATAATCACGATGGTGTGACCACTCACCTAGAGCCAGACATGCTGGAATGTGAAGTCACGTGGGCCTTAGGAAGCATCACTACAAACAAAGCTAGTGGAGGTGATGGAATTCCAGCTGAGCTATTTCAAATCCTAAAGGATGATGCTGTGAAAGTGCTACACTCAATATGCCAGCAAATTTGGAAAACTCAGCAGTGGCCACAGGACTGGAAAAGGTCAATTTTCATTCCAATCCCAAAAGAAATATTTAATAAAGTTTTTATTTAAATACTTAATTAATGTTAATTTTTATTTGAAAAATATATAGTTCAAATCTATTAATACAATGAATTTAAGTAGAAAATGGATTTGAGCTTGTGAATTGTAGAGTCAAGACATCTGCTACCACCTAGTGGACAATAACTGAATTACCGGCAAAGTCCTAGGTGAGCTGATTAAGGGAGAGCTTATTTAAAAAAAACAAAAATTCTGATTCTCTGAAAAACTAATAAAACTCAAACAAAATGATAGATGACAGAAGATAAATAACCATGGAAACATAGAACATATTTTTTAAAATTTTAAGCAACTTATTTGTACATCATTATGCAAATACATTTGAAAAGTCTGATAAAATGGATAATTTCCTACTAAAATACGGTCTATCAAAATACAGTCTATATCCATGGAAATTCCTTGATGGAATTTCCAGTGGTTAGGATTCTGTGCTTTCATTACCAAGGGCCCTGTTTCAATCCCTGGTAAGGGTCAAGGAACTAAGATTGTGCAACCTGTGTGGTATGGCAAAAAAAAAAAAAAAATTGATTCTAGTTGAGGTAAAAAGTTTAAACAGACTGATGTCCATATTAAAAAGTAGAGAACTTTATCAAATAACTATCCACAAAAATGCATCAGACTCAGTTTCAAATGGAAATGCCATTACATCTTCCAATACAGATAGTCCCAATACATTATTCTAGAGACAAGAAAAAGTTCAAATTCTTTTCATGAATTAAGCATAAAGTTGATTCCTAAGCCCAACAAAAGCAACACTGTAAAAACGACAGAGCAATATCCCTTATGTACACTGATGTAAAAATCTTAAAATAAAATATTATTGAACAGGATGCAGTACGACATTAAGAAAATAATACACACGCCCAGTGAATTTAGCTCAGGAATACAAGGGTGCTTTGTTATTAGAAAATACATTACAATAATTCACCATATTAATAGATCTAAGTAGAAAAATCCTATGATTATCACCATAAAAGCTGAAAACATATTTGACAAAAATCAACACCCATTCCTGACATAAAGAAAGCACTCAAAATATAGGAATTAATGGGTATTTCCTTAATGTAATAAAATATATAATCCCAGTTCTAAAGCAAGAGCTTACAGATTACATAACATTATAGTCACAAAATCTTAAGAGAATCGATGGAAAAGTAACCATGCAATAAAAGAATTCTAAAATTAGCAGGATATAAAGCTAACATATAAAAATCAATAGTCATTAGGTACACTAACAATATCCAGCTCAAAAATATAATAGAGGAAAAAGTCCTATTTCCAATAGCTACAACAACAAAAAATAAACTCTAAGGAATAAACTCAACAAAAATGTGCAAGATTAACATGAGAAAAACTTTAAAACACTACTGAAACACCCAAAAATAGACATGAACAAATGGAAAGATAGTTCATGCCCTTAAATATAACAACTCTCATTAAAAAGATGTCTGCTCTTCCTAAGTTAATTTATAAATTCCTAAACTTCATGTGGAAAAATAAACGTGCAAGAATCCCTTTTTTAAAAAACTTGAAAGAGAAGAACTATGAGGTCAAAGTAGCTTATACTGTACCAGATATTAAAATATGAAACTTCTATAATTAAAGTTTGGTACTGGCACATGAGTAGACAGAACTATGCAATAGAATACAGACTCCAGAATTAAGCCTATGTATATATGGAAATTTAGAATGTGATAAAGGAGGCATCTCAAAATGACTGGGGCAAATATATGATCTGAGTACAACTAGGTAACCATTTTTAAAAAGATCAAATTGGATCATACCTCAGATTATACAGAAGAAGAATCTCCAAATGGATCAGAAGTTCTAAGTATAAAAAATAAAATCATAAAAATGCTGAAAGAAATATATGGTGAATTCCTTTATAACCTAAATGTGGGAAAGGCTTTCTATATATGATTTGAAATCTAGATTCAGTAAAAAACTAATAAAGTTGACTGTAAAAATTGAAAACTGTCACATCACATAAAAGAATACCAAAAGTAAAATCAAATGACAAATCACTAACTGAGGGGAAAATATTTGCAACATTTATCACAGATAATGGCTAGTATCTCTAATACATAAATTATTTTTAGAAATCATGGAAAACAAAGACCAAAAACCCAGTATAAAATTAAGCAAAATATGAACACACAATTCACCCAAATGTGAGAGAAAGAAAAAGCTGTAAAGATGAGCAGGCTCTTATCCTGATGATTTATAAGCAGAGTTAGAAGTCACCAACTTCTCTTTTAATAAAACAGTAAATGCCAGCAAACTGCAAAGGCTTTTACTATACAAACACCTTTGAGTGATACTTAATTGAAAATAACATAATGAGTTAGAAAACTGTGATATAGTCTAACAACAGGGTCATGATTAACGACAATTGAAGTCTTGAAAATAGCACCCACTTGTATTTTTAATTTTGCATTTCTTTACATCTGACTTTAAAAGTGACTAAGGAAGCACTAAGGACTATGCTTATCTAAGAAACAAAGCAAGATGGGGGGGGGAACCTCTTTTTAACAGTTGACAAGACAACATTATGATCTCTATAACCAATGTTCAATGTTAAGTGGTTGAAATTTAATATTGGCTCCAACCATTAAAACCTGTTATACTATAATTCCCTGATAGCTCAGCTGGGTAAGCGTAACCAAGGTGCCACTAGCCACTTGGTGGCAATAGATCCTAATCGTCTTAAAGTCCTTAAAGGGTGGATTTGGAAACTAATTGATAAAGACATTTCATGCAGGTCACAAGATGCTTCAGTTAGAAAGGTTAGAAAAATCCTGAATATCCTTTAAAAGGGCATTAGAAGGAAAGAAAACATATCCTATTCTTTGTTAAAAACAGTTATGGATACATTCTAGAACATCCTACTAGGAAAGATCTTTGGAGCTAGAAGAGGTTTAAAGGGAGACAAGAACTGTCACATAGTAATAATAACTAAAAACACATAGACTGAAAAGTATCGTGCATAATATTAAGAGCCTACTTACTGTTCAGCCATCTGAGCAAGCCACTTCCCCTGTCTTGACCTCATTTTCTGTGCCTGAACGCTGAGCTAGATCGGGGGTCAGCAAATTTCCTGTAAAGCGTCAGATAATACATGTTTTAGGCTTTGTGGGCCACTCATTGTCACAACCACTCAACTCTGTCATTGTAGCACAAAAGCAGCAATAGACATTACACACAAAAAATAAGCATGGCTGTGTCCTCATAAACCTTTATTTATGGACACTAAAATTTGGATTTTACATAGTTTTCACATGTCATGAAATATTATTCTTCCTTTGATTTTTTTGTTTTCAGCTGTAGTTTGCTGACCCTGGGCTGGAGGGTCCCTGAGCTCCCTCCCGCCCTGTGTCTCCGTTGATTCAGCTGCTCTTGAATCCCTACTTACCTAACGCTGGGGTTATATCTCTTTTACACCTTATTGTACCTTCTTTTGCAGGCTAGAGCAGTTTCTCAAGCTTTATTTACTCACATCCCATTAGATAAGAATTAGAAAGATGTCATAGCATATGTGGGCTTACCTGGAAGCTCAGCTGTAAAGAATCTGCCTGCAATGCAGGAGACCCCTGAGTCAGGAAGATCCCCTGGAGAAGGGATTGACTACCCCAACTGGAGTACCCACTCCACTGGCTACCCACTCCAGTATTATTGGGCTTCCCTGCTGACTCAGAGGGTAAAGAATCTGCCTGCAGTGTGGGAGACCTGGGTTCAATCCCTGGGTTGGGAAGATTCCCTGGAGGAGAGCATGTCAACCCAATCCAGCATTCTTGCCTGGAGAATCCCCATGGACCGAGGAGCCTTGCGGGCTACAGTCCATGGTGTCGCAAAAAGTTGGACATGACTGAGCAACTAAGCATAGCATGTACCATATGTAGCTCACAATATTTTAAATGTAGCTATCTTTGCTCCTCCAAACATATACAAATCTGGGTTTTCAACTTTGCATGTCCTTCCTCTCAACTTACCACATGGAGATACCCAGGTTTGTCCTCATGCATTTGAAAATCACTGCCTCACAGTCTCTTAGACTTGAAAACTCCCAGTGAAAAAGCCCCCTAAAAGCTTCACTTCTCTTTTCTGCTGGAAAAGAACATCAGTTTTCCGCGAACTCCAATGTAAGGGAGGTTGGCTAACTTAAGCTTACTTTGTGGACCAGAGAGTTGCAGGTAAGACATGGACTTGACTATGTCTTAGTCCTTTCTTCCGCGTGGTCAGAATCCACAACATAAGTGAAAGCAAGGGTTTCTGCATTTATCCTTCTCTCCAATTCCCCTAAGACCATGAGACAAGATCTAATCAGCTTGATGACCATATAACTGGTTATAATTGCTATCAATACAAGAATAAAATTTAGGGAATCTACAGTTATGGTCCATCTGTATAAAATGTCTTTAAACTGTTGAGAAAGAGAGAAAAAAGTTAGCTGCTTTTAACCCCCTACTTGGTAATGAGCAGCCTTAAAACTTCTGCTGGAAGGATTGGACATTATAAAATGGTCCATCTCCATAAATAAGTCTTTCTCTGTCAAGGAGGCTCATCAGAAAGATGCCCTGGGGATGTGAATACTGAGGGCCATGTGAGCCAGCAGCATTGGGTGACATCATCTCTTGTGTGAGCCTGCTTAACGGTGTAAAGTCCATGAGACCATTAGCACTCTGGGGGCACATGAGGCCTTGAGGTTTAACCCACTTACCCCAGGTCACATATGTACCAAGGAGGAGCTAGCACTCTAATTCAGACCTGCCTAGAAAAGCAGTTATCCATTCAATTTCTTTGTCTCTATCATATCCATCTGTCCATCTAGCTATCTATGTATCTATCTCATCTCAACATCTCCTCCCTGGAAAGCATTAGGTCCTTATGCTTGAATAATTAAAGTCCCCTAAGGAGTTATTTGGCCAATTAAACCATGTTAAAAGACTCCAAAGAGAAGTTTTCCACTGGGAATTTACCAGATAATCTTACCTGTAATGTTCTCTATCCAATCCTTATCACAAACCTGGTTATGAGAAATGTTATTTTTGCAAGATAGCCAGAAAGAGTGGAACTCAGGCTCTTAAAATCCCAAGTTTGACTCATAGATCAAGTCAGAACAGTAGAGACCCTGGTAAGTCACTATTTGACTTCACTGAATTATAAAACACATTTATGCACACTGAAAATTAATAAAAACTAAAGCATATTTTAAAGTTCTAAAGCTTCTGATTATTATAAATTAATTAATTAAGTACCCAAATCACTGATTCATTCCCTTGAAATAGTGAAGGAATGTCAGACACTGTTAAAATAACTCCATGATATTATCAGATTTTATGTGGTTTATGTCCTGCAATTCTGCCCCATAAAAATATATGCCAGTATTTGAAGCAATGTGGCTAAGAATGACACTGTTTCTCATTAGTTAGGAGCTTGGAAATTTTTATTAATTTTTACAGAAAGTAGAAAAACAAATGAGTGGATATAATTTTCGAACCATAAGCCCAAATATTAAAGGAACTATAACTTGAGTTTCTGTATTTCTGTTTCTACTTTGAGCTCTCATTGATAGAGCAACAGCCTTAGCTCTCTGAGGGCTCCCCTTTCTTACTTTGGGTTGAGACATTGTCCTAGAGCCTTATATGACACCAAAGATGGGGGAAGAAGGGTCACAATCTGGCTCCCAGTCTCAAGCAGAGCTGTCCACCATTCCAGTCAGCCTGCCCCTCTGCTCCCACTCCGCCCTTCGGCACAGGGATCTCTGCAAGGCTGCCTAGCATCCCACATGCCTGAAAGCAGCTTGAACTTACTTCCTCTTTCGGGTTTCGCTACCACCTTCCTTTACTCCAGACCCCCGAGATCTCTTCATTGATCACTTCCCTTCCACTTGGCCAGGACAACATTTTCAAGTCTCACTTAGGTTTCAGACAAATGCCTTGTCTACCTCTCCCTGTTCTGGAAAGTAACCTCTTAGAAACAGAAGCCAGAAAGTCTAGCAGACTTCTGCTTTCTGCCATGTAACATCCCTTCCTTAAGACAATGAGGACAGGGTGGTCATTAGTTTGAATGGGCAGGGGAAATGTATAACAGCAAAAATAGAGACAAATATCTGAAAAACTATCTGACCATTCTTTATTTTTCGGTATTTACATAGGCTCTTACGTGCCTTGCTTGCATAATTTTTGTATCTTTCATTATCCCATTTACTGAAATAAGTTCGCAAGTTTACTTTCTACTTCCAATCCCATTTTTCCCAGTTGAGAATTCTCTCTACTTTGGCCCTGTATTTCCCTAATACCAATGGTCCTGGGGCTTGAAAATATAAACTAAACCCAACCCAAGAAATTAGGGTGTCGGATCATCTTCACTAAGGAAACTGAAATACTAGCATCCTCTAGTCGATAAACATACATGGGCAGGAGTTTATATTGAACAATGTTTATGCATCATTAATTATATAGGTAAAAAATGGAAACAATCTAAATGCTCAATAATGGAGAATTGTTTAAATAGAGTAATCACATAATAAAATTCTATGAAGCTATTAAACCTCAAGTTGTAGAAGAATATGTGATAATATAGGGAAATAGTCACAAAAATAATAAAGGCAGTATGAACTGTACATATGAACTGTACAGTATGAACCGTACAATCACAATTTTATAAAGTATGTACTTAAATAGAGTCCATTTAAGGCTCTGTTAAAGGAAAAAGGCTGGAAAGTTCAAAGGGATCTGTGTTCTGGGACTGTGAATGGTATTATTAACAATAATTATTTTCTTTCCACATTTTAAAATATTTCTATAATTTACATATGTTGTTTTCCTAATCAGATAAATAATGTTACTCAAAAAACTGAAAACATTTATTGAGCTTATGTGCACCAAGCATATGCTATACCTCAATAAAAAGATTTTTAAAAATAACAGAGATCTTTAACAAGAATAAGAAGGAAAAGAAACATCTCCTGAGATCATCTCAGCCCTGATTGGGCTTCCTTTCTCACCAAAGAAATCTTATACTAATTAAATTTCTTGGCTGTCCCATGGAAAACATGCTCCTGGTTATTTTTTTTTCATATATTACTGTGCTTAAGAAAAATATTTTGCAAACCATAGCTGGCAAATTTGGCAAAGTGAAAGTCGCTCAGTTGTGTCCGACTCTTTGAGACTCCATGAACTTAGTCCATGGAATTCTCTAGGCCAGAATACTGGAGTGGGTAGCCTTTCCCTTCTCCAGGGGATCTTCCCAACCCAGGGCAAACCATATGTACACTATTTACTGATCCAAGAGGAAATCATCCTGTCTCTCCGCAATTGACTGCAGAACCAGGAAGTAATCAGAATATGTCATACTGGTTATGGATGTCCTGGTTCACAGGTTAAGTGAGTCATCGAGAGCTTGTTGGGTAAAAATCCGGTCTGACTACTCATTCTGGACTTCCTGGCTCCTGACTCTACCCTTAGAACTCTGGTTGGGCTGTTGGACAGCCCCACCCTCTTGCTCAGGCTTGCAGAGCAGAGGATGAGCAGTGATGTTCCCAAGGAGGAGTGGTGCTGGGCTGAGACATGTCTAGTGAAGAATGACAGATATGGAGGATAAGAACCTGTTTTGCCAAATCTGGGCCTGACTTCACCTATAAGCACTTTTTTTTTCTAGCTGAGTCATTTATTAGCGCCATTTGGAGCTATCACGTGGTTTCTGTCAATCAGTGATGCCATCCTCTGATGTCTTCTACTTGGTTTCAGGGTTGCTGTGTAACCAGGGTGGTAGAGGGGGATGATTTCTATGACTTGTGTAAGAACTGGCTAATGTTCTTTTAACTGATCTCTGACACTGAATCTTCAGTAAGTGAAAGAAAGAAAGTGAAGTCGCTCAGTCGTGTCCGACTCTTTGCCACCCCATGGACTGTGGACCAACAGGATCCTCAGTTCATGGAATTTTCCAGGCAAGAATACTGGAGTGGGTTGCCATTTCCTTAGAGAAAGCCTCAAAATTACATTCTGAGCCCCTGGGCTTCCCAGGTAGCACAGTGGTAAAGAATCTGCCTGCCAGTGTAGGAGACGCAAGAGACGTGGGTTCAGTCCCTGGGTCAGGAAGATCTCCTGGAGAAGGAAATGGCAACCCACTCTAGTATTCTTGCCTGGGAAATCACATGGACAGAGGAGCCTGGTGGACTACAGTCCATGGGGTCACAAAGAGTCTGATAGGGCTGAGCATACACACACACATCACCTCTAGGTCTAAGTGACTTTTAATTAAGTTAGTTTAACTTGTAGGACTTTAACCATCCTCAATTCATTCATTCAACTATTTATTGAATGCCTGAAATGTGTAAGATGCTGTGCTAGGCACTGGGGATGATCTGGTGAACAAGAGGCAGGTCCCCGCTTATGAAGCTTATGGTTTAGCTAGAAGCACAGACTGAAAAACAAAAGCAGAGTCAACAATCCGCCAAAAGCAAAACCAGCAATTCCAATACACTGTACTAAGAGCTCTGATGGAGAAGTTACATCATAAAGTGCCATAGGAGCACCTAGCAGAGATAGACAGTCGGCAGTAGGCTGGGGAGGGGAGGGGAAGTTGGTGGGGGGAGGAGTTGGAGGAGGTTGCATCCCAAGGGCTTAGGTCTTGTGTTAGTTTTCCAGTGCTGCCATACAAAGGACTACAGATAAGATGGCTTAACAGCAGAAATGCGTTTTCTCTCCTTGGCTTGTAGATGTCCACCTTATTTTTCTTCACATGGTCTTCCCTCTGTATGTTTGAATCCTAATTTCCTCTTCTTATAAGGACACCTTGACAGCTTGTTTGACAGTTCTAGCAGGGGAGCATAGCTACTCCTATACCCTTGATGGAAGACCGGGCCTCCTCTGTCAGGGATGGAGGGCTTCCCTGGTGGCCCAGATGGTAAAGAACCCGCCTGCAATGCAGAAGACCTGGGTTCGATCCCTGGGTTGGGGAGATCCACTGGAGAAGGGCGTGGCAACCCACTCCAGTATTCTTGCCTGGAGAATCCGCATGGACAGAGGAGCCTGTACAGTCTGTGGGGTCACAAAGAGTCAAACACGACCGAGTAACTAGCCACATACATAAGGACATCAGTCATATTGGATTAAGGACCACCCTAATGACCTCACTTTAACTTAATCACCTCTTTAAGGACCCTGTCCCCAAATGCAGTTGCATTCTGAAGTACTAGGGATTAGGACCTCACATGAATTTAGGAGGACACACTTTGGCCCAAAAAAGGCCTGAAGGATAAAGAGGTATCAGCCAGCCAAATGGCTGGAAAAGGCTTTCAGCACAAGCAAAGAGGCAAAAAAGAAGGCACTCGAGGAGAATTCAACAGGAGCCAGATCAGAAAGGACTTGTGACAACTGTGTTCTAAGGACAATGGAATGCTATCGAAGGGTTTTAATTAAGGAAACAGTATGATTTTGTATTTTGTTTCTAGCAACTAACCCTCCCTTAGAGATGCCAACATTTAGTGTAATCACCTCACTTTTGATTCAATTTTTTTTCTTCTTACCCTTATTTTTCTTCCCTTCTCTATTCCCTAGCTTCTCAATTACAAATGGTACACATTTATCTCATTGATATGTTGTAAGCACCTGGCATGGCTAATTGGAATCCTTTATATTGCAAGATAGAATAGAGAATCAATTCAAGATGGAAAATTAAAGGCTGTGGTTAGGGTTGTATGAATTATATTTAAACCCAGATATGTAAGGAATGACAACCAGGGCCAAACAAGGGTTCTATTTGCAATTTCTAAACATGCTTCAGTTGTTCCACAGGTTTTTCAGTTCTGACCTGCTTCCTGGCTCATCCTCAGTTGCAGCTCGAGACAGAGATTGCCAAGGCTCTGGCTACCCTTGGTTGCCAGGGGTGCCCTGCTTTTCTTGACATTAAGTTGTCAATCTCTCTAGAGTCTAACCGTTTTCTGTATGAAAACACAGAAAATATCTTCAGCTTATCCAGAAAGTATAAGCCTAGCTTATCCATATGATGAGAAGGAAAAAAAGGAAAACAAGAAAAGAAGAACGTGACCCTTACCATTCTTATACATATGAAACCATGTGTTATTGTTACTGCTGCTGCTAAGTCGCTTCAGTCGTGTCCGACTCTGTGCGACCCCATAGACGGCAGCCCACCAGGCTCCCCCATCCCTGGGATCCTCCAGGCAAGAACACTGGAGTGGGTTGCCATTTCCTTCTCTAATGCATGAAAGTGAAAAGTGAAAGTGAAGTCGCTCAGTCGTGTCCGACTCTTCTCGACCCCGTGGACTGCAGCCCACCAGGCCCCTCCATCCATGGGATTTTCCAGGCAAGAGTACTGAAGTGGGGTGTCATTGCCTTCTCCGGTGTTATCGTTAGGGAGATACAAATAAGCAGACAGACACCAGAAGGTGTTTCAGCCTGCTGGCAAAGTGATTGACTGGATTTTCTCTTTCTTTAGGGTTTTTAAAATCATTTAAACGGGTAGTTAAGGGCTCCCCTAGTAGCTCAGACAGTAAAGCATCTGTCTGCAATGCAGGAGACCCGGGTTTGATCCCTGGATCAGGAAGATCCCCTGGAGAAGGAAATGGTAACCCACTCCAGTATTCTTGCCTGGAGAATTTCATGGACAGAGGAGCCTGGCATACTACAGTCCATGGGGTCGCAGAGTCGGACACAACTGAGCAACTAACACACACAAACTGCTGGTTGAGTCTAGTCCCAGTCCTAAGCTTAACAAGCACTGTGAACTCAAACTGAGCTGCAGTTTCAACTAAAAAATGGAAAACTTGACCAAGACATGTTCAGTCAATGATGTTCAAGGACTCCAGAGGTCTGTGTTGGATGGTTGACCCCTTCTCCCAAAAGGAAAGTAGTGAGACCTATGAATTTTCTCACATGTTTACTGGGCAGAAGGTGTGCTTGATAACCTAGGAAATACAGTGGGTAGCAGCCAAGAAAACAGTGTCTGCCATAGAAGAGATTACAATCAGATTGTGGAGAAGATAAACAAAATATGTGTTAATACCTGAAATAACAGGAATATCTAGTGCAAACCCAAACCTAAGGGGAACCAGAAAGCTCTGGATGGTGTGGTTTTTGAAAACAGTGTGTGTATGCTAAGTCGCTTCAGTTGCATCCGAATCTTTGTGACCTATGGACTGTAGCCCACCAAGCTCCTCCATCCATGGGATTCTCCAGGCAAGAATACTGGATTGGGTTAGCCATGCCCTCCTCCAGGAGATCTTCCTGACCCAAGGATCGAACCGTCATCTCTTATGTCTCCTGCATTGACAGGTGGGTTCTTTACCACTAACTCCACCTGGGAAGCCCTTTAAAAGCAGTACTGAACGTAAATTTATGAAAAAGAAGATTAACACCCATGCGAAGGGGCATTGTATGAGCAGGAACATGGAAGCAAAAGTGAGGATGAGGAAGAGGAGTGAGAGACTCTAGGACTCACCTGGAGGGGAGTTCTGAAGAAGGAGGCTGGCTCAAGAAGGATCTTGAGTATTTGAGTGTATTTCTTAAGAATTTAGACTGGATTTGATAGATAACTTCCCTGGTAGATGAGCTTTCCTGGTGGCTCGGATGGTAAAGAATCTGTCTGCAATGTAAGAGCCCCAGGTTCAATACCTGAGTCAGGAAGATCTCCTGGAGAAGGAAATGACTACCCACTCCAGTATATTCTTGCCTGGAGAATTCCATGGACAGGGGAGCCTGGCAGGCTACAGTCCATGGGGTCACAAAGAATCAGATGCAACTGGGCAACTAATACTGATAGATGACAGGAAATTCCCAAGTTATGGAGCAACATTTTTTTAAGTGAATGAGAAAGAGTTTGATTTTCAGGAGGAACTAGAAGGATAAGACCCAGCCAGGAAGCATCAGCAATAATCCAGTAAGAGGGTGGTGACAATTTTGACAGAGCCATTCCTGTGAAATCAGGTATAGTGAAGGGTAATTTGAGAGACCTTGTAAAGTCATAAACTGCCAGTGTATTTGAGTAATTCCTAGCAATATTGCCCCTGGATTTCTGTGAAATGAGCCTTTAAGTTAGAGGTTTCCAAGACTTCAATAATATTAGGGCAAAACCTCATTCATTCTCTTTAATGCTGTTTCAGTCATTAGAAAGTGCTCTATAAGAATATAGTATTTCTAAATAACAATGAAGGCAAAATAAGAGAAGATTTAATGTTTAACCCTGCCTTACCTTCTTTCCGAGGGCGGCTGGATCAGTGCAGGAGAAGAGGAATACTAGGAAGGTTAAAATGGAAATGACACAGCAGGCAAAGGGATTCTACAGATTGTAGAGAAACATTGATTGACTTTTGATTAACACTGTGGTGGGGCTATGACCAACTTCTGTCCTCTGTTGATTAAACAGCTCCACCTGCCCAGTCACAGAATCCTCAGCTAGGACTGGGGCCATGGCCTTTGAGCTAGGACAAAAGCTTTATTCTAATTTTTTAATAATTGTATTTATTTATTTTATTTTTGTCTGCACTGGGTCTTCATTGCGGCATTCGGGCTTTCTTTACTTGCGGTGAGCGGGGACTACTCTCTAGTCGCTGTGCATGGGCTGCTCGTTTTGGTGGCTTCTGCTGGTTGCACAGCACAGGCTCTAGGGCTCAAGGGCTTCAGTAGTTTCGGCTCACAGGCTTTAGGAGCGCAGGCTCAGCAGTTGTGGGCGCACAGGCTTAGCTGCCCTGTAGCATGTGGAGTCTTCTTGGACCAGAGATCAAATCAATGTCCACTGAACTGGCAGGCAGATTCTTAACCACTGAACCACCAGGGAAGTCCAAGAACAAACACTTTTAAAGACTAGCTCAAAACATGCCCTCAGCTGAATGTTTCAGCTACATGAAACTCGGAATCAACTTGCAACTAACTCAATATGAACAACACATGATAACAACATCTGCCTTAGTTCTTGCCTTGGGCTGTTTTCATTTGTTTTATCATTGCTACGTGGTTTCCATGTAGCAATGGACTGGCCATCCAGATTTCCTCCTTTTCACCGTCCCCACCACACCTGTAAACCTAGAATACCAACACTGTTATTTGCTAGGTCTCTAAATTTAATGCTCACAAGACTTGTCTGGGGAGCTTTTTTAAAATGCAGATTCTAAGGCTCACTCTAGAGAGTGTAATTTAATAAATGTGGGAAGGGGCTCAGAATCTGCATTGGACAAGAATCCCAGGGGATTCTGGTGTAGGGGTCCCCAGATTACATGTTAGGGTCACCACTAAGCTGAATCCGCAACACAAGTAACCCATGCAGAGTCAAACTCACAAATTAACATTTATTAAGAAATCTTTGAGAGCACAGCCTTAAGTTTATGTATGTGCCCATTTTTTCCAAGGTGTAAACCGATGGGAAGCCATGCTGGAATACGCCTATGATCCAAATGTGTCAGGCAGGACAGAATTTCCTCCCTAGGGAGAGGTGCAATAACACTGATTGCATAATATTACCCCACCCTGGCTTTTATCATTAGTCATAACAATTGACTGAACCGACTCCAATGCTGCCAGGTCAATTGATGAATATCCAGGGTGTGTAAACCCCTAGAGTTCCCTTCCCTGTCCCCTCAAAGGGCAATAACACAGTGCAACTCAGAAATCGGCTACTTGAGCAAGTATCAGACAAGCTTTTCCACATTGTTCTTAGAGTCCCCAAAAGCTTTTGTGGTTGGTGAGATCAGTTCCTTTGTCCTGCAGAGAAGGAGGAGAAGATGACAGATGCTGCAATCCCTTTTGAAGTGAGAAAAACTGCAGGTTGCTAAAAGATTTATTCTTGAATTCCAATTCATATGATCCAGCAATTCCACTTCTGGGCTTTTCTGAAGAAAACAAAATCACTCTGTTGAAAAGATACCTACATCCCCATGTTTATTACAGTGTTATGTATACATATATAAGTCCACTTCAGGGTATAAGTCAAAGGAAATGAAATCACTGTCTCGACGAGACATCCACACTCCCATATTTATTGCAGCTTTATTCAGAGCAACCATGGTATTGTCACAGTCTAAGTGTTCACCAACAGATGAGTAAAAATAGTAGATAATGTATTATTTATAATATATTATAGATATGTATATCTATATGAGATATAATATAGATAAATGATCTAGATATATATATATAATGGAACATTATTCAACCTTTAAAAAGAAGGAAATTCTGCCATTTGTGATAACATGGATGAATGTAAAAACCATTTTACTATGTGAAATAAAGTCAAACAGAGAAAGACAAATACCACATGATATCACTTATATGTGGAATCTAAGGGGAAAAGATTGAACTCATAGAAACAGAGAATGGAATGTAGTTGCCAGAAGCTGGGAATGCGGCAAACAAGGACAGGCTGGTGAAAGGGTATAGACTGTCAGTTATGAGATGACTAGGTATGAGGATCCATGAGAAATATTGTGACTATTGTTGAGAATTCTGTACCGTATAATTGAAATTTTTTAAGAAAGTAGATTGAAGTTTTTCACTACCCTCATCCAAAAAAGGTAAATATTTGAGTTGATGAATGTGTTAATTAACTCCATGCTGCAATCCTTACACAAGGTACACATATACAAAATCATCACAATGCATTCTTTAAATATTTTACAATTTTATTTGCTGGTTATACCTTAAGAAGGAGCTGAAAAATATATTTTAATTAATTGATTTATTTTCTGGCTTTGCTGGGTCTTCATTGCTGTACAAAGGCTTTCTCTAGTTGTGGTGAGTGGGGGCTACTTTCTAGTTGCGGTGCACAGGCTTCTCATTGCAGTGGCTTCTCTTGTTTGCAGATTCTTTCCTAAGAGAAAATGTTAAGGACTTCCCTGGTGGTCCAGTGGTTAAGGACCTGCTTGCCAATGCAGGGGACATGAGTTCAATCCCTGGTCCGGGAAGATCATATATGCCATGGGGATGCATAAGCCCATGTGTACAAATACTGAGACTGTGCTCTAAAGCCTGCGAGCTGCAACTACTGAAGCCTCGAGCCCCCTAGAGCCTGTGCCCTGCAACAAGGGAAGCCACCTGGGGCTCCAGGATGGCTGGTGCCTCAACCTTGTCTGGGGTTTCCTGGGTTGTAGGCTTCACCACTGCAGGGGGACAGGAGGTGGGGGGAGCCAGGGTCACAGGCACTCTGGGGGTTGAAGTTCAGGGGTGCCACAGCTGCAGGCAGGGATCTGGACTTCCAGGCACCTCCATGGCTGGAGGAACAGGATTAGAGGCCCCACTGCTGGTGCTGCCCAGCTCCCCATGGCTGTGAGCACTGCTGGAGTCGGGAGGCCACAGACCTGTGTGCCCCCTCCCCTGTTCCTACTGGCTTTTCTGGGGCAATGGGCCCAACCATTTGCAGCCAGGAGTCCAGGATGGCAGACACTGCTTCCACTGTTGCCTCAGCTCTACCTCCTCTATGTACTTCAGTCCACCCACTTTTAGATGTACAGATGTATGGGACTCTTTGGCATCCTGTTGTGCTGGAATAAAGAAGTCTTGTTCAGTTACAGATGTTTTACTGGTTGGAAGTTGAAGCAGAGAGACAAAGCAAGTGTCTCATGCAACCATGAGGCTGGATAATCTCTGCAATTTCTTAAATCTATTCACCAGTTAAGGAACATTTGAGTCATTTCAGTTTTGAACTATTACGAATAATGTAGCTATGAACATTTGTACACAAGTCTTGTGTGGACATATGTTTTCACCCCTTTTAGGTCAACACCTAGGAGTGGACATGATGGGATGTATAGTAAGTGATGTATCCACACATTCACCCCCACCGTGGGTGGAAGCAGAATTAGCTGAGGAAGTCCAGAGTCCCAGGCCTGAACCAAAAGGCAGAGATAAACCCAAATTCTCAATGTCTTCATGAATTAAGAGTCCTAAGCCTAGAGTAAAATAAGACCTTGTCTGGGGACTATACACCCCATGAGGCCTAGTATAGGCAACCACCCAAAACCTAGCCCCCACCAAGGGAAATCTCCCATGAAAGATAATTCCTGTGGAAGACAAGAAATACGAAACTTATGAGAATGTCAAGTTTTGTAAAAATAGCCTGAATAATTGATACCCCCCCCAATCCAATAATACTATCTTAAAGGTAGTTGAAAATAAATGTATATTAACCTGAAGATGGTGTCCTGGGCAGTGAGAGGAGCTATGGAGCTGCTAACAAACATTGAACATCAGCTAGTCTATTGCATTTGTCAGAAAAATTCCCTAGACCACTTGAGTGAGCGGAGAGGACACTGTACAATTTGGCCATGTGGGAAAGTGCACTGTACCTTTTGACAAAGAGATTGGCTTTCACAGAAGTATGGATTGGGTTCAATTTTCTTCAGAAGAAGAGCTTCACAATATACTACTACAGGAAAATCATGCTACAGATGGAGTAAAGCTCCATGTTGAAGCTCAAAAACCCAAGGATTTATAAGGGGATCAAGCATCTGATGAAGAGAAAGATTTTTGAGACCATCACTGCCTATTAACCAAGGTAAACAAAACTTAAATAAATAAATATGTATTTAATTAACTGTGTTTAATTAATTAAATAGTTAACACAGAGATATTAATTGTTGTGTTTTTCTGCACTTCCTTATGTGACTCTTCCCCTGTCAATAAGAAGTGTTCATTTTACCTTAAAAACAATGAGGATGCATAGTAGGACAAGAGCAACCTGTGCTTTGAGGAAGCTTTTGCTTCTAAAAGCAATTAATGAGAATAAAGAGGGAATCTGAGAGGAACAGAGCATAAGCTCTAGAAAGAGAACAGAGGAAACACTGCTTTCCCCGTGGCTGACTACTGCGGAGACCAGGTGAGAATCACCTGTATCAACATGGAATGACTAAAAGAACATATTGAATAGAAAAAAGGGATAATACAGAGTATTTGTTCAGTATAAAATTTAAGCAGATTTTTAAAAACACACTAAATAAAAGTATTTTACAAATGGGCTAGAAGGATACCTAACTCACAATGTAGTTTACCTGCGTGGAGGGCAAGACTGGGGATGAGGGAGTAGCAAACTGTGATCGTTTATTTCTTGAAAACAGCTACCTAAAAAAAACAGATGGGAAGCAATATGACCGAATGTTAAAAGTTTTAATTCTGGATGATAGGAATAAAAGGTGTGTGTTGTTTTATCCTTTATGTTTTTCTGTATTTTAAGCAGTTCTAGAATGTAAATAAAAGTAAAATACAAATATCCAGCCAAGGTTCTCAAGATAGATCTTTCACTTTTCTTTTTATAAAGTTAAGTCCATTTTAAACAATCAGCCTTGACATTATTAAAAGGTATTCCTTGAAAAAATAAAGTTTTGTTAGAGGTTTTAAACATTGGGAAACTCTGGTTGTGGTTTCAGATTTCATACTTCAGATGCAACAGGATGAAACCATTGTCAAAGAGAACACAAAGTTTGACTCTTGTTCCAACACA
Organism: Cervus elaphus; assembly: GCF_910594005.1. NCBI lineage: Eukaryota > Metazoa > Chordata > Mammalia > Artiodactyla > Cervidae > Cervus > Cervus elaphus. Next base: position 51,785,056 of record NC_057833.1, on the reverse strand, counting down.
ACACCTTGTACACACCCATTCATTCCTCCCTGGCCCCTCATTCTTCCCAAGTCCTGTTAGTGTTTTCCACTGAGGAAGCAAGATATCTTACTTCAAGGCATACTCATTTTCCCTGTGCTTTTTTCTCTCTGAGGAAAACAAAACATTCTATAGGCGGAGCTTGTGAACAACAGTCTCTTTAAAAACCAGAGCCTCCACCCTTACCTGACCACTTCAGCACCAGCATCCTGCCCAGAAAAGACACAATTAGCCAAAATGATCCCTGGAGGTTTAACTGAAGCCAAACCTGCCACTCCAGAAATCCAGGAGATTGCTAACACGGTGAGTGAATGCAGCCCAAGGAAAGGTTTGATCCCAAATCTTGGTTCCTAGGTTGGCCCTGGGTTAAATATATTGGTGAACAGGAAAACCGGAACGTGGGGAAATGAGTGGTTTTGTTTGGACTTCCTTCCAACTGAAAGTTTTTTCAGATAAAATCTCTGATAATCCTGAGAGTGATCTTGAGCAAGTCACATCCCTTCTCTGAGCCTCAGTTTTCCCATTTGTAAAAGAAGAATTTTTATGGGATCATCTCTAAAGCTCTTACAATGTATGATTCTAGGATTACTAATTCAGCTTCTGATGAAATTTGTCTTTTCTCACTGAGTGTAGCCAACATGTAATTAAAGTCTGAGGCTGTTAACTGTTGATGAACTAGACTTTAAATGCACTATAGGAAAAAAATTTTAATGAGTTAAATGTAGAATAAATCATAAAAATGATCCACTTAAAACTTCCTACAAACTTGTCTCAATGGACAATGTTTTAGTATTTGGGAGATTACACTAATAACTAATAGAGAAGTGACATAGTCTATGGTGATTTCAAAATTGATTATGGTGAAAATAGAACTCAATGTGTTTAGCAGGTTAACATATTTTCCTAAGTGTTGTCTGATTTGTTATCACCTATCAAATAAAAATTGATTGTATTACATTTTTATGAAAATAAAATTAAAATTTAAAAAAAAAGAGAAAACCAATTATGTACACAGTACCGAGTGAATTGCAATAGGAAGAGAAGGGACATAAACATGGTCCATTAAGGACTATAAGATATAGCCCCTGCCCTCAGGAAGTTTACAACCCATTTAGGGAAGTCAAGATATCTAGAGCATAATATAAAACATTTTCCAGTTAAGTGCTTTTTCATAATCATAGGTTTGGAACCAGGAAAAACCTTAGAGATTACTGGTCAAACGTTCTTACTTTCAGGTGAATAATTCCTGTGTGGCAGCTCTGTTCCTCCAGTACTAATCTCCCAATTATCACTTGTATTCCCTTAGTCACAGGAGACAGCCTCAGGTGACACTTCCCAGTTTAAGGGCTGGAATATTGAGGAATAGTTAGCATAGAAAACATTTTAGAGTTTAGGAAGCACTTTCACTTCAATTATACCATTCATTCACCCACAAAAAAAACCCCAAGAGGCAGATATTACTCCAACCAGTTTTTTGGTGAGGAAATTTAATCAACACCTTCTCCAAATTATAGAATTATTTACATTCCTGGGCAGAGCCAGGGAAATTGATATGTGTAGGTAATTACATTCTTAATGTGATTTGATAGGATCCCAGGGAAGACCTCCACTTACCTGTCATTTACCTTGAAGTCTTATTCCTTTGCTGTTTTACTGTGTTTCTAGTTTAAAAATTCACCTATTAAAATGCAGATATACTTGGAGGAGATGAAGTTTATCAGCCTTCCCTGTTTTTATCAGAGAGCTTCTCAGTGGAATTCGAGCTGAAGGAAGGACCCATTAGGGAGGCAAAGAGAGGAGGGGGAGGTCATCACACATAAAGGGGAGAGCATCAAAGAAAAATGATGACCACAGGTTCAAAGAATTTGACATCAGAATGAAAGAGAGAGCTTGGATCAGAAAGAGAAGGAAACCAAACAAAGGGCTTGGGGTTGAGAAGTGTTGAACATTTTTGAAGGCAGAAGGAAGGACTTTCTCTATTCTGAAGATAAGAGAGACTGGATGGTAATAGGTGGTATCAGGTATTAAAGGCTGTTAATGGTACTTGGATCCAGAGTGTGTGTGTTAGTTGCTTAGTCATGTCTGACCCTTTGCAATCCCATAGACTGTAGCCCCACCAGGCTCCTCTGTCCATGGGATTCTCCAGGCAAGAACACTGGAGTGGGTTTCTATTTCCTTCTCCAAAAGGAACTATAGAAAGAAAGTGAAGTCGTTCAGTCGTGTCCGACTCTTTGTGACCCCACAGACTGTATGTAGCCTACCAGGCTCCCCCATCCATGGAATTTTCCAGGCAAGAGTACTGAAGTGGGTTGCCATTTCCTTCTCCAGAGTACAGAGGAATAAAGCCCCTCCTTCAATATTCTCTCTACCTCTCTTCTATCTTCTTTCCTATCTGGGGAGACAAGCTATTATGAGGGAAAACAACCCTGGTTTCTTCATTCAGAAAACATTGATTTGAGAATTTCCTGGTGGTCCAGTGGTTAGGACTCAGCATTCCCACTGCTGAGGGCCTGAGTTCAATCTCTGGTCAGGTAACTAAGATCCCACAAGTCACATTGTATGGTCAAATTTAAAATTAAATAAAAAGAGAAAACCAATTATGTACACAGTACTGAGTGAATTGCAATAGGAAGAGAAGGGACATAAACATGGTCCTACCCTCAGGGAAATTTGTAAAATAAGTTGAAGAAAAGGGATACACACAAGGAAACAAAGACTCAAACATGGCCCCATCCCTGAATATGTGTATTTAATATGTGTAATTAATTACTTAAGATGTAAATTATTAATATGTGTGATTAATTATTTATTATGTAAACACTTAATATATGTAATTAAGGACCAAATGAAGGGCCCACTGGCAAGAGCCTCTGGATCATTTTGGCTGATCCATTATCTTATGTCATATGTGAAAAATCATTGGATGAGAATTCTGAGTATGTTTATATACAGGAAAGAAATGTTATAGCAATAATTTTTATTTTTAGAAATAAGAGCTATTATTACACACACACAGATGCATACACACAAAACATACACATGAGCACACACATCTCTAAGTCAAACCTGGCTGCTGAATACCATTCCTGGCATACACACAGATTATAACTTTTGTCTGCCAGGACACCACACAAAACCTACAAGAAAAACAACACACAAACACCCCATCTGCACACCATTATGGACACACCCGGGAGCTTAGCATGCTGTGGCTCTTACTCACCCACAAATGTGTGTTCTCCTCTCTGACCACAGCCTTCTCATCAAGCAGCTCTTCCATCGCCCCCACGTACAGAGAAGCTGCGGTTCAGCCACACCAGAGTCCTTCAGGCACTTAACCTCCCTTCTGCATCAGAGCATGCCTCAGCCCACTCGATCATTCACCCAGCTGGATCCCATCATGGGTGGTTTCCTATGCTCCTCCACCCTGATTTCCATGACCCCGTGAGCTCTGGCATTCCAGTCCTCAATCAGAGGTCATTCCCACTGCCACCACTTCCTCCTCAGATTCTACTCCAGCTTCAGAGAACTTTGCTCAAGGAAGATGTAGAATCACAGAAAACTCACCCTTTACAAATCTATGAATTCACACCAGTGAATAATGGCTACGGGGCCCTGGGGTGGCTGGATAGCCTTCCAGTCACATCCTGTGGGTTCTTTTCTAGAAACCCTACAGAGGTGGAACTGGACCTCTCGCCTCAGGTTCTCAGTCCTTCCAATCCCCATGGCCTGACCAGATGGCATTTCAGTTCTTTCTCTTAGAAGATTGCAGACATCTGGTGTGAAAACCCTCTGATTTACTTTTCCTTGCTGACTGCATGCCTCTCTCTGGTCTAGGACTTTGTCCTCCTTTCTTAAGGCAGGTGCCATTATTTCTTGTATGCTGGTTGCCTTGCCCCATACTTCTCTGGCCCTCAAAACATAGGCGACAAATGTCCACAAGTCACCTCTCACCAACCCCACTGTACTTTCATGCTGCTACCCAAACTCTCCTTTGTTACTCTCTAAAACATCACAAAAATGGCCTATCCATGCTGCCACCATAATCCTTCTATTCATTTTTCCTAAATTATGCATAGCCCAAGTGTGTTTCTGCAGGATGATTACAGCCATTTGGGGAAGGTAGGAGAAACACCTGTATCTTTGGTGCAGCAAGGCTGAACTCCTCATATCCCAGAGAATTAACTACTCACCAAGACTCATCCTCTGCAGCAACAAGAAAAGCTTGAACAGCTCTGGGGTGGCTGCACTTTATCAGCTGCTCTTTCCTGATAGCATCCTTCCCCTGGTTTGGACCCCAACCTATACCGTTCCCTTCAGCACCTCAACCACCACCATGCATGCAGATTGAAGAAAGTAAGGGGCAACTATGCACAGCTTAATGTTTGTCTATTTACCACCACACTGGACCACCATTCCCCACTGGTCTTCACCCTCCTAGCACCCACCCTGGGGGCATCTTTCACCACCAACCTACCTTCTTAAGGTTTCATGATCAACTCCTTTCTACTCTTCCCCTTTCCTCCTCCTCACCTGAAATCTCATCATCCAGGTTCATAGCATCCAACAACAGAGCAATACAAATCTGTTTTGCTGGAAAGAAGGAGCAGGGCTACAGGTTTTAAGTACAGTGAACCTGCAGTCAGGGTGCACAGTCTGTCAGGTGTCCACGCACTTATGAAAATGAACAAGGACATTTGAAATCAACTCTCCGATGGAAAATTCTGGACTTGTGGGCTGCATAGATATGATGGAAAGACCCAAATTACAGATTTGGATGTGTTTCTTGGACAATAAGAAATAAAAATATCTGATACAGGGTTCAAAAAATGATAAACCAGATACTCACTATTCAAGGTATTTAAAGCTTTAAGTATGATTAATAATTTTTCATCCTATTACTGTCATGTTCTCTCACAGCCTCAGGTTCCTCACCTGCAAAATAAAGCTTAAATAGATAATTCAGGGTTTAGTGTCAAGATTAACCCTTCCCAACTCAGCTCCTAACATGACAGGTACCCAGTATTGGCTCCAAAGGGTGAGGATGGGGGAAGCAGTAAGAAACTGAACTCTTCCCTAGCTCATTCTCTCTGCACACTTCGCCACTTTTCTCGTCTCTTTCTTGTGCCCTGTCTCTTCCCATTTCTTTCTCTTTTTTCTTCACTATTTGTCTTCTTCCTTTCTCTGCTTTGCAACCTCACTTTCCATCCCCAAAAAACAATCACATTTTTCCCATCTATTCTGGAGATTTCCCAACTATACAGTAGAATTGGCTGGTGGTCCATGAAGTGTCTGCCCTTCAAAAATTGTCTGAGAGCTCAAAGAATTTGCGAATGTCTAAGTCTTTTTTTGGCTGTGCCATGCAGCTTGCAGGCTCTCATTGCCCAACCAGGGATTGAACCAAGGCCCTGGCCATGAGAACACCAAGTCCTAACAACTGTACTGCCAGGGAACTCCCCAAATGTCTAGGTCTTTGAAAATGGTTGTGGTACCCAAACTGAGGCATCAATAGAAAAGGATTCAAAACATTTGCCCACTGAAGAGAAGGACCAGATGGCCTTGGGAGAACCCTAGGTGCACTGGAGGCCTGATTGAAGCCATACATGCACATAAAATGTTCAGTTATGGGCAGGGAGGCAACTTCCCAATAAACACAGTGTATCAAACACACACGCTTGTTTCCTTTCCTTCTAAGTGATAAGAAAAGGTTAGAGGGGAAAGTCACATCCACAAATATGAAGACAACGAGAGACAGGCAAACACCTCAGAGATATCAACAATATTTTGTGGATTTTTTTCCAACAAAACTTTGAAAGATGGAAAACACAAACAATGTAAAATTATTTGAGTCATCTAGACAGAGCCTAAGCCACATAGGGAAATGTCTGAGTCAGAAGCAAGCAGATTCATGGTGCAGAACTCCAAAATGGCTCAAGCACTGGCAACATCAGAAACTTAGGAAGACAAGAGTGAGCCATGCAGCTAAAACCAGGAGAACTGATGGAAGATTGAGAAGCAGTTACACTGCGCCTAGGTCCTTCCCTCTCACTATTCTCCACCCTGAAAGACAAGCTATCTCCAGTCCTCCACACAGACAGAAGATTAGAACTCTACTCTTAGCAGAAACTGAGTCAGAGAAACCATAGCGGGCACTAGTGTATCATGCCCAGCTGAGAGCAGGATTTCAGCATAGGGATACCCCGTACTGACCACTGATGGACTTAGTAAAAACTGACATATTCCATTTGAGATTCTCTAGCTGCCTTTTCACGCTTGGTTCAGGAATGCTGGCATCTAAGCTTGTATGCCCCTCTGGTAGACAGAAGGATGGCCTTCAAAGATGGCCACATTCTAGTCCCTGAAACCTTCCACAGCAAAGGGACTTGCAGATGTGATTAAATTAAGGACCTTGAGATATGCTATACTATTTTTGCAAATTTGAGTCTGAAATTTTTTTTAAAGATCTTTTTTTAATGTGGACAATTTTTGTTGAAGTCATTATTGAGTTTGTTACAACATTGTTTCTATTTTACATTTTGGTTTTTTGATCACAACGTATGTGGATTCTCAGTTCCCCGACCGAGGATCAAACCTGTATCCCCTTCACTGGAAGGCAAAGTCTTTAACTACTGGACCACCAGGAAAGTCCCTGAAATTATTTCAAAATAAAAAAATTTTGTAATTAAGTAGGAATTACTGGTCTCCCACTTTTATTAATCAAAGATGTATTTAACTATTTGCAAACACATATTTAACAAATTTGTAAATCACGTACATGGAGTTCAATATAGCTTTGGTAATTTGTTTCCTCTTGTTGACAAAAAATTGATCAGCTCATTTAAGAAAGAAATGGAAATTTTATTTGAGCTGAATTTGAGGATTATAACCCAGGAAGAGCATCTCATAAAGTCCATCTAATGTTCCACCCATTAGAAGTCAAGGCACAGGTATGTAAGTTTTTGAGACCAAGGGCTGTACATCAAATGATGTTTAGTTGACAGTTTATTTAACCCAGATCTAAGCAGCAATATGGTGTGTCATGTGACACCTTACAAGATCAAGGAGGAATATCATCTTTGAAGGAGTTGTCTTATTGATGCTAAGAGAACGTTGCTCTTTATGGTTGAGCAGGTATTCCTGCTAATGGGGGTGGTTTGGTCGATGCATACTGCGGATACACAATGCACAGTGTGGGCCAGGAAAGGGGAGGCCAACGGGCAGAGAATTTTTTGTTGTTGTTTAAATTTCTCTTGTCTTGCCATAAAAACATGACTTCTATTTCATACTCTTTTCTTTTCTTAAGGTTAAACCACAGCTTGAAGAAAAAACAAATGAGACGTATGAAGAATTTACAGCTATAGAATATAAAACTCAAGTGGTTGCTGGAATAAATTACTACATTAAGGTTAGACTTCAACATTCACTTCAGCACTAAAAGATATTGTATCTTTCATTTTATGTGATGTTCCCTGTCACCCTTACTTTATCATTTGTTCCTTCTCCTTGTCCTAAATCAGAACACCTACCTAGCATGATACTTCCCAAGTGGTAACTCTCAAACTTGGCACATGATGGTATATTTATATCATCTTTTTCTTGTGATATTAGAAGGCTTTCTTCTACTGATTCTTAACTTAATTTCCAGAAGACATAAAGAAAAAGATTCGGAATTCAGAGTGTATGTAGCTCATAACCATGGCTTCTTCTTGTGGGATCTTCGGGATGTGGGGCTAGACCAGATGCTACCTTGAAGCCCTTTCTGTCTCAAAGCTTTGTGATTTTATGTGCCTGAATTGAATGAATTTAAGGAATGATTTGAATCAGTAGCTGAGAAAATAATTTAAACCACTTTCACCCTTTAAATAAGCATCTTGATTAATGTAATTTAAATACATGGGGACTTCCTGATAGTCCAGTGACTAAGACTCCATGCTCCCAATGCAGGGGGCGCAGGTTCAAGCCCTGGTCAGGGAACTAGATCCCATCTGCCACAACTAACAGTTTGTGAGCCACAACTAAAAAACCTGCGTGTCACAATGAAAATAGAAGATCCTGCCTACTGCAACTAAGACCCAGGGCAGCCAAATAAATAAATAAATATTTTAGAATTTTCGTTGCCTAAACCAAAAACAAAAGTGGAAATTCTTATCATAGTTTTCTAGGTCCCAGATTCATGTCCAAACTACCATTTCAGTCTTCATACAAATGATTTCCCAGGAAGATCCCTTTATTTTAGAAGGAAAACTAGATTCTCCATCCCTGGGCCCTGCTCAGTTTTACCTCTGGGCATTTATAAAGCAAGTTCTAGTATAGATATGGGAACAACACATCCCAAATTTTCCAGGCCAATTCTGATTTTCTTCTTCCTCAAACGATGTGACAAAGTATCCCAGTTTGGGAGTCAGAAAATAGAATCACAGAAAAGGCTGTCACCTGTTTTCTTGATCTGTGCATCCTAGAAAATAAAATGTAACTCTGGATTTCATTTGTGTACGGGACCTATGCCTCTTGCCATATCTTTAGCCTGCCCTTTCTCTTATAAAATAAAGTGGTAGGTTTATGTAAGTGTTAGCCACTCAGTTTTGTCTGACTATTTGCGACCCATGGACTGTAGCCTGCCAGGCTCCTCTGTCCATGGAACCAAGGGTCTAAAAATGGTGGTCCAGGAATGCTATTCCAAAAGAGGTTATTGCAACGACGTCTTTATAGGTTTGTAGATTTTTCGTTTGATACGGATCCACACAAATAAATCAATCTCCATTTTCTTTTTCAACTTCCAGATACAAACAGGTGATAATCGTTATATTCACATTAAAGTATTCAAAAGCCTTCCTCAACAAAATCAGTCTTTGAAACTTACTGGCTACCAAGTTGACAAAACCAAGGATGATGAACTGGCCGGCTTTTAGCAGCATGTTCCTAAGGTGGTCGATTCTTTCCTCTGGCACCTGATTAATGACTCCTGCTAATAATAAATGTAGCTATCAAAAAAGAAGAGCATTTCTTTTCCAATAAATTAATCTCTTCAACTAGTTCTCGTCTATTTTATATAATAATAATTACCTTTTCTTTCTCAAAATCAATTTATATCTTGAGATATAAGAAATTCCATAAAAACTGATATCAACTGGGAATCTTAGAAAAATTACTGAGGTCTAATGCAACTGTTCATGGGGTTCTCAAGGTAAGAATACTGAGGTGGTTTGCCGTTCCCTTCTCCGGATGAGGAAAAAGATGGAAACAGTGACAGATTTTATTTTTTCTTGGCCTCCAAAATCACTACAGATGGTGACTACAGTCATGAAATTAAAAGATGCTTTCTCCTTAAAGAAAAGCTATGACAGACCTAAAAGTTGGACACAACTCAGCGACTGAACAACAGCAACAAACATGTGTCTACATGCTTTAGTGTATACAAATGTTTTTATTTCTCTTGGGTGTATACCTAAGAGTAAAATTACTGGTTCAAGACAACTCTGTGTTCAAAGAGTTACATTCAAAGAACTTATGAACTGCTTTCCAAAGCAGCTGCCTTATTTTACTCTCCCAAAAGCAGTGTGTGAGAGTTTGGACTTTTCCAACATCCTCATTAACATTTGTTTAGCTGACTTTTTGAGTCTATTCTTCCTACTGGGTGTGAAATGATTTCTTATCACGGTTTTTACCTGCATTTCCATGATGACAGGCATCTTTTCTTGAATTTATTATTCATTTGCATATTGTCCTTGGAGAAATGTCTATTCAGATCATTTGTGTCTATTTTTAAATTGGTCTATTTGTCTTTTTATTATTGAGTTTTAGGAGTTTTGCATATTCTGGATATAAGGTACCTTACCAGTTATATAATTTGCAAATATTTTCTCTCAATTTTCTTGTTGTCTCTGCACTCCTTTTTTTTTTAATATAAGTAATCTTTTAAATTTTTTATTTATTTATTATTTGACTGCACTGGGTCTTAGTTGAGGTAACCATCTCTGAGTTGCAGCATACAAACCCTTAGTTGCAGCATGTGGGATTAGTTCCCTGACCAGTGATTGAACCTGGGCCCCTTTCTTGGGAGCATGGAGCCTTAGCCACTGGACCACCAGGGAAGTCCCATCTTTGCATTTCTTGATAGTGTTCTTTAAAGCACAAAAGATTTTAATTTTAATGAAATTCAAATTATCCATTTTTTCTTTTGTTGTTTTTGCATTTGGTGTCAAATCTAAGGATCCTTTGTCAAACTCAAGTTCATGATGATTTTCTCCTGTTTTCCTCTGAGAGTTGTGTTGTTTTAGCTTTTAATTTGAGTCTTTGATCGTTTTGAGTTAATTTTATAAGTATTAGTAGTATGATGTAAGGATTCCATTTCATTCTTTTGCATATGGTTATCTAATTTTTGCAGCATGACGTGTTGAAAAGATTATTCTTTCCCACATTAGTCTTGGTGTCCTTGTTGAAAACTAGCTGATTACAGTCCCATGAGTTCATCTCTGGACCTTAATTCTGTTTCACTAATTTACATGTATATCTCATGCCAGTACCATACTTTCTTGATTATTGTTGCTTTGTAGTAAGTTTTGAAATCAACAAGTGGTGAGTTCTACAACTTTGTTCTTTTTCAAGAATGTTTTTGTTCTCCTGGATCCTTTGAACTTCCATATGAATTTTAGAATCAGCTTATAAATTTCTGCAAAAAAGTCATCTAGGATTCTGATAGGAATTGTGTAGAATCTATAGATCAATTTGGGGAGTAGTGCAGTCTTAACAATGTTAAACCATCAATACACAAATAAGGATGCTTCTCCAATTACTTACACCTTCTTTAATTTCTTTTGAGAATGTTTTATAATTTTCAGAGTATATGTTTTACACATCTTTTTGTTAAATTTATTCTATGGATGCTATTGTAAATGGAATTGTTCTCTTAATTTCATTTTTGTTTTTAGTTGTACATGTATAAAAAATACAATTGATTTTTATGTATTGGTCTTGAATTCTTCAAACTTGCTGAACTTGTTTGTTGGTAGATTCCTTAGGATTTTCATATACTTCAAGATCATGTCATCTGCAAAGAAAGATTGTTTTACTTCTTCCTTTCCAAATTGGATACCTTTTATTTTAATTAAGTACCTAATTGTACTTGCTAGAATCTCCAAAGTTGAGTAGAAGTGGTGAGAATGGATATCCCTGTCTTGTTTGACCTTTAGGGGAAAACATCCAGTCTATCACCATTAAGTATAATGTTATCTAAGGGGTTTTTGTAGACACACTTTATCAAGTTGAGGATATTCTCTAATATGTTGTGTTTTTTATGATGAAAGGACATCAGATTTTATCAAACGCTTTTTTTCTTGCATCTAGAGATGACAATGTGTTTTTGTCTTTTTATTCTATTGATACAGTATGTTACATTAATTGATTTGAGAATGTTAAGTCAACTTTGCATTCTGAAATGAATTTCATGTGGTCATAGTGTACAATTCTTTCTTACACGCTACATTTGGTTTGCCAGTATTTTGTTTAGGACTTCTGCATCCGTATTCTTAAAAGATACTGGTCTGTAGTTTTCTTCTGATGTCTTTGGTTTTGGTATCTAGATGATACTGGTCTCATAGAATGAGTTGGAAAGTGTTCCTCTCTTATTTTTTGGAAGAATTTGTGTGAAATTAATATCAATTCTTCTTTAAATGACTGGTAGAATTCAGCAGTGAAGTCGTCTAGGCCTGGGCTTTTCTCTGTGGTAAGTTTTTGATTACTAATAGAATCTCTCTACTTGTCATAGATCTATTTAGACTGACTATTTCTTCCTGAGTTTTAGTAGTATGTGTTTCTAGAAATTTTTCTATTTCATGTATATATTCTACTTTATTGACATACAGTTGTTCATAGTAATCCTTCCTTGGTGTCATCTAATGGATTTTGGACTGAATTGTTTCAGAAAGAGAGGGGAAGAAGTGAGAGAGATGAGAAGGGAGAAAGGAGAAAAAGGAAGAGGGGGAAAGAGAAGAGGATATTTGTTATAAAGATGCCCTGAATAATGTCTCCCACTGTGTTCTGCACTCTGCTCACTATTCAGCTAGTGCCACTTGCCAATTCCCCACCCCCAAATAATAATATAGTATACATTAAGTGTTTATTATATGCCAAGTAGAGGTCTAGAGACTTTCCACATATAATTCATTTAATTCTTATAACAACCTCATAAGGTAACTATTATTATTTTCTCCCCTTTACAGAGACTGAGTATAGAGAGGTTAGGTTACTTGCCCACAGCCTCATGGCTAGTTAGTAAAGTAAGGATAAAATCCCAGGCTGTTTGCCTCCAGGACCAATACTCTTAATCCCTACACTTCACTAAGAAAAGCTTAGAATTCATTTGCTCAGCTCTGCTAACCCCGAAGGAGGTACGTGAGAACTTGAAATACAGCGATTTTTTTGGTAACCACTGACAACTCTAAATGCTTCTTGATAAGGAAACTGTCCTATTCATCTGCCTTCAGCTCTTAGCACATAGAGATTTAGTTCAATAAATGAACTAAAAGATCTCCACTGGCTGGCTAGTATTAATGCCATAGGGCTCTTAGGTAACAGGGTTACCACAGATGATTCCACTGGCCTAATAATAAGAATCATTTTCTGAACAGTGAAAACAAGAACACAAATATCTGTAGCTATATACACAGAAGAGCTGATCAAAGATATTTGAAACTCCATAATCAGATTGATGAGATTTATTTTTACTTTATCCTGATCTTGGTATAGAAAGCCTATACCACCGGTTTAAGAATTGGCCTAGGGGCTTCCCTGGTGATCCAGAGGTTAAGAATCCTCCTTGCAATGCAGGAGACACTAGACCGATCCCTCCTCTAGGAAGATTCCCCCATGCCTTGGAACAATTAGGCCCACGCACCACAACTACTGAGCCCTCAGGCCACAACTACTGAAGCCTGTGTGTCTAGAGCCTGTGCTTTGCAACAAGATAGCCATTCCAACAGAAAGCCCAAGCATTGCAACTAGAGAGTAGCCCCTGCTCGCCACCAGTAGAGAAAAGCCTGCACGGCGATGAAGACCCAGTGCAGTCAAAAATAAAACTAACCAAATAAATAAATAAAAATCTTAAAAAATAAGAATTAGTCTAATGAAGGACACACAGAATCTATGCAAAGACAATTACTGCACTTCACTGTCAGAAATTAAAAACTGGAGTAAATGGATAAGTATATCATGTTGCTGATTAGGTAGACTTTATGTTAAAGAGAACATAGTAATAAATAGGAATAATTAGGAAAGAAGATCAAGTAATATGTGCAGTGATTCTCAATCTTGCCTACATATTAGAACCACTTAATTTATAAATGAAAAAAAAAAAATTTAGGTTGGAGTCCCACTGCAGACCAATTACATAAGAATCTCTGGAAAACAGTCGAAGTGATTCTAATGTTAGCTAGGGTTGAATACGTCTATGATATAAAGGAAAAGAGAAAATGGTTTAACTGAAGTACCTGCCTTAATAGAACTGAAAATAGAAAGTATGACCCAGGGAACTCCCTGGCAGTCCAGTGGTTAAGACTCTGTTCTTTTATTGCCAAGGACACAAGTTCCACCCCTGGTTGGGGAACTAAGATCCCATACGTCTTGCGGTGTGGGGGGAAAAAAGTGTGACCCAAATCTGTCTAAGCCAGGTAAAATAAAAATAGTATGAAAATAATTTTTTATTCACTAAATGTTAAAAAATACATTTTGAGGAAAGAGGGGTGGGATGAATTGGGAAACTGGGATTCACATGTATACACTATTGATACTATATATAAAATAGATAGAGTTTATTCCCTTTTATTGGTGGATAGTCCAGAAGCAGGAGCCCCGCAGGCAGTATGCTTGGGCTTAGCCATATGTTAGCCGCCTCGTGGGGACTGGCTGGGCTGAGGCAGTGAGCGGTTGTGTGCATCCCAAGGCCCAGCGCCCACCACTGTCACAATGGGCTGCTCATTCCTAAGCCAGGGAAAGAGAGGCGCAGCCAGCGCAGCCACCAGCCCAGAGAGCAGATTTCTAGATTTCAGGGAGAAATATCAGCAACCTCTGATATGCAGATGACACCACCATTATGGCAGAAAGCGAAGAGGGTATTCCCTTGATGAAGGTGAAAGGGGAGAGTGAAAAAGCTGGCTTAACACTGAACATTCAAAAAACTAAGATCATGGCATCCAGTCACATCACTTCATAGCAAATAAATGGGGAAACAATGACAGACTTTATCTTCTTGGGCTCCAAAATCACTGTGGACAGTGACTGCAACCATGAAACTGAAAGATGCTTGCTCCTCGGAAAAAAGCTATGATGAACCTAAACAGCATATTAAAAAGCAGAGACACCACTTCGCAGACAAAGGTCTGTATAGTCAAAGCTATGGTTTTTCCAGTAGTCATGTACAGATGTGAGAATTGGACCATAAAGAAGGCTGAGCCCAGAAAAATTGATGCTTTTGAACTGTGGTGTTGGAGAAGACTCTTGAGAGTCCCTTGGACAGCGAGGAGATCAAACCAGTCAATCCTAAAGAAATTAGTATTGAATATTCATTGGAAGGACTGATGTTGAAGCTGAAGTTCCAATACTTAGGCTACCTGATGTGAAGAACTGACTCATTAGAAAAGCACCTGATGCTGGGAAAGACTGAAGGCAGGAAGAGAAGGGGACGACAAAGGATGAGATGTTGGAAGACATCACCGACTCAATGGGCATGAGTTTGAGCAAACTCTGGGAGATAGCGAGGACAGGAAAGCCTGGCATGCTGCAGTCCATGGGGTCACAAAGAGTTGGACATGACTTATAACATGTTATAACTTATAACAACAAATAAAATAGAGAACTAATGAGAACATACTACATAGCACAGGGAACTCTACTCAATGGTCTGTGGTGACCTAAATTGGAAGGAAATCCAAAAAAGAGAGGATATGTGTATATGTATAGCTGATTCACTTTGCTGTACCGCAGAAACACAACGTTGTAAAACTCCAATGAAAATTAATATAGAAGAAAGGAAAATAAATTTCTCCATGTTTAAATGTATCATAATAATTTGCAAATTGGTTTAAAAGTATTCAATTGGAATAGTTTAAAATCAGTTTTAACACAGATGATTTTGTGAAATGGGAGTGGCTTATTTAAAGGTTAAGGAGGTGGTACCTGAGCAAGTAGATTCATTCCTCCAAAATTGTTCAGATTCCCAGAGTAACAAAGAGGAAAATAGATCTAAAACTGGATAAACTGTTGATGGAAAGGGTGTTCAAAAGTTGGTTGGCCGTTTAATTAAAGGCCTTATCCAAATAAAAAATCAGGTTTTTCCCCCAAAAGACATGTCTTCTCTTAGCAATACCATGGCAAGCAAAGGGAAAAAAATTACATTTCTGAAACATTTGCCCCACCAAATTTGAAGTGGAATCTGGGTGAAAGAATTTGTTCTTTATGGTGAGAATTATTTTCCCTAACCCCAAAGAAAGAGACTGAGAGAATGCTCGCTTGCCTTCAAAAGTGAAGGCCTCAACCCCAGCTATCTGTCAGGCACTTCCAGAATTCTCTGCCATAGACATGGTTAAGTGATGTTATGGGTCAACTGAAGATTCAGAGGACATGAGGCTGCCCAGGGTTGCAGGCAATGCCTACCCTGTTTTTTCTTGGGAAACAGGATTGCTTTACTTCCTTAAGGGAGTGAATTGATTGATTTCTGGCATGTTTCTCATTTAAAAGCCCAAACTCAACCTGGATGCTAATCTGAGTCTTTCCTTGCTGGAACTGAAGTTCAGACACCATGGGGAGTTTCTCCCAAGAGGCTATCCAGCACATCCATGGTGCTCTCAACAACAATATGAGAAAGTATTGATTGGATGAAGAAAAAATATCCTAATGTCAATGGACTATTTAAACAAGATACTGCTTGGCCACTGACTGACTGGAAATGTTCTTGATAGACTCCTTTGGTTGAAAAGAACTTTTTTATATCATGTGGGGATTTATCATAAAGATGCATCTGCCGAGAAATCTAGAAAATGCCAATCAACTAGGTCTCAGGGAGAAGAGGGACCTGAACATAAATGGACCTCACAGCCAGAACCAGGATCCAAGGCAGCTCTAAGGAACTGAGAAGCTGTGATGGTGGGTTTTTACTCTTGGGGCCGATCATTCATGGGTCTCAGCTATTCCCCACATTCTCTGCTTCTCTGTTTCTTTACACCTTTCTGCCAGCTCCAACTGACATTCTCTCTTCTATTTTGTATATTTTTCTCTGCTTCATGGTGTGCATCCTCATATGGGTGCGTGCTCAGTCATGTTCTACTCTGCAACCCTGTGACTGTAGCCCACCAGGCTCCTCTGTCCATGGGAATCTCCAGGCAAGAATACTGGAGTGGGTTGCCATTTCCTCCTCCAGAGGATCTTCCTGACCCAAGGATCAAACCTGTGTCTCCTGCGTCTCCTGCATTGGCAGGCAGGTTCTTTACCACTGAGCCACTTGGGGCCCCTGCTTTTTCAGAACAGTGGGCTTTCCTGGCCCCTGTTGTACCTCATCACCACTGTCCTTCAAGCTTTACCTCCCACTGCTAAGTACATCATTTTCTCAATATTTCTCAGTTCAGAGCCTTGAAGAATTTGATTGTCCTGATCAACTTTTTGTTCTAGGACTTGTCACAGGACACTGGCTAGCTTAAGGTTTGTTGGTTCTTAGGTCAATCGCT
The DNA here is from genome assembly GCF_910594005.1 of Cervus elaphus. Lineage (NCBI taxonomy): Eukaryota > Metazoa > Chordata > Mammalia > Artiodactyla > Cervidae > Cervus > Cervus elaphus. The sequence continues at coordinate 51,768,326 of NC_057833.1, read as the reverse complement.
CAGCCCTGATCCAATCACCATGGTATAAAGTGGGCTACCAAGGAGTGCTCTTTAAGTGGGAGCTATGAGCCAGAGTTGTCCCTAGAAAGGGCTCTGGTATGGTGTCTGATCAACATGACAAGTATATGGATGAGGAGATGGATGGATGGACAGGCAGACAGGAACATTTTGTCCTCAGAAAGGTAAAGAACAATTGATTAGGGAAAGAGAGAAACTTAATGTGGGTTGAACAACTGAGCAAAGAGAGAACTGTATTTGCATGATGGAATATTTCAGTGAGGTCTGACTTCAACCCAGGGGTGCCCTCAACTTGTCACTGTACTCAGAAGCTGGGAGCTAGCTGAGGTCAAACCTCTTATTAACATTTTGATTTTCCTCCCCAACATAATGCTGTGGGTAAACTAGGCTTTTTCTAGAAATGCTGTCGCTATTAGGAGAGATAACTTTAGACCTGCAGGGAGCCGGCCTGAATGTACAGGCCCCTTACAGCCCTAAGAGAGATCAAAAGGTCTCTCTTTGTCCTGCCACCCCTTCTTGTTAAAAGTAGAGACTGGCATTTGTCTCCTTCAGGGAAAAAACACACCGGTGACCTTTTTGCCTGTTTTTCTGGTGCTGATAAACTCATCATGCCTGAAACCTGTTTTCCATCTAATGTTCTATTGATGAAGCCTGTTTTCTATCTAATGTTCTAATCTTAATCATGTTGGGCGCTAGGGTAATTAACGCTTTACTGATCTTGAGTGTGGGAATTTAAAACATCTGTAGCTCTGCACGTATGCAAACCCTCGATCTATTCTTAGTAACTCCTGTTAGCGTATATATAGGCGTGGTATTCTTCAATAAAGTTGGCGGAGTCAGACGCAAGCGGACTCCGTCCCTCTCAACCCCATCTTTCTCTTTCTGAGTCTTCTTTCTGAGTCTTCTTTTTCCTAGGTACTCTGGTAATTGCATTCTTGACCAGTTCGTTTGCCGGCAGGCTCCGGCATAGACCTTTTTGGGTTTTTTTGCTCTTCAATGTTTATACTCAACTAAATACGTTTTTTTTTTTTTTTAAAGAAACAATCAAGGCTTATCTAGAAGGCTAAATGCACACAGAAATCATGAGTAACCAAAATGATCTCTAATGTATTTGATCAGATCACCCATCTCTAGGCAGAATGTTCATTTTTCTTAATTTGAAATGAGACCACAACTTTGACTAATCTCCCAGTTTACAAGTTATTCCTGGATGGTCTTATGTAGGTAGTGTGGCACAGAAGCAGAGTCCTCTGCAGTAGCACTAGGTATATTATCACTCTGTTTCCCAAACTAGTATGTTTGGAGCATAACTTGAAAGAGACTGACTTGTTAGAAAACTTTTTTTTTTTACCATGCTGCACCACCACATGTGGGATGTAGTTCCCTGACCAGGGATGGAAACTGCATCCCCTGTGGTGGAAGCTCAGAGTCTTAACCACTGGTCCAGCCAAGGAATTTCAGAAAACTTCCTTTTTACTATACGTATTTGATACACTTCATTCTCTAATTCACTTTTCTAAGATCAACAGCATTATAATATTCTCTTAGCTGAACAGTCATTTGCAATCTCCATTTCTGATTTCTTGCTTTTCGGTGGGGAGGGAGTGGAACTTTATCACCTTAGCACACTATGTAATTGTTTTCTATTGTTTGTCTCCCCTTACTACATGAAGCTCTTTGTTGCTGTTTAGTCACTCAGTTGTGTCTGACTCTTTGTGACCCCATGAATTGCAGCATACCAGGCTTCCCTGTCCTTCACGATCTCCTGGAGCTTGCTCAAACTCATGTCCGTTGTCTTGGAGATGCCATCCAACCATCTCATCCTCTGTCATCCTCTTCTCCTGCCTTCAATATTTCCCAGCATCAGGATCTTTTCTGAGTAAGCTCTTCGCATCAGGCAGCCAAAGTATTGAGGCTTCAGTTTCATCATCAGTCCTTCCAAAGAATATTCAGGACTGATTTCCTTTAGGATTGACTGGTTTGATCTCCTTGCAGCCCAAGGGACTCTCAAGTCTTCTCCAACACCACAGTTCAAAACATCAGTTCTTTGGCTCCCAGCTGTCTTTATGGTCCAACTCTTATATCCATACATGACTACTGGAAAAACCATAGCTTTGACTAGACAGACCTGTGTCAGGCAAAGTAATGTCTCTGCTTTTTAATATACTGTCTAGGCTTGCCATAGCTTTTCTTCCAAGGAGAAAGAATTTTTTAATTTCATGACTACAGTCACCATCTGCAGTGATTTTGGAGCCCAAGAAAATAGTCTGTCACTGGTTCTTTGAGAAAGAAAGCTCTTTGAGAGCAAAACATTTTTTTAATATATTTTGTTCACTGATTAGTAGTGAAACTGATTAGCGCTATTGTGGAAGGCACTCAAATACTTGTTAAAAGAATTTGCAAATGGGTTATCATCAGTATCTCCTTTATGGTTATCTTCCATTTTGCAGTGAAAGGGCCAAACTCTTCTCTGAACTTTGTACCTTGTTTTTTCTCTCTTTCTGGCTATCTTACGTATCCTTCAGGGTCTTCCTTGGTGGCTCGGACAGTAAAGAATCTGCCTGAAGTGCAGGAGACCCAGGTTTGACCCCTGGGTCAGGAAGATCCCCTGGAGAAGGGAATGGCTGCCCACTCCAGTATTTTGGCCTGGAGAAATCCATGCAGAGAGGATCCTGGAGGGATATAGTCCATGGGATCACAAAGACTCAGACACAACTGAGTGACTAATACTTACCTATCCTTCAAGCAACAAAATCAATACATTGTTGTAAGGCAGCAATTACATGCAAGACACTGTTTCAGCACACAAATCAACTTTCAAAAGCAATGCACCACCTGTTTCTTAAAAACTGGAGGCTTTAAATGCCATTCATCACAAACTAAACACACTAATATTCATTTACACTAAAAGTCATCCATACCATAATTACATTTTCATAATATTGGAATGATTCAAGCATCCTGCTAAAATTGGATTAGCTAGACAGTACTTTAGAGCAGACGTGAAATGCTGGAAAGGCTGTTATGAATCTTTTCCAATGATTCTGGTTCTGAATTCCCTGTTGGACAACTTTGTTGAGTCTTATTTTTATTCTTGCATGAATCCATTTAATTCACTCATACATCTAATAATTATTAAACATCAGCTGTCATCAGCTGTGGGTTCTTCAGTAGCTCAAACAGTAAAGAATCTGCCTGCTATGCAGGAGATCCAAGTTCAATCCCTGGGTCAGGAAGATCCCCTGGAGAAGGGAATGGCAACCCACTCCAGTATTCTTGCCTGGAGAATTCCAGGGACAGAGTCTGGAGGGTTCCAGTCCACGGGGTTGCAAAGAGTCAGACACAACTGAGTGACTTTCACTTTTTTCACTTTTTCTGTCATGTACCATTCAATAACAGGCAAGTCCTATAGAAAATCTTTTTCATTGCTGGCACAAGGCAATTTTTTTCTTGTTGAAAGACTATAATATAATCTTCACAAAAGTAGGTCTTGTTAAAAAAAAGTAGGTCTTGTTTATCAATATTCTCAACTACAACAGTATCTAATCCATGGTAAATGCTCAAAATGCTCTAGTGCACAACCTGACAATCAACATACTGAACACACAAGCCTATCCACAACCCTTCTGGGAGTGTTGATCTAACTGTGCCAGAGCCAGGAGGCTTGCGTTTAAACTGTGGTAGGCAGGCTTCTAGAACGGCTCTCCAAGATGCCCCACTCTAATTCCTCAGACTGTGAACATGAGACACTACATCTGTGATGTTACATTACCCAGAAAAAGGGATTTGCAGATATAACTAAAGTTGTAATCAGTTGACTTAAAGTTAAAACAAAGGAAAATTATTATGGTAAAACTAATACGCACCCTTTAAAAGCAGTTTGTTTGGCTTATAGCAGAAAAAGAAGTCAGATCCCAAGAATGAGGGTTCAATGCACCGTTGCTAGCTTGAAAAGGGAGGAGACCATAGCCTCCTCAGGAAATGTGGGTGGCTTTTAGAAGCTCAGAGTGGCTGATGAGAACCAGCAAGGTATCAGGAACTTCAGTCTTAGAACTGAAAGGATCTGAATTCTACCAACTGAATGAGCCTGGATGCAGGTTCTTCCCCTGGAGACTCCAGACAAGAGCCCAGTCACAAATTGATTGCAGCCTGTGAGACCCCAGGCAGGAAACTCAGCCAAGCTTTCCTAGCCTTCTGACCTATAGAACTGTAAGATAACAAACAGAAGTGATTTTAAGCTGTTAAATTTGTTAAACAGCAACAGAAAAATGAATACAATCATCCTGTACTAGAAGTCCATCATGTAAGCCATCTTCTACTTTTCCATTTTCTGAATTTGTTTTCCTTTGTTTTCCTTTTCACTGTCCACAGAAACATTATCCAGGAAAATATTTCCACCCAACAATAGTTTTTGCATATAAAAATAAGGTACTAAGAGTTTCCTTGAACACTATCCAGGCCATATTACTGCCCTTTAACTTACGAGCAATAAACTTAGAGATAAATAAGAGATAAAACCATCAATGACCAAAAAGGTCTACACTGATGTCAATAAATTTGTAAAATTCAAAAAGATACAATATAAATCAAATTACGTACTGAAATTGTATTCAAATACTCTTACAAGAACTTACTGTCTCAACTGGGAAAACAATCAAATAATTATGTACACTGAGTCAGAAAATTATTTTAATAGTTACAAAACATTTTTTTTTTTTTTACAGAATCAGTATAAAATAGCAGTTGATTTCTCCATAATTATCAGAATTATTTATATGTGAGGTCTTGGCTAAGTGGGGCTGAAATCAATAAAAGGTCTTGGACTGTTGGCTCAGAAATCTTCCTGGGAAGCCCACCATGTTGATGTCTGTCATGCTTGACTCTTTATGAGATGACCCAGTCCATCTTAAAAAAAAAAAGTATCTTTTTATTCATTCTTTGGAGGCTTGAAGTGAATTCGGCAGCGTTCATTAAACACCTAAGACATGTGAACAGAAACAAAGGTCACTGAGTCACTGTATAAATTAGACCTGAAATTTTGGGTGAATATAACCTTCTCTGGGGCTTCCCTAATAGTTCAGATGGTAAAGAATCTGCCTGCAATGCAGCAGACCCCAGTTCAATTTCCTGGGTGGGGAAGATCCACTGAAGAAGGGATAGGCTACCCACTCCAATATTCTTGGGCTTCTCTTGTGGCTCAGCTGATAAAGAATCCACCTGTAATGCAGGAGGCCTGGGTTCGATCCCTGGGTTGGGAAGATCCCCTGGAGAAGGGAAAGGCTACCCACTCCAGTATTTGGGCCTGGAGAAGTCCATGGACCGTATAGTTCATGGGGTCACAAAGAGTCAGACACAACTGAGTGACTTTCACTTCACTTCATAATCTTCTTTGTCCCAAGTCAACAGGTTTAGGAAACAGAGGTGTTTCCTCACCAATTCAAACTGACTTACTAGGCACTAAGAACACAGTGCCTAGTCTAGAAAAGACCCTGATGCTGGGAAAGATTGAAGGTGGAAGAAGAGAATGACAGCATGAGATGGTTGGATGGCATCACTGACTTGATGGACATGAGTTTGAGTAAACTCTGGGAGTTGGTGATGGACAGGGAAGACTGGCATGCTGCAGTCCATGGGGTCACAAAGAATTGGATACGACTGAGAGACTGAACTGAACTGAAGAGCACAGAATGCCTTGATATTCATTTATAATATAATTTTCATTATTTTAATAAAATTTAAATTATTCAAGGACAAAAATCATCACAAGTTAGCTTACTTAGTAACTCACAAATATTTTAATTCCATTAACATATTTTAGACAGTTTGACAAAATATCTAAATTAACTTTAAGATAAAATTAAATTCTTCTATAATGTAGATTTTATTTAGATATCTGTCATGCTTTTCTAAATGAGTGCCAGATGGTTCTACCATGCAGGAAGGGAAGTCCAGTCTTTTGCTAAATTGTACAAATTTATGTAATGTTTTGTTTTATTTACCTTGCTTCCTAAAAACTAAACAAATACAAATGTTAAAAACATTCTAAGATTACTTGTTATATGGACTGTGTTAAATAAAAATTTTGGTACAGCCATTTGATGGAATATAAAACAAGCATAAAAAAAGAATAAGAAAGCTCTTTACATCCTAATTTGAAAAGATCTCCAAGATATATTAAGAAAAATACACTTCCATTTGTCTGATAAAGAAGAAAATATATGTATATGTGTGTACACATACAAACAAAATTTTAAAGTTACAAATATCTGAAAGCATATACATCCTTTCAGAGGAAAGGGAAAGAAGGTGGTAAAAATTAGAGAGGCATGAGAGTATAATTTTTATTGTATATCTTTTAATATTTAAAAAAAAATTAATCATGTGTCTAAAGAATTTTGTATCCAATTTAAAAAATTATAAAAATCTAAAACATTTTTTCTCAGAATTTACTCTCATACTTCACTGATGTAAGGAACAAACCATTTTTAGGTAAAAAAACAAACCAAAAAACCCACCAAAGAAACCAACCCATGTTGGCTAAAATGGACTAGCATAAAAATAAAAGAAAAATCTATGTAGGATACTGGTATTCAATTTCTTAAGCTGGGCAGTAGATACACATTCATTTTACTAATATTCTTTACATTTGACATGTTACATGCTCTTTGGCATATGTATCTCACAATTAGAACATTAAGAAATTATATAGACTCTTTCTGGCCTTTTTGTCTTACAGCTCCTAGGTCTGACATATCCCTGGAGTTCCCAATGCTCAGATCAGAGGAGGCTTCAGCTTAGTGGTTTTGACACACTGGTTGGTATGATATACACAACCTGGTTGAGCCTCTCCAAATCCTTTTCCTAAATAACTTCTTAACCATTTTTGCTGGCCTATTGCACCATGGCTACAATTTCTTCCCTTGAAAACAAATAGCCTCATTTTATGTAGAGTGGATGGAGTATATTTTCTTTTAAAGTAATACCAAATCCAAAAATGCTTCACTTTTCCTACTACATTTTACATACATCAATCCCTGCACTGGGTTTTCCAAACCAGATTTCATTGTACCCACCCTCATCCCATCCCAAGAGTAAATATTATCTCTCCAGAGCATAGAAATGGACAAATTTTGCCAAAATCTTTCAAGGAGCAAACATCTTATCACATAGGTAGAAAGGGCAGAAATACGAAATTTTGGCAAAAAGTATAGGATAAATAAATGTGATAAAGCAAAGAAAGTCAATTTGTATTTTGCAGTTTATCCAGGGTTCTGCAAGTTGGTACACTCTAGTTTTTGGTTTTGTTGACCTTCGTCTGGATTCAGCCCAATTCCATCAGTTAATTTCAAAGGATAAAACAATTTTCAGTTCATTCTTTCAGATTTAATAGATTTTGCCCTTTGGAAATCTTTGAAGTTTTAGAGAGGACATGTAAACATACTTTTCCAGAAAACTAAAAAGTCAGAATTTTGTGTTTTTTAACTACATTTAAAGTCCTAGGATCCTGGTCCCCCAGTCTAATTCCTAATTAGAATCATGTAGGCGGTAATAGGGCTTCCCTGGTAGATCAGTGATAAAGAATCTGCCTGCAATGCAGGTGGCCCAAGTTCGATCCCTGGGTTGGGAAGATCCCCTGGAGGAGGGCATGGCACCCACTTCAGTATTCTTGCCTGGAGAATCCCACGGACAGAGGAGCCTGGCGGGCTATAGTCCATGGGATCACACAGAGTAAAGCAACTAAGCAGCAACAGCAGGTGGTAATAAGGAGCATGTGAATGAATCTAGGAGCCATAAAAAGCCCTATTACCAGATACCAGTGAAACTATATACAAAAAAAGTTTCATGATCAGATATGTTAGAAAACAAGCAACTGTGAAGGGTAGTTAATGACATGAAAATTTATGGAAATAACTAATCACAGAAAGGCTAACTTAAATAACCTGACTGAAGGCTCTGAGTTAAGAACTAATAACTCTAAATATCAAATAGTCCATAATTAATAGTAGGAATCATATAGAATGTCTCCAATTCTGTTACCATGACAACCATACAATTCTACCATGAGACTGAAAGGCTACTTTTTTTTAAATAAAATGGCTCTATTTGAATTCTAACTGCAACTCCCATCCCTCTAAAAAGTTAAAACCTTCAATTGCTTGTAAATCAAGGACATTTATTCTTAAGTGCCCAAGGCACTCTTTACTCCCTCCTCCCTTGGTTTGTTTCCTTTTGCTAGTTCTGTTTCCCCTCCTAGTTCCCTCCAAGAATGAACATCATTTTATACCTTCCAGCTCCTGTCATTTACCACTTCTTCAACATTCAGTTCTGACTGCATCCATTTCAACTGCAAGAAAAGGAAAACAAAAATGAAGTTATGAAAATTTAAAGAACTAAAACCAAACTCTATAATATTTTCCTAACAAAACCAGCTGCTGCTCCTGCATTTTTTTGTCAATACTTAGGCTAGATTTCAAAACCTTCTTTGATATTCTTGTATTTAACCAATTGTTAAATCTTATAAAGCCACAGTTCTCAAGCATTGCTGCATATTATTGACAGCTTTAAAAAAAACTCAAAAGCTCAGGTAGTTCACAGAAGAAAAACAAATGGCCAATAAACCTATTTTTAAATGTACAATCTTACTTATGCAAAAAGAAATGCAAATTAAGTCATAACATGACCAAAAAAATTTTTTACAGAAGAAATCTGATAATTCCTATAAAATCTAGTATTAGTGAGGGTATGGGGAAAGATACACTCACATATATATTTTTTGTAGGAGTACAAATTGTTGTAACTTGTACAGAGAGCAATTTGGTAAGACTTAGCAAAAATGTAAATTCCCATGTCCTTTAACTCAGTAATTCCAGTTTGACTTATTGATCTACAACATAGATTTGCAAAGATAGCACAGAGAAACAAAACAAAAAAAGGACAAGGAGGTGGCAACCTGATTTGAATAAAAGAAAAAAGAAATAGGAAGAAAAACAGAGAAAGGGGATATAAAAGGCTCAAGTAACTGAGAAAGGGATGAATTTTCCATACCTTAACCATACGGCCAGAGGTCTGAGGCTAAAATGCTAAAAAGTCTTTCTAACTTTCTTTTTAACTGCCAACCTAATAACTCCATCAGAAAAATAGCCAATCCCACTGCCAGGTCCAGATGGCAGGACCCATCATACTCCTAGTCGCCTCTGCTCAGAGAGACTTGACAGGAAGGAAGCTAACTAGTTCCAAGAGGAAGAACCTCGAAGTATTCAGGAAAATTAGCAGAAAACAGGAAAATTAGCAGAAAAAAAGTATGAACTACAGGTTGAGGCAGCCAAGAAGATAACAGCAGGATGATGTCCTCAGGCCAGGAGATTTTGGGGAAAAAATGCCAGAGAATTAGACAAGATTAGGGCAACAAAGAGGTGGGGACCCAGACCAAAGCACCTAACCATAAATTCGGAGTACAGCTCAGACAGGAGGTTTGAGAAATGTGCATCTAACACTAATAAGACTGGATATGTACTGATTCAACGCTCCTTGTAAACTCCCTTCTTAGACTCAAAACCTGGTGTCAGGAGTATGCACCAGAATATACAATTAAACCATGACCAAGGAAGGACAGCGTGTCTGCTGTGCTGCAGAGCAGTAACAAGCCTGAGGAAGCCCACCTGCTTAAAGAGAACCTCAGTTTCAGATTTTAATCAGCTATTTATAGACATAGAACTCATTAAAGCTTCACTGCTCTGTCAAAGCCTGGATTTTCTGCCAAAGAAGTAACAACTTCAAAGAACAGTGTTACAACAGGCCACTAAGACAGTGTTTATAATTGCTCTCAAATATTTAAATGAGTGTCCTGTAGAAATGGGTTTAAACTTATCCAGAGGGATGATTAAGGATCAGTCATTACATGTTACAAGGAGACAGATTCTCACAATAAGAAAATATCTGAATAATTACAGCTGTCCAAAAAGAGAATGCACTGACACATAAGACTGTACATCCCCTCAATTCTCTTAAGACTGGTTAAACAAAAGGGAGGAACCACTGGTTGGGTGGATATTGTAGAAAGAATTAATGCAACGAATATGGAGTCCCAGAGATTCAAAGAGGAAAGAATCTGCTACTTTATATCAGTCAATATGCTACCTCTTACATATATTATACAATTTAATCCTTACCCCCCAAAATAAAATTAAAGATATTAAGTATCAACTCCATTTTACAAACTGAAATTCAGAAGTTTCAGATTAATTTACAAGATTACAAAACCTCCAAGTGGTAGATGGATTTCCTCAGAGCTATCTGCCTTTATAATCAATGTTTCTTCTATTCTTGAACATGGCAGCCAGCTTCTAATACAATTTCAGTGGCACCAACAAAATGCTACCTTTGAGATAGTTGTTTTTGAGGCTCTGGGTCTTACACAGGTAAAATTCTTCTCAAAGGCTATGAACAGGTGACAGTAGATATATAGTTCCAGCAAGGCTTTTTTGAGGTAAGGGTTAGGGTAAAGAACTGGGAACTTTCAGATTGGCATCGTATGCAAATAAACTATTTGACTATTAGTCACAACAAAAACACTGACTGAATTCAGAGTCGGAAGAGATGGAAACAAGTCCAATCCCACTACTTACTAGTTTGTGACTTTGGGGAGGTCAGTATCTCTGAGTCTGTTTCCACATATAGAATATGATGAGGTAGAGCTGGAACATCTTTAAGAGCTGCCTCTTTCTAATTCCATAACCTTCATAGCAAACTTGAAAAAATTCAAGCTTCCTTATTTGCTTAAGTACTACCCACGGTTACCTTCTACTATAGTCCCATGTAATGTCACAGGCTAGAAAACTACCTTTCATAACTCACTGCCTGGTTTCCAAAACGCCTCCTAAGATGACCTTTACAGCCCAAGTTCACTGAAGAACCCACTGCTGACTAATGAATGAACAGGTGTGAAACACAGGGCTGAAGCAGTCATCATGAACAAAGGGCACAGTAAAGATAGTGGATGAATTCTGTACCCAGTGAGACACACTGTATCAGCAGGATGGCTAAGAAAGTGCACACACTCACCTGTGTGCAGCAAAAGACAAGACTTGAGAGAGACAGCAAGGTCCCCTTTGCAAAATTTGGCTACATCCACTAAACAAAGAGCAAACTTCACAACTTGTTCAGTATGAAAACATGATTCTATCTCACACTGGATTTTCAGTTACCCGACATGCAAGGACCGGTAAGTCACTTATTATGCCATCTTAAAATGCAGACAGGATCTTGGTAATTATACAGTGGTCATGTTAAGAGAAGGGCTTCTCTGGTGGCTCAGTGGTAACGAATCTGCCTGCAGTGCAGGAGACCCAGGTTTGATCTATAGATTGGGAAGACCCCCTGGAGGAGGGCATGGCAACCCACTCTAGTATTCTTGCCTGGAGAATTCCATGGACAGAGAAGCCTGGCAGACTACAGTCCATGGGGTCACAGAGTTGGGATATGACTGAAGGACTAAGCAGCAGCAACAGCATGTAAGAGAAAGCCCCTGTTCTTAGGGAATAACCAACATACGTAGGGGTAAAAGAGTATAATGTGCCCAGTATATTCTCAAAATGGTAAGAAAAAAAAATGTGTATGGAGGGAGGGGGAGGAAGACAGGGAAAAAGTGAGGGAAGGAGGAAAGGGTAGAAAGGGTGGAGAGAATGAATTGTAAAGCAGGTGGAGCAAAATGTAAACAAAAGGTGAATATAGGTAAAGGGTACATGGGAGTTCCCTGTACTATTTGTGCAACTTTTCTGAGAGTTCGAAATTGTATCAGAATAAAAAGTGACCCCTTGAGCTATTCCCTCACCAAAAGACAGTAATGCAGTCCAGAAAATAAAACATGGTATACATTTCCACTGTTTTCTTGACATGCCACATTTAAGGGCTATAAAGAAACAGCTCTGCCTCATTAACTCTACCCTGAAGTCCACACTGATCTACATTATAGCTGACTTTAGAAAATAAGGCTTTCTCTGACATATCATTCAGTGGACGTTTGTTGTTTTCCTAAAAGGGAAAATGGCAGGGATGGGAGATGAAATAGAAACAAAGGAGAGTCTAAAAAGAATCAAAGACCCATACCATCTTTTCCATAGCAAAGAAATAAACGTAAGGAGGCTCTAGGGTACCTGCTGTACTGTACTATATTTTTATGGCTGAAGAGGGTAATATCCTGAAGTTAAACATCTATATTACATTTAGCAGGTTTCTACAGATGAAACCAGAGGTAAATATTTTTAAACTGTAAATATATTTTAAAAATGTTTCTTCTCAATTCAAGACTCAGATGTGATTTCTACAGATATTTTAACATGGTGTTGATCTGTATTAATCCTTATATCTTTAACTGTAGAATATATAAGTGAATGGAAATAACATGATTACATGCTTTTTTAGCTTAAGCTGCTACATTACATACAATCATGAAATGCACATTAATTAACCAATTAACACTGAAGTGCAATAAAATAAAACCCATTAAGAATGAAGTACTAATCTCCTGGTCATTTTAAGTAATAAGCATATCTTACTCTGGATTTTTCACGTTAAAAACTGCTTTTATTTTGAAGGCTAAGTTTGGAAACCTTGCCTTAGAAATGTAACCTTATTCAACTTACCTTTGTCTGTTCTTTTCTAAGTTGCTTTAATAACGTTAAATCATCCAAATTCTTTTCTCTCTCTTCTCGGAGCTGTTTTATTACTGATGAGGTCTGAGCTATACAGTTTTTTATGACTCTGTCCCTACTGGCATGGGCCTCCATCAACTAAAAGAACAAAGAAAGAAACAGGGAAAAAAAATATGATAAAATCACACCAATTTGTCACATTTCAGTATTTTTAAATTTTAGACTACAGAAATGTAAGACTTTCTAAAATAATTTTTAAAAATTGAGTCTATGGAAGAGAAGTTTGTGCTGAATGAGCTAGATCAAAGGTGGGAGCTGTGAGGGTGGAAGTGAGAGGCTGGGTTGTCCTTTTCCTCACTATGCTCCCAGGCCTCCTTGCTTCTCTTCCCACACTCCTCCTGATGGGCTTCTCATCTCAGTCTCCCTCTCTCTGAATCCCTTTCTCTCCCATTATTGCATCTGTGTGTTCATCTACCTTATACCTACTCACACACACTTTCTGAGCCACGTACTATTGCTGCTCTTTCGTTTTGTCCTTTCATTTTTTTCCCCCAGCCTCATGTTGTCAACAAGTGCAAAAAGTTATAAAGCAAGTGATGTAGAAAAGTCTTTAGTTACAATAAAGAAAAACAAAAGAATGCTACATTTACCTATGTCAGACAGAACTCTTTTCAGGATTTTTAAAGTATCAACCAGGAAAGACTGTAAATGAAGTAGAGATTATTGATTCCATCAATTGTGCTAACAGTGGTTCACCTCCAACTAAAATTTAAATGCTGGCTTGCTCCATGTAATCACGTTATATCATTCCTTTTTCAGTCCAAAGGGAGAATACCTTAATGCTATGCTATTGACAGTTGTAATAGAAATAACCGAACCATTATGTATATCTTAAATACATAAAATATAGGACTGACAACTATTCTATAAGCAGTCTTCCTAAGTTATTTGAAATAGATCTCTTAGATGATTATATTGGAACCCTGTGATTAAGAACTACTGGTCTAATAGATATCAGGAAAGAATAAATCTTTATATTTCTAGAGAGTAATACTAAAAGTACATTACTTATAAGTTGTACTCATGTAAAAGGAATTGCCAAATAGACATTAATCCCAACTATAGTAAATTTCTCTAATATGCTAATTCTTTTCATTGTAACATTTAGGATTTGCAAGGACAGTCTCAAGGCCCATATTTACTAGCTGGTATGCTACATCTGTTACTTATTAACTCCTTCAGGTATAATTACAGAAAATTAAAAGAGGCATTGAGGGTACAGAACTATTCTCCCCCAGACAGAATACCGTCAGAGTTAAGAAACTCTCCCTGACGTTGTGTGAGACTGGCTAAATAATTAGCATTCCCAGGCTTCAGTTCCCTCTTTTGTAAAATTATGAATTATGAGTAAATAATTGCTAATACCCCTTTCCACCTCTAAAATTTAGAGGCAGCATGACTCAATATATTACTCAGATGCTAAATGCTAGTTAATTACTTTGATAGTTTGTCTAACTCCGCCAGCAACTGATCAAACAGCATTAGCATCAACTAGAACTTTAACACAACATTCTCATTTTTCTGTCTACATCTTAAAATCAAATTCAAGTTGTATACATTTTGTTAAATATTCAGTAATTCTCTTTTGGTCTCTCACCAGTCTCCTTCCTCAGTTGGGCTTTCCTCCACTGTTCCCCTCCTTAACTTGGCACCTTCCCTACGGATACATTTCTGGATGCTGACTATGCTCCTACCCTCACCTGCTTACTTATCCTTCATATTAGACCCTCTGTGAACCCACAACCATGTAAAGAGGAATGACTGGGTATATCATCTTTTACTCAGCATATTCAATTATATTTTCAAGATCATCCTTCAATAAGATTCAAACCTAAGAGCATATGCAAGAGGAACATGCATGGACTTCTATACATGTAAGTTGAAGAAATGAGGACACCTGATAAGAGTAATAGTTGGTGTGACATAAGCCTACCAGAGGAAAAAATAACACAAAACCAGGTTTATTGGCTCATCAGTATCAGATGCTTGAGGATTTGGTCACATGAGAATTATTTCTGATACATAAAGTGTTTATCAAAGGAATTGAGATATTTATTAAGAAACTCAGTATGGTAAAACTGTGGTTAGAGGAGAAAAATCCTGAAGGATAACCATATCATAACCATACTTCCTTTGATTTGGGGAAAGCAATTTTGAAATTAAGACATTTGGGGTAGGGCAGGAGAATGATTCAAAACGAGTCTAAAGTGGGTATACCTAGAACTTCCCAGTTTTATTTTATTTTACCACAGCTTTGAGAACTTCTTTCGGTCTAAAATTTTCATCTTTTCATCTTTTTTTTTTTTAGGCTGCACAGCTTGCCAGATCCCTGCACAGCTGACCAGGGATTGAACATGTACCCTTGGTAGGACAATTTATCTGTGGCTTTTCCTTCTCTCCTGCCAAATGTTTCTTTTCCCCTTCCTGATAAGTAAGGTAAGAAAGAGGATACAGAAAGTGCGAAGGGTTTTAATTCTTCCTTATTTCAGCTGTCTAGCTTTTTCAACACTGATTCATTCGAAGACCCCACTTTTACCTCACTGTTTTACTTGACTGTTTCATTCTCTCCTGTTTTCTTTGATGTATAAGGTTTCCTTAAGTTAGAGTCTGCCCACAAGGGGAGACTGTTTTCATTTCTTAGAACCATATCTCCCCATTTCTTAGAACCATATCTTCCCAGACTATTGCTTAAGATCACACATTTTCTTTAGTTTGTAGAAACTGGATCAAAACTTTTACACACCTTCAGGTGTGGGCAAGAAAACGTGAAGATTCCATTCTTTTTCCACAGTTTAATTATATGTTAATTGATTTCTTATTTTGCCTGCAAAGAAAGACATAAAGGAAGCACAAAAGACTCAAAAGATACACTTACTGACTCATAAAGTTGTTTACAGGTTTGGCTGGCATCAATTTTCCCTGCAAAGGAAGCTGTTGGAACCGTAGTGTTTAATTCATGTACTATTCTGTCATCAATCGTCCTCATCACCTTGAGTAATTCCTACATAATATTTAAAATAAAAGAATAATAATTTGAATGGAAAGTTAAGTGATAAGACCAGGTAAGCAAAAATAAATAATTAAAGCTCTTGGATATGTTACAACACTATATATTAGGAGTGGGGACACCATGATATATACAGCATAACCATAGAAAAATCTTTATTAATAAAGACTGATAGGTAGGTTATGTAATAGTAATTCTAACACTTGGCACAACTCTGTTTCCTTGGCCCAAATGTGACTGTCTTAAGTGTAAAGATTTTTTTATTCATTTGTAAACCCCATTTGCTGGCACATGGTGCAAAACACAACCGTGTGTTCTTTCTATCTATCTCTAGCATACAGCCAGAAAGGATTCTACTGAACTTGATTACTTCAACTTGTCCAATACAATCCAACATAATTGCTTGTTCTATTCTCTATCTCTCTAAAATGTGGTGCTAGATAGAAAACTTCTAGAAAGATATATAAGAAACCATCAGCAGTGACTATGCAGAAATTAATCTATACTCTCTTAGGTACCCCCCTGCCTTTAGGCTTTTTGTTTTTTAGTTTTTTACTATGAGTACATATTATTTTTGTAACAAAAAAAAGTACACTGTTAGAAAAGTCTTTGTGGTTTTTGTGTTCATAGAACAAGGAGAAATTTGCTTTACCTTTTCTCAGTTACCCAGGTTCACATTTCCCAAGGATCTCTCCCCTCTAAAAGAGGCTCCAACTCTCAAAAAACAATCATCAAAATAAAAATATCAAAAGGGCAGGGGACTAAGAAAGACTCTAATGAGTACTCCAACCCGGTATAGTCCCTTCACCCCACATTCTGATTAGGGTACTTCTCACTTGTCACTAGAAAGGCTGAGCATCAGCTACCTCCTGACTCCAGATAATATAAACTCTAGAAAGTTTCTAGTATATACCCTTTTCTTTCCCTTTTAATCCACTCCCACCTCACCCCAGCCACACAAAACAATCACTGAAAATCATCAAGAAAACAGAAGTGTATAATACTAGAACTCTTATTTACTGAAAACATCTAACAAGTTAACATTTAATATTAATGTGTATTAAACCATTTTTGCTTGATTCTCTACCTCCTTCAATATATGAACCTACTTCTTTGCCAAACTTAAATCCAGGATTGAAATCAACTTCTTCATTTCTTCCATCCATTTATTTATTTATTGGGCATAATAAAAATGACAGCTTTTCATCTGAAAATTGGCATGAGTATGAATTTTATACATTATTTAACCATACAATTGTGACAACTTATTTTTTATTATAGTTGATTTAACAATATTATACTAATTTCAAAAATACAATGTATTGGTTCAGTATTTTTATAGATTTTATTAAATTTAAAGTTATAAAATATTGGCTATATTCCCTTTGCTGTATCATCCATTTCTTAAAATAAGCTTTTATTATGACTAAAGAATTAATTACATAATTTTAGAAAATTAGAAAAAAATTTAAAGAAAATAGAATTATCCATTGTTAACCATTATTTCGTTTTTTCTATACATATCTGCAAATATTTTTATAAAAATGTGGCACTATATAACATTTAAAAGTTCTACTTTATGAAATTATACCATGAGCATTTGCCCTTGCTACCTTGAAGACATGTTTAATACACACAAATATTCCATTCAGTGGGGGTATCACAACTTATTTGACCAGCCTATTATTCTTTAATTAGTAGTTTAATATCCTTTTCCAGAATCCAATTTTGAAGTAAAACAGCTTGTAGAAGGCTCATAATTTAGACTAATAAAAACAGGCAAATGTCAGGTCTAAAACTAACTTTACTATCTTATCACCTCTTCTTGTATCCTTCTATTTTGGTCAACAGTATCAAGATTCTCTGTAACCTGGAATTCTTAGGGGATAATCTCAACATACTAACTAAGCAAGCATCACATTAAATAATGTCTTATACACAGTAGAGGATATATAATGTCAGTAAGTGGCAAATTCCAAACAAACAGTGGCAGCACTATTTAGAGAGGCAAAAAGTAGTTAAGTAGTAGACAGGGACCTTCCTGGCAAACTTTACCTCCCACAACTTGCCTATTAAAACAAAAAAACCTTTAAACTCTCTTCTTTCCTCCTGTCTAAATCAAACTGATCCTGAGACCAAAGTTTATACCTTTCAGATAAAGCTTTCCTTGGATGAGAGTCCTCAGCAATCTTTCTTCTTCAAACATACGAAGCAATTAGAGAGAGCACAGAGTTCATTCATTAACTCACTCTTCCTTCAAAAAATATGTACTAATGTCTAGCAGCAGCAGCAGTACATGTTAGACACCATTCTAAACACTAGGGCTACAATGATGAGTAAAACAGAAAAGGTCCTTGCTCTTATGGAGCAAAATTCTCAGGGGGGGAGACAGACAATAAACGAGTATCCCAACAAACAAGACACTTTCAGTGCAGAAAAGTACTGCAAAAAAGAAAACTGTAGTAATGAGATGAACAGTGGGGTTGAGGGGCTAATATGTTATACAGGGAGATCAAGACAGATCTCTCTAGGACATACCATTTGACCTGAGATCTGAATGACACAAATAAGCCAACTAAAAGGACATTTTGGGGAACAAGGCAAAAATTAAGAGGCAAGAACAAACTTGGGAATGTTTGAAGAACAAAAAGAAGGCAAGTGGTCTGGGAGCAAATAAGTGAAAAAGTGGTATTAGGTGAGAGCAGAGTTGATGAGAAAATGAAGGACAAGAGAGACCACAGAAACAATTAAGGATTCTGTTCTAAAGGAAAGGAAACAGGGGATTAGGCAAGGGAATGATATAACAGTATTTCAAAACACAACTTCAGCTGCTAAGTTGAGAATGGAAACACTGAGCAGACTACTATGGTGGTCCAGGCAAGAGATAAAGATAGTTTGATTAAGAGGTTGGTGAACCTGGGCCCTCAGCAGTGAGAGCCTGGAGTCCTAAACATTGGACAGCCAGGGAATTCTCCAAATTAACTTCTTTAACGCCATGAAACAGGAAGAGATCACTGAGGGAGACTATAGGTGATAAATGGGGTTAACAATCAAGAAGGAACTCTAACATCTAAAACTACAGAGGGGACTTCCCTGGTGGTACAGTAGATAGGAACCTGCCTGCCAAGGCAGGAGACAGGGATTCGATCCCTGGTCTGGGAAGATCCCACAGAGCAAATTAAGCTCCTGCACCAACTACTGTGCCCGCGCTCTGGAGCCTGCCAGCCACAACTACTGAACCTGCATGCTGCAACTACTGAAGCCCTCACCCCTACAGCCTGTGCTCTGCAACAAGAGAAGTTACGGCAACGAGAAGCCCATGCATTGAAACTAGAGACTAGCCCCCACTTGCCACGACTGCAGAAAGCTCATGTGCAGCAATGAAGACCCATCCCAACCAACAAAATAATAAAGAAATAAAATTTTAAAAAGTAAAACTACAGTAAAAAGACTGTGATGTCACAGAACTCAGAAGAGAGGTTTCAAGGCAGGAACAGTCAACTGTGTTGTGAAGTTGTGCCCAACTCTTTGCAACCCCATGGACTGTAGTCTACCAGGCTCCTTAGTTCACAGGATTCTCCAGGCAAGAATACTGGGCTTCGGTAGCCATTCCCTTCTCCGAGGGCTCTTCCAGACCCAAGGATGGAAGCCGGGTTTCCTGCACCGCAGGTGGGTTCTTTACCATCTAAGCCACCAGGGAAGCCTGTTGAATGTTACTGGAAGTAAATAAAGATGTGGGCAGAAATTAACTTCTAAGATTTAACATGATGGAAATTATGGGTCATCTTTACAGGAGTCATTTAAATAGTGTGTTACTAATGGACTCAACAGTTAACATGGCTTAAGTATAGAGGGTAAGACAAAGTATGATGTAAAATGAGGTCCACCATTATAGGTCACCTTTTGGATGTTAGTCTTTTTCCTGAGAGCAAATAGAGAACCAATGAAGTGTTTAAATACAGTGGAGTTATGTGATAGGATTTGTATTCTGAAATGACTACTTAGGTTAAAGTATTAACTGTGGAAAATGGATTAGACAGGAACAAGAGTAGATACATAGAGGTTAGTTAGGAGATTGGTATAGCAATGCAGGTGAAAGATTATATATCTTCACATTTCCCAGAATTATGATTTACTTTGAACTTCAGGTTTGAGTACAATCATTAGCAATACAGCCAACTTTCCCTCTGATAAAAGAACCTGGATATACTATTAAGTTCCTTATAACAATGTGAATTTATCAGCATTAACAAGGTAATGAATCAAACAATTTAAGTATTACAAATGGAAACTAAAATGTGAATTTTCAAATGTATCAGTCCTCTCTGTGTGTGCTAAAGAATCATCAATATAGGATCGAGTGCTTAGCTTTTAACATGGTAGACACTAGCCATATGAGGTTATTTTAGTTAAAATTAAATTTAAAATTTAGTTTTTTAGTTGCATGAGCTACATTTCAAGAAGTGCTCAAGAGCCACATATTGCTAGTGGCTACCATATTGTACAGAGAAGGCAATGGCACCCCACTCCAGTATTCTTGCCTGGAAAATCCCATGGACAGAGGAGCCTGGTAGGCTGTGGTCCATGGGGTCGCGAAGAGTCAGACACGAATGAGCAACTTCACTTTCACTTTTCACTTTCATGCACTGGAGAAGGAAATGGCAATCCACTCCAGTATTCTTGCCTGGAGAATCCCAGGGACAGGGGAGCTTGGTGGGCTGCCATCTATGGGGTCACACAGAGTCGGACACAACTGAAGCAACTTAGTAGCAGTAGCAGCAACCATATTGTACAGGACAAATTTCCACCATCACAGAAAATTCTACTGGACAGAACTGAATTCAAGATGATATAATGACAATCTCTAAACTGATAGTGTACTTGTTCAGGAATTGCTGAGAATTGTAAGCTATTTTTAAGTTAGGAAAAAAGATACTAGAAAAGTTCAAGGAGGGGAAAGGGAGTAAGACTTAGGAAGGAGTTTCAAAATTGCAAAAAGAAAAGGAAAAGAACTATAAACTACCTCACTAGGCACCAATTTCTTTATTACAAAAAGTGCCAGGGCTCTTCAGGCAGCTCCAAGGTCTAGAGAAAAGCTTGAGCAGACCTCACAGGCTGAGAGCAGATGAAGGTTAATGCAGGCACATAAATCCTGCCATTAAACCATGTGTATCATTCAAAATGAATTACTGACTGCCTAACTGACACTAGCTCCAACGATGTACCTTCTTTCTCACAAATTCACCAAGAAAATATAAAGAAGACACCCTTGAGCAGACATCATACAATGAACTGCAACACAAGTCCACAGAGATAATACAGACAGTGGCTCTCTCTGTATAGGAGCTGAAACCCTAAATCAGCTTCTAAGTGTCAAAGCACAGCAAAAAGATAACTCTTCAAACTTTGTACTATCTCTAGCTTCTCCTTTCACCCTCCTCAAAACAAGAAGAAATTGATATACCATGAACTCTAGTTTTAGACTGACCGTTTAAAATTATTCTCGCATTTATCTTGGAATTGTATTTCATGCATTATCTTTCATTCATTTCACCCTCTTGGAAGGCAACTTTAGTACCAAAGGACTAGCATATCTAGCAGCAGGGAGGGGTAGAGAAAACTTCCTGTTGTCCCTACAATTACAATTATACGACACTCTATTCCTAAGGTTAATTCTTAGGTAATCCCTTTTATTATTTTAGGAAGCTTTCAAAGTATATAGGGAGAGGTAAAAAGGTCTATTACATGACAGTAAAATTAAAATGTGCTCCATAGAATGATCTGGAATTTAACCTTTCTTCTCCTCACTTTGCCTGAAGGTACGCAGAAGTAGATCCCATTCACATGGGGCTCTTTTTAGAAGATGTGGTTCCTCAAACTCCATCTTTACAATGTTCACAGTGTGCTTCCCGCAAGCCAGAAATACAGACTTGCCTGCAACTGCCAGAATTGTCTGCGGTCCTCTGCACTCCAAGGCACGGGACCAGAGAGCAGCTAGGCATGTTGCAAAAGAAACCATCATGGATACTAGAAAATAGCCTATTCAGTCTATATTTAATTACCAAACAACTCAAAATTAATCTTGTAAGTTAATATTCCTATCAGAAATATGAAAACTTACATATCCTAGGAAGGCTCAGTTGATTTTGCTCAGGTAATACACGCACTGGGTCTCAGATAGGGTCAGGAAGAAGGTATATCAGGGTGTCAAGTGGGAAAAAAAGCACAGAAATGACAAAACATCATGTGGTCAGGGAAAAGCAGGCCTATATGGCTAGACAGCTAAGTTCAAATGTATATTGGAAGTGGCAGGGGTTGGGGAGAGAGAATATGTACGAATAAGGGCAGTGATAAGAGATTTAACTAAGCAGAATTGCTTTGGGATTGGATTTTAAAGAATAGCTCAGTTGGTAAAGAATCTGCCTGCAATGCAGGAGACCCGGGTTCATTTCCTGGGTCGGGAAGATCCCCTGGAGAAGAGAATAGCAACTCACTCCAGTATCCTTGCCTGGAGAATCCCATGGGCAGAGGAGCCTGCTGGGCTCCAGTCTACGGGGTTGCAAGAGTCAGACACAACTTAGCGACTAAACCACCACCAACCACCATGCTATGTTAAGTAGTTTACATCTAGTCATACAATTCTGAAATTAGATGCATGGTTCAGATTCTAAAATTTAGAAGATATTAATAACAGTATGAAGCCATAGCCTTATGGAGATTAGGTTGAAGAGGAGAAATTAATAGAGAAAAGAATGACTGAAGATAAGGAGCGCTACAGCAAAGCTAACTGCAAAACTGACAGGGCACAAAGACTGTGGCAGAAGTGATAAATCTTCCGAAAGCATCTCTTTGATCAACTCCCCGACTCTACACTGACTCCCAAACCTCACAAGTGGCATTCAAGGCCTTTCATAACCTTGTTCCAATCTTTTGTGTAATCCAAATGTGCCCCTGTGCAAATTCAGAATTCCAGCAATTTTCTATTTCCCCCGCAACACATAAAACTTTCTGCCTACATACTGTTTCTTCTACTGATAATTACTCTGGTTCTGTCCACCAAAGACACAGCTCAATTAACATCTCTTTGACTTAGTTCTCTCTGAACTGTTATAACACTGTCCTCATATTCCAAATATCCTCTGCATGTTTTATAACCTGACTTGAGCTCGTTATATATTTTACTCACTCAATTTCTCCAATTGCCTGGTACCTAGCAGATATCTGTTATGGATTGAACTATGCCCTCCCCACCACCAATTGCCCCCAATTTCATATGTTGAAGCCCTAAAACCCAATCTGGCTGTATGGAAACAGGGCCTTTAGGGAAGCAATAAAAAGTTAAATGAGGTCATAAAGCATGGGACACTAATCCCATAGAACTGATGTCATTGTAAAAGAAAAGACACCAGAGACCTCTCTCCCTTTGTGACCACAAATAGGTCATATGAGGATAGCGATAAACTAGCAACTTACTTTGAAATACATCCAAAAAAAAAATTTAAAAATGTGGATTGATAGATAGATAGAGGGACGGATATGTGATTTAGTAGATACAGTGAATCACTGTAGAATCCAGATACTGGGTACATGAGTATTCATTGTAAAAGTCTTTCCATTTTTCTACAGTGTTTAAACATCTTCATAACAAAATTCTGGGAGAAAAAAGTACCTAAATCTTCATAATAAAAATACATGACTTTCTGTTTCTCTTCCACAGTATTCAGTGCAGGGCTTTTCATATATAAGGTATTTACATACACAATGTAATGGTTTCATAGTTCTTAAAATATAAACTGATTCATAATTTGTGAGTGTGCCAGTTATCAGTTTACAACTTTATAAAATCCATTAAAACCTAAATGATATACTAAACTTTTACATTTTAAAATATATACTTTTTACATTTCTGTGCCTCTGAAGCAATAGTGGCAAATGTTCTTATATTCATTCACTATGAGGTAAAATGATATGCCAAGGCCAGATCTGGAAAACCGGATCTTCTGACTTTTAACCAAGGGTATTCTCCATTATTTGCAAAGAGTTGGATACGACTTAGCAACTGAACAACAAATTCTCCATTATAAATCACACATTTGAAAAAGTACTAGAAAAACAATCTAAAAACTTCTCCAGGTTTCATTAATGAGATTCATTTTATTACATTATTTATATCATCTCTGTGAATAAAATGGTTCTCCAAGACAGTTAAGCTTCTGCCCCACTTATAACATCTTATCTGACTGCCCAAAGGAAAATCCAAAGTGTTCTTCAAGCACTGTTGGATGTTTCAACAGCTCAAAGAGATCCTCAGAAATTTGGTTTTAGAGATTCAAATAAACACAGAGGTGAAAGCAATTTTAAATGTTATTTAACATTATCTTATTTTACAGATTCAAAAGTTAATTATGGAAGGGGTTAAGCCTTTTGCTGAAGGTCCCAAAGCTGTTAATTGCAGGAGTAGTACTAGAACCTGGAACATTTAATTCCCTAACCAGGGCTCTTTCTCACAAACTTGAAGGCTAGCATTGCTCAATTATTTGAGCTTATTAAGTTAGATCACAGGGCTAATATGACAAGACCAAGGCCACAAATGTGCCAGTTAATCTTAAACATTTCATATATGTTAGAATCCAAGTCTTTTTTCTATCTTATTTAAGATTTTTACAAATATTTGTATCTCTTGGGCACTCTGATCACATTTGAAGTCTGTTGCTGTTGTGCTGATCTAATCTGTGCAGCTTGAAAGGTGAAAAGGATGTATATAATGGTGGAAAGACCCCACACAAACTTCTTTGGTCAAATGATGTTTGTCAAATAATTCAATCTGTTGAGATTACCTTCAAGAACATCACTCCCTAAAAACGGCTCCAAGAACAAAGCTTACTACAGAGGTCAATGATACATGAACAGATTTTTCAATATCTCCAGTTTAAAATACCCTTTTCATGACTTAAATTCAACTGTTTATCAAGACAGCAGCAGATTTATGACTACAGTATAGAACTTTCATAGCAACTTGGTAAAAAATCTAGACCCCTTGTTCTTTAATTCGTGTGTTAATAATTAGCCCCGGACCTCTGGTGTTTTAATATATAAAAGATACAACCTTTTTCTTAAATGTATTTTCTCTAATGGTTAGGAAGGCAGAGCACCATTGCAGGTACTAGAATTAATCGCCCCTCCAAGACACCAAAAGTTCTACCCCATCAAAATAGTAAAACAAATTTTTTTGTTTTATCAAGTAAACAAGCTCTCCTTCACTTTTTTCTTTCTTGCAAATGCTCAGCTTAAAATAGGAGGGGAATGACAGACGCTAAGAACTGAGTTCAAAGAATGGCTAGAAGGTTGTTACAATCCCTACCCACCCGGCCGAGCTCGGCTTTGCCACCGCAAAACCACGAGAGTTTCTGGGTGCAGTTACTCAAGGACTGGGAGGAGTAGGGAGAACCATGACCCCAACGCAGCAGCTTCTTTCCCTAAGGCCAAGCTCGCGCCCCCATGACCTCCAATGGCTCGAAAAAGGAGTCTTGAACTGCTCGCTTCAGCCACAACTAGTCCGCATATCCCTCCCAGGCCAGAGCAGGGAACAGGGTCCGGGGACAAAAGGAGGGGTACGCCTGCCACGTGAGGAAAACCCCATCACCTGGAACTCGGCGAACTCCTCACAGTTCACACCGCCACTGGGCGCCGCCATATTGGACAAACACGAGGTCCCCGCCCCGAGCCAATCACCGCGGAGCAAAGGTGTCCGCGGCGCCGCCTAACAAATAATATTGAGGGGGAAATCTCAGCAAGAAAGCTGAGTTCAAGGTTTGTCTTTTCCGCTTATCCTCATCCACACTGAAACCCGTAACGCTGTTATCCTTCTTTTCACTCTTACGCGTTTAACCTGTCCTCCTGGAACTGGCCCCAGCGCATAGATAAAAGAATGTCAGAACTTGAAGGGATCGTTTTGCTCCAATCCCCTTTTCTTACAAAAAGGGCGACAGTTTAATGGCCCCACCGATCAGATGATTCGAGGAGGAACTCTTACGTAGAAGTAAGATTTTTCTTAACTCTCCTATCCCGTCCCTAAAGCAGAGGGGATTTTGTTCTTTAAGAATTTGAGTCCAGCAAGAAATGTCAAAAAAGACACTTCTGGCAGTATGGGGTAAGAGGTGAATAATGTGTTCAGGTGTGGAAATAGTAAAATGTTGTTTTATAAAAATAGGCAAATAGAAAACAAAATAGGAAACACGTATGTGAAGAAGAAAATGGAGAAGGAAATGGGAAACCACTCCAGTACTCTTGGCTGGAGAATTCCAAGGACAGAGGAGCCTGGCGGGCTACCGTCCATGGGCTCACAGAGTCGAACACGGCTGTGCAACTTTCACTTTCATGTGAATTTCTCAGGTGGCCTGATACTCCCAAAGCCAACAAGAGACCAAGGCCACTGGTCACTAAGAACCCAGCTATGTAGTTTTGAGAAAGGTATGTACGTATTCACTGAAAAAACTGTACTGAAATACTGGTTTATCTAGGCAGTGTGACTTCGGGGTCTACAGTTCACATAAGTCCTACAATAAGCATTTACTTTTTTCTATTTTAAACGGGTACTTTCTTTGGTGCAGAGAATGCTTTGCAATGGCACTGGAAACCAAGACTCCAAAAGAGCATTCTTACTGCCTCCGCCAAAACGCTGGCCCGTGTGGGGCGGGGCGAGGCCGCTACCCGCACGGTCTGAGCGCTACGCACGACCCGCACGTTCCGCGCATCTCGCAGGCCCCGCCCACAGGGGCCGGCCATCACTCTTACGTCACTCACGCCCCGCCCACCACCCTGCCACGCTCGGCTCTCCGGCTCTGCCCTCACCTTCCACAAGCTCCGCCCACCACCGGTGCTCTCGTCCTCACTTTCCCGGCGCTGGGTGACATTGAGCTCGCCCGCGCCACCGCTGGCTTTGGGGCACTGTGCTGGTCGGCGGAGTAGGCGGCCATGGGGAGCCTCCGCGGCCTGCGCCTGGTGGCTGGTGAGACGCGGGCGGCGCTGAGGGTGGGCGGGAAGCCAGCTTAGCCGCTTTGGGTGAAGGAAGCCTGCAGCCCCGTTAGGCCTGGTAGTTGCTCTGTTCTGTTACGCATTCTCCTCAGGTAGTTCGGGATCCTGATTACAGGGTAGTAATAGTGGGAGAGAGCAGGGGCTGAGCGCGCAGCTGGTAAGCAGACATGCGGACTAGACAGGAGTGACCCTCGCACCAGGCTCTGCATCCACCCAGCTACCTCCAACTTAATGGTCCCTTCTTAAGATCAGTTTCGCGACCCCCCAGGCCCTGAGTCAGTTGTTAATGCACCTGCCATTCCTCGAACTCCATTGCCTGATTGATTCAGCTTTCCATGAGTCTTAGTGTCCTCCTCACTCCCACCCCCAACCGTCTCTAGAGTTTATCCCTCAGAGAAAATTTCTAGTCTGGAGTTTCCTACCCATTTGGTATCTGATTTGGCAACAGATTTAAGGTCTCCCAGAATAGTAGTATTTGGTTTCCTAAAGTGGGGAGAGGATACATTTCTTTTAAATAATTCTACAATCAAGTGCTTTGAATTTCTTAGAGGAAAGTGTTATGTAAACGCAGGACATTCGTTTTGTTTCCCTTGTAGACATTTGTGTAATGACTTTTTGGGAGTCAGAACTTAATTAGCCTTCTTGGGAACCAACAGAGCCTGTGCTTACTAGGGGCTTAGAAATCGAGAGTATTTGCCTTTTGGCTGTTTTCTAGCACCAGGGCAAATCACTCTTTAGGTCTTGTTCATGAACTTTAATAATGTGTAATGATTGATTCCTTAGTACCAAAAAGTTGTTTAATTCACATTTTAAATGAGAATCGCCTTAAACTTAGTGATTAGGATAATGTAAATGAACATTGTAAATGTAAATGAAATAATGTAGAAAAAGTTATCCTTTGCATGGCTTATTTTGCATTTCAGTGGAGAATAGTCTGGAAAACTCGTTTCAGACTGAATATTATTTATTTCCTTTAAAATAAATACCCTTTCCACTAAAGAAGATTGATTTCATTGATTTGTTCAGTTTTGATGAACTAATTTGCTTAAAATCTTTTGTATACATCCAGTTATCCTTTTTAGTAAGGTAAGCGAAAGAATCTCTGCCCTCTAGAAAATGTCTTGTAAAAGGGACTTTGACTATGGAACCAACACTGAATGTTTTTAATTAGTTCATGTTCTTGCCTTGAGAATATTAATGCATTTATGCACTATAAAGATTCCAAAACCTCTTGCACACTTTTAAGAACTTTACTATTGGGCACTCAGTCAAAACAAAATTCCTTGAGCAATTTAAGGACAATTTGTTTTACTCCAGATAGATCCTCTAAGGATGTTATATGAGCAACTCTTTCCAAAGGATCTCTGAACGTCTGATATTTTGTGAGCAACTCCAAGCAATCTGCTCTTTCACTCACTTTTGCCCATTTTATATCTAAATACTTTCGCCTGCATTGTTTTATGTGATTGATTATTCATAGTAGCACTCTTAGGTAACTCTTATTTAAAATAGACCCCTCTCTATTTTACAAATGAATAAACAAAGGTCCGAGGGTTAGAAGACTTGTCCCAGTTCGCTTCGCTGTAAAATGTTAAGAGTCAGGAGATGAGTCAGTGCCCTCAAATTCTGGAACTTGTACACTTTGCTTTGTTCGAGCTGCTTGTTCAGATATGTATGTGCATGTATTTGTCATGGCTGACAGGGTCTATTTGGTGTGAAATGGAAGAGTCATGGAATGCAGGTTTACTTGTGAAACTGAAGCAGTCATTCATATGCAAATAGTTTTCAAGTTAGAAGAGTGATTTAACTGGCAGGCTCACTAAAGGAATGGTAGGCATACCTCACTTATCCAGAATATTGTTTGGAAGGAGATAGTTTAGGTGAATGAAATTTCAAAAAGACAGAGCTTAATCCTTTAAATGATGGACCTTTATTTCTAATCATTTCTGTTGGGAATCTATACTTCCTTAACAAGCAAAAAGAATATAGACTTCTATGATCTTGGATTTGTTTATTGTTTTGTCGATATAGCTGTAGAAATAGGTCAGTGTTGTTAACTTTTGGTTCTTGGACCTTTTCACAGATAAGAGGACCTATGAACCTCAGAAATTACATTCAAATTTTTATGGTTGTATGCCTGTCTGGGGAGAAGGCAGTGGCAACCCACTCCAGTACTCTTGCCTGGGAAATCCCATGGATGGAGGAGCCTGGTGAGCTGCAGTCCATGGGGTCACAAAGAGTCGGACTTGACTGAGTGACTTCACTTTCACTTTTCACTTTCCTGCATTGGAGAAGGAAATGGCAACCCACTCCAGTGTTCTTGCCTAGAGAATCCCAGGGATGGGGGAACCTGGTGGGCTGCCGTCTATGGGGTTGCACAGAGTCGGACACGACTGAAGTGACTTAGCAGCAGCAGCAGCATGCCTGCCTGGGGAAGAGAGGGCGTAGCTAGTATCCATTTGTTGTTGTTCAGTCACTCAGTTGTATCCGACTCTTTGTGACCCCATCGACTGCAATACACCAAGCTTCCTGTCTTTCACTATCTCCTGGAGTTTGCCCAGACTCATGTCCATTGAGTTGATGATGCCATCCAACCATCTCTTCCTCTGTCTCCCCCTTCTCCTGCTTTCAGTCTTTCCCTGTAGCAAGGTCTTTTCCAATGAGTTGGCTCTTCACATCAGATGGCCAAAGTATTGGAGCTCCAGCTTTAGCATCAGTGCTTTCAGTGAATATTGAGGGTTGATTTCCTTTAGGGTTGACTGGTTTGATCCCCTTGCAGTCCAAGGGACTCTCAGGAGTCTCTCCAGCACCGTAGTTCAAAAGCATTGTTTCTTTGGCACTCAGCCTTCTTCATGGTCCAGCGCTCACATCTGTACATGACTGCTGGAAAAACCATAGCTTTGACTATAGGGACCTTTGTTAGCAAAGTGATGTCTCTGCTTTTTAATATGCTGTCTAGCTTCTCTTCCAAGGAGCAAGCATCTTTTAATTTCATGGCTGCAGTCATGTCCCCAGTGATTTTGGAACCCAAGAAAATTAAGTCCATCACTGTTTCCATTTTTTACCTAACTATTTGCCATAAAGTGATGGGACTGGATTCCATGAACTTACTTAGTTTTTTGAATGTTGAGTTTTAAGCCAGCTTTTTCACTCTCCTCTTTCACCCTCAAGAAACTCTTGAGGTCCTCTTTGCTTTCTGCCATTAGGGTGGTGTCATCTGCATATCTGAGGCTATTGATATTTCTTTCAGCAGTCTTGACTCCAGCTTGAGCTTCATCCAGTCTGGGATTTAACATGATGTACTCTGCATATAAATTAAATAAGCAGGGTGACAATATCAGCCTTGATGTACTCCTTTCCCAATTTGGAACCAGTCCATTGTTGCATGTCCAGTGCTGTTGCTTCTTGACCTGCATACAGACTTCTCAGGAGGCAGGTGAGGTGGTCTAGTATTCCTATCTTTTTAAGAATTTTCCAGTTGTTGTGATCCACACAGTCAAAGACTTTAGTGTAGTCAGTGAAGCAGAATTAGATATTTTCTGGAATTCCCTTGCTTTTTCTATGATTCAGTGGATGTTGGCAATTTGATCTCTGATTCCTCTGCCTTTTCTAAATCCCACTTTACATCTGGAAGTTCTTGGCTGACATACTGTTGGAGTCTAGCTTGAAGGAATTTGAGCATGATCTTGCTAGCATGTGATATGAGTGCAGTTGTGCTGTAGTTTGAACATTCTTTGGCATCGCCCTTCTTTGGGATTGGAATGAAAACTGACCTTTTCCAGTCCTGTGGCCGCTGCTGAGTTTTCCAAATTTGCTGGCATATTGAGTGCAGCAGTTTCACAGAGTCATCTTTTAGGATTTGAAATATCCTGAAATGAAAAATCCTGAAAGCTGGAATTCATCACCTCCACTGGCTTTGTTCATAGTGATGCTGCCTAAGGTCCACTTGACTTCACATTCCAGGATGTCTGGATCTAGGTGATTGATCACACCATCGTGATTATCCAGGTCATTAAGACCTTTCTTGTACAGTTCTGTGTATTCTTGCCACCTCTTCTTAATATCGTCTGCTTCTGTGAGGGCCATACTGTTTCTGTCCTTTATTGTGCCCATCTTTGCATGAAATGTTCCCTTAGTATCTCTAATTTTCTTAAAGAAATCTTTAGTCTTTCCTGTTCTATTGTTTTCCTCTATTTCTTTGCATTGTTCACCTAAGGCTCTTATCTCTCCTTGCTATTCTTCGGCACTCTGTGTTCAGATAGGTATGTCTTTCTTTTTCTCCTTTGCCTTTTGCTTCTCTTCTTTTCTCAGCTATTTGTAAGGCCTCCTCAGACAACCATTTTGCCTTGTTGTATTTCTTTTTCTTGGGGGTAATTTTGGTCACTGCCTCTTGTACAATGTTGTGAACTTCATCTGTGGTTCTTTAGGCACTCTGTCTTATCAGACCTAATCCCTTGAATCTGTCGCTTCCACTGTATAATCACTGGCATCCATTACATTACACAGAGCAATCTGTGCTAAGGTAAAAAGCACTTTTATGATGATTTGTAAATAGGTGGCTAGTGACCCATGCTATTGTGGGTACCATGAGGGTAAAATGGGTCTGTTTGTACTCTAACTTCAGCACTTACCAGTGTCCATCTCATAGCAGATAGGCAATAGATATTTTTTGGAATAATTTTTTAATATTGTATTATTTTTTAAAGATAATTGTTTTTTATAATAACTATTACTTTCTATATAATAATTATTAGCCCAAAGGAATGAAATGGTCTTTTAAGAATGTTTATTCACACCTTCAAAAAGTATTTGCTGCCCTAAACTCCTTTGACTTAATAGGAGATTTTAAAATGAATTTATTATTATTATTATGCCAATGAAGTGGGCCATGGACAGCCTCCTTGTCAGTTTAACTCATGCCAAAGCATTAGAATCAAGAAATAATTTAGAAGTCATGTATCCTAATTTTACCAATGAGGCCCAAAAAGAAAATTGACTTGGTAAGGGTCACACAAGTACAAAGCTGGGAATATCTCCCAGCTCCTATTCTCATTTTATTTCTATTACAGTAAGTCCCCTGCATATAAATGAATTCTGTCCCAAGTCCAGTTTACCCGTAACCCCAGCAAAGCTAGCCTAGGTACCCATCTAACACAATTAGCTATATAATACTATTGCAATAGGTTTATAATACTTTTCACGCAAATAACATATAAAAAATAAACACAGAAAACATTTTTAACACTACAGTAGAGTACCTTGAAAAGTACAGTGGTACAGTACAACAGCTGACATACAGGGCCATGTTTGCATCTTTGAAAGTTCACAACTTGAAGATTCCTATGTTGGGGACTTACTGTACATTCTGCTCCTTCATTGTACTTTTTGTTTGTTCTTGCTAATCAGCCCTAAATGAGTACATGCCCATTTTTACCATTTTATGCCTCTAGTCTTTGACTTTGCTTATCACTTCCTCCAGGCCTTGCCAACAGGTTTTTATCAAACAAACACTGTGTGCCCTATTCACTAAGAAAGCTCTAGAATGAGTGGACTGCCATTCTTCTAGGGCTTATTGCAAACTCTTCTAGAGTTTATTGCAATAAACAGAGGTATATAATATACCTGGAGAGCTTATACAAGATAGTAGATATTAAGTGCTAGATTGCAGAACAGATTTTAAATGCTGCTCTGGTGTCCTGAAGCGGGTTCCTTTTGGCTTTACACATATCTCTTTCTAGTTTCACAGTTACTCTTGTTACTTTGGTACCTAGACATCTGCCATGGTGAGGGTTTTTGGCAAAAGCTACAAATCAGGGCTTTTCCCCACCAGCCCCCTCCCGAGCATTCAGAGAAAGGAAAAGTAGTGTAGGTTAGGGTTATCTACTGAAGGCTTCATTGAAACAAAAGGGATGGGAGAGTGACATGAACAAAGGTGGGGGCAGTAATGCGTATAGAAAGGGTGTTGGAGGAGAAAGGGCAGTAGGGAGAAAGGATTATCTTGGATTGCAGGAGGTAATAGAAGATAAAGTATGGCCTCTTGAGGATTTTAACCAGATGATTTTGGACAAAAAGGAAACCTTCAAGCAAAAGTCATTAAAAAACATTTTTGGAAAATTAATATGGTAGCTGCTACCTGTGAAGATATTACTGTAATCCGTGGGTGAAGTAATGATGGAAATGATAAAAAAGGAATTTATCTAGGAAGTGTTTTGAAGAAACTATTCGTATGACTTTGAGACATAGAGTAATGTAAGAAAGGACATAGAGACTAAAGTTTTTGAGTGTGGAGGACTGAAGGAGTATTGCCCCATTGTCAGAAATAAGAGAGTTGGGAAGGAATTTGGCATTTGGGAAATTTGGGAATTTGGCAGAGAGGATGGTGCATTATTGAGTAGGAGATGGCATTGAGTTATAGGTGAGGATGGAACCTCTCAATTAAAGACCTGAAGACAAAGGAAGAGTAGAGTTAGAGAAATATATGAGAGCCGTCAGTTTTGAGCTGATTATTAAAACAGAATGGAGGAGCCCTCCATAAGTAGTGCGAAATAGAGGCAAAGACTGAACCTTGGAGGCCTGACATAGTGTAAACAATAGGAAGTGGCAGAGGATATTAAAGAAAGTGGTTCACAGAGATCAGAGATAAAGGGGGAAAACATGGCAGTGTAATGAACAGGAGGACTGAGTCCTTGTAGAAGGATGAGATCAAAGCTGGGAAGAGGAGAGTCTAATAAGCTAGTGATAAGATTCCAAAAGACGTATTCATATGACTAGAAAGAGATCACTAATTTACAGCAACTTTAGTAAATGGGTGGGGGAAGGAACATTGTAGTTAGCGTGTGGTGATGGGGTCAGGGTAGTAAATACATGCCACTTATTCAGTCACTTGAACTATGAAAGGAAGGAGATGGTATTTTATTTATAGGAGCTGTTGAAAACAAGTGAATGTTTCAAGATAGTGGACCCTCAGTGCCACTGTACTATAATGTGTCAGGAATTCTCATCAGCTACCAGTAGATGTGTAAATTGATTCAGCCTTTCTGGAAAGCAGTTTGTTACATATATTAAGAATCTTAAGGGTGGACCTAGAGATTATCATACTAGGTGAAGTAAGTCAGAGAAAGACAAATATGATATCACTCATGTGGAATCTAATTTTTAAAAAAAGTACAAATGTTATTTCCAAAACAGAAGCAGACTTACAGATATCAACAACACACTTAGGGTTATCAAAGGGAAATGTTGGAGGGAGGGATAAATCAGGAGTTTTGGAATGAACACACGCACCCTACTGTATTTAAGATAGGTAACCAACAAGGACCTACTGTATAGTGCAGGGAACTCTACCCAGTATTCTGTGATAACCTATATGAGAAAAGGGTCTAAAAAAAATACACACACACTCATATGTATAACTGAATCACTTTGCTGTACACTGGAACTAACACAACATTGTAAATCAACTATACTCCAATAAAATTAAAATATTAAAAAAAAGAATCTTAAAAGGGTTCATATCCTTTAACCATTGTATCCTTTAGTCCTCCACCACCAGGATTCTATATGAGAAAATAACCAGAAATGCCATTGAAGATTCTGTAGAAAACTATTGATGCTTTTGAACTGTGGTGTTGGAAAAGACTCTTGAGAGTCTCTTGGACTACAAGGAGATCAAGCCAGTCCATCCTAAAGGAAATGAGTTCTGGCTGTTCATTGGAAGGACTGATGTTGAAGCTGAAACTCCAATATTTTGGCCACCCAATGTGAAGAGCTGACTCATTGGAAAAGACCCTGATGTTGGGAAAGATTGAAGGCAGGAGGAGAAGGGGACGACAGAGGATGAGATGGTTGGATGGCATCACTGACTCAATGGACATGAGTTTGGATAGACTCTGGGAGTTGATGATGGGAGGCCTGGCGTGCTGCGGTTCACGGGGTCGCAAAGAGTCAGACATGACTGAGCGACTGAACTGAACTGAATTCATTGGAATATTTGTAATAGTGAAAAATGGGAAATAAATCCAGCTATAGAGAATGATTGAATTCAGTTTATATCCATTGGATGTTATGCAGTATCAGAAGTATTTTTTAATTAATGTCTTGGTAAAGTGTGACATAAGCAAGATATGGAATTATCTGGAAATGGAAAATGTGTATGTTGTGTATAAGTATAGGAAGACATCTGGGAAAAAATACACCAAGTTATTATCCCCAGATGGTGTGATTATGGCTGCTTTTGTTTTTCTTCATGTGTATTTTTAGTTTCCCAAATTTTCTGTTATGAGCAAGTGTTACTTTTATAATATGACGATTTTTTTTTGGTTTGTTTAAGAGTGGGGAGACAGTGTTTGGCAAGAAAAAGGCAGTGGAAAAGAAAGATCTAGAGGTTATGAGAATTTTGGTACAGCATCTCTCAGCAAGAATGATCACAGATGGAATGGTTCAGAATGAAGGAAGAATTGTGTGGATGGATGAAACACAGGTGCAGAGGTAGGGAATCTGTTCTGTCACAAAACCTATTTAGGTCGACAGCTGAGGTAGAAAGGATTTCAAATAACCACTGTTGGGAGTGGGCTGGGATGTTGATGGGAGGATAAATGATTACCAAGGAGTAGCCCCTTATCACTGATATTTGGCCACCCACCAGATACATGGATACTTTTCTTTCCATAGAGTCCCCACCCACCCCACCCCCCAACCCCACCACCACCTCAGCTTAAAAACTGGCCAGGTTCCAAAGGTTTATTTATAAATCTATTTTTTGAACTTTAATATTCTTTTCCATGAAAGTAACGTTTCAAATGGTAATTACAGTTCTAGCCAGCCCACAAAACTTATGAGGCCATTGTGTCTTGCTCGTTTTTCCTTACTAGTATTTTCACATCTGTTAGTTTCTTTCCATTGATGCCTGTAAGTATCCTCTCCTTTACAAACCCACTTGAACTTGTGACACCACTTAAGAGGAGATTTCCACATTTGTGTCTACCCACTTCTGCTCCCTTTATCCTGCTTCTCCCACACTCCTAGCCAGACCTGCTTTCTGCACTCAGATTTATCTGCCAGACTCACCATGGTTAGTTTTCGTTTCCTACTCAAAACTGCTTTTCCTGTTCCCCAAAATCTTTTGGGGGTTTGGCAGACAAAAGGACTGTCACAGTGGAGGAGCATGGATAAGCAGAGTGCTGAACCAGAGTGCATTATGCCAGTATCATCACTTAAGTTCTCAGCACTAGAACATCAGCATGTCAGCAGTAAGGCTTGTGAGCACTAGTTGCCTGGCAGCCAGATCCAAAATTCTATGTCACATACAAGAATAGGGCAAATCAGTGTTTGAAGCCAGAAGAAATCCATCAATTGTCAGAATAGTTGCAGCCATGAGATACCAAGTTGTTAAGGTCTCATCTCTGAAAAAGCTCAGAGCATGTTAATGTTTCAGTCTTTTTCATTTGTTTTGTTGTGCTCAGCTGTTAGGGCAGCCCAGCTTTGCTTCCAATGTAAAAAGCAAATCAGTGGTTCTCTATTCTAAATGAGCTCGGGGTGGGAATAAGAGTTCCAGTTTCTCTGTGTGATATAATTACACTACCTTATTCTTCTTTGTAGTAGGTCTACTGAGCAGCAACAAACATCTGACATATGACTTAATCATAATATTAAATGTAGTATTGACAAGATAGTTTACTTGTAGGAACTGTGCCATCCTCAGGATAAACATACATTTAGTTTTTTCCACGTGATACTTAAAATTGACTCTGATTCACAAAACAAACTTTCAGAGTTCCTTCCTCAGACTTGCCATTTCCTATCACAGCAAACATTTCAGGACAAGCAGTATCCTATTTCAGTTCAAGAAGGATTAGGCATTTGTGGGCTAGCATGAGAACCAGCTAAGTATCTAGATAAAATAAATCTTTCCATGGGACATGAAAAAGGAACATTGTTTCCTCGTAAATAATTTGAGAATGAGAATGTTTTTGATTTCCACAATGAAATTTTAGTAACTCATCCATTTTATGAGCCTTTTTAAATTTTTTTTTTGATATATGGTTGATTTACAATGTGTTAGTTTCAAACATACAGCAAAGTGATTCAGTTGTACATATATATGTGTATATATGTTATTATTCAGATTCTTTTCTTTTATAGGTTATTCAGTTCAGTTTAGTCGCTCAGTTGTGTCCAACTTTTTGCGACCCCATGAATCGCAGCACGCCAGGCCTCCCTGTCCATCACCAACTCCCAGAGTTTACTCAAACTCATGTCCATTGAGTGGGTGATGCCATCCAGCCATCTCATCCTCTGTTGGCCCCTTCTCCTCCTGCCCACAATCCCTCCCAGCATCAGGGTCTTTTCCAATGAGTCAACTCTTCACATGAGGTGGCCAAAGTACTGGAGTTTCAGCTTCAGCATCCGTCCTTCCAGTGAACACCCAGGACTGATTTCCTTTAGGATGGACTGGTTGGATCTCCTTGTAGTCCAAGAGACTCTCAAGAGTCTTCTCCAACACCACAGCTCAAAAGCATCAATTCTTCGGCGCTCAGCTTTCTTCACAGTCCAACTCTCACATCCATACATGACCACTGGAAAAATCATAGCCTTGACCAGATGGACCTTTGTTGGTAAAGTAATGTCTCTGCTTTTTAATATGCTATCTAGGTTGGTCATAACTTTCCTTCCAAGGAGTAAGCGTCTTTTTAATTTCATGGCTGCAGTCACCATCTGCAGTGATTTTGAAGCCCAAAAAAATAAAGTCAGCCACTGTTTCCAATGTTTCCCCATCTATTTGCCATGAAGTGATGGGACTGGATGCCATGATCTTAGTTTTCTGAATGTTGAGCTTTAAGCCAGCTTTTTCACTCTCCTCTTTCACTTTCATCAAGAGGCTTTTTAGTTCCTCTTCACTTTCTGCCATAAGGGTGGTGTCATCTGCATATCTGAGGTTATTGATTTTTCTCCTGGTAATCTTGATTCCAGGTTGTGCTTCTTCCAGCCCAGCGATCTCATGATGTACTCTGCACTTAAGTTAAATAAGCAGGCTGATAATATACAGCCTTGATGTACTCCTTTTCCTATTTGGAACCAGTCTGTTGTTCCATGTCCAGTTCTAACAGTTGTTTCCTGACCTGCATACAGGTTTCTCAAGAGGCAGGTCAGGTGGTCTGGTATGCCCATCTCTCTTTTTTTTTTTTTTTTAATTAATTGCTAATTAGAGGCTAATTACTTCACAACATTGCAGTGGGTTTTGTCATACATTGACATGAATCAGCCATGGAGTTACATGTGTTCCCCATCCCGATCCCCCCTCCTACCTCCCTCTCCACCCGATTCCTCTGGGTCTTCCCAGTGCACCAGGCCTGAGCGCTTGTCTCATGCATCCCACCTGGGCTGGTGATCTGTTTCACTATAGATAATATACATGCTGTTCTCTTGAAACATCCCACCCTCGCCTTCTCCCACAGAGTCCAAGAGTCTGTTCAGTACATCTGTGTCTCTTTTTCTGTTTTGCATATAGGGTTATCATTACCATCTTTCTAAATTCCATATATATATGTGTTAGATGCTGTAATGTTCTTTATCTTTCTGGCTTACTTCACTCTGTATAATGGGCTCCAGTTTCATCCATCTCATTAGGACTGATTCAAATGAATTCTTTTTAACGGCTGAGTAATATTCCATGGTGTATATGTACCACAGCTTCCTTATCCATTCATCTGCTGATGGGCATCTAGGTTGCTTCCATGTCCTGGCTATTATAAACAGTGCTGCAATGAACATTGGGATACACGTGTCTCTTTCAGATCTGGTTTCCTCGGTGTGTATGCCCAGAAGTGGTATTGCTGTGTCATATGGCAGTTCTATTTCCAGTTTTTTAAGGAATCTCCACACTGTTCTCCATAGTGGCTGTACTAGTTTGCATTCCCACCAACAGTGTAAGAGAGTTCCCTTTTCTCCACACCCTCTCCAGCATTTATTGCTTGTAGACTTTTGGATAGCAGCCATCCTGACTGGCGTGTAATGGTACCTCATTGTGGTTTTGATTTGCATTTCTCTGATAATGAGTGATGTTGAGCATCTTCTCATGTGTTTGTTAGCCATCTGTATGTCTTCTTTGGAGAAATGTCTGTTTAGATCTTTGGCCTATTTTTTGATTGGGTCATTTATTTTTCTGGAATTGAGCTGCAGGAGTTGCTTGTATATTTTTGAGATTAATCCTTTGTCTGTTGCTTCATTTGCTATTATTTTCTCCCAATCTGAGGGCTGTCTTTTCACCTTGCTTATAGTTTCCTTTGTTGTGCAAAAGCTTTTAAGTTTAATTAGGTCCCATTTGTTTATTTTTGCTTTTATTTCCAATATTCTGGGAGGTGGGTCATAGAGGATCCTGCTGTGATTTATGTTGGAGAGTGTTTTGCCTATGTTCTCCTCTAGGAGTTTTATAGTTTCTGGTCTTACATTTAGCTCTTTAATCCATTTTGAGTTTATTTTTGTGTATGGTGTTAGAAAGTGTTCTAGTTTCATTCTTTTATAAGTGGTTGACCAGTTTTCCCGGCACCACTTGTTAAAGAGGTTGTCTTTTTTCCATTGTATGGTATGCCCATCTCTTGAAGAATTTTCCACAGTTTATTGTGATCCACACAGTCGAAGGCTTTGGCATAGTCAATAAAGCAGAAATAGATGTTTTTCTGGAACTCTCTTGCTTTTTCGATGATCCAGCAGATATTGGCAATTTGATCTCTGGTTCCTCTGCCTTTCTAAAACCAGCTTGAACATCTGGAAGTTCTCGGTTCACGTATTGCTGAAGCTTGACTTGGAGAATTTTGAGCATTACTTTACTAGCATGTGAGATGAGTGCAATTGTGCGGTAGTTTGAGCATTCTTTGGCATTGCCTTTCTTAGGGATTGGAATGAAAGCTGACTTTTTCCAGTCCTGTGGTCACTGCTGAGTTTTCCAAATTTTCTGGCATATTGAGTGCAGCACTTTAACAGCATCATCTTTCAGGATTTGAAATAGCTCAGCTGGAATTACATCACATCCACTAGCTTTGTTCGTAGTAATGCTTTCTAAGGCCCACTTGACTTCACATTCCAGGATGTCTGGCTCTAGGTGAGTGATCACACCATTGTGATTATCTGGGTCGTGAAGATCTTATTTGTACAGTTCTTCTGTGTATTCTTGCCACCTCTTCTTAATATCTTCTGCTTCTGTTAGGTCCATACCATTTCTGTCCTTTATCAAACCCATCTTTGTGTGAAATGTTCCCTTGGTATCTCTAATTTTCTTGAAGAGATTTCTAGTCTTTCCCATTCTGTTGTTTTCCTCTATTTCTTTGCATTGATCGCTGAGGAAGGCTTTCTTATCTCTCCTGGCTATTCTTTGGAACTCTGCATTCAAATGGGAATAGCTTTCCTTTTCTCCTTTGCTTTTCGCTTCTCTTCTTTTCTCAGCTATCTGTAAGGCCAAGATATCAAATATAGTTCCCTGTGCTGTACAGAAGGTCCTTGCTTTTTATCTGTTTTGTTTATAATAGTGTGTATCTGTTAATCCCAAACTCCTATTTTATCCCTCCTCTACCCTTTCCCCTTTGGTAACTGTAAGTTTGTTTTCTATGTCTGTGAGTCTGTTTCTGTTTTGTAAATATATTCATTTGTATTGTTTTTAAGATTCCACATAGAAGTGATGTCACATGATTGTCTTTCTCTGTCTTATTCACTTAGTATAGTAATCCCTAGTTTGCTCCATGTTACTGAGAGTGGCTTTATATCGTTGAAAAGAGGGATTTTGAACACAGCCAGAGACATATGTGTTTAACTCTGCAGGTGTACCTTGCTCATTCTTGTAGCCTTTGTTCAAAAGGGACTCCAGCTAGTTGTGCTGAAGAGCAGTTCTCAAACATGGCAGTGCGTTAGAATCACTTAGAAAATCTTTCTAAAGAATACTAATACCAGAGTCCTGTTCACAGAAATTGGGATTTAATTGATCTGGGATGGCCCTGTTGGTTGGTTTTTTTGTTTGTTTTTCTGTGTTGATTCCAGTATACAGAGTTTGAAATCCATCTTTCTCAAATTTTAGTGTGTGTAAACATCACTTGAAGGGCTTGTGAAAACATTTTTCTAGTCCTCACCCCAGGAGATTCTAATTTTGGGTTGGTGTCTGAGAAGTATTTCCAGGAAGCTCCCAGCTGAGGCTGAATAGCACTATTACAGACTTTAGAGTATGTGGTATTGGTTTCCATGTGTCCAGCACAAAATATGTACACATCAAAATATTGAATGAATGTGGCTATTTGCTTCTTGAAATAAAACGTTCATGTGAATGACTTGTATATCTCATTAAAAATACAAATTCAAATTCTGTAGGTCTGTGGTGGAGCCGAAAGTCTGCACATGTAACAAGCTCACAGGAGATGGCAACAACATTTGAAAATAGCACAGTATGACAAGATATATATCATCATGTGTCATTTTCTCATCTCAGTTTCACCAAAGTACCCTAGGCAGATGACCTTCACCTGCATGTCTTTGGTCTACCCTGAATTGGGCACATTTCCTATTATACTCCATTTCTTTCCTTTTCTATCCTATTCCAAAAGTATACTGGAGTACAAATGAGTGAGACTGACATTTTTATAGAGATTACATCAAATCTTCTCTGATTTTTAAAATACTTAATATTAAGTAAATATACATTTGTTCATAGTTTGTATAAAGTAAAAACAATAAGATATAATTAAGCCCATGCTTAATAGTATTTTTATTTAGAATAATTTTATTTACAGAAAAAACACAAAGATAGTACAGAGTTCTGTGTACTGCTTACCCAATTACCTCTAATTTTATCATTTTACATAACCCACAATACATTTGTCATTACTAAGAAATTAACATTGGTACTTTGCTATCCACTGAAGGAGAGGCTTCCTTTGGTTCTCACTAGTTATTCTGCTGATGTCCATTTTCTGTTCCAGGATCCAATCCAGTATACCATGTTGCGTTTAGTTGTCATATCTCCATAGATATGGTCTGTTATGGTTTCTGATCTGTGATGGTTTCACATTCTTTGATTTTCATGGCGTTGCCAGTTTTGAGGAATACTTGTCAGATATTTTGTGAGATATCTCTCAGTTTGGTTTTGCTTTCTCATGATAAGACTAGGATTATGGGTTTTGGGAACGAATAAATAGCACAGAGGTAAAGTGCCCTTCTCATCACATCATACTAGACAGTGTGATTTATTAATATCCACATGATTTATTATTGGACACATTTTTTTATGGATGGACTCATATATTTTTTACCTTGCTATAATCCATTACTGCGTTATTTACTTTGTTGCTCAAATTATTCCAGTTTAGGCTTTATCAGATCAACTTCCATGTCCCTTTACAGGCCCCCATCGTATTGATTTTTGAACACTACTTTCTGGCATTCCAGGATATTCCAGACTCATCTTGTATTTTCTCTACCCCCACATAGAATCAGCCAGTTTTCTCCAGGGAGCCTGGGTTCCTTTTATTGGATAATGGTATTTAGACACCAAGATTTGGTCAGTGAGTATGCTTATTGCTACTTAAGTGTCATTGATTCCAGGCCTTAGTGGGCACAGCTAGGAAATACACGTGTGTACTAAGCCATGTGTACACGCATATTTATGTCTCTGTCGCTCTTGTGTCTGTCATCTATATATATGTACACATACATGTATACATATACATATGTATATATATACATATATATATATATATATATATATACACTAAAGGTGCGCATACTGAGTTCTCTGACTAATCCAGCACCACGTTCTTTCTAGCCTTCCACCCTTGCTTTTGGAACTTCTTTCTTTGACAGTGAGAAACCTGGCTGTCATTATCTACCATTTAGTTAGTTACTTGTTCAATCCTGGTATATACTTATAGTCATGCATTTTTAATAGAATTGGATACATTTGTCAGAGTCTGCATTCCATCCTGGGAATCACCCAGTCTCCTAGTTGATATTTTTAAATGTGCATATATTAAAGTTGTTTGTGATGTACAGTTTTAGGGGTTTTGACAATAAAATGCCATGATTTTATTTTTAAGCAGATCATTGGCAAACTTCATACCTAGCAACATACTTGCAACAGACCTGGCAGCTGATCTTGATACAGGTTCTAGTGTGTGTGAAAGTCGCTCAGTCGTGTCTGACTGTACTGTCCATGGAATTCTCCAGGCCAGAATACTGGAGTGGGTAGCCAGTTCCCTTCTCCAGGAGATCTTCCCAACCCAGGGATCAAGCCCAGGTCTCTTGCATTGCAGGCGGATTCTTTACCAGCTGAGCCACCAGGGAAGCCCTCACACAGGTTAAGAAACACTAAATTAAATAATCTTATAAAAGCCTCTTTCTCCACCAGCATTCACTGAACCTTCATTTATCATCACTGATTCTCAGAGATTGGTCATATTCCAGGTAACGTCATTGACCGTTATCTCCGGGAGAGTCTTGAATGATTCTGAGGAGGAAGAAAAAAGCATGCCCACTGCTCTGCACTGCGCATCATGGGGTTGAAATGAAAGGAAAGGAAAGGACAACAGGACAGAAGTCAGTACTTGAATCAGACTCATTGAGGCTGACCCGCTAAAGCCTCCAGGGAGCAGTAATAACTCTAAGGCACTGATTTACAAATTGTGGACCCCCAGACCAACAGGATTGGCATCACCTGGGAAATTGTTGGAAATGCAAATTCTCAGACTCCACATACACTTACTGAATCAGAAACTCTGGAAACGGGGTCCAGTAGAATGTGTTAGAAGTCC
This sequence comes from Cervus elaphus, assembly GCF_910594005.1. Classification (NCBI taxonomy): domain Eukaryota; kingdom Metazoa; phylum Chordata; class Mammalia; order Artiodactyla; family Cervidae; genus Cervus; species Cervus elaphus. The sequence goes on along the minus strand of NC_057833.1, from coordinate 51,724,773 downwards.
TCTGGGTGATTGTGTTGCATACTAAAACTTAAGGACAGCTACTCTTAAGATTAACAAGCCATTTGCCAGTCAGAGCCTTCCAGGCACAATGAGGCTTCACTTTCTGCTAAGGCCCTGGGGACGCAGTTTGGTCAGCCAGGGACAGGCTGCTAGTGAAGCCAGGGGGTTAAGGAACTGTTTTTCTTTTGGGTTTTTTGTTTGTTTTTAATTATGATCCACCAGAGGATGGAAAATTTTTGGCTTGGATGTCTGGGGCAATAAATTCTTATCTCTTTGAGATAGAAAAGTAGTCTTAATAATTATACTAAAACTTTTATGCTTCAATTTTATTGTAGTTGTAGAATAAGTACCAAAATCACATCAAGACTTCATATATTTTTTTAAGTGATGCTGGGTTTTTTTAAATTATTTTTTCCAATAGTCTGTTGTTTCTAATTGTATAATATTATGTTTATTTATGCTTTAATACCATTTATACCTTAGGGAGAGAAAAATTACTGGCATCCAGTGTGAAGTTGTAGTAACAAAAGGTTGGGAGATATTTTCTGATCTAGGTAAACCTCTCATGCCTTTAAGTCCCTATTCTTCACCTCCATCCCAGGTGTGTCTGTAACCTCAAGGCCTGCTCTCTTTTCATTATTCCTCTATTCTGGCCATGCTGGCTGCCTCATTATGTCCTTGGAACCACTTTAGGGCCTTTGCACTTACTACTGTTTCTGTTTGGAGTATCTACCTGCATGCTAGCTCCCTGACTTCCTTCATGGCATTCTCATAGAGAACTTCTCTTACTGCCCTGTGTAAAATCTCACACACACCACATTTTAAGTACACAAACACTTTGTTTCCCCTTTATTTTTTCTCTCTGGCATTTACTATCTAACTATATATATATATAGATATATATATATTTTTCCCCCTTCCTCCAGTAGAATAGAAGCACATCTGGCATAAAGTTTTATCTGTTTTTTATATTGCCTGGAACAATACCTGACTAGTACATTTGTTGAATGAATAACTGTCTCCAAACGTGCGTTTGTGTGACTGACAGTAAGTAGGTGTACTTGGTAACATTTTTGCTTTAACCTGAACTGACTTTGGGGGGCTCCAAAATCACTGCAGATGGTGATTGCAGCCATGAAATTAAAAGACGCTTACTCCTTGGAAGGAAAGTTATGACCAACCTAGACAGCATATTGAAAAGCAGGGATATTACTTTGTCAACAAAGGTCTGTCTAGTCAAGGCTATCGTTTTTCCAGTAGTCATGCATGGATGTGAGAGTTGGACTATAAAGAAAGCTGAGCGCAGAAGAATTGATGCTTTTGGACTGAAGACTCTTGAGAGTCCCTTGGACTGCAAGGAGATCAAAGCAGTCCATCCTAAAGGAAATCAGTCCTGGGTGTTCATTGGAAGGACTGATGCTGAAGCTGAAGTTCCAATACTTAGGCCACCTGATGCTAAGACCTGACTCTTTTGAAAAGACCCTGATGCTGGGAAAGATTGAGGGCAGGAGGAGAAGGGGATGACAGAGGATGAGATGGACATGGGTTTGGGTGGACTCCGGGAGTTGATGATGGACAGGGACACCTGGCGTGCTGTGGTTCATGGGGTCGCAAAGAGTTGGACACGACTGAGCGACTGGACTGAGCTGAACTGAAGAGCTAAGAGGCAATTTGTCTTTTACTCTTCTAAACTGTCTCTGTTCTGTTTTTCTAAACTTACTCTGTTCTAATTAAGAGGGATGGGAAAGGATGGTACCTAAGGAGATAATTATTGGTTCTTTTTCTGTTTCCTCTTTAGACAGTAGAGCTCATTGTCAGTTGACTTGATTCCTTTCTGTCTCAGTACCTGCCAGAAGGGGATAGGACAGGATGGTGTGGGAAGGGACCTTATAGGTCACATTAAACTAGTGGTCCTCTGGGGAACATGAAAAAGTCCTGAAGATGGATGGTGGTGGTGTGTGCGTGCTCAGTCATGTCCAATTCTCTGCAAACCCCATGGACTGCAGCCTGCCAGGCTCTTCTGCCCATGGGATTTCCCAGGCAACAATACAGGGGTTGGTTGCCATTTCCTCCTCCAGTGGATCTTCCTAACCCAGGGATCAAACCCCTGTCTCCTACACTGGAGGGCAAATTCTTTACCACTGAGCCACCAGGGAAGCCCCGGATGGTGATGACGGTGGCAAAACAATGTGAGTGTACTTAATGCCGTAGCACTGTACACTTAAAAGTGGTTAAAATGGTAAATTTTGTGTTATGTGTTTTTTGCCATAGCTTAAAAAAAAAAAAAAAAAAAAAAAACAGTAGTTCTCAAAGTGTGGTTTCAAAGCAGCAGTAGAAGCTTCACCTAAGAGCTTGTTAGAAATGCAGATTCAACCCCAAACCGTTTCTAAAACTGGAGATAGGTGTGCCTTTGATTGGCATTTTACTGAGCCATTCGGGTGGTTCTGAATCACAGCATTAAATATTTTTGTTTTAATCTTGAAAGCTATGAAGAACTTTAGAAGAGATTCATGGAATTTATCCGTGCCCTGATAACAATTTAAAACTACCTTGGTCAGAAATTCTGACCATCTTAGGGATAAAATTGAAGTGTTCTGGAAATGTTTTGATTAGTGTTTAAGGAAACAAACAATGTTTAGAGTACCTGCCATGTTTCAAGCATCTTGCCAAATGCTATCACGTGTATTTTCCATTTAACCTTTAAATCAGCCTTGTTGAAGTAAATACTACATTATCAACATTTAAAATGCGGAAAAAAACTAAGATCAGTTATACTTTATCTACCTTTCTTATGGTGTACACATGCTGCCACTAGGTGGCACTGGTGGTGTGGTCACTCAGACCCAGGCAAAGCCTTCTGGGACTACTGCCTAGAAAACTGAAATAAATGAGCCCTCTTGTGAAAGAAATCAGACTGCAGGCAACCACAGATCTTGATACAAATAGAGGGTCCAGCTTAAGGTATGTTAGTGAATCTGACAATTCACTCTGAAAATAGGACCTCTGAAAATTCACCCTTATATAAAAGCAATGAAAATATGACCATAGTCTTAGAGTCAACCTTTTCAGAACTCTAGGTAATAACCAGAGGCTTGTGACAATCTGTGTCCAAGAAAAGGACTTAGTCATGGTAAGAACAGCAAGGCTCATGGAATGTTAACTGATTCCTGTCTCCTCTTGGCTTCACAGTAATACTTTGTAACTAATACCTTGAAATCATGTAGCTCTGAAAAATATAGCAGACACTGAAAAAGGCAGAATGGATTTGGAGCTCCGCAAGCCCCTACTTCAGAGGACTGTTACTATTTGGCCTGTCTGTCTGCTCCATGGAAACTCTCACTTAGCGGGCTTGCCTTTTTTTTTTTTTTAAACCTTACTCAGAGGTAATACAATGCAAACAGCTTCTTCCGTACGCACTCCCAGAGCATGCCCCCCAAATGCACACAGAGCCCTTCAGCAAAAGCTGGCAAACTTATTGGTGAAAGGCATTTAAGGAAGTCTCTGTCCAGTTATTAGTGGACAACAAAGCTAACTCCCTCCTCCATCTTTTGCCCCCCCCTCTCTCTCTCATCAATTCCTGTCAAGCAGAACATTGAAGCAGAAGGTGATTCTTTGTTTTACACATTTAAAAGGATGAATTTTTAATGTGAAATTATGTATCAGTAAAAGTTTTCTTTTAAAAATCTTTACACAAATATAAACGTGTGCCCATGAGAAGTCCACAGTGATTTTTCTTTAAGATTGCTATGTTTAAAGATTTTCTTAAACAGGAGAAAGAAAAAGCAAGGTAATTATGGTTCTTACCAACTTTGGGAGGTCCTGTGCTGTAAACACATTTTACTGCTCTTCCCTCTCTTTCTCCCCTTACTACTTCAAACTCTGAAGCTACAATGACTCTCTGTTAGGTATCTGGAACTTCAAAGGTATAGATTGTTTATCCACTAACAAATAGCTTTTTAAAACTGCTTGAATTCTGTGAAGTTTTAAGCACAAAGCTGTGAGGGCTCATTCTTGTCACATTAAAGGCAAATCTTAGGTATCCCTTTCTTTGTTACGCAGAGCATCATGGAGCGTCAGGATCTTGATCAGATTTATTATTGCTGCCTTTCCAGCTTTCTTTTCTGTTTCATTCTTCCGTAGTGCTCCCTTTCTCCCACATCCTAGGGCCCTAGGGCTCTTTTGTGATGATCCTTTGACTGAGGATCAGCCCTAGTCTATTGTATGACTCCCCACCCCCATACTCAGAATTATCCCCTTTTATCCTCATCAGAACTGTTTCTGGCTGTCTCTGCTTTGAATTCTGATTAATTTTTGATTAAAAATGTTCCTGCTAACACTGAGGGTTATACTAACACTAATGATTCATAGCAGAATCATTATTGTTATAAGACACGTGAGAAGTTTTATACTTTTATAAAACTTAAAGCCAATAAAATATATTGTAAATTCCTAATTTCCTAATCAGCAAAACATGCATATTTTAAGATAGCACTAAACACTTTAAATATAGTACATGTATCTTACATAGAGTAGGATATTCATTTTTTAAGTGAGATAATTTTTATGGATGAAATATGTATTTTGCAGGCATTTTTCATTTTAAGATATCAGATTTCCTTTATCTGAAACATTTTTTTTCTCTTTACTAGGAAGTTGTCTTAGGTCATGTGAAAGAGATGCTTTCTCATCATTAAGGCTTACCAGAAACTCTGATTTGAAGAGAACAAATGGATTTTGCAGCAAACCCCAGGAAAGTCCAAAGCCTCCAACCCGTAAGTTTTTATTTGTCTTTCCAGTTATGGACTAGGCAGCTTCCAAAGACTAGAACAACCTGGAATCAAAAGAACCTAAAAGAGAGGTGGTCACAGGGTTCCCTATCATGTAGTTCAGGCCTCCCAAGTTGTACTTATATGAGTTGTGCTTACATGTGGCAGTGATTTCTTCATTTTTCCCATTTGTCATTTTCATCTCTTACCTCAAGGATTTGACTAGAGCTTTCTGTAGATGATAGATGTACCAAAGTAAATATTGGTCAGCCTCAAAGATGAACCAGATCAAAAAATGACATTTGTGTACAATATACCTAGGGCTACGCACTGGCTTGTACATTAACTTCAGCCATGTTTAGTCCTATCCCTAACTCCACGTTCTGTCCCTGTCAGCACTGTGGAGAGAAGGAGCTTAATATTTAAACTGTATGACCCTAGGAACTACTTGCTCATTGCTTCTTCATGGGAATTGCTTCTTCTGGGCCCTACACTAGGGCCAGATAGGTACTGGTGGGTGGAAAATAACTGTTGTCAAAGAATATTTATTAAGAGGTTAAAAGTATTTACACCCCTTGACCTGGTATTTCACTTCTGGGGATCTATCCTAAGGAATAATCCCTTTATGTGGAAAAAGCTTTGAATGTAATGCTGTTCCCATTTATTTATATATATGTATATGTATCTATATATATTTTTATACACATATAAAGGAAAATGAGAAATTAGTCTAAATGTTAAATAATCTGGGAATGGTTATAGATGAGATCTACTTGATGAGTTGTGCAACTGTTGGAAATGGTGCTTATAATTACAACATACTGGCATGGAAAGTTTTTGTTATAATGTTAATGAACAAGGCAGGATACAAAATTTTACATTGTGTGTAAGCCCAAAAATGGTACATACAGAAATTACATATATGTGCCTATGTATGGTGATAAGATTTAGGAAACATACCAAAATGAACATAGTGCTCATACTAGGAGAGGAGAATTAAGCGTGGTTTTTATCTTTTTCTTTTTTCACGTCTGTACTTTCTGAATTGTCTTTAATGAGTATGTAGTACATAAAGTAAAAATAAACTACAGAGAAAGTACCACACTTAATAATTATTAGTAATAATAAAAGATTACAGCAGTACTATTTCTGTACTTCTGAATGTCTTTTCTTGCCTTTGGTTCTTTAAGGATTTTTTTTCCCTAGTGACTTTTCTGTTCCTCTTGCTGTTGGCTTCTGATTAAGTGAAAGGTGCAGCATAAACAAAGGTGACGTAGTCAAGGAGATAGTCCGTCTGCAAGAGAGATGTCAGCAGTACATGAAAGTTAGATGAGATTATCTCCGAGGTCCTTTGTAACTCTGACATTCTGTGATCCCCTTTTTCTGCTTCTCATCTTCAGTGACTTCCCCTTCCTTTGAAAGACTCTTTTATAGTCTGCGGTTCTGCCTGTTTCGGCTGCTCCATTTTCCTCTGCTGCCTCTTTGTCCTTTCTGGGTCGTGCACCAACACTCAGCCCCTGCTCTTCTGCGTCTGTCATCCTCACTGGCTCTTTCTTTGCACCAGTGGTTATCTCCACTCCCAACTCATTGAAACTTACTCAGATGGCGTAAATTTAGACCCAGTAGATCTAAAATGGCATTAGTACTTTTCCCTCTCCTGACTGGTTGTTTTCAGTCGCCTTATTTTGGTTAACAATACTGCTTTTGTTTTAATCATCCAAGTTTAAGGTTCTTCATGAATCCATCTTGATCAATCTCCGAATTCTTTCAGATTGACTTTTTGTTTCTCTTCCCACTGTTACAACTCTAGCTGAGACTATAACAACTCACCCTTGTATTGTAATAGCTTGTATTATAATCTCCTATTTGGTCTTGTCCACTCTGCCCTATCCTTTCTCTTTCCAGCCACTGTGCAGATTAAACTTTCTAAGTACAATAGTTCTTGAGTCAGGTCTAAAACCCTTAGCCTGCCATTCAGGTTCTTTTTTTTTTTTTTTTCAGGTTCTTTTATAATCTGATTTTACCTCACAGACTTAAAAATTCTACCAAAGTCAAACAGGCTCCCATGCTGTTCCCTTCTTAGTTCATCCTTCTCATCTTTATATCTTTGTTCATGGTGTTCTTTCAGCTTTCAATGGCTTGGGCTTATATTGGAAAATAATGCTTTTATTTTACCTCAGTCCTTACAAAATTTTTGAATCTCATTTAAGAAATATATAAGCAACCTAAGAAATTCCATTCAAATAAAGCTCTAATTAACTTGCGATTTCTCAGTGATTCTATTTAGTGAATAGCTAAAAAGCACAAATAGCATTTTTCTGTTGCTAAATTTGGGAGTCAGTCTCATATAAATATCTTCTCTTGTTTTTCTCATAGACACTTACAGCCACAGAGTGCCTCTGCACAAGCCTACGGACTGGGAGAAGAAGATTCTAATATGGTCAGGTCGCTTCAAAAAGGAAGATGACATTCCAGAGACTGTCTCGTGAGTGCTGAAGTTAGGGTTGTAAGCAGCTTTTATTTTTCAGCAATCTATTTTAAAGGAAAATCAGTTCCTCTGAGTCTATTTAAAACCTTTCAGCCATATTTAAAAGTTTCCACTTTCCTAAACGTTTACTTTTTGACAAGTACCTGGAATAAAAACAGTGCTAGAAAATCAGTGTGTTATCATTGCGCTTATGTAGTGCCTAGTGAAGAGCTGTCAGTTACTCTGAAGTCAGCTGATTTGATTTTCTCTCCTAGCTATAGAAAGTAACTAAATTAATTTCTCTTTCTTATATTTTTTTTGTTAGCATAGAGAAATGCAACAGATTTCTGTATGTTAATTTTGGTCCTACAGCTTTATCCAGTTCACTGATGAACTGTAGTAGTTTTTCTGGTGGCATCCTTAGGATTTTCTGTGTATGGTTATCATGTCATCTGCAAACAATGACTTCTTCCTTTCCAATTTGGATTCCTTTTATTTCTTTTTCTTCTTTGATTGCCATGGCTAGGACTTCCAAAACTGTGTTGGATAAAAGTGGCAAGAGTGGGCATTCTTGTCTTCTTCCTGATCTTAGAGGGAATGCTTTCAGCTTTTCACTATTTAGTATAATGTTAGCTGTGGGCTTTTTTATATATGGCCCTTACTGTTTTGAGGTATGTTCTTTCTGTGCCCACTTTTTGGAGAGTTTTTACCATAACCAATATTAAATTTTATCAAGAGCTTTTTCTGCATCTGTTTTAGATCATCATGTGGTTTTTGTTCTTCAGTTCGCTAATGTGGTATATCATACTGATTGATTTGTGGGTGGTGAAAAATCCTTGCATCCCTGGGATAAATCCCATTTGATCATGGTGTATGGACCTTTTAAGTTATTGTTGGGTTTGGTTTTCTAGTATTTAGTTGAGGATTTTTGCATCTATGTTCATCAGTGATACTTGTCTGTTATTTTTTTGGTGTTGTTGGTATCTTTGTCTGGTTTTGGTATCAGGGTGATGATAGCCCATAGAATGAGTTAGGAAGTATCCCTTCCTCTGCAATTTTTTGGAATAGTTCCAGCAGGAGAGGTGTTAACTCTTCTCTAAATGTTTGCTACAGCTCACCCATGGAGCTATCTGGTTCTAAACTTTTATTTGTTGGGAGTTTTTAAAATACTATTCAATTTCAATACTAATTATTGGTCTGTTCATATTTTCTATTTCTTCCTGGTTCAATCTTGGGAGATTGTACCTTTCTAAGAATTTGTCCATTTCTTCAAGGTTCCCATTTTATTTGCATATGGTTTTTCATAATAGTCTCTTGTGATCCTCTTTGTATTTCTGTGGTGTGGGCTGTAACTTCTCCCTTTTCATTTCTGATTTTATTGATTTAGGCCCTCTCACTTTTTTTTTTCCCCTAATGAGTCTGGCTAAAGGTTTATCAGTTTTGTTTATCTTTTCAAAAAACCAGCTTTTAGTTTCATTGATCTTTGCTGTTGTTTTTTTTAGTCTTTAATTTATTTCTGCTCTGATGTTTGTAATTTCTTTCCTTCTACTAACTTTGGGTTTTGTTTGTTCTTTCTCTGGTTGCTTTAGGTGTAAGGTTAATTTGTTTATTTGAGATTTTCTTATGTCCTGAGGCAAACTTATATTGCTTAAAAACTTCCCTCTTAGAACTGTTTTTGCTGCATCCCAGAGGTTTTGCATTGTTGTGTTTTTGTTTTCATTTGTCTCTAGGTTTTTTTATTTTCTATTTGATTTCTTCACTGATCCATTGGTTGTTTAGTAGCATATTGCTTAGCCTCTGCATGTTTGTGTTTTTTGCAGTTTATTCTTATAGTTGATTTTTAGTCTCATAGTGGTTGGAAAAGATGCTTGATATGATTTCAGTTTTCTTAAATTTACTGAAACTGGCTCTGTGACCCAGCATATGACCTATCCTGGAGAATGTTCCATGTGCACTTGAAAAGAATGTTCTGCTGCTTTCATGTGAAATACTCTAAATGTATCAAGTAAGTCCATTTAGTCTAATGTGTTATCAAGGTCTCTGTTTCCTTACTGATTTTCTGTCTGGATGTAAATGGGGTATTAAAGTCCCATACTAGTATTGTCTTACTTGCAATTTCTCCTTTTATGTCAGTTAATTTTTACCTTACGTATTGAGGAGCTCCTATGTTGGGTGCAGATATATTTACAATTGTTATGTTTTCTTGGATTGATCACTTGATCATTATACTGTCTCTCTTTGTCGCTTGTAACAGTATTTTAAAGTCTATTTTGTCTGATTGCTATGAATATTGCTACTTTAGCTTTCTTTTGATTACCACATGTATGAAATACCTTTTTTCATCCTCTCACTTTCAGTCTGTATGTGTCTCTAGATCTGAAATGAGTCTCTTGTAGGCAGCATATATATGGTCTTGTTTTTCTTCCATTCAGTCTGTATTTATTGGTTGGAGCATTGAGTTCATTTACATTTAAGGTAATCATGTATATGTATATCCTCACTGCCTTTTTGTTAATTATTTTGGATTTTTTATTTACATATATTTGATTTACAGTGTTTCACATGTACAGCAGAGTTATTCAGTTTTATATATATATATATATATATATATATATATATACATACATCTATTCTTTTCCATTATAAGTTATTACAAGGTATTGAATATAGTTCCCTATGCTCTACAATAGGTCTTTGTTGTTTGTTTTTTATGTGTAGTATGGATTTGTTTTGTAGCTCTTTTTTTCTTTCTTCTTTTGTTCTATTCTCTTCTGATATGACTATCTTTAGTGTATGTTTGTATTCCTTTTTCTTTGTTGTGTGTATATTTATTATAGGGTTTTGGTTTGCAGTTACCATGGGTTTTTATATAGCAGTCTGGGTATATAAGTGATTGTTTTGAGGAGCTCATCTCTTAGTTTCAAATGCATTTAAAAAAAACACCTGAGTTTGCACATTCCTCTCCTGATGACTACTGTTTTTGATATCATGTGTGTGTGTGTGTGCATGCTCAGTAGCTCAGTCATGTCTGCCTCTTTGCAACCTCATGGACTGTAACCCAACAGGCTTCTCTGTCCTTGGAATTCTCCAGGCAAGAATACTGGATTTTGGGGTTGCCATTTCCCTCTCCAGGAGATCTTTCTGACCCAGGAATTGAACCCATGTCTCTTGGATTTCCTGCATTGGCAGGTGGGTTTTTTACATTGTGCCACCTGGGAAGCCCATGTTTTATATCTGATTGTTTTGTGTATCCCTTCACTGCTTACTGTAGATACAGATGATCGTAACTACTTGTCTCTCTTAATCTCCCTACTATCTTTTTGTATGGATGATTTCCTACCTTTACTAACTTTGTATGTGAATGATTTCCTAACTTTACCTTTGCCAGTGAGCTCTTTCATTCCATAATTTTCTTTTTTGTAATTGTGGCCTTTTCTTTTTTGCCTAGAGAAGTTCGTTTAACATTTATTGTTAAGGCTGCTTTGATGGTGCTGAATTCTCTTAGATTTTGCTTGTGTGTAAAGTTTTTTATTTCTTCATCAAATCTGAATAAGAACCTTGCTGGGTAGACTATTCCTGGTTGTAGGTTTTTCTCTTTCATTCCTTTAAATATATCATGTCACTTCCATCTGACCTGCAGAGTCTACTGGAAATTCAGCTGATAGCCTTGTGGGAATGTCATTCTATGTAATTTGTTACTTTTCTCTTGCTGCTCTTAGTATTCTCTCTTTACCTTTAATTTTTGTCATTTTTATTTTTGATTACAGTATTCTTGGTGTGTTCCTCTTTGGGTTAACCCTGTATGAGATTCTGTGCTTCCTGGACTTGGATGACTTTCATTTCTCAGGTTAGGAAAGTTTTCAGCTATTATCTCTTCAATTATTTTGAAGCACTTTCTTGCTCTTCTCCTTCTGGGACCCCTATAATGTGAATATTAGTGGGCTTGATGTTGTCCCAGAGGTCTCTTAAACTGTCCTTCTTTCTTTTCATTTTTTTCTGCTCTGTGGCAGTGGTTTTCACTATTCTGTCTTCCAGCTCAGTGATCCATTTTTCTGTATCATTTAGTCTACTGTTGATTCCTTCTACTGTAGTTCTCATTTCAGTTACTGTATTTTTCACATCTGGCTATTGTTTGTGTTTTCTCATTTAAAAACTTCTAACTCCTCGCTCTGTGTACCCATTCTTCTTCCAAGTTCTTTGATCATCTTTATGATCATTACTCTGAGGTCTTTCTCATGTAGGTAGGCTATCACTTTACTTAGTTCATCTTCTAGGGTTTTATCTGTTCCTTCTTCTAGAACATATTCCTCTGCTGCCTCTTTTTATCTGAGTTGCTAACTGTATTTTTATGTATGTGATTGCAGATCCCTGGGGAGCCCTGGCACTAGTGCTGGCACACTGGTAGCCAGAGAACAGGGTCCTGATGAATCTGAGCCTGTTGCCCACCTAGCGGCAGGTGAAGCAGATCCTGGGGTTAGTACCAGACTACTGGTAGGCAGGGCTGATTCCTGGAATCAGGCTGCATGACCCAGGAACGCCAGAGCTCAGTTCAGACATAGGAATCATTCCAAGTTGAGAACCACTGCTCCTGCCTTATGGTTTGCATCTTGGCCAAAAAGAGATTCTAAGAAATAGATGCAGTCTACCTGTGGGACATCATCCTCTTCAGAGACAGGGGCTTGGGACAAAGCTCCTGGACATTCATTCTCTTCTAGTAAGAAATTGTTCTGGAGCCTTCTGGCTTCTAAATCAAGTCATGATTGAAGAAGTTCTGGGTTCGTTCAGGGTATCTTTTTGTAGGAAGATAAGTAGGTTTTGCTTTCTGTTTACAACAACTTTAATAACAGAGCCCTTTCTTTCTGCCTGTCAAATTAAATAGCACATCATATTCACTAGAATTATTTCAGCAGGAGAGCCTTGGTCCTTCTTAGCTCAAGTGACAGTTGTATTCTTCTGGAAGAGCATGCTGGAAATAAACATGACCTCAAATTCTCACCTGTACTGTAATTTCTTCATGAATATCCCAGCAGAAATCAGGCTGGTATGTACTCATGGCCCTAATAGGTGCTTTATACACTTTACTAAGGAAAACCTGCCATAGTCTGACTTGTAGGCGGTCCCAAGACACCATCAAGCCCAAAGCACAATCTCACGAGTCACCCTGGCAGTCCCTTCTCTGGGCCTGAGCCGCCGTTTATGCTTGTGCTGGTAGTTCTGAACAGGCACTGCTTAACATACCCGTTCTTATTGCTCCCTGTAGAATGGAGGGCAACCTTGTGGCCTTATTTAAATGCACTTTACTTTTTATGTTCCCTCAAATGGAAAATACATCACTTTTCCTGAGGATTACAGCACTTCAGTTGGAAATACCAGTTCACATAAAACATTTGTCAACATGGGTCGTTGTGGTTGGTGGGATTTCAGATGCTCTTAGGAGCAATTCAATGTTCTTAGCAGTTGTTCCTGGTTCCTCCCACCCTGCAGGCCCAGCTTCAGTGCCTAGAGGACTCCATCCACATTGCTCCCTCACTGGATCCAAGCTCTTATATCAGTGTATATATGCTTTCAGGGTTCTTCTCCTACCATCTGCAACACCCTGGACCCTGTGCCTCCTTCCATGCATTTTTAAAGTATTTTCCTCCCCCCAGTTTCAAAAGTAATATAAGGATGGAAAAAAAGTTAGCACTCAAATTCATTCATCTAGATATAATCACTTTCTACATACTACTGAGTAGGCCAGTTCTCTATCGTGAGCCCATTAGGACTCCACATACCCTGCCCTGATGCTTACCAAACACTCAGGTAGTAGAACTGGGACCCATTGCCTACCTGTAGAATCACCAAGATGAAGCAGCCTTCTGTTTAGACTCTTCCCTGTTAGGCCTTTTAGCTTTCACATAAGAATGGTAACCCAACCCAGAACTTTCTATCAAGGTACATAGGTCTGTATTCAGCAGACCAGTTATAGGAGGCACTTGACAAAGAGCACAACCTCAAGTTCATTGTCACTCAGTTTTACCAAAACATTAGTTTAAAGATAAATGTTAAGGGAGCATTGCCTAAAGGATCTTTCTGCTGTACCAGATATCCTGAAATCTATTCCTGGTTCAAGGCAGAGAGCAAAAGCTGGGTATAAAGAGCACGTTGTTTAACTCTCCCATGTTTGTTTTCTTTCTGAATTGTGCTTAGTGTTGAACCTTATGCTCATTGCAGTGTGGTTCAGATGGTAAAAAAAAATCCACCTGCAATGCAGGAGACCTGGGTTCGATCCCTGGGTTGGGAAGAGCCCCTGGAGGAGGGCATGGCAACCCACTTCATGGGGATTCTTGCCTGGAGAATCCCCATGGACAGAGGAGCCTGGTGGGCTACAGTCCATGGGGTCTCAGAGAGTCGGACATGACTGACTGACGAAATACAGCACATTGTCAGGATGTTATTGAGAATGTCATTATATCATATACTATCTTCTTAAGAACCTCAGGGAGAAATAGATACTGATACATTTTAGCACTAACTGCTAAAGTGAACCTACAGAGCCAAAACTGGGCCCACCATAGCAAGTGTAGATTAACATGTCTTACTCTTTTTTGGCTTTTTTTCTTTATTTTGCCTTTCCAGGCTCCATTTTTCATCTTCATACTTTTTTTTAAAAAAATTTTCCTACTTTAAATTTGTGCAGTCTTACTGTGTTTTTTTTTAAAAGTTAAGTTCAGTCGCTCAGTTGTGTCCGACTCTTTGCAACCCCGTGAACCACAGCACGCCAGGCCTCCCTGTCCATCACCAACTCCCGGAGTCCACCCAAACCCATGTCCATCAAGTCAATGATGCCATCCAACCATCTCATCCTCTGTTGTCCCCTTCTCCTCCCGCTCTCAATCTTTCCCAGCATCAGGGTCTTTTCAAATGAGTCAGCTCTTTGCATCAAGGTGGCCAAAGTATTGGAACTTCAACTTCAGCATCAGTCCTTCTAATGAACACCCAGGACTGATTTCCTTTAGGATGGACTGGTTGGATCTCCTTGCAGTCCAAGGGACTCTCAAGAGTCTTCTCCAACACCACAGCTCAAAAGCATCAATTCTTCGGCGCTCAGCTTTCTTTATAGTCCAAGTCTCACATCCATATGTGACCACTGGAAAAACCATAGCCTTGACCAGACGGACCTTTGTTGGCAAAGTAATGTCTCTGCTTTTTTAATATGCTGTCTAGGTTGGTCATAACTTTCCTTCCAAGGAGTAAGCGTCTTTTAATTTCATGACTGCAGTCACCATCTGCAGTGATTTTGGAGCCCAGAAAAATAGTCAGCCACTGTTTCCACTGTTTCCCCATCTATCTGCCATGAAGTGATGGGACCAGATGCCATGATCTTAGTTTTCTGAATGTTGAGCTTTAAGCCAACTTTTTCACTCTCCTCTTAAGCTTTCCTCAAGAGGCTCTTTTGTTCTTCACTTTCTGCCATACAGGTGATGTTATCTGCATATCTGAGGTTATTGATATTTCTCCCGCAATCTTGATTCCAGCTTGTGCTTCCTCCAGCCCAGCATTTCTCATGAGGTACTCTGCATATAAGTTAAATAAGCAGGCTGACAATATACAGCCTTGATGTACTCCTTTTCCTATTTGGAACCAGTCTGTTGGTCCATGTCCAGTTCTAACTGTTGCTTCCTGACCTGCATACAGGTTTCTCAAGAGGCAGGTCAGGTGGTCTGGTATGCCCATCTGTTTCAGAAGTTTCCACAGTTTATTGTGATCCACACAGTCAAAGCCTTTGGCATAGTCAATAAAGCAGAAATAGATGTTTTTCTGGAACTCTCTTGCTTTTTCGATGATCCAGCGGGTGTTGGCAATTTGATCTCTGGTTCCTCTGCCTTTCTAAAACCAGCTTGAACACCTGGAAGTTCACGGTTCATGTATTGCTGAAGCCTGGCTTGGAGAATTTTAAGCATTACTTTACTAGCATGTGAGATGAGTGCAATTGTGCAGTAGTTTGAGCATTCTTTGGCATTGCCTTTCTTTGGGATTGGGATGAAACCTGACCTTTTCCAGTCCTGTGGCCACTGCTGAGTTTTCCATATTTGCTGGCATAAAGTTCAGGTATGGTTAATTTACAGTGTGGTGGTTTAGGTTACAGCATAGTGATTCAGTTATACATAATACATACTTTTTCAGAGTCTTTTCTATTATATTACAAGAGATTGAATATAGTTCCCTGTGCTACATAGTAGATCCTAGTTTATCTAATATATATGTGTGTATCTGTTAATCCCAAACTGAATTTATCCCTCCCCCTCCATTCTCTTTGGTAACCATAAGATTATTTCCTATGTCTGTGAATTTATTTCTGTTTTGCAAATAAGTTCGTGTCATATTTTATATTCCACATCTAAGTGATATCATAGACACTTGTCTTCCTCTGTCTGACTTCACTTAGTATGATAATCTCTAGGTCCATCCATGTTGCTCCAAATGGCAATTTTCATTATCTTTTTCAGCTATGTAGTATTCCATTTTATGTGTGTACATGTATGTATATATGTGTGTGTGTAACTGTGTCATCTGTGTCTTGGCTATCGTAAATAATGCTACTGTGTACATTGGGGTGCATGTATCTTTTAGAGTTTTTGTCTCTTCTGGATATATGCTTAGGAGTGAGATTGCCAGATCATATAGTACCTTTATTTTTGGTTTTTAAAGGACCCTCTGTGCTGTTCTCCATAGTGGCTGTATCAATTTTCCTTCCCACCAACAGTGCATGAGGGCTTCCTTTTTCTCTGCATCCTTGCCAACATTTGTTACTTGTGGTCTTTTTGATGTCAGCCATGCTGACAGGCTTGAAGTGATACCTCATTGTGGTTTTCTTGATGATTCTTGGTGTTTTTTTATGTGCCTGATGGTTTCTTTTTAGAAGTGTCTACTTAAGTCTTCTGCCCATATATGATTGGGTGGTTTGTTAGATATTGAGCTGTATGTGCTGTTTGTATATTTGGGAAATTAAGCCTTTGTTGATCCCATCAGTTGTGAATATTTTCTCCCGTTCTGTAAGGTTGTTTTTTGTTTGTTTGTTTTTTTCATTTTGGGTATGGTTTCCTTTACTGTGCAAAAGCTTGTAAATTTAATTCAGTCCAATTTATTTTTGCTTTTCTTTCTTTTGCCTTGGGAGATTGACCTCAGAAGATATTGGTAAGATTTATGTCAAAGACTGTTTTGCCTATGTTCTCTTCTAGGGGTTTTATGGTATCATTTAGGTCTTTAAGCCATTTTGAGTTTATTTTTGTGTATGGTGTGAGGGCGTGTTTTGATTTCATTGATGTACATAAAGCTGTCCAGCTTTCCCAAACCACTTATAAATAGACTTCTTTCCTCCATTGTATATTCTTGCCTCTTTTGTCCAAGATTAATTGATTATAGGTGTGTGGATTTCTATGTTCTGTTCCATGGACTTGCATGTCTGTTTTTGTGCCAATACCATGCTGTTTTGATTACTGTAGCGTAGTATTGTCTGAAGTCTGGGTGTGTTATGCTCCTAGCTTTGTTCTTTCTCTTCAGGATTGCTTTGGCAATTCTGGGTCTTTTGTGGCTCTATATAAATTTTAGGATTATTTGTTCTAGTTCTGTAAAAAATATCATGCATAGTTTGATAGGAATCACATTAAATCTGTAGACTGCTTTGGGTAGTACGACCATTTTAACAGTGTTAATTCTTCCAATCCAAGACTGCACTATGATGAATAGAAGTGGTGAGTCACAATTCCAGAAAAATAAACAACCCAATCAAAAAATGGGCCAAAGATCTAAACAGACATTTCTCCAAAGAAGACATACAGATGGCTAACAAACACAGGAAAAGATGCTCAACATCACTCATTATCAGAGAAATGCAAATCAAAACCTCAGTGAGGTACCATTACACGCCAATCAGAATGGCTGCTATCCAAAAGTCTACAAGCAATAAATGTTGGAGAGGGTGTGGAGAAAAGGGAACTCTCTTACACTGTTGGTGGGAATGCAAACTAGTACAGCCACTATGGAGAACAGTGTGGAGATTCCTTAAAAAACTGGAAATAGAACTGCCATATGACCCAGCAATCCCACTTCTGGGCATACACACCGAGGAAACCAGATCTGAAAGAGACACGTGTACCCCAATGTTCATTGCAGCACTGTTTATAATAGCCAGGACATGGAAGCAACCTAGATGCCCATCAGCAGACGAATGGATAGGAAAGCTGTGGTACATATACACCATGGAATATTACTCAGCCATTAAAAAGAATACATTTGAATCAGTTCTAATGAGATGGATGAAACTGGAGCCCATTATACAGAGTGAAGTAAGCCAGAAAGATAAACACCAATACAGTATACTAATGAATATATATGGAATTTAGAAAGATGGTAACGATAACCCTATATGCAAGACAGAAAAAGAGACACAGATGTATAGAACAGACTTTTGGACTCTATGGGAGAAGGCGACGGTGGGATGATCTGAGAGAACAGCATCGAAATATGTATATTATCAAGTGTGAAACAGATCACCAGTCCAGGTTGGATGCATGAGACAAGTGCTTGGGGCTGGTGCACTGGGATGACCCAGAGGGATTGGGTGGGGAGGGAGGTGGGAGGAGGGTTCAGGATGGGGAACACATGTAACTCCATGGCTGATTCATGTCAATGTAAGGCAAAAACCAGTACAATATTGTAAAGTAATTAGCCTCCAACTAATAAAAATAATTGGGAAAAAAAAACAAAGTACTGAGCTTATGATCCCATCATGTATAAATGTACTTTTGAGTTGAAATTGTATCCATGACTATTCTGAATACTGAGTCCATACATGCATATGCCTCTGTGTTTGAGAATACTGTCATATTTATACATCTATGTGCATATTTATTAAAAGAGGAGAAAAGAAAAGAGCATTTAGTGGGAAGTTAGAATTTAGTTAGAATTTAGTGGGAAGGCTTTTAGCTGTTCACTGTTGAGTATTTGGTTGACTATGGGTTTGTCATAAATGCTTTTATTAAGCATTTTTATTATTTTTAAAAATTTTCTCTGTACCTACTTTGGTGAGAGTTTTTAGCATGAATGCTGAATTTTATCAAATGCTTTTTCTATATCTGGTGAAATGATCACATGGTTTTTGTCTTTCTTTTGTTAATGTGGTGTATCACATTGATTGATTTGCATATGTTGAACCATCCTTGAAACCCTGGATGAATCCAACTTGATTATGGTGTATGATCCTTTTTATGTGTTGTTGGATTCAGTTTCCTAATATTTTGTTGAGTATTTTTACAGCTATCATTATCAAAGATATTGGCCTGTAGTTTTCTTTTTATAGTGTCTTTGTATGATTTTGGTATGAGGGTGATGGTGGCTTCATGGAATGACTTTGGGAGTGTTCCCCCCTCTTTAATGTTTTGGAGGACTTTGAGAGAGATCATCATAAGTTCTGTGTTTGGTAGAATTCTCCAGTGAAGCCATCTGGTCCTGGAGTTTTGTTTGCAGAGAGGTTTTTTTTTTATTATTACTACATAATCTATTTCAATTCCAGTGATCAGTCTGTTCAGATTAGTTAGTTATTTTTGCTTGATTCATTTTGGGGCGGTATGTTGTAGGTTGTCCAGTTTGTTGGCATATAATTGTTCAAAGTATACTCTTAATGTTTTGTGTTTTTTTTTTTTTTTTCATTTCTGTGGCATTGGTTATTATTTATCCTTTTATTTCTTATTTTGCTTATTTGGACCCTTTCTCTTTTCTTGTTTAGCCTAGCCAGAAGTTTTTTTATTTTGTTTATCCTTTCAAAAAATGAGTTTTTGGTTTTAATTATCTTTTTCAATGTTTTTTTCTTAAACTCTATTTTATTTCCTTGCTGATCTTTATTTTCTTCTGCTATGGTTTTGTTTGTTCTTCTTTTTGTAGTTCTTTTAGGTGGTTGGTTAGGCTATTTGAGATTTTTCTTGGTTTTTGGTTTGTTTGTTTTTTTCAGTTTTCATAAAAGTGTTTTATTATTGGCAGATAGCACCTTTAACAGTTAAATACATTTAAGTAATGTATAAGCTTTCCAGGTGGTGCTGGTGGTAAAGAATCCACATGCCAATGCAGGAGATGCAAGAGACATGGGTTCGATCCCTGAGTTGCAAGTATCCTTTGAAGGAGGGCATGCAGCCTACTCCATATCCTTGCCTGGAGAATCCCACGGATAGAGGAGCCTGGCAGGCTGTAGTCCATAGGGTCACAAAGAGTTGGGCACTGGTAACTAGATAGATAACCCTTTCAACTAGAAACCAACTAATAAGTAACTATCTAAATATTTAAAATACAGCTTTTATTTAGATCATCCTTTGTTTTGATCACCTTGGGTATATGGGGCTCCTGTTGGTCACACTGCAAATATATTAAAGTCAGATCTTTTGATACCCATTCCTGGAGGTTTCTTTCATCCTCCAGCTCCAGAGCAAGCCCAGGTTTGTGACCTCCAGCATTATACTCTTCCCATCTACCAGAGCAGACAATGGAGGCTTCATACCAGGCCTCAGAGTCTGAGTGTAGCCTATTCCAGTTAAACTATAGTTGTTGACTTTTGCAGAAATTGAAGCAGTAGGATCCAACTGATATTTAGCTGCAATGCCAAAGCTAGTACAGCTGGTTCCTGATGTCCAAGAAAGGTTTATTGAAGTGTGAAGATCTTCACATACTTTTGGTTAAATTGATCCTCTAAATTCTTTCCCATCATTGGCATAGTGTGTAGCTGGAAGTCCTCAGTCCCACTATCTTCATCTCCACCCCTTTACCATGATTTATATAAAAATATAAAGTGAATTGTGAAAATGCTCCATCCTCCCAAAAGTCCTACGAGATCTTTGGGTCTCACCTCCTTTTTTTATATTTATGGGCACCACTCCACTCCTGATTTGTGGGACACAGATTTATATCCTCTAGCAACTCATAAATTTTAACTTTCTCTCATGATCTCATTGTATTGCTAGGTTTGAGATGCTTGATGCTGCAAAGAACAAGGTCCGGGTGAAGATCAGCTATGTAATGATTGCCTTGACAGTGGCAGGATGCATATTGATGGTTATTGAGGGCAAGAAGGTAAGAGTGGACTTCCCCTCTATCTTTATATATTTTGCACAAAAGACCTAGAGGAAATCAGGGGTTAATTCTTGTATTTATTCTCTGTGATGAGGAAGTCACTTCCTATACAAGAAATGATAAAAAACAAAATAAAATATGGTAGAACCAAACCTGAGATTATCATGCCTGGAGATAAATAGCAAATCCTAATTTTGGCATGCTGAAGAACTAAATAGTTTTGGTTAAGTAAAAAAAGTTTTTAGATGTCACAGGTGTCATAAGGAATGTGAAACAAGATGTACGACACTGGCATATATACGGGTATCTCCTTGTATGTCTGTGAAGCACTCACAGTACATGGACTTATTGATCCTCACTCTGCCTTAGTCTTGGTGAGTGTTCTTATCACTGTTCTCTACTTGGCCATCTGTCTAAGCTCCTACGCAGTACACTGGCATTCAGGTTCACACAAGCATTAATAACTATCTTACTGTCTTCCAGGTACCTTGTTGTTATCTCAGTTAAATCTTAAAATAACACTGCAAGGTAGATACTATTATTAGGACCTCATTTGTAAATGAGGAAACATAGCTTAGAAAGCTTAGTAACTTACCCAAGTTCACACACATCTCCCTAACAGCAGAGCCACAGTTTGTATCTAGACCTAATTGAGGTGACAGGAAAAGTACTCCCACTTACTGAGTGCTCCTTTTATAACAGGTATTGTTAAACTTGGGCTTAGTGGTTAAGAATCCACCTGCCAATGAAGGAGACCCAGGTTCGATCCCTGGGTTGGGACGATGCCCTGGAGTTGGAAATGGCAACCCGCTCCAGTATTCTTGCCTGGAGAATCCCATGGACAGAGGAGCCTGGCAGATATATAGTCCATAGGGTTGCAGAGTCCAACACAGCTGAAGCACCTTAGCACAGCACAGCACGTTGTTCAACTTACTTAGTCACAATAATTCTGAGAACCTAAGAGGTCAGTTCTCTTATCCATGTTGTGTAAAAGAAGAACCAAAACTTATTTACTTTTCCCAATGTCACATAACTAGTAAGTGGCAAGACAAAAATGTAGAGTCAAGTTTTCCAATTACTATTTTGTGATTAAAATACAGATATTTTTCTATGCAGCAGTACTGGCCAAGCCATTATTTAAATCCCATGTTTAATTCTATATATCACAGCTCCCACATGGAAAGAAATGTCTTATATCTATTGTCAAGAATTTAAAGCGTTCTTCTGCAAACCCAGTGATAACTGACTTGTGTGCAGTGAGTCCAGAGTAAAAGTGAACTTCTGACTCTCTTTAGAGTCTTGGAATAGAAAATACCAACCATTTATGCTGATGTTATGACAGCATGAAGGGCAAGTGTGGAGGCCTGGGTGAAGTTCTCTTGACAACTGTGTTCCTACCCCACTTCAGTATTTTTCCTGTCTCCCTGTTTGACTTTTCATGCTTAGCTCTCAGATTGAACCTACAGAGCATATAAAACAGGATATAGGGGGTTCTAAGAATTCTGAGAAATCTGCATTGCTTTTGTCTACTTGATGATGCTAGCTGAGTTTAAATACTCCACAAACAGATCACTCCCTGGGATCCCCCCAGCCTCATGAAAGGGTATGCACTGTATAAAGAGCTCCTCTCCTGTCCCATACCATAAATATTATTTTTCTTTTATGGAATTGTCCATTTCTGAAAAGTTGGTAAATGCTACTGGAATGACTAACTTCTGAATTTACTGTGATTTAGAAGAGAGAAATTAGCCATTGTGCTTTGTCTCTTCATCATCTAACCTTCTGCTTCTCCGCCCCCTCCATACTTAATGCTGAAGAAAAACACCACTGTCTAGGGTGCTTGTTTCACTCATTTGGTATGAAAATTTGAAACTGGACTGTTTATTTAAGCTTCACAGAGATGTAACAAGTCAGAGGGAGGGAAGTAAGGGAAGAGGATGGTTGCATCTCCTCCTCTGCTTTTCACCCAGAGGATGGAGTGGCAAGGTGGACACTGCTGGGAGTTGTCAAGGGGACTACTTGGTGATAGTGAAATATGGGATCCCCAAAGCTGAATGTTTTCGGTAAAAGAGGAATAAGGAACTAGAAGGGTGTGAAAGTATACAAATGAGTTGGGGATGGAGAAATGGTAGCAACAAAGAAAAGTGAGAGGAGGAAAAAGGGGGTAGAAATGGAAACTAAAAGGTACTTAATACTAAAGAGAGGAAAAGAGAAAGACAAGGGACTATATTATAAGGGAGAAGAGAGGCTAGAAGATTTAAACAGAAAGGCCAGAAAGGAAGAGAAGGCGGAGGTGTGGCATTTCTCTTGTGCTTGAATGGATAGACTGCCACACTAGGAGCATTAGAGGCAGAAGGCACGTGGAGAGGCCTGCTGTGCCTGGTAAAAGCAGCAAACCATTCCACCATGCCTGTACTTGCCACGTCAGTTAATGACATCCTCCCCGACCCGGCATAAATAATCACTTGTTCACATTCGTTTCACTTTAGGCTGCCAGAAGAAATGAGACTTTAACAAGCCTGAATCTAGAAAAGAAAGCTCGTCTGAGAGAAGAGGCTGCTATGAAGGCCAAAACAGAGTAGCAGATATATTGGTGTTGGTTGGATTTTGAAGATCTAGAAATAATGCTGCAGCCAATAGGCCTTACTAAAAAGAATGTGGTATATGAGCTTCCTTATTTCCACTCTAGAGCCACAAATAAATTTTCTTAAAGAAATCACTTGTCTGTATTTTACAACTTTGAGTTCAGTTCAGTTGCTCAGTCGTGTCCGACTCTTTGCGACCCCATGAACCACAGCACGCCAGGCCTCCCTGTCCATCACCAACTCCTGGAGTTTGCCCAAACTCATGTCCATTGAGTCGGTGATGCCATCTAACCATCTCATTCTCTGTTGTCCCCTTCTCCTCCTGCCCTCAATCTTTCCCAACATCAGGGTCTTTTCAAATGAGTCAGCTCTTCACATCAGGTGGCCAAAATACTGGAGTTTCAGCTTCAACATCAGTCCTTCCAGTGAACACCCAGGACTGATCTCCTTTAGGATGGACTGGTTGGATCTCCTTGCAGTCCAAGGGACCCTCAAGAGTCTTCTCCAACACCACAGTTTGATCTAGGTTAAATGAAGCCTGTTTTTTCAAGAAAATGAAAGAATGAAAAATGAGAGGACTTATTTGAACTTTATTATTAACTCTTCTTTATAGCCAAGTCCCATATCCTACTTTAATTCCCATTACCAAGGTGACATCTCCCCAGAAGCCAAATGGCTTGTGTGTCCTCATTTCTGGAGAGGTAAGGAGAGACAGCTGAGTACACTGCCCGAGTGCATGTCGAAGAGCTAACCTTCCCGAATGCTCTGGTGCTTCTCAAGAGCTCTGGGAAGCAACCAGATCACACTCTGCCTTTGTCAGGTATGCTGGTAAACAGAGGCTTTTAGGAGAGCAGTCTTTGAAAAAGTCCTGGCAAGGTGATGATGGCCACAAGTTTCTGAGGATTTTGAAATCCCAACACCATAGAGGTAGTTGAGACCAGCACAGATGCCTCTTCTGCTCTGTGGCTTAGAATTCCTAACTGGTCCTTTCCTTCTGCTTTTACACTGAATTTCTCAATTATGAAAAGCTATCAAATACATTTTATTAGTGTTGAAAAATAAGCATCTGTACCTCATATATATCTTGTTTAGTTTGACGGGGATGCCAAGTTGTCTCATATTTAGGTATGGATGCTGGTTTCTATTTAAGTATTTCATTTATTCTCATATGCTTCATGAGTTTTAAGGGATGGCAAGTCCTTATAAACATTCAGAGGGTTATATCAGATTAATATATGCAGCTGTTTGGGAACTTAGTTTAATAAAATAATCAGTAAAATCTAATGTACTTCTCTACAGCTTCATAATCTATCTGATAACTATATCTGTCTGCATAGGTACTTTGACCTTAGCTTTTAGATACCAAGCTCTGTGATTTTTATCACTTGCAAATTTATCATCAAAAAGCATTCCTTTATATACATTTTAGCAGATTAGTCTTCCTTGATTAATATTTTGGAATACTTGCATATTATCTAAATGTAGCTTTTAAATATGGGTAAATCTAATTTATTAAGTGTTGTGTTCTTGAAAATTTATTGTTGTAAAATGTTTAAGTCAAAGCTCAAAAATCCTACCATGCAGCAAGAATTTATATCATCATTTTGTGTCAGCTATCCTATTTAGTAACTTATAATAATGACTGCCTCTTTTGGAGTTGAATAGAAATTTTATGACCAGAATTTAAGACCTTCCCCTATCTAATCGCACTTCTCCCAATAGCCTCACATATTAACTTCTGAGCTGTCACACACCCTACTAGTAATTCTAGTATCTTATATTGCTTACAGCTTCTCAAGCAAATCAGATTTCATGAGCACTATTATAAGCGACAAGGGAAAAACTGTCTTCTTTTGTATTCTATAGTACCCATTTTCAATTAAGTGATTGTCGGTACTATTTTTGCTTAATTTCTGAATTATTTTTTCATGTTTATCATGTCTCTACAGGTAAAGGGGGCAGAAAATGTTTTCCAATTTATATTTCCTATAAACCCTGTTTGAATGAGTTACTGTGAGGCTATGGCTAGGTACTTTTAGGTTTTAATAAAAATAATAGTATGGGGAATTAACTCCAAAATTTATTGAAATCAGGCAACAAGTGAAGGTTGTGATGGTGGTGTAATTCATTGTCATTAATCAAACATTACTTGAGGCCCTTTTATATATAAAAACTGAGAATACAAAGATGAATAAAACACAGAGTCTACAGAGCTCATAATTTACTGGACACATGGCCTGTGAAACCATTACAGCACAGGCAGGCAGTGATGGTTCCACAAAGTGGTGATTTCTGAACTGAGTTCGTAGCACGGGCAGAAGTGGGTAGTTCAGATGTAATAAGAAAGAGGCTTTACTACTCAGACATTGAGCTTGCCCTGAGAATCAGGAGAGGGCAGTCTGACAGGGCAGTTAGAGGTAAATGCCTCTCACAGTAAAATGCCTTTATTAATTTTGCTTTGGTTTTATTTTTTATCCTGATAAAAAGACTCAGAACACAACCATTACTTGTTTTTCCCAAATTACAAACTTGATTCCACAGACCATTTCACATCCCATCATGTAGGCTGTCACTTAAACTGTGGGAGTAGCATCTGACAAATCTCCAGTCCACCACCATCCCAGGCTTATTCTCTTCTGATCTCCCAAACCAAATACCTTGGAGTTATTCCAAACTCCCTTGCTCCCCTCATTTAATCAGTCATCCTGTTTTGTGAGCTTTACTTCTAAATTTTATCAAATACAATGATCCTCTAGAATAGTCATTGAAAGGAATAGAATGAGAATCTGTTCAAGGACAGACACAAGAGATTAATCACAGACATCAAATTACAGTCAGAAACCCTGGAATCTAAACTTGCATTTCCAACTGTCTTAACTTTGTAAACAGAGGCTACAGGTCTCAAATTCTTATAATGCAAGACAATGTTAAAAAAAATACAAAACCAAAATACATGCCAAAATTGAGAGAACACCATCTTTTAAAATACCTTTTTTTGGCCAGTTTGACTCTACCACTTGATTTCTAAAGGGTTTAGTAAGTACTCGTCCACAATTTAACTGTTTTGTCATTTCCTAATGCTGCTGAAGCAATGATGTTTTCTGTAGGATGACAAGCTGCTGAGATTACCACATCTGTATGACCTTGTAATTTCTGTACAATCTCCTTAGTTTGAAGGTTCCAAATGTATACCAGGTTATCCTCTGAACCAGAGACAATCCATTTTCCACCAGTAACTGAAAAACTGGCAAATACACAGTATTTCTCATTCTTGTGACCAGTATATGTCTTCAGGCATCTGCCTCTGCTGTAATCCCATAGTTTAAGAGTATTGTCCAAAGTTGCAATGAGAATATATTTACCATTTGGAGAAAATTTTACAAAAGAGACAGGAGGGTTATCATCATCAACAAGTGCTTTTAAACACTGACCTGATGCAGCATCCCAGATTCGACAGACACCATCATAGCTACCTGATACTATCAAGGACCCACTACAATTAAAATGGACAGCAGAAACTGGGTCAGAATGAGCTGACAAAGTCTTAAGGCACTTGCCTGTTCTCACCTCCCATATTTTCACGCTTTCATCAAAAGATCCTGAAATGATGAGGTTGGACGGTGGATTGAAATTACAGCAAAAAACGTAATTACTGTGCCCCTTAAGTGTTTTCAAACATTTTCCAGATCTCACATCCCAAATTTTTAGAGTTTTATCATCTGAGGCAGAAACAAGACGACTAGAATCTGATGACCAGGCAACATCTGATATTTCAAGACTGTGTCCTTTAAGTGTTTTCTCATATTTTCCATCATAGGCTCCCCAAATTATAATGACTTTATCAGCAGAAGAACTTGCTAGCCATTCTCCATTAGGACTAAACTTAACTGATGATACTGCTTCCGTATGTCCCTCCAGAGTGAATTTCAGAGCGTAGTTTGGTTTTTCAGACACTGGCTTGCTCTGATTGGCAGACGAAGGAAGGGCCGGCTCTGCTTTCGCATTTCCTGACTGTTCTGTAGTCATGACTCTGAAACTCGAAGTCGGTACGTTGGCTAGATGTCCGGTCTTGAACCAAGCAGTCCGTATTTTGGCTTTGTATACAGCAAAATGAAGATAAAAAACATCGGACTCAAAAACAAAAAAGGCCTTTCAGTGACTAATTTCTGGATCGTTTTTAAACAACGATATCGACTGGTTCAGCAGCACAGCTTGGACCACTTCACTTTTTCCTCGCTGCTTCTTCTGTAAACAAATACTTTAAAAATACTATTAAAACAGTTCCGTGCGCTGTCGGCAAGTAAGGTATTAATGCTGGGTGTTTTGTGACTATATAACGCGCTTCAAAGCAGCAAGCGGTGGGGTGGGGGGGGATCTACAGAAAATATTTTTCACTGCTTCTCCCCCAGCTCCGAAATATCTGAGTACCCTTACCTGCCTGACTTTAGGCACTCTACTTTGAGCATGAATAATCGCCGCTTTAAACAAGATTTCAGAAGCTAAGCAAAAACCTGCATACACACGATTTCTTAACGCCCACACCTGCCGCCGACGCTCCAAACAGCTGCGTAAGGAATAACGCGTGCGCATGACAGCCGGGAGCCCGGCGCATGCGCAGAGGATGCCCCTCCCACCGCTTCCGAGCCGAGGAGGCTTGTGGGAGAAGTCGGTTTACGCTTGCGCAAAAGCAGACGCTGGGGTTTCCTTCCGGCCTCTGCAGGAAAGGCTTCTTCTAGACTTCGCTGGATAGTGTGAGAAGCTGTATTTCAGAGACCATTCATTACTTTTTGGAAACCGTGTGACGAGGAAGACCTGAATTTTGAGATGCCTGCAGGCATGGATTTGGATGTAAGCCGTTCACACTGCGCGTTTCTTAGCCTTCCTGGGCCCTCTCAGCGCTGGTGACTCCGTATAAGCTCCTGCTGCACAGGTGGCTTTCGTTCTCCTCTCCAGCTGTTATGTAGAGCCTGGTGGCGGGTTCGAAGGCCTGCAAGTAGGCGAGGGCAACGTAGCCAAGTTTATGCCCAGATTTAAGTGTGTCCCCTAAGTGTTTCGGGATGTTTTCAGTTCAGTTAAGTGGCTCATTCGTGTCCGAATCTTTGCGACCCCATGAATCGCAGCATGCCAGGCCTCCCTGTCCATCACCATCTCCCGGAGTGTACTCAATCGAGTCGGTGATACCATCCAGCCATCTCATCCTCTGTCTTCCCCTTCTCCTCCTGCCCTCAACCCCTCCCAGCATCAGGGTCTTTTTCCAATGAGTCAATTCCGCATGAGGTGGCCAAAGTATTGGAGTTTAAGCTTCAGCATCAGTTCTTCCAATGAACACCCAGGACTGATCTTTAGGATGGACTGGTTGGATCTCCTTGCAGTCCAAGGGACTCTCAAGAGTCTTCTCCAACACCACAAGGCCAGCGCCTAGGTAGCCTAACATGGTAGTGCCAGGGGAAATGAGCAAACGTTTTAGCCCTTCCTTATGGTTTAAATTTCCAAAGACAAGGAAAGTTCAGATCTGCTAGGTGCTTGGAACAGAAAAGGCGGAATGGGGTAAAAAATGTGTAAAGTGAAAGTGAAGTCGCTCGGTCCTGTCCGACTCTGTGACCCCGTGGACTGTAGCCTACCAGGCCTCCATCCTTGGGATTTTCCAGGCAAGAATACTGGAGTGGATTGCCATTTCCTTCTCCGTAGGATTTTCCCGACCCAGGGATTGAACCCAGGTCTCCCTCATTGTGGGCAGACGCTTTACTATCTCAGCCACCAGGGAAGTCCGAAAATTAAAAAAAAGTAGTGTTACTCGTAATTAGGCTTTAGCCAGCCCTCCCTAGTTTTAAGAAGTGATTAGTGGCTGTGAAATATGTGAAGGGTGCGTGCTTTTCAGATGTTGTTTAGTCGCTAAGTCGTGTCTGACTCTTGCGACCCCGTAGACTGTAGCCCTCAGGCTCTTCTGTCCATGGGATTTTCTAGGCAAGAATACTGGGGTTGGATCAAACCAGTGTCTCCTGCATTGGCAGGCGGATTCTTTACCATTGAGCCACCAGGGAAGCGCTTTCCAGGTGTAAATTAATCTTTACTCAAGAATAGGTTTACCCAAAATGAAAGCCTGACTAGTTTCTCCAATCCTTTATAACTATCCCTTGGTATCTGCAGGTTAATTGGTTCAAGGGCCCCCCTTCCCCTCCCCCCACACATCATAGCAAAATCCAGTGGATGCTCGTCTTTTCTATAAAATGGTGTGATGTTTTTATATAACCTACTTATATCCTTCCCTATAAGTAATCTCTGTATTACTTACAATACCTAATACAATATAAATGCTATGTAAACAGTTGCCAAGATGAAGCAAGTTTTGCCTTTTGGAACTTTATGGATATTAGGGGGGAAGATTTTTCATCTGTGGTTGGTTGAATCTCAGGCTGTGTAACCCACAAAGGGAGGGCCGATCCTAATTGTTCAATAGAGTGCCCGAGAGAGGCTGTTTGTGTTCTGTTTGAAAGGTTTTCCTGCTAGCCGGTTGAAGTCAAGAGGCAAATATGTCTCATGATGTTTTCTGTCAGTCAAGAATTAAAACATTTGGAACCAAAAACGTCCCCTATCTGTACTTATTGGGGATAATTGAAAGTCTCGTTTTTATAAGGCACAACAGCATAATTACACTTATAATAAACTAGTAAAAACCTCATTACTTAAACACCCTACTACTCTAGTTTGGAATTTAGACAGTTGTCTTACCTAGTGCAAATTAATGGTATAAACAATGAGGTGCTGAGAATAGGAAAAGCATCTTTAAAATGGTTTGGAGCATCCGTTTTTATACAATTATTTTAAACTGATTAAACACCTCCTGCCTCTTCTTTCCTCCTATTTGATAAGGTTAGTGTGATTTTTTTACTGGGAAGCTTAGAAACACTAAATTCATTTAAAAATTTAAAAGCGCTTCACAGAATAAAGCATAGGCTTTGTTTCAAAGAATATAAGTAAATCTGTATTTTTCCAACACAGAGTAAAGAAAGGAAATTGTTGTTTAGTTGCTAAGTCATGTCTGAGTCTTTGCAGCTCCGTGGACTGCAGCATGCCAGGCTTCCCTTTCCTTCACCATCTCCTGGAATTTGCTCAGATTCATGTCCATTGAGTAATTAAAACAAGGTGAACACATGGTATGAGAGCTAGGATGGGTGTTGGTACTGGAGTATATTTAGCCCACTAGAAATGTCACAAGCATGAGGTATAAGGGGGCACACAATTAAGAATGTGTTGACAGGAATATCCAGAAATAATTTTTCATCAGATTTTCTTAAAATTTCAGTGGCGAAATTTCCATTATTCATTTTTCAGTATCTGGAATGTTGTATGAATAGTATCCAGAACTCATGTAAAGAAAAAGCTATGAATATAACTAGTTAAATCTTTATTCATTAGTCATGTTCTAACACTCACATATAGTCCTGATATTGTACTCATTATAAATTAGAACAAAGAGTATAATAGTTTACTTCCTTGGGAAGAGGTGAGCATCAGCAACTGTGGAGTGTGTAGGAACAGGGAATACTAATATAAGTAAATCCAAAATGACTGAAACCGTAACTGGAGATTTGTATTTGGGACTCTTCAAGCAAAGTTCTTCCCTGGTGGCTCAGACAGCAAAAAATCAGCCTGCAATGCAGGAGACTCGGGTACGATCCCTGGGTTGGGAAGATATCCCTGGAGAAGGGAATGGCTACCCACTCGTGTCTTGCCTGGAGAATCCCATGAACAGAGTAGCCTGGTGGGCTACAGTCCATATTAGGGTCACAGAGTCAGACATGACTGAGCGACTAACACACAAGAAATGTTCTTTACTCGGTCCTGTTTTTAATTTCTCTTTTTACTATGTTTAGTCTTCACCAGATAAAAGTGATTTTGTAAGTTTCTCTCCCATTAAAGTTTCTTTAAATTTCCCCTAAAAGTTTTAGAACTGAAAGTCTCATCTGTGGTTGAAAGGTTTATGCTTCTTGCCATCCAGTGAAGTTGGAGCTAGTCTAAGTAGAAATATTGCCACATATATTCGTTAATATACAGTATTTTTCTCTTTTTGACTTACTTCACTACGTATAGTAGGCTCTAGGTTCATCCCCCTCACTAGAACTGACCTACATCTGTTCTTTTTTAATGACTGAGTAATATTCCATTGTATATATTTACCACATCTTCTTTATCCATTCGTCAGTTGATGGACAACTAGGTTGCCATGCCCTGCCTATTGTAAACAATGTTGTATGGCAAAACCAAGCACAACATTGTAGGACTTTTTTAAATTAAAAAGACAGACACAAAGAAATACTGCCACAAATGGGTCATTTTTTTTATATTAAAAAAAATTGGGAGGGTAGGTATATGTGCTAAACCTTAACATGGCCTGGGGGTGATTTCTATACTACAGAACGACTTAACCGACTTCCTTCATAGTAAGTCTGATTGCCAAATCCAGACCTCAGAAATCAAGCATAATTGAACTCTGAACATACCCAGTTGCTTAAGACCACCAACAATTTAAATATATGAAAATCTCTTTGGGCTAAACATGCTGCTGCTGCTGCTGCTGCTAAGTCGCTTCAGTCATGTCCGATTCCGTGCGACCCCATAGATGGCAGCCCACCAGGCTCCGCCGCCCCTGGGATTCCCCAGGCAAGAACACTGGAGTGGGATGCCGTTTCCTTCTCCAATGCGTGAAAGTGAAGTTGCTCAGTCATGTCCAACTCTTTGAAACCCCGTGGACTGTAGCCCACCAGGCTCCTCCGTCCATGGGATTTTCCAGGCAAGAGTACTGGAGTGAGGGGCTAAATATGGGGTGGCCATATAACTTATCTAAACAAGTGAAAGAGGGCACTAAAATAATTAACAGGTGTTGATTTAAAAACTAGGACTGCCCTCAGCAAACCAAAACATTCAGTGTGGACTTCCCAAGAGGGCTCTCATCATCAAAAGTTAATCGTGAAAGATTCTACACTCTGTATGCTAATTTGCAATCCAACCTGTCTAGATCCCTCTCCATTATTGTGGCCTTCTGGGTTTCTATTTACCCATAAATAATGCTGGGCCCAAGTGTGTTAAATAAGGCAGTGATCCATACTGACACCCTCTGGGCTCCTTTGGCTTCCTCAAGTTAAGTGGGTATAGATAAAGGAATTTAGAGAGTAATTTTATTCTTTGGAAAACGATTCAAAATCACAGAAATGACCACATACTGATTTTAAAATTAGAATATTTTTTCCAAAATGGTGAATGAAATAGGGCAACAGTCATCTAAGCAAGCTTTAATAAATTTGTAAACCCAGCTGGATGATCATGTAGTCTGCAGGAACTAAGACTGTTTTGTTTTCAGAAAATACCTGGTCAGTGAAATCTCTCAAAAATGGTAGAGAAGCAATGACAGTGAATAAATACATCTTTCTGTTTCTACTGATTGGCCACTTAAATTGGAAGAATGCATAAAGAAAATATTCTCATGCAGCAATATAAGCAATGTGTAAAGATGAAAAATTTAGTAGTCTAAGGCAACCACGAGCTTCCACATTCGTTGGATATAATCGGCCAAAAATTTTTTTCTTCTTAAGAGTATGCCAAAAGAGACTGATGAGCTATTTCTGGTGTATATATAAACATGGGGTTGGTAATATTAGTTACCCTTTAAAATATACCCATTAACTTTCTGAGAAGGCATTTTCGAGCTTTGGTTTTTTTTCTTTATGTAACAAAACTTGTGTTAGGGCAGTGTTTGGTTTTGTAAACTTAAGGTCAAATTATGTCGCCAGAAAGGGAACTACATATAAAACACATGCTGAGACGCTAGCTTTAAGAGTTGTTCATCCTGGTGTCAAACAGCAGCATAAAGGAATTCCTTTGAGCTTTCTTTTGTAACCAAGTGGAAGTCACTCAGTCTTGTCTGACTCCTTGCGACCCCATGGACTATACAGTCCATGGAACTCTCCATGCCAGAATACTGGAGTGGGTAGCTTTTCCCTTCTCCAGGGGGTCTTCCCAACCCAGGGATCAAACCCAGGTCTCCCACATTGCCGGCAGATTTTTTTACCAGCTGAGCCACAATGGAAGCCCAAGAATACTGGAGTGGGTAGCCTATCCCTTCTCCAGGGGATCTTCCCAACCCAGGGATCAAACCAGGGTCTCCTGCATTGCTGGCAGATTCTTTACCAACTGAGCTATCAGGGAAGCCCAGTACCCTTTACTAATATCACATAGATGCACATTCCTTCAGTCATTTAACATTTATTGAATGTCTACTGTGTGCAAGGCACTCATCCATGGCCTAACCAACCACATTCAAGTACAAAGAATCATTAGAACCATTCCAAATCAAAGTGTAAAAACACTTTGAAAAAGGACATAGAGTGGTCAAAATGACGAGGTAAGCAGAACATAACATACATTAAAAGGTCATTTTTTAAACTTTGGACACTCCTTGGGTTGATAATCCTTTAGGAAGTCAGCTGTGTTAAATTCACATCCATGGGTGGCACTGCTTTCTATGGCAACATTCTTCATTCCAAAGCCTTTTCCCTCTGTGTCAGTACTTTCTACATTTGAATTTGTTGACTGGAAACATGTTTCTGAGTTTAGCCATTATGCTACTAAACTCAATGAATCATGTTATTTTTAACTTGTCAAGTCATAGAGAATTTTAGCACCACCGAAGAGGAGAGATGTTTGGATTGAGTCTCTACATTCCGGATTGTGTAGCCTAAAAGCAGTTCATACTTGATTTAGTCATTTCAAGGTGCTGATAAGAATAAGAAAGAATGGTCCAACAAAACAAGTAACTTGGCCCAGCTGTGGCTGCCATGTCCTGTTCTGGGAATTCTTAGCACAGAATACTTGTGACTGCTGCTTTCTTCAAGAAACAAACTGCAGGGCTTTCCCCCACCTTTGGCAGTGACTAAGGGTTGTGACCTTGAGGCAAAGTAAATTCTCATAAGTCTTGATTTTGTCACCATAATGACAAATTATCCACCTCAAAGAGGCAGTTAAGAGGATTAAATGAGAAAAAGTGCAAGTCCTTAACCAGGCACCTGTAAGACAAAAGTGGTTCAAATAAAGACTAGTTCCCTTTATCTGACCTGTAAGAAAACAGACTAGGATTTCTTTGTCTACTCCTAGCTGAAAACAGAATGGAACTTCATCTACCCTTAATCCTTTCTCCTTACTCCAAACTTCCAGATGAATTTTATGTCCGGTAGCAATCTGATATTTTAAAAATCAGCATATAGTGGTATTTGTTTTATCACACCTTCTTTATGATGCTCTGGTACCCACTGTTACTACCTTTTCCTGACAATAAAGCACGTTACAGAATATTATCCAAATTAGAACAGACTTACTGGACTAGTAGTGCCACATCTGCAAAGTGTAAAGTCAAGTCTTCAATTACTTTGAAAATACACACACACACACACACACAAACTTTAACTTCTGATGACAGAAAAAGGTAGCCACAAATATTTCTCAACTGGGTAGATATATATATTTACTCTGCTTACCTCATAACAGAAGGAAAAAATGGTTCTAACAGAAGCTAACAGCTTCAGATGGCAAAAAACTCAGATGAGACTTCCACAATAGGTACACCTGTCTGAGCAAATTTTGGAATGTAGGAGGTAGAACATAGTAAACATGAAAAGCAAATAATACTTCTTCCTAAAAGTGGATCCCCTCTTTACTGAAAATCATCCTTAGACATCACAGTTTCCAATATATGCAGAAAGTCCCAAGCCCTTAAACAGCTATAATGACTTGCCTCTTGATATTAAAATGTTCACAAAATGAAAAATTCTTTAAGCTGAGGAAAACTTTCATAATGCAACCTCAAATTGGGGGGGGGGGGGGTTAAATAACTGAAATATTTATTTAGCACTGGAGAAGTAAATTCTTAGTTGCCCGTGGGTGGCCATGTACAACAGACAGCTGACAAAGTCTGCTTAATAAAATATACAACATATTTTTTCTTATGCAAAATCAGCAACAATCTGGGATAATTCAGATTTATTATGGGGTAACTGTCAAAAGTTTATATCTGTGACAATAACGATGAAAAACAACCCAGAGTCCGTTCAGCTTTATCTGGCAGACGGAAGGTACAATCCTAGGGCAACAGAATTTTCAAAAACAGTACAGTTGAAGAAGTGTAAAAGGGTTCTAATTACTTAGTGACAACATAAAGTGTTCCATGGAGAACTGTGTCTCCTAAATCTCACATTCTTCATACCTATCATCTTTACCTTTCTAGGTGTCTTTCAGTCTAACACATATCTACCTGCTGATCCTTCAGATACAAAGTGTCTTTACATCCCAAATGTTATCAATGCTTCCCCCGCACCCCCCAACTGAAGTTCTTATTTCAAAGAATACACTGAAAGTTTAGAGGAGGAAATAAAAAAGGAGAAAGGAAAATCAAGCCACTTTCCCCCAGAGCAGCATATAAAACTGCAAAAGAGTTTTCCTGTGTTGAAATTAGCATGCTTTTGTAATGAATAACATCTCAGTGAAAGTAAATTAACACAATCTGCCAGGTAGAGAACTAAAAATAGGACTTTTAACAGCTATCTTCTAAAATGTCCTTCTGTTACTAAAAAGGCTGCTTTATCAGTTCCAACAGTTATGATGGGATTTAACTTTTAATCAATTCCAACTTTTATATTTAAAAAACTTACTGCAAG
Source organism: Cervus elaphus (assembly GCF_910594005.1). NCBI lineage: Eukaryota > Metazoa > Chordata > Mammalia > Artiodactyla > Cervidae > Cervus > Cervus elaphus. Next base: position 51,689,153 of record NC_057833.1, on the reverse strand, counting down.
AAAAAATTAGCTATCTCATGGCTCATGAAATTCTAGGACAGGAGCAAGATAAATTCCTCTTGTTTAAGACAGACAATAGACCACATTAGTTAAATGGATTTTGTTTTACTTCATTCATTGAGACACCTGCAATTGCTAACAAAAATTCCCAGTGTATGCTTTGCTCGCTAATTTGGGGAAACTTCGTTCTATATTTTCCCCATTCAAATTGATTTATCAAAACAAGCTGAAATTTTTTAAATTATCCAATAGAAGGGACATGATTTAAAACATCCTAGAGAAATGACGTTATCAGTAATTTACAATTTAAAAAAACTCAGCCACAAAAAATGTCAAAGCTAAAAACAAGAGTTTTACTATGACTCGGTGCTTTATACCCTTCTGAAAGAAGTTATATTTTAATATGATGTAAAGGCAACATTGAAAGTTTTTCTTTAAATTAACCACCTAATTTGTCCCTAAAATTACAAAGAATCAAAGTCTTTTACAGGTCAAGTGCAATAAACTAAAATGTTCTTTCAGCACAAAGCAGCACTAGAAAAAGTAACAGTTATAGACGGAGTTGACTAGTTTTGCAGTGGCTGCTCCATCAATAACAGACATCAGCAGACGGTATCCATTCCAGAGCACAGACACAACTACAGACTAGATGCGAAGAATGCGTCACACACTTGGCTGATAAATGTTCTTTGTCTTTGTATCTTTCTATTTTGAATGAAGTGGATTTCTTATTAAAGTTTAAATCAGATCACATCAGTTGGCGGTTTAAACAACATGATGAGGTATGAAAGCTCTGAATATCCCTAATGTTCAGCAGGATTTACCAGAGATATAACAGCTTGTCAGGGGAACTTTCAAATAGTTACACTTTTGGGGTTATAATGAATTCTAGAAGAGGACAAGATTAAAGAGGTTTGAAAGGATATTCTCTGAAAAAGAAGTGAGCAACTTTTCCTTCAGAATTCATTTTGAACAGCACATCAACAAAAAATCTTCTCTGATAATGTGTCCCAACATTGAGTCAAGATGGCCAACTAGCACCAAGAAGTCGTATTGAACTCAGTTGCAGTTCTCTTGGCAATTAAGCTTATTTTTCTCATTCCAGTCCGAGCACAAATGTGGATCACTGAAGACAGTACTGGAAGCGCCATTTGTAGGTAGAGGTTGTAGTCATTAAATGAGCCAGAAGGTAGAAACTTTTTATTTTATGGAAGGGACTTGACTGGGCAGTACTAGTAGGAGATGAAATGATTAGGGAACAATGAGGTTATAAGAAAAAGATCACTGCCCTTATTTGGGTTAAACAGGTCTGTCCAGAAGATGGTCACTGAAAATAAGGATGCTACTTATGCGCAGCATGAATACACTAGAATCCAGCTGCAGCTAACTAAGAAAAAAAACAATCCCTAAGTAACCTTTAGAAGCATATATTATTTGCCAGTCACAGAAGGGAACAGCACCTAAGGTGAACTCCAATTTAACGAGGACCTTGATCAGGACCACAAAGCCTGAAACATTTGTTTTAATGCAGAAACAGCCCTAGTCACACTGGTTAAGTTTGGGAAAATCAGAGGTTTTTTTTTTCCTTTTCTGTTTTTAACTTTTTTATTGAATTACAGGATACGGTTTTGATCACTAAGGATTCTAAATCTTCATACCAGTATTAGAACTGTATCACTTCCAAATCCTAAGACACGTTAAGACCAAAGAGAAGCAATAGCCATACAAATTAATATGTGCCCCTCTTCTCCTTTCTGCTCTAAGGGAATCTTCAAACCAGTTATCACATTTAAGAGTCAAAGTGTTAATTCTTCAGCATTCCTGACAACTAGAAGCACATTCACTGAAGGCTGAAGGTGAGGGAGCGGATGGTTTACTATCTGTGAAGAATAGCGTCAATAGAGGAAAGAAAACCATCCAATCTCAGTAAGGATTAATGCAAATTTGGCTAGAAAAAGCCACCAGTTAATCCAAGGGTTCACTGTGGAAGAACTCATGAAAAGTACTCTGAAGTACACAACAGGTCTAAACATCTCCCTTGTTGCAAGTAGTTGTGTGAAATTCAAAGTAAAGATTTAGTCTCATCTTTTAATGTCAGTATTTTTTCCCACATTAAAGGGAATGAGGAGTCCTCTTTTTCCCCCACAAAAAAAAAGGGAGCCACATTAACATGTGTATATTCCCATGACTCTATAATATGTAAGTGCGGATCTCAAAAGCCTAGGGTTTTCCATAACAGAGTGGGCCGTTCTGGTTATTACCCTTTTATTAGAAGGGTATTCCACCACAGAGAGCCAAAGGTTTTCCAGATGTGTGTAAGAGAGCAGGTGCGCAAGGCAAGCAAATGAGCGCAAACAGTATTATGGAAAACATTTGAGAAGTTAGCTCCATGAGGACTGTGGGCTCCACAAGAGGACTTGACTGGGTAGCCTGGTCTGACACAGGGACATGAAAGCAGAGATTGCTTCAAAGCTGGAAACCTTCCATAGGTGCCTCACACTGCTGGAAGATGTACTGCTGCTGGCTGAGGTCAACCTGGGGTGCGATGCTGCTGTCCTCATCCTCGGTCCCAAAGTAATGCTCAATAAGATCAAAGGCCTTCTGGTAGATCTCTTGGTTTTCATGACTCTGTAAGAATTCAATTTTATCCAGGCCTAAAATGAAGAATTTTAAAAAATCTGTTATACACCTGTTAGAAATTTTAATAGAACTGTATTTTGCCATGTTTGTTTTTCTGATGTAAAGGAAGATTCTTTACTTACTTCTCATAAGCATTTTGCAACAACACAGAAAATATTCCTCCAGTTACAACTGAATAGAAGTATTGCAAACTGACATCTTAAACATGTGTACAAGCAACAGTGAGTTCCCAGAAGCAGCAATTTCTGTAACAGTCGTATCATCCTATGCCTAAGGCCAGTAGCAGAAGTCTTCCTATTGGACTGTGTCTGTGGCCTAAGTTTACTCTGAGCTCTAGTTCTATCTACCCAGGCTCTGAGCTAACCAATATTATTTCAACAAAGGTGTAACATCCATAAATCAATCAGCCAGAATCAATTTATACTGCTTTAAGGAAGAAGTCCAACCAGAAAAACTAGCCAACACATACTCCCTTTACTAAGTTTAATACATCTGAGCTAGGCTTTCTTTTACCTACAGCTTATAAGCAATCTAATGGCTACAGCAATACTGGAAATAAATATTAACAGTGCTCAGAAAAAAAAAAGTACATATACATATTAAAAACCACATATATATACACACACATCCAAAAATTAACAAGATTTATCTTCTATAGCAAAATATCTAGGTAAAGGAACATTTGTCTTTTTATACATTTCAAAATTTCTTACACTAAGCAAGAATATAGTTTTTATAATCAAGCCTTTTAAAAAGTGGTAAACTGTTAAAGTCATTTTGGAAAACAATTCTGCATTATCTGATAAATCTGAAGATAACTGTGCCCTATGACCCCTAATTCCAATCTCAGGAATAAACAGACCTTAGAGCAGTGGTTTTCAATAGTGGCTATACATGAAAATCACTTAGGGAACATAAAAGTTATAAAGTACAATGGTAAACCAATGATTAAAAGTACAGTTAGAACTGAGATTGGAAGAATGAGGAAACCAAAAGGCAGATAGTGACTCTACTGTTTCTAATGAAACTCTAGAAATCTTTACAGTTAGGAGCACAGGAACTGGGAAATGCAATGCAAAATCAGAACTCTAATATCTTAGAAAAGGAGTGGAATGGGATGTTGTCTATAGTAGATATGGGTGCTCTTGAGGTTCAGATGTACTAGTAAGAATACAGAAGTATCATAATGGTGGGCAGCATCAGGGAATAAAAGATCCTAACAGTCCAATGTAAAAAGGGCTAAACTTAGGATATTTGCTTCTCTTCACATCTACAATGCATCTGTTTTCCAATCCTGCATGCCAAATATTTATAGGAGAAATTTTTTGTATGAGTTTGCTAATGACAGGTGTGAACAGGCCAAAAAGCACGGAGAAAAAAGAAAAAAATAATTTCAGGACATCAATTAATCTCGCTTACCATAAGCTTCTTCAATCAAAGCACAGTAAGGATTAATGCCACTGCCATTCCTTTTGGCTTCTTGTTCTCCAAGCCTAAGGATATTTTCCAAGCCATTTAGGGCAACCTGTACAATCTTAGAGTCCATGACTGTGAGGAGATCACAGAGTGGCTTGATACAGCCCAGTTCTACGAGGTACCTAAATTGATAGAACAATTTAGTCACACAAAGCTTTTAATTTCATAAAACTTCAGTGAAATTGGTGGAAGGGAAATCCTCAAATTCATTGAAGAAATAAAAGTAGGCACTCGTTCAACCATACAACCTACACCTTGTCCAAAAAAGTCCAAGAGACACTGATAGCAAATAAACACGAAAAGACACCCAGCATGTGTCACTGGGAGGCTATAAATCAAAACCGATGACCCCACATCTGTTAAAATGGATAAAATCTAAAACACTGACACCACCACATGCTGACAAGGATGTGGAGAAACAACATCCTTTTTATTTTGCTTGAGACGACATCTCATTTTTTGCTGGTAGGAATAGAAAATAAGATAACCACAGTGAAAAACACCTTGGCAGTTTTTTTTTTTTTTAAAGAAAGCTTTTCATATGACCCAGCAATCACACTCCCCAGACATTTACTCAATTATGATGAAAATTTATGTCCACACAAAAACCTGTACAAGTATATCTACAGGAGTTTTATTCGTAACTCAGGTGAATGAATAAACTATAGTGCATCCAGACAATGGAATACTGTTCTTGTATAATCACAAAGTTGTGTCCAACTCTTTTGCAACTCCAAGGACTATAGCCCACCAGGCTCCTCTGTCCATGGGATTTCCCAGGCAAGAATACTGGAGTTGGTTGCCACTTCCTTCTCCAGGGGATCTTCCCCACCTAGGGATCAAACCCATGTCTCCTGCATTGGCAGGTGGATTCTTTACCACTGAGCCACCAGGGATTCAGTGATAAAAATAAAATGAGCTATCAAGCTATGAAAAGATGTGAAGGGACCTTAAATGCATATTGCTAAATGAAAGAAACTAGTCTGGAAAGACTCCATACTGTATGATTCCAAATACATAACATTCTGGAAAGTATAAAACTTTTATAAAGGCAACAGAAAAGAATAGTGGTTGCCAGGGATTTGAGGGAGGGGGTAAGGGTGTAGTGATGAACAGGTGAAGAAGAGGGGACTTTTAGAGCAGTGAATGATACAACAATGGTGGAAACAGTCATCAAAATCTGTAACTGTACAACACAAATAATAATCCTCTATAAAATATGAATTTAAGCTAATAATGTATCAATACTGGTTCTACTGTAACAAATATAACCATACTAAAGTAAGATTTTACTAGAAGAAATAAATTTACAAAGTATACAGGAACTTTTATTATCATCTCAATTTTTCTCTTCTTTTAAAAGCCTTAATTTTTTAAAGTTTTATATCATATTTAGCTTTATTATTTACTATGGAGTGAATTTAATAGTATCGTGCATAATTTTATTTAAATATTTACTGATAATTTAGATGATATGTCCTTTGACAGGCTAGGTCACTCAAATACAGACTACATAGGCCTAAAGCCATTTCTGACCATTTCCCCTTCCTTTACAGCACAGTTTTTAGTCACTAAAACCTGTTAACCATTCCTTCAACATATCTATATAATTCTCAGTTTCTCTTTAAAAAAAAAAAAAAAGCCTCCTTAGATTATATTAGTTGCTGCAAATTTGAAAATCATAGAAAAACATAAAGAAAAATAAAAAGCATCCAGAGATAACCCGCTGTGCTACATATAAGCAGGATGACTTTGGACAAGTTATCTGATCTGTGTCTCAGTTTCCTCAAGTAGAGAAATCTGGCAACCACACTAAGTCTGTCATTAAACGCCACCAAAATTTTAAAAGTAGTTAATTAAACAGATGTTTACATGGTCTGCACTTAAAACTCCACTGGCCTATACAGGCAACATCAATTGGATATTTCAGAGACTTGTTCAGAATCTCCAAATTGTCCTCAAGCTTGATCCTGGTCTATGTCTGATGTGATCTCCTCTCCCCACTAGAAATCTTGGTTCAGTGACCTCTAATCCTTGTATTTTCTTTTAAAACCTCATTACTTTTGTAATACTGTTTGGTTGTAAAATCTTTTATTATGAAAACCAGTGTACTGAAAACTTGATTCAGGATTAAAAACAAATTTTAAGTTATAAAAAGCTTCTAGAACTTGTATATAATTAAATGAATAAATATTGACTAAAACTATTTTAAAACTACCAAAAAATGTGCTAATAAGTAAATTCAGAGTTTTGAAGATGTGAGTAGATTTTATCTGCACAAACATGGTAAATGAGCTCTGGGTTCCAAATTCTAGCCATTTAAATTATACCTCCTTACAAGATCAGAGGAATTTAAGGTGCTATTTTCTGCTGCAATCATTCATCTCTGGAGACTTAAAGACCACCATAGTGGTGTTTCACTATTGACAGAAGTTTCTCCAAACAAAGTAACCTTCATCAAAACAGAGGACCAGGAGAGCTGGGCTGGTAGGAGATGGAAAATCATACCACTTTGAGAAAAGCATGGTTCAAGTCTAGAACTGGCTCCAATGAATGGTGTATTTCAAACACTTGGATAAAGCAATCAGTGATAAAGCAATCACTGATGCTACGTGGCTTTGTGTCAGGAAAGGCTTTCATTAAGAAAATTTCTGATGAGCAACAAACTCACCGTGTCTTAAACCATCTCTCTTAAGACAGGATTTTGCTTCTTCTGTGTCCTAATTTTTATCAACAGCGTCACTTTTTCCTTCAGTCTTTAGCTCTTTCCTTTCCTTTTCAATCTGTTACCAAATCCTATAGATCTCTTTCCAATATTTAGACCCGTACCTCACTGCTACAGCTATTATATATATATTTTGCTCACACAGCATGTGGGATCTTTAGTTTCCACTAGGGATCAAACCTATATGCCCTGCAGTGGAAGCAGTGAAGTCTTTTTTTTTTTTCTTTAACATTTAAATAGAAAATTTATTATTTTCATCTTCCAAGTGTTTTCTTTTTCTATCAGGGGAAAAAAAAAAGAATCTTAAGGACAGTTGTCACTTGCTGCCAAATTGAGGGTAGTCTTTCTCCAGTGGTTTAGTCGCTAAGTCGTGTCCGACTCCTGTGACCCCATGACGTCTTAACCACTGGATTGCAAAGGAAGTCCAAGTCCTTACAGCTATTACTGTAATTTTCACCATCACTGCGTACTGAACTATTAATACTACAATGGCATCTTAACTGCTCTCTTTCCTCTCCTCACAATACTGTCTTCTTCGTATCACTCTTAATATTAAAGACACTCCAAAGTCTTCCTATATCCAAGATTAAAGCCTTCATCCCAGTTTTCAAAGTCTATCAATTATTTAATTCCTCATCCCTGCAAAATAATAGCCTATAGAGAGATTGATTTGCCTTTTCCAATAACATTTACTGTGCACATTTCTTCATGATATTCTCTCCTCTAAAACTGCCAAATCTCTACTCAAATGGCAAGTTTCATCTCTTTTATGAAACTTTAATTCCAGGCAACATTATTTATCCTTCAGTTTTAAGAACTGTAGTATGTATTAGCATTTGATTATATTTAACCTAAAATTCTGAGTATTTCCCAAGTTATTCATAACTGGTTCTTGCATCTAAATCTCGTCTTCTCAACAAGAATAAGCAAAAGCCACATAGATGTCTTTTATCAGTAATAAAGTCATTTTATTTTCTATAATTTAGACTGTAATATTTTCATAATAATCTTTCAATATAACTCTTTAATTAAGAAAAAAATGGCTAGGAGATTGAGAATTAACTTCATTATTACTAATGGCTATGCTGAACTTTAAAAAGGGATAGGAGCCGTTCCATTCCTAACAGAGCAAAATACCCTGAATAGTTCCTGATGGATACCATAGTAGTTTTTAAATGTCTTTAAAATATACACATGTACAGTTTCATTATGTCAATTAAGAAAACATACTGGTATAAAATATAGTGACAATAATTACAAATCTGAATCTGAACATAAAGCTTGACTATCAACTGTTCTGTGTGCATGCGTGTTAAGCTGCTTCAGTCATGTCCAACTCTGAGCAACCCCATGACTGCAGTCTACCAGGCTCCTCTGTCCATGGGATTCTCCAGGCAAGAACACTGGAGTGGGTTGCCGTGCCCTCCTTCAGGGGATCTTCCCAACCCAGCATTGAACCCGCGTCTCTTACATCTCCTGCACTGGCAGCCAGGTTCTTTTATCACGAGCGCCACCTGGGAAGCCCCATCAACTGTTCTAATAACTTCTATATTACTTCATATTACTGCCATCTGGTGGTGACATATTTAAAAATCATAGTACTCCAAACCAGAATTTTGAAGATTAAAAAAGACTCAATCTCATACAAATAGGTTCTGAAGACCACTTGAAGTCCTCCTTGACTAACCTATCCATGATGAACTCTCACTAAAATAGCTACTGCATGTGTTAATCTATTTAAATTGTATTATTTCAGGTATATACCTCTGATTTTCTGTAATTGATCAATTTCTGAAATCTTAGGACTACTTTACCTTCTCATGTTGAAATTCCGAACACAGCACTAAAAGTCAGCATTGGCTGAGCACCTACATTTAATCCACAAAGAAACAATATCAGAAGTATCTATGTTTCCCCCATGTTACATGTGTAGAAAAGGTGAATGGTTTAACACTCATTGGTGACCATCTTCTCATTTGAATTCCCCAAAGTACGTTAAGGCAGGATATATCTATAATCAAGCATTTGATTATATGATATTCTTTTGAGGAATTGATCCCTATCCATATTTATGCATTCTCTAGCCATTAAGGTCGTAAATTGCTGCTCTAGGGGCCATTTAAGTCTCAATCTAATACAAATCTCTCCCTTTACTAAATAATAGTACTTTAGGAGACTTGCCCCTACTGAATTTGGCACTTTCATACTTCTCTTTCAAGGCTGTGCATTTCTATTATTAAGACATCTAAACAAGAAATAGCAAGTTAGCGATTAAAGTTACACTCTTAAGAATTCTACAAGTAACCTACTGGACTACCCACAATGTTTCTGATCAGACAGCTTTCAGAGGACGCTCAAGTCACCCCTATAAGTATTTCAATGGCCTCAAACCTCAACTATGCCTTCCTTCTCACGTCCCAGAATTATCTTTAGCAATAAAGAATGGGCGAAATATTAAGAAATCAAATATATGCGAGTCTAATTATGAAAATAATAACAATCTTCCAAGAGGCCAGAGTTGAGCATTCTTAACTGGGAGACAGAATGATTTTCTTTACAAGGCACTACTTGGCTAGTACTTACTTGATCTGTTCAGCTGATCCTCCAGAAGTTGCATTTGTGATGGCCCAAGCAGCTTCTTTCCTTGTCCGAAACTCAGCAGTTTGTAATATACTAATAAGGGCTGGGAAAATGTTGGCATCTATCACAGTCTGCAATTAAAGAAAAAAATTAAAGAAAACAAAATTACAGGAGTTGTAAAAATGTTCATGATGCTACTTATAACTTTTCAGCTAGCTTTACTAACGTTGTCCCTCCCCTGTTAAAGATCCACCAGAAAGAATTAACTACTCATTATCCCAAACTTTTTGGCTACACTTAGTAACACTAACATCCTTCCTAGAGTTTGTGACCTTGTAATCGCCTAGTTTTCTATTCTACATGGGTTCTTTTCTTTTATTGTTCTCTCTTATTCCATTCACAGTAACAAATTTTAAAGGTTCAATTCTCTGTTCCTCAGCCATTCTCCTTTCTTTCATAGCATCCACTCTCACATGTGTGTTCTACAGCTCCAGTCCCCATTTCTCACTGGAATTCCAGTCCAAGGTGGCTGAGAGCTTAGTTTACATCTGCTATCCACCTTAAACATATCATCTGCTCTATCAGGTCTTTTTTCAAACCTCTCTAGTTCACAAAGGCTGTTTTGTATTTATTTATTCATTCTAAATTCAATCAGTCACCAAGTCTCCCTTACATTCTCAATTCAGAACATCCTAAGTCCATCTTTTCCTTTAGCACTGCCACGTTTTCACTCCAAGCCACAACCTCCCACCCAGATTACCAGAATAGCCTTTAGTTAGACAGAGTACTTTTATTCAGTCCCTCTCATATACTTAAGTAGTCTTCCTCAAATTGCTTTCTTCATGTTTCTCCTCAGTTCAAGAACCTAAAATGGGTTATCATTTCCTGTATGAAAAAACTATACAATTGATGGTAGCAGACAATAAACTACAGCTGAAAACATGCTATAAATTGCCATAGCTATAAATCCCAGTCCCTGACAGCCTTCTGGGGGGTGACTAACAATGTTTTCCTGGTCAAGAACTCTTTCTATTATACCACTGAAGGAAATCAGTAAAGTTTCGTGGAAAGATGCTTCATCTTGGTTCTGTCATTTACTGAAGGTATCTGTGAGCAAATCATTTTATTTCTCTGAGCCTCAGTTTCATCTTTAATCAAGAATGTTGGATTAGATGACCTCTACAGTTCTACTCAGCTCAAAGTCTACAGTATATCTGTTCTACTTTGTTGTTTCAGCCTTTCTCATGGTCTATCCTGAAACATCTGGCCCACTACTTGGTCTCTCAGTTGGGTCACTCTCCCACTAAAACAAGAACAAAAATCAAGGGCAGATAACCATTTAGAGAAAACTAGGTCCCCAAAGATTCGTGAAAAACTGAAGCAATCTAACACAAGTCCATTAAAAAATAAATAAATATAAGTCTAAAAAGACTTAACCTCTATAATGCAATAAAAAAAGTAGTAGACTAAATAAGACGGCATTGGAAATCAGTGGTCTCCAAGGCAATAATGGAAAGAAAAAAAAAAGTATACACACACACACACACACACACACTTTAAATGCTGACTGAAAAAACCCTTAAATAATAAAAATATAGAATAAAGATGGGTGGTATGAGATTACCTGGATCTGTGCCCTATTTCCAGCTGTGATATTAGATATTGTCCAACATGCCTCCTTTTTGATAGACTCCTTTGGGCTACTCAGCAAATGCAACAAACTCTGCAGAGCTGAGCAATTCAAAATTACCTGAAGGAAAAGTTTGAAAAGGTTACTTACTGTATTGATCCAAACAGAAGTAAATCTCTAACTCACATACTTTATCTTAGGAAAATAGGCAAAAAAAAAATCTCTCCTTGAAATTTTAGACTTAATTTTACACATGTGAGAAAGTATTCACTGCTAAAAAGAATTCATTTCTAAGATTATCAAAGCAATTTCATTATATATACTCACAACTGCTAAACATAATATATAGCACAATGTGCCTTATTCACTTTACTATGCCTGTAGCATATTAAAATATCTTTCCAGTAAGTGGCCAGAAATTAGTTAAGTGGTCTCAGATTTTTAAGTCTTCTGATGACTCTCTACCTGGTAGTCAACAAATCAATATATACTTAGTTAAGAATACCAGGTGCTTTACAGGATACAAACATTGGAAAATACATGCCCCCAGCTATCAAACAGCTTACAAAGCTGAAGAAAGTAAGAAAAATATAAGTGAACAAGGAAATCTACTCTACCAGAAACTAAAATCATAAAGTTATAAAGTTAAAATAATATGTGACAGGCTCAAGAATCAATCATTAAAGAAGAGAAAAGTGAAAGTCACTCAGCCCTGTCCAACTCTTTGCGACGCCATGGACTATACACTCCATGGAATTCTCTAGGCCAGAATACTGAAGTAGGTAGCCTTTCCCTTCTCCAAGGGATCTTCCCAACCCAGAGATTGAACCCACATTTCCCACACTGTAGGTGGATTCTTTACCAGTTGAGCCACATGGGAAGCCCCTAAAGAAGAGAACAGCATATCTAGTCTAGAAATAAATGCAAGTATTTATAAAGAATTAAGTATATATACTTTTTTCTTCAAGAAAGGATTAACTGACTGGTAGTCTTATTTAATAGATGGTTCTAGTGAAGAACTAAAGAACCTCTTGATAAAGATCAAAGAGAAGAGTGAAAAAACAGGCTTCAAACTCAACATTAAAAAAACTAAGATTATGACATCTGGTCCTATTACTTCATGGTAAATAGATGGGGATAATGTGGAAACTGTCAGATTTCATTTTCTTGGGTTCCAAAATCAATGTGGACAGTGACTGCAGTCACAAAATTAAAAGACACTTACTCCTTGGAAGAACAGCTATGAAAAACCTAGACAACATATTTAAAACCAGAGATATCACTTTGCTGACAAAGGTCCAGATAGTCAAAACCATAGTTTTTCCAGTAGTTATGAATGGATGTGAGAGTTGGACCATAAAGAAGGCTAAGCGCCAAAGAACTGACACTTTGAAACTGTGGTGCTGGAGAAGACTTGAGAGTCCCTTGGACTGCAAAAAGATCAAACCAGTCAATCCTAAAGGAAATCAGTCCTGAATATTCACTGGAAAGTCTGATGCTGAAGGCAAAGCTCCAATACTTTGGCCACGTGATGCGAAGAGCTGACTCACTGGAAAAGACTCTGATGCTGGGAAAGATTGAGGGCAAGAGGAGAAGAGGGTAAAAGAGGATGAGATGGTTGGATGGCAATACTGACTCAACAGACATGAGTTTGAGCAAACTCAGGGAGATAGTAAAGCACAGAAAGCCTGGTGTGCTGCAATTCATGGGGTTGCAAAGAGTTGGACAGGACTTAAGTGACAGACTGAACAACAAGGACAACTAGAATAAGGGGTAACTAGTTGAAAAAAAATTTTAAATCAATTCTTAACCCCAAACAGTTACTAAAATAAATTTGCAATCTATTTAGAGAGTAAATATAAAAAAGAAACCATAAAGCAGAAGAAAATATTAATATAAATTAGCCAGTTAACAGCTGGTTTGGAGGACAGTGAAGGACTTTCCAAGCATTAAAACCAGTAGAAGAAATTATAGGGGAAAAGTTAAAATTTTACCAAATAGAAATTTTTGTATGTCAAGAAATTCATGAAAATTAAAATGCACAGCAATGTGTAAAAGCATTTGCAACAGAAAAGGTTGCTGTCTTTAGTATGTAAATGATAAGAGAAACTACAATTTTAATAGCAAATTACCTCACAAAGAAATGAAAATTAAAATGAAGCCAATTTTGCCTAATTCAGAAAGTAACAAAACTTGTAGTTTAACAAGTACAGTCATTCCAAATAACAGTATAAAAAAGTCACAAAGCAATTTGTTAAATGCTGAAGATGTGGTGTGGAAAATAAGCATGTCAGAAGTTAAAGAATTACTTGAGAAAGAGTAATAAGAAAAAAAAAAAAAGACTTCATGGGACAGGGTGGGAGGAAACACTCTGAAACTCAGATAGGATTTTATAAGCAAAGAAGAGGGAGGACAAAGCATATGGAAGGATTAGAAAATAAAAAATGCTGATAAGCTATCACAAAGCACTGAATTAAGAAAACATCAGTGAAACTATTAGGGAAAGGTTCTGTACCCCCAAAATTAACAGGAGGCTAGAAAGAAGAATGAAACTAAAATACTGCAGTACAAATTCCTAAGTCTTTCAAGGTTCTTTATCTCATAGGCACTAAAGCTCAATGTTTCTAGAAGGAAAATAATGTGAACAGTTATTTTAGAGAAGATTAAGCAGTTATTAGGAAGAATACACCGAGAGGGGTAAATGCGTGGGAAAGCAGGTGGATAAATAAGGTAGGTACAGCAACAACCACCGTACGTGAGAAAACAGGGCCCAAACTAAGGTAATCAGGTGTGGACCTAGAAATAATAAAGGGACTTGCCTGGTGGCGCAGTGGGTAAGAATCCGCCTGCCAATAATGCAGGGGATATGAGTTTGATTCCTGGTTGGGAAGATTCCATATGCCACAAAGGCTGTGCACAACTACTGAGCCCAGGCTCTAGGGTCTGCATGCTGCAACTACTGAAGCCTGCATGTTCTAGGGCCCATGAGCCGCAAGCTACTGAGCCTGTATGTCACAATTACTGAATCCTGCACACCTAGAGCCCGTGCTCCACACAAGAGAAACCACTGCAATGAGAAGCCCTCACACCACAATGAAGAGCAGCCCCTGTGTGCTGCAACTAGGGAAAGACCACACAAAGCAACAAGGTCCAGCACAGCCAAAATTCAATAAAAACGCTAAGAATCCATAAGACCTGCTGACTTGCTATCAAAAAAAAGTATGAGAGATAGAGACACCAAACATGACTGCCAAGTTCCAAGAGTGGGTGAATAAATCGTACCATTAATTGAAGTGGGAAAAATCAAAACTTGGAACTCACTTTGTGGGGGAGAAGATAAAGTGAGACAGGTACTAGAGACATGTTATTGGAACTTGAGAGAGACCAGAACTCTATATAGATTCAGAACTTCATTTATTAGGTAAATATTTGTTGAGTCTCTGTACATTGTGCCTGGGACAATTACAAAAGCACAGAGTGGACAAGACTGACACAGTCCCACCTCTGTAAGCTTACGATCTAGCAGACAGCTATCATACGGTGGGAAGTGCTATGATGGACGAAACAAAGGAGGGAGCACCTAATTTAAGAGTTAGCTTCTCAGAGAAAATCAATAGCAAGCCTTGAAAAATGACAAGACATTAGTGGCAGAGTGCGAGTTTGCGGGAGGGACTGGTCAGACCAGAGATGGGGGATGGAGACATATATTCCATGCTGAGGGAAGCAAGCTCTGTGTAAAATCTCAGAACTCGGGTGTATCACAGCTATTACATAGGAATAAACAAGGCAAAAGCATAGAACATGGCATGGGAAGGGGTAGACAAACTTTTTTTCAATAGCAAATACACTGATATGGTTTTAAGATTCAGAAAATAAAAAGGACTATATAAGTTTTAAGCTTCCTTTCCATTCCTATACCCCAGCTACCCACAGAAACAACCAACGTTATTAGCTTCCTATGTGTGCTTCCTGAGAAATTTTATGCAATTACAAACACACACATATTGTTTCTTTCTCCTCTCCTCTCCATAACTCTTACACAAATAGTAATGTATGCCACACAATAATCTGTGCCTTGTTTTCCTTTTTAAACAACAGAACCTGAAAAACATTCCGTATATTAAAACATGCTTAACAGGTTCTTCATTCTGTTGCACAGCATTTCATTATACAGGTACCAGACTTTAAAGGATCTTAGAACACTATTCAACAACAATCGGGGGCTATAAAAACATTTTAAGAGAGTGACATGATCAAATTTGCATGTTACAAGCATCCTTCTGGTGACATGGGAACAGTACAGTACAAAATGTGTGAACTAAGCACTGCAAGGAATAAGCAGAGATGACCATCATTTGTGACTGATAAGAAAGATAAAAGAAAGGCAGTAATCAAACTAACGTCCAGGTTTTTGGCTTGGGCAACCGCTGGGGTCATTCACCAAGACAGGGACGTAAATAAGCAAAGGGCGAGATACACCAGGAAAAACAACAGTTTCTCTGTGGACAGAATAATTTTAAAGTAAATATTAAGAGCTGGAAGACATCTGAGAACAAAGTTTCCTTAATTTTAGAGAAGAGAAAAATGAAGACATTAAATGTCTTGCTGAAAGTCAGAGCTGGTTAAGAAAGAGCTAAAGCTGAAACCTAATCCCCTACAGAGGATAATCCCATGAAGAGAAATGAACAGGTAAAGGAGCTTGCTAAAGAAAAATAAATGGTCAGTGAGGCAAGAGACCCAAAATACTTCAACAACACAGAAGCCTAGGAAGATAATTTCAAAGATGATGCCAAGGCATCTGAGGGATCAAGAATAAAAACAGCTAGAAGAATCCACCGTGAGTGATGTATCTTGATATAAAAGTTGAATGGAGTAGAGGATAACATTAAGAACTAGGAGTGCAGATCCTCCTCACTCAGGAAACTTACCATGTACAAAATGGAGGAAGCTACCAGGGAAGATGACATGAAGCTGACAGAAAGGATGCTACTGGAAACTTCTGATGCTCACAGGAATCCCTTCAGGTAGAAGTAGTGAGAAATAAATCTAACCAAAAGGATAAGTTGCACTAGTGTGTGTGCGTGTGTGTCTGGGGGGGGGGGGGGGGGGGGTGGCGGGCAGCAGCTCAGTTGTATCAGATTCTTTGTGATCCCAAGGAACCCACCAGGCTCCTCAGGAACCCAAGCAGTAGATCAAGACAGAGATACAGAGAGTGAAGGTATTGAAAGTAGCTACCAAAGCTAACATTTAACAAACATCAATGAAACAAAGTATCAATTCTCCCCAATAATATGGAGTTAAATACTATAATGGAAACATACTAGTGGTGGGGGCAGTGGGGGTGTCAATGTGCTATTTTGGAAGGAAAAAAAGTTACCATTTATTCATACCTGTGTCTGAATATCATCTCCTGTGACAATGTTTCCAACAGCCCGCAAAGCAGGAGAAACCACTTTATAATCATTATGCCTGCAACCATAAAAAGAAAAGATGTATTATATCCAACAGTAACATCTGTAATCCCCTCTCCTTAGAGCCAAAACCCAAAAGATATGTGATAGTATGTTGGACCAGAAAGGTACAAGGAACCCTACCAGGATGAGGAAATGTTTTTGGTGTACCCAAGAAGGACTGTTTTTCCATTTAATATTTTTGGATAAAAGCTACAAATCTGTTCTAAAAACCTTTCCCAAGTATTTCATCACCTAGAGTCCAAGTTTTTCCTCTCATTCTTTAAAACAGGTTTCATTTACTCTTTACTTGGTTTCCATGGTTGCTGAGATAATAGAGAGCAACAGTAACATTTACATAGCACTTTTAAAGTTTTACAATCATTTCATTTTCACAGAAATAAAAACATGTCAACAGTTGAACTACCTTGAAAATGAGTCAGGCTCCATACTTCAAATACTAAACTCCTTCTACTAAACTTCAGCTAACTTAGTGGTCTGAAAACTCCCTCTAAAATCTTCTACATATCTGAAGACAGATATTAAGTTTTGACTTCACGCTAAATAAGTTAATATCCTTTAACTTTCCTTAAATATCTTATTTTCTCTCCCATTTAATGAGATTGATCACTCTTCTCAAAACTATGCCAGTTTCTTCACATTTAAGATCTGATGACCAAAAAGAAATGTTAAAATATATAGTAAAAGTCATTAAAGAGTACAAAAGATTACTTCTGAGATTCTGAATGCTGTACTTCTGACTCCTCCAGCATCACATTGCTTTTAATTCACAAAAGCATTATGCTACTGATCTATACCCAGTCTGTGGCCAGCTATCATCACAGAGTTTTATACTCTATATATTATATTATCTAACCCATTCCATGTGTCATCTTTGGAACAATGTTTCCTTCCATCTACTTTATACTTACTCCAATAAATTTCACATGGCTTGTAATTATACTATTTCCCAATTATGTTATCACTCTAATTTTTTCTTCAATAGTATTTTCTAAAAATTTGATTAATACAGTCTCAAATTAGTTATGCCATCAGTAAATCTTCCACTTCATAAATGAAAGGGATCCAAAGATATATAGCAAATGAAATTCAAAGTCTGACACCAGTCTATAAGCTTTAAAGAGCTTAGACTAACTGAGCCTAGACTACATGAGACAAAAGATAAGTTTGCTATCCAGTGGTTTGTCTCAGAATATTAAGTATGAGCTAGAACTAAATAGTTCAGAGTTTTCCAAATGTTTTTGCTGAAGGGCTGCTCACAGAGGAAGAATAAGAGACTCTTTATAACCCTCAAAACAAAAAAACAAACAGATTTAATGTGAATATAAAGAGTAACAAAGGACAGTAGCCCAAAGCACAATGAATCAGTATAATACATTAATATTTGAGTATCAGCAACTAGAAAACTAGTATGAGAGACAAAAGAACACACACACTTTCTTAAAGATATCTTACATCAACAGCTCCACAAGTCTCCTACATACTCCTGCATCAATGACTGCTTGAATTTTATCATTGGGTCCATCTGACAGATATGAGAGGGCCCAGCAGGCATCAGCCAGTACATCAGTGTCACTGACAAACAGCAACCAGGAAAGCACATTCAGACAAGGGGAAACCTGTAAAGGAAAGGTGACATGATTATGAAATTCAATAAAATAAAAGCAAGTGAGGAGTGGGGATCCAGAAAGCAACCAGGCACACACCTGGTGACTTCTGGGGTGATTAATACTTCTAGAGATGGAGTAATAAGTGGCCAAATGACATTTCCACCTTGCGGTTTACTTTGACAATAGTCAGAGCCCAAGGAAAACAATTTCAAAGAGCGAAGTTTAATATATACCAATTTTCAGGGTGGGATTCCTTGTCAAAACACTCTCTGTGGATCACAGATAAAGCAATTTTCCCAGCTAAAGCTAGGAAATTCTACATTTTAGATACTTTGTTATGAACAAAAAATGCCACATTTTAAGGTTAGTTCAGAGCTTTCTACAGGCAGTGAGATTTATTCCAAATTCAAACAAAAACAAAGACCTAGTTTTCTAGAAACAAAATTCTAACATTTTAGTTTATCAAAAATCATTCTTTCTATTCACATTAACAATAGTTGCTACACTCTTTTAACTGTACTTTTTCTGCCAATTTCCCACATAGTCCTTACCTTTGCAAATTCTGGAGGTGGACTTTTCCCTCTACAGAGATTAGACAAAGCCCATACTGCATTCCGGGTCATAGTCAGGCGGTTCTGCTTTGAAAATAACCTATAAGCATAATGATGCAACTGGTAAATGATATAATGGGCATCAATTCTCTGAAAGCATATGATAAATATTTAACCACTTAATGCTATTGATAGACAGATGTCTTCAAATAGCTCTTCTCCAGAACAATAAAGTTTAATTCTAACACAAAGAGTTCAGATTTTTGGCACTTCTTTTTACACACCTGAGTAACAGAGAGTGCCCCAAGAAATGAGCTGAACAAGTTAGTAAGAAAATATTTGTAATGAAAAGCAACACTAGGAAATCCAAAATGATTTCCAAAGATGCACTCGTTTCTGAGAAACTCCCCATATATTCAATACTCACAAAAAAGAAAGAAACTTACTGCAGAAGAGGGGGAAGAATATTGCAGTCTAAGACATAGTCCCTGCACATGGTACTATCTCCAGCAATGTTGCCAAGAGCCCAGACTGCCTGTGAAAGAATTATTCATTAATGACAGGCTGCAGAAATATGTTCTCATATTTCTTTCAAAAAAGATGCCAACATACTATAAAAACTCTTCACAAAATAATACAGTAGCTAATCAACATATTGTACATGGACATTAACTATTAACACCACTAAGCTCACTCATCAGGGAATCAAATGAAACTGTTATGGGACTGGTAGAAGATCAGTAATATTAAAAATATACATGTGAATATACTCATGGTAGTGAAGTCATTAAAAAGAGGTACCAGTTCTTATATATATTCTTTATCTTAGGGGGTCCTATCCTTAAGTAACATTCCATGCAGCCCTTGGAACATAGCAGAGATCCAAATGGTTTACTCAGCTGATTTAAAATGTATTTTAAGCTTGCTTACAAAAGAAAACAGTGAGCCAAGAAATTAAGAGCAATATAAATGCAAAAAACTTGACTCAATTTTGGCAGGTGGATATACTAGCAATCGACTAATCATTCATGGGTACACACATATGTTAGAACTTACAAATTATACACTTTAACCATATGCAGTTTACTGTAGGTTGATTATACCTTAATAAAGTTGTAGAATAAAATCGTACTCATTTAATTTGTATTTATGAGTTTGACAAAGTTTGTGATAATTAAAAACGCATTTTCTCTAAGTGATTTTCTGCACAAAAGTGACAAAGACTTGCTACTTCAATCAACACCAGAGCATCACCAAAAACAAACTGCTCACATGTCTACAACGTGCATGTGTAAGACTTGAGGAACTTCAGGGCTGGAGGGGAAAACAGTTTTATGTTTCTAGGAGAAATTCTGCCTATATTCACTATGAAACTTCCTATTTAGGTTAAGTTTAGATTTCTGGAACACTCCATGTGAGAACCATGAACTGTCATATCCAAGTGGTAAAACTAAGACTCTTAAATATAAGACTCAGGGAAAAACTGTATTCTTTAACCTGCTTCTTTTTACTTATTTCATCTTTTACCTGTTCCTGGACATCTTCAAACTCTGAGCTGAGCAATTCTATGAAGATAGGCACAGCTCCTGCCTGAATCACAATCCGGGTCTGAAGAGAATTTCCTGAAGCAATATTTGTCAGTACCCAAGCTGATTCAAACTATAAAGATAAAAATAATTTCATTATCTTAGTAGAATAGGTTGTTTACTTACAACAACAAGGTTTTCTTTAAAAAAAAACAAAACAAAACACCTGTTCTCTATGCATGAAGAAAGAATCTGAGATCATTATTTGAACATAATCTATCAGGTAAATATACTAATTTAATAGAAGACTTCCCAAAGAAATAACCTTCATCAGGAATACTGATCAGGTGTCTAAAATTTCAGATCAAGGTAGAGCTGACATGAGACCATAAGAAGAATGAGGGAGTGTTTGGTACCGTACTGTATTTTTCAAAAGGGTTAAGAAAGAACATATGCATTAATTTACTTATTGCACAAGATATCTCTTGAAGGAATCACAATAAACTGTAAATACCTGCTACTTACATGGAGAGGTCTGGGTGAATGGGAAACAAGTACAAGAAGGATAAACACATTAGAGTAAAACCTTTATGTACCTTTTGGCCTTAAACCATGTTTATTATCTAATAAAAAACAAAATTGAATAGTTTCTATAAAATGGGAAAAGTGAAATGGGGAAAGAATACTAGTGTAAAATGTATAAAATAAGGGCAGAGTGAAAAAGGCAGAGGACAATTTAAATGATTAAGTAGACCAAAAGGAGTTAATAGGCATACAACAAACAGAAATGGCAGCTCTAGATTCCAATAAATGAGCAGCCTTCAAACCAAGGAACAGAGGTGCGACTTTTTTAAAAAGAGCATTCCTAAAGGTTAATAAACTGGTAAACAGAAGGTATGAAGGAAATTATAGCCAACAAAAAAAAATCACATTATTAATTGTACACGTCTCTATGGTACCTTGACTCTTTAGCCCAATAAAATGAAATCCAAGAATGAACTCCTATTTAGAGTTCTTAATTAAACTTCAGCTTTATTTCCTTCTCCTGTTCTGTCTCCTATTTAATATTCTTTAATGAAGCATATATGTGGGGACAAAAAAATTCAGAGACATGCCACTTGAATGAGAATCTCAATATAAAAATCATCAAAAAATGGAGCTGTGATTCTTAAGCTTTTGGGTCTACTGAAAGGTAGCTGTCATATAGAAAAATAAATCAATCACTTGGGGTATGGGGAAATGAAAGAAATGGGAAAGCAATCTGCTTAGCACAGTCCAAAGATACATGAATGAATGACAGTAAATTCATAAAAGAAGACACTTAAAGAAGGGGATATTCAAAGAAACCTGTAAGTGTGAAATACAGAAGTGAAATAAAGTGGTCTGATAGACAGTTAGGACACTGATATTACAGCAGCAGGGAGGCCAGACTAGGAACACCACAGTTAAAGGGACTTTTTTTTGCATGATAACTCTTTACTATAATCTCACATGCTAGTAAAGTAATGCTCAAAATTCTCTAAGCCAGGCTTCAGCAATACGTGATCCGTGATGTTCAAGCTGGTTTTAGAAAAGGCAGAGGAACAAGAGATCAAATTGCCAACATCTGCTGGATCATCGAAAAAGCAAGAGAGTTCCAGAAGAACATCTATTTCTGCTTTATTGACTATGACAAAGCCTTTGTGGATCCAAAGACTGTGTGGATCACAATAAACTGTGGAAAATTCTGAAACAGATGGGCATACCAGACCACCTGACCTGCCTCTTGAGAAACCTGTATGCAGGTCAGGAAGCAACAGTTAGAACTGGACATGGACTGGTTCCAAATAAGAAAAGGAGTACATCAAGGCTGTATATTGTCACCCTGCTTATTTAACTTATATGCAGAGTACATCATGAGAAACGCTGGGCTGAAAGAAGCACAAGCTGGAATCAAGATTGCCAGGAAAAATATCAATAACCTCAGATATGCAGATGACACCACCCTTATGGCAGAAAGTGAAGAACTAAAGAGCCTCTTGATGAAAGTGAAAGAGGACAGTGAGTAAGTTGGCTTAAAGCTCAACATTCAGAAAATTAAGACCATGGCATCTGGTCCCATCACTTCATAGCAAACAGATGGGGAAACAAATGGCTGACTTTATTTTGGGGGGCTCCAAAATCACTGCAGATGGTGACTGCAGCCATGAAATTAAAAGACGCTTACTCCTTGGAAGCAAAGTTATGACCAACCTAGACAGCATATTAAAAAGCAGAGACATTACTTTGTCAACAAAGATCCATCTAATCAAGGCTATGGTTTTTCCAGTGGTCATGTATGGATGTGAGAGTTGGACTGTAAAGAAAGCTGAGTGCCAAAGAATTGATGCTTTTGAGCTGTGGTGTTGGAGAAGACTCTTGAGAGTCCCTTGGACTGCAAGGAGATCCAACCAGTCCATTCTAAAGGAGATCAGTCCTGGGTGTTCATTGGAAGGACTGATGTTGAAGCTGAAACTCCAATACTTCAGCCACCTGATGTGAAGAGCTGACTCATTTGAAAAGACCCTGATGCTGGGAAAGATTGAGGGCAGGAGGAGAAGGAGACAATAAAGGATGAGATGATAGATGGCATCACCAACACAACAGACATGGGTTTGGGTGGACTCCAGGAGTTGGTGATGGACAGGGAGGCCTAGCATGCTGCAGTTCATGGGGTCACAAACAGTCGGACATGACTGAGCGACTGAACTGAACTGATAAGTTCAGAAGACTTTTAAACACTGAATATAACAAAATAAACTCATCTTAAATCACCTCTGTAATTAAATTACTACCCAAACCAATGTTCAAGCCCTTTTCAATCTGTCTGAATTGAAACTTGACATTTATACAGGCCTTTATATTTTAAAAGCATTAGTCACATACTCTTAGGTGTTCCTTACAACCACCCAGACAGAGACGCCTAGCTTTTCTAGTTTATGAATGAGGAAACTATCAGCAAAATATCCAATGATCACTAATGATTTGAGTAATGTAAGTCAAAACTATTAAAATAGATTACAGTCTCCTAATCTAGTAGGCTTATGAACCAAGTCAGCTTTCTCTCTGAAACACACCTGTAATAATGACAAAAGCCTTTCAATGGCTTGTAGTTTCAGTATCCAGGGCAAGCAATTTTGATTAATGACATGCCAGATTATTTAGGAAAAGCTAAAAGGAACACAGTTCACCTACAAAGTAGTTTCTTTTGCTTACTAGGAAAATTAACTAGTTTAAGAGAAACATTTGAAGTGAGTACAAAAGCAAACTCTCCTACAAGAAGGAAGGCTCCAAATTCAACAAAGAGTCATCAGCATCTGAGAACAAGTCAAAAATACGAAAATTTGGAGGAAAAGCAACCTGTAAAAAATGAGTAAAATCAGCATAGACAGCAATCTATATCAAAGAGAGAAAAGGTTTGCAGTGAGATTTTGATGCAAAAGAAATGGTAACAACAACCTGAGTAGATAAACAATATATTAAAGAGTTATAAGGGCTTCCCTGGTGGCTCAGTGGTAAAGAATCTGCCTGCAATGCAGGAGATGAGGGTTCAATCCCTGGCTTGAGAAAATCCCCTGAAGGAGGGCATGGCAATCCACTCCAGTATTCTTGCTGGGAAATTCCATGGACAAAGGAGCCTGGCAGGTTACAGTCCATAGGGTCACAGAGAGTCAAGACATGACTGAAGCGACTGATCACAACACACACAGAGAGTTATCAATGAGAAGAAATTAGAATACTGATTGCTCCCAGAATTCAAACTGCTGTTTGATGAGGTTTAGCACCAAAGGTCTCCCAGAGAAAGAATTCTAGATGCCAATGAGGTGAATAAAATGGAGAAGCAAAACAAAGTAGAGTGATAACAACTAGTAAAATGGAGAAAAAGTAAGTAACAGCCAGAACACGAATGGAAGGAAATTGGAAATTAGGACTTTTCAACAAAAGAACGTACCAGAGTTATGTTTATTACTAAGAAGTACGTAACGATTATAACCTGAATCCAAAGAAGAGTCAAAGACTCTCCTAGTGAGAATGGAAATCAGAAAGTAATTTTACCATTACTGGATGGTAATGAATAAGTTACGAATAACCATAATAAGTTATGAATAACCATAACCAGATGGTAATGAATAGAAGGAGATGAATAACCATAACCAGAGAGCCACTGAAAACCAAATCATATTCATGGATTAATGAGGCATTAAAATACACACACAAACACGGAGAAGATTACTGTGATGTTTATCTTGTAAAAACTTACCAAGCTCTGCTTGTGTAATTTTCTATACCAATGTGTATATGTGTGACATCTATGTATGTATGTGAGAGACAGAAACAGAAAGAGAGAGAAAGGGAGGGACAGGCTGAGAATTCCCCATGAGTTAAACTCCTATTAAAGTGTTATAAGAACCAACTTTCTTCTTGTGTTTACATGTATTTAATATGTAAGTATGTTTTTTAAAAACTGGGTGAACTTTGAACTATGTTTCTCTTTCACTGGGTATTACAGTCATTATTTTTTGAGTGGGGTGAATGTTTCAGCCTCAGGTCCCAGACTAGATTCTAACATGAGAGTTGATTCCAAAAACAACTGCATAAAGTTATATAGAAATGGCCAGAAAAGGTAATCTAAGTAAGTAACCATGCAACTTAAAAAAACTCAGCAACATGATGAAATGAAAAAAATTCAAGAAATGGTACCATCAGAAGTAATACCCAAAATAACTATAACCTTTACTCCTCTTTGTTGTTCTAAACTACTATATTCTTAGTGTTCTAAGAATGGCATCATGTCAGGAAACAACCTGTCATGCAGCTGTGATTGCTTACAAATTGTAATTTCACTTATTTTTCACTGTCCAGAAATTTCTAAATAAGCCTACAACTGAAATCTGAAGGGCACACTAAAGACTTGATATGTTCTCTCTTTCCCTTCTCAATCTCTACCTTTCGGTGCCCAGTTCCTTAAATAAGGAAAATGAGAATCCAAAACTGAAGTACTTCTGACCTCCTATCAAGTTTCCCACTCCAGGTTGAAGTACGCCTGGTTCCCTTTCTCCATTTGGATCAGGACTCTGTTGCTGGCCACTTTGCCGGTTCCACTCTGGTTCCTAGCAAATGCCAGGCTCACCTGGAGAGCAAGTGAAAAGAGAGGCTCACATCAGAAAAATAAACCCAGATATCAAACTCTGGAGAGAACAGTGCCTGAGTGATCTGAGCAACCTTTCAAGATAGGTAGAGGGCTCAATGAAGATGGTTTAAACATAGGAGGATGAAGGCTTACTGCAGTTTATCACATTAAGCTTTTAGTGTCAACAAGGAAGGTAGAAATGGGAAAACTAAACAAATTTAACTCAAATTTACAACTTTAAGAGGAATATCTATTTAATGACTGGAACTAGGAGGCAATTTACTTATATTCTAGCTTTTTTTGTAAGCTTCTATATAAGAAGGTTTGGGAATACATCTCAGCACTGCAAAGGACAGTACAAAAATTTTGGACCTGGACTCAAAAATGCAAACAAAGTGGGTCCAGGGAATACACCATGAGGCAAACCAATCTCATGTCAAGGGCTCAAGTATTCTGAGGCCTACATGTTACCAAGCTTGAGAACACTGTTAGTTAAATGGCACAGTCTGCTTCCAAAGTCCTAGATTTCATTCATGATCAACTCATTTGAGGGCAAGTGAGTATTTAGGTAGCACTGCCAAAAGCAGGCATTTTTATCACCTTGGTTTGCAACACCCCATTGGTTTGGGATGAGGAAAGCCAGAAAGACAGTGAAGAGACCCTTCACTAGGATTCACAGTTCTTTGTATATGGAATGAAGGGATTACATTTGTCCAAGGATTTATTAGTGAGTTAAGTTATCATGACTATATATTATTACTCTCTTTCTGGAAGAGAAATGGTAAACATCTCATTCCAAAAGACACACTATTCAGATTTCTAATATGCAGGTAGGAGTATCAGTGACAACTCACATCCTAGTGCTCTCCAAGGAGACAGAGGAAGGAGTACCCTCCAAGCCTCCCAGAGTATACCTAATTATTTGACCACGAAGCCTCTTGGCATATAGTTATTTCCTTCTGCTTTTGGGGTAGTCAAGATTACCCATTAGTCACACTGGAGAAAGAATACTATGTTAAATGTACACAGAAGAAAATCCGAGGATGATGACAGTTTTGTTTTCTCTCTCAGTCTTTGGATTGCTAAGGTGAAAATCATGAGGTGGTCACTTCCAGAGGAATCATTTCTTCATCTTTCAGCTTAATTAATAGTCTGTACAAGGGAGGACTCTGATAATTTTGATACAAGCAAATTTAGAGATTTCTGAAGGCTTTTGTCTTCAGATATGTTAAGATACAAACTCCAGGATTACAAAATCAAAATGATGTAGAATTTACAAGTGTCAGCTAGGAGATGGAATTGTCTGAGAGAATACACTGTGCTCTTTAGGGAGGACTGGAGAGGGTAGGAATGGGGAAAGATCCAATTCTCTGACATATTTCATCTTAGGACTAAATATACCATCTGCCTTTAATGAATGCATTAAGGAACTGGACCTCTTCAACCATCTACTAAAAACTAAGTTCAAGAGTAAATTTAGGATCTCCAAATTACTCTTGCTGTCAGGGATAGGACAGAAACATATTTTCACATGAACAAAATGGTAATTTTCCCTACCTCCCTCTTCCTATAAAGCTTTTCAAATGATAAACTGCAGTAAGGCTCTTCATTTGGTCCCTCTGGTTCTCTTGACAGGTTGCTTAGGGGCTCAGGCTCTAATCTCTGCAGTGTTGGTAGTCTGGATTTCCCTTTTTTCCTGAGAAAGTCCTCTTTCTTTGCTCTCTAGGTGAACCTGATTATTTTCCAGGTGTATGGTGATCCTGGCCTCAGATGGGGACCAGAATTACAATCCAGAAGGCAGCTAGCAAAACAGAATCTTAATTCAAATGAACTTGGGAATTAGTAAGTGTCAAACTGGAGAAGAAAACTGATGGGACACTGAAGTACTCTACCTTTTCTGGATTTCTTGTTTTTCCTCTGGAAGGAACTCATCACCGCAACAAAGAGTAAAAGAAAGAGAAAGATGGGATGGGAAGAAAGGAGAGAAAATATCAAGACAAAGCATCAAGCTTATGAATTATCAATAGTGCTCTGGACAGTAAGGAACCTGGGGAGAGGAGCTATTCCTTATTAAAAACAATACTCCAGTCCTTATTGTAGCCTTAGAGTAAGGCAAAGGTAATACACAAGAGGGTGAAAGTTATCTTTATGATTAACTTGTTATTAGCAAGTATCTACTTGGAAAAATAAGCCATTTTGTAATCTGCATGGTACCTAACTGATGTTTATAGTTGCAGAATCTTTCTAAAGGGCTTGAGCCCCTCAGAAAAGATCCTACAAGTGAGAATTTAGGAATCACACAAATTGTTAAAGAATAACACAGAAATTGATTCAGCTGGTTACTATAAGGAAGTCTAACTACTGAAAAATTACCAGTTTACTTAAGATCTGACTTTATTCAGAAACAATATAGTATTTTTAAATTTCTAGATAACTCCCAAGATGCGAGTCAGTTCATGGTTCTTTTACTCTAAAAATTATCTAACACCAAAGTTGTAGAATTTTCTCTTGGAATTCCTATACAACAGTATTGACAGAGTAAATTAACACAGAAGAAAGCACAGATTCCCAACAAGGCTACGTCCTTGTCAACTCTTTTGGGATGGGTGGGGAAGAGGATTAATTAGAACCAGGTTTGGGAATCAGTGAGTCTCTGATCTAGTCCATGTAACAAAGCCCCGAAAAAGCCAACAAGTATAATCTAAAAATCCTTCAAAACCAAATTTTACAGAGTCCACATTAGGTCCTTACTGGGTCGTCCGCTACTGCAAACAATTCCCTCCCAGCTAAGTATGATCCATAGTCATCATAAAATATAATCTTTTACATGAGTAAAAATGACAAGAATTTTAAACAGTAAAACCAAGGACCTGGATGTTTACAAAGATATGAAAGCAGCTTGCAATGGGTTGTCTAGAACATCACTATCAAAAAATTAATCCTTCAACTAGATTAAAATAAGTAACAAATCTGTATACAAAACATAAGTTTGCAATGGAAATTAAAATATGAGGCAAGAAATGAAAATGGTCCGCACCTGCAGTGTACAATTCTCTTTTCGTTTGAGGAACTCCACAAACCTGGCCACTACTCCTGGTGTGCTGATGACTTCATCAATAGGAGGATTAGGTTCTGTCTCCCCATAAAATAAAAGAAGAAAAACAATCCTTTGATTTCAAGTCAAGGACTTTATAAAGCTCAAACTTACTTCATAATATCCCTCCCTCAATTTTAGCATCTCTTTCATGTTGGAAATCTAAAAAAGAAAAAAAAAATGTAAAATTGAGTTCGGTCACTTTGAAACTAGGGTAACTTAGAAGATTTCAAAATAAGGGAAGCCTTAACATGAAATGATGGGCAGAATTTCTAAAAATTGAAAATCACTGCCTCTATTATTTTAGAAAACTTAGAAAGTAGGGGAAAAACATCAAAAGACAAACACTGTTAAGTCTTTTTTTTTTTTTAAACATAAATTGTCTTAAGAAACTGGATTAGGAGATTCTGTGCTTACAGGATCTAATTTTACAGCTGTAGTGATAAGTAGGGGCCAACAAAAATAAGAATGACTTGCCAAATTCATCTGATTTTCATTTATGACAATAGAGTATCTTATAAACAAAGTCAGTCAACAGAAATATGTTGGGTAAATAGGTAAGAAATGTCCTAAACAATCAGCATTGTAATTTCAGCGAGATCTGACGAAGTTTTTGATGACATTCATGTAGCTCTGCAAGAAAAACGGCAGCTGGATGACAGTACTACTAGGGACTCTCAGCAAAGTCAATGGACTCACTGCAAAGAGATGACTAATGGTTCAATGTTAATTTAGAGCAAGCTCTAATGACATATTCTCTGCCTGGTTCAACATTTTTATCAACCATTCATATAAACACAACAAATAAATTTGATGATTACAATAAAAATGAAGTCATTAATATGTTAGATTACAGAAAGAACATATAGAAAGAACAATAAGCCAAGCTGGCAATGAAACAACAGGGATAAAGCAACATTCAGCTTTTAGAGCCATTTTAAAAATTCACATGGCTACACAGACAAAACCTAAAAACAGTCCATAAAGGAAAGTATTAGGGCATATAGACTGTTGAAAAGACAAAGAAACATTACTATGCCATGGCCATCAAAATAAATGATGCTAGCCTGAAGTACATTATTGGAATATATAGTTTCAAGACAAAGAAGACAATTTCCCACCACACTTTAGAGTAATAAGAATGTAGTAAGTATCATATTCTAATTATCACATTTTAAGAATGGCTGGAAAACCAGAATACAGGCAGTGAAGTAGCACAGTGGTGAAAGGCCTCAGAAAGCCACACTGTCTGAGAAAACCATCTCAGAATGCTAAAAAGAGTTAAGACATTTTTTGAAGGGGACAGGGAGAGGGAGGTATTTTTAACAGGTTGCTGTGCACAAGACAATTATCTTTTGCTATGGTGGTACATTTTAATTCTAGTTATCCTCAAGAGATATATTACTTTATCACTAATGATTCCAAATAACCATAACCTACTACTGGGGGACGGGGAGGAAGGCCAATTATTTTAAGTATTTACTATCAATATTTCCATACGGCTTAGAGTTCCAGAGTTCTTACGTGCCCAGAAGACAAGAAGTATCCTATCTCATCCTACTCTAATTATACAAAAAAAAAAAAAAAGCAGTTATCCTGTCCACTAATAAATCCATACTTAAATCAGCAATAAATTGCTAACATTAAAATCAACAATCACTACTCTTCCAAGTGATACTTTAAGTTTTTCTTAAAAAAGAGTGGAGTTTCTCAGTTTAAATTAACATGAAACGTTGCTACTCTTATCACTTTAAGATCTTTTATACAATACCTCAGATATGAAAATAATGCCATCTTCTGGTACTGGTAAGATCACTCAAATAAAAGAAGAAATTAAAAAACTAGCCATGGCTCATAATATACATATATCTGTAAGCATCCTTTTATTCTGTTGATAGACATACTCCAAATCAGGCCTATCTACATGAGAATAATAGATTATGGCAAAGTAATATTTTGTACATAAATGAAAAATACTTAACATATTCAGAACTCACCTTTTGAAAGCAGTTTTCTGAACTTCTGTGTTGCTGAAAGCTGTTGCTCTGGGCTATTGGAAAATATCATTTCAATCATGTCAGAAGTAATAACACCACCCTGAAATCACAAACAGAAAGCAAATATAATAAAATTTTAACTTAAACTCAAAGGAAAACAAAGATAAATTGTGGCCAACTTACTGAGTTACACAAAGGTAGCATAATCTTTGCATGTATAAATGCGTGAGATGATTAATAATGCGATGAAACCAAAAATCTTTGTCTATTATTAAAAAACTCACAACTGTTGAGAGAGTAACCTTAATAGTAAACACTAAGATAAGGCATTTATTATTCTTCCTCTCCTGCTCATCACATGGCTGGCTGTTCCTTGCATTCAGATTAAATGTTAAGTTCTAAAACAAGGCTTTTCCTGACCTCCAAATCTAAAGCAGCTACTCTATCTCTACCACATCATTCTACTTTAATCCTATGCCCAGCCCTTTCAACTATCATTCTTCTTAGTTACCTGTTAAATGCTTAGGTCCCACCAGTATTCTATAAGCTTCATGAAAGCCAAACACCCTATCTTACCACTCTGATGGCTGGCATACTGTGGATGTGCAACAAATATTTACTGAATGAATACAGAGTAGTCTTGTATAAATCACAGATTCTAGCCACTACCAAATTCAACAGCTGACTCTTAAAGTTTCTATTTTCTTGCTTTATAAAAACCTTTCAGTTTCCCACTAGTCTCTTGCTTTATTAGTGCTTTCCCAAAACCCATCCCCAGCATTATACTTCTCAGGATCACTTGTCACAATGAAATAAAGTTCTTATTATTTCATGAAAGGTAATAATAAGATAAATCCTGAAGAAAACTGCACTAAGTTATAAATGCTAGATGGCTGCTAAGCAATATCTAACACTTAAGAATAAAGGATAAAAATAGTAGAGACCTAATAGATGTTGAGGAGATCAAGAAGAGTTGGAAAGAATAAACAGAAGAACTGTATAAAAAAGATTTTAATGAATCAGATTACTATAGTGGTGTGGTTAGTCACCCAGCGCCAGATATTCTGAAGTGCAAAGTCAAGTGGGCCTTAAGAAGCACTGCTGTTAATAAAGTTAGTGGATGCAATGAAATTCCAGCAGAACTATTCAAATCCCTAAAGGATGATGCCATCAAGGTTTTGCATTCATTATGTCAGCAAGTCTGGAACACCCAGCAGCAGCCACAGGACTGGAAAAGGTCAATCCTCATTCCAGTTCCCAAGAAGGGTAGTGCCAAAGAATGTGCTAACAATCATATGAGTGCTAACCACCGCACTCATCTCCCATGCCAATAAGGTCATGCTTAAAATCTTACATGCTAGGCATCAGCACTGTGCAAACCAAGAACTTCCAGATGTCCAAGCTGGGTTCAGAAAAGGAAGAGGTACTAGAGATCAAATTGCCAACATTTGCTGGATTATAGAGAAAGCAAGGGAATTTCAGAAAAACATCTGTGTTTCCTCGACTATGCTAAAGCCTTGGATGGACTATGTAGATCATGACAAACTGTGAAAAGGTCTTAAGAGAGATGGGAATACCAGATCATCTTACCTGTCTCCTAAAAAACCTGTATGCGGGTCAAGAAGCAATAGTTAGAACCCTATATGGAAAAACTGATTCAACATTGAGAAAGGAGTACAATAGGACTGTCTGCTGTCACCCTATTTATTTAACCTATGTGCTCATGAGAAATGCCAGGCTGGATGAGTTACAAGCTGGAATCAAGATGGGTGGGAGAAACATCGACAACCTCAGATATGCAAATGACACCACGCTAATGGCAGAAAGTGAAGAGGAACTAAAGAGCCTCTTGTTGAGGGTGAAGGAGGAGAGTGAAAGAGCCGGCTTAAGACCAAATATTAAAAAAACTAATATCATGGCATCTGGCCTATTACTACATGGCAAATAGAAGGGGAAAAGGTGGAAACAGTGACTGATTTCCTCTTCTTAGGCTCCAAAATCACTGCAGATGGTGACTGCAGCCATATCAGAAAATGATTACTTCTTGGCAGGAAAGTGATGACAAGCCTAGTCAGTGGGTTGAAAAGCAGAGACACTGCTCTGCTGACAAAGGTCCATATAGTCAAGGCTATGGTCTTCCCAGTGGTCACATACGACTGTGAGAGCTAGACCATAAAGAAGACAGAATGCCAAAGAATCAATGCAATCAAACTGTGGTGCTGCAGAAGACTCCTGAAAGTCCCTTGGACAGCAGGGAGATCAAACCAGTCAATCTTAAGGGAGATCAATCCTGAATATTCACTGGAAGGACTGATGCTAAATCTGAAGCTCCAGTATTTTGGTCATCTGATGTGAACAGATGACTAATTGGAAAAGTCCCTGATGCTGTGAAAGATTGAGGGCAGAAGGAGAAGAGAGCATCAGAGGATGAGATGGCTGGTCAGCATCACTGATGCAATGAACATGAACTTAGGCAAACTCCAGGAGAGGATAAGGGACAGGGAGACCTGGCGTGCTGCAGTCCATGGCGTCACAGAGTCAGACACAATTAGGTGACTGAATAACAACAAGAACAACCCATGGGAGAATGAAGCATTCTGCTCTTAAGAGTCAGAAAAGTAACTACTTTGAAACTTGTAAGTCTGATTCCTGAATAAACAAAAGTACCTACATGATCCTGTTAAGAATATGCTTTCACAAATATCTTTGCTTTCTTCCCTCTCTCATCCCTTTATCATGTAACATATATTGACTTTACATTTACAGTATTTAAATACCGTTAACTTTACATCATAGCAAGTTAAAGGATATCAAAGAGGGAAATAACATCACTCAAGGACTTTTCCCCTTCTGAGGAAAAGGTTAGTAGATCTTCAGCTGCATGAAGGATAGCTGTATCATGTTATGAGGATGTATGATCTTGTCATTGTCTTTATCTGAGACTCAGTTTAAAGAGTTGCATATGAATGCCACAATGACAAGGAGTATTGGGATAGTCAATTTTATGTGTCAACTTGGTTAGGTTGTGGTACCCAGCTGTTTGGACAAACAACAGTCTAAATGTTGCTGTGAAGGTTATTTTTCAGATGTGATTAACATTTTAATCAATACACATTATCCTCCAAAATGTGTGTGGGCCTTATGCAACCAGTTGAAGGGCAAAGATTGAGGTTTCTTAAAAGAAGGAAATCAGTCTCAAACTTTTACCTAAATTTCCAGCCTACTGGCTTACCCTACAAATTTCAGACTTACCAGCTCCAACAATTGCATGAGCCAATTACTGAAAAATCAAATATCAATGGATCAACCAACCTCTCTCTTCCTCTCTCCCAACCCCAAAATTTGTTCCATTAACTCTGTAGAACCCTAATACAGTTCACAAAATACATCATAATCATTTAACATCTACTTGGAAAAAAAAAAAAAGACAGCTCAACTTCCTGAAGAGTCTGTAAGAATTCACCACAAAGTAATAGTGTTGGCAACACGTCTACATAGATTTCAAAGCAATTTAAACTGCTCTAATCCCAAAAGAAAGTTGGTCCATAAAAATTGAAAGAGAAAAAAAATCTGTAAAATACTGTGCATAATATACTATTATTTGTCAAAAAGAGGGGGATTTTTCTCAAAAGGAGTTAAGAATTTAGTAACAGTGGCTGCCAGTGGGGATAGAAATTGGATGAGTAAGGTAGAAGAGAAAGATTTTTCTTTTTTTGAAAATCATGTATATATATGATTTGTTAAAACAT
Organism: Cervus elaphus; assembly: GCF_910594005.1. Lineage (NCBI taxonomy): Eukaryota > Metazoa > Chordata > Mammalia > Artiodactyla > Cervidae > Cervus > Cervus elaphus. Next base: position 51,654,955 of record NC_057833.1, on the reverse strand, counting down.
TATATACAATTGATTAAAATAAACTGAAAACCTAGACAAGTGTTATATCCATATAAATAAAGCATAATTTTTATCTGTTTATGCAACCCTCAAGAAAGTTACAAAATGGGTTATAATAGAAAATTTCAATAGCTGTGATGTAGAACCAATGTTTTAAAACATATGAATATGTCCAATTTTGTACTTGGAATGAGTAACAAATTGGGAATTCCTTTAAAGCATGCCTTGTTATCAACTTTTTTTTTCTTTAACTTTTTAACATTTATTTATTTAAATTGGAGGTAATTACTTTACAATATTGTGGTAGTTTCTGCCATACATTCACATGAATCAACCATGGGGGTACATGTGTTCCCCATCCTCAACCCCCCTCCCACCTCCCTCAGGGTCATCCCAGTGTACCAGTACCCTGTCTCATGCATCGAACCTGGACGGGCAACCTATTCACACATGACAATACACATGTTTCAATGCTATTTGCTCAAATCATCCCACCCTCACCTTCTCCCACAGAGTCCAAAAGTCTTCTTTACATCTGTTGAGTCTTGCTGTCTCACATATAGGGTCACCGTTACCATTTTTCTAAATTCCATATGTGTGCGTTATTATACTGTATTGGTGCTTTTCTTTCTGACTTACTTCGCTCTAGGTTCCAGTTTCATCCACCTCATTAGAACTGATTCAAATGCAAAAATTCAAGAACGCTTCCTGAATCTGCATGTCATCCTTGCACAGGGGCCAAGCTAATCTTCTCTTTATCATTCCAATTTAGTATACGTGCTGCGGAAGCGAGCACTTTAACTTTTTATTTTGTATTGGGGTATGGCTGATTACAAACAATATTGTGACAGTTTCAGGTGAACAGCAAAGCCCTTGTTATCAACTTTTAAGGAATAATTTTATAACTATCTTTTAAAGTTTCAACAGCTGACTTAATCTTCATAATTCAGTTAATTCTGTTAAACTGCATGCTGTTCAAAATATAATAAACATTTAATGAACCATGAGTTTACAGACATAGCTTTTTTTTAAAAATGAAACACCAAGTACTTTCTGTAGCCATCTAACCTATTTTTTTAATTCTTTTCTTGGCTCCACCTCATGGCTTTCAGGATCTGTTTTCCAACCATGGACTGAATGTAGGCCACAGTCATGAAAGCCCAGAATCCTAATCACTAGGCCACCAGGGAACTCCCCTACCTTTTTTTTTTAAACTCCAAAAAAGATCTAAACCTCGTATCTTCATCAGAAAAAAGTAAAAAGCATTTATTTCATTATCCTACTTACTGGTGCCATCTCCATGTTATTAATCTGAGCCTCATGGAAGCCTCCATCTGACATAACTTCTTCTTCTGTTTCTTCTTCTGCTGTAGCAACATTTCTTCTCTTGAATAACTGAAAAATAAAAGACTGTTACTAAACTAAACTAATTCTAACACAAGGTAGTTCAACATTCAAACACTACGCACCCCACTTTTAAAAGGCAATAAAGATGGAGCTTTCTGAAAATCATTTTTAAAATTCTAACATTTGTGCCTCCTTCAACCTTTCTGATGAGGAACTATTTCAGAATTCTCGTCTTATAATCTAATGCAATTAACTACTACAAAATATTACCACCAACACTTGATGAGGTAAAATTTAGCAACAGAGGCCTGACACTACATGACACATTAAAAAAAAAAGTAAAGTTGAAAAAGAAGCAGGGCATGCTTGGTCATTTCACTCCTGAAGTAGCTGATAGGACAGACTTACCAATACATTAGGAAAAATAGGATAAAAATGCTAGGATAACTTAATACCTCCCTCCTAACCCTAATGGATGGTGGATAAAGGTTTCCTAACCTTCCCTATCTGTCCAGCAACCAATGATGACAAATGACGACTGCTTGAACACTACTTTTAAAGCACTTATTAATTTGTGGAGGCAAAGGGAGAATAGTTGTGATTAAAGGAAACCCACTACAGTGCCTTCCATTATATACTAGGAAGTACACTTATTCATCAAGCCATGGTAGAGTAATAACTTATCCTCTCACCCTATATGATTAAAAAAAGCAGACAAAAATCCCTAAAATAATAGTTATCAGACACCAGATTACAGGCAACAGAGGCAGTGATCCTTCAGAAGAAGAGAAACAAGATTAGTCCTATTGCCTCAGATTGCCTGGATGGAGTTTCTAGGATGCAGCACAGTTAGAGTGAACCTAACAGGGTCAAGCAGCCCCCTCAATTGAGGAGACAGCATTCAGAACCAAGGAGGCCAAGACACCTAGAATCTAAAGGCAGGGTATTGAAGACAAAGAAATCACCAAAAAGAAAGAACTCTAAAACCTGTAGAAGGTTCCCCTTAATTAGCTTTGTGCTGACAAGCACAGGTGGTGTGAGGAAACAGCCAAAAGCTAGAAAAGAAACTGCCTTCAAGGAGCATGCAGAACAATTTTATAGGTCACACAGGTTAAGAAATCATTCATGTTTCAGCTGGCTGGAATAGAAAAGTGTAGGGTTCCCTGGTGGCTCAGATGGTAAAGAGCTCACTTGCAATGCTGGAGATCTAAGTTCCATCCTTGGGTTGGGAAGACCTAATATATGGGGCACTGAGTAGAATACCCAGAAGGGTATTGACTCAGCAGTAAGTAAATTAGTCCTAGATTATACATGCAAACTGGTTTCAAGTAACTTAACTATATGCAATGACAAATTCAAAGAATTATACATATTAAAAGAATACAAAAACTCAAACAACAGGAGGTAAAAATTACAATGCTCTGTATTCAATCAATAACTACAAGTACACACAAGAAGTAAGAAAAGACTACCTATGAGGAAAAGAAAAGACGATATCAATCAAAATCACCTAGAAATGAAAAAGATGACAGAACTGGACAAGGAATTAAAATAGTTATAAATATATTCCATGTGCTCAAAAATACAAAAAAGTATAAACATGATGAGAGATTTTTTTAGAAATACATTAAAAAAAAGGAAATCAAACACCTAGATATAAAAAATATAATTTCATGAAAAGTATGTTGGACGTGATTAAGAGCAGATACTGTAGAAGAAAAGATGAGGGAATCTAAGGACATCTCAAAATAAAAGAGATGGAAAAAAAGGCTGAGAAAACATGTACAAAATATAAGTCAGCTGTGTGACATCAAGTACTTACTGTACATGTAACTGGAGCCTCAAGGTGGGGGTAGGGAAATAAATTTGGAAAATCAGTGGCCAAAACTTTTCCAAATCTGTGAAAAATACAAACCCACAAATCCAAAATCTCTAAGAACTCCAGGAAGAAATATGAAGAAAACATGATAGGACATTATATCAAACTGTTTACATTCAGGAATAAAAAAAAAAAAAAACAAAGCAGCCAAAGGTAAAAAGACATTTTACATGCAGGGAAACAAAGGTAAGACCGACAGAAGACTTGCTGCTGGAAACAATGGAAGCCGCTGAGTATGGATCAAACACATTTAAAGTATCAAAAGAGATTCTGGTATAGCCACTACAGAAGTTCCTCAAAAAATGAAAAAAGAATGAAATTTTGCTATTTCCAACAAAGTAGATGAACCTAGAGAGGATTATGCTTAGTGAAATAAGTCAGAAAGAAAGACAATAGATACTCTATGTTACCATTTATATGTAGAATCTAAAGCATAAAAAACAAGTATCAAAGGAAAACAGACTCACAGGTGGAAAAAAAAATTATCTATCCTTCCTATATATATCATATACCAGTGTTAGCTAAGGTCATGAGGTACACTGTATCCCTGGCATTTATGTATCTTGTACCTGGAAGTCTGTACCTTTGGACCACCTTCCTCCAATTCTCCCTGCCCTAATCATCCACATCTGGTACCTACAAGTCTGATCTCTTTTTCTAGGAGTTCAGGTTTTTTGTTTTCAGATTCCACATATAAGTACATGTCTTTCTCTGGCTTATCTCACTCCACACAATGCCTTCAAAGTCTATCCAAAGCTATTTTAAAACTTTAAAATAAGTTTTAAAAAAGACAGAAACTACCAAAACAATCATGATTTATATACCATATACAGGCTGCAGTTGCCTGAAATTGTCAACAAGTTATTCAATGGGAAAAGTTGGCTGTCTACAAGTTTTATCAACTTGCTTGCTTCACAAGCTATTTCTTCTAACTAGAAACATCAAGCAAACCTTCATTCTTTATCATTATAGCTTTAACAAACTTTTTGGCAGCATTATGTTACCTACTCAGAGTGAGTTAGCAAGATTCTGCTTATTTCAAAGTATTTTAATAGTAACTGTAAATTTCATCTTTTTATACATAAAAAAATATAAAACTGGCTCAATCAGAATGACATCAACTAATAAATTTAGAATTTTGTTCTACTGGCATCAAATAAACAAAGGTCATTTATATAATGCCGCCTAAATAACAGATACTAAGTACTAGTCTCCTAAAGGAAAGCTCTAACAGCTCCGCTGTTATCTTCTGTATACTTGGCAGCATCAATTCCTGTACTACCCTCAAATCTAGCTGCACAGCTGGCCGAAGCCTGTGACTTTTCCCGATAGATGACTGAGCAACTGTGGAAAGAGAAACAGAACTTAAATGAATCTGTTTTTTACTGATGTTTACTATTTTACAAATTAGGCATGAAACAAGTACTGCTGTGATAAGAAGCCGCCTAATTTGCTTTACCAGTTCTCCCTACAGAAGATGGCACATATGAAACAACAAAATTAAAATTTTAAATAGAATAATATTCCAGAACCCTATCATAGAAACCTATTAAGGCCCTATTACAGTTCCAGATGTCATACAATGAAGATGACAGAACATCAACTACAACAAAGGTTTTTAGTCAGGTAAATGGGACCATACTTGCCACTGACAGAGCATCTGCCTTCAGGCAACTGAATATGAAAAACTTATTTTGTTTATATAAATTTTACAATGACGTCCAATAACATGAAGTTCCTCTCACCAAGAAGAAAACAGTATAAAATAAATACTGTTATTGGCAGACTGCCATTACATCATCTTCAAATGGCTTTATGCTAAATATAATGTATAGTCTACTGGTTATATTCAGATCTATACTTGTTCTTGTATGCATACATACATGTAATTCATATTTACATGTGAATATAAATATGTAACAGTGCTGTTGTAATTTCTGCAATTTACCCCCAAAATAGAAGCTAAATAACAGCTTATCCAAAGAAAAGGTTCCACTTCAAATAAGACACAGAGATGAATAAAGATGCAACAACAAACCAAAAGAAACTCATCCTTTTATGAATAAGTGGTTGCTTTCAAAAGATGGTAAAGCAGACTGTTAAAAACTTAATTTACTATACTTGGACTTCAAATAATTGGATATTCTAGTGCAGTGTTATGCAAAAGAATAGTGTGTGTTGAATAGCTCACTATAACTGTAAAATATTTATAACAGATTACCTATTTCTCAGGTAAGAAGGGTACCGACTCATTCACCTACCTTATATGGAGCTTTTTATAGTGTGGGGGTCAAATGGTCCTTCCAAACTGAAGTCTTAGCAAAAAAAAAAAAAAACCTAAGTGCTCTACCTTTAAATTTCCTGGCCAAACATGATGGACCATTTGTCCTAAGGATTTTTAGAGAAAGGTAAAATGACGGTGAGTGTCAGATTCTCCTGCAGATGTTCTAAGGTTAAAAATGATCAAAATTCTTGTCCTAAGTGTCATTATGAATGATACAGAATTTAGGGGTAAAAAGACTTACTTCTTGAAATTTTGTTTAAAATACTAGGTAATGAAGAAATATAAAGATACAAAGACAGATACAAAACAAGTACAGCAAACTGTTGACAAGCAATGATCCCAAAGGATGGGTTTATGAGATTCATTATCTATTCTTTATTTCTATACATGTTGATAAATTTTCAAATTAAACTTTAGAAGGAAAAGCAAGGGACCAATTCTCAAATTGGTCACTTGAGAATTCATTAATACACACACAGAATCTTTTTTTTTTCCTCCACGCACAGAATCTTAAAAGAAGTTGTAACTTTAGAAAAATAAAACAAATAGGCCAAAATATTAAATAGTAATTAAATAGCAATTGGGAACATGAGAACCTCATTCTTATATTCTACTTTACATCACCTCCACTCCCATACCCGTAAAATAAGCTGACTTTATAGTTGGGAAGCGGACATATGTATATATATATTAAACATTATTAAAAGTAAGATACAGGAAGGTGAAGTCAGGATTGAAATAGAACATTAAATTCTTTAAGAAAAATTAGTATGGGTAAAGGATTTACCTGCTCTTCTCTTTTCTGTTTACGTAACTGTAGTCCTTCTTCCTCCCTCCTCCTGCGCATCTCATCAGGATTCAGGGACTTATTTTTATAACTTTTCAGGCGAAAGTTCTCTTTTCCTGGAGTAGTCATGATTTCTACAAAAATAAGAGAGGAAACAGAGGATCTTAGCTTACTAGGAGAGCTCTGCTACTTTAATAGTTCACATTTTTAAACAATTCAGTGTCTTTTAGCATATTCACAATTATATACAATCAACACCACAGTCAATTTTTAAACATTTTCACCACCTCAAAAAGCTATTGCTTCTGGATATTTCATATGAATTAAATATGTGTGATCTTCTGTGCCTGGTTTCTTCCACCTAGCATAGTATTTTCAAAGCTCATCCAAGTTGCAGCATATATTAGTATGTATTAGTACTTTATTCCTTTTTGACTGAATAATATCCCATTGTATAGATACACTCCATTATATTTATCCACTCATCAAATGATGGACATCTGGGTTCTTTCCATTTTTTGGCTACTCTGAAAAGTGCTTCCATAAACATTTATGGACAAGTTTTTATGCAGATCTGTTGTCATTTCTCTTGGGTATATATCCATATACTCCATTTAATCATTTCAAGAAGTACCAAACTATTTTTCCAAAGTGGCTGCACCATTTTACATTTACAAAAGCAGTGTACAAGGGTTGCCAGTTTCTCCACATCCTCACCAACACCTGCTAACACAGCTTTTTTTTAAACTGAAAGATAGCTGATTTACAATACTTTGTTAGTTTCAGGTGTATAGCAAAGAATCACAACCTTTGATTCTAGCCATTCTAGTGGGATAGATGTCTTTAAACCTATTTGTTTGCCAATTATACATCCTCCATAAAAATTTCTATTCAGATTCTTTGCCCATTTTTAAATTGGGTTGTCATTTTTACCACTGAGCTGTAAGAATTCTTTTAAGTCCCTGTCAGATATATGACTTGTTAATATTTTCTTCCATTTTATAGGTTGTCAAATTTTCACTTTCTTGATAGTATATTTTTTAATTTTTTAAATTTTATTTTTAGCCGTATCAGATCTTAGTTGCAGCACACAGGCTTCTCTCTATTGGTGGCACAGACTTAGTTGCCCTGCAGCATGTGGGATACCTCAGTTCCCTGATAAGGGACTGAACCTGTGTCTCCTGCAATGGAAGGTAGATTCTTAACCACTGGACCACCAGGGAAGTTCCAATGTTATAATTTGAAGCACAAAAGTTTTTAATGTTCTTAGTGCCATACTTAGCGATTCTTAACCCTCAGTTTCATTCTAAGAGTTTTAGAGTCTTATCTCTTATATTTAGGTTTGTCATCCATTTTGAGTTAAGTATGGCTTGACGTTTAAGGATCCAACTACATTATTTTGCACATAGCTACCAGTTGTTCCAGCACTACTGAAAAATGAAAAACCATTCTTTCTCTTTTGTATAGTCTTGATGCTCTTGTTGAAAATCAGTCAATTACAGATAGTTTTATTTCTCACCTTTCAATTCTATTCCCTTGATCTGTATATGTGCCAATTTCACAAAGCCTTGCTTACCAATTTTTTTTAAAGTAAGTCTTAACATCATGAAGTATGAATCGTCTTTTATTCTTTTTTTTTTTTTAAAGACCATTTTCACTCACCTGGATGGATACACTGTGAGTGTATTCCATGTGACTATTAGAATTCCATGTGACTTTTAGAATCAAGTCTGTCAAGTTCTACAAGAAGTCAGGTGGCATTCCAATAAGAACTGCATGGAATCTGTAAATCAATCTGGAGAGTACTGCCACCTTAATGTTAATCTTCCAACCCATGAAGACAATTTTTTTTTACTTAGATATTTAATGTCTTTCAACAAAGTCTTGTAGTTTTCAGAGTACATCACATTTGTTAAATTTATTAAGTATTTTTATGCTATTGTAGATGGAATTATTTTCTTAATTTACCTTTGAATTATTCATAACAAATCTATATAAATACAATCAATTTTTATATGTTGACTTTTGTATTCCACAACTTTGCAGAACTGAACTTGTTAATGTGAGTATTTTATTAGTGGATTCTTTAGGATTTTTTGCATATGAGACCATGTCATCTGCCAGAGACAGTTTCACTACTTTCATTCCTTTTCTTCTTCTTGCATAACTGCCAAGATCAGAACTTCCAATACAATTTCATATAGAAGTGGAGAGTTGACAATCTTGTCTTACATTCCCGATCTTACGGGAATGTATCCAGTATTTCAACACCAAGTGTGATGTCACCTTCCAAATTTTCACAGATGTTCTTTTTATCATGTGGAGGAAGTTCCTTCTTAATGCATATTCTCATGCTTTTTCTTTTGATCAGTAAAGGGTATTAGAATTTTGTCAAAAAAGTTTTTCTATCTATTGCAAAGACCGTAACTTTTGTTTTTAATTTACTGATACATTATTACATAATTGGTTTGTGAACCTTACATTTCTGGGATAAATGCCACTTGGTCATGCTGTATAAATCCCTTTATGTGTTGCTGACTTTAGTTTGCTAGTATTTTATTGAGAATTTTGTGTTCATATTCATAAGAGATATTGGTCTGTACTCCCCTTATGATGTCCTCACCATCAGGGTAATATTAGCTTTATAAAATATGTTGGGAAGTATTCCTCCTTTCAGTTTTTTGCAAGAGTTGGTGAAGAATTAGTCAATTCTTTAAACGTTTGGTAGAATTCAGAAGGATAGGGCTTTTCTTTGCAGGAGGTTTTATGATTAATCCAATCTCTTCACTTGTTGCAGGTCTACTCAGATTATCTGTTTAAGTCAGTTTTAGTCTTTCCAAAAAAATGTGCCCATTTTATTTAAGCTGTGTGTCCATTTTACCTAAGCTATGAAACTTACTGGAGTAGGAAATGGCAGCCCACTCCAGTATTCTTGCTGGAAAAGTCCATGGACACAGGAGCCTAATGGGGTACAGTCCATGGGGTTGCAAAGAGTCAGACACCAAGCATGCACGAATCCATGTAACACTGGTACACAGCTGTTCATAAGATTCCATTATCATCCTCTTATTTTTAGTTATGTTCCTTCTTTCATCTTTGACTCTAGTAACTTGAGTTTTCTTTCTCAACCTAGCAAAGGTTTCTCAATTTTGTTGGTCCTCTCAAAGAACCAGTTTTTGGTTTCCTTAATTTTCTCTGTTTTTCTATTTTCTAGTTCATTGATTTTTACCTTATTTTTTACTACTTCCATCCTTCTATTTTGCTCTTCTTTTTCCAATGATTTACTAAAGAAGGTTAGGTTATTGATTTGAGATCTTTCCTTTCTTAATCTAGGCATTTATTGCTAGAAATTTCCCTCTAAGCACTGCTTTAGTTGTATCCCCTAAGTTTTCTTAGGTGCTAACTTCACTTTCATTTATCTTAAAAGTATTTCCTGATTTCCCTTTCTATTTCTTCTCTGACCCACTGACTATTTAGGAGTATGTTCCTTAACTTCCACATATTTGTAAGTTCCCCAAATTCCTTTCTGCTTTCATTTCTAATTTCTTTTCACAGCAGTCAGAGAACATCCTTTGTACTATTTCAATCCTCTTAAATGTGTTAGGTTTGTCTTTTGGCCTAGCACGTGGTGTGTCCTAAAATATGTCCCACATGCACTCGAGAAGAATATATATGTTCTGCTGTTGCTAGGTGGTGATGTGTTCTATACATATCTGCTGGGTCTAGTTGGTTATAGTGTTGTTTCCTTTATTTTTTTATTGAAGGATAATTGCTTTACAGAATTTTGTTGTTTTCTGTCAAACTTCAACATGAACCAGCCCTGCTGCTGCTGCTGCTGCTGCTAAGTTGCGTCAGTCGTGTCCAACTCTGTGCGACCCACAGACGGCAGCCCACCAGGCTCCGCCGTCCCTGGGATTTTCCAGGCAAGTGAACCGAAGTGGGCTGCCATTGCCTCTCCAGAATCAGCCATAGGTGTACATATATCCCCTCCCTTTGCAACGGCCCTCCCATCTTTCTCCCCGTCCCACCCTTCTAGGTTGATTCAGAGTTCTTATTTGAGAGTTTCCTGAGCCATACAGCAAACTTCCGTTGACTATCTATTGTCCATATGGTAATGCAAGTCTCCATGTTACTTTTTCCATACATCTCACCCTCTCCACCCCTCTCATGTCCATATATGGTGTTGTTTCTTTTCTGACCTTATGCTAAGTGGTCCATCATTGAAAGTACAGTAATTGAAACCTCCCAACTTTTCTTTTCTGTCAGTTTTTGCTTCATGCATTTTGATGCTATTATTAGGTACATATAATAATTTTGACCTATCTAATGAATTGACCTTTTTATCACCATAAAGTGTCTCTCTTTATCTCCAGTAACATTCTTTGTTTTAAAATCTATTCTTTCTGTTATTAGTATAGCCACTCCAGCTTCTTCCTAGTTGCTACTTATTCATCTTTTTCCATACTTATACGTTTGATGTATCTGTATGTTTAAACTTAAAGTATGTCTCAGGGATTTCCCTAGCAGTTCAGTGGTTAGGACTCCACACTTCCATTGTAGGGAGCATGGGTCCAATCTCCAGCCAGGGAACTAAGATCCCATCTGCCATGATGCAGCCAAAAAATAAAATAAGGTAAATAACATATGTCTCTTATAGAGAGTATATAGTCGGATCCAGTCTGACAATTTCTGCATTTCTAATTAGACTGTTTCATCAATTCATATTTAGTGTTATTACCGATACAGCTGGAGTGATGACTGCTTTTTCATTTCTTATTTTCTGTCACATGTCTTTTGTTCCTTTATTACTCTATCACTGCTTTCTTTTGTAATAAGTAATTTTTAATGAAACACTTAAAAATTTCTATAGTGATTTTTCACTGTACTTTTTTTGTTTTTCCCCCCTAGTAGTTGCTCAAGGGCTTTCCATACACTTTCACTTCTCAGAATCAGCTTCAAACTTAACACTCCCTTAATTCCAAGGAGATATAGAAACATTATGTTATATAATTCTATCCTTTTTCCCATTTTATCATACTGTTGTTATATAATGTTACAAACCCAACAAGAGTTATTATTACTTTATGTTATAAACAACATAAAATAAATAACATCTATGTTATTTCCTTAGCTTAACATAGTTTTGTTCCCACTCACCTACTCTGAGCTGCTATGAGCAGATACATTTCAAATATATTACATTTCTACAGGCCCAAGAATGCATTAGAGTAAGGCCCCACACATGAAGTTTCAAGCTGTGAACATGTATTTTCACATGTCCCACCATGTAAGTTAGTTCACATTCTGGTATACATTGTCACATGCATGCACCCATTATAAGTGGTTGTGCTTTTGTGTATGTACTTCACTGTACTGTACAGTATGTTGCTGTTGTTCAGTCGCTGAGTCATCTCCGACTATGCAACCTCATCAACTGCAGCATGCCAAGCTTCCCTTTCCTTCACTACTTCCTGGAATTTGCTCAAACTCACATCCAATGAGTCAGTGATGCCATCCAAACATCTTGTCCTCTGTCATCCCCTTCTCCTCCTGCCCTCAATCTTTCCCAGCATCAGGGTCTTTAACAAAGAGCTGGCTCAGTCATGTCAGGATGGCCAAGTGGTCTAAGGCGCCAGACTCAAGTTTCTATCTTCTGAAGAGCTGGCTCTTTGCATCAGGTGGCCAAAGTATTAAGAGCTTCAGCATCAGTCTTTCCAATGAACATTAAGGGCTGATTTCCTTAAGGATTTACTAGTCTGCTCTCCCTGTTGTCCAAGAGATTCTCAAGAGTCTTCTCTAGAATCACAATTCAAAAACATCAATTCTTTGGCACTCATTCTTCTTAGTATCTTTATTTCAAGCCCAGAATGTCCAGAAGCAAATGTAAAAGCAGCAGTGGCATAAGCTGGTACTGCTAAGATACTAAGTGTCAAGCAATAATGATAGAAACAAAAGTGAAAATAACTGAGAGAGCAGAGTAAGAAGAGGAAGTAACCTAAGAAGGGAAGAGATTCACAATGCAGAATACTGCAAGGGGATTTTCTTTATTGGAGAAAGCACTGTTAAGTTTTTGAGGCAAGGACCCGAATGTAGAACGGTACATGAAGGTTGCAGCAGCTGTTCAGAAAGCAATCCAGTGATACCGTGTCACCTATGACAAGAAGAACAGAGCTACTACCCAGACATGACTGGATCATTTTTTTAAGAAGGTAGATTGAACTGAACCCAGCAAGGAACCAGAACCTATGCCATCAATGTCAGGTGTGAGTAAAATTGCAGCATGCCTTCCGTCTCCTACTGCTGATGATCCTTCAGCTCTACCATCATCTCCCACCTCCTCTCCTTACTCTAGTCAGCAACTCTTCTTGCCTGTTCCCTAATGCCAGCCCCTGTATGCCAGATGTTGTACTTTACTATTGTACTTTTCAAGGTACTGAAGATTAAAAATGTTCATTTTTTATTTTTCATGTATTATGTTTATGAGAAGTATTATAAACTTATTACAGTATAGTACTGTTGATATAATGATGGTTGTGTTAATTGGGTACCTAGACTAACTTTGTTGGACTTATGAACAAATTGGACTTATGAATATGCTCTCAAAACAGAACTCATTTGTATGTAGGGGATTTACTGAACACACATTATTTTACACACCTGCTTTTTAAATCAGTTTTAAGAAAAAGGCAGGAAAGATGTGCTTTTACACTTTCAAAATTACATAATTACCTTTACTGGTGCTCTTGTGTTCATGCAGACTGAAATTACCACCTACAATCACTTGCTTTCAGCCTAAAGAACGTCCCGTAGCCATCTTGCAAGGCAAGTGTGTTAGTAGTAAAGTCTCTCAGAAGGTGTGTCTGGGAAGTATCATACATTCATTTTTAAAAGACAGCTTTGCTGGATATAAAAAAATTGGGGTTAATAGTATTTGTCTCTGAGTACATGGAATATATTACTCTATCAACTTCTGGACTTTGTTTCTGATGAGAAGTCAGCTTTTTTTTTTTTTTTTAAATCAGGGTTCTTCTAAGTAAATAATTGGCTGTTTTCCTCTCCTTTTCTTATTTTCAACAGTCACACTGACAGGTCCATTTGAAGATTTTCTTACATTGATCCTACTTGAAGTTCTTTGGGCTCTTTGAATGTATATGTAGGTCACTCTTTTTCTATAAATTTGAGATGTTTTCAACCATTATCTCCATGAATACTTTTCCACTTTTTTTTCTCCCCTTTTCTTCTGGCCCTCTCATTATATATACTGTGGTGCAGTTAATGATGCCCTATATTCCTCTGAGGTTCTTCAATTTTACCCATTTTTTCCCTCTCCTTTCCTTGGATTTCTACAGATCTATTCCCAGTTCACTAATTCTTCCTTTCCACCAGTTCAAATCTTACTATTGAGCCCCCTAATTTTTCATTAGTTACAGTACTTTTCAACTCCAGAATTTCCACTTGGTTCTTCTTCAGAATTTCTGTCCCTTGATTGCTAGTATCTACTTGACATGGGTTGTCATCATATTTGACTTCTTTGATGAAGGTTTCCTTTGATTCTTTGAATATATTTATAATGATTACTTCAAAGTCTATTCCTATTAAATCCAACATCTTTGCTCACAGGCAGTTTCTATTGTCTGCTCTTCCCAGTGTATCAGTCATATTTTCCTGGGTTTTGTTTTTGTTTGCATATATTTTACCTTTTTATTGGTTCACTTTCTTTCTATAGTTTCTTTTGGAGAAGGAAAGGGCAACCCACTCCAGTGTTCTTGCCTGGAGAATCCCATGGATGGAGGGGCCTGGTCAGCTGCAGTCTATGGGGCTGTAAAGAGTTGGACACGACTAAGCAACTAACGCACACACAACCATCTTATAAAATACTATGTGGCAACTCTGTGTACACTCCTCCATCTATGAGGTTTTGTATTTTTATTTGCTTACTTGTTTACTAATTTGCTGTTTTATTTTAAAGAAGTCCACTTTCCCACCACACACACCCAGCCACTTGGAGTGTTAAGCCTCTGATGTTGAGCCTCAGCAGGGAAATAGCCTAGATATGCCCAAAGTCATTGTGATCTAACAGTAATTGTCAGGACTCTAACCTCCATTAACTGCCAGCTGAGATCAGTCCTGGGTGTTCACTGGAAGGACTGATGTTGAAGCTGAAACTCCAATACTTTGGCCACCTGACACAAAGAGCTGACTCATTTGAAAAGACCCTGACGCTAGGAAAGATTGAGGGCAGGAGGAGAAGGGGATGACAGAGGATAAAATGGTTGCATGGCATCACTGACTCAATGGACATGGATTTGGGTGGACTCCGGGAGCTGGTGATGGACAGGGAGGCCTGGCGTGCTGCGGTTCATGGGGTCGCAAAGAGTCAGACACAACTGAGCGACTGAACTGAACTGAATTGCCAGCTGATCACTCTACTGTTTTAAACAACAGCTTCATGTACATATTGTGCTACAGAGGAATCCAATCAGATTCAGGTTCCTTTGAAGGAGCAGTTTCAAGTCAGTGTTTGACATTCACTGCCCCCAGAAAGGCTCCTTCCAGCTGTCTCTTATCCCAGTTCTTGCTGGCAAACTCAATGGCCTGCAGTTTAGTTTGTATTTTCTTGAATCTACAAACCTCCCAACTGCCTTTGGGAGGCAGTTTTCACAAACAATCTCCACTGTTTGTGAAAGTACTCTTAGGTTTGAACCTCTCCAACTCTACTGCAAATGAAGTCAGTTCCTTGAGGCAGAGATTAGGAGCTATGTTTTATGACCTGCTTCTCTCCTCTCAGTTCAGTTCAGTTCAGTCGTTCAGTCATATCCGACTCTTTGCAACCCTATGGACTGCAGCACACCAGGCCTCCCTGTCCATCACCAATTCCCGGAGTTTACTCAAACTCATGTCCATTAAGTTGGTGATGCCATTCAACTATCTCATCCTCTGTGGTCCCCTTCTCCTCCAACCTACCCCCAAGCAAAATCTCTGAATCGAGACTCTCAAGATGAGGGTGTGGACAACAGCACATTTTTCGGAGTGACACCCATTTAGTAACCGAGTATTCAGTGGGAGACAGGCAGCAAACGGAGATCATCTCTCCTGACATAGAGCTACCACCTTACAACCTAGGGAAAAGGTAATCTATTCCCTATCAGCTCTGTTACCAAGGTAACCCTTTACTCCACAAGTGGGGGCTGGACAGAAGGTAGCCCCCTACTTCTGCAACACATTTGCGCAGAACTTAGCCTCAACAGCAGGCATCTGGGGGTAGGATGAGAAATCCTGGTGTCCTGCTTCTCCTAGGAAGAAAACATTCCTTCTGGCAGAAGTTCCGCATTTACTGCATGCCCTAGGACTATTTCCAAATCTCTAAGAAGTTGCTTTTTAATAGTTTTCCTCTGTTGTACTAGTGAGCAGGTCTGCAGAGCTCTTATGCTATCAGACTTAAAAGTCAAAGAAAGTTATTTTTAAGATGATTTTGATGCAAGCCTGATTTGAAAATCACTGACTGATAGCGTGCTATGTCACATCACCTATTTTACTTGAATCTCTTTAAAAACAAAAATACCTACAGGGCAAAAATTATTATTCTCATCCTTTATAGGGAAGGATTCAGGAGGCTTAAGGTCAAATAAGGTCATAAGGCAGAGAAGGCAATGGCACCCCACTCCAGTACTCTTGCCTGGAAAAACCCATGGACAGAGGAGACTGGTAGGCTGCAGTCCATCGGGTCGCTACAAGTCAAACACAACTGAGTGACTTCACTTTCACTTTTCACTTTCACACATTGGAGAAGGAAATGGCAACCCACTCCAGTGTTCTTGCCTGGAGAATCCCAGAGACAGGGGAGCCTGGTGGGCTGCCGTCTATGGGGTCGCACAGGGTCGGACACAACTGAAGTGACTTAGCAAGCAAGCAAGCAAGGTCATAAGGATGGGGCCTTAATCCAATAAGGTGGGTGTTCTTACCAGAACAAGATACCCCAGAGACCTCTACCTACAACCAATGCCCTGTGCTCAGACAAGAAGTTATGTGAGAAGAGACAGAAGGTGACCATCTGCAAGTCAGGAAGAGAGGCCTTACCAAAAGCCAACCCTGTTGGAACCTTGACCTTAGACGTGTAGCCTCCAGGACTGTGAGAAAATGAATTTCTGTTGTTTAAATCACCCAATCTGTGGTACTTTTTTATGGCAGCCCAAGCAGACTTAACACATATACCCACTGGTATTTTGTCAGATTGGACTGAAAGACTGGTGCAATGCAGATGAGAATTTGCAAATAATTCTGAAGGAATCATAATTAATGGTGCTGAGAAAGGACATAGAGAACAGTTGGATTCCTAAAGTAAGTAGCATTTTGGTTCTGAACTATCACAGGACAGCATAATATCAACAGTGCTGCAATGATATCCCAATTAGAAAATCAGAAGTTTCAGGTTAAAGATATAGTAGTACAGAAACAGGGCAAGACCCAGATAAAGTTTACAACCAAAATCAATTAGATTTAAATAACTAGAAGCTTAGATTCAACATGGAGCTGGAAGGGCAAGCAATTAAGGAAAGGCAAAGTTGGGAATACAGCATACACATACAGAGAGACAATAAACAATAACATAAATGGAGCAGAAGGTACACTGAACAACTGGGGAAAGTGGATGAAAGGTAAACAGGTGGGCTTTGTACATTTCATCTATAAGATTTAAATTATTTAAAAAAAAATTTTTTTTATTTTTTAAATTATTTCAAAAAATTTTAAACTAGAAAAACGCTAAAGAGGAAAGAAATAGTCACACAAAACTTAATTATTCACTTGCTTTTTATTAAAGTGACATAAGAAGCAAGTCCAGAGAAGAAGTCTGGCACTGAAGCCCTATTTTCAAATTTACTTCTAAGCACCAAGATGTAGGGAAGATACTAAAATTCTGTGAATCTTGGTTTCCTTATTAGCACTATGGAGACCATACTTTATAAGGTGAAGAGAAGTAACATATGAAAGCATACTTCCACTGTCCGGCCCATATATAGATCACACCTGATATTTGTGTAATGAAGAAATGGCTATAAATAGCTCTAAAGTTTCAAAAAAAGATCTCATCTGACTAAACTGATCAGGGGTGGCTTCATAGAAAAGATGGTGTTTCAGGAAGGTTGTGAGGCATAGACAGGACTACAGGGGCTAAAAGAGAAAGGCCCACAAAACAGAAGAGAGTACAAAATAAAGGCAGAGACCTTAGAAAGAACAACTGATGAGAACAGTAGTAAGTCATGTTTGGTTAGAGCAACTGTTCTTTAAAAGAAGTAAGTACACATAAGAAATGCAAAGGCCTCTTGGTTTTTTGTTACTTCTTTGGTTAAATTTTGGTATCCAAGAACTCACAAATGACTCCAACTTTCTAATAATTTCTACCATTCATATAATGCACCTGTGTCTTTGAATTTCAAAGCATTAAAAAAAAAAAAAAGAAAGAAAGAAATCCAAACACTATGGGAGGATATAAAAAGAAAAATGAAAGTGTACCTCCCTCACTGTTTCTAAAGGTAGCCACTATCAAGTTTTCCATATATCTTTTCAAGAATTGGTTATACAAACACATACATATCCTTTCAGTTATTACTGTATACTGACAGAGCAATTCTATATGCAGTTTTGCATTCTGCTTCAACTTTCAACTTTCCAAACCAACACCTAGAGAGCTATATCATTTTTAACAACATAGTAATTTTTATAGCATAATAACTAGACCAGACACATCACTGACAATTAAGCTTGACTTCAACTTTCTTTTGGGGCTTCCCTGGTAGCTCAGTTGGTAAAGAATCCACCTGCAATGCAGGAGACTCCGGTTAGATTTCTGGGTTGGGAAGATCTGCTGATGAAGGGATAGGCTACCCACTCCAGTATTCTTGGGCTTCCCTTGTGGCTCAGCCGGTAAAGAATCCACCTGCAATGTGGGAGTAGACCTGGGTTCAATCCCAGATTGGGAAGATCCCCTGGAGAAGGGAACAGCTACCCACTCCAGTATTCTGGCCTGGAGAATTCCAGACTGTATAGTCCATAGGGTTGCAAAAAGTAGAAAACAACTGTGAGCAACTTTCACTTCACTTCAATTTTCTATTACAAACAATGCTGTAACCAATATTCTCTCTCAAGTATTTGTACTTATTTTGCAATTATATCCATAAATGAAATAAAAACAATGAATCTCAAGGTCAAAAATATGTTCATTTAAAATTTTAATACTGTCAAAGTTCCCTCTAAAATACTGCACCAATGTACCAGTGAGTGAGTGCAACAGTTCCCCACCATCATCATTAACCCAAGGCTGATTCAAAATTTTCCACATCTAACAGTATAACATGTGAAAAAAAAATGTTTTTCATGAACACTATTTCCATAATACGCTCAGTTATATGCTTTTTTCACTTTCACTCGCAAGTTTTTCAGAGGTATGGTGATAACATGGCATCATCAGTCTGGTGCTAATGGAATGTTTGTTGTATATGCTTATGTTTTAAAATGTAATTTTTATTTCTAAAACAATAAATATTAACAGATACACAATAATATAAAAGCTTTTCAGGAAAAAAAAAAAAAGGTTTTCAGGATCCACGGTATGTGTAAATTTGAGACCACAATATTGAGAACCTTTGGTTCAGATAATCTTCTCTGTCTTAAGAAGAGAAAAAAAAATCCTGTGATATTCAGACAGCATTCAATTCATAGATTAAGGAACATATTTACAATACTATATCTCTTTGGTCAGAAATTATGTATTTCCACTTATCTCTTTTGTTACAACGATAAATGTAATGTTTCCTTCCATTATATTCTAACTGGTCACTGTTTGTTTATAGGAAAATTACTCATTACCATATGTTAATTTTTTAAAGCCAGCCACTGAATTAAATCAGCTACTGAATTCTGTTTCTGATACTTTCAGCTGACATTCTTGACACTGGTTTTTTGTTTTATTTAAAGCTCATGTTTATTGGGGTATAATTTACATACAAACTGTGGAAAATTCTTAAAGAGATGGGAATACCAGACCACCTTACCTGCCTCCTGAGAAACCTGTATGCAGGTCAAGAAGCAACAGTTTGAATAGGACATGGAAAGGAGTACATCAAGGCTGTATTTTTTATTTATTTAACTTATATGCAGGGTACATCAAGCAAAATGCTGGGCTGGATGAAACACAAGCTGAAATCAAGACTGCAGGGAGCAACATCAATAACCTCAGATATGCAGCTGCTGCTGCTAAGTTACTTCAGTCGTGTCCGACTCTGTGCGACCCCATAGACGGCAGTCCACCAGGCTCCCCCGTCCCAGGGATTCTCCAGGCAAGAATACTGGAGTGGGTTGCCATTTCCTTCTCCAATGCATGAAAGTGAAAAGTAAAAGTGAAGTCGCTCAGTCGTGTCCGACTCCTAGCGACCCCATGGACTGCAGCCTACCAGGCTCCTCTGTCCATGGGGTTTTCCAGGCAAGAGTACTGGAGTGGGTTGCCATTGCCTTCTCCTGATATGCAGATGATACTACCCTTATGACAGAAAGTGAAGAAGACTAAAGAGCCTCTTGATGAAGGTGAAAGAGGAGAGTGAAAAAGCTGGCTTAAAACTCAACATTCAAAAATCTAAGATCATGGCATCGGGTCCCCTCACTTCATGGTATGTAGATGGGGAAAACAATGGAAACAGTGAAAGACTTTATTTTCTTGGGGCTCCAAAATAACTGCAAATGGTGACTGCAGCCATGAAATTAAAACACGCTTGCTCCTTGGAAGGAAAGCTATGACAAACCTAGACAGCATATTAAAAAGCAGAGACATTATTTTGCCCACAAAGGTCCATATAGTCAAAGCTATGGTTTTTCCAGTAGTCATGTATGGATATGAGAGTTGGACTGTAAAGGCTGAGCATAGAAGAATTGATGTTTTCAAACTGTGGTAGTGGAGAAGACTCTTGAGTCTCAATGGATGCTGAGTTTGAGCAAACTCCTAGAGACAGTGAAGGACAGGGAAGCCTGGCATGCTGCAGTCCATGGAGTCATAGAGTCAGCCACGACTGAGTGGCTGAACAACAGCAACAAAATTTACCTACAGTAACACTTGCCATTTAAGTAAACATGTCTATGAAGATGAAGAACATTTTTCGCACCTACGAAAACTTCAGTCAGGTCCCTTAGTAATAAATCCACTTGCCCCAATCCCAGGCAAACTGTCCCTATAATTTTCATTTTTCAGAATGTCAAATAAATGGAGTCATACAATATGCAGCATTTTGCATGTGGCCTCATCCACTCAGTATTAACTAATCTGAGCTGCCTTCATATTGTTGTATCTATTACTAACTGATTCATTTTACTGCTGAATTATATTCCACTGTATTCTGCAATTTGCTTATCTATTCACCAGTGACGGACATCTAGATTGCAGTTTGAGATGATGATGAATAAGCTACTATAAACATTCATATATGGGTTTTGTTTAGATAAATGATTTTCATCGTACTTGGTAAAACCTAAGAGTGAGACTGCTGGGTAATACAGATCCACTGGAGAAGGAAATGGCAACCCACTCCAGCATTCTTGCCTGGAAAATCCCATGGACAGGAGCCTGGCAGGCTACAGTCCGTGGGGTTC
Source organism: Cervus elaphus (assembly GCF_910594005.1). Lineage (NCBI taxonomy): Eukaryota > Metazoa > Chordata > Mammalia > Artiodactyla > Cervidae > Cervus > Cervus elaphus. Next base: position 51,634,024 of record NC_057833.1, on the reverse strand, counting down.
CAATAGCCAGACATGACTTAGCGATTAAACCACCACCATGGTTAAGTATATATTTAACTTGACAAGAAACTGTCAAACTGCTTTCTACAGTGGCTATATCATGCATTTCTATCAGCAATTTATGATAGCTCCAGTTGTGTCATAGTAGAGATAGTTAAAAAAAATCACATGTAAGTACCACCCATCCATATCTATTTCACTAAAGTTAAACCCTGAATGTGTGTTGAATTAGATCAAATGTCTTTTAGGCAGTTATTAAAATGGTCATTGTTTATCTCCTCTGACACATTAAATATGGTGAGATATTAATACATTTCTTAACAATGATTTTTGACTCTTGGAATAAACACATTTGGTCACTGTGTGTTGTTCTTTATAATTATTAGTTTTCTTAAAAATGTTTAAATCAGTATCCATACATGAGATTGATTATTTAATAAAGTACCCTTCTCCCTCTTTGGGTGGATATTGTATTCACCACATGATTCCAGTTTTATGACATTCTGGAAGAGGCAAAACTGGAGAGTTAAAAGATCAGCGGTTGCCAGGTTTAAGGGATGAACAGCAGAGTACAAGAGGATTTTGGAGGCAGTGAATCTATTCTGTTGGCTACTATAACAGCTGATATATGTCATTTTACATTTGTTAAAATCCACAGAGTGTACAACTCCAAAAATGAACCTAAAGGTAGCCTACTGGCTTTGGGTAATAATGATGCGTCAATGTTCACTGGATTATAACAAATGTACCATTCTGGTGAAAATGTAAGTGGTGAGGGACACTGTGTTTATATGGGGTAGGTAATAGATGGGAACTCAGTAGTTTCCATTCAATTCTGTTGGGAACCTAAAATTGCTCTAATAATCAACATTTTTTAAAAAATCAAGGATTTCTTCACAAATGAAATAAACGAGACAGAGTTCTCTCTGAGCAAGGGAATGAGGAGACTATATTTGCCTCGTGGGAGGTTTTTTAAAAAACAGACACAACTGTCCTTTCAAATATTTGAAGTAATAGGTCTGACACATACCTGGTCTCTAGTGTTGGTTTTTTCTTTCAAAAATTACCAAGCGTATTCTGATATGCATCTGCATGCAACTGAAAATCTCGATAGTGGCAGCAAAAGTTTTACTGGAAACTAATGCAAAATATTGTCACCTTGCTTATTTAACTTATATGCAGAGTACATCATGAGAAAGGCTGGGCTGGAAGAAGCACACGCTGGAATCAAGATTGCCAGGAGAAATATCAATAACTTCAGAGATGCAGATGACACCACCCTTATGGCAGAAAGTGAAGAGGAACTAAAAAGCCTCTTGATGAAAGTGAAAAAGGAAAGTGAAAAAGTTGGCTTAAAGCTCAACATTCAGAAAACTAAGATCATGCCATCTGGTCCCATCACTTCATGGGAAATAGATGGGGAAACAGTGGAAGCAGTGTCAGACTTTATTTTTCGGGACTCCAAAATCACTGCAGATGGTGACTGCAGCCATGAAATTAAAAGACGCTTACTCCTTGGAAGGAAAGTTATGAGCAACCTAGATAGCATATTAAAAAGCAGAGACATTACTTTGCAAACAAAGGTCTGTCTAGTCAAGGCTATGGTTTTTCCAGTGGACATGTATGGATGTGAGAGTTGGACTGTGAAGAAAGCTGAGCGCCGAAAAATTGATGCTTTTGAACTGTGGTGTTGGAGAAGACTCTTCAGAGTCCCGTGGACTGCAAGGAGATCCAACCAGTCCATCCTAAAGGAGATCAGTCCTGGGTGTTCATTGGAAGGACTGATGTTGAAGATAAAATTCCAATACTTCAGCCACCTGATGCGAAGAGTTGACTCACTGGAAAAGACCCTGATGCTGGAAGGGATTGGGGGCAGGAGGAGAAGGGACGACAGAGGATGAGAGATGGCTGGATGGCATCACCGGCTTGATGGACATGAGTTTGAGTAAGCTCTGGGAGTTGGTGATGGACAGGGAGGCCTGGCATGCTGAGATTCATGGGGTCACAAAGAGTTGGACACGGCTGAGCAACTGAACTGAACTGAACTGAATGCAAAGTAATTTTGTCTCCCTTGTGGCTCAGGGGGTAAAGAATTTGCCTGCAATGTAGGAGATCAGGGTTCAATCCCTGGGTCAGGAAGATCCACTGGAGAAGGGAATGGCAACCCACTCCAGTATTCCTGCTTGGAAAATCCCATGGACAGAGGAACCTGGCGGGCTACCGTCCATGGGGTCTCAAAGAATCAGACACAACTTAGCGACTAACACTCTTTTCATTTCAATGCAAAATACAACTGAAATGTAGGCTGCAGCTGGATTGAAGAGACCTCAGATAACAAATAAATGAAATAAAATCTATAGCGATTTATAATAAAATGAACATGTAAAAGAATGAGAAAATTATCTTTATACTAAGCAAACATCTTTAGGATATTATCACCTAAGTGATTAAATTAAAAATTTAAGTTATTGTCAATAACTTTGCACTGTCTCAGGAACCAGAAGCCTTTAAAATTAAAGCCATTATGCCCAATTTTCCTTGTTTTCTAAGAAAATAAAGCCCCAAAAGCAATAAAGTTAAAAACAAGATACAAAACTGGTAGTAAAATAGAAATGTACTCTTCCAAAATGAAATCTCCCAATTTCCCCTTCATGTCTATTTAGTTAATATAATCAAATTTTGCCTATTATTCCATCCAAAAGTGTTTGATTTTATCTATTCCTATCTATTCTCACTGCCACCAGTCTGATCTAGGTGCCTATCATACAGCTAAATAACTTTATAGTTGTTCAGTTGCTATTCTTTACAGCTAGATAACTGCAACAGCTCTAAACCACCCTTCCTTTACCTCAGACTCTTTGCTTTTTAATTCATCCTTCATACAGCTCTCAGTTTAATCTTAACACTTTGTCACTGCGTAATTTTAATGTCTAAGGACCTAGAATGAGTTTTTAGCACTTCTTAGATCAAATCTGAACTTCTTTGTCCTACAAGTTCCTTCGGCCTTGATTCATTCAATACTCTTCCCACTCTTCATCACCAATCTACATTTTTATTATATTGGTATACACTATATTCAGTATGCTGAGTCAATCCAAGCAGTCAATAAATCCCAAACACACATGCTAACCACTGTAAATATTTAACATTCACAATATTCTTTGTGCAACACTAAAAAATGTTAGTATATTTAATTCCATTGTATAAATAAAGCATAATTTTATAAGAAAACGTGACATGTACTTAATATTAAAAAACCAAAACTATAAGAAAGTATGACTACAAAATAAGCAAGTTACAGACTTATAAATTTAACCATAAATGAATTTTAAGTATAAAAAATTTTCAGTTCATTGGTGAATATTTTTTGAATATATTTTTTCATTAGAGAATGGAGAGGTGTGAGTTTGCATTCCAGAGTATATGCTCTCCCATTTGTAAATATTTATTATTCATTTGTTGTCAGCCTCTGCTCAAGTGGGTTTCCCTTGTGGCTCAATTGGTAAAGAATCTGCCTGCAATGCTGGAGACCTGGGTCCAATCCCTGGGTTGGGAAGACCCCCTGGAGAAGGGAAAGGCTACCCACTCCAGTATTCTGGCCTGGAGAATTTCATGGAGTATACAGTCCATGGAGTCACAAAGAGTCAGACACAACTAAGTGATTTTCACTTCTAGAGTCAAGTAGTAACAGGTCCCTTAAAAATATTTTATTAAAAATTAGGAAAGAAAAATGAAATTTAAAATATCCTACCCATGTCTTCCCTGTAAAATCATTAGAATATCTTATTTTAGTGACAACATTCTTGTATTCAGTGGGGTCAAATTTTGAAAAACCCTGCAATAAGCCTCTTCTGGGAGAAGTCAATGCAACAAATACGATTCTTAGGTGCTCATCTTTGATTACATCTTACAGCTTCAACTCTATTAATCTAATAGAAATCCATCCTTTCTTTCATGTCTCAGCTTCAGACCTTCTTTAACTGAGACATTTACTATAACCTTTCTAAAGACGTTTACTATAACCTTGAATACAAACCTCACCTTTCAGTATTTATGGGTTTCCATTGTGCAAGGCTCCACAAAGACATTCTCAATATCCAAACATTTAAAGGAAAATATTTACCAAAGATTTTGGGAACTGACACCCCAAGATTCAATAATTCCACTTTTGGAATGTACCCAAAGGAAATAAAATCAATGTAATATATTATTGATTTTAATGATGACAGCAGAATGAATGATACTTGAAAAATTGTAAACCTAAAAATTCCAAATTGAGGGCTTGGCTATGAGACATAATCATAATATATTGGGAAATAAGAAAAACAGAACATTAACACATGAAAAATCTGGGTGGTGGGAACAAATCCCCAATCTATACCATTCTCTGTATTTTTAAAAATATTTCATAACTTATAAAAATCTTAAATGGAAATTAATATCTTTATCTTCCAAATTTTCTACAGTAGGCAATATACTAATTACACAATAAGAAAAACTTTCAAAAAGTAAAGGTGGAAACATATAATTTACTACAATGAGGCTTCTTGGCCTAACTAAAACATTAAATTTCTTTACTTTTGGCTAGAATTTTATCAACTCAACATGTTGTTATTTCATCAAATTCTTTACCATCTGAGACACCAGGGAAGCCCTCTGATTGAAGACTTCAGGTCTTTATGAACAGTGAAAACTACTTCCCCTCTTATAAGTTGGACTTTTTTAAACAGAAATCTTTCCCCAAAAAAGGCATAAAGGACTCCTTCATGGGAGCGCAGGGGGCAGGGGCGTGGGGGCAAACTTGTGTTTATCCAATTCATATTCATTGCTGAATTTAATATATCTATTATGTATACATTTAAAAGGGTTCTCATAAGTTTAAATTAAGATTTAGCACTTTAGGATGTATGTGCTTTCCTCCCAAAACATATTAACATCTTAATGCTCAGAAATTTAATTTTATTCAACACTAAAGTACTGATTATACAATACTCAAATACCATGGAGAGAATGAACAGACCAGAGATAAAGAGTTTAAGAAATAAAATGATGGATTTGGTAGATTAATCCATACCAAAATTATAACTTTTTTTAAAAAAAGGATGAACTACAAAGATAGAACACAAAAAGAGAGCATCAAAGGTCACAGATGAGATGTCAAAAACTTTTTAGAAGCCTTAAAACAGATGATCTAATGATATTTTACTAGTGAAGTGGAGAATTCTGAAGCCTAAGCACCTGTATTACTTTACTAGCATGTGAGATGAATGCAACTGTGCAGTAGTTTGAATGTTCTTTGGCACTGCCTTTCTTTGGGATAAAAATTGATCTTTTGCAGTCCAAGATAGGCTTCAACAGCACATGAACCAAGAACTTCCAGATGTTCAAGGTGGATTTAGAAAAGGCAGTGGAACCAGAGATCAAATTGCCAATATCTACTGGATCATAGAAGAAACAAGAGAGTTCCAGAAAAACATCTACTTCTGCTTTACTGATTACGCCAAAGCCTTTGACTGTGTGGATCACAACAAACTGTGGAAAATTCTTCGATATGAAAATACCAGACCACCTTACCTGCTGCCTGAGAAATCTGTATGCAGGTCAAGAAGCAACAGTTAGAATCAGACATGGAACAATGGACTGGTTCCAGATTGGGAAAGGAGTATGTCAAGCCTGTATATTGTCATCCTGCTTATTTAACTTAAATGCAGAGTACACCATACGAAATGCCATGCTGGATGAAGCACAAGCTGGAATCAAAAATACTGCCGGGAGAAGTATCAATAACCTCAGATATGAAGATAACATCACCCTAATAGCAGAAAGCAAAGAGAAACTAAAGAGCCTCTTGATGAAGGTGAAAGAGAGTGAAAAAGCTGGCTTAAAATTCAACATTCAAAAAACTAAGATCATGGCATCCAGTCCCATCACTTCATGGCAAATAGATGGGGAAACAATGTAAACAGTGACAGATTTTCTTGGACTCCAAAATCACTGCAGATGGTGACTGCAGCCATGAAACTAAAAGATGCTTGCTCCTTAGAAGAAAAGCTATGACCAACCTAGACAGCATATTAAAAAGCAGAGACATTACTTTGCCAACAAAGATCCGTCTAGTCAAAGCTATGGTTTTTCCAGTAGTCACGTATGGATGTGAGAGCTGGCCCATAAAGAAAGCTGAACATGGAAGGATTGATGCTTTTGAACTGTGGAGTTGGAGAAGACTCGAGAGTTCCTTGGACTGCAAGGAGATCAAACCAGTCAATCCTAAAGGAAATCAGTTCTGATTATTCATTGGAAAGACTGATGCTAAAGCTCCATTAACTTTGGCCACCTGATGCAAAAAACTCACTCACTGGAAAAGACCCTGATGCTGGGCAAGATTGAAGGCAGGAGGAAAAGGGGACGACAGAGGATGAGATGGCTGGATGGCATCACCGACTTGATGGACGAGTTTGAGCAAGCTCTGGGAGTTGGGTGATGGACAGGGAAGCCTGGTGTGCTGCAGTCCATGGGGTCACAAAGAGTTGGACATGACTGAGCTACTGAACTGAACTGAAGCACCTGTAAGAAGCTGATTCATACAGCCCACAAGCAGGAGGTTTCAGAGACAGGAGGGCACCACTCCCCACCCCCAGGCATTACTAAAGGTAGAGTGAGGTGCTGTGCTCAGTCACTACTCGTGTTCAACTCTTTGCGACCCCATGGACTGCAGCTACTCAGACACCTGTGTCCATGAAATTTTTCAGGCATGAATACTGGAGTGGGATGCCATTTCCTACTCCAGGGGATCTTCCCGACCCAGGGACTGAACCTGTATCTCCTGCACTGGCAGGTGAATTCTTTATCACTCTGCCATCTGGAAAGCCTCATAGTGTCTATCAAAAAATAGAACGATATCATAACAATGAGCTCTAAGAAATTAAATATGAACAGGAATTTAAAATTCAATAGAAGGGTTGGAAGATAACATTTAAAAAAAAATCTCAAGAAACAGAACAAAAAGACTAAGTGATGGAAAATAGGAAGGAAAAGAAAATTTTTTTTAAATAACCAAAAAATTCTAATACCCAAATAAAATAAATCCCAAGAGAGACAAAAAATCAAATAAGCAAGAGATTATCAAAGAAACAATGCATCAAATTTAGAAAATTCATTCAATAAAAGATACTATGGACAAAACCAACATAAAGATGACAGGCCAAGAGAAGGTATTTTTCAATCCTATAACCAATAAATCTCCACAAGGAACTCCTGCAAACCAAAAAGAAAGACAGGAAGGGGAGCTCCCTGGTGGCTTAATGGTTAGGATTCTAGGCTTTCCCTGCCCATTATACACAATTCTACGTACACACAAAACAGAAAGGTCTCCAAAACAATGCTGAGTAAAAACAGTAAAAAGTCAAACAAGGTCTATAACACAATACAAAAACTAAATATACATACACACAACACACTACATATTTCATGATTCATATATAATCAAGGAATCTATCAGCCACAATGCAGTGGGTATCTACCAGAAAAGGTAATGCAAGCAGGGCTCAGAAATGAAAGAGAAAAATTTAAAGGACCTTGTATAGTCTGATGATAGTGTCCAAAAATGGGAAACATAGTTAAGCATAACTCTTTTTACCTAAAGCCCTAATAATAAATTTCCCAAAACTAAAGGACACAAATCCCCAGCTTGTAAGGACCCAGAGTGCCCTTAAAAAGGGAAAGAAAAAAAAACAAAACCCACATCTAGACACACTATGGAATTTCAGGGGTTTAGAATGAAACTCTAAAAGCTTCTGGAGATTGGGAAAAAGGCAGGGAAGGTCACATATAAATGAAGAATAAGAATGGCTATGGATTTCAATGGCAACATTAGAATGCAGAAAACAATGGAACTATGACTTCCAAACTTTTTAAGCCTAGATTTTTGTACTCAAATGATTGATGAAATGTACAGGTAAAATAAAGATTTTTTTTTCAGCCATGCAAGATCTGAAAACCATAAAGTTTTTGCTTCCCAGGTACCCTTTCTCTGGAGGTGGGAAAAAAAAAAAACATGGAAAATAGGAGATCCAATATCGGAGAAGGGCACAGAAAATTTTAAGGTGACATAAAGAGAAGTTTCAGGGTGACGGCTGTGCAGTAAGCCTAGAAAGTAATCAGTACAGATTACTTTAAAAGGATAGAAGGTTCTAGGACAGCTGTCTCAAATGGAAAAGGGAAAATAGATATTACTACTGGAAAGACAAAAATTGGTTAAGAGAAGAAATGATATCATAATACACTGCATAGTCCTGCTATAATTATTTACATAGTTATAACTGAATGCTGACTTAATAATAAATATATTTAAAGAATATGTGTAAATGTGGAAAGTCAATAGATAATGCCTAAAACTGCTGTATCAAGAAATAGCAATAGAAGCAACTTATTTATAAATATGAAAGAGTAAACAGCTATAAGAAATAAATAAGTAGCCTCTAAAGTGTAAAGGCTGGGACAGGGAACAGTTGTTTTACAGATACTATTCTAATTTAAAAATTGTATTTTTTATTGCTAGTAAGGCAAGGAACTCCAACAGCCTTTCAGCTTTTAGTACAGTAGATATTCACAATATTATTTCTTGGTGTTAAACAAACTATATCTAATTTGAGGAGAAGACTGAACCGCAAACCAAGACAAAATCAAGCTTTAATGATTGATGAGAACATAGTACAAATAGCCCTGAGATTGAATCCCAGCTCCACCACTTAACTCTGTGAAGTAGGACAAGTTACTTAACCATCCTGTACATGTAACCACCTTCTCAATGTGGTTCTGCAAGGATAATTAGGTGAAAACACCTGATGTAGGTGACCCATCAACAGATATTAGAGCAACTTTTGCTTGTCTTTCTGCTCCCTAGCTAAAAACCCCCATTTTGACCCCAAGCTGCCTTGCTGGTCACATAATACAAAGACTCATGGACAACTCAGCACATATCCCTCCTCACACTGAAAAATCAATCATGATGAGTAAGCAGACTTATCTTTGTATATGAAGTGCAGCATTATTCTTGTTATGTGAAGGAGATTATCCTCATTATCCACATTTTGGATTATTGCCTGCTTTCAAACACTGTTCCAATTAGTCTAATACACTAGATCAGAACCATTTTATCACTAAGGTCTGTTGTGTAGGAGCATTATCAACTTCAAAAACAAACAAACAAAAACTGTATGTTCCATCAGTCTTCATCCCTGCTCTGTCACTGCAAAGACTTAAAAATTTTCTAATGATGGTCCTATCTGGCTCCCCGCTGGCTTGGGGCCACCTCCTACTTACTGCAGCAAGAATAGAGTAAAATCAGCCCCAATCAGCTAATTGAATTGTTTACCATTTTCAATGTTTTATTCCATTATTATGGCTGAATTCAGAATACCCTGCAAAATACAGAAACCTTAAAGAGAGTAACAGGGAATTATCTTTATCATTATGCCAGTCACCTTTACTTGCATGGCCAAAAGTCTTAACTGATTTTATACAAAGCATACATACTTCTAGAAACAATCTGACAGACTTAAAAACAAATTCATAAATCATCAAGACTTTATCATTAATTCAACAAACATTATGCTAACATACTGTAGATAAAATATATAAACCTTACTCTCAAATGAGAGGGAAAAGGTAAAAATAAAATTGAGAGCAACAGAGAACAAGTAGTCCAGGAAACAACTGAGAGCAGCAATTCCAGACTATCTGGTATAGTTTATAACACAGTCGAGGCTAAGGAAAATTATGAAAACTACCAAAGCTGAACACAGCTCTGAGCCTCCTGATAGCCAAAGCATAAAGAGAAACAGGATGGTTTACGAATAGAAATGATCTAATAAAAGCAGTCATTTGTTTAAAAAAATTTTTTAAAACAAAGAAGGATAACAGAAAGACCTGTCACTGAGGGCTTAAAAGAACTTGTCTTTAAGGTTTATACTTTATAAGGATCAGTAAATAAACTATAAACAGTGTCTTGGATAGCAAGGAAGAGTTTTTTCATGTCCCTTTTCTCATGTTGCAATCCTAGATAAAAGTCAAAGTACAAAATTTTAACTCACAGTCTGTGACGGAATTTCTATAAGGATCTAAAGTAACATAATGCAAGTACACTGACTTCAGGTGAAGTGTTAAGTTCTATCATTTAGCTTAGTCTAGGTTTTTATAAATGCATGTTTTGCTTCTCTCCCAGACTGTAAACACTCAAGGCTTCCGTTGTTTGGTTCCATTTGAACTTCCTTTGCTTTTCAGTACAGCTCCCGCTCAATTATAATGACAGATAAAATGTTATGCAGTCAATATTTATAGTCATTATCTGTTAGTCTTCTCTGCAACACTATAAATTCCATGAGGACAGGAACAGTGTCTTGATCATGTCCACATCCCCAGTCTCTGAGCATATGGATGGACCAAAAAAAGAAAACACAACCAAGAAGTATGAAAGGAGAGGAGAAATGATTCCTAAAATGGCAGTGATTCTGTTTCTAACAAGAGCTGGAACACCTAGGTAAGTTACTTAACTTCTCTAACCCTCAAAGCTTTAATCTGTAGAAAAGGAAAAAAAAATAACACACTTCAGAGTTACTGTAAGCATTAAACCTTTTACTCTACAAAAGTATTTATTTAGCACAGTATCTGGAAAAAAGCCCATTAAACGTTACCCCTTTAACCTCTCTCAAGTTCTCCAACTAAAAACCCGGTGTTAAACACAATAGTGCCATCAAAGAATAAATTATTTCAGTAAAAGTACAACAAGAGTTCATCCTTCCTTTCCTTTGAAGTTGAAATTTCATCTCTTCAATATTTAAAATGGAAGGGGAATAGTTTGTGAATTACTTTCAAAATATTACAAACTCAAGAACAAGTAAAGGAAAAAAAGGTCACTAATGAGCCTTGAAGTAACATGAAGAGGGAAAAATCACTTACTCATCTACTACTAAGAAACAGGTTTTTAAGGAAGTGTTTATTAAAGGAAAAGAGTGAAAAAGTTAGAAATGTTATTTAATAGTATGCTTAGAAAAAATTACTTCCAAACTGTTTATTCAGAATTTAAACCTTAAAAATGAATTATCTTGACATCGTTTGCTTAAAAGCGGAACATTAAATACTCCCATTCAAACCGAAAACATTCCTTCATGACGGCTTCCCGGACTCCAGTCATCCTTCAGTTCTCTCCTCCCATTTTGAGCTTCCCTCGCATCACCACTGACACACGCTGTGTGCAGACTAAGTTCTGTCATTCCTATAATTACCACACCCCTGTCAGCCGCTTCAGGCCCATGTTGTTATGACATCTGTAAACTGCAGTCGGCCGTCTCCACTCGCCCGCCCCCCTCCCCACCCCCCGCTCCCCCAAACCTCCGACTCTGGCTGAAACTTGTGAATTTCCGAGACCAGACCGTTCCCTACTGTCTCAGTTAGGGCTTTTACACACACCCCCACCCCCTATTCTCACCTGCCTCAGTCACGGCACATTCTGCGCAGCCCACCCCCGCCCCCCGCCCGTCTGCGTGGGGCCGCGGCGCTGGCTCCGCGCTGCCTACTAGGCTCCGCGCTGCCTCCTCGCCGCCCCGCAGCCTCTGCGCCCCGCAGTCCCCGGCGCCGCTTACAGCCCGGCTGCCGCGCCACCCCGCCCCGCCCCGCCTCGCCTCGCCTCCACCGGCGTTCCCGATGGCGAACACACCAGCGCTCCCCACCCCCACCGTCCCCTCCGCCCGCCGCGCGGCCGTTAGGACAACCGGGCCCGTGACGCACGGACGCGCCGCGAGTGCCCAGGCCCAGGAACCCGAGCTCGAGCACAGTCGGCGGCCCGCCCTCGCCGCGGGGCCTCTCCCGGGTCCCGCCGAGGACTGCCGAATCTGCCGGCGGGAGGGGGAGGGGTCGGGGGCCGCCACAGCCCCGCACTCACCAGGTTCAAGGCAACCGATCCCGGTGCCACTTCTGGGGTGAGCCTCTGCCTCGCTCGCTCGCTTGCCGTGCGTCTTCTGCACACAACCTCGAAAGAGTCGGCTCGCCCCTTCGCGGTGCTCACCAGGCCTCGCTCGTCGCCTCCGCCGCCGCGCACCCAGCACAGCGAGACCCAGCTCAGCCGGCGTTCGCAGTGCGCCTGCGCGCGGGGGCCGGGCCGCGCGCCTGCGCGTGCCTCTCCACAACCCTGCTGCAGAGGCTGCCGGGAGATGTAGTCTTTCAACTGTCTTTGGAAGCTCTGGCGGTTAGCTGGGAACCAGTGGAGAGTCCGGAGTCCGGGAGAAGGTCCGATTGAGAAGGTTGGCAGTTAATGACAAGGGTTGAAGAGTCATGCTGGAGTGACAATGAAACGGTGGTTCTTCGGTTGAATTGCAAAGTTATGTCTTGTCTTCGAAGCTTTTCCCGGGCGGCGGGTCGATCTTCGCTCACCTCTGTCTATATCTAGCCACTGACACGTTTGTTACCTAGAACACGTTTATTGAATAAATAATGGAATGAATGAAGGCTGAGGGATTTTGACAAGAATTATAAGTCAGCGCCTCATGGCTAAGGCATTCACATGCAGCACGTTTGAGAAAATTTCTGGGTATATCCTTTTTGGTTCTCTCCCTTCCGCTTTGCCTGGTAATGCACTGAGCAGTATCAGAATTCATTAAGGAATTAAATGAAACATGAACGCCGGCTTTACCCTTAACAAATGCTCTCCAACGAAAATTTGGGGCAAATAATTGTTACTGTTAAATTTGACGGAATTCTCTTTGGGGGATTCTTTTTGAGCAGTGGCTTCTAAAGAAAGACTGAAGGCAGCCAAGCAGAGGTCACAGAATATAAAGTCTCACATATAACATGGTTTATCAAATCAACCTAAAACACACACGGAGAAGCAGGGTGAAAGAAATGGGGTAACTGTAACATTAGAGCAGGAGAGAGGACCATACTATGCAGAGTTCATTTGTCCTGGATGTCTTTCTGCCACATCAGTATTTCCCACTAAAGGTGTGTTTTGTAGGATGTGTTGAGTTCGATCAACGGCCCTGGTGAAAGGGAGTGTGTTCTAAGGGAGAGACTTGGCCACGGGGTTGCAAAAGAGTCAGACACGACTTAGCCACTAAACAATAACAAATGCCTCACCACAGCTGAGCTGGGACATATCACTTTATTCCAATCAGGAGCTAATATTAATATTATTCAGAGCTGGACTTTAGGGTGTGTGAAAACTAGTTTCTTTCCAGTTCACCCTTTCTCCTAGTTAGAGTATCCCATAAGGGTCCTGACCAAACGTCTGGAGTATTTACTAGGGCCTCTTTTCCTTTTCGGGGCTTCCCTGGTAGCTCAGTTGGTAAAGAATCCTGCAATTCAGGAGACCCCTGTTCGATTCCTGGGTCAGGAAGATCTGCTGGAGAAGGGATAGGCCACCCACTCCAATATTCTTGGGCTTCCCTGGTGGCTCAGCTGGTAAAGAATCTGCCTGCGATGTGGGAGGCCTGAGTTCAATCTCTGGGTTGGGAAGATCCCCTGGAGAACAGAAAGTCTACCCACTCCAGTATTCTGCCCTGGAGAATTGCAGGGTCACAAAGAATCAAACGCGACTTTCACTTCACTCTTCCTTTTGATTCAGGCTCTTCAATTCCATGAGACAGCCAAAAACTCTACACAGTTTTTCAGCCACCGCTTTCAGAATTAGCAATAATTTCAGGTGGAAAGATAATGGCAAACATCATGCTCACTTCTGATGGGTTCCCTTTCCTTTCTTCCAGATCTTGGACCCACAAGTTCACAAGTTCTCACTGCTGTGGTAAGCTCCTCAGTGCCTTAATGTTTATTATATTTTGCCCAGCTGTAATCAGTGGTGGGAAGACTTGTTCAAGACAATAGTAGTCCATTGCTGAAGCAGAATTCCTATAAATATGCTACTTTTACAAAAATGTTATTGTACCATACATAGTATTTTGTTAGCTAACGTCTCTCTGACTGAATCTTTTTGCATTTAAAATTTTTTAAAGTTTACATTATAGAACAATGATTTTGCTATTACAAACAATGCTGTTATGAATGTTCTTGTATGGATCTTCGTGGGTACAGGGAAACTGCTAGATCCTAAGACACTGCATCTTAAACTTTACTAGATGTGCTAGGCAGAATTCTAAGATGGCCCCCATGGTCTTTGCCCTTTGTTTTTGCCCTGCCCTTTGAGTGTGGGCAGGACCTATGACTTACTTCTGGCCAGTAGAATATGGTAAAAATGATTACATTTCATTATATGTCTCTATCTTAGCTGACTGGAGTTTGACACACTGCTACTGGCCTTTGAAGAAGCAAGCTTTCATGTTGAAAACTGCCTGTGGAGAGGGCCTGGTGGCAGGGAAGTGTAGATGGTTTCTAGAACCTGGGTGCAACCAGTCAGAAGCCTCAACCCTACAACCACAAGGAAATGAATTCTGCCAATAATCTGAGAGAGCTTAGAAGTGGATTCTTTCCCAATCAAGCCTCCAAAGGAGAAGACAACCTAACACCTTGATTGCAACTTTGTGAGACCTTGAATAGAGTAACCAGTTCAACTGTGCCTATAACCCTAGCTCACAGAAACTGTTAGATAATAAATGTGTTTTAAGACACTGGGTTTCTGGTAATTGTTCCACAGCAATGGAAAACTAATATACTAGATATTGTCAGATTACTTCACAAGTGGTTATGCCTACTTCTACTCCACAAGCAGTGTGGAGTAAAATTCTCTTTTCTGAACATGACTAATTAAGAAAATAATTTGTGGAAAAAAATACAATTTTTCATAACAATATTTTTGTTTCCGTCTGGTTTGGCAACTTATTTTAACTTTTTTTAGAAACTCTTGCATATTCAACTTTTGTAAGCTATATTATATTCTTAAGATACATAAATGAAGGAATTTTGTAAAGGAGAATATAAATACAATAGAACTATTTAAAAAGATATTCTATCTCATTAAAAAAAACAATGATATTTTCTGTCCCATGATACAATGGGATATTTTTATTCTTTCTTGTTTCCTTTTTCATCAATATTTCTCTGAACTGCCCGAAAATTTAAGATATGTATTCTTTTACATAATGGTAAAACTGAATATAGCCAAACATAAAATTACTTTTGACTTGCAGCTCTGTTCCTCTGCCTGCATAGTACTAATTCTTGCTATTGTTGGTACAAATGTGTGTTTGAGCAAAGAAGAGTTAGGATTTTAATTATTAGCGCAGCAGGTTTTTAAAATTGTAGGAATTTGTTTCCAGTTCTCCCAAATGACCACCGATTTTGTATCTACAGACTTTCTTTGGTAAATCAGCTGTTTGTCTGTCAGGTCCTTTGCATCTGTAAATTCAGTTCAGTTCAGTTGCTCAGTTGTGCCCGACTCTGTGACCCCATGGACTGCAGCACACCAGGCTTCCCTGCTCATCACCAACTCCCAGAGCTTGCTCAAACTCATGTCCATCGAGTCAGTGATGCCATCTAACCATCTCATCCTCTGTCATCCCCTTCTCCTCCTTCCTTCAATCTTTCCCAGCATCAGGGTCTTTTCAAATGAGTTGGTTCTTCGCATCAGGTGGCCAAAGTACTGGAGTTTCAGCTTCAGCATCAGTCGTTCCAATGAATATTCAGGACTGATTTCCTTTGGTATGGACTGGTTGGATCTCCTTGCAGTCCAAGGGACTCTCAAGAGTCTTCTCCAACACACCACAGTTCAAAAGCATCAATTCTTTGGTGCTCAGCTTTCTTTATGGTCCAACTCTCACATCCATACATGTAAATTAACCATCTCCATATCTAAAAAGGCCATTGTTTGTAAAACACTCTGAAGCACATGTATGTCATCAAAAGTTAGATCTCTCTTCCCCAGGGAAAATGGTTTTAAACCATAGAAGTAATTTGAACTTGTGAAGTTGAAGTTAGATTCCAAATGAATTTACAGTTTCAGTGAAGAAATTCAGAAAATTCTGTTTAATTTGGTTATGTTTTCTTTTTTAAAAAATATTTATTTTTGGCTCAGCTAGGTCTTCAGGATTTTCTCCAGTTGTGGCAGGGCACAGGCTACTCTCTAGTTGTAGTGCGCGGGCTTCTCATTGCGGTGGCTTCTCTTGTTGCAGAGCACGGGCTCTGTGACACAGGAGCTTGAGTAGTTGCCTCACATGGGCTCTAGAGCGCAGGCTCAGTAGTTGTGGCCCATGGGCTCAATTGCTGCACAGCACGTGGGATCTTCCCAAATCAGGGATTGAATCAGTGTCTTCTGCATTGGCAGGCGGATTCTTTACCACTGAGCTACCTGGAAGCCCTGCTTTTTCCTAAGGACCTTTTTTTGTTTTTAAGTCTGAAACAGTCTTATTTCCAACAAACTGGTTTTTTATTTTTTGAAGTTTTGTCACAACATGCATATAATATTGAATAATCCAGGTTCAGTTGGTTCATCCTTTTCTAGACTCCCTTGGGCCTCTTCAAGGATTATTAGACAGTTTTGGAGAACCGGCATGTTAATTTGTTTCACTCTAATTCTCTCCTTATCATATAAATTTACATATTTGGGGGGTAGTCAATACATATATATTTGATATATGTATTCAAAACACACATATTCTCAAGGTTCCATATTGGCACAGGTCTGTTTTGGAGCTTTCTATTCTGTTCAGTTGGTCTCTTTGTCTATCCCTACACCAATAACACATCTTAATTACTGTAGTAATATAATAAGTCATAGTACATTACAGGTCAAGTCACCTCCACTTTGTTTTTCTTCATTAAAATTGTCTTGGATCTTCTTGTACCTTTTTGTTTAATATGTTTTATAATTACTCCGTCAGCTCCTATGAAGAAAACCTCTTAAGATTTTGATTGAAATTATATTGAATTGATGAGATTAAATTTTTGGAGAATAGACATCTCTATTACATTGAGGCTTCCTCTTAATGAGATATAGTATATCTCTCCATTATTTAGGTCATCTTTGATTCCTTTCAATGATGTTTTGTCATTTTTTTGTGAAATATTTATATATCTTTTGTAAATTTAATTCTAGTTTTCTGTTGCTATAATATTGGTTAAAAAAAGACTTTACATTTACTGTTTCTCATGCATAGAAATGAAATTGATTTATATAAATTCCTATTTAGAATTTTGCAGGATGCTTTTATTAATTCTAGTAATTTGTCTCCAGATTTTCTTGGACTTTCTATAGACAATCATATTTCCAGTGATTTAATGACATTTTTGTTTCTCCAATTTTAGTCTTTTGGTTTGTTCTCTACAGTGCTTGACAGGAGCTCTAATACACTGCTAAAGATAAATGGTGATAGGAAGCAGCATTGTCTCATCCTGATTTTGTAGGGAATCACTCTAATGTTTTACCATGAAATATGATGCTTGCTCTAGGTTTTGGGTAGATATCCTTTTATAAATTCTTTATCAGATGATTTCTCTCTACGTATTGAAATTAACATACCCTTTAATATAGTTATATAGTGAGTTACATCAATAGATATTCTAAAGTTAATCTGTATTTGCATTTCTGAAATAAACCCAACTCGACCATAATTTATTTATACAGAACTGAATTACATTTCTTAATATTTTGATTAGAATTTGTGAATCTATTTATGTAAATGAGTATCTGTACTTTTCCTATCTTGTACTGTTGTCTATCTTTTGGTATCATGGTTAAACTAACTCTGATTCTTTTTTGCCTCTTCTCCAATTTGCCTTTTTTTGGATTTTTTTTTTTTTTGTAGTTTATTTTATTTATTTATTTATTTATTTATTTATTAGTTGGAGGCTAATTACTTCACAACATTTCAGTGCGTTTTGTCATACATTGATATGAATCAGCCATAGATTTACATGTATTCCCCATCCCGATCCCCCCTCCCACCTCCCCCCCACCCCCCACCCGATTCCCCTGGGTCCTCCCAGTGCACTAGGCCCGAGCACTTGTCTCATGCATCCCACCTGGGCTGGTGATCTGTTTCACCATAGATAATATACATGCTGTTCTTTTGAAATATCCCACCCTCACATTCTCCCACAGAGTTCAAAAGTCTGTTCTGTATTTCTGTGTCTCTTTTTCTGTTTTGCATATAGGGTTATCGTTACCATCTTTCTAAATTCCATATATATGTGTTAGTATGCTGCAATGTTCTTTATCTTTCTGGCTTACTTCACTCTGTATAAGGGGCTCCAGTTTCATCCATCTCATTAGGACTGATTCAAATGAATTCTTTTTAACGGCTGAGTAATATTCCATGGTGTATATGTACCACAGCTTCCTTATCCATTCATCTGCTGATGGGCATCTAGGTTGCTTCCATGTCCTGGCTATTATAAACAGTGCTGCGATGAACATTGGGGTGCACGTGTCTCTTTCAGATCTGGTTTCCTCAGTGTGTATGCCCAGAAGTGGGATTGCTGGGTCATATGGCAGGTCTATTTCCAGTTTTTTAAGAAATCTCCACACTGTTCTCCATAGCGGCTGTACTAGTTTGCATTCCCACCAACAGTGTAAGAGGGTTCCCTTTTCTCCACACCCTCTCCAGCATTTATTGCTTGTAGACTTTTGGATAGCAGCCATCCTGACTGGCGTGTAATGGTACCTCATTGTGGTTTTGATTTGCATTTCTCTAATAGTGAATGATGTTGAGCATCTTTTCATGTGTTTGTTAGCCATCTGTATGTCTTCTTTGGAGAAATGTCTGTTTAGTTCTTTGGCCCATTTTTTGATTGGGTCATTTATTTTTCTGGAATTGAGCTGCAGGAGTTGCTTGTATATTTTTGAGATTAATCCTTTGCCTGTTTCTTCATTTGCTATTATTTTCTCCCAATCTGAGGGCTGTCTTTTCACCTTACTTATAGTTTCCTTTGTAGTGCTACTTTTTCTTTTTTGTCTACTATTTAGAAGTTAGGTACATTACTTCCTTCAGTGGCTGCCCTTAAATTTTAATCTACATAATAAACAATAATACTAATCTCTTGAACAACACAAGGACTTTAAATCCCTTTTAACTACTTAACTGTATTCATTACTCCACCATTTTACTTTTTTACATGGTTCTTTTTTCTCAGTGTTTTATTTCAGTCTTATTTAATCTCCAAGTTATTAGTTGTTTATATACAATGATTATTTACCATTTACATATTTATCATTTTTTGTTTATGCTGCCTTCTTGCAGCCTAGATTTTTGTGTTTTCCACCTCCTCCCTGAATCATATCCTTTAAATATTAACTTCCTTAATGAAAGTTTATCTACGGTTGGTAAATTCCATTCTTGATGGTCTGAGAGTGTCTTTATTCAAAAATTAAGGCAAAATAAAAGTTTGGCTAATTATGGAATTCTAGGTTAACAGTTCATTTTTCTCAGCCCTTTGAAAATATTACACTAATGCCTTCAGGCTTCAGGATTAGTTTTCTATTACTGCCATAACAAATTAGCACAACTTTAGGGACTTAAAAGAGCACAACTATACTGCTTCATAGTTCTATAGGTCAGAAGTCATGTGTAGGACTCACTGGGCTAAAATCAAAGTGTTAGCAGGCTTCACTCCTTTCTGGAAGCTTTTGAGTCCATTTCCTTGTTCACTCCAGGTATTGGCAGAATTCAGTTCCATGCAGTTAAAGGATTAAGATCTCAGTTTCCTTGCTGGTTGTCAGTTAAAGGCCACCCTTAGCCCCTAGAAGCTTCTCACTGGTCCTTGCACATAGTCCCCTAAATCTCAGAACAAGCACAGGGCATCAAACTCTTCTCATGCTGCCATCCCTTAGGTGATTAGATTAGGCCCACCTGGATAATCCTGGTAACTCTTCCCATCTGAAGGGTAACTTTAATCACATCTGCAAAATGACTTTTGCCATGTAAGGTAATATATTCACAGATTCAGAAGGTTAAGGTGTGGACATGTTTGCAAAGGCAGAGGGGGAGGACATTATACTGCCTACAACAAGAAATATGTTGTCAGTCTAATTGTCATTCCTTTGTAGGTGACTTGAATGACTGTTCTCTCTGCCTGCTTTTAAGTTCACCTCTTTGGTGGCCTACAGTTTCAGTGTTTCTTGGTATGAATTTGTTTGTTTGTTTTTTTCTTATCCTTGTGAACACTGCCTGTCCTCCATCATGTTTTGAAATCTCTGTTAAACATAAGCTAGATATTTCAGATCAGTCCTCTCACCCTTGGCTTTGTATCACAGCCTCATGCACAGACCTGTGAACACATCAGCCCTCATGTCCAAGCTCCATTCCTGAAAACAGTCACCCCATGACCATTCCTGATGTAGGCTGTGGAACAGTCCACCCTTGGAAGGAACTACCTGAGGAAGAGGCCCAATCAGGCCCTAGGAAGACTTGGAACTATTTAGCCAGGAAATTAGAATTTCCAGGTACCTAGTAGGTGGCTTAGAAGTGAGGTGTGCAGGTCCCAAATGGACACATTCTCTTGACCCCATGCATTCCTCACCTTGTGGAGATAGGCATGGCCAGATGGAGGTCAGAGTGAAATCCTCTGACCTGGAAGTCCATGGTGGGATGCCTCTTGCCCCAAATTCAAGGGCAGTACCATATGAGAAGATAGATATGCTTCTTTCAAGATGAAGAATGCTGGTTAAAGTAAGATGAGGAAGAAGAAGTATTCTAGATAAGAGGTTGAGGATAGGAGGGTCAAGAAAGTCTGGAAGTGTAGAGAAATATTGATCTCAGAATAGGAAAGAGACACCTGCTGAGATTAGCTGGCTACTACATGGCAGAAATCTGAAGTCAAGTATGAGCGCAGTCAGTAGATTCAGGCTTTTTAAGAACTCTGCACAAGATACTCTTCCAACTCTGCTCCCAGTGTGCTCTATCCTTAATTTACCTAACTTAAAAATTCTTCAGGTCTCAACTTGAGTTTCATTTTCTTTTAGAAGGACTTCCTCCCAACCCCAGATTCATGTATCCCTCTCCTCAAATTTTTCCAAAGAATTTGTAATTCCTCTTTGTTATACCAAGTCACACTTGTTAAGCTGTCCATAGCTGCCTTTCTGATTATTTAGGTTGGAAGCTTTAGGAAGACATTTGTCTTGTCCAGCATCATATTCCCAGCACCCAGAAAGTGACTGAAACACATCTAGTGACCAAGATATATTGGATGAATTAATAATTTTGCCTCATGGTGCTTGAGTGGCATTGGTTGAAAAAGCTCAATCCAAAAAGGGGATCAGTAGAATATCAGCCTTCTGGTATCCTTCCACTCCAAATAATTTCATTTTACACATAATTTTCAGAGCCAGTTACTTTGACAAAGGTGTTTATTTTGATATCCAAAGCACTTTGTAAGATTTTCTGGAAAATCTGAAATCATCTTGCTGTCTTAATATGTTACACTATTATCATTTTACAAAACAAAAGGATTTGGAGTATATACTGGAAAATGTCTTCATTACATATAAAGCATATTTGCTGTTACCTATGGTAAAGAAGATGAAAAGACAACTTGAAGGAGAGGGCATAGTCCTGAAAGTGTTTTAGTTGGTATCTATCCACCCCAAGCCCAAGAGACAGAGACAAAGATGAAGGCACTAAGATGCTGGGTTGTAGCTGATCCTTCAGCTACATAAAGACAGTCCATAAAGATAACCTATTTGACATATCAAACCATTCTTTGAGTCACCGATGGTTATTATTTGATTAGTTCTTCCAAAGCAAGGTCATGTTTGTTGTTAAAATAATGTAGAGGTTAATCAACAGAGCTGCCACTTGAGAATATCCTGTAAGACTGCTGTGGAGAGTGCATCATTTGTCCTGAGTAACCCTGTACATGATCCTGGATGCAAGTCCACAAATACTGGGGCACAGCCTGTGTGTTACTAAAAATGACAAAGGTTTCAGGGCTGGAAACATTGTCAACCACACTGTCATGGCTATCTATGGCTCCAGGATGCAATGGTGGGGGGACAATATTTAACTGATTACCCTGGCAGAAGGAGCCTGTCAGTACTTCAGCTTCAAACACACAGATCAGCTTATCTGTGGCAGATGTTTTCTTGATCCTGTGTGCTATGTTTTTGAGGTTCTTGGTGAAGTATATTCCAGCTCCATATTTTTGGTCTGATAAGAGAAAAAATATTTAAAGATTATTATGATCTGACAAACTGTATTGCCTATTTGGGTACTAATATGTATTCACTCCCTAGTCCTCCAAATACTCACCAGTTCCTCATCTCAAGTCCCTGTGTCTGAAGCAAAGACACCCAAAGTTGTTCAGTGGTGGCAAATTATCACTAATAGGGCTTCCCCGCTGGCTCAGTGGTAAAGAATCCTCCTGCCAATGCAGGAGACATGGGTTTGATCCCTGATCAGGGAAGATCCCTACATGCCACAGAGCAACTAAGCCTGTGTGTCACAACTATTGAGCCCGTGCTCTGGAGCTGGGAGCTGCAAATACTGAAGCCCACACGCCCTAGAGCCCATGCTCCTGAGAAGCCACCGCGATGAGAAGCCTGCGCACTGCAATTAGAGAGTAGCCCCTGCTTGCTGCAACTAGAGAAAAGCCTGTGCAGAAACAAAGACCCAGGGCAGTTTTCCTGGTATCCCTGAAATCATGCCATGAAATCATTCACCTGCCCTACTAGCTCTGGCCCTTGAAACACACCCACAGTGAGGAACAGAAACGTCTCTAGATCTGCAGCTTGAAGTCACTTTACTGTGTATGAGCAAGTGTCCTAGAGCTTGGGTATGATGCCAGGGCCTAAAACCCTGCCTGTCTGTTAGAGATGATGGGTGAATATTAGAGAAAGAAAAGGAGTCAGGTTTACTGGGCCTCAGGCACAGTCAAAGTCTGACCCCATCACATCCCAACCCCACAGCTTGACTTCAGACCAAGCCCTGAGGCAGTTACTGAATGAACTGGTGCTGCAGCTGAAGCTCCAATACTTTGGCTATCGGGTACGAAGAGCCAACTCATTGGAAAAGACTCTGATGCTGGGAAAGATTAAAGGCAAAAGGAGAAAGGGGCAGCAGAGGATGAGATGGTTAGATAGCATCACTGACTCAGTGGACATGAGTTTGAGCAAACCCTGGAGATAGTGGAAGACAGGGAAGCCTGGCATGCTGCAGTCCATGGGGTTGCAAAGTCGGACATGACTGAACAACTGAACAACAACAAGGGTTTATCTAGCAGAGGACACTTCTTTCAGGCACCTGCAGTTAAGCATTCTCACCAGACGCATTAGCACAAGTCACATTATGAGTAGTATCTCCCCACTGAATCTACCGTCTGATTTGCCTCAAAGTAGTGGCTGCTAAGCTAAAGGCTGGGGAGACGAACAGAGCACAGAGGCCAGTAGGTAAAAGACTGGAATCTTGAGGCTTAAAGACTAGATGGAGACAGGATCTTTGGCTGGGTTAAAAAGACACAAACTTGGCCAGAAACAAACAGGCTTCATGCTGCTTAGTTTTTAAAGGCTGAAAAAAAAGGCTGTATGGCTGAAAAAAAAAACCCTACAAGTCCAGCTATCAGAAGCCTGGGAGCATTCTAGACCCCTGGGGCAAGCCATGGACCCCTGGTAAGCAGTGCACCTAGAAGTGACCAAAGGCAGCAATACAAAATGGAGATTTCCCCAGAGTGCAAACAAGGGTCTTACTTCACTCCCCGAATAGAGTTCTTACTATTCCAGTTCAGCAGCATGTGGTTAGTGGTACAGACCAGTGACTTGTGTGTTTTCCTTCTCCCCTTTCGAAATGGGGAGTTTTTATTGCAATTTTCCTGCTCACTCTCAAATCATTATACAATGAGTGTATTAGGACGATTGCTTTGCCTCTAAGCTTTAAGAGAAGACTGCCTGAACTTGAGACTGATGATGAGACAAGATGAGTGTCTAGGACTGTCTTCCTTGGGAAAAATGGTGTGTGTCTTAGCTGTTTGGAGAAGAAATATATACAGATATTGGGTAGGCAATTAGCAGTACCTGTCACAGAACTGAAAAGAAGGCACTTGCTGGATTTGAAAAATAGGAGGATCTTGATGTTTTTAGAATAGTTTAAATTAAAATAGAAGGGGCAGTGGTGGAGTGCAGAAGAGCCAGTTACAATGGGTTTAGAAGCAAATGGGAGTTGTGAATTTTTAAGAATTTGCCAATGAAAGGACCATTTTGATTATCACTTTCCTGGTTATACTCAAAAACTTCTTGGTGAGGATTCATTTATCAGTTTGTATTCCCAGGAAAAATTGTTCATATTCAATTTTTACCCTTATTGCTTATGGTATTGCTTATGTTTTCTCTGGGGCAGAGAAGATGATTCCCAGACCCTTTCTTTGCTTTCCAGAAATCAAGACTTGGAGTAGGCTCTACAACAAGGATCATGCTACATATTTGGAAGGTAAAGATCAAGAGCTACATCTTTAATGGACCAGGCAAAATCAAGCTGCATTGCCAGGTATCCTCTGTGATGGCTACAAAAACTTCTTATCTTCATCTGGAGAGATTTAAAATGGAAAATACAGAGGTAAAATATGCAATATTTTTTATAACTGAGACATAGAAGCTACTATACATAGAACTCCCATAACTGAGAAGGAACTTAAAATATTCATTTCACCTGCCAGATGATGCCTAATTCATTTGCTAGCAGCTACAGGAAATGAAAAGGATGGAAGAGAAAAGACCAACTTTATTAAATTCAGGAAAATGCTCTTTTAATTAAGGAGGAAGATGGCTTGGTAGTGTTAATAATAATTTTTTGTCAAGATAAGAAAAAATCTCCAGGGTACTCTCTGTAGAGGCCACAAACACAGAATGGGGAAAAACAGTGAACCTGTAGTTCTTTTTTTTTCTTTTGAACTGTAGTTCTTACTGCAAACACTTTCATCAAAATAAAACCCACCAGCCACAAAATAAATAAAAGATAAATTTTAAATATTACCCTTTCCAAATGACTTTACCACTAAATCCCAGGTGTAAATGACATCCTCACTGAAGCAACAAATGCTATTAATGGTGAGTCACCTGATGATGTCTGCTCACCAACTCCCACGTACAGTAACCCAACTATGAGGGGCTGACACCTACCGCAGGGCACGGAGTACACTCGGTGAAAGCCGACTCTGCATACCATTTTGCAGAACTGATGTGGGACTTGCTGAAACAACCTGTAGCTCACAGGTTTTCCAGGGGTTCTTCCTTCCATCATTTTCTTCCTTTCTTGGAAGGCAGCCATGAGAAGCACATTGTCTATCTTCTCTACCTACAGCCCAAGGAAATGAAAAACTGAAAAAGATGCTGGAGAAATGCTACTTAAATTGCCTGATACTCTACTTCAAAAAGAAAAGCATTTATGTGTTTACTACTTTGCATGTGATTTGCTTTTCATATAAAGTTGCAGAAGAGGCTCTCCTGACTCCAACTTTCTCCTATTTTGACTTCTATCTCTTCAAAATTCCCTGTCCCTTCTTTAATAAAAATTAACTGAGCCATTGCTATGTGCCAGGAACTAGTAATGAAATAGACAAGTGCAGACACAGTCTTTGCTCTCCTAAAGCTTATAGTTTGAAAGTGAAGTCGTTCAGTCGGGTCTGACTCTTTGTGACCCCATGGACTGTAACCCACCGGGCTCCTCCATTCTTGGGATTCTCCAGGCAAGAATACTGGAGTGGGTTGCCATTTCCTTCTCCAGGGGATCTTCCCAACCCAGGTATCGAACCCGGGTCTCCCGCATTGCAGGCAGACGCTTTAACCTCTGAGCCGCTTATAGTTTAGTGAGAGATAAAAATAGGTAAACAATTACAATACAGTGTGATAAATGCTACTTTTATCATATATATTTTATGTGATATATATACACATATATTTTATGTAATAAAACATTTTGTTTCAAGATAGGCAGATAGCTTTTCTCTGAGTCTTGACCAATGCTTCTATACATCCTAACATTACTTCTACCACTTGATTCCAACAATACCCCTCATCCCTACCCATCCCTACCCTCCTTTCAGACGAACTCCTAGGATTGCAGGACAATGAGCAACTAGCTTAGTCATCAGTGAGTAAGTTTTTCTTCTGGCTGTGGAACCAAATGATAGCAAGATGAGTCAAATTCTCCCCTTAATTAAGTATACCTTTATAACTCGCAAACCACAGTCTTCAAACTGTTTTTTTTGATCCTGAATTTCTGGAGCTGAAAGCGTTAGCCATTTCAGAAATGTATTTTCCTTCATTTGATTCTGGTTCTCTGGTTGCTGATCAGTGTGCTGCCCTAAAAATAAGTAACATACAACTTTGTCTCAGTGATCTATGAGAGGAAAAGGTTTGTAAAGAGATTAAATGAGGGAATTTCCTGGTGGTTCAGTGGTTAGGACTCGGTGTATCCACTGCCAGGGCCTGGGTTCAATTTTTGGTTGAGAAACTAAGATCCCAAAAGTGGCACAGCCCAGTCAAATAAATAAATAAGCAGAAATTAAATGAAATAAATTATAAAAATTTGGAGGAGAAGATTAGCAGTTTAATTTGTACGCCTCATGTGTTTATGGCATGCAATGACAGCTATAATCCCATGAGAAATCATAGGATAAAATGGGGGGTGGGTAATAAATTTGTCCTCAGATTGATTTAGATTATGAAGTTGAGGGGATAAGAGGGAAAAGAGCATTAATATATATTTTCCCTATCAATGCTGTAAAGATGATATATAGTTGTTTTGCTAATAGGACATGTTTGTATTTCTAGCCAGGAGGCCAATCAACAAAAAGAGACAAACATAAGAAAATATTAAGGAGTGATGGAAAACAATAAGACATTTATGTAACACTTCAAAGTTTTCAAAACAGTTTCATATCTCTACCTCATTTGAGTATTACAACACCACCACTGAAATAATTAACACAGTTTTACAAACAGGAAAATAGAAACTCAGATTAGTTAAGTGACTTGCTCAATAACACAAAGCTAGTAAGTACAGATCTAAGGTTATAAACCTGGCTTTCTCCAGTGCTTTCTGTAAGGGGCAAGGCAGAATATTTAGTACATATGTTATTCATATGCCACCCAGCCAAGGAGAACAAAATTTGGAGATTGAATTTATGGTGTAATGTCTTTCCTACCTTCCTTCCTTTTCCCTCTTTTTCTTCCTTCTTTCCTTCCTTAATTTCTTTCCTTCATTCCAATTTTACATTTAAGGGACAACCTTTTATCTCCCAAAGGAGCTCCTTATTGGACTAAATATCTATACATGGGTGAACAAATGAAAACCCGCCAAAAGGCTTCTTTTCTTTCAGTTTACTTTCTGTTTGACTTAAGACTGAATATACTAAAATGACCTAATCCCCAGCACATTATGTAACTGAGTAGGCTCAATTTAACCACAAAAAACAGGTGATAAATTCAGAGAAACTCATGGAGAGGGCCAAGTTGTAACTTTGGAAAGCAAGAAAGCAGGAGGGACATAACTCCATAGCAGAGAACTCCCATGCCAGGACATTTCAAAGAAAGAGTCTGTAAGTTAAATGTGGAGAGTTGTACAGCAGAAACCAATACAACACTGTAAAGCAATTATTCTCCAATGAAAAATGAAAAAAATAAGATCATAGCAATCATCGTACAACTCTGTATGTATAGTAAAATCCATTGAATTGTATACTTTGAATGAACTTCATGGTATATAAATTATGTATTAACAAAATTATTTAAAAATTGAGGTAACTTCCAAAATGAAATAAACTAACTGGCAAATGACAAAAAAAATCTGGAGAGTAATGACTCACATTTATAAAGTATAATATTGTTGCTGTTGTTTAGCCACTAATTATGTCCGACTCTCTGCCACCCCATGGACTGCAGCACACCAGGCTTCCCAGTTCTTCACTATCTCCCCGAGTTTGCTCAAACTAATGTTCATTGAATCAGTGATGCCATCCAACCATCTCAGAGTTCAGCAAACATTTACTGAGTTCCTATTACATGCCAGGCACTGGGCTGGGCACTGGAAACTCAAAGATCCACAAACTCCTGCTATCAGGAACACTCACCAGGAAAGATTAAAAGAGCACCATAAAAGAGGAAATGCCTAACTTCTATTATTTAAAACATACTGTTCATGTGGATAGCTGATGTTCCCTGTAGTAAGAACTCATTTCGAAATTGTCCATTTTATTAATGAAGATCTTAACCTGATTAGAAGGGGCTGAGGGCTTATGAACCTCAGAAACACTGCTGTGGAATAATATGCTTAGTCACCAACTGCCAAAAAATGCCACCTTGCAGCACAGCAGGGGACTTACATGACTCTATTGCCAGTAGCTGGGAAAGTAGGCCGACTTTATGAATGAAGTTAATGTCACAAGCTTTATAGGAGATCAGTATTATTTTCAATCTTGTTCTCTTAAGAAGTATCAATGTCAGTTTAAAGACCCACATTCACTACATTTCAAAAGCTCGGTAGAAATCATAATATTGGGTCTCATTCTTGAATATTACTTTTGTCCATGTTTTTCGACACTGGGTTTTCTGTGGAACACGGACTCAACATTTATTGTGAACTCCCACTCACTTCGACTATATCTGCCTGAACTATTTTTACAAACACATGGTGAAAATAAGGTATTCTTTGAAATTATACATCTGAATTTTTGTACTAAATTCATTCTCCACATTACAACCAAAGATCTTTCTAAAATACAAGTTTGACCTTGTCTTTGCTTAAAATTATTTAAGGTTCTCCATGTATTTCAATAAAAACTTTGAATATTTTCATGTGATTTATAAAGTCTTGCATAACCTAGGCCTAGCGATGGTCTGATTTCTTGAAAGTTCTTTCTTTGTTTACTAACTCCTACCTAGTCTTCACTTCTCCATTTGCAACACCTCCCCTGAGAAGTTTCCCCCTTACGTCCCAAGTCTGGGTTAGGTGCCTCACCTAGTTTCCACAGCACTTTCACCTTCCTGTTTCATAACTAACCTGCTTACATTAGTCAAATAAATGAAAAAATTAGCCTCAGTCTCCCAAGGCAGTATTTTTAATGCTATAATTTCCTAGTGAGCTCTAGGACTAAGTTAAAGGATCTTTCGAGACCCAAATTCTCACAGTTATCCCGATGGATTTTGCCCCATTGAATGAGTGATGCTTGACTGGATCTCACAGTACCAATGAACAATTTACTCTGGTGAGAAGGCTCAAAGTAAGTAATTTTAGGGCTCTTAACTCTGCCAGCAATAAATAACTCCAATAAAACTCAAAGAAATGAATTAAATAAGTGGAATGTGTTTGTATCTGAATGTTCCATCTGCAGAATTAGGGATGTACTTTTTTTCCTAGAGCCTGGGCTTGGGATACCCTGGGTTTTGCATGTAGTTGCCTCTTAGGCAATCCATGTCATCATCAGTAAATCCAATTGTGTATGTGTGTGTGTGTGGTGTGTGTGTTTTCATTTACTAATAATTAACCTTGCTGGTAGAGTCAAAAAATGGTTATAAAAGTTTATGGCCTAACACAGACCCAGCATAGTTTGCTCTCTCTCCTCTTCCATTCTTTCTCTCACCCACTTACACATATGAATGCTCACACTCAAAAGCTTGAAGAGCTGATTTTTCTAATCTAATAGAAAGTTACTCACCTGACAAGCTCCAAAGGACTCGCTCCTTTGTTCTTGCCATTTTCTCTTGAGCTTCACATAGCATCTGTTCAATTTTCATAACTGCCTCAATGAGGTTAGCTTGAGCTCCTCTAATCTCTAAATGTGCCTTTCCCAGGCTGACAATCTCTAAGATAGAGATGCATAAGGTTTCCTGAAGCTGAAACAAATCATCGTGTTCCTTTTTTCCGAGGTAGAGGATGTGCTTGTCCTCAATGATGTGGCAGTCCTTGGGGCTCAGTATCCTCTGGATCCACGCTTGGGCCTCATCTATCTTTTCCCAGTAGGATCCCATCAAACTGATGACAGGAAATCTGTTTTCTTTCTTCTCTCTGGTCTCCTGGGGGACTGAAAACACTATCATAAGAAACCACAGAAGGCAGGTGGGTTTTAAACCACCATAGCCAGTGTTTGCCCCAAGCATCCTTAGCAGTAGCAGCTTCAAATACGTACCTGTCTCTGAGAGCTGTGTTGGATACAAAGAAAATCTAAAAGCATAGTTTATAGTCTCCTTGGGAACACAGAGTTTATCATGTCTTGCCCCTGCTGTGTTGCATTGGTCAATTTACAGATGAGTTCATCTTGTAATCTCATCCTGGATGTTAACCAACAATTATTTCTTACTGGATAGGATTTTCCATAAACTCTTATTACCACCAGGTTTAAAATCAGACATCTCTGAAAACCATAGAACTTAGAATGAAAATTGTTTTTTTAAAAATGACATGTATTTCTGATTATAAAAAATATACATGTTTACTATTGAAAAATTGGAAATTATCAGAGTATAATAAAAGAAAGAAATACCCATAATTTCATAACCTGAGATTCCTTTTTATATCTTATCATTTTATGACAGGACATTTTGCAACTCCATAACCAGCATTTGGAGCTTTATAGCTACTGCTACTGAACACAGCATATATTGCAGCAGAAAAGGAAATGGAACTTGTTTCCGACGTACCCACTGTACCTCTCTCCACAATCTGCCTCCACAAAGAGAAAAGATTTATACAAAGAAGAATCTCTGATAGATTAGAGTGACTCTGAATACAAATTGAAAAAAATGAGGAGGCCAATGTACTAGCTAAGAGGGAATTGCTAGATGAGACAGTATCTAGAATATATGAAGAATTCCCTCAAATTATTAAGAAAAACAAGCAAACCAGCAGCCAGTTGGGCAAAAGATTTCATAGAAAAGGAAATATAAATGGCCCATATATGTGTGAAAATATGCCCATCTTCTTTGATAATAAGGGAAATGAAAAATAACCAGATAGGCAAAAATATACGTCTGACAATATCAAGAGTTTGGAAGAACACATAGAGCAACTGGAATTCCTATATATTCATGACAGATGTAAAACTGGGACAACCACTCCTATAAGTATATTATTTAAAGAAACTTTTGCACTTGTTTATCAGAAGATGTACACGAGGAGTTCACAAAAACTAGAAACTACCCAGATGTCCTTCAACAATGGAATATCATAGCAATGAAAAGGAGTTTTTAGCTACATGGATGAATCTTGGAGACATATTTTGAGGGGGAAAAAGTAAGTTGAATACTTACTATTTCCAGGCATTATTCTAAGTACTTTATATGTATTCTGTTTTCAATTCTCACAGTCCTATGAGATGGGTAGGTACTATTAGTAGTTTCCATATTACAAATGAGGAAATTGATTCAGAAATATTATTAAGTAACATGCCCATAGTTATAGGAGTAAGTGGTGTCCAGGAAGCTTGTAGATGTGGGCAACCTGACTACAGTGCTCAAAATCTTGCTTCCCAGTGAGTGATCTCAGGATCTCATTAGTGGTCATTAGCATCTTTTCTGCTCGTATAGTAACTGGGTGGTATCAGGAGCTATGAAAAAGTACCAGGACATACCTAGAAGTAGAAGGGGGAGAATGGCCTCCCTCTGGTAACAATAAAAGCCAAAGTTTTATACAACTGTAAGAAATGACAAGAGATTCTTAAACTGATGACATACTTTTTTAGACAAAGGTTAATCTCAAAAATATACAAGCAACTCCTGCAGCTCAATTCCAGAAAAATAAATGACCCAAATCAAAAAATGGGCCAAAGATCTAAACAGACATTTCTCCAAAGAAGACATACAGATGGCTAACAAACACATGAAAAGATGCTCAACGTCACTCATTATCAGAGAAATGCAAATCAAAACCTCAGTGAGGTACCATTACACGCCAGTCAGAATGGCTGCTATCCAAAAGTCTACAAGCAATAAATGCTGGAGAGGGTGTGGAGAAAAGGGAACCCTCTTACACTGTTGGTGGGAATGCAAACTCGTACAGCCACCATGGAGAACAGTGTGGAGATTCCTTAAAAAACTGGAAATAGAACTGCCATATGACCCAGCAATCCCACTCCTGGGCATACACACCGAGGAAACCAGATCTGAAAGAGACACGTGTACCCCAATGTTCATCGCAGCACTGTTTATAATAGCCAGGACATGGAAGCAACCTAGATGCCCATCAGCAGACGAATGGATAAGGAAGCTGTGGTACATATACACCATGGAATATTACTCAGCCATTAAAAAGAATACATTTGAATCAGTTCTAATGAGATGGATAAAACTGGAGCCTATTCTACAGAGTGAAGTAAGCCAGAAAGATAAACACCAATACATTATACTAATGCATATATATGGAATTTAGAACGATGGTAACGATAACCCTATATGCAAGACAGAAAAAGAGACACAGATGTATAGAACAGACTTTTGGACTCTATGGGAGAAGGCGAGGGTGGGATGATCTGAGAGAACAGCATCAAAACATGTATATTATCAAGTGTGAAACAGATCACCAGCCCAGGTTGGATGCATGAGACAAGTGCTCGGGGCTGGTGCACTGGGATGACCCAGAGGGATGGGATGGGGAGGGAGGTGGGAGGGGGGTTCGGGATGGGGAACACATGTAAATCCATGGCTGATTCATGTCAATGTAAGGCAAAAACCACTACAATATTGTAAAGTAATTAGCCTCCAACTAATAAAAATAAATGGAAAAAAAATAAAATAAAAATAAATTGAAAGTAGAAAAAAAAAACCCTTGTTCTATTTGGGAGCTTATATTACTTTTTAGGAGAAAATTTAAAAAACACATGGTGATATTTCATTTATCCATCATTATCAGGAGAGAAGAGTTGCTCTTCCAGGTAACTAAATTGTTCAAAACACTAATAGAGTCTCTTTTAGGACCAAAACCTATTTCATTTTATTTGTTAGTTAAATATTTATAATGGAAACATGCTTCTCTGCCTTCCTAAATAGTCTAACTTTTCCTTAATTATCTGAGATCATCATCATCATCATTAATGTCAGTTATTAACCTGTGCTATAATTTCTTTACAGATATCCTCAAGAATTACTGAAGTAAATGGCAATGCCTGGCCCCATTTTTCAGATTCATGATATAGGGACATTTGTTCCTCTTCCATATTATTGTCTCCTAAAACTCCTACTATCTAGCTTCTCTAGAGTCACCGTGGTTTGCCAAACATGCACAGCATTTGTTTGCTTCTGTGAGTTTTCTTCACTTTGGGTGCCCTAACCCCAACAACCCAACTCTGGCCATTGAAAAATCTTGCCAGGGTTGGGAAGGGAGGCTAAAAAGGGAGGGGATATATATATAATTATGACTGATTCACATTGACATATAGCAGAAACCACCACAACACTGTAAAGCAATTATCCTCCAATAAAATAAAGTATAATAGCAATAAAAAATATTCTGTAAGAAAAAGAGAAAAATTTTGCCATCTTCAAAGAGCAACTTAGAACCGTCTTGTCCATGAATTCATTCTTGCACCCTTCCAGCTACAGGGCATCCCTCCCTCTTCTAGGTCACCTGAGGAGTTTGTCCATTCTCTCATTCATTATTTATCCCCTGGCCTTTGTTTAATGCTGCATAATTTATAGAACATTTTTACATATATAATCTCCAGTTATCCTCACCACACTGTCATTCTCATCATTATACAGATAGATAAATGGGCTCATAAGAGGGGCAGTC
Organism: Cervus elaphus; assembly: GCF_910594005.1. Taxonomy (NCBI): domain Eukaryota; kingdom Metazoa; phylum Chordata; class Mammalia; order Artiodactyla; family Cervidae; genus Cervus; species Cervus elaphus. The sequence goes on along the minus strand of NC_057833.1, from coordinate 51,600,380 downwards.
ACAGGCCAGAGCTCTTAAAGTTCCCTTTTCTTCATTTCCAACACTACTGGACACTGAACATCCATAAGTTAACTCCTATATTAAAGGGAATAAGCAAATCGTCTTGATCCAAATGGAAAATGTCCTAAAAGTTTCTATTGCTGGTTGAATGTCTGGGGTTCTTAACATCTATAAAATGTTGTGGAGTACAAGTTTATTTCAGGAGACTTCCCTGGCAGTCCAGTTATGAAGACTCTGTGCTTCCACTGCAGGGGGTACAGGTTTGATCCCTGGTCAGGGAAATAAGATTCCACATGTTGCCCAGCACAGCCCCCCCCCAAAACAAGTGTGTGTATATATATATATATATATATATATATATATATATATATATATATACTTTTTAAAAAAAGACTATTTCAGAACTACATATCTAAATTGTCATGACACAATTCCATCTCAGTCTACTCAAACTCCTCTAAAGGAAGTTATAAGACAAAGTTAATTCTTCTCCAACAACAACCAGCACTGGTTTAATCCAGTGATTCCCAAATCTGGTTCAGCAACCAAACTGACCAGGAAGCATTGAAAAATATACATGCTTGGCCCAGCCCCCGAGTTCCTGAATTAGAATCTGTAGAGTTGGGCCATACATATTTTTATTTGTTTTTTAAAGTTTCCATCATGATCCCACTGATTACTCATGGTGACTAGCATTGGGTTAATCTACTTATTATTATCTGGTATTACTGAGATGTATTTTCTATGATTACTAACGAGTAACCCCATTTAGACATCACTCCATTCAAAACAGAAAGACTGGTTTAGTAAGCTCATGAAAAAAAATATAGCCCAGATTTTTGTGAATGAACTACCCACACTGTGAATTACCTACTGTGACTGTAACTTAGCCTCTCTCTGTTCATATCATGAAACTAGGATGAGCAAAAATAGAATCATGGCCAGGTATAGAGCACACAGGTATCCAGGCAGGAGCGCAATGAAACATAAGTGGCTTATGTATTCATCTTCTCCCCACCATTAGTTCAGATGATCAAGAATAGAATGAGCCTACAGTGGGAGACTATATTTCTAGACCCATCAGTTTCTTACTTACCACCAGGGTAATTGTTGGGACCCTGCAGCTTGAACTTATTCTTTTCCATTTCAGCGCTGAAAGCCTGCAAGAAGCAAAACAGAGCGGAGAGTCCTAAGTGGGGCTTTAGCTACTGTCATCAAAACCCCCCTCTTTACTTGCACTCACCATGCCTGGCCTCACCCACTCTGTTATCCCCTATTCCCACTGTCACAAATCTAAAGCGACCTTTCAAAAGTCCTCGGGAACAGCCAATGCAGCGCTACAATCGCTAGAGGGGAAACAAGTATAGGAAAAATGGAAAGGAAAAACTCTTAAAATCTGGCATAAAAAAGAATGTACATCCCAAAGCAAAATATAATCATTCATAGATAATAATGCCTTGCTACCATGGGGTTGCAGAGTCAGACATGACTGAGCACACACACTCAACATGACAATCACAAATTATATATTAGGCACTGAACTAAAGGTGTGGCTATATCACTGAAGAAGACAAATAGTGGCAGATGTTCTTGTAATCAATAAAACAAACTCATTTTTAAAACTTACATGCACACCATGCTGTAGACTGAATGATCAGTTCTTGTAAAGTGCTTAAAATTATACCCAGGTTATTGTAAATACTCAATACGTTGAATTGTAAATATTCAATAAATATTGAAAATATAAATATTCAATATGTTAGCTATTGTTTTAATTATTATTATATGACAGTATGCACACAGACATTTATGTATATTGCCATGTAGATCCTTTGTCATAGTATCCATTTGAAAAAACTCATCTCTCCTAGGGTTTGGAACCACCACACACAGGGTCTTCTTTGTTTAAAGTTGATGCAATTGACAGTAATTCTTCATTGAAAAAGATGGTAGATAATGAGGTAAAGTCTAGAATCTTCATTTCATCTGAACTTTAATAATGAAGTTTCTTAACCTGTAGCAGTTTTTCTTCAAAAATTATATTTGCAATTGCTATTTCCATAGCAAAAAAGCCCTCATATTTATTTAGTACCTGGAGTGGTCATAACAGGGAGGAGCTTCCCTGCCCTCCAAAATAAACAAGATAATATTATCTGCTGATAAATGGACTAATAATAGCTGTCAAACACAAAATGGATAAAAATCGGCTCTTTTCCAAACTCACTTAAAGTCAGTATGCATTCCTGGGTTAGAAATCAATGAGGCAAGCCTTTTGAATTGAAAATGAAAGAAAACTGTAACTTAATCAGGAGCAAAAATTTAGAAGGTGTGGATAACAAGCAGTTTGGAAATGCAGATCCAAATGGCAAGAACTTGGCAGTTTTCCCAGTTCTGTCCACAAAAGACCAACAACTCATGTGAAGAATGTGAGGAGTGTTCCTAGTAAGGAGTTTCTTATTCGGAGACGTAATATCTGGCACAAGGTAGACATGCAACACATATTTGTTAAATAACCAAATGAATGACTATCCATTGCCTTTTGTAGATACTCAGCACCACCCAGGAGCCTTATCATCATGAAATACTAATGAACACAGTATATAGGTCAGCTGGGGAGTTATTTGCTCATTATTATTCATGAATTGGAAATTCATCAGTATGTGAATATAAGTATCACTTTAACGTAAGTTCAGTATACGCTGGTCTTCCTGAGTCAGGTCAACTCTAGATGTCTGACAAACCCATTCTCTGGATTGTAGGGACCTTGCCAAAGTAATGCCCCCCGTGAAGAAGTGTGCAAACTACCCTCTGTTCTTTCTGAACATAAACTCCTTGTTGAAAGACTTATTTAGGAGGAAAAGGTGTGCTTAGCAAAAGACTAGAGGAGTATACATATGTGTATGCACATGTCATACTTCCACATGGATATAATGTAGTAAGTAAGTGTTAGTCCCTCAGTCGTGTCCAACTCTTTGTGACCCCACGGACTATATAGCCCACCAGGCTCCTCTGTCCATGGGATTTCCCAGGCAAGAATACTAGAGTGGTTGCCATTCCCTTCTCCAGGTGATCTTCCCAACCCAGGGATTGAACACGAGTCTCCTGCATTGCAGGCAGATTCTTTACCATGCGCGCCACTAGGGAAGTCCTAAAATGTAGTGTTAACACTGAAAAAAAGCCTGAAGGAATGGTCAGTGTTCAGGGTACGATATAAATTACCTTTTAAGATAATCTCCTTTGAGTCACAATACTGAAAGCTGTATCATCTTTCAAGATATTTTCTTCCCTATATTTTTGTTTAGTGTTTCAGAACACAGACTTTAGGGTCAGACCAACAGATAGAGGTTGGACTCTTGGCTCAGCCACTGGACTAGGTATGTACATATTAATCTCTGGTCCCACTTGCAAGATGGAGATGACAATAATAGCTAGCTTCTTCTTGGCACAGTACCTGGATGATGCAACTCATGGCAACTACTTTTGTTATTGTCCCCCAGGGGAGCTCTCAAACTATGGTTGATCTTTTCTGTATTGTTGAACTGCAATTTACATTTTTGTTTGTATGTTGATGAGAATGAGCACTTTCTTTTCTGTGGTGGTTTAGTTGCTAAGTCGTGTCCAGCTCTTGCAACCCCACGGACTGTAGCCTGCCAGGCTCCTCTGCCAGAATCCCATGGGATTTTCCAGGCAAGAATACTGAAGTGGGTTGCCATTTCCTTCTTCAGGGAATCCTCCCAATCCAGGAATCAAACTCAGGTCTCCTGCATTGCAGGAGGATTCTTTACTGACTGAGCTATGAGGGAAGCCCCACTTTCTTTTCTACTTGTGGCTAATTCCTTTTACAGGGATATGGTGCTTTATGGACAGCCCAGGGATGTATTCTGAGCACCTATCTGGGCCTAGTAATAGTCTTCTGCAGTGGGTGGCAGGTGGAATTGGTGAACTTCATTTGAATGACTGGATGTTTAATTTTGTCAAGAAGATAAGCTGCATCACTGGGTAATTCACCAATTTTGCAGGTCAGCTGTGGATGAGACAGTGGTGTACTGGAGCTGGCTTACACTGGCTCATGAGACTCCACAGTGACTGTCTCTTTCCGATTTCTCCTCCAGTGATGTAACATAGATAGCTTGAGGACAGCAATGGAAATCAGCAAACACTACAAACCTCCCCCTGTCTAGCAAGGCAGCAGGAGGAATAAGAACATTTACACTTGTTCCAGGGAAGTGTGAGTTAGAACAAGTCTAAGCTTGTTTTCTTGTAGAGAGAGAGAAAATGGCAACTACCCACATGTAGAACAGGCTGGAAGGTGGGAACGAGAAGGGGAGGAGCAAAGGACCCCACAAAACTAGGAGGTTGCATACCTTTAAGGAGCAGAGGGAGAATAAATGCCAACAAAGGACAAGGGAAAAGCTAGGTAGTGGGGTAGACATGGCTTCTACAATGACATTCCTTACTAAGTCAGAGGTGAATGATTTATAAAAATTACATCTCACCAAGTTAGACCATCATCATGTTCCACAGCACTTAACAAACCCTGTATCTTACTTTGGAGATATTAAATAGATGTTGTTGAGTAAATGAATGTGAACGAACTGCAGGACATTTCTAAGATATTAACTTACCTTATATGTCTCCAATTCTTCGGGGAGAATCACAAACTTTACAGCTAATTGTTGAAAATTTTGTCTGGCAAATATCAAAACTTCATTAAACATAATCTCTGCTGTTTCACTCTTCTTCATTCCAATGATTCCAGTCCCAAAGGCAGGGAAGGAAATGGAAGTTATATTTAGTTCAAGGCAGTTTTCCAAGCATTTCTTCATCGCAGCTTTCAATGTCTATAGGAAAACCACAAATTTAAGATTAGTCTTTTGAGTCAAAAATAAGACTTCACTTACCCACTTACCCCTTAATCCTGCCCATATTTTACAATGCCAACCTCCAGTATTCCTCAGGCCATGCCCATGCCTCCTCAGAGAACAGGAAAGGTACCACTCCACAGGGGACCCATTACAGCTATAAGGTTAGATGATGAGAAATGAAAGGGTTGAGAAACTGAAGTGACTGACTGGTACATTTTGTGCCATTCAAGACATTTGGGCACTGGGATTACCCTCAATTTATTCAGCCTTCTCCCCGGATTAGAGAGCCAATCTTCAACTCATCCCCACTTACCTGCCACTTCTGGATCAACATAAAGAGCTTTAATAAAGGAGGGAGAGGTTAAAGTAAGTGGTCAACATTTATTTAAAGTCATTAAGATCTGTCATGTAATTTATTTTTGGCAGATTTAAACTTCCATCAATATTTCAACATTCAAACAACACTATAGTAGGAAGGTTACTGGATAACCTTCTTACATTATACTAATATACTAATATGTTAGTTATACTAATGTAAGAAGATTATACTGATGTGCAAGGACCTTGGAAAACTGAGGGACTGGAAAAAGCAGAGTGACTAGAGGACCAATTTGGGACTTGAGGGCTCTCTAGACAAGAGAAGATCAGAAATGGTGATAAAATAAATATGGACAAAGACAGAAAAGGGGATTAAGTTTCCCTCTCTCTACATTTCAGTAGGTTCCCCCTAGTCCCTAATGTATGTAATTTATACCGCTCAGTTGTAGAGTCAGCCAGAAAGCTAAGCTTTACCACAGGTGCTTCACCACAGGGAAGACCTCACAGGTAACAGATGTGACTGGAATGGTATTAGAAGGGAGATCCCAGGTCCTCCTGGGATTTAACAGATGGCAGGAGATATGAAGAGGCTGAATCCCTGGCCCCTATGTAAGAAGAGGCCTGTAGCGCCACTGGATGCGGAGGTGAACAAGTGTGTAGACAGGGAGCCCTGATGTTTGTGTCCATCTGTGGTATGCCCACTTAAAATTCAGACATGGACTAAGCGATAATTTAAATTAAACTTCTTAAGATAATTTGCGACCACAACATCTGTTTAATATTTCAGGTATTCACAGGAGTAGTAGAGAATGGGGAATATTCCACTTGACAATAACATATCATGAATGTCATGACATAATGGAAATTCAACAGACTATTATATAGACTTTGGAGACACAGAAAGATAAATTTATTTTGACCTTACCAGTTTTTGTTCAGAATATCCTGAAGTCCATAACACATGGTATATGTATTTGCAAGACAATTTAAATCCTCTTGTGACCAGTACCACCGGGGAATCTAGTGGTGTCTTAGTTATATTTGGGTATAATTCCTGCTCTATTTCATCTCCGGCTGCTTTTAGAATTGATTTTGACACAGCCCCAGCACTAAGACTATTACAGGAGTACACAGAATTAACAATTACATCTGTCTGAAAAGGGAAAAAAAATGAACAGGGTTCAGTGTTAAATTACTTTTTCTTAAATGACTAATTTAGATATTTATTTTCCTGAAGAGCTTTGAAAAATACTTTTGAAGATCCTAAATCCACAAAACTATCAACTTAATAACAGATATAAAGTTTCCAAAGAGTGATCACTTGATTACTGTTAAGTCTGTTCGTGCTAATCAGAAATTATGTTAAACATGTAGATGATACAATTTTTATTGCAAACATCTGTCAGCCCCTTGCTGGCTTATACTCCCAATATTCCCAGATTCAGAACTTTTTCTATGATTTGTTCTAAGCTTTATCAATAAGTGGTTTCATTCTATAATCTACTGTCTTCACTTTTCACTGTTTCTATGTGAATGTGAATGTTGTGTTACACAGAGTGGAAATAAAATTTATAAGGAAACTTTTACCCCCTATAGTTCGCGCTTTTCAAGGTAAGTAGCACGTGGTTAAAGAAAAACACAAATGAGATGAAAAAGTTTACAGTGGGAAGTAGGTCTCCCTCTTGGTGGGGGTCCCCAGAGCCCCCTAATTCATCTTGATGGCTTTGGCTCCTTTTGGGGGTAACTTATGTTACTTGTGGTTATTAATGAATGTGTCACTTTGAAAGTGCAATCAGAATTTGCAAGTTGGAGGCACTGGCACCCTTTACAAATTTTAAAATTCTTAATGTTGATAATAATTAAATATAATAAAATTTTAGTTAAAGGAATAAGCTATTCAACCAGGATGTTCCCACTTTAATTTTAAATTGGCATATTAATGATTTATCAAATAAATATTTCATCTCATGGGGTCCCCTCAGTCTTCTTTCTAATTGTCTTGCAAGCAACAAATGGAATTTTTTCACTTGTGATTAATTCTGTTTGACTATGGCCACAGGAGAGTCACGGATCCATGGGGGAAATAGAGAATATAGCCTTATATTCTCTTCCTCTGTTGCAACCCCTGCTCTCTGCTGCCTCCTTTCAGTTATTTGTCAGTAACTTGTTGAACACCAACATGCATGCCCAGAGCCCAGCTCCAGGGTTTCAGAGATGAACAAGTGACAGTCCCCACCGTCAAGGTGCTCTCTGCCTGGTAGAGAAGCTGCACTAATCCAGAAATACCTGGTTCACCGTTACATTGACTCTCTCCCCTGCCTGTCAATGCCCTCACCTTTGTGCCCTACTGTTCCTGGCTAAATGCTAAGTTACAATTTATATCCTCCACAGCCGCTGGCACAGAACCATAGACTCACATACAATTTACAGCTCTACCTAGTACTCCTGACTAGTCCAGCCTATCACTTTTGATCTGTCAATTTCTCTGTATCTCTCTGCTAAGTCATTCTAACCACCCAGCCCTCTTCTGCCAATTCATAACCATCATAACTTGAGATCAAATGCAAACTCACATCTTTTGAAATAATCCTTCTTGATCTACTACATTCCAGTCTTGTGACAAAATGTACATGCTCTGAAATATTATGAATTCACTTTGTATTGAGACTTTTTATTATTACTGATAGGTTGCTTTAGAAATATTCAGATGGTTTGTCTCCCCAGTGAGACTTTTCAACTAGAGAATCTTTCTATAGGAAAAGAATATAGTAGATTTTTACCTCTTTAGAATCAAAGATTGTTCTATTTTCTCACGGTGCTTGAGAATAATGATAATAATTATAAATACTTATCACATGCCAAGTTCTATTCTAAGCAGTTTATGTGTTCTGATTCCAACTCTGAGATATAAGTGCTATTATTATCCTCATTTTACAGATGAAGAAACTGAGGACCAAAAGGTAAAGTAACTCAATTCAGGTCATCCAGTTAGTAAATGGCAAAGCTAATATTGAAATCCAGATGGTCTGGCTCTGAAATCCATACTCTTAAACTAAATAAGATACTTTCTAAACCATGTTTGAAATAGTATATGCTGAAAACATACTTGCTAGCTAATACACAGTTCAGGGATCCCTTTTGGCAGTGAAAGAGAATAAAACAAAGACTTACCTCCTGCCTTTCAATGAGGCCTTGGACAATCTGAAGAGTCATGTTGTTCACAACCATAGTATTGAAAGGCTGGGTGGCTCCTTGACTTACCCAGGATTCCAGCTCATTCCTTCCTAGGATGATTTCTGAAGCAAGTTTAAAGGCAGCAACAGTAGGGTCCTCATTGCTTACCAGGTGAATTTCTTTCAAATTACTGGTTATTGGCATACTTTGGAAATAAAACTTGATAGTTTGCACAATGGTCTCTGTACACAGATCCAGAGGGAACTGGAAAATCCCAGAGCTCAGGGCTGGAATTGCTACTGTCTTAATGTTCATAGAATTTTTACTGCTGACACAATTCAAAATATTAATAATGGCTCTTTGCAGTTTATCAATACATTCCCGGCCATCCATCAATGCCCACCGAGGCCCAACAGCATGGATAATGTATCGGCAGGGAAGCTTCCCTGCTCCTGTGGTAACTATCTCACCAGTTGGAATTCTGCCGTATTTGGAAACAAATGATCTGCTCTCCTCTTGGATTTCAAAGCCACCAGCTTTCACAAGGGCCTGGGCCAGGCCCCCTCCATGCAGGAGTTCTTCATTGGCTGCATTCACCACAGCATCAACAGCATGTCTGGTAAGGTCGTCCTTCCAGACAGATAACTCTACCCTGGGAGTCAGCATTTTTCTGAAGACTCGTAGAGACTCATTGTTACCTTCCCGGGCCGGAGACACCAGGGTAAAGTTACAGCCAAATTTATTCTGGAGGACTTCACACAGCAGACTCTCATTATTTTTTAAAATTTTGAAGTTGTCATGACTAACAGAAATTTGCTGACTGTAGTTTCCTCTGAGAGTATCAATCTCTGGAAAAGGAGAGAAGATAAAAAAATAAATGAGCAAGGGGTCCTTTGTAAAGGATATAATCCTACTTCACCAGGAGACTGAGCTTCCTCTATGCAAAAAGAGAGATGAACTTCTTCTAGGCCTCTTCCTGTTTCTCCCTTATTCCTTAGACCAAGGATATCCAAGAGTTTTCCATGGTATCACCATAAAATGCTTAGTTGTGTGCCTGCCATACAGTAAATACCCAATAAGTAGTAGCCACCATGATGTAATGATGGTGGTATGAAACTGCTTATCAAGGTTCGTAGATTTTAAAAACCTATATAAAAATAGTGAGTTTGGGAAGACCCACGCTTAAAGCACAAGTTTTAGACTTAATTATTAGTCAAAAATATGTGGAGGCTTTATTTATAACTTGTTTGCCTTTGTCAACATCTTGGCTTGGGTTCTCCTAGAAGCTGATTCTGAGGTAGGGGTTGAGTATAAGTTTATTTGGGAGGTTATCCCAGAAAACACCAAGGGCATGGGATGGGAAGAATCAAGTGGGAAAGTGAGACAGGGAAAGGAAAGAAATGAATAAAGGGGATGTTACAAAGAAAATGAAGCTGAACTCCACAGAGGGCCAGTGTGGACCATGGGTCTTAGAATTGTATCACCAGAGGGGTGAAGGAGCTGGGATAGTTACCCTGTTTCTATCAGTCATTGGTTGAGGATGCTCCTGGGGGCATGGTCCAGGAGATGGGAGAAGCACTGACAATAGGATGGTAAATAATAATTCATCATATTCTAGTTTTGTAGCATGATTTTGGTGGAAATAAAACTGATTGCCTAAAAAGTATTTTCTGCAGGTGGCAGCAAGATGATGCGCTAGCTGCTCATAACCTCTTTCAGTGAAGCGGGGAGTATGATTAGCCAACAGCCTCCAGGTGTTAACCCCTCAGCTTTCCAGCCCAGGTCACATTATTCTCAGGATGGCTCCATCAATAGCTGGACAAGGCCACTGATGTCCAACTTTGCCCAAGAGCAATCTTAGGCTGGCAGAGCTTTGCCAGATTTTCATTACAGTCTGATGGCTCCACCTGCCCAATCCAGTTTCTTCTCTTTTCCTTTCACAATAAGCCTTCAGGCATTCCTAACTCCATCTCATTTTCTGCTTCCTGGAGAACCTTACCTGTGACACTGTAGTTCATGGGGTCTAAAGCATTATTATATGCCACCAAGAAAGGAAAAATGATGCCAACTAAACCTATCAGTAGATAGGGAGCAGCCTTATTTCAGAGACCTGAAAAAAATCTGTGTCCTAAAATAGATACAATATAGTAATTTCACTGACTGGGAAAGATTGAAGGCAAAAGGGGAAGGGGGCAGCATAGGATGAGATGGTTAGATAGCATACCCATACAATGGGCATGAATTGGAGGAAACTCCGGGAGATAGTGGAATACAGAGGAGTCTAGCCTAGTCCATGAGGTCCCAAAGAGTCAGATACAACTTAGCAACTGAACAACAGTAATTGATTACTTTTTACTTCAACTCCCATTTCTAATCTGAGCCACCTAGAAAGACCTTTAATGGCCTCAATTACCCCAAAGCAGCAGCACATGAGTAGTCAGAGCCTATAGGCTTGTGCTATGGTTGAAAATCTCAAGGGGGTCACCGTTGAGGATGAGGCAGGTTCCACTTGGCTCTTAAAAGCCTTGCTGAGCAAGAAGACAATCAGTGGGTCACCTCTCGTGCCAGTTTTAGTTCTAGGGCTGTGGTCAGAAGAGTCTCCCATCTTGTGGGCAAAGGACAGGGTCAACGGGAGCCCTAGAGACACGCATCTGCCGGGTCCACACCACCTTCGAAGCAGTCCCTCTCTGAGGCATGCGCTGGGTCCCCACAAGGTCCTGCCGTCACGCACCTGAGCACTGGTGGGGAAGACAGTCTCCTTCTGTATTCCCCTTTCTCCACTGAGGAAAGATCTGAGCAAAGATTTTCTGAGGCAAGAGTGACAGTGAGGTAATCCTACCTGATTTCTCACTGTCAGCTGCTGCTCCAACACCCTGTGAAAAGCGAGAGTGGTTTCAAAAACATCGAGACGGAATAATTTACAGATTACTGATGACAAATACAGTTTCATAAACACAAAGCAACAGAAACCTTCCTAAGAGCACTGGGTTGGAGGGGGGAAGGGGAACACATTTGTTTGATCAATGTGCCTGGAATACTTGAAATACTAAGTGTTCCAGTCAACACTGACTCTACCCCTCTTCCCTAGAGGCCGATGTACTTTTAATTCTGGATGAGATGAAGGGTTGGCGATTACCACCTGAAAAGGCTCAAAGGTCACAGACCAAAAAGACCCCAAACTCTCAGAGAGGACTCCAATCTCCAAAGGCTTGTGGGGTTCTTCTAGACAGAATAGAAGACATGGGGACAAAAGCCTCATCAGCTTCACCTCCCCATCAACCTGAAAGGACCCACTTTCAATGGCTTATGTAATAACATGAGCCTGAATGTGGAATTTTCAGGATAAACCAATGAGGTGCCTTTTTCCTAGTCCCTTACTTTTATTTCCCCTCCCTCCACCTCCTTCCCTCATGCTGCTGCTGCTGCTGCTAAGTCGCTTCAGTCACGTCTGACTCTGTGCGACCCCATAGACGGCAGCCCACCAGGCCCCTCTGTCCCTGGGATTCTCCAGGCAAGAATACTGGAGTGGGTTGCCATTTCCTTCTCCACTCCTCATGTTACAAAAGTAGAATTGCTGAGCAGAGAAAATAAAAATGATACTGAGGCAACATTCTGAAAAAATCACCCATCCTCATGTTGACTCTGTTGATTATATTAGCACATTCTTGATTCCCCATCTCTCACATGAGGCAAGGAGAAAACTTTTACTGGGATATTAAAACCAAACAAGAATGCCAGGTATAAACTGAAAATCCCACTATTTTTGCTATCATAGGAAGAACTATTCATGTGCTGATCAAAGTTTATTACTTCTACATTTATGCTTTTTACCTTGGAAAAGTCCATCTTCCAGGTCTCTGAGGTCTTTCAATGTTTGCTGTTTTGCGTTTCCCAAATATGGCAGGCAGTCCCCTTCTAGGAATGAATAGAAGCATGCATAAGCACTGATGAGTATCTTAGGGAATTTGGTGAGGATACACAACAGGAAGACTAAAGATGATTTCTGATCTTGAGTTATTTTTCATTCCATTGGTGAAGGTGCAAACACTGTTTTTGCTTCTGTTGTTACTGTTTACCTTTTATCTTTTACTGAGAGCTTCCAATTGAAACCATAATGGCAGTTCAAAGAAGGCAAAGAGCTGTATGGGCTACGGCAGGGAAATCTGTATGGGGAAGGTGAGGCTAGGGCCAGGTCTTGAAGGATGAAGCAGGTGTTTACATTTTTAGAAGAGGAGGATGACGACACGTGAGCACAGCATTCAGAGAGTAATGAGGAAAAACAAGCCTATGCGAGAGTAGGATGATTTGAGAGAACACTATTGAAACATGTACATTACCATATGTAAAACAATGACCAGTGCAGGTTCAAGGCATGAAGCAGGGCACTCAAAGCCCATGCTCTAGGACAACCCAGGGGGTTGGGGTGGGGAGGGAAGTGGGAGGGGGGGTCCAGGATGGAGGGACACATGTGCACTCATGGCTGACTCATGTCGATGTATGGCAAAAACCACCACAATATTGTAAAGCAATTATCCTTCAGTTAAAATTAATTAATTAAAAAATGACTTAAGGACAATACACTGCAATTTGCACAATTTGTTGCATTCAGGAAAAAAGACAACAGCAAAATAAAAAATTTAAACCCTAAAAGATTGTTAATAAGACATGGGAAAGTCAAAAGAAAAAGAAAAAAAGACAGAAAAAAGAAAACAAGCCTATGAATGAGTGAAGACCCCTGGACAGTGTCTGAAGAAAGAGGAAACTGTATTTGTGCCTGTGGGGATGTACATTACTGAATTTGTGATAAATATCCCTGTTCTAATTATAAAGGGGATTATGTGGATAAAAATCAGAAACCCTGGAAAAACACATTTTAATGATTTTTCTAACAAAAGAATTAAAAGACTATGGAGAATAAGAATAAAAATCCTTAAAGACACAGATACTCACACCTGTTGCCACACAGTTGCCTGAGGGCCTCTGAAATCATTTCTAATGCTTTGCAAAAGGAAAATTTTGAACAGCTATCTGCAGTATCAGAGCACGATTATTATTCAATGTCAGGAAAAGCAAGTCCAAGTACAATCCTAAAATGCAAGGAGAAGACACATTTTTGCCTCCAGAGGGCACTGCTGTTTTCACAAAAGAAGGAAAACTGAGCCGGCTTCGGCTGTGGGCTGCCAGGGGGTTTTGCTTTCAATGCGCTGTGCTGTGTTTAGTCTTCAGTCATGTCCGACTCTTTGCGACCCCATGGACTGTAGACCGCTAGGTTCCTCTATCCATGGGATTTCCCAGGCAAGAATACTGGAGTGAGCTGCCATTTCCTTCTCCAGGGAATCTTCCTGACCCAGAGATGGAATCCTCGTCTTCTGCGTTGCAGGCGGGTTCTTTACCACTGAGCCACCAGGGAGTTTTAAAGGCATTGGGGCCGACTGGTCAGTAGGGGGCGGCACTCTTTTAACCCCAAAGTAATTAGAAACAAGCAAAGGAGCATATGGCCCAAAACACTCAATCTCTTCTATTTTAACAACAACAACAGCAACAAAAGCCTTCCCAACTTTTCATCGCTGGTCCTACTATGTTCCTTTCTCTTCATGGGCGGCTGAAGGAGTTGACTCTGTCCATCTGCCTGCTCAGCCCACAGCAGTCTGGCTCCGGAACCCCAGTTCTCTGAAATTGCTCCTCAGTGTCTTCCAGGTGGCTAACCCCAGTGGACTCTCTTCTGTTCTAATCCTTATTTGGCCCTTCTCTCTAGTTTCATTCATTTCATGATCTGATTCCTGATCCTCTGCTTTTAGGCTTCTCCAGTGCCATCTTCCCTTGGTTCTTGTTACCTCTCACTTTGCCTTTACAGACCTTTCCACTGGATTCAACCTTCATCAGCTGCCCCAGGACTTTATGAGAGGCATGTCTCAACTCTTTCTATATACTCTCCAAATGTGATCTCATCTACTCTCATGACTTCAACTCACCAGCTGCAAATATGACTCCCATACCTGTAATTCTAGGCTATGGCTCTCCTAAGACTAATTTTTCAAGTCTACCTGAACGTCCCATAGTTCCCTCAAACATAGCCTCTGAAAATCTGGATCCATAATCTCATCACTACTCCCCACATTGCTACCTACCCTCACCCAATCCCTCCAAAATCCATGCTTTATCTCCTGGGTTCCACAGCTTGGTAAACAATACACCATTTATCTACTCAAGTCAGAAATCTAGAATCTTCTCTTCTGTTTCATATTCAGTTCATCACAGGGTCCTGTCCACCTAAATAACTTTCGGATATGGTCCTACCCTCCGTGCCCACAGATACCACTTCACTTCACAGCTTTCAGGGCTTCTTGACTGAGCTATGGCAATACATTCTCTTTCAAGATTTAAATGTACTTAATTTTATGCTTTATTGTTTGAATAGTTACCAGGTACATTTACTGGTTCAAATTTAGAACGTATAAAAGGCTCCCTCCTACTCCCCTCACTAAATTCCCTTCCCAGAGGCAATCAATGCTATTAGCTTCACCAATGTCCTTCCAGGGGCATTTTTACACAAAAGGTAGCATTTTTTTTTTTAACTCTCATGAAATAGACATTTATTGAGAAGCACTCTCTGCTCAAAACGTTCAACAAACTCCATTGCCTATAGTAAAGCTCAAGCTCTTCAGCCTGGCATCCAAGGGTCTCTTTGAAATTTCAGTTTCCCAGCCTCCCCTTTACATACCTAACACTCCCACAGAACTTCAGTGCTGTGAAATGGCACGACTTGATGCTCTCCAAACTCTCCTTCACTTCTGGGCCTTTGCCCTCTTGGGGAAGAAGCTCTGGGACACCAGCTTTGGTCAGAGTGCTCCTCAGAGCCTGGGCCCACCCTCAAACGGTAGCATCTAATATGCCCTGTTCTGCGTCTTGCCTTTTCCATTTAAGGTATCCTAGAGATCTGTCCATGTTAGCCTATATTCCATCATATAGATGCATTGTGAGCTATTCAACTACTAGTAACCCCTTTTATGGACACTCGCTGTGTGCTGTGCTTAGTCGCTCAGTAGTGTCCAATTCTTTTCTACCTCATGAACTGTAGCCCACCAGGCTCTTCTGTCCATGGGGATTCTCCAGGCAAGAATACTGGAGTGGGTTGCCATGCCCTCCTCCAGGGGATCATCCCAACCCAGGCAGCGAACCCAGGTCTCCCACATTGCAGGCAGATTCTTTACCATCTGAACCACCAGGGAAGCCCTTAAGAACACTTAAGGGGTTCCTAATCTTTTGCTATTATAAAAAAGGCTGTAAAGAACAACTTAGTACATAGGTCACTTCACACAGGTGCTAATCAATCAACAGGACAAATTCCTAGAACTGGACCTGCAAAATAAGATTGAATATGCAGTCATAATTCTGATAGTACAGCCAAATTGCTCTGTATAAAGACTCACTCATTTCTAGTCTTACCAGACATGTGCAAAAACTTTATCTCTGGCCTCTCCACCTCCATTCACCCTTGCATGGAAATGTGTCCTCAACATTGTTGCCAACACTGCCTTTCTAAAATGCACATCTGACATATCACTCTCCTGTTTGCCCTACCTGTCTATCTTCCATATCTCCCTATCGATCTTCAAGACTTTTCAACGTCTAGAACTGTGCAGTCCAGTGTGGGCCATTAGCCACATGCAGCTCTTGGAGCACTTGAAATGTGGCAATGTGGCTTAACAACTGAAAGATGATATAAGTGTGAGCTAACACTAGATTACAATGACTAACGATGACAAAAAAAAGAGTGTAAAATATCTCATTAATAAGTTTTTGATTGTATGATTTTGATGTATGATTCAGCATGTAACATTGATTACATGCTGAAATGGTTAATTTAGGATACAGGGAGCAAAAGAACATAAAATTATTTTCACCTGTGGGTACTTTAAAAATTCTAGCTACTGAAAATTTTTAAATTAATATGTAGCTCACATTATATTTGCTCCTCTGTCCTTGGCGCTCTCCAGGAAAGAATACTGGAGTACTGGAGTGGGTAGCCATTTCCTTCTCCAGGGGATCTTCCCAATCCAGTGATCGAACTCAGGTCTCCCGCATTGCAGGCGGATTCTTTACCACGTGAGCCACCAGGGAAGCCCAATATTTCTATTAGACACATTATATTCCACTGGACCCTTCCTCTGTCATCTCCCTTATCCATCACATCCTCTTCAAAGCCTCTGTGCTACCTCTGTGCTTCACATACAGTGGTCCCTGTGTCTTTGACGAGCCCCATCCCTCCCTCTGCTTCTCTTTTAAGATTCTGCTTTGCTTCAAACTTCCTCTTGAGGGCTTCGAGAGATTTTGCTTCTTGAGTCACAAGTCTGACTCCAGTTACCAGCAGGTGAGGTCTGGCACCTCGGCACTCACCTGTGTACCATGGTACACAGGGCAGCGTGCCGTTCAGTGCATACCTTCTTAGCCCTGTCTGATTCTTTGCAACCCCATGGACTGTAGCCCGCCAGGATCCTCTGTTCATGGAATTTTCCAGGCAAGAATACTGGAGTGGGTTGCCATTTGCTACTCCAGGGGATCTTCCCCACTCAGGGATGGAACCCGTGTCACTGGGTCTCCGGAATTGGCAGGCGGATTCTTTAACCTTGAGCCACCAGGGAAGCCCCCATGAAGTTCAGCACTGTTGGCTAAATGGAGAAAGGAGGGCGGGAAAGCCAGAAGAGCCAGTCTAAAGCACCGAGTGACAGAGAGGTGAGCAGGTGTTCATAATTCAGGTGAACAAATTCAAATTTTTAGGAATGTAGGTAAGTTTAACCTGAACTTAGAATGTGAATTACATCTTCCCTGCAAATAACAGTAACAATAAGAGTTAAAAGGAATCACAAACTCAGGAGAAACTTTCTCTGACTTGAGCATCTGCCCCGTCTCCACCCTCCCCAGGGAAAGCCCAGCACTGGGCGCCCATCCCTCGCGCGCCTCTCCCCGCCCCCGGCGCGAGCCCGCAGGAGAGGACCCCGGGAAGCCTCTGCGCCCACCGCCCCGGGAACAGAGAATGGGACCTACTCACCTGGCAGTCTGCGGCCAGGAGGGCGGCGAAGAGAGGAGGGGGTGCGGCTCTGCCAAGAGCCGAGAAGGATCTCCGGGAAAAAGAAACTGAAACTTTGCGCCCCAGGGCGGCGGGGCGGAGGCACCCCTGCCCTGGCCCGGCCCAGCTGCGTCGTCGCAACTCGCGGCGCCATCCCCGAGCGGACAGCCATGGCTTCGAGCCTCTGCCCGCCGTCCCCGCTGCTCGTGCGGGTGTTCCATCCCGGCACCCGCCTCCAATGGAAGCTGGAAAAGTACTTCCAGAGCCGGGAATCGGGCGGCGGGGAGTGCACCGTCCGAGCCCTGGACCGCAGCGACCCCAACTCGAACACCTTCCGGGTGCAGTTCCTGCAAAGGGCGGGTGAGCTGAGGGCCGGGGCTGGGGGGCAGTCGCCGTCCCCGGAGGGGCCCCCCGGGCGTTCCATGCAGACCCAGTTCAAGCTTATCTAGGACAGACGGTGGAAGAAAGTCTGGTACCGTCCGGTGGGAGCCAGGAAGTGGGGGCTCCTGCTGACAGGCGCAACCCCAACGCAGTGCCCAGTCTCTGACCTGGTTGATACTCGTCAGTGTCCCCGTGGTGCGTGGTGACAGAGCACCCATGCCGCCCCCAGACGCCCCTGTCACTTGGGTATTTCACTTTGATGTTTTTCATCATCATTCCATTGATTTGTTTTTTAGAACTGCAAGAGTTATAGATACTAAGGAAAGGGGAGAAAAGAATAAAGAAGAAAACACCCAGAGAAAAACAATGCGAATATTTTGGTGTATTTCCTCCTGGCCTTTTCCTCTGAGTGTCAGCAAACATATAAGTAGTTACCAACCTGAATCTACTCTTTGATTCCTGCTCTTCTCACTTGATTTATGATGAACATTATTCCATGACATTGAAATGGGAAACTGGTGCCAGTTAGAGGAACGTGACTTTTAATGAGTGGATGATATTCCATTATCATTAAGCTTTCCTTTCTACAGTAGAACTTAAGCTGCCTTCTTTAGCGTTTTGGGACTTCCCTGGTGACTCAGCTGGTAAAGAATATGCCTGCAATGCAGGAGACCCTGGTTTGACTCCTGGGTCAGGAGGATCCCCTGGAGAAGGGAAAGGCTACCCACTCCAGTATTCTGTCCTGGAGAATTCCATGAACTGTATGGCCCATGGGATGGCAAAGAGTTGGACACGACTGAGTGACTTTCTTTTTTTTAGAGTTTTGAATATGTCCCTCACCCTCTGGTTAACCCACCATTCCAGGATGCAGGCAAGAGCCCTTACTGTGAGGGTGCTGGGGCAAGGTACAGATGCATGAGTAAGAGGGTTATTTGAAATTGCTCTCATTTCTATGTGTATGTGTATATTTAATGTCTCCACTGAAGGTAAGGATGGAGTCTTGAAAAAAGGAAAGCACCAAATTGTGGTTGACAACCAACCTGTGACTATTTTCCTGGAACCCAATGAAAATGCAAAAGAGAAGAAGACCAAGATGTCTTCTTCAACACAGTCACAAAAAGGGGCAAGGCACGGTGAGAAGCCTCCAAATGTAAAGGACATTCATAATGCTGCGGATTCCTGTCTCCAGAAGGTGGGTATTGAAGGGAGCTGTGTATGTTCTTGCAACTTCCTCTCCAGTCCAAGGACTATTTGCTGATGATTTATTATGGGCCTGGCACTGTTGTAGACACTGGGAGACAGCTGGGCTTAGTGGCTCAGTGGTACCCGACTGTTTGTGACCCTATGGATTGTAGTCTGCCAGGCTCTTCTGTCTGTGGGGGTTCTCCAGGCAAGAATACTGGAGTGGGTGGCCATGCCCTCCTCCAGGGGATCTTCCCAACCCAAGGATCGGACCCAGGTCTCCCACATTGCAGATAGATTCGGTACCATCTGAGCCACCAGGGAAGCTCAGAGGTACACAGAGGTGAACACAACAGACAGGTCCCTGCTGGGGATGGAGAAGTACATAGACAATAAGCAAGTAAACAAAATAACTAAAGTCATTTCAGAGAGTGATATGTGCTAAGAAGAAAATATAATGGGGTTTTGCCTTAGAGAGTGACAGGGCTGGGGCAAGGAAAGAGAAGGAGTTTGTGTTATTTCTGACCAGAAGCCACTAAGGAGATGACATTTGACTTGAGAATTGAATGATGAGAAGGGACCAACCATGCAGAGACATTTGACAAATCAGAGTCAACTGCCTGCTATGTGCCAGGCACTGTCACAGGAGCCAAAGGTACAGCCAGGAACAAGCAGACCCTGCCCTCAGGGACCTCACATTCTAGGAAACCAGACAATAATAGCAATCATATAGATAGGGAGTAAAATATCTGCCAGTGATAAATATCTTCTAGGAAGAAGAACAAAGCAGAATTTGTTGTTGTTTAGTCATTCAGTCGTGTTCGACTCTTTGCAACCCCATGGACTGTACCCTGCCAGGCTCCTCTGTCCATGGGATTTTCCCAGCAAGAATACTGGAGTGGGTTGCCATGCCCTCCTCCAGGGGATCTTCCCGACCCAGGGATTGAACCTGCATCTCCTGCATTGGCAGGCGGATTCTTTACCACTGAGCCTCCAGGGAAGCCCATAAAGCAGGATAAATGATAGTAAAGGACTACTATTTTAAATAGGATACTGGGAAAAAACCTCTCAAATGAGGTGACTTCTGAGTAGACACACGAATAAAGTAAGGGAGCTAGCTAAGTGAATTTCTAGGGGAAAAAGATTCTAGGCAGAGGGAAAATAACAAGTGTAAAGCTGACACAGCCACCCCCACCCCCAACACACCCAGACAGGAGCTTACCTCCAGAGCCCAGAAGCTTCAGGGAGGGAGGCGGGTGTGGCTGGAGGGCAGAGGGCAGGAGAGTGAGAGAGGGCCTTGAAAGAGGCAGCGTAAGTCTGGTCTCTGCAGGGTGAAGGTCAGGACTGAGGATTTCAAACTAGATATTAGAAGAATCCTTAGGTAGTTTTGAGCAGGGGGGTAGAGTGAACTGATTGACATTTCTAAAGGATCCCTCTGGCTGCTGTGTGGAATCTAGGAAAATGCAGAGGTGGAAGGTCAGAGTCCAATTAGGAGGGGCTGCAGTGAGCCAGGTGCCAGATGACATTGGCCTGGACTCTGGGTGGTCCTGATGGAGGTGTGAGAAGTAGCTGGATTCAGGAAACATTTTGAAGGAAGATCTAGAGGGAAAGTGTTACATGCAGAGGAAACAGCTTATGCAAAGACTTTGAGGGAGAACAAAACATTAGAAATCTTGCTTTTTATATTATGTTCAATTTGCCACTGTCCTTTTTTTTTTTTTTTTTTTTGCCTAATCTGGGGTTTCTCTCACATTTAAGTTTCTAAAGGCCACGGTTTAGAGGGACTAGCAACATTGCACGTAGTTAGGGGGTTAGTTTTTTTTTTTTTTTTAAAGAAGGATCATAGGAGAGAAAAAACAATAATAGGAAAAAACTTCATCCTCACGTGTATGGCCCCCCTCCTAGGCTCACACCCTTTAGTCAGAAGCATAGCAATTTACCCAGAAAATGAAGTGCCTAGCTTCCACCCGACTCGCCAAGGTCAAACCAACAGTGGCAGCTCTAGAATCCAGACATTTTGTCCTTGGAATTTTAAAAAATGTTAATGCCCAGATTCTACATTTACATCACAATCTCTGAAGATGGGCCTGGGCCTCAGCTTTTTTTTCTCCCTGGGCGATTCCAGCATGCAAACAGGGCTGGCTATTTTATCAGGGCAGGGGTGCCTCTGGGCTGCAGTACATTGCCTGCTCTGCAGAAAGGAATTGAAAGAAGTCGTCATGGTTATTTCTCTCATCTCTAGACATTCTCCTGAGAGGAAAACATAGACCTGGATGTTTAATATATTTTATTTGTTCCCTTTTAAAATTTCAGATCTTTCTTACTGTCACGGCGGAACTGAACTGTCAACTGTTCTCTAAAGAGCAAAGGGACCTCATCGCTGTTCTCTACCCCAACGTCCAACTAGTGAAGGGCCATGATGGAACTGAGAAAGTCTGTGGTAACTTCAAAGATATTGAAAAAATACATGGGTTCTTAAGTGAGCAGCTCCTGGAAAGGGAGCAGAAACATGAATCTTCCCCTTTGACATCAGAGAGGGAGCCACTCAGTCAGCAGGACAGGAACAGCTGTGTTTCTCCCTTCGAACCAGAAAGCAGGTCAGAAGAAAAAGGCAACCGTTTTGAAGTTCCCTTGGCTTTCTTTGAATACTTCACGCACTCCTGCCCTGATAAAATAGCCTCCATAGAGAAAAGATTTGGTACAAAAATAAAAAGTCAGACGAGTTCTCCAAATATGGTCTATTTAGACTTCACCTCCAGTCGATCAGGTAACCTCGAGGCAGCTCGCAAGGATTTTGTTGAAGAATTTCAGAAGCGTGTAGAGACTCTGACGCAGGAATGTGTTGCGCTAGCAGACAGTAAGCAGGCAACCAAAATCAAAGAGGAGTTAAATCACCAGTTTGCAAAGCTCCTCATAAAGGAGAAAGGAGGAGAATTAACTCTCCTTGGGACCGCAGATGACATTTCAGCTGCCAAACATTTTCTTGCCTCAAAGAACTTTGAAAGTCTTGTCAAGCCACCTGTGAAAATATTGACTCCTAAGGACATAATGAAGGGAATTGAGGTTGATACCGCTCACTATAAGCTTTTAGAAGCAGAATTATCCCAGGAGATATCAAAGATAGAAAAAAAGTACGACACTCAAAGTAACATTTTGGGGATAAATCAGAAAACCTGCATTCGATTTGAACCCAAAACCAAGGAGTTAGATCTATCCATACATGCTTATTCAAGTTTCATCGACACCTATCAACATGTTTCTTGTCAGATTATGAGAGAAGTTCTTTCGCTGAAACTTTTGGGCAAGGAGAGAAAACACTTACATGGGACAAAGTTCTCTGATGATTTTAGAAAAAGGCATCCAGATATACACTTTGTGTTAAATCGAGAGTCAATGACTTTGATTGGGTTGCCGAATCATCTTACAAATGCAAAACAGTATCTCTTAAACAGATGGGGGGTGTCTCCATCAGCTACAGAGAAATGGAATAAAACACTCACGGATACTGATAGTCATAATTCAAAAACAGCTTCACCAACATTGCAGCACCCTGCCAGTTCTGAGGTGTCAGAAGTGAATGAGAAACAGGACACATGTGTCATCTGTTTGAACACCATTAGTAACAAACAAGTGCTCTCAAAGTGCAAGCATGAATTCTGCAGCCATTGTATCAAGGAAGCCTTCTCATATAAGCCAGTCTGTCCTGTGTGCCAGACTTCCTATGGTGTCCAGAAAGGGAGTCAGCCAGATGGAAGAATGAGCGCCGTTGTTGTAAGAGGCTCACTTCCAGGTTACGAATCCTGTGACACCATTATGATTACTTACACTATTGAAGGAGGCATACAAACAGTAAGTGTTTCTGAGTTCCATGTATTTCTTTTCAGTAAACTGAGATTATCAGAGCAACAGGGACTGTTCTATTACCAATTGGCAGTAGATTTCCCAGATAGTTATCTCCATGGTCATATGAAAGGATTTTAAATGCTTATGAAGTTCACTTTGTAAGTAGTAAAAAGTACTTTGTTTACTTATAACAGATATCTTTCTTGTCTATTAAGGCAGAGAAGGGGTGGGTGGTGATTGTGTACTGGAAGGAGGATTGTATTCCCAGCATGAATTTGGGGAAAGAGAAGAAATATGAATTATTTGGGGAGTATGAGCAGACCTTCAGTGCTTTTGTTTTTTGTTTGCTCTATCTGCATATGAACATATCTACACATGTAGTAAAATTTAGACACAGATGTTTTCATGTGACATTTTCTTGCCTTCATACAGAAAGAGCACCCAAACCCAGGGAAGATATTTTCTGGAATACAGCGAAATGCATACTTGCCTGATAACAAGGAAGGAAACGAGGTTTTGGATCTGCTTCGTAGGGCCTTTGACCAAAAACTGATTTTCACAGTGGGGGAGTCTCGAACATTAGGAATCTCAGATGTCATTACATGGAATGATATCCACCACAAAACGTCCCGCACTGGGGGACCACAAAGGTGAGAACCTTTTGAAACAGAATGGCTGCTAAATAGAATTTAGAGGTCATAAAACATGGCAATTTGAAGATGTGACTGTAAGGAGACAGTTTATATCAGTGAGACTGGATGCAGTATTTTGACAGATGCTAATCAGGGATGATAATCTCAAAGACAGAAAGACTGGTTCCCATGACCTTCTACCTTCCAACCACAAAGTATCATACAGTTCATAAATTTTGCATCAAAGGGCAGTGGATCTTCAGAATGCAAGATAAATGGTATCTAAGGTGATTTAATTTGGTATAATTTTAATACCCTTCACATCTATTTGAAGGGTAGATCCTAGGAATGTCACTTTGCCTTCTTTTAAGATCACCCTTTCTTCTACCCTCCTCTCCCATGAGTCCAGTAAAGATCCTAAATTCACTTGACTAGTAGAACTCTAGAAAAGTCTTAGTTAATGGTGATGGAAGTTGTATCGTGGGCAATCCAATTGCTCTTTATGAAATTCAGATAGACTACCTCAGACCCTTAGTATTCAAAAGGGAATATATCCTAAGACTTAATTTCCCAAATTTGAAAATCTTCCTATAGCAAAATGATTACCCTCCATAGAAATACAGTATATTATAACTTTATGAGAATCATTGCTTAACCATGAGCTGAAATTAAAGTCTTGTTAGAAGGCAGATCCTGGGCGGGTAGCTAGACCTATTCACCAGCTAAATGATTCACCTCAGCACACTTGGAATTGATTATCCGTCATCGGCCTTCAGGATGGTTTGTAGATATCGACAACTCTGAATATGTTAATGCCAAGGACCTACTGTACAGATTTTTAAAAAAACATCTGTGGTGAAGCTAAGGGCATCTTTTCTTCTGCAGGTATGGTTACCCTGATCCTAACTATCTGAAACGTGTCAAACAAGAGCTGAAAGATAAAGGAATTGAGTAAAAAGACTGTATTAAAAGGATGTCCCGAGACAAGCTTGCAAAAGGCGCAGTTGAAGAAGTAGAGTAAATTCTAATCTAAATCCTTGTGTAAAAACACCGTAAAATTCTTTTCATCTCAAGAAGTATATGCAAGGTTGTCATTTCTGGAGTGTTACATTTTATGGACAAAAAAGCCGCAGAGATCTTTGTAATTTTGCTGCAGAGGTATTGCACCTCATTCGCATGTCATCATTGTTGGGGTTACAGGGGTGGAGTGCTGTGAATTTGAAATCACCTTCTGTATTGTTCAGTTGAAGTACTCAATGCCAATTGATCTTCCTTTTATTGCTATCTCTGCGATAGTCCTTTAGTTTGGTTTGTTTGCCCTTTAAACTCTATCCTAAAAGTAAAAGCCTAATCTGAATGGAGGCAGGGGAGGGGAGGAAGGCTTTGGTTGTGAAAAATTAGGAACCGCATTCCTCTCCCTATCCCATGGCCAGAAAGGTGGCAAGGACAGAAATTGAGCAACCTTTGGCAATAAATGGAATCTCTCTCTTTAAGTTGCTGTCATGTCCACCTCTTTGCAACCCCATGGGCTATAGCCCTCCAGGCTCCTCTACTCATGGGATTTTCCAGGCAAGAATACTGGAGTGGCTTGCCATTTCCTTCTCCAAGGGATCTTCCTGACCCAGGAATCAAGCCTGGATCTCATGCACTGCAGGCAGATTTACCGTCTGAGCCACCAAGGTTTGGGACACTGAACCTGGTGTATAGTTGATGCTTAATAAGTTTTTGCTGCCTGACTTAAGTTGCTAATAACCCAGCAGAGAAATATATATTCCCTAAATCTTTGGTAGAGCTCTTGGAAGCCATTGGCTTTGGAAGCCATTTCTGGAGTCCTCACCATTTACTGGGGAAAATGAGTTTGTTACTCCAGAACTCATGGCCTCTGAACTCTGACTGGCCAAACTTTGTCCTTGCTCCCTGCTGATCCTTCTGATCTGCCAAATCATGTGCACTTCCCCTGCCATAGTAATGCTGCACATCTCTGAACATTTTTTCTCTCTGGATATTATTATACTTTTATGCATACCTCACTTCGAGTTTTAATAGATAAATCACAAAAACGTCTGTAGACTATCACTTTCTCAGTAACTGGAGCCCCCACAGCACCTTCTCCTTCCTTTTGCTAAGTCCCACCATGTCATGCTTTCTCCCTTAAATTATTTCTTCCTCATAATGACTGGACAGAGAAAAGACTCGAGTTGTGCCTACTGTAAGGAATGTCAACATGTCAAAATTTACTTCTAAATGGTTTTCCAACTCATGAGAAAGTTTTAATAGCAAACTATCTCATTATCCATGTTCCAGTCTTTTTCCATAAATGATGAATGAGATGCTATTTTCTCAAAAATACATGCATACAAATCTTTTGGTCAGATAGTAATAGTTGATATTGTGTATTTATTTTGTCCCCTTTATAAGAACTTTGTATCTGAGCGATTGATACTATTAGTATCCCCATCTTATAACTGAGAAAGCTGATGGGCAGAGAGGGTAAGTACCTTGACAAAGGCCCCATAATAAGAATCGGTGCTGGAATTTGAAGGTCTTAGGGTGACTCCAAGGCTTTTGTCCCAGAGTTGTACTGTCTCCTACAGGGGTCTTCTCCTCCATGGAGCAGGCTGAGGAGTTCCCATTATTCTGAGCTTCTCTCAGAAATGGATTCCTGCACAGTACTCAAAGTAGATTTCCTCTGAGAAAGTCCTGTTTGAAAAATTTAAAACCCCAGAATTTTTTTCTTTGTTCAGAGAGTTGAGGAAATTTAAGATAAATGGTACATATATTTTTTTCAAATCAGATTAGACATTTAGTTTTTGGTGATTCATTAAAATCTTAGAGTTATAATTAGTTGCTTTGTGTCTATGGATATTTTAGCTTCCAAAAAGATGAGTTTGGTTCCTGCTAAGGTCTGGATCCTTGATTGCAACGTGTGTGCAAGTTTCATAGTGTGAGTGGTTGTCGAGCCTTTGGATTACTGCTTTTGCTCTGTGGAAGGTATTATTATCAATATCTGCTATAAATAAAGTTATTTCCATTTTAGGAACATATTGTCTGTATTCTTTTCCATTTCCTAAGGTTGAGATTCTGGGTGTTTCCTGAAATACATGCAGTGTGCAGCGTACCGCTTGGGCAGATGTCTTTGCTTGGTTTTGTGTATGTGTGCTCAGTCGCTTCAGTCACGTTCAACTCTTTGTGACCTATGGATTGTAGCCTGCCTGGCTCCTCTGTCCATGGTATTCTCCAGGCAATACTGGAGTGGGTTGCCATGCCTTCCTCCAGGGGATCTTCGCGGGGACCCAGGAATTGAGCCCATATCTCCTGGGTCTCCTGCACTGCAGGCAGTTTCTTTACCCACTGAGCCACTTAGGAAGCCCAGTTTTGTGTGTAGCTGTTGCTACATAGTATCACGATAGACTTAACTACTATTGACTTCACTGCTGCCATGTTCAGCTGTAAAAATCACATTTCTTATTATTTTTCCTCCTTAACACATAGATTACTACAAAAGTAAAAGTAGGTTGCAGGTTTCACATCTTCTCTCCTAAGAAAGCATACGTAGTAACCTATCAGAGTACACTTGTCCCTCCTTGCTCCAACAGTTTTTGTTTCACCTTTCCAGCATTAGAACTGGATTACCCAGATGGCTCACTGCTGCTGCTGCTGCTAAGTCACTTCAATTGTGTCCGACTCTGCGCGACCCCATAGGCGGAAGCCCATCAGGCTACCCCGTCTCTGGGATTTTCCAGGCAAGAACACTGGAGTGGGTTGCCATTTCCTTCTCCAATGCATGAAAGTGAAAAGTGAAAGTGAAGTTACTCAGTCGTGTCTGACTCTTAGTGACCCCATGGACTGCAGCCTACCAGGCTCCTCCCTCCATGGGATTTAACAGGCAAGAGTATTGGAGTGGGGTGCCATTGCCTTCTCTGAGATGGCTCACTAGGCATTGGCAAATCAGGACACCTTTGTCTCCAAATTTAAAAAAAAGAGAATTATGAATAATATTGAGGTATTTGATGTTTCCCTAAAGATAGTTTCTGCACCCAATTTCAGTGTGTGGGGTTTTCCCCTAAACAATCCAACACCAGCTGAGTGTCCTTCAATTCAACACAAATCTGACACTATCCATCTGGAGATAACATCAGATTCCACAGGTAAGGACTCAGTCTCACAAGACTGTCCTCCATTTCAGGTGCCAATTACAAGTCTAGATTGTTCCTGTGCTTCTGACTAAATGGCTACAAAATCAGAGGTTCCCACAACCCCCTCTTTGGGCTCAATTAATTTGCTAGAGCAGCTCACTGAAGTCAGGAATCCCGGTTACTCACTACATTACTGTTTTCTATAAAATGATATAACTCAGGAACAGCCAGATGGAAGAAATTTTGTTGTTCAGTTGCTCAGTCAAGTCCAATTCTTTGCGACCCCAAGGACTGCAGCACTCCAGGCTCCTCTGTCCTTCACCATCTCCTAGAGTTTGTTCAAACTTATGTCAATTGTGTGGGTGATGGAAGAGATGCATATGGGGAAAGGTCATGGAACTTCCATGCCCTCTCTAGGTGGACCACAAAACTGAGCAGAACACCGTAGGGTCCTCTTGGGTACAAAAGCCTTTCCATGTCCCCTATTTCTTGTTTGTAGGGACAACATTTCAGCCTCCCAGATCTTCCCTGTGTTCCTAAGGGAAGGTTCAAACAGTTGCTAATTAGAGTGAGAGAATGCAGAAACAAAGGAAAGGAGGTCAAGAAAGAGTTGTGCAGTGACGGTCAGGGTCCTGGGTTCCTCCTCAAGGGATACACATAAGAATCTGATGCATACCTCTATCCACAAAGTAATCAATAAACAATCTATAATAGGAATAGAAAAGAGTTTTATTTGAGCCAAACTGTGGAATATAGGCCAGAATACAACCCCTCAGATAACACCGAGACTTGCTCAGGAGAAGCATAGTTTTCAGGACATAAATTTAAAACGGTATCTCTCCTCCCCTGTCTACCAGGAAGAACAAAGCTTAATCACTGGAAACAACTTTAGACCCATAGCAGCCTAGAGCTAGCACTGGGAAAATCTACACAACAAATTCTACTAACTGGTCTTTGTCTACCAATAGTTTTTCCATGCATTTGCCTTCCCATGGACTCAAGGTCCTTTCCTTTGACTTATCAGTCCTTACCACTCCTCTAAAAATTTATTGTTCCTTTGCTAAGATGCTGTATAAGCTCAAGTTCTAACCAAATCTTTGAAATTCTCATCTCTGGGTACTCCCACGTGTTATGTGTGTGATGCACATGTTAGTAAACTTCTGTTTGCTTTTCTCTTGTTAATCTGTAGTTCATCAGTCCTATTTACAGGGCTCTAGGCAGAGAACCTCAGATGGGTAGAGGAAGAGATTTTTCCTCCCCTAATAGAAATATGTCAAATAAACAAATTTTAAAGGTATTAGCTAAAGCTCCTGTGCGTACTTGTATGCTTAGTCGCTCAGTCATATCTGACTCTTTGTGACCCCATGGACTATATAGCCTGCCAGGCTCCTCGGTCCATAGGATTCTCCAGGCAAGAATACTAGAGTGGGCTGCCATTCCCTTCTCCAGAGGATCTCCCTGACCTCGGGATAAAACTCAGGTCTCCTGCATTGCAGGTAGATTCTTTACCATCTGAGCCACTAGGGAAGCCCAAAGCTCCTACAGTATATATACAAATGTATATAATAGACATACATAAGTGTGTGTCTGTATATGTATACAATATAAATACATGGTATATAAATGTATCAAGCCAAGCAAATCTAACACTGTACACCTTAAACTTACACAATGTTGTTGGTCAATTATATCTCAATTAAAATTTTTTTTTTTTTTTGGTTTTAAAATATAAGAAGGGGGACTTCCCTGGCAATCCAGTGGTTAAGAATCTGTGTTTTCAAGGCAAATTTGATTGGATAGTCAATTTGGGTTTGATTGGGTAACAGACTCCCCATGCTGCATGGCACAGCCAAAAATAAATAAATAAAATATAAGAAAAAACAATGAAAATGCTTAAGGTGAAATGAACTTGTTTTCAAGTGAGATGGATTAGCCAGTGACAGCCAGCGCTCATACCTAAAACAAACGGAAAATTGAAACACAATAGAGAAATCGTTTATTTTAAGGTAAAAGAGAGCTGCTAAGTCAAGAAGAACTGGAGAGGCTGAGACCCCAGAAAGGGAGAATTTTGAAGAGGGAGGGCTGAGTTTTGCAGCCACTTCACCCAGGTGTTAGTTGCTGATTCTGGGCATAGGCCCGAGGCTGATAATTCCATGTCTCACGTCCAGGGAAGACCACTGCTGTGAAACAGACCAGCAGAGCTATGGGAGATCTGGGAGGTTCCTTTAGGGCATCTGTTAAATTCTGGGGATGCATGAGTCAAGAGTTCTAAAAACAGAAGCAGAAAGCCTCTGAAGCAGAATAGAGCCTTCCAAAATCTTGTGAGACAAGGATTAGAATTCTGGACTCACCAGGGAGATTTCTGCCAAAAATCCTGAAAAGACAAGAGCAAAACTGAGGTAGACTGAACCTTACCAGAGCATAACTCAATCTCAACTCAGCATAGGACATTGGATTCGGGTGACCAGCCACTGATTAGAAACAAAATGCTTCATAGAATTAATGTAATTTTGGTTTTATGTTGAAATATAAACGGGAAAGAATACCAAAGAGTATTCTAGATTCAAAAGGACTTATGAGAAGATTTTGTCCTAGCAGACATTGAAATCTATCAGCAACCAATTTGACACTCTTGGTATAAGAAAATATCAATAATGAGAATATTAAAATGACTCACACTTTCCCCAATACTCTCCAAAAAATTCCAGGTGGAATGAAAGTTAAATACTTAAAAGCCAAAACAAATGCACTCACATGAATGTGAACAGACTAGCACTAGGGGAAATCACTTTTTGACTTTTGATGGAACAGAAATGAAAAAAAGATGGACAGGTTCATTACTCAGATAGTTTTAGCTGTGATGGAATGAACATCAATAAAGCTAAGATCTTAAAAATCCAGAGAAATGGAGAAAATGTTTGCACATAAACACAAAAGTTCAATAACTGAAAAGTATAAAGAGCACAAATAAATGGACAAAAATACTAACTGCCCATCCAACAAATGATTAAAATTCAATCATACAAGAAGAAACATGATCTTAAATCATGATTTTAAAACTATGCAGCCAACTTTATTGGTAAAATAGCTGTAAAATGCACCTACTGTGAAGTTTCATTTTGTACCTAAAAATAGAACAAGAAAAACTTCTGAAAAGTGATAAAACTCAAAGCCTGCAAGTCTTGAGGAAAGCAGATATCATGCATTAATGACAGCAATGTAAAGGAAGCCAGTCTTTCTGAAGGGTAAAATGGCACTTTATTGAAAGAATCACAAATATGTTCCAGCCCCCCATCCCACTAAGTAATGGAATTTATCCTGAGGAAATAATGTTTAATAAAAAAACAAAAGTAGACATATACAATGTTTGTTTTATGATATTACAATACCAAAAGAAGCTAAGATCCCAACAGTGCTGAAATATAGAAACTATTTGTGGTATATCAAAATAATATGTATACTGTAGTGATATACTGAAGATATAAATATGGTGCAGGAAATAGAAGACATTTGGTTAAATCATGTGACATTAAAGGAATAATGCCAAATTATGTATGTGCTGTGTGTTAAGTAACTTTAGTCATGTCCCACTCTTGGTGAGCCTATGGACTGTAGCCTGCCAGGCTCCTCTGTATGGGATTTTCCAGGCAAAAATACTGGGGTGGGTTGCCATCTCCTCCTCCAGGGGATCTTATCCACTCAAGTCTTGAAGCCACATCTCCTTTATTGGCAGAGAGATTCTTTACCAGTGAGCCACCTGGGAAGCCCAAATAAATGATTCTTGTCATTTTCCTTGTAAGTTTTCTGGAATATGCATGGAAACAGGATCTCTTGGGCAGGATACAACACGAGCTAAGAAAGAAACAAAGGAAGCTCAATTGCTTTTCAGCTCAAAAGAAGGTTTGGTGTATGCAGTCGCTTTAAAATATGTTGGCAAGTTCTTATAAATACTCCTCCTATGAGGGAGTTGAGTCTATTTCTCCTTTCCTTGAATGTGAGATGGCTTTAGAGACTCGCTTTGACTCACTTCTAATGAATAGAATGCTGGAAAGGAGACACTGCATAACTAACATTGGTCTCTCTTTTCTCTCTTTCTCTTTCCCTCCTTGTCCTTCTCTACATGCCTTAGGAGCTAAACTGCCACATTAGAAGTCCAGTGATCCTGAAGCTGCCAGGCTGGAGAGACCACGTAATGAGACCACATGTTCATGGTGATGCCAGAGGAGCCTGTTTTTTGAGTTGTCCCAGCCTAGGCACCAGACCTGTGTGAATAAAACAGCCTTTGAGATGACTCCAGCCTCACCGACAGTCTGACTACAATCATATGAGAGACCTTGATGAAGACTGTCTACCTGAGTCCAGAATCTTGAGAGATGATAGTAACATGTGATTGTCATTGTTTTATATCACTATATTTTGGGGAGGGTTATCAAACAGCAAAAGATAACTAGAATAATGTACTCAGCACTCACTGTGCCAAGAATTTTTAAAAGTTAGGTTCATTGCTGAATGTAAAAATAGAATAATTTTTTAGTCACACTGCACAGCTTGTGGGATCTTAGTTCCCTGATCAGGGATTGAACTTTGGCACTCAGAAGTGAAAGTGCTGAGTGCTAACCTCTGGACCACCAGGTAATTCCCAAGAGAGTAACACAGATTGAAATTTATTTACATTTGTGCCTTGATTTCACTGGTTATGTCAATTGGGGAAGATGGATATGGAAGATAGAGATTTTTTATTTATTTTAATTCAGGTGTATGACTGACTAACAGAAACAAAAAATTTACCAAACCTCTTCCACAGAACAAAGACTTCTAGAATGTAAGGCTTTTAACATACACACCTTCTTGTATGTTGACTAACTCACAAGACTGTACTTTCAGACCAATGATAATGTAATATCCAAATACCTTTAATTTGATACTGGAAGGAGGAAGGACACCGCTGATTTCTTCAGAAGACTCTCTAGTTACACTAAGAAAGACAATGGATTGAGCAGATGGCTCTTGTTCCCAATTGCTGATCTGCCTTCATTCAATGGAATGAAAAGATGCTTCAAAATGTTATACCCAATCATGTATATGTGTGTGTGTGTTAGTTACTCAGTTTTGTCTGACTCTTTGCGACCCCATGGACTGGTCAGGCTCCTCTGTCCATGGAATTCTCCAGACAAGAATACTGGAGTGGGTTGCCATTCCCTTCGCCAGAGGAACCCCAGTCTCCTGCATTGCAGGCAGATTCTTTACCGAGCCACCAGGGACGGAAATGGCATCCTTTGTGTAGGCCTTTTGTGTGTGTGTGTGTGTGTAAATTTATTTTTAAAATGTACAATTTTCCAATAATACAATATGCAATACACTTTATTGTAAGTTTCATTTGCCAGTTGGTTGGTTCTCACAAAATTTGCTCACTGATACTATATAACAGCATAATTGAAACATATGAAGTCAGACAGTATGTGATATTGGTTATATATTTATCTTTTTATCTTATATAACCCTGAAAATAAATTACTGGCAAGTACTATTAAATTTATTTTTTAAAGATGAGAAAACCAAGATTTGTAGATTTTTATTAATTTGTCCAAGGTCACATAGCTGGTAAAATACAGAATAAGTCTTTAACCCAAGTCTGTCTGACTCAGGCCTCAATGATCATATTGCCCTAACTATCAGGATCTTGAAGAGGATACAAGGGTGTCTATCCAGACACCATTTTAGGAATAACTAACCTTTCTCTCAGTTGCTAGAAACATCTGCTGCTGACAGGTCGCAGCTGCATCCCTCACTGGAAGTTCATCTGAGCCTGCAGAGAACCGCCTCTGCCAAGACTGGGTGATGTTTTCAGTTGTAGGCAACTGAATATAAAACTAAAAGAAGTTTTAACAACAAGGACATTTACTGACTCAGTAAGAAATCTGGAGGTAGGGGGTTCTAGGGCTGATTCTGTACCTCAGTTACGCCATCAAGGATCTGGACTCTTTCTCTCCAATTTGCCATTCTCAGTGTTCCTCAGCTGTTGGCTTTCATGGTTAAATGGCTGCAGTATCTCCCATCAACATATGCCATCTGATTGAGTGAGTGAGTTAGTGAAGTCGCTCAGTTGTGTCCAACTCTTTGAAACCCCATGGACTGCCTACCGTGGTAGGACAGCCTACCAGACTCCTTCATCCATGGAATTTTCCAGGCAAGAGTACTGGAGTGGGTTGCTATTTCCTTCTCCAGGGGATCTTCCCGACCCAGGGATCAAACCCAGGTCTCCTGCATTGTTGGCAGATGTTTTACCATCTGAGCCACTCGGGAAGTCCCATTCCATCTGATTACATCCCAAAAAAGGAGGGAAAAGGGATTTCCCATTGTGTCTCTATATAAGGAGGAGGGAAAAAAGTATTTTCTAGAAGCAGAATTCCCTATCTCTTTGCCTACAACTGGATAAAATGGTCATCCCTAAACCAATTCTATGAGAAGGGAGTAAGATGAGTAAAATTGATGTAGCCCAACCATGAGTCAAGTGTGTGTCTGAAAGGGCATTTGCTTTGCCTAAGCACTTTGCTCCTAACAGGGAAGGGGAGACTGCCTCTGAGAAAGCAGCCAACGTACTCAAAATGTCTGTAACACTTAACAAGGACTAACTAAATTAAAGTGGTTATGCTGCTGCTAAGTCACTTCAGTCATGTCCGACCCTGTGTGACCCCATAGACGGCAGCCCACCAGGCTCCCCCGTCCCTGGGATTCTCAAGGCAAGAATACTGGAGTGGGTTGCCATTTCCTTCTCCAATGTGTGAAAGTGAAAAGTGAAAGTGAAGTCGCTCAGTCATGTCCGACTCATAGCGACCCCATGGACTGCAGCCTACCAGACCCCTCCATCCATGGGATTTTCCAGGCAAGAGTACTGGAGTGGGGTGCCATTGCCTTCTCCGAAAGTGGTTATAGTGTAAGACAAAATGGACTTCAAGGCAATGAGAATTAATAAAGGAGAAAGAATAGCATACATTAATGACAAAAAGAAACACTTTACTTGGATGATATAAAAGTCTTGAACTGATATACCCTTAAATTAAGCAAAAGCAAAAGAAGATAAGGGAAAGATGGCAAAATTACAAGGTGAAATTAACATATCACCTACCACACGAGAGATCCCATTTCCCTACACCCTCACTACCACACTTTGCTATTTGGACCACATAAGTTTGAACTGTGGTGTTGGAGAAGACTCTTGAGAGTCCCTTGGACTGCAAGGAGATCCAACCAGTCCATCCTAAAGGAAATTAGTCCTAAATATTCATTGGAAGGACTGATGCTGAAGCTGAAGCTCCAATAATTTGGCCACCTGATGTGAAGAACTCA
Source organism: Cervus elaphus (assembly GCF_910594005.1). Lineage (NCBI taxonomy): Eukaryota > Metazoa > Chordata > Mammalia > Artiodactyla > Cervidae > Cervus > Cervus elaphus. The sequence continues at coordinate 51,565,435 of NC_057833.1, read as the reverse complement.
CTCACTGGAAAAGACTCTAGTCCTGGGCAAGACTGAAGGTAGGAGGAAAAGGGGATGACAGAGGATGAGATGGTTGGATGGTATCATTGACTCAATGGACATGAGTTTGAGTAGGCTCTGGGAGTTGGTGATGGCCAGGCAAGCCTGGCGTGCTGCAGTCCATGGGGTCACAAAGAGTTGAACATGACTGAGCGACTAAACTTAAGTATATCCTCAGTGTATCCCTCACCAATCTGGCATGCAGAGCTTAGCTTCACTGGTCTGGACATTCAGGTCAAGTGAAAGTCGTTCAGCTGTGTCTGACTCTTCGAGACCCCATGGACTATCCAGTCCAATTCTCCAGAATACTGGAGTGGGTAGCCTTTTCCTTCTCCAGAGGATCTTCCCAACCCAGGAATCGAAACCAGGTCTCCCACATTGCAGGCAGATTCTTTACCAGCTGAGCCACAAGGGAAGCCCTTGATCTCCTTAAATGACTTTTACTTGGGGAAAATATACATTAGGAATTACTATACTGAGAGAGTGGGGGCATTGGAGACATCCCCTGTGTAAGTTTGAAGATGAAACTTCTACAAGGGACCAGAGCACAGGGAGTAAGTCCACCACCTGGTGTGTGTCCATCAAGTGACTCTCTGAGGACTGAACTTGAAGAGGTAAAAGACAGGGTAGCTTACCTCACTTCTCAGGTCACATCCTTTTTACGGAAGCAGTTTCGGGAGCAAAGTGAGGCAGAGTTGGATATGAGGTGCTCACAACTCATTGATTCAGGACAGATTGGAACGCCACCCATTTCCCAGTATATACTTCAGTGGGAGAAATGGGTGGCAGGGCGGGTGGGGAACTGTTGCTGGCTTGTAGAGAACTTGAAAGGAGGCTGATGTTAGGTTATAGAAGTTTGTAGAGAAGTTGAAAGTGGAAACTTACATGAAGCAGAGAAAGGGAAGTTTAGCCCAAAATGCAGATATGGGTTGTTCTATTAAGATCATGTGTGACTCTTAGTTGGCAAGAGAAACAAATAACAGCCATGTAAATGTGGCCACATCTCTGCTGGAGTCTGCTCTCCCCCAGGCCCTGACAGGATGCTTGCTTTCTTGGAAGGAAGTGAGTTTCAGGAAGCAAACACCCCATGGAGACAAAGAATTGAGAGAGAGTAAGCACACTGCTGGAGGGGGGAGGGTGTGGGTTCAACAAGCGGAAGTAGTCTAAACAACTGAGGAGAAAAGACAAAGTACTTCAGTGGCTAATGATGCTTGCAAGTTGTTACTCTTAGAATTATTTTTCTCTTTGGCTTTTAACACCTGACATCCTGATCCCTCTGATATATTCTTTCCAGTGACAATAGAGAAGGAACACTGAACAGACCGTGTGTGACAAAATACACTGCTAATAATTAAAACAATTCTTGAAAAAAAAAAATCCAGAAATGGCTTGCCACAACTTCTACTACAGTTTCAGTTTCACTCTGATTTTATTTTTTTGTAAAAAGATGGTGTGAGGAAAAAGATAAAGCTGTTTGCCCAGTTCTGGATTCCCAAACTGGTTAGAGGAGGGTGCTAATTTGAGCTGTGGTTTGGAGTGAAAGGTGCCAATGCCCTGAAAGGAAACAGTCACCACTGTGTTGCAGAAGAGGGACCCATTCCAGGACCTGAAACTGGGCTTTTGTCTAACACCCGGAAATGAATTGTCCGAGGAAACACATGTGCTGACAAAGCAAGCGATTTTATTGGGAAAGGGTGCCTGGGCAGAGAGCAGTAGGGTAAGGGAACCCAGGAGAACTGCTCTGCCACGTGGCTCAAAGTCTCGGGGGTTTCATGGTGATGGGATTAGTCTTTGGGTTGTCTTTAACCAATCATTCTGACTCAGAGTCCTTCCTGGTGGTGCACACCTTGTTCAGCCAAGATGGCTGCCAGAGAGAAGGATTCTGGGAGGTGTTTGGACATGTGATGTCTCCTTTTGATCTTTCCTGAACTCTTCTGGTTGGTGGTGGTTTATTAGTTCTGTGTTCCCTACCAGAACCTCCCATGGTAAAACAGCTCATGCAAACAGATACTATAGTGACTGGCCAGGGTGGGCACTTTCACTCAGCGTGCTTCTCCTAATGACTGTGTGTCTGAAAGCCCTTGACGGACCCTTCTGCGTACTCCCCACTTCCTCCTACTGGGGTCCAGGGTGGTTTGGACTGGATGACGAGCGCCACCTGCAGGAGGAAAGCTGGAAGGAGGAGAAAATATCTGAATACTGTTCAGCATTACTATGGATCAGAAATAAAAGCCCTGTAACGGTAAACAATCAGCCTGCAACTCAGCAGACCTGGGTTTGATCCTTGGGTGCGGAAGATCACCTGGAGAAGGAAATGGCAACCCACTTCAGTATTCTTGCCTGGAGAATTCCATGGAGAGAGGAACCTGGCAGGTTGCAGTCCGTAGGATTGAAAAGAGTCGACATGACTGAGCGACTAACACAAACTCTTTGGTCCGTCTCTGGTTCTCTTCCTGAAATTTAGTTTCATTATGATATGATACATGAGGTCCAGCCCTGCAGGGAATAGAAGCTCTACTTTTGGCAGATTCTAAGAGGCCTCATCACCTTCTTCACAGATAAAACAAAATCCATCAGGAGAGAATTTCCAGACCTTCCTATCAGCAGTCATTCAGAATCATCTACTTCTGTACTCCGTGTTTCTCTAGTGGCTCACTGGTAAAGAATCCAGTTGCCAACACAGGAGATGCAGGTTCAATCCCTGGGTCAGGAAGATCCCCTGGAGAAGGAAATGGCAATCCACTCCAGTATTTTGCCTGGAAAATCCCATGGACAGAGGAGCCTGGTGGGCTACAGTCCATGGGGTCACAAAGAATCAGACACGACTTAACCACTAACAACAATATAACTTCTGTACTCTAGCTCCTCCTTCCCGGTGCAGTAGGAAAAGGGTCCCCTCTTTGGGCTAGTGCCTCTAGGATCCCCTTCCGCCTTCTCCCACAACCTGTGTCCTCGACCTTCCTTTTACTTTTCTAACAATATTTAAATATTTCTAAGATTCTTAAATTCCATCTTAAATATATTTAAAAAGCAAAAAAACAAAAATAACAACTCCCTGATCCTATAACCCTGTAAGCTGCTGTCTAACTTCTTCCCCTTCACAGTCACACATCCAGAAAGAGCTGACAACGCTTACTGTCTCCAATCCCTTCCCTTCCCTTCCGTCCTCTGTCCACCGCCATCTGTTCCCTCCTCACCAGAAGACAGTGCTTACCAGGTCCTCAGAGTCCAATAGACATTTCTCTCACCTGATGTACTGGTTGTATTTGAATGATGATCCCTCCTTTGTATTTGAAACACTCCTTCACTACGGGTCAAGGTCAAGGATACACACAATCCTAGCCTTTCTCTCACCTTAATGCTCCCATTGGATAGATGCCACTTTTATCTAGTCAGTTGCTCAGGCCATGCATGGAGGAACAGGGAGTCATGCTTGAGTGTCTTCTCTTGTTGCCCACATCCTTCGGCAAGTCCAGTATCAATCTGGAACCCCAGCCCTTCTCAGTCCTCCTCGGCCAGCACCCTGGTCTCAGCCACCCTCATCTCCCACCTGACACTACAGCAGCCACTTGGCTGGCCTCCTGCCTCTACTCTGGTTACCTCAGAGCAGCTCAAGGGATCCCATACAAGCACATCACATGGAACTCCCCTCTTGCCCAATGCCCAAGGTTATCTGTAATCATCCTTAGGCTTCAGGTTACATGTTTCCTCCCCATAAACCCTCCCTGAGCCCCCATACCTAAGCTAGGAGGCCTGATTTGTTCTGGGAACACCTGCATATTCCTTCCAACAACACTTACTCCACTGTGTTCTAAGTCCTTGTGTCCGCATGGTTTCATGAGCTCAGTGAGGGCACAGACTGTGTCTGCCTGTCCAATCCATTCAGACTGCATGGCACCTATAAAAATTTCTATTAAAAATAGCTGTTAATGTACTGTTCCCCTCATTTCTAAATATAGAATATTAACGGATCAAGGAACAAAATGCAAAAGTAGGGAAGCAAGGTAAAATTCTGACAATTGTTGAAAGAAGGCTGAAAATGGGCCCCAAACATTCTAAAGAATCACAGTTTGTAAAATGGCGGCCTGGGGCAAAAATGAAGCTTTTTTTTTTTTTTTTGGTACAAGGTCTAGTGACTCAAAGCGGCTGACTTCATCTGTGGCTTGGGTGAGTAGCAAATGGTGCCTGAGCTTAGGGTCCCGAGTATAAAGATGGAGGGAAGCCCCAAGGCGATGCCAGCTTCTGCCGTGGTCCACGGATGAAAAAGTGAAGGATGGGAGGCGGAGTGAGGGAAAGGGTGGTTTCTAGTCCAACTTGGGCCAGCCCTTTACAGACAAAGGCAGAAACTAACGGCAGGAGGAGTGTTCTGGGAAACGAAAGCGAAAGAGGCTTAACCGGTGGTAGTCGGGGAGGAACCGGCAGTCCGAGCTGGGCCGGCAGATGAGGATGGCTGCGGCCGGCTCCTTCCCGCTGCTGGTCGAAGGGTCCTGGGGCTCCCAGCCCCCGAAGAACTTGAGCACCAAGTTGCAGATGTACTTCCAGAGCCGGAAGAGATCAGGAGGCGGGGAGTGTGAGGTCTGCCAGGTGCCAGGGAGCTCGAACCGCTTCCTGGTGCTCTTCTACCCGGACGACGGTGAGAGGGGCCAGGGGTGCGGGGGAGAGGGCAAGCTGGGCTCTTCTTCCAGGGAAACCTGGGGCTCGAGGGCCCGGCGGGAGAATCCGCCCGGCTCGGCAGCAAGTGTAGTGAAGCCCATGGGGTGCGAGGCGCTGAGTAGACGAGGTGGTCTAGGGCGCCGCAGTTCCGCCTGCGCTGCGCTTCCAGGCGCTGCAGGAGGTGCGGCAGCCAGCGCAGGTGAGTGAAATAAACATTTGGCACGGTGTGACTGAAGGGCTTTCCTGGTGGCTCAGAGGTTAAAGCGTCTGCCTCCAATGCGGGAGACTCGGGTTCGATCCCTGGGTCGGGAAGATCCCCTTGAGAAGGAAATGGTAACCCATTCCAGTATTCTTGCCTGGAGAATCCCATGGACGGAGGAGCCTGGTAGACTACAGTCCACTGGGTCGCAAAGAGTCGGACACGACTGAGTGACTTCACTCACTCACGGTATGACTGATGGGGGCTGCCAGAGAGCTGGTGGACATTTTACAGGGCTACATCGTGCAGTGGCATCGTGTGTTAATGGCGGAGTTGCAATGCCATTGCAATTGTATTCTTCCTATGAAAGCGGCAGTTTTGAAACTCCAGAGCTTCATGGGAACACAATTTGAAGTAAGTGATCCTAAACAAGAAGGAAGAAGAGCTGAAATGCCGATGTCTAACCACCCTTGGACTTCCCTGGTCCAAGTATTAAAGAATCCACCTGCCAGTGCAGGAGATGTGGTTTGATCCCTGGGTGGGAAAGACCCCCTGGAGAAGGGAATGGCAACCCACTCCAGTATTTTTGCCTGGGAAATCCCATGGACAGAGGAGCCTGGAGGGCCCCAATAGTGCATGGGGTTGCAAAGAGTCGGACACAATGGAGCAACTGAACACAATCTGAAGGAAAGAGAGTCTCCTGGGAGAGTCACATCTAAACTAACTCCTTAGAGTGAATTCAGTTCCTGAGAGGTGAGATGTAGGCGAGGGCTGTTCAGATGGGAGCTGGTGGCAGTGCTGGGGGCAGGAGAGCAAAGGCTCTGGAGGGAAGTGCCCAGCTCCCTGGGGGTAGCTTTGATTTGAGGAGTGAGCCCTCTCCTTATCCCTGTGCACATGCGAGTTCTGGAGACCAGCATGAAAAGAACATGTGGGGTTTGGGCAATTTTGTAAGATTACAAAGAGGATGCTTGTAATTTTAAAAATCTTAGGCCTTCTCTTATTAAACCTTTTTACAAAGAAGTGGGGTGCAAATTAAGGCTAATAGAAAGTTGGGTTGAGATGAGAGAGGGCCTTGCATGATATGCTAAGGAGTATGAACTTTCCCCCACAGGTAGGCAGTGGAGGGCCATGTCCATATACACTTTTCAGGAGATAAATTTGAATGCAAATAATACAGTGATTTCTGTTGGGAGAGACCTTGGACATTAGATCTGAAGAAGATCATGCCATGTCCAAGTGAGGACCAGTGAGGCCTTGAATAAGGAAAGTCAGCGTAGGGATGAAAGATACATTCTTTCTACTGTTCTGGATTTTGTAGCTGATTCTACAGGAATAATAGGTGTTCACTTGATGGAGAGAGAGAGCCCCTGTGCTTTCTGTTATTTATTTACATTTTGGAAAAAAATTTATTTGCATTGCTTCCATTTTTCTACTGTAGTATTAGGACTTGACATAAGCATTATTCTTCTACCTCCTGTTTACAGTTCATTCAGAATTTTACTGCAAATATAGTATATAATTTTAAACTTATGGGGAACTGCAGTTTTTGTTTTTCTTTCCTCTTTACAGAGGAGATCTCAAAATCATCCAACTTAAATAAAAATTTATATGGACATTTTCTGTATCTCTTATTTTTTAGATGGGGAAGGAAGGAGTGATATTCTAAGTTGATTGAGTTTTCAGGGGGAAATTCCCTCCCCATAGGTAATTGAGCAGGGCTTCCATAATAGCTCAGTTGGTAAAGAATCTACCTGTAGTGCAGGAGACTCCAGTTTGCTTCCTGGGTTGGGAAGATCTGTTGGAGAAGGGATAGGCTACCCACTCCAGTATTCTTGGGTTCCCCTTGTGGCTCAGCTGATAAAGAATCTGCCTACAATGTGGGAGACCTGGGTTTGACCCCTGGGTTGGGAAGATCACCCGGAGAAGGGAAAGGCTACCTACTCCAGTATTCTGGCCTGGAGAATTCATGGACTGTATAGTCCATGGGGTCGCAAAGGGTCGAACACCACTGACTTTCACTTTCAAGCTTAGAGGCTTAGGAAGTCCTGAGAACAATTGGAATGCTCTAGGGCAGGGAAGGAAATGGCAACCCACTCCAGTATTCTTGCCTGGAAAATCCCATGGACGGAGGAGCCTGGTGGGCTACAGTCCACAGGGTTGCAAGAGTTGGACACGACTGAACGACTTAACTAATTGAGGGCAGGGATGTAAAAAGGAAAGAATAAAACCCCAAAATAGAAAGGGATTCACAGGTGAATCCCTGTGAAGTGTGACAGAAGAGATGTGCGCATGGATCAGGAGACGAGCTTGACTCAGAGCCCTTAAAACAATGTCAAAAAGTTTTCCAAGGATTAATTTCACCAAGAAATGCTCTAAAGGGTATCTGTGCAATGTAAGTCTCCCCCCGCCCGACCCCCACCCCCACCCCCGGGCTTCACTTTTCCTCACAGGGTTTTACCATTTTGATTCCAGTTGTCAACATCACCACCAGCCTGGCCTTTAGGGACACTTCTTTCTTCTTTAGAATCCCATTATCCTTAAGAGTTGTCCTCAAATTGGGGCCACAGACCCCCTCCATCCAAATTGCAACAGGTTAACAGGCACATTTCCAACTTTGTCCTAGAGACTCAGGTACCCTGAGGGTTGAGTGGGTGAGAATCTGCATGTTTAACCCCAGTTCACTGAAGTTTGGGACTTTCCAGGTGGTGCAAGTGGTAAAGAACCCACCTGCCAATGCAGGAGACATAAGAGACATGGGTTCAATCCCTGGGTCAGGAAGATCCCCTGGAAGAGGAAATGACTGCTCACTCCAGTGTTCCTGCCTGGAGAATCCCATGGACAGAGGGGCCTGGTGGGCTATGGTCCATGGGTCGCAAAGAGTCGGACACGACTGAAATAACTTAGCATAGCATTAAAATTTGAGAATCCCTGTTGTTTTTTGATGACCCTGAACAAAAAGAAATGATTGTAGGAAATACAAACCTCATAAAAATACAAACAGCAAAAATATGATTGTGTGAAGATAATATCACTCTGTTCTAGTCCTCAAAGCAGAAATGATTTCAGTTTCCCTGCCGGGTTTCTTCCTTCCTACCTCCCAGCCCACTTCCTCCCTTCCTCCACCCCTAGACCTCTCGAATGTCCCTCTTGCAGTACCCCTTGCACAGACACTCAAACTTAGTTCAACTCAAATCTTTGTATGGTCAAAGTTCTTAGGGAGTGGAAAGTCCCTATTCAGTTTTGGTTTCCTACCAGAGGAATGGCTTTCTCAACAGCACATGGTCAGGAGTTAGAGAACATCGAATGACTTACCCCATCATTACCCCAAGGGCAGAGTTCTTTTCTCTTGGGAACACCCTCTGCCCTCCACAACAGGAAGTGGCCCCAACAGATGCAGGCCCATAGTGTAACACAGCTTGGGCCTTATCATTTACGTAAGAAGAATGAGCCCCAAAGCACTTCTCTGTAGAAATTAGTGGATAGGAAACAAACTATCTGGAAGCTCTATTGTTTTATATAATTGGCTGAATTTCTGGAAAGTCAAGTGTAAATTAACTTGTGAGATTGAAAATTCTGTTTCAGATGTGCATATTTGTCATCTTTTTTTGGTCATAATTTGGCTCCTTATTATTGTCAGCTTCTTTGAGGTAAGGGAACCCAACTTCTCCTTAAATATAATTACATATGGATGGTCTGAGATTGATGCACAAGACAGCCTGTCCACATGGTAAAGATGATGATGGTTGTTGTTTAGTCGCTAAGTTGTGTTGACTCTTTGTGACCCCATGGACTGTAGCCTTCTAGGTTCCTCTGTTCATGGGTTTCTCCAGGCAAGAATTCTGGAGTGGGTTGCCATTTCCTTCACCAGGGGATCGAACCCATGTCTCCTGCATTGGCAGGTGGATTCTTTACCACTGAGCTACCAGGAGGTCCAAGGGTGGTTAGACGTCACCATTTTATCTCTTTTCCTCCCAGATTCACCTTCTCCTTGTTTTGGATCACTTACTGATACTGCTACCATCTGTTCTCTTAAAATAGTCATGCCCATACATATTACACACAATCTCAGAATAGGTTGACACATGTAGATGCCTGGACAGGACTTTTCCAAACTGTACGGAATGCAACACAGAGGTCCATGACTCTAGATAGTTTGGCTTATAAAACAGCCTGCTGTCTGGGCTCAGGGGTCTTATCCGGTCCTTAGTCCTAACTTCAGCTTAGGACAGCCCATTATGAGTCCATGCAAAAACACTCACTCTGCTCATAAAGAGTGAAATTAGAGTCTGGCATTCCATCTCATATTGTTTTTGAGGCCTGTTTCTGAGGTGGCATCCAGTGAAGGCATCATCTCCCTCATCTTCTTCATGGATGGTTGAAGTGGGAAAGCTACTCAAGACCTTCTTTAAAAAAAATATATATTTTTTCTTGGCTGCACTGGGTCTTCATTGCTGTACATGGGCTTTCTCTAGTTGCGGTGGCTTCTCTTATTGAGGAACACAGGCTCTAGGTGCTTCGGTTTTAGTAACTGAAGCATGTGGGCTCAGCAGTTGTGGCTCCAGGGCTCTGGAGTTCAGGCTTAATAGCTTAGTTGTACATGGGCTTAGTTGTCCCAAGGCATGTGAAATCTTCCCAAACCAGGGATCTAACCAGTGTTCTCTGCATTGGCAGACAGACTCTTGACCACTGGACCACCAGGGACATCCCTCAAACCCTTCTTAATGAAAGATTCTGCTTATATCTTTGGCCTCAGCAGGCAACCACATCAGAATACAACGTGGCAGCCCAACATCCATGACAGAGCCACACCTGTGACTGCAAGGCACTCCCAAAGGTTCTCCTTCACCCTGACCTCTTTGCGCCACCTGACTATGTTGGCCATGCCTTCCCCTCTAAGCTCACCCACTCCCTGTTCTCCATGGTCTCAGATACCATGGTCTCTGATTTTCCTTTTCTCTCTAGCTGCTCTTATGGGTGTCACAAAATTCATTCACAGACACTGCTTCACTTGATGAGACTGAGACTCAAGAGGTTAAAATATTTTCTCAGTGACTCAGCTACTTCATGGCAGAGTTGGAATTTGAATCAAGGTCTTTAAACTTATGTCCACTGTTCTTTTTTTTTTTTTTCTGCACTACAGCTCAGATGCCAAATGTGCTAATTCTTTTTTGTATTTTGTAAGAATCTTTCCCATCCCTCTTTTGCTATTCCTTTTACTATCCTAGGTAAGGCTCTTATCACAGGTTAAATAATTGATTGAAATACCTTTTTAAGAGGGCTGCTCTCCATTCTGCTCATTGTCAGCTGAGCCACTTTCCTAAAACATAGTTTTCATAATGTCATATCTTAGTATCAGTAGTTCACAGTGAGAGATGCTTTAATTCTTTCCCTTCATTGTAGAACAAATATTGCTACCTTTCTGAGTGCCCACTGAGCAAAGGGTACTGTACTAAGTTCTTTATAATGTTTCTTCAGTCTAATCCATGTAACACATAAGACAGTTTTCATTAATTAATAGGCAAGAAGACAGATTTTGTCAGTAAAGCTTACTCAGGAACATGCTCAGGGTTAAAAAAAATAATAAAAAGGAAATTTAAAGATAGAATTCAAATCTGTGTCTGCTTGCTAAACTTTTCCTCTTTTCATCATACATAACCTCTCTTGAGAAGTTGACCAGGCCACTGACAGATGATGATGAAACCTATGGAAATCATAGAATAATTTTGTTAGTAAAGATTGCTTAACAGCTTTTCTAAAAAATTTCAGTTCGGCAGCGAGTTCTGGAGAGAGAGAGCCATGAGTTAGAATGGCCGGGAAAAGGAACATTCAAGTTAACTGTCCAGTTTCCCACAGTCCCAGATGAAGTCCAGGAGGGGAAAATTCCCACAAAGGTAAGTATAGTGGTGATTACAAGGGAAGTTGGGTGTTCTCCCAAGGTATGTGGGGATGGGAACCATGATGAGGAAAACATAGTGGAATGAGAAGTATAACTCGCACTGGGGTGAGAAAAGCAACTTATAGATGTGGAGGGAGTGAGAGTGGTGATGGGGTAATGGGAGAGGAAGCACTTTTTGTTTGTTTTGAAAATTCAAGATTGAGGGGCTAACAATAATGATGGTTTGAGTTGTAAAATCTTGGGTTCGTTCATCCTAAGTACCTAATAACCTGGAACTTGCCATATTTGTTTTATTTTTACATGGTTTAGAGGGGTGAGTGATCTATACTCCATGTATTAAGTATTTCCTCAATTGTAAAATGGGATAGTAATAGTGTTGACCTCTTTGGTTTATTGCATTGTTGTGAGGATTAAATGATACAGTCTTAGTAAAGCACTTGACCTAGTGCTTTTTAATAGTAAACACTCAATAATTGTTAAATAGGGAAAAGAACATGAGCTGCATTATTTCTCTGATTTAGGTCTTACCACCAACATTTGGTGTTCCTTTGGAGTTTTGTGACTCGTTTTTACCTGTGATTTGTGTGCTAAGTGGATATGCCATGAAATGTGAGGTATATTCAATAGCATCATTGCCTGAGTTTTCAGTTATCATTTCTGTAGACCCTACATCTTCAGGTTGACCCTAGGGACACTTTCTTAATGTAAATAAATTATTAGTAATTTATTAATGCTACTTTATTGTTTGGATTTCAGGAATCCAAGACCAAAGAACAGGTTGAAGAATCAGGTAACTTCCATTTATCAGGCAGTTTTGTTTTTACTAAACACTTTGCATTACAGAGGTCACCTTTCTCTTCTTGACTTCGTAAGGCAGGGTTTGCTCAGCTGAGAGATGCTTTGGGCTGCATCATCTCCATCCTCTCAGCCATCTGCTCAATGGCTGCCTCTTGAGTTCGAAGGGTTCAGATCAGAAGGATGGGAACAACTCTCTCTGTGGGGTCTGAGAGTACCTTGCAATTGATGGGAGGATAAAGAGGTACCTGTAGCTGGATGAAGTGACCTTTAGAGTCTACCTATGCCCAATCACCTGTTGAGAAGCAGGGACATGACATGACAGTGGGAGTTGTATGCAGCTAAGTCAGTTGGCACTGCTTTCTGAGCACTGGGTGCAGGATATGAATGTAGCCCTCCAGATCAACACTTACCACATCTGCCGTAGGAAACAGCCAGAAATCCAGCAGCTATTGTGGACTCTGCTACTTGACTTGTGTCTGAGTGTTGGCCTGCGTGCCACCTGACGTTTGTTAAAGAAGACACAAGTTTTCCTGGCTAAGCATGCTGTTCTAAATGGGAGAAAGATGGACTGGGCTGAATGGCCAAGCGGGAAAGAGAAGGTGATCCATATATCCAAACCTTAGGGAAAAGGAATTCCCAAGAAAAGTTTAAATATTGTCCTTCTAAAATTGAAATTTTCTTAAGAACATGTTTAGATTTTTGCAACTTTCCTTTTCTGAAAATGCCTCTGGGATGAGAGCTGCCTTAACTTGGCAAAATGCCTGGATAGGGATGTATAGGTTGTTTCTACCTAACATGGATGTACCATTAAACTGTAGAATATTGTATGCATGGTTGAGAAGCTCCTGCTTCTTATGAGACAGGAATTTTTTGTCTCTTTAGAGGAAGTTCTGCTTTCTGTTCTTCAGATATGGCTCGCCCAACTCCCAGTATTTGTTCACTGTGACTCCCTAAACCTTTATCTGTTTCTTGAAAGATTCCTTGTATGCTGTACCTTCGAGCTCAATTTTGTGCCAGAAAGTGGTTTTATATTTGTAATACATTTATATCTGTACCATTTCTGGAATTAATCAAGTCTGTGTTTCTTATGTTTTCATAGATTTCAGCCTAACTCTGTCTTAACTGATTTGTTAGCACTGTTTCAGATTTGCTTAATGCTCCAAGTATGTACTCAGGGAGAGCCAACCAGCCTCACTCCAATGTCCTGGAGATTTTAGATGCATTTACTAAACCTGTTTTAACCTGAGCTTGACTCAGGTAACCAGCCTGGCACTGGGGTGGTCTTCAACAAGATACTTAAGTTGACCCCTTTAAGAGTTGGAAGAAGAGGTTCTTTGTTGAATAGTTGCTTCACACTGAGTCTTGACAATGGCCCTAAGGCTAGGACTCTTGAAATTAACTGGAATGGAGTTAATAATTTTCAGAAATGTTGCCCAGGAAGTAAACAAAATGGGTTTGGTGAGTGGATAGCATTTACTCTGCCATAATAATGTCAGCTCCCTTTCTTATTTTTATTTTTTGTGTACCTCCTTTAGAAAATTGGTAATTTCTTTTTCCAGTGTTTTTTTGTATGTACCCATCACCACACAACCAGTACCATGAACATAGAGCACTAATGGGATAGTTGCTCACAGAATGTCTAAAGATTATGACAATACTCATCATGCTTCAGGGCACAGGCATAGTGTGAGACTGATCTTCTTCTTCTTCTATATACAGTTAACCCTTGAACAACCTGGATTTGAACTGTGTGGATCAAATTGTACATGAATTTTTTTCAATAAATATATTTGAAAAATTTTTGGAAATTTGTGACAGTTGGAAGAAATTCACAGATGAACCGCATAGCTTAAAAATACTGAACAAATTAAGAAAAAATTATTTATGTCATGAACACATAAAATATATGTAGATGTACATATAACATACAAAATATGTGTTAATCAACTGTTCATGTTATCGGTAAGCCTTCTGGTCAACAGTAGGCTATTAGTAGTTAGGATTCTGAGGAGTCAAAGTTATACACAGATACTTGACTGTGCAGGGGGTTGGGCTCCTAAAACCCTAAAACCCATGTTATCCAAGGTCAACTGTATATGTAACTCTTTATGGTCACAGTGGAGAGGTACAAGCTGACTGGGGTGGTTGCTATTCCATAAGTTTGAGGTATACACATAGTTCTCTGTGCCATTTTATCTTCCATGTGCATTCCTTAGTCATTCGCTGTAAGAATCCTTTTTTCTCTCCAGTGATTGGAAATTATTGCTTTTCAGAACATAATATGTTAGGTGATTCCCATGTTTGGGCATCATTGGGTATTTTTGCTTTCCTCCAGTAATCTAAGCAGTAAATCTTCAATTCAGCAAACATTTATTGAGCCTCAGCTGTATACCATGAGCCAGAAATACAAAGATGAATAAATATGCCCCTTGCTTTGGAGAAGCTTGGTTCAATAACTGTAATATGGTGCTGTGATAGAAATAGATGTCAAGTGTTATGAAAAGCAAGGCAGGTTCCTCAGAGAAACAAGGCAGAAAAGAGTGTAATAAAATTGAATATAATCATGATCAGCATCATATCAAATACTACTTTTTATTTTTAACTAAATTAAGCTGAAAGTCTTCTAAGATCCATTTTCCCCCAATTCTTAATCTTTCTTTATTCTAGTTTTATTGAGACATAATTGACATGTTACTTGTGTAACTTGTGTCAACTTTGAAACCAGGAAAGGAGGAAGGCAGTGTAATTAGCCTGTGATAATTTTTTTACATTTATTTATTCTTTATTGAAGGATAATTGTTTTACAGTATTTGTTGGTTTCTGTCAAACATCAACATGAATCAGCCATAGGTATCCATATGTCCCCTCTTTCTTGAACCTCCCTTCCACCTCCCTCCCCACTCCACCTCTTTAGGTTGTTACAGAGCCCTGGTTTGAGTTCCCTGAGTCATATAGCAAATTCCCATTGGCTATTTATTTTACATATTAGCCTATGATAATTAATTTTGCTAAGAACATGATAGATAAATCTAACATCTTGTACCCTTTTGTCTCCCTAAAATCAGATGCATCCAAAGAACTAGAGGAAGACCTCTCTCTCAGTAGAAGATCAGAAAAAGAGGAAGACACCCCAAAAGAGTGTGAAGATATTTCCTCTTTGGTTGCATTTGAAAATCTCATGGCAGATGTGACTGATGTGATGTTACTCTTGTTAGTGGAGAATATAAGTGGCCTGACGAATGATGAGTTTAAATTGGAATTTATACGAGACTTTAATGTGGCTGTAGTTACCTTTCAGACATATACTGGTAAGATCAAGTGATGCTCCATTTGTCAGCCTTCTTTGCATTACACTTTGGGGTTTGGAACACCTAGCTTATGGAACGTCTCTGAAAGCTTCATTCTTTCTAATAGCACATCAGGCTCCTCTGTCCATGGAATTCTTCAGGCAGGAGTGGGTTGCCATTTCATTCTCTAGGGGATTTTCCTGACCCAGGGATCAAACTTGGGTCTCTTGAATTGCAGGCAGATTCTTTATCATCTGAACCACCAGAGAAGCCTCTCTAGTAGCTAGTAAGTTAATATTGATTTCTTATTTTGAAAGAGAAGCAAATTCGTCTTGAAACCAAATTCTGGTATGTTTAATAAACTTTATTGTATGAGTTGTGTGTATGTGTGCATGTGTGTGTGAGAGAGAGAGAGAGAAACAGAGACACAGAGAGGAGTGAGACAGAAGTAACACACCCAAATAGAAATCTAAAGTCTCAGGTTATTAAAGGGATTCCAAGCAGAGGACTCATTGTTTCCTGTGTGTTATCTCACTGAGAGGAGTAAATATTGATCTGTGTTATTTAACTGGACTTATTGGAGAGTAATAGTAATAGCAGTAAACATTCATATAGTGCTGCTGTAAGTCAGGTATTATGCTAACTTTGTTCCATGTATCAATTTATTTGTTCCTTCAACAACCTTCTGAGGTCATTATTGTCCCTCATTTTACAGTTGGGGAGACAGAGATGCTAGTACCTGGAAGAGCTAGACTTGAACCGAGGCAACCCACCTCTGTAGAGCCTGTTCTCTTATTCCCTTTACCATATATTTCCTTAGTACTTGCATGGTTATCATATATGCAAGGATGAGTAAATGCAGGTGCTGCAGGAAGTGCATGCTCTTTAAGGTCTGTGTGGGGAGTCTGTGGACAGTTTCTGAAATTGGAAGAGTTATTTGCAGAAGACAAGGAAATTTTCCAATTCCAAGCCCTCACTATTCCCATGGTCATGGCAGTGGAATGGTTGATCTTAATCAACCAGCACAGGTTCAAATTTGTGATTATTTCTTATAAAGGTAAAACTAAGTCGACTTGCTTTTGTTCACTGAGCAAAAATCTTGCATACCTACTAGGTGTGAGGTACTAGTCTAGGGGCTGTAGGTACAAAGATGAATAATTCTTGGTTCTGGCTCTTGTGGAACTCATATGGGGCAGGAAGAAACCCATTCATAAGTCAGTAATGAAGATGCAGGAGGAAAAGCTGCTTTTCTCAGCTGTGAACAGCAGGTTGTGGGGAATGGGAGGAAAGGGGACCCAACATGGTGACTTGGTTTTCTTTGATGTATATACTCCAGAAGTAACAGCTATCAGATCTCAGATATGCTGTGTTGTTTATACACCCAACTAGTCCCTCTACCTGAAACGTTTCCTCCCCTTGCGTGCTCAGTTGCTCAGTCATGTCCCACTCTTTGCAAACCCATGGACTGTAGCCCGTCAGGCTCCTCTGTCCATGGGATTATCCTGGCAAGAATGCTGAAGTGAGTCCAGGAGATCTTCCCAACCCAGGGATTGAACCCCAGTCTCCTGCACTGGCAGGCAGATTCTTTACCACTGAGCCACCTGAAAAGCCCCTTCCTCCCCTTATCTCCCTGATATACTCTTCTTTATCCTTCAAAACTCAGATCAGTGACTACTTACTCTGGGAATCCTTGTCTGAGTCCCAGTCTTAGTTTTCCCATCTCATTTGATCCCCAAATAGGTCATTTGTTTGCTTTCAAGGCTTCTTCCCTCTTGGATGGTGAACTTTCAAGGACCTGTTACATTCATCCCTGTATCCCCAGATCCTAGCATATCCCCAGATCCTAGCATGATGTCTTGTACATCATGGACTCACTATCAATATTTATTCATTTGAAAGAGATAATTGGACTGAATCCAGAAGAAGGAATAGGAGCAGGATGAAAACATTGGAGAAGGGCATTTTAGGCGCAGGGAATTATATATGCAAAGGCAAGAGAGAATGGAGTTTTTGAAAGAATGACTGGGTTGTGTGACAATATGGAAAATAAAATAAATGGAGGTAATAAACAGGGGTGATGTTTAGAAATTAGTTTGGGATCAGATAGCCAAGGGCATTGTAAGCCTCGCTAAGGAGCTTAAACTCATGCCTGCAAGTAATGGGGAGCCATTTCAGGACTTGAGGAAAGAGTGAAATAAGATTTGTGTTGTAGAGATGCATTCAGGTAGTGATGTCAAGGAGGGGTGGAGAGAGCTGTGACTAAAGGCAGGGACATGACTCAGTGTCAGCAATCCCGGTAAGACATTCCTGTTTGCACTGTTTTTCAGACGCTTCCAGAGAATCTATAGGCATATAGATTCTCCTGTGGGAATTAAAATCTTGCATTTAAAAATTGAGTGCTTAGCCTGCTTCCTTTTTCTCAACTAATATTCAGACAGTTTCTTCTATACAATATAAAGATATAAGTTTTTGATTGATTAATTGATTATGGTTTGTAGATGCCTTGAAATTTGTTGGTGAATGTCCCAAGCACCATTCAGTGAAAAAACTTCAGCTTTCTGCAAGACTTCTGGAAGTGACAAAAACAATTCGAGTTGAAAACCTGCCACCTGGTGTTCATGACAGTGATTTAAAATGTTTATTTGAAAATCCTCATAATGGAGGGGGAAGAGTTGCCAGCATTGAATATTTCCCTGAGGAGAGTTCAGCACTGATTGAATTTTTTGACAAAAAAGGTAATATCTATTAATCTTAATTTTGTAAACTGTACCTGGCATAACTGAAAATATTGTAGTAGATCTTAACAGTTAAAAGTTTTATTAAAAAAAAAAAAGTTTTATTTTTTCTTGGAAATCCAAGTAGTAATACTGTATATCTGGTATGTGATACTTGGTGAAACTAGTGATTTGAAATTTGGAGAAGCAATGTCAAGTTTTTGAAAGATATAAGGAAATTCTCTCATGAGTCTTTACTTACGATAGACTGAAAAATATATAAAAATTATAAAAATATATAATTCTTAGAGTATTCGAGATATTGTTTTTAAAGAGGTGATCTGTGTTTTAGCTCTATGTTTGATAGAAATTCTCATTAATTTCAGCAAGTAAAGATATACTCAGAAACACACACAGTTTCTATAAAGTATCTTTACATCCCTTTTCACCTGCCAGTGTCATCATTCAGCAATTAACAGTGGTGGTTTCACATGCTCGGTGGATGCCTGTAGGATCGTTCTTTGTGGCAACTCTGAAAACGTCATTCCGCTGAACCTTCGGGAAGCACTTCTGAGGGTTTCTTAGACATAGATCGCCAGTTCTCTAAGGCATGTGCAAAGTCAACTAGGAGATTTTGCTGATGTTCAGAGGTCAAGGCTGAGGAGGAGGAATTAGGGAGCCAGACTTTTTAGGGGGAAGGAAGGATGTTATGCTTGGGATTAACAGAGGGAGCACGAAACAGAATCATATGGAATGCCACTTACTTAAACTGTTTCATGTGGGGTACTTGGAGGAAACTCCTTTTAGCGTTTATGTGTTGGGAAATTGCAGTGAAGGTATGGTTTCACTGGGGCAAAGGGACAAAAGAAGAGCTTCTGTTGCATGTGCATTAAATCTCTGTCTGGCCTTGGGCCCAAGGAGAAAGCTACATAAAGCTATTACTCTACAAGTTAACCTCATGTAAGCTGGGAGCTGACAACTATGAAGCTTCAAGCATCTTGAGGGCATCTTGGGTGTGTCCTCAGAATGTCTATGCTACATATGTATGTATAATACTGGGAACTATTTTATTCAGGTTCATTTTATGCTAGACCACATCTGAAGGGCACTCTCAAAGGTTACTCTTTGCCCTGACCTCTTTGCAACATCTGACTATGTTGACCACACCTCCTGTTCAAAACTCACTCATTTCCCATTTTCTGTGCCTGAGATACACTGATTTTCCCTTTCTCTGGCTGTGCCTTCTTATGATTATGACTTATGTTTGCATAGCTCTACAGGGTGCTACCAAGTGCATTCATAGACACTGCTAATGGGCACTGCTATTAGATTACTGTGATCTGAGGATACTGAGGCACAGGAAGGTCAAATAACTTGACCAAGGTTACACAGCTAGTAAGTAACAGAGCCAGGATTTGAACCTGAGTCTGGCACCATAGATGGGGAAACAATGGAAACAGTAACAGACTTTATTTTCTTGGGTTCCAAATCACTACAGATGGTGATTGCAGCCATGAAATTAAAAGACATTTGCTCCTTGGAAGAAAAGCTATGACAAACCTAGACATCATAATAAAAAGCAGAGACATCACTTTGCCCACAAAGGTACATCTAGTCAAAGCTGTGGTTTTTCTAGTAGTCACATATGGATGTGAGAGTTGGACCATAAAGAAGGCTGAGTGCCAAAGAATTGATGCTTTTGAACTGTGGTGTTGGAGAAGACTCTTGAGAGTCCCTTGGACTGCAAGGAGATCAAACTAGTTAATCCTAATCAGTCCTGATTATTCATTGGATGGACTGTTGCTGAAGCTCCAATACTTTAGCCACCTGATGGGAAGAACTGACTCATTAGAAAAGACCCTGATGCTGGGAAGGATTGAAGGCAGCAGGAGAAGGGGATGACAGAGGATGAGATGGTTGGATGGCATCACCAACTCGATGGACATGAGTTAAGCAAGCTCTGGGAGTTGGTGATGGACAGGGAAGCCTGGCCTGCTGCAGTCCATGGGGTTACAAAGAATCGGACACGACTGAGCGGCTGAACTGAACTGGCACCATAATCTGTGCTAACTTCTCTACTTTCCCTCAATCTCCTCTGCATCTGGAACATTAATTTTCCTTGGAGGATATTTTACCATTTACAAAGAGTTAATAATGAGGCAAACTGCAGACAAAGCTGGGTTAAAAATTATGTTATTATTTATCTGAAATTATTTTGTTCAGCTTCACAGAATTCAATTCACAAAACCTTAAGGAAGACACTTTTAAAAAAAAATTTTTTTTTAATCTTTTTTTTATTGAAGGATAATTGCTTTACAGTATTGTGTAGTCTACCAAACATCAACATGAATCAGCCATAGGTTTACTTATGCTCCCTCCCATCTCCCTCCCCACCCACACCTCTAGGTTGTCACTGAGCCCTGGTTTGAGTTCCCTGAGTCATACGGCAAATTCCAATTGGCTATCTATTTTACATGTGGTAATGTATGTTTCCATGTTACTCCCTCCATATATCCCACCCTGTCAGAAAGAGCACTTTTACTGAATGCTTGTCGTACATGAGATCTTTTGCTGTGTTTTCTGTCACAGTATCTCACTGAATCCTCATAAGAATCTGTGCAGTTATATAGTTACTTTTTTTTTTAACAGAGGAGGAAAACAGGATGGCGATCTTAAGGCACATAAAGGTGACATCTTTGATGGTTCTTGGGTCAGACAGACCTGAATTCAAATGCCTGGCTTTGGTGCTTACTAGCTTTGTGATCTTGGGGAAGTAACTTTAACCCACCAAAGTCTCTCTTTTCCATCTATAATATAGGGCTCACATTACTACTTACCTCAGAGGAGTGTTGTGAGGATCAGATTAAATTGTATCTGCGCAGTGCTTGGCATGGGGGTACTCACTGGTACTCAGAGCCTGTTCCAGGCCATGGTGGGAAGTTGAAGCCATGTGTCTGAGCCTCCAGAGGTCATGTTCTTTTCATTAGGTCTGGCTCCAGGCTTAGGAGCCAATTGTGCACAAGGTGAAGTTATTTTGGACATCTTTTCACAAGATACTGCTTTAATCCAAGTTGCTACTGGAGTTCATTCTAATTCCCTTCCTGCTTAGACCCCTTGTACCTGTCTAACAACTAAACACAAAGTGAGGAGGGGCATGGGGGAGAAGAGTACCTCTACACATACACACACACACATACACACACACACACACCAGTAAATGTCCCAGTAGATGTGACAGGAAGGGCATTCGAGCAGGGACAAGGGAGATGCAAGACTTACTGAATCAGAGTCTCTGGGGATGGGTTGTCTGATGACTGTGAGGATGACCTTGGTTTGGAACCCCTGGAAGAGGGGCAAGAGCATGGGTTTTGGGGCTAAGACAGACACTGGCTTGAATCTTAGCTCAAATACTTACAGTCTGTGTGTGTGCTCAGTCATATACGACTCTGTGATCCCATGGACCGTAGCCCACCAGACTCCTCTATCCATGGGATTTTCCAGGCAAGAATACTGGAGCAGGTTGTCATTTTCTACTCCAGGGAATCTTCCTGAACCAGGGATCAAACCTGCATCTCTTTAATCTCCTACATTGGCAGGCGGATTCTTCACCACTGCACCACCTGGAAGCCCTATTTTCAGTCTATGTCACCCTATTTGAGTTATCTAACATCTCCTAGCTTCAGTTTTATCATTTGTAAATAAGGATGATAACAATAGTGTCTCTACCTCAAAAGGTTGTTGTGAGGGTTAGTAACCACTTAGAATATTGTCTGACACACAGTAAACTATGATAATTATTATTATGCACCACCTCTTAGAAGTATTAATGGAATCTAAATCATATATGAAATCTAAATTTCTGCAACTGTACAGGAAGAAATAAATAACATGATTCCTAGATGAGCTTTGCTTTAAGAACAAAACATTCTTCACACTGGAGCAAATACCCTCCTCATGCTTGTGACCAAACTCTTCTCTCTTTCTTAACCTGGTGGTAATAATATATATTAATGTTATCATAGAATTTACCTAACAGAATTTCAGCATAGAGTGTTCTTGGCTGGAAAGTAGTTATTCCATGACACAAGGAATACCTGTGTAGTATTAATACATATCAATTTATATTTGAGCACTCTGGGAGTAGTGCTGCTTTTTAAAAGCATGTTGTAACATCAAAGTTCTTACAAACATTAGGGTTTTTTCCCTCCAGAATAGGAAAATTTGTTTGCTTGTTTTTGCTTCTGAAACATATTATACTGATTTTATTTTATTTCTCTCCTTTAAGTGATGGACACCATCATGACCAAGAAACTTGACCTCAATAATATGCCACTCTCTGTGTTCCCATACTATCCTTCTTTGGGCACAGCCTTGTACGGGGAGGAGAAGCCTCTGATCAAGCTTCCTGCATCATTCAGAGAATCACTGGATCTTTCCTTATGGAAATTCTTGCAGACAAAGAATCATCTGACTGAGGAGATACATGATGAAATGAGACGTTGTCACTGTGAGTTGACGTGGTGCCAGCTCAACAGTGAAGTGACCATCAGACCTGCAGCCACCTTAGTCAATCAAGGAAGACTAAGAGTCAAGACTTGGCGGAAAGATGCTTCCACACTTTTCTCTGACATCAGGTCTAAATATACAGTGACCCCATTTAAAGTGGATCCAACAGTGTGGGACACCATTAAAGACAGTTTAGAAGATGATAGGATTTTGATTGAGTTTGATGCACTCACAAGCATTGTAACCTTAGTGGGGAAGTCAGAGGATGTACAAAACATTGAGCCACAGATCAAGGACTTAATAGAAAATACCATTCAAAAAATTAAAAGAGAAGAGCAAAGTATGAAACAAAAACTGGCCATTACTTCAAGCAAGTATTCACTTCTTTTGCACAGCGGCATACAAGAGCGGCTCTACACGGAGTGCCCAGAGGTGGAAATTTATTATGATGAAGCCTCTCAACACATGTGCTTCAAAGGACTCCCTGCAGAAGTGTATAAAGTAAAGTGTGAAATCCAGGAAAAGGTATATGCCATGGCTCAGAGAAGCATTCATGTTCACCCTGAGGTTTTCCAGTTTCTGCAACAGGTTGACTGTGCAGAATTCTCTAAGTCTCTCTTTGTAGCACAGAACATTCTTGCAGTTTATGAGCTAGAGGGCACAACTGTCCTCTTAACTGGCTCTTCTTCTGAAGTCCTGTTGGAAGCTGAAAAGCAAATGGTCAGTGCCTTAATTTATAAGTGCATTGATGTTGAGGACAGGGAAGTCCTTAACAGCAAGAATTGGAAAGGGCTCACTGGAAATTTGTGTAAGAAACACAATTCCTCTTCAAAGACTGTAGTAATCCAGGAGGTGACTTCAGAAACTGCAGCCCAGGTCATCATCGCAGGCTGTGTAAGAGAAGTAAATAAAATCTATGACTCGCTTTTTGACTTCGTGGAAAAGCACACAAAAATAGAGAGATGGACTGAAGTAAAGACTTCCTTAATTGTTCATTATTTAAAAGCAGAAAAGCAAATCTGGCCAGAGATAAGGAGGATGAATGTTCAGGTAAATTTTAATCCTGAGAACAAGCAAAAAGCCATTTTACTAATTGGCCCAAAGGCCAAAGTCCTGGAGGGGATGAAAATTGTCAGACAAGTCTTGGATTCGGTGTGTGTTAAAAGCATCTGTATTGATAAACCGGGAGCTGGTCAGTTCTTTCAGGATAAAGCACGGTATTATAAAACTGAGGTCAGAAGATTATTTGGTTGTTTTATTGAACTGAAGAAAGATGAAGAAAAGGAGGGAGGTGGCACTGGTGGCCAGAGGTGCTTATTTCAGACAAATTTAGCTCCTGGAGTCTTGCTAACTGTGCAGCAAGGCGACTTGACACA
Organism: Cervus elaphus; assembly: GCF_910594005.1. Taxonomy (NCBI): domain Eukaryota; kingdom Metazoa; phylum Chordata; class Mammalia; order Artiodactyla; family Cervidae; genus Cervus; species Cervus elaphus. The sequence continues at coordinate 51,541,967 of NC_057833.1, read as the reverse complement.
TTTTCCCGTCCAGGTGGTGGTGAACGCGGCCAATGGGGAACTCAAGCTCAGGGGGGCCTTGGCTGCTGCTCTTCTAAGAGCAGCTGGCCCTGAGCTTCAAGAAGACTGTGATCAGATATTGAAGAGAATGGGCAAGATCTTACCTCCCTGGGCCGTCATCTCAAAAGCAGGAAAGCTCCCATACCAGCATGTGATCCATGCAGTCGGGCCTCAGTGGAAGAGTGATGAGGCCCTGAAATGTGTGTGGCAGCTAAAGACTGCTGTGAAAGAAAGTCTCAATTTGGCTGTAAAACACAAGTACCAATCCATAGCCATCCCTGCTATTAGTTCTGGAACCTTAAGCTTTCCTCTATCCCAGTGTGTGGAGACCATTGTTTTGGCGATCAAGGAATGGTTCCAGTTTAAGAAGGACGGATGCACCTTGAAAGAGATTTACCTTGTGGATATAGCTGAGAAGACTGTTGAGGCGTTTGCTGAAAGTGCCAAAAGTGTATTTAAAGACACCCTGCCTGATGGTGCTTCCCTGCCCAGTTTATCAGCAGCAGTCCAGCCTGACTTGAGAAAAGATCATGGAAATGGATCAAGTCTGTTGACCCCAGAAGGCCTGAGGATCCTACTGGTGAAAGAAGATGTGCAGAATGCTACAGTGAGTGCCCCTGTTTTCAGAATAACCCCCAGGGTGTTGGGAACTCCAGTTAGCCTACTGCCAAAGGGAGATTAGGGTCAAGGGGAGAATCCCATGTCCTCCATCCTTGCCTTGAAATAGGTTTCCTTAGAAAATTGGGCTACTTCACCAAGGTGCTCACTAATTGAGACTGGTCAGTTATTTGTGGGAACTGATAATGTACTCAGATCACTAGTTTCCAGCAAATGTGAAAATCCACAGTAAACATTTACATGACTCTCTATACTTTTTCAGTGCTTTTACACCTGTCATACTTTGGCAAATCTAAGATTAATTTCCTGTCAAATTCTCTGATAGCAGATACAGAAAAATTAGAGTGTAAGATGGGGACAGAGGATAGTAATCTGGAGTGTACTGAGTCTGAGGGGCTCTCAACTCCCAACACCAGTAAGAAAACGTGGGGAGGAAGGTAGAAAGTGGATCTGGGGAAGTCTGGGTGTTATGTGGGGCTAGTTCTTGTAGATCTGTCAGGGAGTGATGTGTTTTTAAAAACTGTATTTAGCAACTTTTTCAACATAGGCTGTCATATCCAAACAGTGCTGGAAGGTCCCCTGCTATGCTTCCTCAAATTGGGGGTTGTCTGCCCCAAGCAGTCTTGGGGCAGAGATTCTTAGGGAAGGCCATTGGCATATCTTATTTGGAGAAGAATTTATTCACAACCTTTGTCCACTTTAAAATTATCTTTTTATTACTGAATTTTAAGAGTGCTTTGTATATTCTGGATACAGGTCCTTTAACAGATATACAATTTGCAAATATCTTCTCCCATCCTGTGGGTCATCCTCTTTTTTTGTTCAAGTTGTTATTTTGTTTAAAATATTTTTCATTTTCGCTTAAAATATGAAAAGAGGTTGTAAAAATTTTGATTTTTTTACTTACAGTTAGCTTAAATTATAATTACAAGAATAATAACTAACACTGCCTGTTTACTATGTGCCAGGCACTCTCCCAAGTGCTTGGCATTCATTTTCTCATTCAATGCTATGAGACAGATTCCAGGATTATTATTCTCATTTCACAGATGAAGAAATGAGATTTAGAGGGTTAGTATTTTGCCCAAGTCTCACAGCAAGCAAATGATAGAGCTGGGTTTGGAATGTGCATTGCTATATTTCAAAATATAGAAGTAATTTTGTTTCTCATCGAAAAAACCAAGCAAATAAACAGAAATCTCTTTCAGCCAGGGGTCAGTAATTGGAATGAGTTCCGATGCTCGTTCACCTTGGACACCGAGTTGTGAGACATTCCTTGCACACCTTCCACTCCCATAGGTGTGTGGCTTCTGCTGCCACAGACCTGCTTTGCATCACTTCTGGGTGACCCTCGTGGGGTAACTTTGACACCCACTTGGTCCCATCCCCTCTCCCGTCTTCTCTTGGTGTCTTCGTCAAGCCTGATTAATCTGCTCATATTAACTGTCCTGCTGGAAAAGATCCCATGGCTCTTCGCTGATGCCTGGAAGCCCAGTTGACTTGGGACTCAAGGCCCTGCAGTCTGCTCACTGTGTAGTATTCCTAGCCTGGCTGGTACCGTTTTGCTGTGAAAGCTCTCTAGCGGGTCAAACTAATCTGCTTGCTGCTCACAACCTACCCTGCTTCTGTCCATGCTGTTGCCCCTCCTGAATGAATTCCCCATCTCTCTGCCTGCAGCAACTATTCCCATTTCTCAGACACCGTGTCACTCATACTGTCTTCACTAACCTCTGAAGGCGCTTCCTCTGGACTCCTTTGGTGAGTCCCTACCATTTACGTGTTGCTCTTTGACAGCTACATTTTGTCCTAGAGTGTTATTTAAATAAGTATCTCTCTTTTGAGGTGGTATTTTAATCTCTGAAAATTTAATCATCTTAGTTGTCTCCCACTGTGCCAAGCCCAGGGGCTTAAATATGGTAATCCTGGATGAATGCTTTTTCTTAGAATTTGAAACAAATTGTTGGTTTTGTTTTTAAGACCCATGTTGTTGTCAACTCCATTTCCTCGGATCTTGAGCTCAATAGGGGGCCCCTTTCCAAGGCCCTCTTGGAAAAAGCAGGACAAAAGCTCCAGGACGAATTGAAGACAGCTGGACAAGGGGTGGTTGTTGATGTGGGCACTGTTCTCCAAACCGGCGGCTGCAATCTGCGTTGCCACCGTGTGCTTCACGTGGTGGCTCCGAACTGGGATAATAACAAACCGTCTTCACAGAAGGTGGGACCTGGTTTTAAATTCTCCAGAAAATTAGGTAGCTCTTTGAACCCTCAATGTAAAGTAGGTTGAACTCTGCCTGTTTCTGCTCTGTACTAACATCACATTCTCAGAGCCATTTCTTTGAGCTATAGCTGACTTCTCCCAAGGACCAGTTAATAATATAAATTTATTGTAGTTCTCAACCATTGCTGGGACTCAGGGAAGAGTTGCTGAAGACAGCACCCTTTATGAGGAAGGCAAGGTGAGGGCATGAAGAATGGAAGAGAACGAAGGATCAGAACAGTAACTGCTTTGCTTCTTTCCATCATTGCTGAATGAGTTTGAATCTTTTTGGAGGGTCTCACACATTCTTCCTTCCTTCTCCTCGTTTACTCCTCTATTTCTCTTTCCCCCTTCTCACTGCCCTTAACCTGCCTTTTATTGAAAGCAAAAAGGAGTAGGCAGAGATCCCATAGTTGCTAAATTCTTGTTCTTTTTGTTTGAACTCTAATTTCTAGGCAAAAATGTATAAGAATGTGCTTTGTCCTTTTCAGATCATGGAAAACATAATCAGAGAATGTTTGGAGATCACTGAGAGTTTGTCCTTAAACTCAATTGCATTTCCAGCAATAGGAACAGGAAATCTGGGGTTTCCTAAAGACGTTTTTGCTGAATTAATCACCTCAGAAGTATTCAAATTCAGTAGAAAGAATCAACCCAGAACTTTACAAGAGGTTTGCTTTCTGTTGCACCCAAGTGATCGTGAAAATATTCAGGTATGGTCTTGCTCATTGCAGGTTATTCTGTCAACTGAGCCCTAACATTTTCAAATGTCTTCTTGGTTTGATAGGTTGTTTCTTTCATGTATTTTCATACAAGGAAGTAAAAGAGTAGTGTGGACTAGTAGTATGGCAAATTTCAAGCAAATGTGTGAATAGAGAAAAACTTTGACTTCTTGTTAAGAAAAATTTGAAACATATACAAGAATAGACAAAATACTTGGCTTCCCTTGTAGCTCAGTTGGTAAAGAATCTGCCTGCAATGCAGGGGACCTGGATTTGATTCCTGGGTCAGGAAGATCCCCTGGAGAAGGAAGTGGCAGCCCGCTCCAGTATTCTTGCCTGGAGAATCCCATGGACAGAGGAGCCTGGCAGGCTACAGTCTGTGAGGTTGCAAGATTCGGACATGACTTAGCAATTAAATTACTACTACTAGACAAAGTAGTATAATGAAATCTCTTTATCCATATTCATCTTCATAATTAACAGCTTATGGCCATTATGTTTCATCTCTATCTCCATTTATTTCCTTCCATATTATTTTTGAAGCAGATCCCATATATACATTTACCCATAATCAATTCAGTATTTGTTTTAAACATTAGGATTCTTTTTAAAAAGTAACCTAACTACAATACTATTTCACACCTAGAAGAAATTGGCAATCATTCCTTTATTTTATCAATTATCAAGTCAATGTTCATATTTCGAACTATTTCATAAATATTTTATTTTGTTTTTATAGCTTGTTTATTTGAATCAGAATTCAAATAAGGTTCCAGTATTGCAATGGAGTTGACATATCCCTTAAACCTCTTTAATCTATAGAATTTCCTTCCATATTAACATAGAAATTTTAATACATAATATAAAAGTACTCTGTGGTCCTACAAATAGGAGAATGTCAAAATAATATACAACTGAAGCACTCAGCACATCCCCATAAGAGTAAGATGGTTGGGACCAGAAATACGAGAACCATCTTTGGTCATAGAGAGTTTATCAACCAGCTCACATTTGCTGAACATCAGCTGTGAGTAAGCTGCTGGACTCAGCATTACAGGAGAACAAGAAGCATTTAATAAGAGGCCATTATTCTTGCCCTCCAAGTCCTTAGAGTCCAGGAGAGTAGATGATATTAAATGTTTGAAAAGTTTCATAATAGTGCAAGAAATAACAGATTAAGGCTAGCAATCTAAGAGATGTCCATATATCATTGGACCAACTGAATTTTTAGGTCATACTTAGTTTTTTTTTTCTCTCGATAGCTATTACCTTTATATACTCTGGAATCAGGCAAATCTAAATTCTAATCAGACAGCTAAACCCCCTGAGCAGTATATGTGGTCCATTTAGTTGGCCCACATAACTATAATCATTTCTAGTCAATAAATGCTTTTTGAACAGTCTCCCTATGACTTGCATTGTACAAAGTGATATGGATTACAGAATGGGTATGTAGCATGTATTCTCCCTCCTACAAATCATAATTACTTGGGGAGCTAAGATTTGTACACATAAAATAAACTAGAGAGATGAAATGCTGAGAGTTTTTGAATGAATGACTGGGTTCATTGAAGGAAGTGAGTCCTATGACATGGATCTGAACCCTCAAAACTCACTATTTCTGTGCAACCTCAGCCTTCATTATCTTTCCTAAAGATTCAAATTCTGCAAGTATTTGATAAAGGGGTTAGCCTAGACAGACACCGTTGTTGCCATTGGAAATAGTATTGCTTTTCCATACATGACTGTGACACTTTTTCTCTTAAGACTTGTAAGGAGAGTTAAGCTTTGGTTTTATTTTCCCCCAAATAAGCAAAACTTATTGAAATATTTATAGGTGGAGACTATAACAGAGATTGCAAGCAGCAGCCTGTGGTCTGAATGGAGCCTCTAGATATGCTTTATTTGGGCTGTTTTTTTTTTTTTGAAGAATTGAATCTGTTGCTGGCATTTAAGAATCAAATATGTCATATTAAGGTCCAGATGTCCACTGTGACCTAAAAATTCAAAATTTCTAGCACATTGGACATGGATATCAGCCTGAACAATTTGCTGTGGCTGAATGGCAGCTACTCTCTAGTTCTCCAGAGTCAAACCAGTCCACCTTTACACCTGTCCACCTTTACCCCTGTAGCTTACCTGCCTGGTGCTTGTAGTAGTCTTTAAGTCCAAGGCCTTGGCTCTATAGTCACTTCTGTCTGGTCCTCTTCCCATTATTGTATAAGCCTTTTAGTCAAGATGTTACTTGTTCATTTCCAACAGAATTTCTGTTGCTTGTAATAAGGAGGAAGAAAGTGATGGTATTGGTATGTCACTACCATGCAAAGAAATGGAATTCCAGCCTCTAACTCCCAAGACACTACTCCCCTAGCTATTTCTCTCCTGGTACAAATAAATTAAAAACTGAAGTGTCTGGGTCCTTGTGATTGTCTTTCTCTTAACACTGTATTTTTAACAACAGCAAATATTTGGTTTTACTGATTATGAAAGTAATACATCTTCATTGTAGAAACTGAACAAAAAATGCATAAATTCTTTTAGTTGTATTTCATTCCAGTCTTCTTTTATATATGTGGACTTTTAAATATGGGACTATGTATTTTAATATCATCCTTTTTTCATTTAATAGTACATTTCCCTGTTCTATTAACTGTTCTTTAAAAATATGATTTATAATGGCTGCCAAATACTCCAGCATGAAAGTAAAAGTGTTAGTCGTGTAGTTGTGTCTGACTCTTTGTGACTCCATGGACTGTAGCTCTCCAGGCTCCTCTGTGCATGGAATTTTCCAGGCAAGAATACTGGAATGGGTTGCCATGCCATTCTCCAGGCGATCTTCCTGACCCAGGGATCAAACCTGTGTGTTTTGCATTGAGGGCAGATTCTTTACCATCTGTGCCACCAGGGAAGTGAATACTCCAGCATACGGGCATACTAAAATTTATTTAACCATTTTCCTGTTGGAGTTTTAAACTTTAATTTTTTCTCAGTTGCAAACAGCATTGTAATCAGTATCCTTATATTTATATCTTTGTTCACATCTTTGATAATTTTCATAGTGTATATTTCTAAAAATAGTTTATGAGTTTTTGTAACTTAAAAATCTATAATGAAAATAAATAATACTTGAGAGAATTATTCTCTCATAAATATTTGTGCACGTAGGATCAAAATGTCTGAATCAGATTCATTTATCTACTGAGAATTGTGGTGGTTAAAACTGTATTTGTATTTCCAGGCATTCTCAGATGAATTTGCCAGAAGAGCTAATGGAAGTTTCATCAGTGAAAAAATTTCCAAGGCTGAAAGTACACAAGGTTCAGTAAAGCTTTTAAATAGAGAAATTATTTATAATTGCTAAATAACTATTCTGTGAGAAGTAAAACAGGATGATTTTTATGAAAAAGTCAATTTTTGATAAATAAAATAGTAAATTATATTCCATATACCTGAGCATGCAAGACACTGGTCATGTTTATGTGATCTGGAGTGAAAGAGTAGGCTGGCCAAATATAATTTGTACAATGGGTTTTTAAGTGATGATGAGGCTACTAAGGATGATGTGATAAGTGTTTTCAAAAATAGATACATTTATTTTTGAATAATAAAACCAACCAAATGCTTCTCCTCTGTCAAAGTTACTGTTGTATATTTGAGTTTATCCTGTTTGGAGTTTCTAAAGCTTCTTAAATCTGAACATGTATGTCTTCCGTCAGACCTGGGAATTTTTCAGTCATTTCTTCAAATATATTTTTCTGCACTGGTCTCTCTCCTCTCCCTCTGGTGCTTCAATAACACAAATGGTAAGCCTTCTGATAATATTTCTGAAGATCTGTTCTTTTTTTAAAATTTCCATGTTTTTTCTCTCTGTTCTTCAGATTGGATAACATTTGTTAATCCACTTTCAAATTCACTGATTCTTTTCTCTGTCTACTATACTATATGTAGCCTATCCAGTGAACTTTTAATTTCAAACATTGTCTTTTAAGTTGTAAAATGTCCTTTTGATTCTTACTTTATAGTTTATATTTCTCTGTGGAGATCCCTATTTTCCCTTCATTCCAGATTATTTTCATGCATTCAAATGTGTTTACTTTGACCTCAGGGAGTTACAGTAGTTATAGTAGAGGCTTTAAAGACTGATTATTCCAACATCTGAGTCACTTTAAGATTAGCATCTATATTGAGCATCTTTATACTTGAGAATTGGTCACGTTTTCCTGGTTTGTTGGGTGACAAGCAATTTTGGATTACAGAATGGGTATTTTATTTTTTAAAAATATTTATTTATTTGGCTGTGCTGGGTCTTAGTTGTGGCATGCGGGATCTAGTTTCCTGCACTGGGAGCTTGCAGGCTTAGCCACTGGACCACCAGGGAAGTCCAAAGAATGGGCATTTTAAACATTATGTTGTACGACTAGGGTCCTGTTAAAATCCTCTGGAAAATAGTCATTGCTTTCTTTCTTTGAGCAGGCAGCCAGTCAGTTAGCTTCATTCTACAAGTTCTGCCTCATCTTATGTTTGGGCAGTGGTTAAGATCAATTCCATTCCTAAGGCCTTTGCTGTTTAGCTTGGGTCTACCCATGTGCAGTCATACACAAAACAGGGGGTACCCTCTCCAGCTCACTGCCCCAGCATTCCCCTTACATTCTGTCTTGCAGAAGGCTATTTTCTAGGTCTTGTGGCCAGAAGGACAAGGTTCTGTCAGAGTTGAAGCTGCGAGTTCTGTTGCCTCATAATTTTGCATGATCAGGGTTGCCCTTGGGCAAAGCAGAGGGGATAGGGAGAGGACCTAACAAACAAAAAGCCAAGAATTTCTCATATACCACAGACACTTTTCAGAGCACAAGTCCCTTTTTTTTTTCTGATTCTTTTGGACAGGAATAAAACTCTCTCAGTTTTAGCTCCCTGTGGTGTCACTGTGGAGTTCCACATCCAGGGCACCTTGATATAGGGTCTAGATTTAGAAAGGAAAAGTACGGGAAAAAATGAGACTTCTCTGCTATTCTCTTGAGCTCACGGGGACCCATTTTCTCAGTCCTCTGGCCACAAGACAGAGATTCTCTGAGAGTTTTGCTGCCTGTCTTCATTGTGTAGTTCTGTAATGAGGGCCATGCTTGGCTCAAGGCTGGGAGAGAAAAGAGGAAAAATTACCAAACAAAATACAAAGCAGTATAGGCTGCTTCTTCAACTTTTGACTGCCTTCCCCAATTTGCCTGCTGTTGTGAATGTCTCAGTTCTCCGAATGTGGCTTTTTGTATTTGTCCCATGTTTTTACTTGTAATCAGTGGAAAAGAAAGGCTCAAGTCGACTAATTCACCTTGGTCAGCAACTGAAGTCCACGTTTGATATATATTTTATAATCCTTTGCCAGAAACAGACCATCAGAGGCTCAGAGGCAGGGCCAAGTTAAATGCCAGCGATCACATAGAGGGGCAGAGAGAGAGAAAGAGAAGGTTGAGCGGGGCACAGGTGAGGACCATGAAACTTAAGTCATTCTTGCTATTGCTGACTTGTTACTGACTCCATTTTTTTTTTCCTTGTCAGATTTCTATGGGACTATTTCTAAACCTGATTTAGGAGTGTATGAAATGAAGATTGGGCCCATCATTTTCCAGGTAGCCTCTGGAGATATCAGCAAAGAAGAGGCAGATGTGATTGTAAATTCAACATCAAAGTCATTTAATCTCAAAGCAGGTACTTGACTTACAGAATTTTGACTAGTAACAGTAGAGCCCGTGAAGTAGGGTTCCTATAGCCAAACTGGTTTCTACAACTTTGTCTTATTAATACTAGTTAATAATTTTTTAATTGTCTTGACTTGTTTTCTCATAATTGGTAACAGTTCTTTTATGAATTTTTCTTCTTTGTTATCAGAAATACCCTAGTTATAGGATTCCTTCGATGATGGGAAAGGCGTTTAGACTATGAGGCAACCATTCTGATGTGTGTAAACATCTTGATTTTCTCATGCAGGGGTCTCCAAAGCAATTTTAGAAAGTGCTGGGAGAAATGTGGAAATAGAATGTTCTCGCCAAGGTAAGGCACAATGCTTTTTTTGATTCTAAGTTTTAAGTGGAAGACTGAATATGGGAGGCTGTGGAGGATGAGGAAAGTCTTGGGGTTGGGGAGACAACATATTGATCTGGAAATCATATCTTTTACTGAAGAATTCCTGTTGTAGTGAATTAGAAATGAAAAGTAATCTCTTGGTTAATAAGAGAAGTGAGATTCATCAGAGCTAGTATTTCAGGAGTTTCTTATTCACAGAGAATACTTTATCTTCCAATTCAGACATTTTCCTTTTTAAACAGAGAGTGGGTTCAGCCTCTAATTTTATGTCTTTTTGTCTGTTTCCCAGCTCAACAGGGCCACAGTGATTATATAATTACTGAAGGTGGGTTTTTGAAGTGCAAGAATATCATTCACGTCATTGGTGGAAATGATGTCAAGAGATCGGTCACCTGTGTTTTGAAAGAGTGTGAAAAACGCCATTACTCGTCTGTTTGCCTCCCGGCCATCGGGACAGGTTTGTGGCCTCTGGCTGTCAAGGCTGAACCCCAAGGCGACCACTTTCCCTTGGATTTGGTGCTGATGGTTAATGGACTTACTACTGAGTCAGCGTCAGTCAGTTTCCTCAACTCAGGGCAGCCCATGAGGGAAGGAGCAAAGCCTGAGGGTAGTTTAAGTAAGGGAAAAATGAAGAAAACTGAAGAGAGTATTGGCATAGTAGACATTTGCTTTCTAATATGGAAGGGGAGGGAGAGAAAAAGAAAGTCCGTTTCTCATTATCTTTATCAACTCTCTTCTCTTTTTCACCCCCTACACCTGTCCCATTATTGTCTTCAACTTCCCCTCTACCCCTCTTCACTGAAACACCAGTGCATGGACCTCTGATTCCCTCAGACAGCATGGCCACCCCCGTTCTCTTGCCTCCTCAACAAGCGGCTGGTCATGGGGCGTCTCAGCCTCTCAGTCAACAGAACCCGGTAGATTCCACTGAGTCAGAAAATCTAGGCCTTTCTCCTTTCAGCCTGCCTACCTCTTTGGAGTTTCTTGTTTCCCTCAAACTGTATAATGATTGTATGTGTCTTCTTTTATAAGGATGGTGTTTTGGGCTTCTCATTTGTAAGGTGAGGCTTTTGAGCTGTTTCCCCAGGAATCTGAGTCATGTGCATGAATCAGGCACTCCTGCTTGGTCTCCCTTACGGAGCTGCTCAGGCTTGAAGTGGCTGGAGCTGACTGGTCCCAGAGAGAGAAGGCACAGCACTGGGTTAAACATTCCATTGCTCAGGAATCCAAGTTTGAGTGTCTCATACTGGCATTTTAGGCCCTCCAAAAGCTTAGCTTAATAAACCTAACCATCCTTGTTACTTTCTCGGCCTTCTTCTTATCCTCTATCCCATATTTTGATTTCTCTTATATTTTTCATTCCTCTTAATTTTCCCACATAGGATGTTGTCTCTTTGGTTCTGTATATCTGAAAGTATGATTTATATACCCTTTATTCTTCCATTCTCTTTGTAGTATCATTCAGTCCTAGCAGATTAGCCAATGTATTATCTATTTGTCTCTCTCCTTCTCTGTCATTTTTTATGGACACCCACTAATGACTCTCTAGTCTCTACCTCCATCTGCTTTTTCCTCTGAGCTCCAGTCTTGTGTTTCTGCCTTAACTTTAATTGTGCCAAGAAAGCAGGCAGCCTCAGGGTGGCACCGACCTTCCCAAGGGAGTCCCGGAGTGGAGTCAGAGAAGAAATAAGGAAATGAAGCAGTTTTAGTTTTGTATAAATATTTCTGGGTTACTGCAAACGTGCTGTTTTTTCCACTAACCTGGTTGCATTGCTGATCTGCACAAATAAATGAAGGTTAGCAATTTCTTGCTCGTCTTTTTTCCCTGTCGCTATCCCTAGCTGAGCAGGCCCTTAGAATTACAGATGGAGGAGTTTTCTTCCCTAGTGGTGTTTATGAGTTGAGACAGTAATCAAGACAGTTGCTGGCAGTAAAGGAAGCCCTCTCCCTGTTCCTCACAGGCACCTGCTTGAGGGGAGAGAACGGGCACTCAGTGTTACCTGCAGGGACCTCAAACTGAAAGCAAACTCTAAACTCCAGTTCATTGTCTTCTCCCCACACCTGCCCTTCCTCTTATAACCACAAGCATGTTAAAAATATCACTTTCTATCTAGAATCTTTGATTCTATACTCTTTACCACTCCTGTGTGCATTAGCTTACTAATTAGTTTGAAGACTAAGAAAAAGGTTCAGTTCAGAAGGGGCACCTGACCTATTATGAGACACAGACATGTCAGCAAACAACCACAGTGTGACCTGTGAAACACACACGCAGGATGTGGGTGGCAAAGGACAGGGAACAAAGGGGCAAGTGTAAAGCCAGTTGGTCACTTGGCCCTGCTGACTTTAATTCCTGAATATCTCCCCAACCCCAACACCCAGTTCTTCATTCTGGCCTCTTCTCTTTGTTCAGCTCTTGTCTTTTGCCTGAACCTTTACTTATAGACTCCTCTTTAGAACTGGGCTCCCTGCTCCAGTGCTTCCTCTCATTCACTCTTCTATTCCTTGTTTAACTTTCTCAAAACCAGGTCTGTTCCCCTGAACACATCACGTTCAATGTATCACACCCCTTACATAGTTCTATCTGGCATAGCCTTTCCCTCAGTTTCCCATACTTTACCTGTTGAACACCTATTCATCTCCACATGTCACATCCTCTGTGTCCCAAGTGCTTAGATTGTTGAGAGTGGATGAATGTATCTGAACACTACCATTTAGATTCTTCCAAATATCATGGAATAACTACAGATTTGCAATGAGAGTTTCTCTCTTTTTCTGATCATGTAATCAAAAAACCCTGCACAAACCCTCTAGGTTTTTTTTATATGGGAATTGTCTACATTACTACAGTTGTCTCCATAGCCAGGTCAGGCTATGACCTGGTCAGAGGGTTGCTCTCTTTTCTGCAATAATAGTGGGCACAATAAACAGGGATAATCTAAGTGGGCCTTTCGTCTATCACACCAAGCTACCCAGGGGGCTTTCACATTGCCTGCCTCCCTCCCTCAATATGACAGCTGCTATTCATATGGAACTGCTTCCCTGACTTTTCATGAGTCTTTTCAAGGAACTTTCTTACTCTTATTTAGGCAGTAGGCTTGGGAGATCAAGATATGAAGTGTGCTTACTATAGGAAAAGACCTTGCTCAGGTGGCAACCTTGAACCCTGCAACTCAGCTAAAATTGCACTGACTGTAGGAGGCAAAACCTCTTGGAGGCTCACGGATAATTTGTGTGCAAAGAATTATAGATTATAACAAATAGCTTATGGATTTAGGTGTCTTACAGAATTAGCTCATTTTAAATCAGGTACCCAAAGACATCTGAGAGAATAAGAATATATCCATAAAGTCAAGAAATGACCCAAAAAAAGTAATCATTGTTCTCTTTAAGTAGCAGTATATGTCAACATACATTATCATCTTTTACTTTTTCTGGGTCTTTTAAGGACACTAGAGAGCCAAGAGAGGTTAACTGTGCTCTGTAACAGAGGGACACAGTGAGCTGGGATCAGCTGAATAGAGAAAATAAGAACATCAGACACCAAGTTATGTTTCATGGTTCATTGTTGGGCTGTTCCTGACATCCTGGAACAAAAAGTCCCCATTGCATCTAGGACTTCAGGAGTGTTTGCTGATGCTTTGTTAGTAAAGTCCATGATGATGAGAGTTGAAGAGTGGGAATTTATTCTGAGAATTGGAATCCCTCATTTATTCTTCACTCTTTTCCAGTTGGGCCTTTTTCCCCCTAATTATTTTTATTATTTGCCTTTCCAGGTGGTGCCAGACAAGACCCAGATAAAGTTGCAGCAGCCATAATTGATGCCATTGAAGAATTTATTCAGAAAAGATTAGTCCAGTCTGTGAAAAAAGTTAAAGTTGTTATCTTTCAGCCTCAAGTACTGGATGTATTTTATGACAACATGAAAAAAAGAGAAGAAACTCAGGCTTCTTTCCAACAGTCTGTGATGTCTAAAATTGCATGTGAGTTGTTCATTTTTATGAAATGCATGTTCATAATATTGATGTCACATGAGAAACAGCTATCCTTCTTTAGTAGTTTATTAGCTTTCTTCAGTTTTATGGAGATATAGTTGACATACATCTCTGTATAAGTTTAAGATATACAACATAATAGTTTGACTTATATTATTGTGAAATGATTACCATGATTAGTTTAGTTAGCATCCATCATCTCACATAGATACAATAAAAAGAGAAAACAAAGAAGAAAAGAAGAATTTTTTTTCTTGTGACAAGAACTCTTGGAATTTACTTTCTTAACAGCTTTCATATACAGCATATAGTAGTGTTAACTACCATCATTAAAGAAGGTTTTTGGACCCAATTCCAATGTATGTGTGGAAGCTTTCCTGTATTCACAAGCAATTCTCAGACCCCAGCAGGTTGTCTGAGGATTCAACTTGGCTTTGACATCGTCTACTCAGAGATGGAATCAGATTCCACAGGCAAAGGGTTCTCAGTGTAACAAGATGGCCCTCCACTTTCGATGCCAGTCACAAGCCAAATACTATATGTATGAGAAAAATATTTGGTCATTCAGATGACCAAATATACTTTTTCTGATAAATCACAAATCATAGTCATCATTCTGTATATTACATCCCTGGTACTTATTTACCTTGTAATTGGAAGTTTGCCTCTTTTGACTACCTTTCTCCAGTCTCCTTCAACCCTTGGCCTCCAGCCTCCTAGTGACCACAAATCCGATCTCTTTTTCTATGAGTTTTTTTTTTTTCAAATTCCTCACTATCAGTTTGTCTCTCTGTCTGATTTGAAATTAGCTAATCTTTAATGAACTATCACAATGAGAAATTAAGAAAACAATCTCATTTATAATTACATCAAAAAGAATAAAATCCCAGAAATAAATTTAACCAAGGAGGTGAAAAACCTGTACTGTGAAAACTATAAAATATTGATGAAAGAAACTGAAGAAGATACAAATAAATGGACATATAGTTTATACTCATGGATTGGAAGAATTAATATTGTTAAAATATCCATACTGCTTAAAGCAGACTGCAAATTCAATGCAATCCTTATCAAAATTCCAATGGCACTTTTCATAGAAGGTAGAATAAACAATTTTAAAATCTGTATGGAACCACAAAAGACCCCAAATAGCCAAAGCAATCTTGAGGAAGAAGAACAAAACTAGAACATTATACTTTTTGATTTCAAACTATATTACAAAGATACAATAATCAAAACAGTTTGGTACTGATAAAAATAGACACATAGATTAATAGAGAACAACAGTATAGAGAGCCCAGAAATAAACCTATGCACATATATTTCATTAATTTATAACATGGGAGCCAAGAAAATACAATGGGGAAAGGATAGTCTTATCAATAAACAGTGTTGGGTGCTTGCTTCAGAAGCCTATAAACTGGACAGCCACATGCAAAAGAATGAAACTGGACCACTATCTTACACTGGACACAAAAATTAATTCAAAACAGATTAAAGACTTGAACATAAGATTTGAAACTATAAAACTCCTAGAAGAAAACATATAGGTAAGCTCCTTGACATTGGTCGTAGTAATGATTTTTTTTAGATTTGACACTAAAAGTACAAATAGCAAAAGCAAAAATGAGTAAGTGTAACTACATCAAACTAAAAAGCTTCTGCACAGTGAAGGAATTCATCAACAAAATGAAAAGGCAACCCACTGAATGGGAGAAAATGCTTGCAAATTGTATATCTGGTAAGGTGTTACATCCAAAATATATAAAGAACTCATACAACTCAATAGAAAAAAAAAAAGCAAACAACCTGATTTTAAGATAGACAGTGTGTCTAAATAGACATTTTTCAAAAAAAAGATATACAAATGGCCAATAGGTTTATGGAAAAGTGCTCAACATTATTAATCATCAGGGAAATATAAATCAAAATCATAATGAGTGATCACGTCACATGATGAACAGCTGTTGGCAAAAAGACAAGGGATTTTCTTGGTGGTCCAGTGAAATTAAAAGTCTGCTCTTCCGCTACATGGGGCACAGGTTTCATCCCTGGCTGGGGAACTAAGATCCCACATACCATGTGGCATGGCAAAAAAGAAAAAAAGGATTAAAGATTCAAATACTAAGACCTGCCCATAAAACTTCTAGAAAAAAACATAGGGGAAAATAAATGATAAAAAAAAAAAAGCACAAGAAATATCAGTTGTTGGTGAGGATGTGGAGAAAAAGGAAAACTTGTGCTCTTTTGGTAGGAATGTAAATAGGTACAGCCACTGTCGAAAACAGTATGGAGGTTCCTCAAAAGACTAAAAATAGAAATACCATATGATCTAGCAATTCCATTTCAGGGTATTTATCTGAAGGAAATGAAATCACTTTCTTGAATCCATGTTCATTGCACCATTGTTTTCAATAGCCACAACATGGAACCATTGAAAGCTGAATTATAAAGAAGATGTTATATATTTCATTAAATATACATGTAATGAAATATTACTCATTCTATCCCTCTTTGAAAGGAGGATACATCCTGTCCCTATTTGAAAACTAGGCTTTTCCCACCTTCAAAGTAGCTTTTAAAACACCAGTACTCTCAAGAGGGAGGGGAGATGTAGATATATGTACATATATATATAAAATGTGATATTATATATATAATGAAATAGTACTCACCATAAACAAGAAGGAAATCCTGCCACTTGCAACAACATGGTTGGACCTTGAGGACATTATGATAAGTGAAATAAGATAGAGAAAGACAAATACTCAATGATAGCCCTTATATGTGGAATCTTTAAAAAAAAATACTGAACTCATAGATATAGAAGACAGACTGGTGATTGCCAGAGGTAGGGTGGGTGGTCATGGTGGGCAGAGGGGAATGAGAGGTGGGTGAAATGGGTAAAATCGGTCAAAAGAGTAAAAACATCTAGTTATAAGATAAGCAAGTCCTGGGAATGTAATGTACAGCATGGTGACAAAGAAAGAAAAAGAGAGAGAGGGAGAGAGAAGGAAAGGAAGGAAGGAAGAGAAAAAGAAAGAGAAATAGCTAATCTTCTTTTCTTTTCTTTTTTAGCATTTTTGGGCTTCTCAAGTAAATCTTCCAAAAAACGGACTCTGGTTTTAGAAAAGAAAACAGAATTAGCAGTTTTTCAGGTGTGTGGTAGAAATGTAAAAAGTGTGGAAGCCGCTCTCTTGTGGATACAGGAACTCATTCAAAATGAACAGTGTCCCTACAGCAGTGAAGATGAATGTATCAAACACTTTGATGTAAATGAATATAAAGAATTGAATGAGCTTCAGAAGAAGCTAAATATTTCCATTTCCTTGAACTGTGACAGACCTTTGATTGAGGTTTCTGGAATTACCAAAGATGTAATACAAGCTAGAAATGCAATTGAGGACATGATCAAGAGAGTTAGATTGTCCAAAGAACAGGAATCTTTGGCAGATCGTACCAGTGATTTTGTAGAATGGCAATATGAGGACTATAATAAATTTCATAGCTTTGACAAAATAACCAACATGCAATTGGAGGATGCAAAGAAACAAAAGAGAAAGACAATTGATGTCAAAATCAAGAATCAGAGCTACACAGTGGACTTGAAGACATATACTGCTACAGATGCAAAAGGAAACAGCTTATCTGTTCAGCGCCATACAAAATCTGAAGGTGAATCAAACTTTCATGCTTGCTGTCCATTACTTTAGGCCTGTGTTGTGTATTGTATATACATCAAAATGTTGTTCAAGTAGATAAAATCCAAGTAACCCTTATGGAAGAAAATAGAAAACTTGGTCTCTGGGTTGAATGAGCTTACACTTTGGCCAGGAAAATACAGCGTGGGTGCACCCAACAGCTGATCATTATTATCTTCATGGTAGCAATAGTCAAATGTTGCATTTGTTCTTATCTCTGCAGTTTATAAGCTTCCTGGAGTCAGTTTTGCTGGGGTGGTGGGGAGGTGGTGGTGGTGGTAATGGCTGCTTCAGTCAGGAAAGGGAATGCCATGGGCTGTAAAGTAGCCTAAGGCTTTCTAGAACAAAAGGAAAACAGAGAGTGGGCACTCCGTGTCTGTGACTAATGACTGAGTGGATGGGGAGCCTGTACGGTCTCCCAGAAGTCACTTCCTCCTCTGCCTGAGGATAAGAATCCTTGACACAAACATCAGGAAGCAGCCTTCAAGGTTCCCGAGAAGGGAAAGCTTGTCTTGTGTAGACAGCTATTCCTGCCTTTGAACCACAAAAATCCCCCACTGAAAACTACTAAATGGTTTTCAGTACGTTGGGAGATCAATGTGAACGAATTCCTCAGACTCTGAGCAACCCTGGGGAAATGACAAGTACAGTAGTCTGTTTAGCAGAAGCGGAGACAGAGCTGCCACCCCCAGCCTGCCACATAGCTAAACCTCCCACCTACCCAACTCTTAAGGATGCTGTGAGGAATAATGAAAGAATGGATTGGGAGGATCTGGTAGTGGTGGTGAGTTCTGGTAAAAAGCCATGCGTTTGTAAGCAAAACATTAATGACTATTTATTGAAAACATTGTAGGAAAATCATTTATATTGTACAATTATTAATTATGACTTATTAGAGACTGAGCAGAATATGTGGCTGAGTTATACTACACCAAGAGTTCTCAAATCTGAGCATGATCAAACCTGTAGATGCAGGTTCTACCCTCGGAGATTTTGATTCAGTAATCAGTGAGAGCTTTTTTTTGTCTTTGTTGTTGTTATTTTTGGCTGTGCTGGGTCTTCATTGAGGTGAAGGGGCTGTTTGTTACAATTCGTGGGCTTAGTTGCTCTGCAGCCTGTGGGCTCTTAGTTCCCTGACCAGGGATTGAACCCTTATCCCCTGCATTAGAAGAGGAAGTCTTATTCACTGGACCACCCAGGAAGTCTCTGTGAGGGTTTTTTTTTTTTTTTTAAACAAGCATTATAGTTGGTTCTGATTTGGGTTATCTGTGGTTCACATTTTGGAAATGTTCTTCTAGAAAGATAAGAGTCTTCTTGTACACTTCAAATTAGGAGATTGTAAAACAAGAGCACAAATGATAGTCAGGTTTTCAAAGCATACCAGGAATATGGACTATGTAGATGAGGCTTCTCAGGTGCGAGGGAGTTTTCAAATGTCTGTTTTGCAGTTGAGCTGCCCCCATACTGGAGTGATATGAAGCAGCAGAAAGTCTGTGTGGTTGAGCTACAGCCTGATCATCCAGAATACAAAACTGTGGCAAGCAAGTTTCATGAGACCTGTACACAGTACATCATAGAGAAGGTAAGCCTTCTGCTGACAGGGAGATTCTTCATGGTAGAAAAAGGGCTGTCATGGTCCTGGATAAATACATTTTCATTCACATCACATATTTTTACCCAAAATTAGCGTAGTTTATGGTAATTAGGTTTTAAATTCTAGATCCTACTCCTGTCACTATGATTACTGAGTCACTGAGATTGTGTTAGTTATTACAGTATCACATTAGATTGTAATATGATATTATAACACTAAAGATACATATTTACTTTGTGAAGCAAGCTAATAAAAATGCCTAAATATGGCTCCTGAGTTGGAGTTGATAACTAGCAAGCAAGACAAAGAGACACAGGGAGGCTCCTCAGATCAGGACTGTATGCTTCTGCAGCACCATTCACAGATCAACAGTGCCCTCTTCCTTGATAATCCAGTGGTCCTTTCCTTTTTCATTTCCTTTATTTCGGCATCTTCTGCTTTTAAATAGTAGTTTAAAAAGTTTGCTTTTTGAAATTATTTTCTCCTTGGATTTTTAGGGCAATATTATTTTGATGCTTTCTTCTCCTTCTTTAACTAATTTTCCTTTCATTATCTCTGGTATCTGTTTCTCCTCTAAACCCCTAATCCTAGGTTACCCACAGATTTATATGTTGGTCTTCTGTCTCTGCTGGAGAAGGGAATGGCAACCCACTTCAGTAGTCTTGCCTGGGACAGAGGAGCCTGGAGGGTACAGTCCTTGGGGTTGCAAGAGTCACAACACGACTGAGCAGCTAAACCACCACCACCATTCTGTCTCTGCACTTTACCAAGGATTGTTTTTACTCTTCTCACCTGCAGCTATTATTTCAGTGTTGATAGTTCTCAGATCACCATCACTAATCTAGATCTTTGACTCAAGCCCTGGAACATACTTCCAGTGGCCTAAACAATATCTCCGCCTGAATATCTGTCTGCTAACTCAATTTCCTTGAAGCTTATCTCATCATTTCCCCTTTCTTCCCACTTTCTGTCCTTGATTCCATCTCTTTCTGAGGAAAGCTAGAGATCTTTGAGTACCTTCCTTTCATCCATAATAACAAGTCTTTCAATCAGGACTGTATTTTCTGTCTCTGCAAATTTTCTCTTATTCTCTTTTTGCATTGCTACCACTCTGTTATTCATGTATTTAAGTGATAATAATAATTCAAAACAGATTTGAAGTGTCCTACAAAGCTGTACTTCAGATAACATAAATGAAGAAAATGGACAAAAAAAGAGGATAGGGAAATTAGTTTCCTAATACTGTTAGTACCGTTAGTTTACAAAAATATATAACATGTATTTTATGAGGTCCTAGATAGTTACTAGAAGAGGCCCTCAAATTTGTCCTTGTGCTTCCTAGTAGACAATGCATAGAAGTAAACACTCAACTTTAAGTTTTATAATGTCTATAAATCAAAGAGCAAAGCATTTGATTAGGAGACTTAGTTCTTCACAATACTGAGACTGACTCCTGAGAGAGTTCTCCTGTGAGTAAGTACTAGAGAATATCTTCAAAGTCATCCTCACAATGGATTCAATATCAAATTTTATGCCAGTGTATTTTTTTTTAGTCTCTCAATATAGGAAGGAGAGGAATAGGTGAGAGAGATTAAGAGGTACAAACTTCCAGTTGCACAGTAGTGGAGTCACAGGTATGAAATGTGCAGTCTGGAGAATATAGTCAGTAATTAGTCCCATCCTTGTATGATGACTGATTGTAGCTGCACTTATTATGGTGATCATTTTGAAACACATGGAAGTATTGAATCACTATGTTATATAATAGGAACTAGCGTGGTGTTATAGGTCAATTATACTGCAAAAATAAACAGACTCATCATAGAGAAAGAGATAAGATGTGTGGTGCCAGAGGCAGGGGGTACCAGGAGAGGGAATGGGTTGAAAGGTAGGCAAAAGGTATAACTTGTGGTTATAAGATAAAGGAGTCCTGGGGATGTCATGTACAACATGATAAATATAATTAACACTGCTTTCACACACTATGTCATGTGTGATAGTTGGGAGAGTGGATCCTAGAGTTCTCATCACAAGGAAAAAAATTGTTTCTATTTCATTAATTTTATATCTTTATGAAATGATGGATGTTCACTGGACTTGTGGTGATTGTTTCATGATATATTTAAGTCAACTCTCTATGTTGTACACCTTAAACTTATACAGTATTATATGTATGAAAACTGCTGCTGCTGCTGCTAAGTCGCTTCAGTCGTGTCTGACTCTGTGCGACCCCACAGACAGCAGCCCACCAGGCTCCCCCGTCCCTGGGATTCTCCAGGCAAGAACACTGGAGTGGGTTGCCATTTCCTTCTCCAGTGCATGAAAGTGAAAAGTGAAAGTGAAGTCGCTCAGTTGTGTCCGACTCTTAGTGACCCCATGGACCGCAGCCTATCAGGCTCCTCCGTCCATGGGATTTTCCAGGCAAGAGTACTGGAGTGGGTTTGCCATTGCCTTCTCCCATATGAAAACTATATCTCGATAAAACTGGAAGAAAAAATAAGCTTGCCAAATAGATAGATAGATCCCTCTATATAAACCTGTTGAGCAGAACAATTCTCTGTGGTACCAAGAAAATGTAATTCAAGTACACAGCTCAGTGATGATCTGGTTCTGGGAGAAATTTCATTCAAAATACCAATTATAGTCCTCTGGGGGTTGGGCTCTAGCACACTGTGATGAGATGCCAATTCTAGATTGAGCAGGATCACCCAGTTGACTGGAAATGTTTGCAGTTGGCCCTGAAGGCTTACCATATGTTGACAGACCTTCACTAGAGAAATGACTTCACTTTTTTCTAGTGGAACCCTTTTTTCAAATGAAATCTTTTTAAAAAATATATTATTTATTTTTGACTGTGCTGGGTCTTCATTGCTGCGTGCAGGTTTTCTCTATTTGCGACGAGCAGGGGCAACTCTCTAGTTGCAGTGCGCTGGCTTCTTGTTGCAGTGTCTTCTCTTGTTGAGGAGCACAGGCTGTAGGCGCCCGGGCTTCAGTAGTTGTGGTGCATGGGCTCGTAGTTGCAGCTCATGGTCTCTGGAGTTCTGGCTCAGTACTGTGGCACATGGGCTTTGTTGCCCCTTGTATGTGGGATCTTCCTGCACCAGGGATCAAACCCATGTCCCCTGCATTGGCAGGCGGATTCTTAAATTATTGGACCACCAGGGAAACCCTCAAATAAAATCTTATGTGAAATCTCGGTCTATGACTCCAGTAAAAGCAGAGCTTTAGATTGTACTTAAAAGCACCTCTGTGAAGTTATCTGTAGTACAAAAACACTAACATGAAAAATGGGTGGTCTGTCATCCTCCACGACTGTCATGTCTTGTGACTAAGATTTTATAACACTCATGAACTTCCACCTAGATTCAACAATTTTGTAACATTTGCTTTCTTCCCCCTTGCTCTCTGTTTTTCCTGAAACAACTGAAAGGTTGCAGATATCATGACACTCCTAAATATTTTAGCACGTCCTGTAAGAATAAAGGCATCCTCCCAAATAGCACAAATATCATTATCCCATGTAAGAAAGTTAGCATTTTTACTTAATAATATTCAATAGAGAGTCAATATTCAAGTTTCCCCAGTTGGTCAAAACAGCTTTCTTATAATGTTCCCTCAACCCCTGCCTCCATCTGGATTCACACATTGCACTTGGTCATTATATTAATATCTCCTTCATCTCTTCTGATCTAGAATAGTACTCCTGCATTTTTAAACATTATTTTTCATGATACTGAAACTTTAGAAGAGTTTAAGCTAGTTGTGTTGTAGAATATTCCACATTCTGAGTCTATCTTGCCTAGATTCTTTAAGAATCCAAGCAGTTTTCTTATAGATTCTAATTTGTCTGATTCCTCATGGAATCGTTTAAGTTATTCCTCTGTCCTCTTTATTTCTGGTAAACTTAAAGAGTTAGGTTGAAAGTCTTGGGTAAATTCAGATAAGTTTTTGCAAGAAAATTTTTTGCAGGTAATGTATCAGTCTTCTTTTTATTTTTATTGAACTATGAGCATAATTTTAAATAATTATCTTTCAATTAAAAAGAAATAAATTTTA
Source organism: Cervus elaphus (assembly GCF_910594005.1). Lineage (NCBI taxonomy): Eukaryota > Metazoa > Chordata > Mammalia > Artiodactyla > Cervidae > Cervus > Cervus elaphus. The sequence goes on along the minus strand of NC_057833.1, from coordinate 51,518,914 downwards.
AAAGAATGGTTTCAAAACTATATGGATAAAATTTTAAGGCTTTAAAAAATGAGTAAAATAGGCCTTCCTTGGTGGCTCAGTGGTAAAGAATCTACCTGCCAATGCAGGAGACATGAGTTTGATCCCTGATCTGGGAAGATCCCATATACTATAGAGTGGCTAAGCCCTTGTGCCACATCTACTGAGCATGCCCTAGAGCCTGTGCTCCGCGACAAGAGAAGCCACCACAATGAGAAACCTCACCCCCAACCAGAGAGTAGTCCCCATTCGCCACAACTAGAGAAAATCCGTTACAGTGACAAAGACCCAGGACCATAAATAAATAAAATTATTTCTTAAATGAGTAAAATTTAAAGTAAATAGAAATGGAAGTGGACAGTTTGAAGATTAAAAACTTAGTTGTAGGCAAAAGGAAAAATAAAATTTAAGATTATAAATTGGATCAACAAAATACATGATAATGCTGAGACCTGGAACTAGTGGCAAACTATCTTAAATAAGAAAACCAAAACTGAAAAAATAAAACAGATAAAGGCACGTAATAATAGTGTCAGACTTGAGAGTTCTTTGAACTAGAAGATTCTGACCACATAGACCCTTCACCTTGTGCCTAGTCATAAGGGTCCTAGTCCCGGGTTTGCCCACCCCTCACTCTTTCCCAAGTCAACGTTATAAAACTGCCACTACCTGGTGATTAGGGGAATGTAGAAATTGATCTGAAATCCAAGGCTCAAGGAGTTTCCGCCATGATCCTGGAGGCCAAAGAGTACGGTCAAAGCATGGCCACTTTGGTCTATAACCAGATCCCCTCCCATTCCACTCTTCCAACTGGACCAGAAATTAATTTTCATTAATTAATTTCCTTCTTGCCTAGACACTCTAGTTCTTCTCCTCCTATTAGAACATGGCTAGATAAACCAGTATCCCAGAACTGGGGAGGAGTGCAGCAAAGTGACAAAGTGAGATAGATGGCAACAGGAGCAGTTAGAAGCTGGAGAGGCTTTGGTCAGCCAAGTTCATATATTGAGGACTTACGATCCTAAACATTGTCTGCCCTCATATGGTGCATAAAAGATGTTGGAAATTAAATTAATATTCTTACCTAGACTATTTCTCTGAAACTCTAGCCCTAAAAAGATTTCTGAATGCAGAATGTGTCATCTGGCATTGAATTTGCTGTTTATTGTAATCTGTACTTAAGAAAAATAGTGGTCATGTTTCATCTCCTGTATCTTGCCAAGAGCTCTTAGCACTGACAGGAAATTTTTCCTTATTGACTTGCAGATTGAGAGGATTCAGAATCCAGAGCTCTGGAAACACTATCAGACAAAGAAAAACAACATGGATGCCAAGAATGGCCAGATGACCAATGAGAAGCTGCTCTTCCATGGGACAGATGCTGACTCAGTGGCACTTGTCAACGGAAAAGGCTTTAACCGCAGTTACGCTGGAAAGAATGGTAAGGAAGCACGTAATCTGGCTGCTTCGAAGGAGGTGTCAGCCATGAGAGTCCCAGCTGGCTGGGGACAGCGTGGATGGCATTGTGTTCTCTCATGGTTGGGGGCTATGTGACAGCCAGAGTTTTAGGTTAGACTCAGTATATTTCATCCCAAAGGGACTGACTGGCCCTCCAGGGTGGAGGAATGATTTTTAAAAATTAAAAACACACACAAAACTTTTTAAAAGAGGCTTTAGAGAGAACCAAACATTATTTTTTAACATTATTTGACATATTAAATCAGTGTGTCAAATTATAGACTAATTGGAGATCCTTAAGGATGGTTTGTTTTTCTCATCACAGCTACAGCATATGGAAAGGGAACCTATTTTGCTGTCAATGCCAGTTACTCTGCCAGTGATGTGTACTCCAGACCAGGCATAAACGGGAAGAAGCATATGTATTATGTGCGAGTACTCACTGGATTCTACACACTTGGAAACAGATCATTAATTGTGCCTCCTCCAAAGGACCACCAAAATCCTACTGACTTATATGACACTGTCACAGATTGTCTGCAAAACCCAAATTTATTTGTGGTATTTTATGACTACCAGGCTTACCCAGAGTACCTCATTACTTTTAGACAGTAACATTTTGGTAACCTTTGCAGAAGATATTATTTATCTATACATATCTGTAAAGCAAGTAGTCGTGTTTTTTTTTTTTCTTTTTCTCTCTTAACAGCTTTTTCTAAGATCAAAGGACCTTTGTCACTGAAATCAGACTTTCTCCAGCCTCTCTTTCATAACTGGAATAAACCTATATTGAGAGCAATAAATTTGAGAATTTAAATCTGATAACTGTTAGCACTGTGTGTCCTTAATCATGGACATCAAATCTGTAGAAGTACAGGTGTGTCATTTCCTTCCAGGAAGGAGAGAATAACATTAAAGGCAGGGGACACGGTGACGCAGTTTCAGCTGCCACTGACAGACATGTCAGGACCCCATACTGCTGTGGGGAGCACAGTATTATACCCCATACATGGTGTCATGTCAGGACCCCAAACTACTGTGGGGAGCACAGTATTACTAAGTGGGTGGGGCTGCTGTCTTCTCTGGGTGCAGGAATGGTGTCTAATTTCTTTTATCCCTGGGCTGAGGTCTGTGCCTAATGTACAATGGATGCTCTACAAGTATATTTTATAAACTAAGAATGAAGAAGTCCCAGTCAGACTCCTGACCAACGGGAACCATCTCTTCAACACCCTTGACTTATTGTCACTTTGCTGCAAACTGAAGCGATTCCATCACAGGGAACTGTGTTCTTCTCAAACCAGCTGTGACACATGGCACTGTTTGGTCAGGGCTCTGGGACTGCAGTGTCGCCGTGCCCCGCACAGTCCAGGGGCTGGGGTCTAGCTTGGAGACTAGGGGAATCACGTCCCGTGGAGTTGTGCAGTGTAGCAGCCCTGTTTCCAGCTGGTCCTTTTTCATGATGAACCCAAATCTGCCTTCTTGTAACTTCTATTCGTGGTCTTAGTTCTGCCCAGCGGAAAAAAAAGGGGGGTAATGCCTGCTGTGTCTTCAGTATGAAACCCTTATATTAAGATTAAATGAACCTAACTGTATTAAATAGCTTATTTTCCTTGGCAGCCTAACTTTTGATGATTTTAAAGCCTTAGGCATAAATAAACCAAAGGAATTAAGCAGTCATATTACTAATTTGCTAACTCCCTATCTATTGGATAGTAATGAAAGTTTCTTTTATAACTTCCCTAAGTAAATTTCAGATTCAAACATTTATTTAGTGCCTGTATTGTACCATGTAGTGTAATACATGCTTTCACACAGTGTTTATTTTATTCCCCCAAACACTTTTGTAAGAATTATACCCCATTTTAAAGTTGAAGAAACTGATGCTTAGAGCATGAGAAGCTTCCTTGCCTGAGGTCCCCTGCATAATAGCCCTGAGAGCCAGCGACTGAATCTGGGTCTCTGTGTCATCAAGCCCCTTGATCTTCCTACTGTAGAACATGGCCTCTAGATTAAAGTTACTGACTCAGGAACATCTCAGACAATGTGTGTATTATCCTCATATTTCCACGGCCGTGTCCTTTCTGGCTTTGATTTTCACTGTAGAGGCTCTTCATTTTGAAGTTCTGAAGCCCAAGAGGCCAGAGCTATGCCCATGGGGAGCCAGGACAGATGGTGAACTTGGATGGTAGGGGTCACCAGGAGGATACAGGCACTCTTTCTTGGCCTCAGGGAGCAATACCTGCACTTCAAGTGGAGGAGGTTGAGGGGCCATAGTGGCCACTTCATTAAACACAGGTGGCTTGAAATTTTTCTTGCTGTTGCTGTTTTTTAAGTGGATTGGCAAAGACTCCTTATTGCTTAGGAGTGACTTCTTAGACACTGGCATCTGAACTTGGGCTTGACAGTGAATATAAGAAATAAAATGGAGAGATCTGCTCTCTTACTTGTTCTTCACTTTGGTTTGGTTTGGTTAACTTAGGCAAGGCTGAATATCAGGGTATACTGCACCAAGTATGACAGAGATGCAGTCCATAAATGTTACAGTTACCCTCAATCTAAGGAATACATTATACAACAAAGGGAACATGGCCAATATTTTATAATAACTATATATGGAGTATAACCTTTGAAAACTGAACCACTATATTGTATGTATGTAACATATAATATTGTATATCAGCTATACTTTAATAAAATTTTTTACAATAAATATTATTTCTTTCTTTTTGAATAAAATACTTGGAAGATGTTATCTGGTGATTAAACATCTTTATCCTTAAGGGCAAATACAGGAGAACCTGATGATAAACACAGGTCACTGCTGATAAAAGACCACAATTAAACATGACAGCACCAAGAGATCCTCAGAGTATTAATAACATTTAACTGAAAGTTACAGGAAGGGCATAGTACAGCTTTAGCTCAGCAAATCTGAAGGGCAGATTTGCCCTTCAGTATTTAGCAGTAGCTAAATATAATATATATTTATATAATAAATAGTATAATAAATAATGTATATATATTATATGTAAATATATAATAGCTGCTGCTATTTAGTAAGGAGAGCTAATATTTTAGTAAGGAGTTCAGTCAGTTCGGTTCAGTTCGATCACTCAGTCGTGTCTGACTCTTTGCAACCCCATGAATTGCAGCACGCCAGGCCTCCCTGTCCATGACCAACTCCTGGAGTTTACTCAAACTCATGCCCATCGAGTCGGTGACGCCATCCAGCCATCTCATCCTCTGTCGTCCCCTTCTCCTCCAGCCCCCAATCCCTCCCAGCATCAGGGTCTTTTCCAATGAATCAACTCTTCGCATGAGGTGGCCCAAGTACTGGAGTTTCAGCTTCAGCATCAGTAGCCCCTGCTAAAACAAGCCCACTTTGAGCCTGTGTTAGGTCTTGGTGGTCTACTCCAGGGCCAGAGATTCTTAAACTTCTTTGCTATTTGAAGCACCTGAGATGCTTGCTGAGACTGCAAATTCTGGCCCATCCCAAAGGAGTCAGATTCTATAGCTCTCTAGAATGGTACCCAGATATCTGCATTCTCAGTAAGCCCCTCAAATGATTCTGATATCCCTCATAATCAGAGCTGCTTAGGACTTTCATGGGTCTCAGGCAGCTTTACTTTTGTGGGCCCCTTACTCCATGAAAAGTTGCTACTGCATTGGTATAACCATGAATATATTTAAGTTGGATTCTTTTTTTTTTTTTTAAAGAAACTAAAACATTTTTGTAGACTTAAAAGCTCAGGGGCCCTAGCCATTGTGCCTACCAGGTAAGTCACCCTGCTAATACCTGGATACTGTAACTTTAGGTGTAACAACTTCAATCCCCCTAACCTCTGGATGGGGCTTCCCAGGTGGCACTAGTGGTAAAGAACCCACCTGCCAATGCAGGTGATGTAAGAGACGCGGTTTCGATCTCTGGGTTGGGAAGATCCGCTGGAGAAGGGCATGGCAACCCACTCCAGTATTCCTGCCTGGAGAATCGGTCAAAGTATTTATTTAATAATTGATTTCACTCATTTGGGCATGCTTATCTGAGAAATAACAGGATGAAATGGACCCCTACTTGGTGGCTGACAACCTCCCTCTTTCTTTATCTTTTCTCCCTCTTATAATCTCCATTTGCAGATAGCCAGGATCTCTTACTGTGTCATAATCTCTATCTCTATAAAATTAAGATATTATCTCCCAACACCCATTTACATTCAGAATCCATTCACATCAATGTCTTAACTCTCTACCCAGGTCTCTGCATGCCAAAGACTATTACCTTTAACAGAATTCAATACATTGACTCAGAGCAGCTTTCAAGCTTTCAAGCTTTTCCGACCCCAACCTACACTAAGAAATACACTTTATGTCAGGCCTAGTACACATACAGATATAACTGAAAAGTTTTCTGAAACATACTTACCCTGAAAAAAATGCTTCCTGGACAGTTTCACAAAATACATTTACTACTGAATTCACTGAAATTATGTACTCTGCTTCATTAAAAAAAAATCCTGGTCTCACCCACCAAATTGATTTTATGACTTGCTAATGGGTCATCCATGGAGTCACAAAGAGTCAGACATGACTTAGTGACTGAACAACAATGGGTCACAATCTACAACTTGGAAAACAATGCTCAAAGAAGTAGCAAAGATAGTAAAATATTTGGGAGGGAGGGGATGAGGGAAATCTCCGTGAAGAAGGATATGTGGGAATTCTGGGTGAGGGCAGGGTGCATGCATGCTCAGTTGTGTTGATTCTCTGCGACTCCATGAACTGTAGCCTGCCAGGTTCCTGTCCATGGAGTTCTCCAGACAAGAATACTGGAATGGATTGCCCTTTCCTACTCCAGGGGATCTTCCCAACCCAGGAGTTGAATTTGTGTCTCTTGCATCTCCTGCATTGGCAGGTGGATTATCACTGAACCACCTGGGAAGCCCATGAAGGAAGGGGTGAGGGAATTTTGAGTGAAGGAGGGTGTGGGGGAGCTCTCAGTGTAGGGAGGTATAAAAAAAAGATGTATCTGAAGACAAGGACATGTCTATTTCTGCAATAGGGACATATCTACTACAGATGGGGCTTCCCAAGAGGCTTAGTGGTAAAGAATCTACCTGCCAATGTGGGAGACCAAGGAGACATGGGTTTGGTCCCTGGGTTGGGCAGATCCCCTGGAGAAGGGAATGGCAACCCACTCCAGTAGAGTCAGACATGACTGAGTGAATGAGCATGCATGTACAACTACAGAAAACAGACATCTTATACTTACCTACAACATCCTCTGCCCCAATGATTTTGATGGAGTATTGGTCAACAAGGTCTCCTTTTTAAAGTATTAGTCACTCAGTCATGTCTGACTCTGCAACCCCATGTACTATAGCCCACCAGGCTTCTATGTCCAAGGGATTCTCCAGGCAAGGATACTGGAGTGGGTTGCCATTCCCTTCTCCAGGGGATCTTCTCAACCCAGGGATCAATCCCATGTCTCCCCCAACTGCAGGCAAATTCTTTACTGTCTGAGCCACCAGGAAAGCCCCCCTTTTAAAAAATCTACTCAAATATTTAAGGAGCACCTACCATATGCTGGGCACTGATCAAGGCTCTGCAAATACACAATAATAAAAACCAAACTCTCATGCAGTGACATTCTAGTTGTGGGAAGATAGACAACAATCAAATAATTAGGTAAACATACAGTGTGAGATAGTAGTGAGTGCATCCTCCAGATAGATCTGGAGAAATCAACCTGTCTGACTTCAGGCTATACCACAAAGCTACAGTCATCAAGACAGTATGGTACTGGCACAAAGATAGAAATATAGATCAATGGAACAAAATAGAAAGCCCAGAGATAAATCTACACACCTATGGATACCTTATCTTTGACAAAGGAGGCAAGAATATACAATAGAGAAAAGGCAATCTCTTTAACAAGTGGTGCTGGGAAAACTGGTCAACCACTTGTAAAAGAATGAAACTAGAACACTTTCTAACACCATACACAAAAATAAACTCAAAATGGATTAAAGATCTAAATGTAACACCAGAAACTATAAAACTCCTAGAGGAAAACATAGGCAAAACACTCCCTGACATAAATCACAGCAGGATCCTCTATGATCCACCTCCCAGAATATTGGAAATAAAAGCAAAAATAAACAAATGGGACCTAATTAAACTTAAAAGCTTTTGCACAACAAAGGAAACTATAAGTAAGGTGAAAAGACAACCTTCAGAATGGGAGAAAATAATAGCAAATGAAGCAACAGACAAAGAATTAACCTCAAAAATATACAAGCAACTCCTGCAGCTCAATTCCAGAAAAATAAATGACCCAATCCAAAAATGGGCCAAAGAGCTAAACAGACATTTCTCCAAAGAAGACATACAGATGGCTAACAAATACATGAAAAGATGCTCAACATCACTCATTATCAGAGAAATGCAAATCAAAACCACAATGAGGTACCATCTCACGCCAGTCAGAATGGCTGCTATCCAAAAGTCTACAAACAATAAATTGCTGGAGAGGGTATGGAGAAAAGGGAACTCTCTTACGCTGTTGGTGGGAATGCAAACTAGTACAGCCACTATGGAGAACAGTGTGGAGATTCCTTAAAAAATTGGAAATAGAACTGCCATATGACCCAGCAATCCCACTGCTGGGCATACACACTGAGGAAACCAGAATTGAAAGAGACACGTGTACCCCAATGTTCATCGCAGCACTGTTTATAATAGCCAGGACATGGAAGCAACCTAGATGTCCATTGGCAGATGAATGGATAAGAAAGCTGTGGTACATATACACAATGGAATATTACTCAGCCATTAAAAAGAATACATTAGAATCAGTTCTAATGAGGTGGATGAAACTGGAGCCTATTACACAGAGTGAAGTAAGTCAGAAAGAAAAACATCAATACAGTATACTAATGCATATATATGGAATTGAGAACGATGGTAATGATGACCCTATGTCCAAGACAGCAAAAGAGACACAGATGTATAGAACAGTCTTTTGGACTCTGTGGGAGAAGGCGAGGGTGGGATATTTGAGAGAATAGCATTGAAACATGTATTAAAAAAAAAATGGGCCAAAGACCCTACAGAAGGGTCTTTTTTCAGACCATTCTTTTCTTGGGCATGTTCACCTCCCTTCCTCCTTTCTCCCAGAAAGCCAGCTCTCTCTTGGGATTTATTGATACCCTCAGTTTGAAAAGTGAGAAGGATGAGACCAATAGTCAATCTTCTTAAAAGGTGACTTTGTGTATCTTTTCTATGTGTTTTTCATGAATGGGTACTGAGATCAATCTGTTTTTTTAAATTCCTACTTGGGTAGTAATGATAATAATTATCCCAACATCTTGCAAATGCAATGAGAGTGGGATTAAGTTGAGGAAACAAAGCTTTTCGTTAGTTTCAGGAGTCAGCAGCATTTGGTCATTTTTATTGCAGGGCTGTTGTCCTTAGATGTCCCAGCTCCTTCCACAAAGAGACCCCCACCTACTTTTCTCCTGATGGGTACTCTACTCTGGAGCACAGGGGTTAACCAGTGAGAATCTGACACACGTGAGAAGTGTGGTCACTTCAGGTCAAGGCGAGAATTCACCTTGCATTTGAATTAAGAGGTTGGCAACCTAGAACAATCACAAATTGTCCCACATCACCTTACTACATAGAGTCAAAAATACCTATTGAAATGAGCAACTGCAGTCCCTCCCCCTCAAAAAATAACAGAAGACAGAATTCACCAGGTGGATGCCTTTGATCCATTAAAAAGTTAGCAAACATTTTCTGTAAGGGGTTCCAGTGAATTTTTCCAGCTTTTTAAGTCACACTGCCTTTGTCGCGACTCAAATCTGCCACTGTCATCCTAAAGCCACCACAGACAATACGTAAATGAATGGTATGGCCATGTTTCAATACAACTTTATTTACGAAAACAAGCAGCAGGCTGACCCCTGCTTGAGGCTGATGCAGAGACTACTGCCTTTTGAGAATGCCAGGAGCTTATATTTGAGACAGGCTGAAGGTATGAGATGGGAGAGGCAAGGCAAAGGCACCAAGTAAATAGGCAAACAAACAACAAAGAGTCAGGTTGTCCAAAGAGCAATGTGTATGCCAGAAGGTGGCAAGAGACTAAAATTTAATTAGGTGAGAACAGTACATTTTAAGCATGTGCAAATTGAACTTTTGCTGTTTCATCTTTTATTTAAAAACTACATTATTTTAAAGATATTCTTAAAACAGTATTTAAAAAATCATTTTCTATTAGAATCACACACTTTTTCCTTGAATCAGAAGTTGTGCCACTATCCTGGTTACCTGTGGATTCACCAAGCAGTCCAGCAAGTCATCTGTAGAAACGAATATTTGGGAAAGGGCCCCAGTCCTATCTGAAGCAACCTGTTCCACAACTGCATTCTCACTCTCACTCATCATTCGTTGCCTCTTGGTATTAGGCAGTTTTCCAAAGGATTTTCCATTTTTGCTGACAAACTCTTCACCATCATTTTCAAATATGCCTCCTCTTTCTGAAGATGGTTCTTGGGAACTTGGTATGACAGGAACCAGATCAAGGCCAAAAGGACTTGCTGCCTCTTGTTTTACTGTTTCTGAACTTGAGTTGTGGCTACCAATTTGTTCTACCTCCACGTGGTTGTGCACATTTAACTCCTCCTTTATCGTGTATTCTCTGTTTGTCCTCAGTGCTTGGGTTTCTACTACTTCAGATGTTCCATAATGACTAAAAAAAGCAGAAATGGCTCCATTTAAGTAGTGACAATTGACTTCATGGGATGTTTCCTCAAGCTAGGGAAAAAGAAAAACTCTTTAAAATGGTTATACATACTTACATAAATTGGAAAACAAACGTTCTTGTCAGAGTTGGTTTATCACACGATAGTAACTGGAAGAGACCTACCTCAGTTGGGTTTAACCAAGCTCTGGTATTGTGTGGATTCTCTGCAGTTTTCAGGGCACACACAAGCATGCGGGTGATTGCCTCTTCTACCCGGGCTTGGTGGTCCTCTTCCTAAGTCAAGGTTGAAAAAGAAGACACAGTTTTTCATTTGTCTCTGGGTCTCACTGCTTAAAACAGAGGAGAGTCTCTTAATTATGTGTTTTGTTCTTTCATCAACATAAGCTTTGTTCCTGAAGGATGAATATGCTGTTGGCAGACCACAATTTTTATGTATTAACTATCTTCTGCCACCTAGAAAGAGTTGCAGAATATTTCACCAACTAAATTTAAGTATGGGTCCTGTCTTAAGACATAGGCCTTAAGGATGAATCACCTGTGATATTTTCCCCAGCATTTTCCATTCTCTGACATGTTTAAAGTTTCTTTTAAAAAGTATCACATAAAAATGAATAATCCCAATAGAGGATTATTTTGACAAGCTAATTTTTTGAGGAATGGGAAAAAATTTTTAATAAACATTCTTGGTTGGATGGCATCACCGATGCAATGGACATAAAACTGGGCAGTCTCTGGGAGATGGTGAGGGACAGGGAAGCCTGGCATGCTATAGTCCATGGGGTTGCAAAGAGTCAGACATGACTTGGTAACTGAACAACAACAACAAACATTCTTGGTCACAAAAGTGAGAAGGCTAAATATCTATCTTAAGGCTAAATACCTATCTATCTATTGTATCTTAAGATATAATAAATATAAACTATGGCCATCATGATAAACTACATTAAAATTAGTAACTTTTGTTCATCAAAAGACACCATAAAGGAAATAAAGAAGCCAGATGTCTGTAACATATATAACTGATTGCAAAATATATAAAGAATCTGCACACATCAGTAAGACAAATGACCCATTTTTTTTTAAATGGGCAAAAGCCACAAAGATAAACATTCAAAAAAAGAACAATTATATAAGTAATAAACACATGAAAATAAGCTTAGTCTCATTAATAATCAGGGAAATGCAAATCAAGAAACCCATGAAACTGGCAAGAGAGGGTCTGATAATTCCAAATGATGGAGAAATGTCAAACAATTGACAGAAATCTTATACATTGATGGTGGGAATGTGTGCTGACAGACATTTGGAAAACATGCAGGCATTATTTTATAAACTTGAGTACTGTATACCCTACAGATGGCAATTCCACTTCTAGATATATACACATTCTCTGGAGAAACTCTTGCACACGTATACAAAAGAATATTCTATTTATAAAAGCAAAAAAACTAAAAGCAACCCAATTATCCATCAACAGAAAAATGAATCAATAAACTGTGGTACATTAACACTAGAGGATATTATTATATGACAGTGAAAAGGAATGACCAGCTACATGTGACAACAGAGATGAATATTAGATGAATATTAGAAACACAGATGACTATTAGAAGCATAATATTAAACTTAAAACAAAGCAAATCCCCAAGATGAGATACCACTTCTCACTAGGATGGCTATAATAAAAAAGACAGATAACAAATGTTCGTAAGGATGTGAAGAAATCAGAATCTTCATACTTTGTTGGGGGAATGTAAATGGTGCACTGCATTGGAAAACAGCCTGGCAATTCCTCAGAAGATTAAATCTAGAGTTACCAGATCGTTAATTTTATGAGTCAACTTGGGTAGGCTATGGTGACCAACTGTCTAGTCAAATACTATTCTAGATGTCACTGTAAAGATATTTTGTAGATGTGATTAACATTTATAATCAGGTGACTTTAAGTAAAAGGAGATTATCCTCAATAATGTAGGTGGACCTCATCTGATCAGTTGAAAGCTTTAAGAACAAAAGTTAAGGTTTCTTGGAGAAGAAAAAATTCTGCCTCAAGACAGCAACAGAAATCCTAAGCCAGTTTCCAGCCTGCCAGCCTGTTACAGATTTACAGATTTTGGACTCTATACTCCAACTTTGAACTCATCTGAATTTCCAGCCTTCTGGTCTGCCCTGGCTGATGTCCATATGATCCAGCAACTCCACACCCAGGTATATACCAAAAGAAATGAAAACATACATCCACACAAAACCATGTACACAAATAGCTGTAGCATTATTCATAATAGCCAAAGTAGACACAGTCCAAAGATCCACCAACTGATTAGTGGATAAACAAAATGTGGTATGTCTAAACAATACTTTTTAGCTATAAAAAAAGAATGAAGTACTGATACACTCTACTCCATGGATGATTCGTAAAAATATTATGCTGAATGAAAGACACCAGCCATGGCTGCAATCAAAGCCTCTGGTTAAAGCATGCACAGATGCAATAAGGCCTCAGGTGGCAGAGACAGACTTGAACCATAATGTTAGCCATCCTAATTGTCAAGTGGAGCAGGCAACCAGGATTAAGCATAGCATAATGGAGGGGAAAAGCCTTTGGCAGAAATAAAATGATAAAACCTAGCACTGAAAGACTGCTCTGAGAAAATGTGTAAGTCAGGACTGTGAATTGTGCAATTAGTAATGAGGACCCTGAACCAAGAAGCAGATATTTCCAGCCCAGGTGGTGTGGGATGGGACTAGCAACATGGGACATGTGTGGCAGATTCAGCCAGGCCCAACACAATTCTCCTAACACCAGTCAAGGGAGAAGACCTGCCTCACTAACGTCAGGGTGCATTGTGCCCCTAGAAGAAAGAGAACAGTGTCACAAAAGCCCTCTTCCCAACCTCACCATCCACCAACAGAGCACAGAATCCACAACCTATAGCATAGTGAGCAAAGTAACGCGGGAGTGTTGGTTAAAATTAGTCATTAAGTTAAAAAGACAGGCATTGTGTATCTTAAAGGCAAGGAGATGACATTTGTTAGAAAAAGAAAATACCAGCTCAATCCATGAGTTTATACTGACAGTGACAGGATCAATGGATTCCACATAATGCCACCAGTGTCTGGGAACAAACAGAACCTGAAAACCAAACAAAAAATGGTTAGCACAAAACCAAAACATTTTATGTCAGAATCAGATCTAAATTGAAGCTGTTAGGAAAAAAATTCAAATGAATTTATAGGAATATTGTAATAGGAAAGGGAAAAATAAGAAAAGGCTGCCATAATCCTTGTATTCCTTTAAAAAAAAAATTAACAAGTTTGCATGTTTCTACAAAGGATATTGGCTTCCCTGGTGGCTCAGAGGGGAAGATCCCCTGGAGAAGGGAATGGCAACTCACTCCAGTATTCTTGCCTGGAGAATTCCACGGACAGAAGAGCCTGGCAGGCTACAAGTCCATGTGGTCGCAAGGAGTTGGACATGACCGAGCGAATAATACTTTCACTTTTTCACAAAGGATATTACCAGCTTCTCCAGTCTCTACTCTCCTTTATGCTGGACCTTCTTTGTCTGCATCCAAATCTTGGTAAAGGATTCTGAGATTGTAACTCTTTCTCCTTTCCATCACGTAAGAATTGCATGAGTTCTGAGAAAGGGCATATGTAAAAGTATAGGACATAGTTTCTGACTTCTCACGGTATAAAATCTAGCCAATGAAAAAATAATATAGAGAAAAGTGGCATTATATAAGGGTAAATCAGAGGAGTGGACACTGGTGCTAGAGGAGTTCAGAGGTGAGAGAGGCAGGCACAAACTAGGGAGGTCAGGGGCAACCTGGATGAAGGGAGTGTGACTTGAACCACGACTAGGAGAGAATGAGGACATGCCAGGAGGGGGAAGTGGGCAAGGGAGGTAGGACTTTCGAGGGATAGCAAGCAGGCCAGTTTTACCACTGCAGAAGGAATAATGGGGAATAAAGTAGGAGAATCAGGTTAGGGCCAGTGGAGGGCCCTGAATTCAGAATAAAGAATCTGGATTTTATATCCTGTAGGCATTACAAGTTCCTGAGAAGTTCTGAGTAAGTGGACGGTTAAATAGTGACATTATGGGAGAGTCTGGGAAGGACAGGAGCGTCCTGCAATGGTCCACTTATTAAATTAAATGTTAAGATTTAAATAGGAAGGAATAGCAAACGAAAGCAATGGGCAGAGCCAAGAAGGACTGCATTTGTCCAGACTCACTACAAGAGTCCGTGAAAGGCCAAGTAGAGTAGATGGAGATGATCTGAAACTTCTTGGTTTGGATTTACAAAATGGCAGCACTTGCTACAGACAAGGTGGAGATGGGAAGAGAGCTCCTTTCAGGAGAATTAGGCACTAAAAATGGCCACTACAGCCACTGGATTTAGTCATTAGGAGGTCTTGAATGTCCTATCACAGAGTTTACTTTCAGTACAGAGGTAAGAGAGGGAGCCAGTTTATGGTGGGTTCAGGAAAGAGCATGATGTAAAAAAACTGATACAATGGACAGAAATACTCATTGAATTTGGCTATTAAAGTAGAAAAAAAAAGAATTAGCAGCCACTTCACACCCACTAAAATTGCTATACTTGTAGCAATATAATAATAGTAATAATATCAATAGACTTTGCTGGTGGCTCAGATGGTAAAGCGTCTGCCCACAATGCGAGAATAATAAAGGAAGATAACAAGTGTTGGAAAGGATGTAAAGCAATTAGAACCCACATAGATTGCTGGTAGGAATGTAAAATGGTGCAGCTGCTATGGAAAACAGTTTGGCAATTCCCCCAAAAGTTAAAACACAGAATTAACATATGACCCAGCAATTCCACTCCTACATGAATACCCAAGAGAACTGAAAATATATGCTCTTACAAAACCTTGTACACAAGTATTTATAGCAGTATTAGTCATAATAACCAAAAAAGTGGAAACAACCCAAATACCCATCAGGTGTTTAATGGATAAATAAAATGTATATTCACATAATGGAACAACAGTCAGTTCAGTTCAGTCGCTTAGTCACGTCCGACTCTTTGCGACCCCATGGACTGCAGCACACCAGGCCTCCCTGTCCATCACTGACTCCTGGAGCTTGCTCAAACTCATGTCCATTGAGTCGGTAATGTCATCCAACCATCTCATCCTTTGTTGTCCCCTTTTCCTCCTGCCTTCAATCTTTCCCAGCATCAGGGTCTTTTCAAATGAGTCAGTTCTTCACATCAGGTGGCCAAAGTATTGGAGTTTCAGCTTCAGCATCAGTCCTTCCAATGACTATTCAGGACTGATTTCCTTTAGGATGGACTGGTTGGATCTCCTTGCAATCCAACGGACTCTCAAGAGTCTTCTCCAACATCACAGTTCAAAAGCATTAATTCTTCGGTGCTCAGCTTTTTTTTATCATCCAACTCTCACATCCATACATGACCACTGGAAAAACCACAGCTCTGACTACATGGACCTTCATCAGAAAAGAAATGTCTCTGCTTTTTAATATGCTATCTAGGTTAGTCACAGCTTTTCCTCCAAGAGCGTCTTTTAATTTCATGGCTGCAGTCACCATCTGCAGTGACTTTGGAGCCCAAAAAAATAAAGTCTGTCACTGTTTCCATTGTTTCCCCATTTATTTGCCATGAAGTGATGGGACCAGATGCCATGATCTTAGTTTTTTGAAAGTTGAGTTTTAAGCCAACTTTTTCACTCTCCTCTTTCACTTTCATCAAGAGGCTCTTCAGTGCCTCTTCACTTTCCGCTCTAAGGGTGGTGTCATCAGCATATCTGAGGTTATTGATATTTCTTGCGGCAATCTTGATTCCAGCTTGTGCTTCATCCTACCCGGCATTTTGCATGATGCACTCTGCATATAAGTTAAGTAAGCACGGTGACAATATACAGCCTTGATGTATTCCTTTCCCAATTTGGAACCAGTCTGTTGTTACACGTCCAGTTTTAACTGTTGTTTCTTGACCTGCATACAGATTGCTCAGGAGGCAGGTAAGGTGGTCTGGTATTCCCCTCTCTTGAAGAATTTTCCAGTTTGTTGTAATCTACACAGTCAAAGGCTTTGGTGTAATCAATAAAGCAGAGGTAGATGTTTTTCTGGATCTCTTGCTTTTTCGATGATCCAATGGATGTTGGTAATTTGATCTCTGGTTCCTCTACTATTTCTAAATCCAGCTTGAACATCTGGAAGTTCATGGTTTGTACTGTTGAAGCCTGGCTTGGAGAATTTTGAGCATTACTTTGCTAGCATCTGAGATGAGTGCAATTGTGCAATAGGTTGAACATTCTTTGTCTTTGCCTTTCTTTGGGTCTGGAATGAAAACTGACCTATTCTAGTCCTGTGGCCACTGCTGAGTTTTCCAAATTTGCTGGCATATTGAGTGCAGCACTTTCACAGCATCATATTTTAGGATTTGAAATAGCTCAACTGGAATTCCACCACCTCCACTAGCTTTGTTCATAGTGATGCTTCCTAAGGCCCACTTGACTTCGCATTCCATGATGTCTGGCTCTAGGTGAATGATCACACCATCGTGGGTCATGAAGATCTTTTTTGTATAGTTCTTCTGTGTATTCTTGCCACCCCTTCTTAATATCTTCTGCTTCTGTTAGGTCCATACCATTTCTGTCCTTTATTGTGCCCATTTTTGCATGAAATGTTCCCTTGGTATCTCTAATTTTCTTGAAGAGATCTCTAGTCTTTCCCATTCTATTTTTTTCCTCTATGTCTTTGCATTGATCAGTGAGGAAGGCTTTCTTATCTCTCCTTGTTATTGTTTGGAACTCTGCATTCAACTGGGTATAGCTTTCCTTTCTCCTTTGCCTTTAGCTTCTCTTCTTTCCTCAGCTATTTGTAATGGAACATAGTCATCCATAAAAAGGAACAAAGAGCCAATAACATTCTACAGTGTGGATGAACCTTGAGGAGATTATGCTATGTGAAAGGAACCAGACATAAAAGACCACAGATTGCACAACTGCACTTATATGAGATGTCCAGAATAGGTAAATCTATCAAGAAAGAAAACAGAGAAGTGGCTGTCAGGGTCTGGGGGGATAGGTGAATGGGGAGTGGCTGCTGACAAGATGAGGAAACAGTCAGACTGCTTGAGCTGGAGCACTCGCGTGTAAAGGAGGCAGGAAGAGCCAGTGAGAAGGGGGGAAGGAGGGAACACAGGCAGGTAAGAGGGATAATCAAGGGAATAAAATCCCCTTAAGAGACTAAGAAAACCTGGTAAATGTTAACAAAATATCAGACCGTACATGCCAGCGTTGTAGAGGTGATTTTCCCCACTCGGTAGGAGCACTAAGCACCAAACCTTTAGAGATACTTCAGAGACAGTCAGTTCCTAAAGCAGCATCCATTCCTGCTTAAAAGCAAATCATTCTCAACAAATATTATATGACATCAATCTACAAAATGATAAATCTGTATACAAAACAGAAACAGACTCACAGACATAGAAAACAAGCTTATGGGTATCATGTTTGGTTATGGGGAAAGGGATAAGTTAGGAGTAGGGGATTAACAGATACAAACTACTGCACACAGAATATATAGGCAACACGGATTTACTGTATAGTACAGAGAACTATATTCAATATCTTGTAATAAATTATAATGGAATATAACCTGAAAAAATATATAACTGAATCACTATGCTATACATCTGAAACTAACACAATATTGTAAACCAACTATACCTCAATTAAAAAAAAAACCTTAAATCCCTAAATCATTCTTAGTTCATTCTGCCTTTGCTGGCCCACTAACTGGATACGCTTGAACCTGTGTTTGTGTGCCTGGATTCTAACCTAGTTGAACAGATATTAGTTGTGAATAAATGTTTCAGAAGTGCTCAACCTAAATAAAAATGACTGAGCTCCTGGATCTTCCTCCACAGTCCATTCTCGTCTTCACCAGCAGGGGGAGCCATGCACCCTCCTCTCACTTCCCTTCCATGACGTGAAGCTGCGACTGTGTGAAGCCTACAGCTGGAGAAGCTAGCTTCCAATAGCAGAGCAGCAGGGAAGGGGCCACTGTCCGTCATCTGTACTGGTAGGGAGGCACGTGACATAGGACTTGAAAGAAGTTATAGCCGGGGTGTCCACTGACAGGTCACCAATGTTTTAAAGTTCCCATTACCTGTCCTGGGCTCAGCGTAACCATATGCCTTTGAGCTTTCCGGAACTGAGGAAAACGTTTTAAATCAGGATTGACAACATTGATTTTACTGAACACACTGGATTCTTCATAAGGGATTCTAGTTGGATAAAGGAAAGGAGTATCTTCAGGAGGAAAGAGATGCCATCTTTTCCTAATGAAAAAAAAAAGATACAAGTTAGTATTGTAGACTTGAGACAAAAGATGTAAGAAGGCAGCCGCTAAGTGCCCGTTTTCACCCATTTTCATACAATCCATGAAGGAATACAGGAGCCACCTCAGGGGTCACCTGGCCCATCTCTCACGGTGCTGGAATCTCCTCTGCAGACACCTGGTGGAGGTAGGTTAGTAACTAGTGGGTATCTCAGGATGTCCCAAGTAGCCCCTTTGCAGGGACAAGATCTGCTTTGTAAGATAATCCTCAAATCCAAGTCAGTCTCCTCATAAGCTGTTTCCATTCCTACAGCTAGAGCTACCTAGAATAACCTCCCTCCACTCTCTCAAATCTCTGTATTCTTATCTTATCCAGGGTAGCCTGTCAGGGTTCTGTCCATCAAGTTAAGTTTTCAGACTTCTCCCTGTTTGGACTGTAAATTTCTTAAGTTAAACATTTGTAAATTGATTCATTAAGGAAGAGAAATGCACAAATGATGCCACACAATAAAAAGTAGTGTAATATAGGAATTTGCAAAAAGAGAAAACTGTAAAATGTTTTAGTCACTTTAAAATTTTTTGGAAAATGGAAGTGATAAATGTTAACTCACAAAACATTAGACACATCAATACTTGGAGCCAACAGAGGGAGGATATCTGAGGCAAAGAAGGGAGAAGTGTGAAAAGGGAAAAACACAGACAGAAATCCACAGATGGGGACGTAGAGAGAGAAAAGAACCAAGTTCTGAGACAAGTTCTAAAGCCCTCTAGTGACCCCTGGCAGTTACAGTAGGGCTATCTTGTCCTTTCAAGAGAGCTGACTGCTCTTCTTAAACTAGGAAGTATAAAGTCTTATTTTGCCTTAGAGACGATAAAGCTGCTCCCTTCCACTGGACTCATTTGGGAGAATATGTTTAGAATGTCAGAGCTGGAAAGACCTTATCAGTCTAATTTTATTTTCAAAGAAGTGGAAGAAGGAGCCAGCTAAGCAGACACCTGTCTAGCTGAATTGGGAGTGGATGCCTGGAAGTTCTGGATCAGCTTTCTAAGAGCAATCCTGATCATGGCTGAGAGACACAGAACACAGAAACCACCATGTATACTGCTCAGGAGGAGACTGAACCAAAGGTAAAGAGATTTGCCCTGGTCATGAGACAGGCTGACAGAATGGAGCAGGGAGTCCTGCTGCCTACCCAATAGTCACTGCTTTTCCTGTGCAACACACAAAGACACACAGACACACACGCACACATACATTTATCTCTCTCCCTCCGGCATGCCTATGCACATATGCATTACCTTCCTTGTACCTGGAATACTAAGTTGCAACCATAGGTGTCCAGATGACAGGGTGTATGGGCCCCCAGGGAGCCGATCCACAATGTACTTTCCTGTCCATTTCTTCCAGGAAACCCAAAGTCAGACCATATCACATCCTGTTAGGAAAATAAAGTTACAGTCCATCAAGAACCAACCAACTCTGCTCTATAGTAGTGTTATACATTTTCACTTACACATCTGGTTTGGGGCAATGGGAACCACTCTCTTACAGAAAACACTACAGATGGAAGAGCTTAGGTTTCCAGAGCAGTCCAAGAAGTCTTTTTAACCAATAACATATCTGAATGACCTCACTAATAGCAGTTATTCAACAAATATTTACTGTCTGCCTACAACACGCCTGGCACTCCTAGAGCATGTGATCAATCAGTGAACAAAATAGACAAAAATGCCCACCCAAATGAAGCCTGCATTTTAGAGGCTGGAGACCAAAAATAAACACTAGACAGAGTTATGAGGATATCTGGGGTAAGTGACTCAGGCAGTAGGAAAAGTGACTGCAATGGAAATAGAAGTTTTTTTTTTAAATCTCTGAAGCTCAACTCATGAATCCAGAAAAGCATATTCCCTCTAAACAGTGTAGATATTTCAAGGTATAAGTAATACATTAACTTTTTGCACCTCAAAGAACACACGAAAGAAGGCTTCTCCTAGGTTGTTGTTGTTCACTTGGTCAGTTGTGTCTTACTCTTTGCAACCTCATAGCCTGCATCATGCCATGTTTCTCTGTCCTTCACTATCTCCCAGAGTTTGCTCAAATTCATGTCCATTGAGTTGATGATACCATCCAACAGTCTCATCCTCTGTCGCTCCCTTCTCTTCCTGCCTTCAATCTCTTCCAGCATCAGGGTCTTTTCCAATGAGTCAGCTCTTCGTATCAGGTGACCAAAATACTAGAGTTTCAGCTTCAGCATCAGTCCTTCCAATCAATATTCAGTGTTAATTTCATTTAGGATGGACTGATCTGATTTCCTTGCAGTCCAAGGGACCCTCAAGAGTCTTCTCCAGCACCACAGTTCAAAAGCATCAATTTTTCGGCATTCAACCTTCTTTATGGTCCAACTCTCACATTTGTACACGACTACTGAAAAAGCCACAGGTTTGACTGTACAGACTTTTGTCAGCAAAGTGATGTCTTTGCTTTCTAATATGCTGTCTAGGTTTGTCTCCTAGGTTAGTGGAGTTGTTTAAAACTATAGATGCCTTTACTATGGAACATTAGTTCATACCTACTAAATCAGAGTGTCCAGGAGGGGGAGACACAGCATATATTTTGAAACACTATTGCTATGCTCCTTAAAGTCATGAACTCTAAAAAACCTTAAAACAGAGAGGCACTTTGACCTTGGCACTCCTTATGTCTAGTTCTCTTTCTTTCAACAAACTGCTCTGCTTGGTTTTATTTAGGCTTAAAGAAAGAATGTTCCTGTTTTTAAATAAAAGTTGGAAAACTACAAATGTAGTTTGACATAAACTCAAATCCATGGAACTTAAAATATGTATAAGCTGAAAAGAAAAGAACACACTAATGAATCAGACAGAAAGGTTTTGCTTTATTTATTTTCTGAATCATGAATTTTTCCTATTGAATTTTAAAGAATAAAGCAAAATAAAAAATACTTTTAGGTGCAGAACGTTGTCCTAAATACTGACACTACTTTAACAGTATCTTCAATTTGCATTTTCTATTTTCAGAGGCAGAACATTAACATTACTCAAAGAGAAAGGATGCTGGGGGGACATTTTAATAGATGGTTTTAAGGAAGACTAGAAAAAGCATTTTCATTTTTGTTTTCAGTGATGAAGATAGCAGAATATGTGCATATAACTGCTATCTGTTATTAAAGGTGGAGTTTTTGAAAAGTCAGCACTATTATACATGCATATGGTTCCATGCATGCAGCAGCTCTGGAGTTGGCAAAAGTCATGTCCCCTCTGGACATAGCACATATGCTCCATGCAGGGAGCTTATCTGTTTTCCTAATGCCTACTGAAATACCTGGCTCAGGGTAAGTGCTTAAAATCTTGGTTGCTTGGGAGGGAAAGAAGAATATGTTGGCTTATTATAGGCAAGTGGTTCAGGTCGAGAACATTTTTGAGCATCTGAGCTTCCCTGGTGGCTCAGATGGTAAAGAATCCGCCTGCAAGGCAGGAGACCTGGGTTCAATCCCTGGGTTGGGAAGATACCCTGCAGCAGGGCATGGCAACCCACTCCAGTATTCTTGCCTGGAGACTCCCATGGACAGAGGAGCCTGGAGGGCTACAGTCCATGGGGTTGCAAAGAGTTCGACAGGACTGGGCAACTAAGCACATCACAGCACACTACAAATCAAGTACAATGCTGAATGTTCGGGATACAAAAAATTAACACAAAACAGGCCCTCCTTTTAAATCTAATAATGGAAGATAGTCCCATAAGTGGACCTGTCCATAGAGTGGAAGAGTGCTTTGATAGAAGTGAGCAGAAAGCACGCTGAGATCACAGGAAAAGGGCACCCGGTCAAAGCAGGGAGCTTAGGGAGGGTTCCGATAAAGAGTTCCGATAAACCTGGTCTTTGGTGAACAATTCATCACACCTCAATTTGGAATTTAAAGGTAGCTGAAAGACATGCATTACAAGAACAGAAAACAGGGATCTGCCTCATCTAAGAAGAGGCTGGTTTAAGTTCCTTAATCTTCTTATAGATACACCTCTTTGGAAATTTAAGGAATACCAACACCCCTTTCCTCAGAGAAATGCGTGCATACACACACACACACACTTTCACATGCACTTTCAGGGGTCAGTGGATTGAGCCCACGTGAGACACTGTTTTAGAGCACTGCTTCAGAAAAAAACCACAAAGGGAAAGTTCTACCGGGTGTGGGGGTGGGGGGGCGGTGACCATATGAAAAACTGACACAAGGCTTCCCATACCTCTCATCTAACACAGTATCACTATAAAAGGAAAAATTATTTTGAAACGATTAGATCAGGGTGACCTAAACTACCTAAAGTTCAGCTGCAAATTGGCTGGGAAAACCATAGGAAGAAGGGTTTGGGGCAAAGTGGCAGAGAAAGAGTCAGTTGAAGTAAATGTCAGAAAAAAGACAACATTGAGTGCATCTATTTTGACTTTCCCCACAGGTTCTTGAGAGTTGGGAATTTCTTGCCTTTTTCTTATGAACTGTTGCCTAGCCATATCTCTTTATCCTTGACTTTGTAGATTTTAGGAGGACATGGAACCCTACTTTTATCCCTCTTAAAATGAATCTTAACTTTCTGCCTGCTGTTTTATAATGTTTAAATCAAGCTACATACATGACTCCTAAACTTTCATCTCCAGTCCTAAATTCTCTTCTATTTACCACTAAATTTATATATTCAAAGGCTAACAAGCTATCACTTTTGGGTTATTGAATCCATATGGTTTGACAGGCCCAAATCACAACATTTTATATGCATCATCTCATTTAATCCTAGGAAACTGAAATTAGTTATATCCACTTTATGCATGTGGAAACTATGGGGCAGTTCTGTCCTTTTAACAATTAAAACTGTCCTTTTAACTGTTAAAAACTGTCTGTCCTTTTAACTGTTAAAAAATGCGGAGACATTTTTGATTGTCATAATAAACAGGACGGGGGTGCCTCTGTATTCAGTGAATGGACATGAGGGATGCAGCCCAACACAATATAAAAAAGTTTTATCTTGTACAATATTTATAACACTGGAAAAACTGATCTTAGTCTCAGTTATCTGAGACTAGAGTTCTAATTCTAATTTCACATAATCCTTTCAAAAACAAAAGGATTTCTGCATAGTATTAATACACACTGAATTTCAGAAACACAGTTACTAAGTAAGTTGAGGGAGGACTGTATTTTTGTGTTTCTGCAGCTTTATTCAGAGCGGTTCACCACTTTGAAAAATAAGTCACCAACAGCACTGAAACTCATATGACATTTGGGTTGGCAATATATATACCAGTATCAGTCTGTGCTTGTACTGTCTCATCATGGTGACTGTATGTGTAGAGATACAAATACACTTATTTAGCCTCATTTCAAGATGTTAAATATGAAATATTGGAAATAGTCACTTTAATTCTTCAAAACTGAACCTTTTCCTTGTAGGAAGGTACAAGCATCTGATTAATTCATTATGTCTTCTAGTATAGCCATGCTTGAATTATTTACACATTAAATCACACACTTCTTAAATTCTCATGTATTTTAATAGTTTGAAAAAATTATTTGTAGAGGTAATTATATTCCCTGAAAACTGCATTTCAGAATCGTAAAGGGGATGCAGATTCTGATATGAGGCCAGAATACTGGAGCGGGTTGCCATTCCCTTCTCCGGGGGATCTTCCCAACTGAGGGATTGAATCCAGTTCTCCTGCATTGCAGGCGGATTCTTTACCAGCTGAGCCACCAGGGAAGCAATGTGAAAGTCGCTCAGTCTATACAGTCCATGGAATTCTCCAGGCCAGAATACTGGAGTGGGCAGTCATTCCCTTCTCCAGGATATGAGACTATGCTACACCATTCTCTACTGCTCTCTCATCAGGGACCACACATCTCCCTGCCTTTGCTCCTATTGTTGCCTCTGCATGGCCAGTCTACTTATTACCCACACCCCAATTCACATTTCTCTTTTGAGACCCACTGTAGATGTCACTTCTTTGGACACTTCCACACCACACCCCTCCCCGCTCCTACCACATGCAACCTGGTTATTCTCTCTTTTGGTCTCTCTCTCTCAAAGAACTTTGATTCTTTGCCTGTCTGACCTCTTCTCCTCAAAGCAGCAAAAGTAGTATTAATTAAAAAAAAAAAAGAATGATCTTAAAATATTAAGTCTTGTCCCCTCCTTTGTTCTGCAGTTAGAATTAGATCCAAATGCCCTCTATCATGGGCCTGCATGACCAGTCCCTTCTCATCTCTCTGACACCTTAACCCGCTCCATCTCACTGGCCAGGCTTCACTTGATACTTGCTTTTTTTCTTTTTGGTGTAAACATTTAAGTTCTATTTTCTTAGAAAATTTCAGTTACACAATACAGTATTATTAACTATGCTGTTGTTTAGTCTCTAAGTTGTGTCCCACTCTTTTAAGACCCCAAGGACTGTAGCCTTCCAGGTTCCTCTGTCCATGGGGGTTTCCCAGGCAAGAATACTGGAATCAGTATGGCCATTCCCTTCTCCAGGGGATCTTCCTGACCCAGGGATCGAACCCAGGTCTCCTGTATTGTGGGAAGATTCTTTTTATTGTCTGAAGCCCCTTAGATGAACACTATAAATTAGCCAGTACTTATGACTCTTTTTTCCTTGAAAAAATTACCTTAGGTAACATAAACAGAAAAGAGGAATTAACTCTACCCACAGATAGGCTTGGATAAATACCCAAATTTTTACATCCAATTCGCCTCATTAGAAAGCATCACTGACCATCAAGCCCCTTTGAACATTACTAAACCACCGGGCTCAATTTCAACATACTCTCATTAACTATGTTATGAAGCCCAAGACAGGCTAGAACTAATCTTCCGTGTGTTGCATTTTGAGATTCTGTGTCCTGGTGACTTAACAAGGCTCCTGACTCTCCACAGTCGATCTGAATCACAACATAAAATGGAATCTACCTGGGAAATGTTCTTGGGGCAAATCTCTTTGCTACATATTGATTCTTAATAGCTTCAATTGTTGTAGTTGTTCAGTCACTAAGTTGTGTCTGGCTTTTTGTAAGCCCATGGACTCTAGCATGTCATGCTCCTCTGTCCATGGGATTTCCCAGGCAAGAAGACTGGAGTGGGTGCCATTTCCTTCTCCAGGAGATCTTCCTGGATCAGGGATCAAACCTGTGTCCCTTGCATTGGCAAGTAAATTCTTTACTACTGAGCCACCAGGAAAGTCCACAATACCTTCAATTACAATGATACTTATAGATGGTTATAAAATGTAACATCTGCCATTCTTACCTAATGAGTCAAAGAAATTTTATGTTACTGTCACAAATTCCTTCCCTTCCTTGCGAAGTAGAAAAAAAAAATGTTCCAAAAAATGCATTGCTTAGACGAGTCAGTGACATGATATACAGCTAAAAAAAATTTGACCAATTTTATGTGCCAAATGAGACTCAGTTAAGTGTCAAAAGCATATTTTTTGGCCACCTTTAAGGCTATAGGATATTTTCCAAAAATACAAACATTTTTCCAGTGTATTTATCAGTATATAAATATTACATATTTATCATGGAATAAGAATAAGTAGAGGCTATAAGTAAACACTTTTAAAACTAGTTACAAGGCTGAAGAGACCTAAGAATTTCTTATCAAGATTGACAAATGCTACAATTGATTAACTAGAAGGCACATAAAACTGGATGAGGGTGAACTGGGGTTTAAGTTAAAACATTCTGTGAAGGGTCCTGAAGACCAAGGAAACAGCAAAACAAAAAATGGTAAGACTAGGAAGAAAACATACTTATGTAATCATTCAAATATTAGAGGAGGAGTCAGAACTAGAAGAGTAGAGAGTAATTTCAGAAGGGATGATGTACAGATTCTTAAAATGGTTCACAGACCTCTTGGGGACCCCTGAGACCATTTCAGGTGATCTGTGAGGTATTTTCTTATTTCACTGTGTTGACATTTGCATTGAAGGCACAAAAACAATGGTGATAAAAGTGCTGTTGTCAGGCTGTGGAACCAAAGAGTGCTAGTGGCATTGCATTTTTTTAAACAGTCTTATTGAAGTATAATTGATGTACAATAAACAGTGTATATTTAAAGTGTATAATTTTATGAATTTTCACCTACATATACACCTGAAAAACAATCACTACAATCAAGATGACAAACATTTTGGTCATGTCCAAAAGTTTTCCTATAACCTTTTGTAACCTCTCTCTACCCCTCCTTCTTAGATCTATTTTCTGTCACTATAAATTGTAAAGAACTTGCCTGCCAATGCATGCGACTAAGAGATATGGATTCAATCCCTGGATCGTGAAGATCCCTTGCAGAAGGGCATAGCAACCCACTCTAGTAATCTTGCTGGAGAATCCCATGATAGAGGAGCTTGGAGGGCTACAGTTCATAGGGTCTCAGAGTCAGACATGACTGAAGCAACTTAGCACACACACAATTTTATATAAATGGAATCATAGTGCAAGTACCCCTTTTTCACTATCCAAAGGCAAACTAAACATAGTAGATTTCAGACATCAGAAAAAGGAAGAACTCAGAAAAGAGAGGATCATCACATTTTGATAAAATATCAATCCATTAAGAGTAAATAGTAATCCTATTTGTGTATGAACCTAAACTGTTACTAGTTACAAAATACACAAAACAAAAACTGACCAACCTAAATGAAAAAGAAACAAATATACAACTAGAGTTCAGAAATTTCAATATCTATCTCTATATAATGGGTAAAACAAGTATACAGGGAATCAGTAAAGATACAGGAGACATGAACAATCAACTTAATTGACATTCATAAAACAAAAACAGCAGAATATACATTACTGTCAAGTGCACGTGGGACATTTATCAAGATTGACTATATTCTGGGCTATAAAACAATAAATTTAAAAGGACTGAAATCATCAAAGTATGTTCTCTGAACACAATGGAATTAAATTAGAAATGAATAACAGAAAGACAGCTGGAAATCCCCAAGTATTTGCAAAATAAACATTACACTTCTAAGTAATCCATAAGTCAAAGAAAAACATCACAAGGGAAATTACAAAATATTCTGAACAGAATAAAAATGATCTTGGAAACTTGTATATTGAAACACATGAGCTAGAAAGCTGCCTAAAACTTAAAAGACTTTTCTGATAAGAATGGTGATGCTATTTACAAATGTCACTTTTTAAAATAATGAAGTATATAAAAATGCATCAACATCTGGAAGATCTATACAACACCACTATTGAAGATCCATTCCATGTAAGACAGACCAATGGATTTTACTATGAAGGGTTCATTGATTATGGGTTCAGATTATTATAACTAACGAACCTTTAAGAGACTACTCTTTAGAGGTAGAAACAACTCAAATTTGGTGGAATATTAAAAAAAAATCCACAATTATCTAGAAAGGTTGCCAAAATGCTCCTCTCTTTTTCAGCTGCATTTGTATATGAAACAAGATATTCTTCATACACTTCAAACAAACCAACAAATGGCAATAGACTGAATGAGGCATATAGAAAAAAATCAGCTTTCTTCTATTCAACTCTTGTGCTTAGTTGTGTCTGACTAGTTGGTTGCCGTGCCAGACATTAAAGAGACTTACAAGAATGTAAAACAATGCCACTACTCTCCTAACGTTAAAAAAATTGGGGAATATAATTATTATCATAGAAATGTCATTTATATTCACATACAATGAGTTTATTTTAAATAAACATTTAAAAATTTATCAGTTTTAATGTTTACCCACCATTTTAAGACAGATGGAAGAAAGCCTGAAACAAAAGTAGTCAGATTTAGTGACTAAATTATAGTGGTGAAAGTAAAACAACTTAGGTATCTTAAACATAAGACTTTGTGCTCAGAAAACTGAGATAAAAAAATGATATAATCTTAATGGACTTGGCTGTTTATAGCAGATTTGCCTGTTCTAATCCAGAGAATTAATTATCATAATGTGAGCTGACAGAAAACTCATTCAACTAAAAATATCAGACTGTATAAGAGCTCAAATAGAATTCCAGCACATTACCAAAAGGCTGTCTTTTATACCCACACTTAAGGAAAGGACACATGTCTGCACAGTGCTGCCATGCCTGGGCTGAGACAGAACAACTGATGGAGTCAGTTTAGAGGTTCACCCAAGGCAGAGTGAGACAAGATTCAGCACAGATAGAAGGCCTTCATCCTAGCTGTGGAGTAATGTATCCGAGACTTCTGCAGGTATACAGAGCAGCAGTTAAAGCCTGGGGGGCAGACTGCTTAGGGTATTCTTTTCTTAGTTGTACAATTTCAAAAAAAGGTTTACTTAATCTCTTGGTGCCTCATTTTTCTTAAAACAGGGATATTATTAAATCATAGGTTTATTGTGAGGACTACAAAGGTGAAGCACTTTGCTGTTGCTGTTCAGTTGCTCAGTTGTGTCCGGCTCTGCGATCCCCATGGACTACA
Organism: Cervus elaphus; assembly: GCF_910594005.1. NCBI lineage: Eukaryota > Metazoa > Chordata > Mammalia > Artiodactyla > Cervidae > Cervus > Cervus elaphus. Next base: position 51,489,856 of record NC_057833.1, on the reverse strand, counting down.
GCATGCCAGGCTTCCCTGTCCTTCACCATCTCCTGGAGCCTGCTCAAACTAATGTCCACTGAGTTGGTGATGTCTTCCAACCATCTTGTGCTCTGGTGTCCCCTTCTCCTCCTGCCTTCAATCTTTCCCAGCATTATGGTCTTTTCTAATGAGTTGGCTCTTTGCATCAGGTGGCCAAAGTATTGGAGTTTCAGCATCAGTCCTCCCACTGAATATTCAGGGTTGATTTCCTTTAGGATTGACTGGTTTGATCTCCTGGCAATCCAAAGGACTATCAAGAGTCTTCTTCAGCACCACAGTTCAGAAGCATCAGTTCTTCAGAGCTCAGGCTTTTTTACTGTCCAGCTCTCACATCCATATGTGACTACTGTAAAAACCATAGCTTTGACTATACAGATCTTTCTGGGAAAATAATGTCTCTGCTTTTTAATATGCTGTCTAGGTTGGTCATAGCTTTTCTTCCAAGGAGCAAACATCTTTTAATTTCATGGCTGCAGTCACCATCTGCAGTAATTTTGGAGCCCAAGAAATTAAGTCTGTCACTGTTTCCCCATCTATTTGCCATAAAGTGATGGGACCAGAAGCCATGATCTTAGCTTTTTGAATGTTGAGTTTTAAGCCAGCTCTTTTGCTCATCAAGAGGCTCTTTAGTTCCTCTTTGCTTTCTGCCATATCTGAGGTTATTGACATTCCTCCTGGCAATCTTGATTCCAGCTTGTGCTTCATCCAGCCTGGCATTTCACATGATGTACTCTGCATAGAAGTTAAATAAGCAGGGTGACAGTATAGAACCTTGATATTCTCCTTTCCCAATTTTGAACCAGTCTGTTGTTCCATGTCTGGTTCTAACTGTTGCTTCTTGACCTGCACACAGGTTTTGCAGGAGGCAGGTAAGGTGATCTGGTATTCTCATCTCTTTAAAAATTTTCCAGAGTTTACTGTGATCCACATAGTCAAAGGCTTTAGCATAGTCAATGAAGCAGATGTTTTCCTGGAATTCCCTTGCTTTTTCTATGATCCAGCAGATGTTGGTAATTTGATTTCTGGTTCCTTTGCCTTTTCCAAATCCAGCTTGAACATCTGGAAGTTCTCGGTTCACATACTGTTGAAGCCTAGCTTGGAGAATTTTGAGAATTACTTTGCTAGGATTACTTTGCAATTGTGCGGTAGTTTGAACATTCTTTGTCAATGACCTTCTTTGGGAATGGAATGAAAACTGACCAAGTATTGATAAATATTATTATGTTTTACCTGAAATATAGAATAATAAAATACTAGTCTAGGACCTTCCCGGTGGCATGGTAGATAAGAACCACCTCCCAATGCAGCAGACACGAGTTTGATCACTGATCCGGGAAGATCCCACATGCTCTGAAGCTGCTAAGCCTGTGTGCCACAACTACTGAGCCAGCACTCTAGAGCCCGCAAGCCACAACTACTGAACCTGAGTGCTGTAACTACTGAAGCCCACACATCTACAGCCTATGTGCTACAACAAGAGAAGCCACCACAATGAAAAGTCCAAACACTGCATGAAGAGTAGCCCATGCTCACTACAATTAGAGAAAGCCCATGCAAAGCAACGAAGACCCAGTGCAGCCAAAAATAAATAATAAATTAAAAAAAAAAATACTAGTCTAATATGTAGGGTGGGTTAGGGTATGAGAAATATAATAAAATACTCTAAAAGTTAACTATGATTTCTAAAAGGTCTAGGATTAAAGTTCCATGGAGTAACCACAATTAAGGTTATTAAAGTATTACCTCAAAATTATCATTTAAAAATGGGTAAATAGTACATTGATATAGACTGGATTCAGAAAGCATCTACTGAATGTTTTTAAAACCAATGCATTTCTTTCATGGTCATGAGAAAAAAAAGTATCCTCAGCTAACAATTATGAGCCAAGTGACACGTTTTCCTTTCTTTTGCAAAAAGGATAATTTATTATAAGAAAACATTTAAAATGTTAATAAAGGAAAGATACAAAGTATTATTGATTGCTGTATTATAATAACTGTGAAAACACCAGCATCCAAACCTTCACTCAAGGTGAAACAGAAAAATGTAAGCTCAATGCAAAATGACTGAGAGTCCAAACACTATCAGCCTGTATGAGAGGAGAATCCAGAGGGTGTGTGGTGGTGACAGGCAAGAGCAGGGGGTGGGGGTGCGGAGGTGTAAACAGCCTGCTGTGATGGCAAAATACATCCCATAAGGGCAGGATGAAGGACTCTAGAACTTCGACCTGATGGTGGGCAAGGCAGTCATTCAAATAGCCTCCTGGGACGACTCCCATTCCTGGCCCATGTGCCTAAGACAAACAGAGACTACAGCAGGGAGTTTGCCGTACCCCACGAAATGAACTGGCAGTTTGAGGTAGAAAGCATTTTGAAAAGAGGATACTGTAGTATGCAAACTGCTGTTGGTTATGTCAACACACAGCAAAGGACTTCCACATTCTTACTCCTGCAAGTGCCTGACACTTCTGTAGGACTTCTACAGTCGATCTCTGGGAGCCCAGCACTTTCTGCCTCAGGCCATAAACCTGCATTAAACACTACCCCACCCTCCCTACCCCGGAGCAATGAGAGCAGGTAGCAGCAGCCAGGAGGGTTTCTAGGATCCTAGGAAAGCTTGAATGCTTCCTCACTAACCAGCTTTGTACCTCCATCTGCCCGCCTGACAGAGTAAGAACTTAGATGAAGGTGGAAATGAAGCTGTATACACAATCTGTGTTTCTGATATACTCCAAATTGATTCAGGTGCTGTTTAAAAGGCAAAGGAGAGACTGTGCGGGAAGTTTGGCAACTAGGAAAACAGTAAGAAGGTTGTTCACGTTGGTGGGCCAAACATTACACTTTCTTTGAGTGAATCTTTGGGCGTGAGTGGATAGAATACGCAAGACTCACAGTGACTTTCGAGAGAAAAAGACAGTGAGGAAAAGGGTACCTTGAAGATTCTAATTTGTGATCTTTGTGATCTTTTCTCAAGAACAAATTATACCATGACTAAAAGAAATGTACTGACTTACCTGGAAAATATCTGTCTTGTCTTCAAATAAACTGACAAAATATTTATAGTCAGCATAAGCCCAGAATTTGGAATGATCATAGTCTCTAAATGCTCCAGAAATACTAGACTGGTCACAGTTCCAGGAAAGAAACTCTTCAAGTGTAGCTTCTACATAATTACATGCGGTTTCAAACTGAGGAGCTGCAACGGAAGAGAACCCAACTTTAAATGCACACAGAACACAGTTTCCAAATATTGTTGCTTCTTCAAATGAAGATCATTTCAACCAAGAAATTACTATTTAACATTAATTAGAAATTAATTATGTACCTGCTAAATAATTCAGTTCAGTTCAGTTCAGTTGCTCAGTTGTGTCCAACTCTTTGCGATCCCATGAACCGCAGCACGCCAGGCCTCCCTGTCCATCACAAACTCCCGGAGTTTACTCAAACTCATGCCCATCCGGCCATCTCATCCTCTGTCATCCCCTTCTCCTCCTGCCCCCAACCACTCCCACCATAAGGGTCTTTTCCAATGAGTCAACTCTTCGCATCAGGTGGCCAAAGTATTGGAGTTTCAGCTTCAGCATCAGTCCTTCCAATGAACACCCAGGACTGATCTCCTTTAGGATGGACTGGCTGGATCTCCTTGCAGTCCAAGGGACTTTCAAGAGTCTTCTCCAACACCACAGCTCAAAAGCATCAATTTTTCAGCACTCAGCTCTCTTCACAGTCCAACTCTCACATCCATACATGACCACTGGAAAAACCATAGCCTTGACCAGACGGACCTTTGTTGGCAAAGTAATGTCTCTGCTTTTTAATATGCTGTCTAGGTTGGTCATAACTTTCCTTCCGAGGAGTAAGTGTCTTTTAATTTCATGGCTGCAGTCACCATCTGCAGTGATTTTGGAGCCCAAAAAAATAAAGTCTGACACTGCTTCCACTGTCTCCCCATCTATTTCCCATGAGATGATGGGACCAGATGCCATGATCTTAGTTTTCTGAATGTTAAGCTTTAAGTCAACTTTTTCACTCCTTTCACTTTCATCAAGAGGCTTTTTAGTTCCTCTTCACTTTCTGCCATAAGGGTGGTGTCATCTGCATATCTGAGATTATTGATATTTCTTCCAGCAATCTTGATTCCAGCTTGTGCTTCTTCCAGCCTAGCATTTCTCATGATGTACTCTGCATATAAGTTAAATAAGCAGGGTGACAATATACAGCCTTGAAGTACTCCTTTTCCTATTTGGAACCAGTCTGTTGTTCCACGTCCAGTTCTAACTGTTGTTTCCTGACCTGCATACAGGTTTCCTAAGAGGCAGGTCAGGTGGTCTGGTATTCCCATCTCCTTCAGAATTTTCCACAGTTTATTGTGATCCACACAGTCGAAGGCTTTGGCATATTCAATAAAGCAGAAATAGATGTTTTCTGGAACTCTCTCGCTTTTTCGATGATCCAGCAGATATTGGCAATTTGATCTCTGGTTCCTCTGAACCATCTATAACACTTAGAAATATTCATGATTAAATTTAAAAGTAAAAAAACACAAATTTAATCTTAAGATTAAAGACTACTCTTTCTATAGCCTGATGCAGTGATCCAGAGGAATACTTAATCAATTCTCCAAGACTTTTTCAGGGAGCTGTGAGGTCTAAACTATTTTCATAATAATACTACGACAGTGTTTGTCCTTCTCACGCTTATTCTCTCACAAGAGTACAGTGGAGTTTTCGCGGGGCTACATAACATGTGTTGATGTCACTGCTGTGATAGCTAGTAGAGTATATGTGTTTATATTCTTATATTTTTAAATGTCTGTAAACAAAGAAAAACAAAGAGAACTGCTCACCAACCAGTTCTACAAGGATTAAGTGGTTACCCACTTTAGTCACTGACTAACAGTGCACTCTCAGAGAAAACCAAGACCATAATAGGATGAAGTACGCTGTGGTTCAGATAGAAGAAATCAAGACCATAACAGGGTGCTGTGTGCTGTGGATGAGCAGGCCTCTTGGATAGTTAGATGTATATCTTGGGAAGAACTTCAATGACCAGATTCTTGCATCTTCCTAAAGAAAAGCACTAAAATCATTAACTTTAGATATTGGTTATTTGTGACTACCAAGATGTTTGCTTGATTCCACATGTTCCCTAGCCCAAATCCATACACACACACACACACACACACACATATATATATATATATACAGGCTTCTTCCCTACCCTTTGGAGCAGTTTTCTCAGAGCTCCTGAGAGGCTCTCTCCTGTGCTGAAATTCTCTTTGAAAGAAAGTGAAAGTTGCTCAGTCGTGTCCAGTCCATGGAATTCTCCAGGCCAGAATACTGGAGTGGGTAGCCTTACGCTTCTCCAGCGATCTTCCTGACCCAGGTATCGAACTGGGGTCTCCTGCATTGCAGCTGGATTCTTTAACAACTGAACTATTAAGGAATTAAGACCCCAAATAAAACTTAAACTTACAGCTATCACATTGAGCATTTTTCTTTAAGTAGACATATCTCGGTTTTAATGAGTAATAGTAATTTAAAGTCTGCTTATTTATTCATTAACTCATTTATTCAGAATCATTTATTAAGTACCTAATTTGTCACTAGTATTGTGTTCAGGTTTCCTGATGCTGGGAAAGATTGAAGGCGAGAGAAGAAGGGGATGACAGAGGATGAGATGGTTGGATGGCATCACCAACTCAATGGACATGAGTCTGAGTAAACTCCAGGAGTTGCTGATGTCCAGGGAGGCCTGGTGTGCTGCAAGTCCATGGGCCACAGAGTAGGATATAACTGAGCGACTGAACTGAACTGAATGGTAAATATCACTAGATATAACCTACATCAACCAAAGCTCACTCACTGAGGTACTCAATCATTTTTTATTTATTTAATTTGGCTGCACTGGGCCTTAGTTGTGGCATGTGGGATCTAGTTCCCTGACAAGGGATGGAACCCAGGCCCCCTGCACTGGGAGCATAGAATTTTAGTTAGTGGAAAGTCCCCTCAATTATTTTTAAGTATAAAGGAATGCTGAGTCTAAAAAGTTTGAGAACTACTTCTGCAAATTAAAAAAAAAATGGCAACATTGTTTTTTGAAAATTTTTGACTTTATACTGTAGATTTATCATATAGAGCTCCTTAGAATCTGTCCATTAAGTGAAGAATGGCAATTTAAAGTCTGTTTATTTATTCATTAACTCATTTATTTCAGAATCATTTATTAAGTACCTAATTTGTAGCTAGTATTATGTTCAGGTTTCCAGAAACATAAAAGAAATGGATAATACTCTTGAATTTAGAGTATATTTAGACAAAAAGAAAACTTTAACCAGAATAACAGGGAATGTGAGGCATCATATAATTAGATGCAAAATTCTGTGCCAGGGACAACCTAGGAAAAGGCAAAGACCAGAGATGAGGGTTGATCAGGAAAGCTTGAAGGAAAGTCTGCTATCTGTCCAGAGTGGTTTGTTCTTACGGGTAGAACTGTTTTATACAAGAATTATTATTCCAAATAGTGATGAAATAATTTCTCATTGCAGTTAGCAGAATACTCTAAATGTACATTGGAATGTTAATATTCAAGTAATCTGATGACGATCTATTTTGCAAAGCATGAAATCCTTTCAAGGGGGAATGTAGATCTAACACATGTAATTCAATCAGCACAGTGCTTGACACATGACAGATATTTAGTAAAAAGCTAGGCACTATTACTAGTACTGTGCTGTGCTTAGTCGCTCAGTCGTTTCCAACTTTGCGACCCCATGGACTGTAGCCCGCCAGGTTACCCTGTCAATGGGATTTTTCAGGCAAGAATCCTGGAGTAGGTTGCCACAGGCACAATCACTAGTAGTTTCCTACTATTTATTAATATATTTACTTGTTTAGTTGCTAAGTCATGTCTGACTCTTCGTCATCCCATGACTTAGGGCACCTAAAAACTAGCTGAATTAGTACTAGGAAGAAAAGCGTATTCAAAGAGTTTTTATCTTTTCTTTCCATTTCCTTCCAAATGGTTCAGGATTATCTCAATCATGTTTCCTCATTTCTTTATCCTAAAACCTCAGAACTGTAGAGAAATAATAGAGGGGAGGGTGTGTGTCACCCCTAATTCACCTATTTCATCAATTTGTCACTTGACTTTGAGAAGCAGGAAAACTTCACTAGGGAACATTTATCTAAAAGATAAAAACCTGCATATTTAAGAACTGTTTAAATTTGATCATTTTTGAGGAACATTTAGAACAGTGGCTGATACACAGTAACCCATCAATATATATGAGCTCTTAATCATCAATATCATCATCAAGAATTTACCATAAGAGCACTGGAAAATACTTTTTTCTTTTTTTAAACAAACAAGACAGCTACATGGTGCTGGAATCATTTCTAAATCATTTCACTAAGCCCCAATGTGAGCATGAAGACCTTCCACTGTCTTGTGAGTTTTCTCTTCACAGAATTCAACCCAACAAATCCAACTGAATACTAAAGCCATTACTTGAGCCACCTGCCTCTGGGGTAGACTGAGGAGGACTTTTCAGTTATGACCAGTTTTCATATGTACATTTGTATTGCAGCCTCATCATTTTGTCACAGCAAGTTCTGTACTTAAAAAAATGAAAACCTAAAAATGCAAAAATTACACTGTTACTGTCAGGGAAAGAACTGTTACAGGGAAAGACAGTAACAGAGAACTGTTAATGTCATGGAAAACTACAATGAATGGAATGAACAAAACTGACAGACTTTTTTATTTACATAGTGATTTCAAATTAGAATCTTTTTACTCCTTCCTGGTATTAGCAGCACCAAAGGAACTGTTTTCATTTGTTATCATGACAATTTCTTTCTGGGTAGTACAGTTGTTTTTCTTAGCTTATTCTGTGCAATGGAATTGTTCTTTTCTAATTTGATTGTTATTGTTCTTTAATATTTCAGGCAGCCGAACTTTCATCCTACTTACTGTCAAAATTTTAGGTAACAAACAGATCAGCTGCTTTTAGGATTTGGAAATAGTATATAAGTTGAGTTAGGTTTTAATTCTTATAAAGGGAGTCCTAAAGTATTTTTGTACATAGCACTGAAACAAGTATTTTTCCATTTTGTTAAGACTTCATCATCTCACAAGCAAGAAATACTTGGAATGTGGGTATCGAGTATGACTTTTGATCATTAGTCCACTCCCTATCTACAAATGTTTAGGCTTATTTATACATCTGCTTGGCAAATTATTGCCAGCTGAGTTATAGTATTGTCACTGAGAATATATGTTGGCAAATGAATTCAATCCAAAATGGCTTCAAAGAACAATGTGATGTCACAATCTGCTTCCTAAAATAAACTGAGATACATTACAATCAAATATGCTAGCTGTCAACACTATTATTTCAAGCATTCTAGAAAAATTCTAACCAAGACCTAAAACAGAAATAAATATGCTCAATAAAAAGGTAAAAAAGTATCATTGCTTGTAAGATCAAATACTTATCTTCCTAAAAAGCCCACAGGAATAAACTAAAAACCTATGTATACTATTAAGATAAAAAGCTATGTACACTATTAAAAATAAAAAAAATAAACATACAAAAAATAAATGGCATTTATTTGTGTACCAATCACAATTAGAAAAACAGAATAGGCAAAAGTATTTCCTTCCTAACAGCTATAAAAATTTTATATTTTAAGAAATTTGTAGATTTGTAAGAAAACTATTTTTTACCCAAATCTTTTTATTGAGATTAAAAAAAAAAAAACTTGATAAGCAAAGATTTCATGCTCCTGTGTAGGATGGTACAGTACTGTCACATGGTAGATTCTTTCAAATTATGTAATTCATAGTACTTCAAGAATTTTCATTCAAACCCTTTTGACTGGGGACTTCCCTGGTAAGTCAATGATTAAGACTTCATGACCCCAATACAGGGGGCCTGGGCTCAATCCCTGGTCCAGGGAACTAGATCTCACGTGCTGCAACTAAATATCTTGCATGCCATAAGTAAGACTCGGTGCAGCTAAATAAATAAATATTTTTTAAAAATCTTGTTGACTGAAGGAGAAAAAAACCACATGACCTAAAAGTTGTGAGTTATATCTTATTCGGAGGAACTTACTGAGGAATACAGCCTAGGAGACAGCTGCTAAAATAGCTCTGAGGAACTGTTTCAAAGAGGTAAGGGAGGAGCTGGGATATATAGGCATTTTTGTAGGGGGAGGGGGGAAAAGGCAATTAAACATTCAAAAGATTACAGCTAATAACAAAAAAAATTTATTTGATATGCATCTTAACTATCTGGGACCAGGATCCGGTTTTTCTCCATTCTTAATGCCCCTCAGGGAGCACCATTATGGAGGGGGAGGTAGCTGCAGTGATTGATGGCTTGAGGGCAGGCAACATGTCTTGTTTAATGTGAGTACACACTACTAAAAGTGAAAAGATGATGCTGTGAAAGCGCTGCATTCAATATGCCAGCAAATTTGGAAAACTCAGCAGTGGCCACAGGACTGGAAAAGGTCAGTTTTCAATCCAAACCCAAAGAAAGGCAATGCCAAAGAATGCTCAATTCTTTGGCACAATTGCACTCATCTCACACGCTAGCAAAGTAATGATCAAAATTCTCCAAGCCAGGCTTCAACAGTACGTGAACCATGAACTTCCAGATGTTCAAGCTGGATTTACAAAAGGCAGAGGAACCAAAGATCAAATTGCCAACATTCGTTAGATCATCAAAAAAGCAAGAGAGTTACAGAAAAACATCTACTTTTGCTTTATCGACTATGCCAAAGCCTTTGACTGTGTGGATTACAACAAACTGTGGAAAATTCTTCAAGAGAGGGGAATACCAGACCACCTGACCTGCCTCCTGAGAAATCTGTGTGCAGGTCAGGAAGCAACAGTTAGGACTGGACATGGAACAACAGACTGGTTCCAAACTGGGAAAGGAGTATGTCAAGGCTGTATACCATCACCCTGTTTATTTAACTTACATGCAGAGTACATCATGAGAAATGCTGGGCTGGATGAAGCATAAGCTGGAATCAAGATTATTGATTATTAATAATCAAGATTGTTAAGCCAGGAGAAATATCAATAACCTCAGATATGCAGATGGCACCAGCCTTATGGCAGAAAGCAAAGAACTAAAGAATCTCTTTATGAAAGTGAAAGAGGTGAGTGAAAAAACTGGCTAAAACTCAACATTCAGAAAACTAAGATCATGGCATCTGGTCCCATCATCTCATGGCAAATAGATGGGAAAACAATGGAAACAATGAGAGACTTTATATTTTTGGGCTCCAAAATCACTGCAGATGGTGACTGCAGCCATGAAATAAAAAATGCTTACTCCTTGGAAGAAAAGTTATGACCAACCTAGGCAGCATATTAAAAAGCAAAGACATTACTTTGCCAACAAAGGTCTGTCTAGTCAAAGCTATGGTTTTCCCAGTAGTCATGTATGGATGTGAGAGCTGGACTAAAAAGAAAGCTGAGCGCCAAAGAATTGATGCTTTTGAAGTGTGGTGTTGGAGAAGACTCTTGAGAGTCCCTTGGACTGCAAAGAGATCCAACCAGTCCATCCTAAAGGAAATCAGCCCTGAATATTCACTGGAAGGACTGATGCTGAAGCTGAAACTCCAAAACTTTGGCCACCTGATGCGAAGAACTGACTCTTTTGAAAAGACCCTGATGCTGGGAAAGATTGAAGGCGAGAGGAAAAGGGGATGACGGAGGATGAGGTGGTTGGACGGCATCACCAACTCAATGGACATGAGTTTGAGTAAACTCCAGGAGTTGGTGATGGACAGGGAGGCCTGGCGTGTTGCAGTCCATGGGGTCGCAAAGAGTTGGACATGATTGAGCGAGTGAACTGAACTGAACACTGTTTAAGTTTCATTTAGAGGAATAAAGTTCAATTGTGCATGTGCACGAGTGCGTACTTACTCACATCCAACTCTTTGTGATCCCACAGACTGCTACCGCCAGGCTTCTCTGTCTAAGGGAATTCTCTGGGCAAGAATACTGGAGTGGGTTGCCATTTCCTTCTCCAGGGGAATCTTCCTGACACAGGGACTGAATCTGTGTCTCCTGCACTGGCAGGTTGATTTTTTACCACTGCACCACCAGTATCTACTAAAATGCTGAGACAGAAGAGTAACTGGGGAAGATGAGTTGTTCTTTCAAATATTTAAATACATAACTGCTGTAAAAAATAGTTTTTAGCAAGTGTTTTACTGATCCCAAAACTGACAGTTCAGTATATGGTCCAAAAACAGATGCTGAAATATATAAGAATATGGCAATATAACAAAGGTAGTTTCAAAGTCAGTAGGAAAAAAAGGGATTATTCAGTAAATGGTACTACAATAAAGATGCTATTACCAACTTAACTATTTGGAAAAAAGTCAGTGAACACAACATACCAAAATAAATATGGAATGGATAAACAGTAAAATGTGAAAAAAAAATCAAGCTATTAAAAGAAAATATTAGAACATTTACTTATTGTCAGGATAGAGAAGGAATTTCTAAATAAAATAAGAATAAAAATATCAATTAAATATTATTTGATCTTACTATAAAGATATGAAGCAAAATCAAAAGGCAAACAATAAACTGGGAAATTAGTACATTACATAACAAACACAGTATTCTTTAAATATAAGCAATTTACTGCTGCTAAGGCCCTTCAGTCATGTCTGATTCTGTGCGACCCCACAGATGGCAGCCCACCAGGCTCTCCCATCCGTGGGATTCTCCAGGGAAGGACACTGGAGTGGGTTGCCATTTCCTTCTCCAATGTATGAAAGTGAAAAGTGAAAGGGAAGACGCTCAGTCGTGTCAATGACTCTTAGCGACCCCATGGATTGCAGCCTATCAGGCTCCTCCATCCATGGGATTTTCCAGGCAAGAGTACTGGAGTGGGTTGCCATTGCCTTCTCCGATTTTTTATTTATTAAAATAAATAAATAAGTATTTATTAAAAAAAAAACCAGAACTCTGAAACCCTAATAAGGATAACTGTAAGAAAAATTACCAGACAAAACACAAACTATTAATAAACATGAACATATGTTTAACAACACCAACAAAGAAATGTTAATTAAAGTTATGAGGTACTCATCTTTCACCTATCAGCAAGGTATTTTTTTAAAAACATAAATTTCTGTTAGGGCAAAGGAGTGGCCAAACAGGTACCCTCGTATGTTCTGAAAGGAGAGTAAATGTAAAGCACCCTTCTGCAAAGCACTTGGCCTCAGGTATCAAAGGTCTTTTATTCTTTCACTCTACAGATGTCTGACTATCCAGATATTAGGTGTTCAGCCAATGAGAACATGGCCCGTGGGTGAGACATGGCCTGGCTCTCATGAGGGGACCTCCTGAGGCAAAGAGAGACTTAAACTGTTAACTGCTTACACAACTAACCGTGTGGTCAGAGCTGTGCTAAGCGCTACTAAGAAATAAAAGATAACCTGGTAGTCATACCTGATTTGGGGGGTGAGGGAGGGAGAAGGTCGTCAGAAAGACTGCCATGAGAAGATGACCTCTGAGCTGAGATCTGAAGCAAGCAGTGGAACCAACTAGGTAAAGCTGAGGTAAGGGGAAGCGGGAAAGCGAGAAGAACCACTAGACTGTATATGCAAAGGCCCTGAAGTAAGAAGAAACAAATCTCTGGAAACACAAAATCTTAAAAGTTTATTTGCCCCGAGCTCAGAGAGAGGAGGCAGACAGAGCTTTTTATACCATTAACAAAAATGTTGGTCTTTAGCCTAAGGGTATTGGGAGGCTATCTAAGGGTTCTAAACAGATAAAGAAGATGAGATTTTTCTTTTTAAAAAAACTGTCTCTGGTTTCATTATGAGGAATGGCTGGGGAGAGCAGGTGAAGAGGGACCAGGCATGAGGCTACTGCAACCATGGAGGTAAGGGAGAGCAGGGTAATCCCAACTGGAGGATGGTCATGGAGTGAGAAGCAGGTAGATGCTGGATACTTAGGATGTAAGTCACTGAGTCACCAGACACCACTTAGAGAGGCCATCAGCATGACTCAGAGGTTTCTGGTATAAGCAGCTCCACGGATAGTGCTGCTCCTGGTGATAATGCTCATACCCTTCGGCCCATTTTCCTAGGAAAATAATCAGAAATTTGGGCAAGATTTACTTTCAAACATGTTCACCACAGTCTTATTTATAAATTAAAACCTCTAAGCAATCTAATCAAATTAGAATTTTAAAACTAAATTAAAACTCTTGATACTGTCAAGAGTTTCCCTGGTGGCTCATGGTAAAGAATCCACCTGCCACTGCGGGAGACAAAGAGACATGGGTTCAATCCCCGGGTCAGGAAGATCCCCTGGAGGAGGAAATGGCAACCCACTCCAGTATCCTTGCCTTGGAAGTCTCATGGACAGAAGAGCCTGGTGGGCTACACTCCCTGGTGTTGCAAGAGAGTCGAATACAACTTAGCAACTAAGCAACAACAATAACAACGATACTAGCATACAATGGAATATTAGGTGGCCATTTAAAAGTCATATTTAATGTCAAAAGAAGCTACTCAGAATGTTAAGAAAAAAAGCAGGTTGTTAAAATTTATACAACTTTATTTTTAAAATATAAAAAGGCCTGCATGAACATACATCACAATGTAATCAGTGGTTGCCTCTTGGTAACAGGAGTGTCTTTTTAATTTTCTTTGGGTCTTCCCATTTTCCCAGTGCTCTCTAAAATGAGGAAGGTATATTTTTTATTTTTAAATTATTTCTATTTTTAAATAATATTTGTTGCGCATTTACTATGTGCCAGACACTATTCTAAATGTTTAATGAATATGAACACATTTAACTTTGAAAAGATTTCTAAGATACAGAAAAGTTAAGTGACTTGCTCAAAGTCACAGAGTAAGCCAAAATTTGAACCCACACAAGCCGACTTGAATCAGCTCTTACAACACTACCCAAAAATGCTTGTGGAAGTAGTGTATTTATACACAAAGAAATAACTTGAACAAATTATTAACCCACATGAGAAAATATCTGCATGTCATATAGCTGATAAAGAGTTAGTATTCAGAATACACGAAGGTCTCTTTTACCACTGAACAAAAAGACAAAACAAACAAAGCCACATAAAAACAAAAACCACCTCAATTAGAAAACAAGCAAAGGACTTGAATAGCCATTTCTCCAAATCAGATATACAAACAGTCAATAAGACCATAGGAAGATGCTCAACAACATCAGTCATTAGGGAAATGCATCAAGCTATAATGAGATAAAACTTTACACACACTAGGATAGCCAGAATGAAAAATGAAATAAGTATTGGCAAGGATGGAGAGAAACTAGATCATTCATACACTGGGGCGGGAATGTACAACAGTTCAGCTGTTTTGGAAAAGTTTGGCAGTTCCTCAAAAGTTAAATATAGTTGCTGTATGACTCGGCAATTACACTTCTAGGTTTAACCCAAGAGAAGTAAAAACATATGTCCACACAAAAACTTGTACATAAATGTTCATACTAGCATTATTCGTAACAGTCAAAAAGTGGAAATAACCCAAACATCCATCAATTGATGAACGGACCTACACTTTGTTTATCCATGATGGAATATCCAGTTCAGTTCAGTTCAGTCGCCCAGTCATGTCCAAGTCTTTGCGACCCCATGAACCGCAGCATGCCAGGCATCCCTGTCTATCACCAACTCCCGGAGTCCACCCAAACCCATGTCCATCGAGTCGGTGATGGCATCCAGCCATCTTATCCTCTGTCATCACCTTCTCCTCCTGCCCTCAATCTTTCCCAGCATCAGGGTCTTTTCCAATGAGTCAGCTCTTCACATCAGGTGGCCAAAGTATTGGAGTTTCAGCTTCAGCATCAGTCCTTCCAATGAACACCCAGGACTGATCTCCTTTAGGATGGATTGGTTGGATCTCCTTGCAGTCCAAGGGACTCTCAAGAGTCTTCTCCAACACCACAGTTCAAAAGCATCAATTTTTTGGTGCTCAGCTTTCTTTATAGTCCAACTCTCACATCCATACATGACCACTGAAAAAACCAGAGCCTTGACTAGATGGACCTTTGTTGGCAAAGTAATGTCTCTGCTTTTTAATATTCTGTCTAGGTTGGTCATAACTTTCCTTCTGAGGAGTAAGCGTCTTTTAATTTCATGGCTGCAATCACCATCTGCAGTGATTCTGGAGCCCAGAAAAACAAAGTCAGCTACTGTCTCCACTGTTTCCCCATCTATTTGCCATGAAGTGATGGGACCAGATGCCATGATCTTAGTTTTCTGAATGTTGAGCTTTAGGCCAACTTTTTCACTCTCTTCTTTCAGTTTCATCAAGAGGCTCTTTAGTTCCTCTTCACTTTCTTCCATAAGGGTGGTGTCATTTGCATATCTGAGGTTATTGATATTTCTCCCGGCAATCCTGATTCCAGCTTGTGGTTCCTCCAGCCCATTATTCAGCAATAAAGGAAAATACAAATGCATGCTACAACATGGGTAAATTTTAAAAACATGCTACATGAAAAAAGCTAGACACAAAAGGCCACAACCATATGATTCCATTTTTATATGTCCAGAATAGGCAAATCTATAAAAACAGGAAAGTAGATTAATGGTTGCCAGGGGTGGAGAAGGGTGTGAATGAGGAGTGACCACCAGTGGAAACCAGATTTCTCTGCAGTGTGATGAAAATGTTCTGGAATTAGATAGTGATGGTGGTTGCACAAAATTATGAAGATGCTAAAAGCACTGAATTGTGTACTTTTTTTTTTGAATTGTGTACTTTTAAGTGGTAGATTTTATATGAATTTTGTCCAAATTTTAAAAAAGAACAGATTATCTTTCTAAGAGACTTTCTGCTTCCCTTTTTCTTTTCTGCATGAGTACTAACTTTAAAATGTCAAATTACTGTTAGTTCTTCTGTAAAACAGAATAATAACAGTCCCACTCCAAGTGGGCTTGAAGAAGATTAAGAGAGTCAATATGTATAAAGTACTCAGAACAGTGTCTGACACAATAGTTGTCAATAGCTATTAGTAGTAGTATTTGGAGTCTAACCAGGAGGTGAACAAAGGTACAATTTATATTTTTCTTCAAATTACTGTTTAACAGAAACTGTTAATCAGTGAGTGGAAGATTTATGTGACTAAAATCAACAAAACATGTGTACCCCAATGTTCATCGCAGCACTGTTTACAATAGCCAGGACATGGAAGCAAGCTAGATGTCCATCAGCAGATGAATGGATAAGAAAGCTGTGGTACATATATACAATGGAATATTACTCAGCCATTGAAAGAATACATTTGAATCAGTTCTAATGAGGTGGATGAAACTGGAGCCTATTACACAGAGTGAAGTAAGCCAGAAAGAAAAACACCAATATAGTATACTAACACATATATATGGAATTTAGAAAGATGGTAACGATACCCTGTGTGTAAGACAGCAAAAGAGACACAGATGTATTGAACAGTCTTTTGGACTCTGGGAGAGGGCGAGGGCGGGATGATATGGGAGAATGGCACTGAAACATGTAAATTGTCATATGTGAAACGAATCGCCAGTCCAGGTTCGATGCACAATATAGGGTGCTTGGGGCTGGTGCACTGGGATGACCCAGAGGGATGGGATGGGGAGGGAGGTGGAAGGGGGGTTCAGGATGGGGAACACATGTAGACCCATGGCGGATTCACATCAATGGATGGCAAACCAAGACAATATTGTAAAGTAAAATAAATAAACTAATTAATTAATTAGAAAAAAAAAGAAAGAAAACAAGAGCACAAGCTGATTTTTACGTGGCTGCTGCTGGTCTAGCACTTAATTTAAAAATACAATAAACCACAACGAGGAGCCAAAGAGTTTATGTTAATACTGCTCTACCTGTCACTGAAGTACAAAGGGCTCCTAGGCACCAAAAACCCAGTAATTTTATGAGATATACATGAGAGAAAGAAGCTTAGAGAAGCTGGAAGAGAAACTGAGCAATTTTTTACTTCCTTTGGGGTTATTAATAGATATCCTTAGATCTTCACAGAGCCACTTCACAGCAATGCTTTTTAAAACACTATGAATTTCTAGACCACCAAATCTGTCCATATTTAAATAGAAGATAAACACATATTCTGAAGCCAGACCATGATCATGGACTTCTTTAGATTAGAAACGTTTCTAATCTGAACTCTTTTTTCCTTTAAATTAACTATTTTTAGAGTAACGGTAATTGCTTTCTGACTATAAGGCAAAAAAAATCAGGTACAAGTCTTCAGGGGTAAAAAGGGAGCTGACAAAATCTAGTTGCTTGAGAGGGTGAAAAAAACAGCTTCACATATGTTTCACATTTATGCAACACAAAGGTCAGGAGGCTGATAAAGCAGAGAGATAAAATTACACCAGGACTAAGCACTATAAATAGTGACTGAAGTTACAAATAAAAGGATACATTCTATATGAGACAAAAATGGAGGGGACTGTTAGATTAGTATTGGTCTCTTTCAGTCAGGTAAGTAATACACATCAACAAATATTTATTAAGTGTCTACCATGATCAATGAACTATGATAATATGAACAAATACATTTTACATAGGGGTATAAATTACAGGTTATTTAGCCTAAAAAAAAAATCTTAAATTATCCTTTGAAAACTTCTAGTAAAGTTTCCCCATCTGCAAATGGTCAAAAAGAGGATTAGAAATAAAAGATTCTCCAGAGATAAAGAAACCATGGCTGAGACATGGGAATGTTATGAAGAGACATTACGATGATGATTCTGGTAGTCCTACCGGTGTCTGTGCTTTTCGTTCCCATCCGAAATCGTATCTGCTTGCCATGAAGGACCTCAGAAAGATGTTTCGCAGTCCAGTGTTGTGCCGGCCAATCAAAAACCATGTTATAGAAGACTGCAGGTTGTTGTAAACACATTATGATTTCTTTTGCTTTCTCTGGTGTAAAAGGTTTGACATGTTTACCTAGGGAGAGAAATAAGAGAACTATATAGATAACTAAAAAGTTATTTAATATAATACAAAGCATAACAGTTAATACTGTTTTTACTATGGCAAATCTTTTGGTGTAACTGAACTGCATTTATACTTTACTCCTTACTGTTTACATAAATATTTGGGCCCAAAGAGCCATAATTCTTCAATGACGTTTCTCAAATATTAAATTGTAGATGTTGGAAAGTATTTACAATTTTCAATGTCAAAAAAATTTTTTAAAGGCTTTCCAAGTATGACATACATTTTAAAAGATGCAATTTTTTGAAAATATTATTTCCTAGAGAATTATGTAAGAAATACTGATGGGAATTACTCTTGCGCAACTAGAGCTGCTGGAGTCAGCAACAATTCTACTTGATATAACACAGGTTTATGCCAAAAAGACTACTGAACTCACACAGGTTGATGGGGGGGGCGGGGAGGCGGGCAGGGAGAGGGGATTATTTTATTGCAAGATTTAGAAAGATAAAAGATGTGCTAGGGTGGATATCACTGGTAATCCTTGATTACAACTGCATCTATAATCTGTACAGGGGAATATGCACAAACTAACACTGATTTACTGAGGATGTCCATAAATTTCAATCACAGAATGCTAATCCCGGTAAAGTAAAGATTGATATGTGTTAAATAAAAGAACAAGTAAGTTTCTCTTTAAAGATATCTTAAGATGAAAGTCTGGTGGGGGGAAAGTTAAAAAATGATTCATACTCAGATCCGTAAAACATGTATTTTTGATTCTCTAGTACAATCAGCGAAACCCTCTATTTCCAGTTACCTGATCTGTTAATACACTTACACTCTTAGGTCTCTATGTAAATGAAGCCCCAAGTTTATCTTTAAGTGACCTTTATGTACTGAAGAGCCCTGTTAAGGAAAGTAGGCTGTAACCAGAAATTTTTTAAAAAAGGTCTGAACCCACGCCAACTTATAAATGTATAGCCTATAAAAAGTACAGGGTTACCTACACTGCATTGTACCAAGTCTTCCTGGACTGGGAGTGCCTGGATTCCTTGTGTATGAAAATAGACAAGCCACAGTTTTAATCATATATTTTTAAAGTTTTGCTAGACCTTGAAAAGCTACAATACACTCATGATAGTACCTGTTGTTTGTGACATATAAATTAGAACTACCCTTTGGGAAACAACTGGGAAAATGAAGTAGAAGTCCCAAAGAACCACCTATTAAGTTAATAACTCACGTTAGAGAAATTTGCTTTTAATAAAATAGGTACTCATAAGCCATACATATATTCATATATATATGAATTATGAAATGTATATGACCAGCAGGCCTATCAGTGAAATAAAACAATCCACACATTTGCATAAAACATCTATTACCATAATAAAAAAAACTGAAAATATAAACAATCTGATGTCTCAAAAGTAGAAAAATAATTTACTAGATATTTATCCCACGGTACAGTCCCCTGGTACATTCTGTTCATTAACAATAAAAACAAGGGCTCTATGGAAATATGTAGAGCTGTAGGGACTAGAGTTGACTCAGAGAGCTATTGCAACAGCCAAGCGAGAAGTGTGGTAATAAGGCCCTGAAAACAAGGGGTGGCAGTGAGGAAGGCAGAGATGGCAGACATGGAGAAATACTAGGAGAATAACATTACAGACTACTATGACCACAGAGATGTGGGGTGGAAGGCAGATGCAGCTATGAGGAAGACAGGTTTCCAGACTTTCTGACTTGCCATGAGAGAAAAGTCAGAAGCAACATCTTCTGTTGGGAAGATGAGAGTTTGGTTTTGAACATCATCATCATCATCATTGTAACAATGGATGTGTGGGTGCTTAGTCATGTCCGACTCTTTTGTGACCCATGGACTGTAGTCCACCAGGTTCCTCTGTCCATGGGATTTCCCAGGCAAGAATACTGGAGTAGATTGCTATTTCCTCCTCCAAGGGATCTTCCTGACCCAGGGATTGAACCCATGTCTCTTGCATCTCCTACATTGGCAGGTGGATTCTTTACCACTGTGCCACCTGGATACCAGATATTTACTTGTGTAAGGCTTTACTATTTGCCACACATTTTTATAGACATTAAAAGAAAAGTGCTCATTGGATCCTCTAAGAAGCCTGTAAAACACAGCTGCTGCTGCTGCTAAGTTGCTTCAGTCGTGTCCGACTCTGTGCGACCCCATAGACGGTTCTCCCGTCCCTGGGATTCTCCAGGCAAGAACAGCTACAGAGGGTATTTTATTTCCATTATCCAAATGATAATGAAAGTTCAGATGTCAAAGATCAAAACACCAGTGGTGACAGGGCTACAGGTCAGGTTCTCCAATTACAAGTCCGGTGCTCTTTCTATCGCATAATCCTGCTTCCAAAGAATTAAAACTGTAGGACTTGCACTAGCACTAAAAACTCATAGAGACAGTATAATCTAAAAAAAGTTGGTGAAGGGAAACTTCAGATGGATTCACAGGTAACAGTTACATGTGTGCTGCCGGGGACAGAGGGATGTTCTCATCTGTATGCACGTGTGTTGGGGGGAGTAGTAGTAGAGACTGCTAGTTGCCTACCTTATCCAGTACTTGTTCCCTCCTTCCTCACTAACAGAACTCTGGGCAATGGGAGTGGCCAAAAAATTACATTTGCTAGACTGCTTTGCAGATGGGAGTGACCAGAGATATATCTGGAGGTTGCTGAATCAGCCTTTCCCCCCTCGTCCTCCTCTCCTACATGCTGCCTGGAAAACAGGTATCATGGTTACCATCTTGAGAGATAAAACAGAGGCAGGGGAAACAGTGAACACCAGCTGACCATATGCAAAGAATGTCCATCTTTGTGCCCTTGAACCAAAGCCAGCAAAATTCTACCTCCTGAATCCTTTCACATAAATAAAGAAGAGGCGGGGGGGGGGGGGTGGGGGTGGGTGGCGCGAGCCCCAAGGGGCTCTCGCTTCTGGCGCCAAAAAAAAGATTTTTTTTTTCCTTAAAATAAATAAATAAATAAATAAATAAACTAACTTGTAGTCAGGGCTCTGTTATTAGTTCATAACCGGTATAGCACCTTGCCTTCTGAGGCTGTGATTTTCAAGGACAACCGTATTCTCCCTAGAGTGCTCTGTAACACGCTGAATGAATCATGGCTGGTGTGACCCACTGTAACATTCTTTCAGCTTTAAGGTTGTAAAATCTCAAGCTTTGAACATCTTGCTTCCAGAACTTTAAACGACAGAGAAAAATAGAAGTATCAGCCCTTTGGGGATGAGGATTTATTTACTCTGCTTATCTTAAATCAGAGCCAATAAATCACAAGGCTTGAAATGTTCTCAAAACAGTCCTCATATTTTTACAACTAAGTACATCCCCTTGGACAGCAAGGGGATCCAACCAGTCAATCCTAAAGGAAATCAGTGCTGATTATTCATTGGAAGGACTGATGCTGAAGCTGAAACTCCAATACTTTGGC
This sequence comes from Cervus elaphus, assembly GCF_910594005.1. Lineage (NCBI taxonomy): Eukaryota > Metazoa > Chordata > Mammalia > Artiodactyla > Cervidae > Cervus > Cervus elaphus. The sequence goes on along the minus strand of NC_057833.1, from coordinate 51,468,378 downwards.
CACCTGATGCTAAGAACTGACTCATCAGAAAAGACCCTGATGCTGGAAAAGATTGAAGGTAGGAGGAAAAGGGGACAACAGAGGATGAGATGGTTGGATGGCATCACCAACTCGATGGGCATGAGTTTGAGTTAGCTCCGGGAGTTGGTGATGGACAGGGAAGCCTGGCGTGCTGCAGTCCATGGGGTCGCAAAGAGTCGGACACAACCGAGCAACTCAACTGAACTGAACATGGGCTTAGTAACGTTAGTAATACATGAGTAGTGTTTGGACAGAAGAGTTTCAAAGAAGTATATAAATACTTTTTCCTCTAACATAACATTAACTTTTTTTAGAACGTATCTAATGATCTGATAAGAAAAAACTCCAAACATCTCAGAGGTTATTTTAAAGAGACCCTAAGAACTACAATTTGCTGAGAAAGTACCAGGCCCAGTGACTGGAATATATTAAATGTTCAAACATTTGCTAAATGAATGAAAAGTGCCATACAGCATATGCAGAATAGATCAGTAGACTGTTCACCATAACAGGAAATCAGCATATTTGCAGAATTTCAGGCCTATCAGTGACATAAAACAATCAGCTGGTTGTGAAATAAAACTAATTTGGTTTCTGATAGTTTAATCAAAAATGAACTGGGCTGTTAAATTAACAAATTTAAGTGTTATAATTTCTTTAAAGAAGAATTCAATCTGCATTGTATTAGTTAAATAGCCTATGGATGCACCCAGTCATTCCATGCCAGAGATGTCTGCAAAGAGCTATAAAAATTCTGAAGCAACCTCAACAGCCTTTAAAGGATAAGTGTATTTAGGACTAAACTTGCAGCAAGCAGCAATTTCTAATTAGATGACTTAGAAACTGCTGAAAAAACAGATTCACTAATCTACATGTCACACAATAGTCTTTTCTCCCTCCCTCCCTCCCTTTTCTCCCTCTAAATGTAGCATGTTATTTGGACAATTTATTATAGTTTTGGTAACAATTCTTTGGAAATAGTTAAACACCATCAAAAAGCAATTTACTTTGTTCTCAGTTAATTTTTTCTTTAATTAACGCAGAGTATAACATCAGTTGAAACCTAATTTCTCTGAATATGCTAGCAATCTGGCTTCAGTCAATTGGTATCTGGCTTGGATTTGTATTTGAAATTTAAAATTTAAGACAAGAATATGGAAAATTTACCAAGTTTCTAGAATACTCTTCTAATATTGATAGAAAGTGGTGCTAGTGGTAAAGAATCCATCTGCTGATGCAGGTAGACGTAAGAGACATGGGTTTGATCCCTGGGTTAGGAAGAGCCCCTGGAGGAGGGCATGGCAACCCACGCCAGTAATCTTACCTAGACAGAGAAGCCTGGTGGGCTACAGTCCACAGGGTCGCAAAGAGTCACACACGACCAAAGCAACTTAGCACACATAACAAACAAAAAGATCCTGAAACTGAAATTAGGTCACCTCTCATGTCAGGTATAATTTTAATAACTCTTAATTTTAAAGTTAATAGTTTCACATTTTAAAAATTTCAGAGGGTGATATAAGGGTAAGTCTCAAGCTACAATACAGAGACTCACCATAGTGATACAGTATGAACAAAGAATTGGGTCCTATTATTGTAAGCTCATTTATTTCTATATATATACTATCTAAGTCCCTGATGGCTTCATCAATCTGATGACTACTGTATATACACACAATTCATCTACCATTTGAAATGGTATATATCAGGGTAAAAAATAATAAACATTTAGACCAGGTCAGAAAAACTCTAATGGAATTATGCAAGTACTTAGCCAGTCACAGAAAGACAAACATGGTATTATTCCACTTATAAGAGGCATCTAACAGCCCTATTCAAACAGAAAGTAGAATGGCAATTACCTGGGCTGAGGAGAGAGGAACAAGGGGAGTTATTTCCTGGGTACAAAGTTTCAGATTTGCAAAATGAAAGAATCTGGAGATCTGTTTCATATTAATGTGAATATACTTACTATGAACAGTACTCTTAAAAACGGTTTAGTTCAGTTCAGTTCAGTTGCTCAGTCATGTCCAACTCTCAGCGACCCCATGGACTGCAGCCTGCCAGGCCTCCCTGTACATCACCAACTCCTGGAGTTTACTCAAACTCATGTCCATTGAGTCGGTGATGCCATCCAACCATCTCATCCTCTGTTGTCCCCTCAATCTTTCCCGGCATCAGGGTCTTTTCCAATGAGTCAGCTCTTCACATCAGGTGGCCAAAGTATTGGAGTTTCAGCTTCAACATCATTCTTTCCAATGAACACCCAGGACTGATGTCCTTCAGGATGGACTGGTTGGATCTCCTTGCAGTCCAAGGGACTCTCAAGAGTATTCTCCAACACCACAGTTCAAAAGCATCAATTCTTTGGCGCTCAGCTTTCTTTATAGTCCGACTCTCACATCCGTACATGACTATTGGAAAAAATATAGCCTTGACTAGATGGACCTTTGTTGGCAAAGTAATGTCTCTGCTTTCTAATATGCTGTCTAGGTTGGTCATAACTTTTCTTCAAAGGAGTAAGCGTCTTTTTATTTCATGGCTGCAGTCACCATCTGCAGTGACTTTGGAGCCCCCAAAAATAAAGTCTGCTACTGTTTCCAGTGTTTCCCCATCTATCTGCCATGAAGTGATGGGACTGGATGCCATGATCTTAGTTTTCTGAATGTTGAGTTTTAGCCAGTTTTTCACTCTCCTCTTTCACTTTCATCAAGAGGTTCTTTAGTTCTTCTTCACTTTCTGCCATAAGGGTGGTGCCATCTGCATACCTGAGGTTATTGATTTCCCCTGGCAATCCTGATTCCAGCTTATGCCTCATCCAGCCCAGCATTTCTCATGATGTACTCTGCATATAAGTTAAATAAACAGGGTGACGATATACAGCCTTGATGTACTCCTTTTCCGATTTGGAACCAGTCTGTTCCATGTCCAGTTCTAACTGTTGCTTCTTGACCTGTACACAGATTTCTCAGGAGACAGGTCAGGTGGTCTGGTATTCCCATCTCTTTCAGAATTTTCCACAGTTTATTGTGATCCACACAGTCAAAGGCTTTGGCATAGTCAATAAAGCATAAATAGATGTTTTTCTGGAACTCTCTTGCTTTTTTGATGATTCAGCAGATGTTGGCAATTTGATCTCTGGTTCCTCTGCCTTTTCTAAATCCAGCTTGAACATCTGGAAGTTCACGGTTCATGTACTGTTGAAGTCTGGCTTGGAGAACTCTGAGCATTACTTTACTAGCATGTGAGATGAGTGCAGCTGTGTGGTAGTTTGAGCATTCTTTGGGATTGCCTTTCTTTGAGATTGGAATGAAAACTGACCTTTTCCAGTCCTGTGGTCACTGCTGAGTTTTCCACATTTCTGGCATATTGAGTGCAGTACTTTCATAGCATTATCTTTTAGGATTGGAAAGAGCTCAACTGGAATTCTATCACCTCCACTAGCTTTGTTCATAGTGATGCTTCCTAAGGCCCACTTGACTTCACATTCCAGGATGTCTGGCTCTAGGTGAGTGATCACACCATCGTGATTATCTGTGTTGTGAAGATCTTTTTTGTATAGTTCTTCTGTGTATTCTTGCCACCTCTTCTTAACATCTTCTGCTTCTGTTAGGTCCATACCATTTCTGTCCTTTATTGTGCCCATCTTTGCATGAAATGTTCCCTTGGTATCTCTAATTTTCTTGGAGAGATCTCTAGTCTTTCCCATTCTTTGTTTTCCTCTATCTCTTTGCAATGATCGCTGAAGAAGGCTTTTTTATCTCTCCTTGCTATTCTTTGGAACTCTGCATCTCGTCACTGGAGTGGCTGAGAGGAGATACCCCACGGCCAAGGTCAGAAAACTCCGGTAAGATGGTAGGCACTGAAGTGGCTATGAGGAGATACCCCACACCCAAGGGCAAAGGAGAAGTCCCAGCAAGACAGTAGGAGGGGCGAATTCGCATTTAGAATCAAACCCCATTCCTGCCAGAGACGCTCAGAGGGCTCAAACAAACCTTCTGCACACCAGGACCCACGGACCCCACAGAGACTGAGACAGAACTGTCTTTGCGCGTCTCCTGTGGAGGTACAGGTCAGCAGTGGTCTGCCGCAGGGACAGGGGCTCTGGGTGTGCGTATGGCATAAGTCTGCTTGGAGGAGGTCACCATTAACCCACCACAGAGCTGCCAGAACTTACACAGGACTGGGAAATAGACTCTTGGAGGGCACAATAGAACTTTGTGCACCAGGACCCAGGAGAAAGGCACAGTGACCCCACAGGAGACTGTCCCAGACTTGCCTGTGGGTGTCCGGGAGTCTCCGGTGAAGGCGTGGGTCAGTAGTGGCCTGCTGCAGGGTTGGGGGCACAGACTATAGCAGTACATGCATGGGATCTTCTGAGGGAGGTCACCATTATCTTCATTACCTACACCATAATTTGGCCCCAAGTCAAATAGCAGGGAGGGAACACAGCTCCACCCATTAACAGAAAATTGGATTAAAGATTTACTGAGCATAGCCCCCATTCAGTAAGGATTTACTGAACAAGATCCAGTATCCCCCTCAGTCAGTCTATCCCATCAGGAAGCTTTCATAAGCCTCTTATCCTTCTCCATTAGAGGGCAGACAGACTGAAAACCACAACCAGAGAAAACTAACCAATCTGATCACATGGACCACAGCCTTTCTTACTCAATGAAACTATGAGCCATGCCGTGTAGGGCCACCCAAGACGGGTCATGGTGGAGAGTTCTGACAAAATGTGATCCACTGGAGAAGGGAATGGCAAACCACTTCAGTATTCTTGCCTTGAGAACCCCATGAACAGTATGAAAAGGCAGAAAGATAGGACACTGAAAGATGAACTCCCCAGGTTGGTAGGTACCCAATATGCTACTGGAGATCAGTGGAGAAATAACTCCATAAAGAATGAAGGGATGGAGCCAAAGCAAAAACAATAGCCAGTTGTGAATGGGACTGGTGATGGAAGCAAGGTCCAATGCTGTAAAGAGCAATATTGCATAGGAACCTGGAATGTTAGGTCCATGAATCAAGGCAAATTGGAAGCGGTCAAACAGGAGATGGCAAGAGTGAACGTCGACATTTTAGGAATCAGTGAACTACAATGGACTGGAATGGGTGAATTTAACTCAGATGACCATTATATCCACTACTGTGGGCAGGAATCCCTTTGAAGAAATGGAGTAGCCATCATAGTCAACAAAAGAGCCTGAAATGCAGTACTTGGATGCAGTCTCAAAAATGACAGAATGACCTCTGTTCATTTCCAAGGCAAACCATTCAATATCATAGTAATCCAAGTCCATGCCCCAACCAGTAATGCTGAAGAAGCTGAAGTTGAATGGTTCTATGAAGACCTACAAGACCTTACAGAATTAACACCCAAAAAAGATGTCCTTTTCGCTATAGGGGACTGGAATGCAGAAGTATGAGGTCAAGAAACACCTGGAGTAACAGGTAAATTTGGACTTGGAGTACAGAATGAAGCAGGGCAAAGGTTAATAGAGTTCTGCCAAGAGAATGCACTGGTCATAGCAAACACTCTCTTCCAACAACACAAGAGAAGACTCTACACATGGACATCACCAGATAGTCAACACCGAAATCAGATTGATTATATTCTTTGCAGCCAAAGATGGAGAAGCTCTATACAATCAGCAAAAACAAGACCAGGAGCTGACTGTAGCTCAGACAATGAACTCCTTATTGCCAAATTCAAACTTAAATTGAAGAAAGTAGGAAAAACCAGTAGACCATTGAGGTATGACCTAAATCAAATCCCTAACAATTAAAAATAGTTAGATGATAAATTTTATGTTGTTTTTTGTCATAATTTTTAAAATACTAAACAGTTTTGCTTTCCTAATAATCATTATCAAATATGAAGTACTTTAGCCACATGTGAATTACACATGTGCTCTAGCAAGAGAAATTTTTACTTTTTAAGATCACACAGGTTCCTGTTTTTCTTCAGGTTTCCCTGCCTCCTCCTGCCCTTTAGAAAAATTAGAACAAGAATGACATGGAGAGTATGGTGCCTCTCACTGAAAAGGAATAAATCTAATTATGTATGAGTGTCGGCTGTTAATGAAACTAGTCCATTCAGCTCTGGAATGAGCTATTTCCTCAGGCAGGACTCGAAGAACAGTTGGAAAGGAGGCATCCTTCACTTCACCAGGGCTTCTCTGATAGCTCAGAAAGTAAAGAGGTTGCCTGCAATGTAGGAATTCCTGGGTCGGGAAGATGTCCTGGAGAAGGAAATGGCAACCCACTCCATTATTCTTGCCTAGAGAATCCCATGGACAGAGGAGCCTGGCGGGCTACAGTCCATGGGGTCACAAAGAGTCGGACATGACTGAGTGTAATGTAATACTTAATCTTTCACTTCATCAAGGCATAAACTTGGCTATAACTCAGACTATAAGGTTGCTGTGCTGTGTGCTCGGTCAGGTCCAACTCTTTGCGAACCTGCATCTCCTGCACTGGCAGGGGGATTCTTTACCACTAGCGTCACCTGGAAAGCCCCAACTATGAGATTAGGGGTAGGAGATGAAGAGATACAAACTACTATCTATAAAATATTAATAGATAAGCAACAAGGAAATACCATATAGTACACAGAATTACAGCCATCATCTTGTAATAATTTTTAATGTAGTATGATCTGTAAAAATATTGAATCATGTTATATACCTGAAACTAACATAGTATTATAAATCAACTATACTTCAATTAAAAAAAATTAATCAGAAAAAATTTTAAACTGAGAGTCGAGTGGAAACAAATACAATCTCACTCTGAAAGATTCAGATTCAAAATACTGCAGTTTTTAATTTCACTGAAATGCTTCAACCAGTGTATGATCTTAGAAGTAACATCTCACATTCAGCACTTGAGTTGACTGTTAACAATAAGTAGTTTCATGTTTGTTTAAATCCATTTCTTAAACAGCAGTTTTAGGTTTAAAACAAAATTAGAAGGTACAGAAAGTTCCCATATATGCCCCTCCCTTTATCAGCAATACTCACCAGAATGGTACATTTTTCACCAAAGATGAACCTAAACTGGCACATCGTAATCACCCAATGTCCACAGTGTATCTTAGGGTTTACTCTTGGTGTTGTGCAGTCTATGGATTTGAACAACAAAAGTACAATGACATATATCCACTACTATAATATCATATGAAGTATTTTCACTGTCCCACAAATCCTCTGTGCTCTGCTTACTCATGTTTGTTTTAATAATTTCCAAGCTGTTACTTCAAACAAGAAATATCACATCCTTGTGGTATGTATATATACAACGGATTTTATACAGTCATGAAAAAAGAGAAATTTTACTGTTTGCAACAACATGGATGGATCTAGTGGGTATTATTCCAAATCAGACAGAAAAAAGACAAATATCACATGATGTCACTTAATGTGGACTCTAAAAAAACAAACAAGCACACAAAACAAAAACAGACTCACAGACACATTGCACAAACAGGGAGGAAGGTGTAGGTGGGTGAAAAAGGTAAAGGAGACATTAAGAGGTACACACCTCCAGTTATAAAATAAACAAGCTATGACGAAGACATAATACACAGCATAAAGAATGTGGTCAATAATACTGTAACAACTTTGTATGGGGCAGATGGTTACTAGATTTGCTGTGATCATTTCATTATGTATGCAAATATCAAATCACTATGTAATATACCTGAAAACAATATATTGTATGTCAACCACAATTTAAAAAAAAATCACAATCTTGAAAGCAAACCATCACTTCCATATAGAGCTTAGTACAGTGCTTGACATAAACTAACACCAAACATTTTCTGAAATCAGAGCTCATTTTTAAGTGTATAAAACTTTATTAAAATTAACCATTTGTTTTCTCCACTTCTGTACAATGAACTATTGAGCAAACTCACAAGCAGTCTCAAAACAAAGGGATCAATCAGTTCCAGGATTTCAAGCTCACTTCTACAGCTCCCTCTCCAGCACCCAAACACACTATTCGGCACTAAGGAACTCCTGATTGCCCTCGCCCCTACAGCAACTCGACAGTTTCTTTGCTGTCGAATCCCCAATATCTCTCTCCACTCCCTCGCTCAGTGTGGTGCCTTACCCTGTTTTTCTGAGAAAACTGAAACCTATGATTTCCTTCTTCTTCACATCAATGTTCTGGTTCACCCTGCTCCTCTCTGGTCTCCAAGGACATAATCGTCCTCATTTCACCTGTCTGCCCTACCAACGTTCCACTCCAAGTAGAACCAGTCTGACTCCTCACTTTCTTTCCCACTCTCTGCCCGCTGTGTGCCTTGGGCTTTTCTTCACTCACTTCTACTCCTGGGCTCCTCCCCAGAAACGATTTCTTTCACTCATTTCCATATTCACACTACAGTTGTCCCTCAATATATGCGAGGGGGATTGGTTCCAGGAACCCTGAGGATTCTAAAATTCTTAGGTGCTCAAGTCCTCTAAAAGTGGGCCTGTGGGACCCAAGGCTGCGTGCAGAATGGACTGCATAACAAACCTTCAAATTATGCACAGAAGCACAGACCAATACAACTCGTATTCATTCTCCTCTCACCCTCAAAGCATGTAACGTGCCTCCTGTGGTGTGAATATGCATTATCCTTCAAGTCTTTTTATCTGTGTTCTTCCCCCCAAATTATATTTATAGGCTATTTTAGGGCAGGAACTGTCTTCAGTCTCCCCAGATGGAAGAGTCTCCCATTTACAGTGACATTCAAATATTTTTTGATAATGGAGTGGTGTTACGTTTCCTCAAAAATTAACTTTTCTATGACCCCCCACAATACTTGTTACTATACTAAGCATAGTGAACCTTTCATGTGCATTTATTTAATGTCTGTATTTTTCTCACCCTTTATTCACACAAGCCTTATCTAATTGAAAGCAAAGTCTTCTCTTAAAGGATTCTGCCCATTTACTTTAATGGTAATAGGCAGCCACCTCAAACTGGTATTTTCTGGGGAGGATGACAGTTTAAAAATAGGGTTGAAAGCTCCGAAGACAGGATTCAAAGAATCAACCCTTTAATACAAATATTTGAAGTCACCTGCAAAAATGCATACATGTGCTACATTTTTCACGGGAGCAAATCCATACTTTAATCAGATTTATTTCCCTCCTTAGGACTTCAAGATTAAGAATGACCAGTTTCCTCAAATTGTTAAATACGGAATCACCAGATAGCCCAACAATTCCACTCAGATATATGCCCAAGAGAAACGGAAAACATACGTTCACATAGAGCCTTGTAAACAAATATTCATAGCAGCATTATTCATAGAAGCCCCAAAGTGTAAATAACACAATGCCCACTGATGAATGGATATGTGAAGTGTGGCATATCCATACTAAGAACAGTATTCAGACACAGAAACTAATGAAATACTGACACATGCTACAACATAGATGAACCTTGAAAACATTATGCTGTGTGAAAGAAGCCAGACACAAAAAACCACATACTGTATGATTGCAAGTTTATATGAAATGCCCAGAACAGGCAAATCCATAGAGCCAGAGTACATTAGTGACTGCCAGGGAATGGAGAGCGAGTGAATAGGGAGTGACTGCTAATGGGAACTAGGTTTTTTTTTGGTATGATGAAAACGTTCTGGAATTACAGTAGTGATGGCTGAACAACTTTGTGAACATACTAAAGAACACTTTAAAAGGGTGAATTTGTGGTATTTGAATAAAGAGTAAAAACCTCCTCCTCCCCAGCAACATGCTTGACATCTTTCACACTGTCCTTCTAAATCTAAACTCTAAGCATGCACACCAAAACTCAACAGTGCTCCCAACCACCTCCTTTTTCTTCAGGTTCCTGATTTACACGTAGTTACTCAGGCTAGAAAATTTCAGAGACATCTCCAATCTCTTTTCTCTCGGTCTGAACATCAGTCAGTCACCAATGCCAGCACTTTTTTTTTCCCAACAAAAAACGACATATTGTTGAAAATGTAATTCCTGTCAGACACTTACGCTAGATGATCTACAAGTATCTTTAATTTTCACAACAGTTATGCATTTTACAGAGGAGAATGCTGTGGCTAAGGAGATTTAAGCACCTTGTCCTTCAGTGTTTCTTCCTCCAATCTATCCTCCATCCTTCAGCTGCAGTGATCTTCCTTAAAGCAGTGATCTTTAAGGACCTAAAGCTCCTTAAAGGCTTCTCTCACAAAGTCCAAAGTCCCTAATTTGGGATAAGGTGCCTTCAGGATCCCTGTCTCTTAACATTCCTTACACCAGCTTCTTTGAATTCCTGGACTCTGAGTTGCTCTTTCTCCTTCTGCCTCTGGGCTTGTCTCCGGGTTCCCTTACTCATTCACTCAACAAATAGGTATTAAGAGCCCACTAGGAGTCTGACAGTGGAAACAGTGGCTGACTTTATTTTTTTGGGCTCCAAAATCACTGCAGATGGTGACTTCAACCATGAAATTAAAATACGCTTACTCCTTGGAAGGAAAGTTATGACTAACCTAGATAGCATATTAAAAAGCAGAGACATTACTTTGCAAACAAAGGTCCATCTAGTCAAGGCTCTGGTTTTTCCAGTGGTCATGTATGGATGTGAGAGTTGGACTATAAAGAAAGCTGAGTGCTGAAAAATTGATGCTTTTGAACTGTGGTGTTGGAGAAGACTCTTGAGAGTCCCTTGGACTGCAAGGAGATCCAATCAGTCCATCCTAAAGGAGATCAGTCCTGGGTGTTCATTGGAAGGACTGATGCTGAAGCTGAAACTCCAATACTTTGGCCACCTCATGCGAAGAGTTGACTCACTGGAAAAGACCCTGATGCTGGGAGGGATTGGGGGCAGGAGAAGAAGGGGACAACAGAGGATGAGATGGCTGGATGGCATCACTGACTCGATGGACATGAGTTTGAGTAATCTCCAGGAGTTTGTGATGGACAGGGAGGCCTGGTGGGTTGCGATTCATGGGGTCGCAAAGAGTCGGATATGACTGAGCAACTGAACTGAACTGAGGAGCCTGACATTGTATTGCTATTTGGGCAACATTGTGAATAAAACAGATATATGTACTGCCCTCAAGGTGCTTAAGGTCTAAGGGAAGACACAATAATAAACAAGTAGTTACAGATTGTGCTAAGTGCAGGAAGCAGGATGCTGTATTACAGAACACAAACACGGTTAGGGATCAAGGGAAAACTACAATGACTGTTTTAGATGGGTTAATCTGGTAAGGTTTCAGATGGCGACATACCTTAAAATATGAAGACTAAGAAGCCAGTTATGTGAAAAGCAGGTAAGAGAGAAGGGGTGATGAGTAACAAGAGGTGCTCCTAGAGACATCAGCAGAGCCCAGATCAAAGATTTTTGCAGGTCATGGTTAGGAATTCGGATTTTAATCTAAATTCTTACTGCAATGGATTTCATTGAAGACTTTAAATAAGACTGTCACTTTTGCCCCTGAATAGAGAAGGGTTGGAGGGGCACGAGAGAAGAAACGGGGACACATGGCCTGAAGATACAGCAGTGATTTAGGTGAGAATTGTGGATGATTTGGACAACGGTGTGATGGTGAAGGAGGAAAAGAGCAGATTAGATGCAGAGCTGACCTGACTTGCAAAGTCATCAGCTCAAAGTGATGAAGAGATGAAAAGAGGATATACAGAGTTGGAGAATCCTTACTGATAAAAGAAAATAAGGTTACCACAAGAACAGAGGATCACAAGGTCTCAGGTTCATGCTGAGTGAATACAGAAGAGGTTGACTATTTTCATTTTATAACATCAACTTGCCCAGGACTTCTCCCAGCAAAGTTCAGCAATATAGGTTCAAGTGCAGAGGGCAAAAGTTTGGGTTCATCCAGAGTATGGGTTTTGTCAGAGGAGTAAAAGGCAAGCAAGGACAAGAGAATAGTGTATTTTCAAGAGAAAGATCAGAATAATAAACTCTGACATGCACTCTAAACTAGATAAGGGGACACAGATAGACAGAAAATGTAACAATGGGCTGGAGGTACAGGTGAAGCTCAGGAATTGTCTCTTTGGGGTACATAAACAAGGGAGTTATAAAGGCAGGAGATTGTGGTCAGATAGTAAGAAATTGTAATTTGCTGCTTCTGCTTGGAATGGTCAGCTCTTCCTCTAGACAAACATGACTATTTAATCACCAATCATATCCATCTTATGCTTTTCTGCTCCCTGTCTTTCCATGACTCACAGCCCCACCCCCAGCATAACCACCTAAGTCTGTCACTATTTCATCAAATCAAAAAGGCCCACCTCAAACTATTCCCTCCTTGAAGTATTTATCTTTTCCCCACTGGCATCTCTCCTGATGACAATCCTCACTCAGTATGCACTACTGAAAGTATTCATTTTACCATGCATTAGTCACTCTTTTGCCCTTCCAGATCCCTCTACTCAATTGGGGAAAAGCATTGTTATATACAGTCAAAGGTCTCTGGATCCATGGCAGTACCCAGAACAGTGCCAGGCATGGAGCAATCATTCAAATCCTAATAGGGATCTTAGGCTCACCAACCTTCAAACCTTATTCGTTCTCTAAAGCAGGATTGCACTGAAATCATAATCCTGTTCACTCAAGTCCAAGATAACCCCATGTGTCTCAAGGGTGGTTCAATCCACTGTAACATTCACAACACCCTCATGGGTGAAACACTTGTAGGATGGAGGGAAACCGGACCAGTCGATCTAAAAGCTGGGTGCCACAATTTGAACAAAGTCACGTTTATTAGAAAACAGTTTTCCTCATAGCTTACTGCTAGGCCGTAGAGACAAACGGTCATATTGAGAGGTGTCAAGAAGACAGAGGATTACAGCCTCTTGGTCTGACCTGCCTAGTACCTACCTTCGTCCTCTCCACCTCCCGATGCAGAGTCCGCATTAGTGATCGTCCCGGGGCTCGCTGCCATGGCAAGCACTGCGCGGGCTCAGCCCAAACCAAAAGAGAAACGGAGCGGGAACCGGTCTGAGAGAGGCCAAAACTCTGGCGGTGAAGCCTCAGCAAGGAAGGAATCGCAGCGGTTGCTACCGGGCTCTTCCGGAAGCCGCCCGAGCGTGGACGTCACGTGACGGGGAATGGGCGGGGCCACGCAGGTTTGTTTTGATTCTGGGGTGCTTGAAATGTATGCACGTGGTCTCGGTTGTGGCCCTTCTTACCTTCTCCAAACCGTTGTCTGCTTTTACTGAAGACGTTTCTTGGCTTCGCTTCTGCTTTTCCTCGTTTCCTAGTCAGGTCCTTCCTTTTCACCTTGGCGCTTTCCTCCTCCCAACGGTATTGGAGTTTTAGGGAATGGTTTGTTTTTTTGTGGCGCTCAAGACAGTGGAAGGTGGCTCTGCCTTTGCTTTATTGTGCAGTCACTCTTAGCCTTGGATACCAGGAGAGTTCACGCTTCTCTTCCCCGTCTCTCCCCATCTCTCTTGTCCTTCTGGCAGCAACAAGACTCCACCTGGGTTTCGTGGCTGCCGGGAATGTGAGCCTCAGGCTACCGTGCTTTAATTGCGTTCCTTGTGACTGATTTCCGACCCTGAACAAGCCATATCGCTTGACTTAGATTTTCAGGACACTAACCGTCAGCTGTCAGACGTCAGCTGTTTGGATTTGTATATCAAAATACATGCAACTGTTGGCTGCTTGATCAAGAGATCGACAACTTCCCGTCTTCTCGTTTACTCTTCATTTAGTCAAAATCATAATAACTGGAGATGGATCTAGGTTATTTGGGGGCAAAAATCTTTCAGGTTTAATAAATATATCTTTATTGCTCTCCTAATAATGACAGGCAAAAGAGTAGAAAGAGATCTATATCTTCTATATATGAACTAAATTGACTCGTTTAAAATTTCCTCGTTGGGTATGTAAAGCACTGAAAAATGTCTGATTAAATAAAACAGTACTTACTGTACATAAAAAACGATTTTTATGCGGCAATCCTTCCTACTACGCGTCTGTCTTGAGAATTAACCCAATACAGAAACAAGCATTAGCTTAAGTGACGGGAGATCTTGGAGTTGTTTACTGGGCACATGACGTAAACTCGGACACTTCCTCCAACAATCCAGGTTCCTCGCCCAACCTCCTCTGTACAGCCTGTCCGGGAGTTCCCTTTTCCCCAGGCTCAGCGGCGCCCCTCCCGATCTTTCCAGCGCCTCCCGGTCCGCGCTCCCGGACCCCGGCTCCACTCCCTCTCTCGCCCAGGTTGCCTCTCCAGCCCCAGAAGACAGAGCACCTCGGGTCCCGCACCCCAGCCCCCTCCTCTCCGGTCTCTCCTGCCCCTCCTCCCCGCCCGGGGCCGGCTAGCGCGGCGCAGGCGCAGCAACGCGGCCGGGAGGCCCAGGGCGACCAAAGCAACCTCTGCCTCCGCTTCGCCCGGCAGTATCCTCGCGGGGCTGGTCGGCGGCCAACCGGACCGCGCAGGGCACTGGCCCCGCGGGCCGCGCGTCGAGATGGGCTCGGGCTGGAGCAGCGAGGAGGAACGGCAGCCGCTGCTAGGGCCGGGGCTCGGGCCTGCGCCGGGGGCTGCTTGGAGAAGCCGGGAGGCGGCGGCGGCACTGCCCGCGGCTGCCCCGAGTCCCGGGCGCGTGTACGGGCGCCGCTGGTTGGTGCTCCTGCTCTTTTCGCTGCTGGGTTTCGCTCAGGGCCTGGTCTGGAACACCTGGGGCCCCATCCAGAACTCGGCGCGCCAGGCCTACGGCTTCTCCAGCTGGGACATCGCGCTCCTAGTGCTGTGGGGCCCCATCGGCTTCCTGCCCTGCTTCGCGTTCATGTGGCTTCTGGACAAGAGAGGTGAGGGGGTCCCGGGAGCTCCGGCAGGCGATGTTACTCCTGGGGGAGCCGCCTCCCTCGGCTTCGTCTTAGGGGTTATATGAGGTGATAGAGTGTTGCTGGCATCCCATGCCTGACTAGGAACCCTCCGTCCCCAAAGCGACAAATAAGGGAAGATTTCTTTGCAGATACTGGTTTTTTGTTTTTTTGTTTGTTTGTTTGTTTTGTAAATCAAGGCCTATTATGCAACAGCAGGGATTAGGCGACTTTTGGATGTTCAGATTTCTGCATGTGTGGGTGTAAGAGCACCCCAGGCACACGCTGTGTGTGTTTTCTACATCTGACAAAAATGACCGATGCTTTGACTTCAAAGGGGTTTGGGGGTGTTGAGGGTGACAGGTCAGAAAATAGAATGATGATGCCCAGATACAAGGAAGTAATGAGTTGGCTTTTCGTAATAGATGACTCCAGCCCAGGAAGAGCTGTTGGGGAACTCAGGAACTCAGAAAAAGGGTGCACAGCAACTTTAAAGTGTGTGTATGTGACCAGCTGCAAGTGCCAACTGAGATTTTTAACTCTCAGATAAAGCTTACAGATGAAGACTCTCTTTTCATAGAGAATGCTCTGGACAGACGTCTCACTTTACCACTTGCCAGTGTGATTCTGTGAGAAAAATGGTCATAGGATTGAAAGTTAAGACGTTGAACTATACCACAAAAGTATGGATAAATGACTCATGACCAATGTGATGTACCTGCTAAAAAGTAGAGGACAATTTTAGGCACGAAGTGTAGTATCTAAAAGAAGAGAAATAGTTTGGCATGCTTCTAATGTTCAGTTCTGGGCATTAATTTTTGAATGGCCATTGGCAAAGTGGAGTCCTTTAAAAGTTGTGTGACAAGAATGTAAAGGGTATAAAAATCATAATATGTCAAATGAAGGGAATTGGGTGTGTCAAGCTTCAAAAAGAAACTTCAAGCAGGATATAAATGTGTGGAAATCAAGTAAATGAGGAATTAGACTTAATGTGCATAGTTCTAGAAGGAAGAACTAAACTGAGTGAAGTTACAAGAAGGTGTAACTCAAAGGTATACTGGAAAGAACCATCTTACAATGAAAGTATCCAGCCCTGGAAAGTGTGGAACTTCCAGGCAGAGATATGTGCTAGTTGCTGAGAAAGTTTCTTGTACTGAATGGGGGTTTTCTTTGTTTTGATTTATTTGCTTTAAACTACATTAGACTTTATTTGTATTTTACTAGTTTTTCCACGAATGTCTCTTTTTTTTCCCCCCTGTTCTAAGATTCAGTCAAGGGTCCCAAATTACATTTAGTTGTTATTTCTTGTCAATCTCCTTCAATCTGTGACAATTCCTCTGTCATTCTTTACCAGGTTGGATAACTTAAGGGGAAATGCTATTTTATTGTTTCTTTTAACTTTTTAACAAGAGCATTTTTCAATATTATTCCATAAATTTAGCCAACTATATTTTTAAGGTAGAAAAATGCTAATTTTTGTCCTTTTTATTATAATTATATTCACTATATATATATAGGATAATTACACATATATAATTCCCACCCAACTTAGTAGAAGACCAGTTATCTTCCTGAAATTGCTTTTGTACTCTCTCACTTTTCTTTTTCCAGCAAGGAGATAAAGAGGGACTACCTAGTGAGATCATAGAAGAGCCAAGAGTGGGTGTGTGCCCTGGAAGCCAATGAAGAAAATTTCAAGAAGGAGATAGCACCCAAATGTGTGCTGAGCTCTAGGGACATAGCTCTCTGGAGCCTACATTCTAATGAGGAGGTCCAGGCACCAAAGAACAGTAAAATTAAATACTTAGTGTGTCCGATGGTGATCAATGCTTTAGAGAAAAATGGAAGTAAGGCAGGGGAGAAAGGGGATGTGATTGGGTGATACTTCATCTAGGCTGTCAGGGAAGGCCTTACTGATAACGTGTGTTTGAGCAGAGACCTGAGGGAGAAAGGAAACACACCTTGGCAATTCTAGACAAGACTCTTTGGGACAAAGACAAAGGTCATAAACTTGTTTGACATATCTGAGAAAGATACATAGTAGAGAAATAAATTGTAGAAGGACTGTTGGGCAGCTCAGAGGGCCTACTTTAAGTGACTGGGCTTTAATTTCAAATGAGGCTTGTGTGGCTGAGTTGAGCCTCAAGGCCACTGTAAGGATGCTGGTTGTGAAGATGCGAGGAGGGCTCACTCTACTGGAAGGTTTGAGCAGGAGGGTAAAATGATGACTGTTAATATCTTGAGAACAAGAGCCACAGCAGGGAGACCAGTTGAAGGGGTAATGGACCAACTCAGATGGGGCTGATGATGACTTCCAACTGGGGTGAAAGTAGTGAAGGACTTGAGAAGGGGTTGGATTCCAGATACATGTTGAAAGTAG
This sequence comes from Cervus elaphus, assembly GCF_910594005.1. Classification (NCBI taxonomy): domain Eukaryota; kingdom Metazoa; phylum Chordata; class Mammalia; order Artiodactyla; family Cervidae; genus Cervus; species Cervus elaphus. The sequence continues at coordinate 51,451,157 of NC_057833.1, read as the reverse complement.
ACTTGCCAGTATTCTTTGATGGATAGGCAGAGGTGAAGTATGAGGAAATTGGAGGATTCTAAGATCTTTCTCAACTTTTTTTAGCATAAGTAATTGGGAGAATCAAGCTACAGTTTACTGAGATGTAGAAGATTGTGGGAGGAGCATTTTGGGGGTAGATCATGAATCTGGCCTGCAGGTCAAGAATTTGAAATGCCTATTTGAAATAGGATAGGCTAAGCTGAAGAACTGATGCTTTTGAACTGTGGTGTTGGAGAAGACTCTTGAGAGTCTCTTGGACTGCAAGGAGATCCAACCAGGCCATCCTAAAGGAGATCAATCCTGAATATTCATTGGAAGGACTGATGTTGAAGCTGAAACTCCAGTACTTTGGCCACCTGATTCGAAGAGCTGACTCATTTGAAAAGAGCTGGGAAAGATTGAGGGCGGGAGGAGAAGGGGAAGGCAGGGGATGAGATGGTTGGATGGCATCACCGACTCAATGGACATGAGTTTGAGTAAGCTCCGGGAGTTGGTGATGGACAGGGAGGCCTGGCATGCTGCAGTTCGTGGGGTGGTAAAGAGTCAGACATGACTGAGTGACTGAACTGAACTGAGCTGAAACTGTCAGTTTGTTGCCTGAGCAATAAATTTGTGTGTCGTCAACCTGTAATGGTATTTAGTCAGAGAAGGCAATGGCAACCCACTCCAGTACTCTTGCCTGGAAAATCCCATGGACGCAGGAGCCTGGTAGGCTGCAGTCCTTGGGGTCATTGAGAGTCGGGACACAACTGAGCGACTTCACTTTCACTTTCACTTTTCACTTTCATGCATTGGAGAAGGAAATGGCAACCCACTCCAGTGTTCTTGCCTGGAGAATCCCAGGAATGGGGGAGCCTGGTGGGCTGCTGTCTATGGGGTCACATAGAGTCGGACATGACTGAAGTGACTTAGCAGCAGCAACAGCAGCAACGGTATTTAGAGTCTTGGAGCTGAGTGAGATCACCTGTGGAGAGGGATGTTGCTTCAGAAGAAGACAGCCCAGGGGCATTCCAACATTTAGAGCTTGGAGAGATAAGGAAGAACCAGCTAGTGAGGACTGAGAGTAGAGCCTTAGATTTAGCAACATGGAGATCTTTGGTGTCTTTTAAAAGAATAGTCTCATTAGAGTGGTGGGGGTAAGTTCAAGAGTGTAGACTTTTATGTTAAACACACTGTAAAGGGCAGCAGAGAAATGAAGGAGTAGCCAGGGGGGAATGTGACTACTGAGAAGGTATTTTAAAGATAAGAGATATTAAAGCATTTTTCTGGAATGCAATGTCCTAATGGATTCAGAAGAAAGGGAGAAAATAACAGTGTTAGAGGGAGGGGGAGGAAATGCCGTAGCCATGTCCTTGGGTAAACAAAATGGGATGCAGTCCTCAAGAGCACAAGTAGGTAGGTTGGCCTTCGAAAGAAGTATTGACAGCTAATTCTTCAATGGTAGTGGAAAAAATGATAGAGCGTATAGATTACAGATGCAGATGGTGGGTGCTAGGAGCTTGTGGGAGTTATCATTGTTTATAGTTCTCAGAAAATAAGAAATAATATTGCCACCTGACAATGAAGCTAGGAGAACAATTCTTGGAAAATTGAAGAGATGTGATCAATTGTAATACTATTTCCTAGGAAAGGAGAGAATACGCAGACTAGGAGATTGTAGTAGGATTGTTGGACAGCTCAGAGGGACTGCCTTAAGTGACTGGGCATTCATTTCAAGTGTGACCAGTTGTGCTCGCTTCGGCAGCACATATACTAAAAAAAAGTGTGACCAGTTAGCATGGTTGTGTGTCTCCCTCCAGCCTGTTCTGTTGGGCAAGCACAGGCATAGGCAGAGTTGGCAAAGAGAGAGATCACAAGAGGTGCAGTTTGCCAAATGTGTACGACTAACTACGTGCAGGCAGAGTAGAGGATTATGTAGAGAGTGATATAACAATGGACTGCAGAATCTAAACTAGGTAAAGGAGAAAAAGACACACATGAGATGGATGAGAAAAATAGTAGGCTCCAAAATTGTTATTCCCAATGGATGAAGAATTTAGAGTACTGGAAGGAATGAGTGGGAAGGAGAGAAGGTCATGGTTGAAGAATGGGATGCTTGAAATTGGGATTGTGTCATGGATGCAGTTATGCTAAATATAAGGTCAGAGTTTAACCAAGAGAGTGGACAACCAAAGTAGGGTAGAGGACGTGATCGTGGAATAAGAAGTCAGGAGACTGAGAGGCCTGGATATTGAAAAGGTCATCTCTTGCATTGAAATCACCAGATTTATGAAAGATATAGTGTCCTCAGAAGTAATAATGAGCCAGAACAGGTTTAAGCCTTGAGGGTGAATGATGTGGAGGCAGGTATGTGGTGGTCTGTAGGCAGTCACAGCTGGGAGTGGTGAACATGACAGTCAGAACTGGGTCAATGGCTCTTCTGGCCATGATGGAGTAACAGGAACTGGATTTATCCTTCCGTCTTAAACTACTCAAAACAGAAAACAAAATCAAGGTATATGAAACAGTGGTTTTCAAACATTGGACAATAGGTAGAGCAGGACAGTGATCCTTACAATTGCTTCACCCAAAGATACGGAGTTCAAACAGAGCCCCACAATTTCCCTAAGTTGAGGAGACAGTTGAGATGTTTAAGAGGCCACCATAGCCAGAATTCTTGGGGAAGAATACCAGAGAGGAAAAGAGTTCACAGAAAGAGAGTTCTTGATTTGCAGGGAGTTCCTCTTGGGTCTTCAGCTGAGCACTGACTAGCAGTTTACACGTGAAGAAACTACTCAAGTCTGAGAAGAGGACTACCAGAAAGGAGCAGGCAGAACAATTCTCAAAGTTCATGCAAGTCTGGGAATAGTTTCCATTCCCAACAGCCAAAATGGGAATACCTCATAATACATATGAGGTTGGATTGAATGATCAGAAGGGTGCTGCCTCAGCAGTAATGACTAACAAGCTCTAGACTAAAGGCTGCTCTGGTTCCACCTAATAAAACTTAAAAGTACTCCTTGAAAAGATCAAAAGTAACTATATCCCAGAACATTGTTCAAAAGGAGTTGAAAAAAAATCTGTCACCCAACAGGTTAAAATTCAGATTGTCTGACATCCAAATCAGAAGTTACCAAGCATGCAAAGAAACAGGAAAATAGAACATTTCAAAAGGAGAAAAAGCACTCAGAGCAGACCAAGAAGTGGCACAGATGATAAAATTAATAGACAGGGACATCAAAGCAGCTACTATAAATAGGTATATTACATGTGTTCAAGAAGATAGAAGAAAGCATGTTAAGGCGAGACACAGAAAACATAAAAAAAAACCAACGTTAAACTCCTGGAGATGAGGATGTAATCTGTCTGAAACCAGAAAAAAACATGCTAGATAGGCTTTAACAGCAGATTAAACGTTGTAGAAGAAAAGATTAGCAAACTTAAAGATGGAGTGATAAATACTATCTAAAGTGGAACACAGATGAAAAAAATGATTAGAAAAACCCCACAAGTATCAGTGAGCAGTACAGTTTTAAGTGGTCTAATATATGTATAATTAAGAGTCCCAGATGAAAAGAGATTGGTTAAGGGAAGAGGGCATGGAGTAAGATGAAATGGGGTAGGAGGGAGAGATTGAAGAAATAATGCCAGGAAAATTTCCAAATTTGTTGATATCCTTAAACCCAGAAATATAATAATCCTAGTAGAAGAAATAGCGTAAACAAAACCACACAGAACAAATTGCAGCCTGAATAAAACTACAGCAAGGCACATCATCATCATACTGCTTCAACCAGAGAAAATCAAAGCATCAAGAGAGAAGAGACTGGGAGTTTTATTTAGAGAGGAGAGAGGAACAGTGATCTGGAAGTGGCTGGGGAAGCCGTGTCCTCAGGGAAGAGGTTTCAGAGGAGTAAAAAGATGAAGACAGTGTTTATGAAAGAGCTTGATAATGGGGGGATTCCACTGATCTGCAGATTCTGAGAGCTCCAGAAGGCACCGTGGAAAGATTTTGGGAGTTCAGACCCTGGCAGAGATGAGGTCAGATTTTAGGATGTGTGAAGCCATATTGGGATAAGGATGACCTGTGAATCTTGGGTCTTTTGTGACTAGTGTAAACAGGAAAAACAGGCACAATGTAATTAGTCCTCATAGTCTCGGAGGCAGATCCAGGTGGTGAGGCTCTGGCTGTGGGGGACAGGGACAAGTGGTCTATACTAGGAGCAATTAGAGCTACTTCACTCCAGCTGAGGGAGCCTGAGGAGGCCAGTTTTACCAGATAAAACTTATTTCCATGCATCCACTGTGGATGTGTTTGTGTGTGTGTGTGTGTGTGTGTGTGTGTGTGTGTGGTGGAGTGGGGTTGGGTGGTTTTTTTTTGGCACTCAATTTTGTATCATGATATTTAGACACCAATTGTGGAGGCTGTCTTCCTGTACCCAGTAGGTTCCCAGCAAAGGCTCTATCATCCATTGGAAAGGGGCTTACTGCAAAGTCTGGATGCCATATTTGAGTAGAATTTATTTTTATTATCAATCATGTTTAGTTTTCCAAAATTATTCCTGTACCTTTCATCAGATGGTTTTTGCACTCACATCCTAGTACTGTAATCTCTTGGGATTTATTTATGTGATGGTCCTAGATGTCTCCTAAGCATATTTTTCCTGGGGAATTCATACTTCTTGCCAAAGTCAGTTGCTGTCTTTTTGAGTACATGAAACTACAGAGTCCTGCCTTGTCAAAATTCAAATGAGATCAAGAAAGCAAGAAAGCATTCTATTCAAAACTGAGCATCAATTGAGGTGGATTGGATAATATTTGGCAACAATTAAAAATAAGAAAGCCACAAGTTGTGCCTGTAAGATTGCTTTATAGTAATCAGATTTTCACAACTTCTTTATTCTTGAAAGTTTATATCAGCTGTTTTGTGCTAGCTTTGAACAGTAGTAATAGGAAACCTAGTTATTTGGACCCTAGGGCTATAAACAATGCCCCACTGCCCACTTGGTGGCTATTTACCTTAATTACAAACCAACTAGGAAGAAATAAACATAATGTAGAATGTGAGCCTTATAGACCCAAATTGATAAAATTTTATCCACTATCTCAGGGCACCCAGTATGACCTTATAAGAGCAACAGTTTGCAAGTTTAGGATATTTATGACTATGAATGTACTTTTTATTAATTATACTTTATTTCCTGTGGCTGTAATGTGGTTTTAAAATCTGTGTTGTTAGTAGAAGCAGTAAATGAGCAGTATGTATGCATTACTTGTTCCTGAGCACAATTTTCTATGTTATTCCTTCTGCCAAATTATATTAATCATATTCAGATCATATAAAGCTAACTCAGTTCATGTCACAAATTATCCTCAATGTAGCGTGTGTGTGCCTGATCTGAATCTCAAGTTTATTTTCCTTGCTGTGTTTAATCTGCATAATTATAGTTTTGTTGACTTTCAATTTCCTTCAAGCAGAGAAGCCCTTTGGAAACCAAACATTTAACCATCTCCCTTCTGCCAAGAAAAGAAAACTCTGGGGGAAAAAAAAGAGAGAAAATTTGCATTAAGCAGTTTAAGTCTATTCACTGTGAAATGGTTTCAAGGGTGTTGGGTCTGGGAAAAATTGGAAGAAATGTTGCTACTTTTGCCACATACTCCATATGAGCCACCTCTGTGATGTGGCTGCCACAAAACAGTAAGGCAGCATTAATTTAGTGCTAAGAAAAGTGCAGCATTCCAACAATAGGAAGACAGAATCTTGTTATATTATTCAGCCACAGCCAGACTATTGTATCTGGTTTTGGTTGCTTTGTTTTTACATTTTATATTTTCTTTTGCTCTGTTATCCACATAACTGACCATTGGCACATATTTTCAAAATAGTTGATCATATTTGGGATACAAAGGGAAGAGCTGTCTGATCCACATTATCTTCTAAAACCCTAAACCATGCTTTCTCCTTTTTTTTTAACAACATCATTCTATAAGTTGAAAGCCATCTGATAAATCAACAACATTAAATACTATTATATTAATACTATTGTATTAATAGTCAAAGGATTCTAATGGACTATCTCTTAAGACCCTATAACAAATTTGTCCTGATTATAAGATAAAATAAGTAATTGGCCACTTGTCATTTTTTGAGAAAATTTAAAGCAATAATCTATCATGTAAAAAAAAAACAAACTATGGGGGCAGTTTAGAATTTTTTAAATTAACAGCTTGCCTTTGAAAATTGGAAATTTTATATTTGAGATATAAAACTAAAATATCTTTTAAAATTATTCTCTATATATTTTAGTCTTATATCTGAACAAAGCACTATTAGCCATTCATTTAAAAAAACTGGAGCTCATAGAAGTTTTTACTCAATCCTTGATGTGATCATTCAGGTTTTTTCTTAAAGTTAAAATCATTTCATTTTCAGCATATAGAGTTCTCCCTTCCCATGTTGGGAGTTACAGAGAAAGGCCATATTAGAATATAATACCAGTCTGATTAAGTTAAAAAAAAAACTTTGTTCTTAACATTGACTTACTTGAAGAGAAAATAGAGAATAATCCAGATATTTTTGTTTTCTTTTAGGTCTTCGGATAACTGTGCTTCTGACGTCCTTTCTTATGGTTTTGGGAACTGGTCTAAGGTGCATCCCTGTATCAGACTTAATGCTTAAAAGAAGGTAAATCATATAAATAACTTAAAATTTTTTTTCCACATTTGTCTGTTATCAGTGTATTATATATGTTTGGTTATAAGCTTTTAGTAAACAGTTCTGTTTTTAAAATCAGTAGTTTTTTTATAGTAGCATTTTTTCCCCCTGACATGGTAAATAATTGAGTGTACATTTATTAGTTGTCATATGGAAGATACTGTACTAATTGTTGGGTAAATACATAGAGAATAAGTTAATCTTCATGCTATCCAGGAGCTATAATAACCATGGGAAAATAATAGTAGAACAAAAGGAAGAATAATGTATTAATAGGTAATGCCACAAGAGACAGAGAAGTTTTGGCTGAGGATCTCAGAAAGAAGGTTTCATAAAGAAGGTGATGATTAAAGTAGGCATTAAAGGACAAAAAGAATTTTGATACCTATAGTTAGGGGAAGGATATTCCAGGGTAGAGGAACAACAAGAACAAAGGCACAGAGGCAGGTAAGCACAGGTTTCTTCTGGGATGGGTAGGTAGCTTCTTTTCTGTATAGCAGCATTTCTGCACCTGGGGTATATGGATTTATTCTCAAGGGATACAGAGTATATGAAGATTTTAGAACTCTGTTTTCCTTTTGGTTATAGTATTAGAAGATTTTTTAACCAATAATAATCTGTAATTTAAAAAAACATTTTTATTGACCAGGATGTCAGTTTCCTAGTGTTTATCAAACTGGAATCCTTGGATTTGACCTTAAGAGCCGGTGAAAAAATTTTTCCCATTAAGGAGCTGTAAATGACTGACGTTTGGGAGATACTGGTATACAGAAGAAAGCATAAGAAAGCAGTATGTAGAGATGAGTTTAGAAAAGGGTATCCTGATTATGCATGATATTGATGCCATCCCTTAGAACCATAATTCCTCACTGGGCAGTTGGGAGCCACTTAGGTTCCTAATCTGAGCAGCAATAGGATCAGACCTATATTAGGTAAACCATTGATTTGAAGACTGTAGGATTGAGCTGTAGGATTGATTACAGAGGGTTAAGAGTGCCAGCAGGAGACCAGGAAGGATGCAGTGTGACAGCCCAAGCTGGAGTCATCCTTTTGTTTCATTTGTTTATTCATTTATTAGTTCATTTATTCAACTAAATTCACTGAACTCTTCCTGTGTGCCAAGCTGTTTTCTGCACATGGGGAATGCAGCAGAAAACATAGTAGGAAAATCTCTGCCTTGTGCAGTTTACATTCCAGTTGGGAAGACGGCAATAAACTAGATAAGTAAGTTAAATATATAGTATGTGCTGTGGAAAAAAAATAGGAAAGAAGGATTTGAAATAGGAAAGAAGTGAAAGGATGGTGAAATTTCAGGGGAAAATGGGCAAAAAAACTGTTACTGGGAAGATACCTTTTGAGGGTAAAGCCTGGAGGAATGAATGGATGGATGATGTGTTATGTAAGGCAGAGAGAACAGCAAGTATAAAGGATGGGAAGAGAAGAGCAAACCTGGCAGGAAGCCTGGCAGGGCTGGAGCCAAACCAGAGACGTTATGGGAAGAGGGTTGGGAAATGAGACCAGTCATGGGTGGTGATGGGAGTGTGAGACCAGGTCCTTCAAGACCTCGTAAGGACTTCAACTTTTTTCAAGCTAGAAAATCATTGGCAGCTCTGAGCTGAAGAGAACCGTGGTCACAGGCTGCTTTACTGAGGATGCAGGAGTGAGGAGACCAGGGAGGGAATCAGTGCAATAAACCACATGAGAGATGATGCTGACTTGAGCCATAGTGGTGGCAGTGGTGGTGGTGAGGAGTGGTCAAATCTGATTATATTTTGAAGGACTTGTTAATGATTGAATAAAGGGAATAACAGAAAGTAAGGAGTCCAGAATGACTTCCCCCTGAGAAGTTGTGGGAATGGAAAGGATAGCATAGGTGTCAGAGAGAACATGTGAGAAAGACATCAGAGGTGATATGTCTGAGGTTGCACTTTGGAGACTCTGACATTGTTGATTCCATTAACAGACACACGGGACCCAGGAGGAGAAGGAGTAGATTTTAGGTACAAGATGTTGACTTTTATTTGGAACAGAATTTTTCATTTTCAAAATAAATGCTGTTCATTTTCAGATTTTCAAAATATGTTATCTTTCCAGAAAATTGAGAGTATAAGTGTTTCATATTTTTAAAGGCAGATATCATTTGGGTTCCTATGGAATGCTGGTCTTCATGTCCTATCCTTCTGAGTGAGATTTTAACAGATGAGTTTCATTGTGTTTGAAATGTTCTTAATTTTTCAAATTTTTCAAATATACAGTTTGGTTTTTTTTTTAAGCATCTACAGTTTTTAAGTACAAATTTCAGTATAAGCTGAAATTCAATAGTGCATTCTTTACAAATGCTTCCTAGTATTTCTGGTAGCTTTTCTTCTGTTTTGGGCCATCTATTCTATTGCTTCTCTCTAGTTTTATATCCCTTCATATCCTTTCTAAATATAAAATTATAGGACTAATAAAGAGTTGACTCTGTGGTGGAGAAAATGGTATGAAAAATAAATAGAGCTCATAAAGAAATGTAAACAAAGATAGAAAGGAAAGAGAAGAAAGAAAGAATTCTGAGAGATTGAACCTTTCATAAAAAGAAAGTATAAATTGAATTTTCCATCCTTTGTGTGTTCACCTATCATATAAAGAATATGGGAATATTATCCCCTTGAAATGAGACTTCATTTATGTCCATACAATATTTCTTTAGAGCAATATTATTAACAACACACATGCAGCTGTTACAATGAAAATGCTACAGTTAGAATGCTTATTTTTTACTAGAAGCCTCATTAGATTACCACTTTTAAGCTTAAGACTCCCATTTGACACTGAACCGGAAGGGATAAAGACCTTCTGTGCATTTAGCCAGCACTGAAACAAGTATTTAGCAATCTGTTTCTGTGCCCCTGTTTCACTAGAAGCTTTTTGAGCTTCTGACCCAGCCTTCTGAATAGTGACCCTGTACCTTTTACTTCCTGTAGCTTAGCTTTTATGAGTCTTAAGACATGAGAGAAGCAGCTTTCTGATAAGCCCTTTCTTCAATTACAACTATTGATACCACCTTCCTAATGGTGTTTCACCTCTTCATAGTATCAGTATTTCTTTTATCTACATAGTACCAATGAAAATTGAAGAAAAATTATTTTGCCACTTTTCTCTTATTAACACCACAAATAGATAAGGAACTTAGAATAATGAACTATAAAGCATTTCTTCTATGATTGGGAAGCAAATTATAAAAAAAATACTAGATGGCATTACTCTATAGTGTGAAATGCAATATGGCATGCATAGTAAACAATTTATAGACTTCTAGAAGGTGAACTTATAGTAGGTTATATCTGCTTTTAATCATAGGTGTATCCAGTAATTTCCATGATATATTATCTTTCAAATCAATGTAATTTTTATTAATATTAATAATAGATTACTAGCATATGATAAATAGTTAAATAGTATGGTTCTAGTAAACGTAGATTTTCTAGAAATATACTCCATTGTGAAATGCTTTGTAGCTGACAATCTTAAATCTAAAGTGATCATAGCAGAAAAAAATGAGTTGTTTAGTAAATGGTTTTATGATAACTGCTTAGCTATCTGAAAAAGAATGAGGAAGAGCCCTATATCTGTCCTACCACTTAAGTAAATTCCAGTTGGATCAACCATTTAAGTATAAAATATGGACCATAGAAATATTGGAATATGAGACTAATTTTGAATAATCTTAGAATGGCAAAGCCCTTCCAACTAAGACACAAATCTCAGAAGCCATAGAAAAGTATAATACTTTTGACTATGTAAAAGTTTAGTATATCTGCATGATTAAATATACTATAAAAATACACACACATATATATATATACTATAAAACAAAGTCAAAAGAAAAGTTAAAAACTGTGAAATGTTTGCAACAATAAGACAAAGGGATAATTTCCTTAGTTGAAAAGAACTCTGTCAAATCAATGAGAAAAATAGCAAGGCAATAGGAAAATGAGTGATAGATATGAGTAAGTAATTACAGAAATGGAAATACGAATCTTAAGAAAAGATATTCAACAACTTCATCATAGTTAAAGAAAAATGAAAAGGCAGTTATGTATCTGATTATTGGCAAAGATGAAAAAGTATGATAATGTGCTGTGTTGCCTGAGGTATAGGGGAAAAAATAGGTGTTACAAGTAATTTGGAGAATTCTATTTAGAGGGCATTTTTACAGTATTTATTAAATTAAAAATGTACATGTCCTTTAACCCAGTAGTTGTCCTTCTAGAAAATTAGCCCACATATAAAGTTATATCATTTTGGAAGGACAGTCATGTTTGTATGGTTTTGCTTGTAACAGCAAAAGGCTGATTGCAACCCAAATGTCTTCAGCAGAGGGGTAGTGATGATGAAGTAAACAGTGAAATAGTATGTAGCTGTGAAAAGGGAGTAACAGTTCTGGTAAGTGCTGATTTGGAAATATCTCCAAGATATATTGTTGAGTTTTAGAAAAGACTAAGTTTATAGTATTATGTTTAATATATTCCTACTTAGAAAAAAAGTGGGAGGAATGTATTTGGCAAGGACTGTTGCTGAAAGAAACCATTACCGTTGGTTGTTTTTGAAGAGGAAGCCTGGAAACCTAGAAGTCTGGGGTGGAAAGGAGATTTACTTTTTATTTTTATACTCTTAACTCTGCTTGAGAATATCTTTACCATGTGCTAATATCACATTTTGGAGTGAAAACACTAATTAAGAGAATCTAAAATGATCACATCAGATCTTCAATAATGAGAGTAAGAGAAAGAAAGATAAGAGACTGCTTTTCTGAGTGTGAAAACAATGAAAGAAATCACAAGGGAAAGATGTGTAGATTTGACTACATAAACCCTGAACCCTCATGCTTCTAAGATAAGTCATAAAATTACAATACAAAGTAGCAAAAATATGTGTTGTAAATATATCTAACCTAAAATAATATTTTTTTAAGTTTATTTTATTTTATTTTATTTTTTTATTAGTTGGAGGCTAATTACTTCACAACATTTCAGTGGGTCTAAAATAATATTAAAAGTATAAGCACTTATGAAAGAAAATGGACATAATAGACATACTTAACAAATGTTGATTCCTAGATTTCATTATTTAAATCAAAACTTGGGAGTCAACTTTTATTGACAGACTGTTTATTTGTAAAGGATAGGCTAAGCTGTGTAAAAAGATAAAAAATACACAAGTTCAATAAATAAGTTTATTTTTCTCCCAAGAAACAGCCTGAAAGATAATGGGCTGCCCCAGACCAGGCAGGCAGCTCTGTTCCAGGAACTCAAGTTCCTTTTCTGTTGTTTTAACATCCCCTGTGGTAATATTCCTGTCCAGGTGGTCAAAGCTGACTCATTATCATGCTTTCATTCCAGTCTACAGGAAGGAGAAATAGGACATCCAGGGCAAGTGACTATGTCTTTAAGTGTTGACCAAGAAGCTGTATGTATTAATTCTAATCACACCCCACTGGTACAGACTTAGTCATATGGCCACACCTGTCTGCAAGAGGAGCTGGGCATGTAGCTCAGCAGCAATGCCCCCAGTTAAAGCGCAAGGATGCTAAAGAAAAAAAAATATATAGCTATCACAGGACTGGAAAAGGTCAGTTTTCATTCCAATCCGTAAGAAAGGCAATGCCAAAGAATGCTCAAACTACCGTACAATTGTACTCATCTCACACACTAGTTGGAGAAGGAAATGGCAACCCACTCCAGTACTCTTGCCTGGGAAATCCTGTGGACGGAGGAGCCTGGTAGGCTGCAGTTCATGGGGTCGCCAAGAGTCGGACATGACTGAGCGACTTCACTTTCACTTTTCACTGTCATGCATTGGAGAAGGAAATGGCAACCTACTCCAGTGTTCTTGCCTGGAGAATCCCAGGGACGGGGAAGCCTGGTGGGCTGCTATGGGGTCGCACAGAGTCGGACACGACTGAAGTGACTTAGCAGCAGCAGCAGCAGCAGCACACGCTAGTAAAGTAATGCTCAAAATTCTCCAAGCCAGGCTTCAATAATACATGAACCATGAACTTCCAGATGTTCAAGCTGGTTTTAGAAGAGGCAGAGGAACCAGAGATCAAATTGCCAACGTTCGTTGGATCATTGAAAAAGTGAGAAAGTTCCAGAAAAACATCTATTTCTGTTTTATTGATTATGCCAGAGCCTTTGACTGTGTGGATCACAATAAACTATGGAAAATTCTTAAAGAGATGGGAATACCAGACCACCTGACCTACCTCTTGAGAAATCTGTATGCAGGTCAGGAAGCAACAGTTAGAACTGGACATAGAACAACAGACTGGTTCCAAATAGGAAAAGGAGTACTTCAAGGCTGTATATTGTCACCCTGTTTATTTAACTTAAATGCAGAGTACATCATGAGAAATGCTGGGCTGGATGAAGCACAAGCTGGAATCAAGATTGCCGGGAGAAATATCAATAACCTCAGATATGCAGATGACACCACCCTTATGGCAGAAAGTGAAGAAGAACTAAAGAGCCTCTTGATGAAAGTGAAAGAGGAGAGTAAAAAAGTTGGCTTAAAGCTCAGCATTCAGAAGACAAAAATCATGGCATCCAGTCCCATCACTTCATGGCAAATAGATGGAGAAACAGTGGAAACAGTGGCAGACTTTATTTTTGGGGGCTCCCAAATCACTGCAGATGGTGACTGTAGCCATGAAATTAAAAGATGCTTGCTCCTTGGAAGAAAAATTATGACCAACCTAGACAGCATATTAAAAAGCAGAGACATTACTTTGCCAACAAAGGTCCATCTAGTTAAGACTGTGGTTTTCCCAGTAGTCATGTATAGATGTGAGAGTTGGACAATAAAGAAAGCTGAGCACTGAAGAATTGATGCTTTTGAACTGTGATGTTGGAGAAGACTCTTGAGAGTCCCTTGGACTGCAAGGAGATCCAACCAGTCCATCCTAAAGGAAATCAGTCCTGAATATTCATTAGAAGGATTATGCTGAAGCTGAAACTCCAACACTTTGGCCACCTGATGTGAAGAACTGACTCATTTGAAAAGACCCTGATGCTGGGAAAGGTTGAAGGTGGGAGGAGAAGGGGACGACAGAGGATGAGATGGTTTGATGGCATCACGGACTGAATAGACATGAGTTTGAGTAAACTCTAGGAGTTGGTGATGAACAGGGAGGTCTGACGTGCTGCAGTCCATAGGGTCACAAAGAGTCAGACATGACTAAGTGACTGAACTGAACTGATCACAGTGTAAACAGAGATAGTGGTACAGAGCACTCAATTAAGCAGTGCTCTTCTGGGTAGGAAATCTTAGCTAGAAACAAGTACATCCTGTTGAAGATTATGGAAGCCTCATTTTCGCCATGGAATGTCATACTTGGTTTCTTTTTGTAGAAGTGGGAGGATTTGTCCTATGTCCCACGTAACAAAATTGGTTTGTAAATTAATTTAAGAAATAATAGCAACAACAACAACAACAAATGCATGTATACTATAACGAAAGAAAGTGGGAATGGATGTAAAAAGACCGTTAATAGTCTCTGCTATCTAATGTCTCCAGGTATACATGTGCCCCCTCTGCCTTTGCAGAAAACATGTTCGTCCTTCCTCAAAGGAGAAAATCCACAGTTCTGTCCAGTCGCTGCATCTAGCTTGAAATCTAGAATCTCTGGCTTCTATCAGGTCTTCATGGTTCTCTGGGAGTAACTCCTTTGATTGTTCTTTGTGATTTTTGGCTTTGACCTTGGGAAGACTCTTTTTGGGTCCATTGTTCATAGTGAATACACCTGCAGTTGCAACATATGCCATTCTTAGGGGCTGTGCCTTTTGTGTTTGCTGGTGCTGATTTGGGGACCTCAGGATTGCTTTAGGAATCAAGCAATCTTTAAGTTTCGTAGAACCATTTTGTGGTGTCTTTGGTGACACACTTCCCTCAAACACTTAGTAGGTTTCTTCTCTACTTACATCCAGTAGGTTCATGTAAATGTAGCCATACCCAAAGATTTTTACTTAAGGCTATGGTTCTTACTCCTGCTGAATCTCCTTTCCTTTACTCCTTTTGCTCTCAGCTTATCCCTTTCCCCTCAATTTCATGGTGGCCTCATGGATACCATCTGAAAAATGTTAGGCCTGGGTTGGAAAATAACACCTTTAGTTTGATCTTTGCTGCTAGACAGGCTCTAAAAGACATTATTTCCTGCCATTTAAAGATACAGAAGCAACCTGAGGCTTCAAATTCCTAGATTCTCATTAAATTTGGATAGCAGGCCTTGTGCAAAGAGAAACTCTCTTAGCAGAGCTCTTGTCCCTTCTGTCTGTGCTGGCAAACCAGCCAACACTTGTTTGCCTCCCCCTCTCTTGTAGTGCCATCCTAAAATCAGCAAGAGGTGGAAACAGAGTAGTCTGATTTTTTCCCACCCATTTCTAGGTCATCACAGGCAGTGGTTTTGCTGTATCTCACAAGCCACCTGCCTTTTCAGCCTGCAGCCTAACCACTAAGCCAGTGCCAAATGCCTTTTCAAATGCAAAATCCTATTCTGCAGCTAATTTCTCAATCAAGGAACAGTTAAGCTGTTATGATGAGGTATCTCAAAATATAGTAACTCAAACAAGGTAGTATTTCTTTCTAATGTGATAGTCCAGAGTTGGCAGGGAGGCCTAGGCATAGGCAGCTCTGTCCTACACAGGGACCTAAGTTCCCTTATCTTCTTGCTCCCCTAGGAGGATGACCTTGGCAGGACAGTCCAGAGCAATGCATCAGCACTGTAGTCACATTGCATCCCATAATCCCATATGGAGAGGGAGAGGGGGACCAGGGAGAGCATTTTGTTCTCATGGGGCTGACCTTGAAATCCTCCTACTCTCATCACATTGGCCCAAACTTGGTAACAAGGCCCCACCTCGCTGCAAGTGGAGCTTGGAAATGCAAACTGTAACTTACCCTAGCACAAACTTGGGGTGTTATGTACCTAAAAGGAAATTAGAAATAGTTTATTGTCTCTACCACAGGCAAACTGGCTGTCTATTTAGGAGAAAAAGATCATATTAGATCCTCATTTCATACCATGCACCAAAATAAATTCAGATGAACTAAATGGTTAAATATTTAATTGGAAAACAACATATAGGAATATTTATCTGATCTCTACATAGAAATTTTTTTCTAAAGGATGAAAAACAGAGGAAAATTATAAAGAGCAAAATTGATAGATGTGGCCACTTATAAAGAAGTTTATACTTATTAAGTGTAAATGCTCAAGTCTCTTAGATAAAATGGTATAGAACAGTCTGCCTTCCATATCTGGCATGCGGAACTTGTGGATAGACAGGGCCAACTGTATTACTGTTTTGTTGGATTGCCCAATTTTGTATTGCTGAAATGTGCTAGGAGCTCTCTTTTATGTTTGACAAATAAAGCATATGTTTATCTACCATAAAAAAATTAAATGTTCAGATTGTTAAGCTTAAAACAGAGTTGACCAAAAGGAAAAATATTTGTCAAAATAAAGGCAAGAACAGGTAAATAAATATACATAAATATATTAAGCACTCATTCAAAATAAGAAAAATTATAGTATACCAATGGAAAAAAAGACCAGTAGTCAAAAAAGAAATACAAATTAGAACAAAGAGTTGCCTTTTGATCTTACCAAATGTGGTAGGCAGAATAATGCCCCCATCCACCAAAGATGTCCACCTTCTAATATCTAGAACCTGTGAATGTATTCTGTTACATGGCAAAGGAGAGCTCCGATTCTAGATGGGATTAAGTTTGCTAAACATCTGACCCTAAAATAGGAAGAGTATCCTGGGTTATCCAGGTGTACCCAATGTAATCATAAAAGCCCTTAAATAAGAGATAGAAGAGGAAGTCAGAGAGATGCAATGTGAAAAGAACTCAAATCCCTGTTGCTGGATTTGAGGATAGAGGAAGGGGGCCAGGAACCAAGGAAAGCAGGCAGCTGCTAGAAGCTGATAGAGGCAAGGACGCAGATTCTTCTCCAGAGTCTCCAGAAGGGAACATAGCCATGCCCCACTTTGACTTTAGCTCAGTGAGACCCATGTTGGACTTCTGATTTACAGAACTGTAAGATAATAAATGGTCTTATGTTAAAGCCACTGAATTTGTGGCAATTTGTTAAAACATCAATAGAAGACTAACACCAAATTTGTGTGTGTTTGTGTATTTTTAATTTTTCTATTAAAATTGAAAAAATATTTTTTTATTTTTATGTGCATATTTTTAAAATATGGGCACTCAGTGCTGGTGGGACAGACACTGCCAACCACTGTTGATGGGAATGTAAATTACTTCAGACCCTTCTGAAATACAACTTTGGAGTATATTTCATAAGGGGCTTCCCTGTTGGCTCAGTGGTAAAGAATCCATCTGCCAATGTAGGAGACAGTTTCAATCCCTGGGTCAGGAAGATTCCCCTGGAGAAGGGAATGGCAACCCACTCCAGAATTTTTGCCTGGAGAATTCCATGGACAGAGGAGCCTGGTGAGCTACAGTCCAAGGGGTTGCAAAAGAGTTGGACACAACTTAGCAACTAAGCAACAAGAAAATATTCATACCCTCCAACCTGTTGACCCTAAAGAAACAATTTGGAAATGGCAGATATTTTCATACAGAGATTATCACATCTGCATTATTAATATTAGCAAATAAGTAACAAACATTAGGAAAATATCAAGTGAGTTTTCGTACGTCTATGTAATACACTATCAATGGAGCCATTAATAATTATGATTGTAAAGAATGAAATAAAAAAATGCTTATGTAGAGTATAAAGTTAAAATGATTTAGCGCATAAAACTGTATATTCAGTATAATATCTATGATTACCCATGCCTAAGTTTTAATTGAGAGATGCATTAAAAAAAAGGGGAAAAAAAAGACTGAAAAGTCAAAAGATAGTAGTGATTATGTGAGTTACTGAATTATTGAACTTATGGATTTTTTCCATCTCTATACACTTATTTTCTACTACAAGTATATATACTTTTAAACTAAGAAAATAAAATAAAAGTTATGAAACAAGGAAAATGTTATGAGACCAAGTAGGGGGAAGTAGTAGGTCTCTCTCAGACCAGGGCTAAGTCCGTTTTTCCCCTGTGCCTTGCTGAGAGATTATTGTATTTGGCCTTAATAATAATCCTATGAATTAAAGTACCTTTCGGGAAATTGAAACAGAAAGAGAGTAAGTGGTTCACCAAAGATTATACAGTTAATAAATTTAGTTAAGGCTAGAAGCTGTCTTTTGATATCTAACCCAATATTCTTTTTTACTGTGTATTTTTATGAACTTTCTATAACTGTACATGATAAGTTATTATTATAAGCTTCTTTAGGGCCAAGACTGTAGTACTTATTTTTATATTACCTTTAATGTCTATCTGAAGATGCCTTGACCATAGTAGATATGCAGTAGATATTTTTAATTGAATCATAACTGGCCAAAATTACTAAAGGGTACAAAAGGGAAATAGATTTTCATAAAAGAAACTGAGGCTATGGTAAAAATCTTTAGAAAGCCCATTCTTTTTCACCATTTCACTCTGTTTTTCCCTTTTATTACTTTCTTACACTAAATAAAGGAAAGCTATTTCTAGCACTTTGGACCATTGTCAATATCCAGGAAATTCTTTAATACAAGAGTTTATTCTCATGAAAGATGATTAAGGATTGGAAGTTGAGAGAAAGCTTTTGAACCACTGGCATGTTAAGTGTTAGAGACGAGTATTTTTATGGATTCTGAATCATTAAAAATGCATTGAATTTAAGTTAAGAGTACTGGACTTACAGTAAGGAAATAGCTGCTCAGTTTCTAAAATGTTGACTCTTTAATGTTATCCCCAGTGCTCGTCACGATTCTCTGCACATAATAAAAATATGCTAACTACTGCATGCCTTTAGATCTGAGAACCTTGGGTTATTTCAGTAATCAATGATTTTTATCATCACTGTTAGTTACAGAGAACCTTCAGAATGAGGCCATGTGGAAAAGTAGAAAGATTCGTGGACTGATGAAATCAGGTTTAATTTTTATTTCTGGCATTGTCTTAACCGTTAGCTAGTATGACTTTGGACTCCCCCCACTAATACTTTGTGGAGAAAGAATGTTATAAATAAGTTATAAAATAAGTGTTATTTAAAATGTATTATTAGCCTTTCTGGAACTCATATCTTTTTTTTTTTTTTATAAAATGAAGAGAGTAGGTTATCTTGCTGCTATTTGAAGTCTCTTCCAACTATAAAAATTCTAATTCTGAAACATCATATTATTCTAAGTAGAAAATAAGAATCCTAGGTATTTGTTCCAGAATGTCAGAAAGCAAAAGATTGGGATGCAAAATATCATTACATACAAGCTCAAATGTCAAGTTCATGAGAAAACATGAACTTACAGGTCTTCAGTTTGAACTTTAGCTGTTGGCATTTGTTTGAAAGGCTGTAGTATATTGAATCATATGAAAAGGAATACAGCTGTGCATCAGTGCTACACCACGTGCCCCTGAGCCCCAGCCTGTCCACAACAGGAGCAGTGATTGATGTGCACAGGACCAAGGCAAACAGCCCAGCCATGGCAGGGGTCCCCAGGCTCAGCAGTACTGACGCTAGTGGACTGCTCCCACTTCCTCGCTTTTACCACCTGATTCTACCAGTGCTGGAGAAACTCCCAAAGCTCTGATCTAATCGTCTCAGCCCACTAGGGAAATTCCCCTGTTTTCCACCTGGCCTGTGGGGAAGGCACAAACTAGGCCTCAAAAGTAGGCAGAAGCTAGGTAAGGAGAAAAAAATTGACAAAGAAAAAAGACCCGAGAAAGAAGGGAAGAAAAGGAAGTTCGGTGGGCTAGGGGGAGAGAAAGAGAGGGAGTAAATTAAGGGACCAGTGAGAGGAGACTGGGATGAAGGAAAGCCTTGCACATCTGTCACAGCTTGAGCTGCAGAGGTCAGGACACCTGCAGCCTCCTAACCAATATATGACTACCCATCTTCATCAGGCGCAAAGTTTCAGGTGAGGAAGCCAGGGTTAGACCCCTTGAATTAACCAGTCAGCTTCCTTCAGAAGCTCCCTTATGCTCCAGAGCTTACCGCCCAGAACTACGTCCTTGTACTGCTAACTTCTGCCTGTCCTCCTGTGATGCTCGGTGCTTGAGACAGTGCTGAAGCCTTGACCTTGCTCTTACCACTCTCAGTGTCTTTTTCTAAAAGTTTTGTTTCCCAAATTTGGGGGAAAATTTGTGTTTTGTTTTGCTGACTATAAGCTTTTTAAAACCTAAAAGTGGAACTGATGTGATGTATGTGGTGGAACCTTGTGAGGTTTGAACCGCGTGATCCCAGTTCCCTGTTTTGGATCCTAGAGAGCATCCCCACTCTCTTCTCACTCTGAGGAGTTTAGAAACCACAGCCCTGACCCACAAGGAACTTAGTTGATAACTGCAAAATAAAATTAAAGCATGTAGTGATGATCCAGAAAACTTAACATTAAGTTATGAGACCTACTTTACTTAATGGGAGATTGTGGATAACACCTCTTTTGTTTTTCTGTGTTTTTTTTTTAACACCCAACTCAGATCAATAGTTACAAGTTTTTGAAAGCCATCTTCTTTCAGGAGTGCTTCGAAAGCATTACAACAATCACAACAAGTTGGCATTTCTTTCTCAGCACGTGAAGGCAGAGAGACTTTTCTGTTCAGACTGTTCATTTAAGCTGCGTGTTTTTCCTTTTCACACTGTTAAGCTTATGTACCTAGTTCTTGTTCTGGCATCTGTTTTTAACAACTGGAATGAAGAGTCTAAATGTAAATTTCCATTTTCTTACACGTCTGACTTCAGTCCTCAACAGTCTGCTGAAACTGCCTCTGCTCAGATCATGGAAGACCTCCTTGTTACCGAGGAGATTACATTTCAGTTAAACCCTCTTTCTGTTTGATTTGAAACTATTGGCCCCTCACTTTCCACTTTTTAAAACCCTTTTCTTCTTAGTTACTATGACACCAGCCTTTCTTGGTTTTCATTTTTTCATACCTCTGTAATTGCTCCTTCTCTGTTGTCTTTCTAGACTCCTCTTCCTCTGACTGTTTAAAAGTTATGGTCCTCCAGAGTTTCTTCCTCAACCCCATCATATATGTCTCATCCCAGACCTCTTTCCTTAGCCTGTGACCTGTAGTCAAGCACTTACTGGACATTTTTACAGAATTATGAATATCACCCCCCACATCTAGTCATTCACGTAACCATACCTATTGTACCACCTCAACAGCCCTCCAAACCATCTCTTTTCTGTACCCACTGTTGTTGCCAGTGCCAGCAAGTCCTTGTCCTAGACTCCGTGCCTGAGGGGATTCCACTGTGGCCTTCCCTCAGCTTTGCCATTCCCTGTGGGGTGAGGAGTCTATAGAGCCAAAGAGGTAAGTCTGCCCTGCCCATCACCACTTTCTAGCTACACAAGACCCCAGCAATCCATGCACTGCCTCTTTCCCAGGTCTGTTCTTCCAAGGATGAACTGCATCCCTGGGGTGTGCTCCCTGGGCCCAAAGGGTAGCTAAGGGGCAGCTGTTTGGAAGGGGATAGATGGAGCTTGCATGGGATTGGACCTTCAGGTCCATGTGTGAACATGTGAAGCCCCTGTGTTATAGACCAGTCAGAGGTCAGAGGACAAGGAAGGCGGACCACCATTGATAGTCTTGTCACAGGCCTCACAAGCTTAGACTAGTTATTGCCTTATTTTTCTTTATATTCCTAATATAGTGCTGGTAAGTGACTCTTTGGCTACTCTACTTAAAGAGTTTTAGCTTTTTAATTTTAAATTCCCATGCACCTATTGCTATCACAGCCCCTACCCAATACATAGTGAATACTCAGTACATGTTGGTTGAATGAATTAAACAACACACAGCTTGTATTGAAGAATTTATAATTATTTCCTCTTCTTAATTGTCATTTCTAAAGAATTTATTGTAATGTTCTGTATGGTTTTATTGTGTCTTAGGGCCAACACTTTTTCAGGAAAAAACATACCTCTAATTTTGTATTACTATTAAATGGAAAAACTAGACTTTATATATGTGTGTGTATGTATATATATGTAACTTAATTTTATTTCTAAATATATTTTTACAAACAAATTAATTTCTTAAAACAGGGTAAGTTAATGGTAGGTGACAGAAACCTATGTCAGGCAAACATGATAATCTTTACATTACAGATTGGTGTTATGCCATGGTCACCAGATGGCAGTGCTTATAACCAATTAGTAAGTGACAAGTCCTGAGGGATTGTAGGATACAAGTTCAGGAAGGAAGAGAACTAAGTTCTGGAAGATTTAAATATGCTGGGAAGAGCAGGGACTGGATTTCCCTGCCAGATTTCCCACGAATTCAGAGGATAACCCCCGATCCTGTAGGTTCCAGTTCTCCTACTGAACTCATTTATGAGGAGTGCATTTATGTATGATGACTTTTAATGCAAAAAAAAAGCAGATAATTATTTAAATTAGAATAATTTTAAACACCAAATCAACATGTTTTTCACTGTGATTTTTCACTTTGATAATCCATGTTGTAGATGCACAAAGACCCCAGCAATCCCAAGTTTGGTGACCTTTTAGACTTAGAAGCCATCCGAATTGTCCTTAGTACGATATGTGCTCTCGATATGACTTTAGCAGGTATACATGTGTTAGAAATATCCTGATCTGTGCATTGAGTAAACTGGACTACGGTGATCCTCATATTATCTCAAGCTCACACGTTCTATGACACGTACATTTGCTGCTTGGAAAATAATCTTTTCCTGATTCCACTGAGAGGTAGCAAAAGTTGAGCCATGTCAATTATTTGAGTTTTACACCTTAATTTTTAGGATTCATTCTGTTCTATCAAGGGGTTTTTAAAAAATACTTCTTTATTTATTTGGCTGCACTGGGTCTTAGTTCTGGCACACGAGATCTTGAGTTGCAGCCTGTGAACTCCTAGTTGTGGCTTGTGGGATCTAGTTCCCCGACCAGGAACCGAGCCTGGTTCCCCTGAGTCGGGGTCACCAGGCAAGTGTTCTTTTTTTCGATAGATTGTTCTTTCCATGTTCTCCTTCCACTCTTAACATAATCTTTAGGCATAATAAGACTTGCTCATTCCAGTCCTTCTTCTAGATGGGATGAGTCTTTCAGGAACACCTCATTAAAGGAGTTAAATGTCACAGCAGCTACCATTATAAGCCATCATGCATTGTTTGATTGTTGTACCGTCACAGTCATGATTAAGGGAGTCATGATTAAAACTTTAACACTTAATGACAGTGTTTCAAGAATATTTCTGTGATGAAATTGCTGTGTGACAGCTGGGGATCCTCTGGCATTTGGAGGAGGTATTTGGTTTATAAACAGTTTAATTGTGTTTGTCATTTAGAAAATAGTTCCCCTTACATGAGCATATTTTTAAATGTCTTTGGTTCCCTAAATTTAGTAATATTAATGATTCTGGAAGCTACTTTGTCTTTAAGTAATTTTTCCAACATGTACAAAGGTTTGAGCAGACGTAATTCACATATTCTACTTCCCACTCACTTATGCTTCTACATTAAGAACCCTACCTCTACCCACATGCCTGTTTATTTTCCCTTCTACGTTCAAAAAACTTTTATCAAGGTGGTACTTGTTAAAAGGAAGATCTAACACCCACACAGTGATTAAAAAGCAAAAGGAACAGAAAAAAAGTAGTATATATATATCATGTATACTGTTCCTTTCATTTCCTTTACCTCCAAAGCAGAAGAGGTTGACTCACTTCCCTTTTTTTGTCTGTGCTTTTTGTTTTTTTTTTTTTTTAATAAAAGCTGAAAATTTTTTAATATTTCTGTCATTTCACAAAACATCTTTTGTTGACATTCTACAAATGATACCATCTAATGATGTTCCAATACTTTCTTCTTGTGAAGATAGTTTATATACCTTTTTGACTTCTGTAATATTTGTTATTTCAGGGAGATTTTTCAGAGGAACCTGATGACCTTCTGCCCGAGATATTAGGTATTCTTGATTTATTTGTTTTTCACCCTCTTCAATATAAGCAATCAGAATTGAAGTATCATTTGCTGAGATACCAAATTTTTTCAAGGCCTCTGAAATATTGTTATTTGGGGAAAGATTGAAAATGACTTCAGTAGATAGAGTTCTTGTCTTCATTTTCCCCAGTTTGTAGAGATGAACTGCTTTGTTTGCAGCCACAATTACCTGAAATGGATCAGCAATCACTGTAGGATTTATTAACGAGCCATCAATGGCACCTTCCATGGCCTTTTTTCTCAAGCCCGCAGCATTTTTTACATCTTTAAATAACAGAAGGGTCACCCTGTATTCAAGAAATAGGTCCAGCTGATGTGTTAACTGCATTTCATAGATAAGCAGGATGCTACGTCGTGTCCCCGTCCATCTCGTTTCTGTACTTTTTGAGCTTCTGACTTCTTTTCTCCTTCAAGGCTACTTTTGAATGTGAATGTTTATGTTGGGGGTGGAAAAAGAAATGTGGGAAAAGGGTTTTCAGGTTCCGTGTTCATCAGGAAACAGGACAGAGCACTGAACAGAATATGGTAATGAGGAAGGGTGAGCACAAGAACAAATGAAATGGAGGCAAGGAACTACTCTTCACTGAGCCTTGCAATTAAAGTCTGAGACTGGAAAGGACCTAGGGATCTGTAATTATAGTACCTTCACGTAAGAAATACTCATGGCATGCAGACTGAAATTAAACTAATCTCTTCATTTTATGGGAGAAGGAATGGAATCCCACAAAGACATATTACCCAGGAGCATTAAAGTAGTTAGGTGCAGACCAAATCCTCTGATTCCTTGACCAGTTCCTCTTCCATTAGAAGATTCTATAATGTTTATTTTTCCTTTTTTGTATTTCTGTTATCCTGCAGAGAGTATGTGTGAAATATTGAGCTCATTTGTGTTATTTGTAGGGCTGGAGGCACTTACTAGGTGTCTATAAATGGCAGTCTCCGAGGATATGGAATTGGGAGTCAGACCTGGGTCTGAATCTCAGCTTTGCCTGTTAGCACTTGGGCAAGTTTTTTTATATTTCCGAGCCAAAGCTTTCACATTTCAATAAATGGAGATAATAATATCTTGCATATAATGTTGTGATAATAAATAAAACAAGGTTATTGAAAGTATTTACTTTGGTACCTGGCACAAATCACAGGCTTCAGTAAATATTTGTGAAATGAATAAGGGGTGACCATTGGTGTATCCAGAGAAGGCAATGGCAACCCACTCCAGTACTCTTGCCTGGAAAATCCCATGGATGGAGGAGCCTGGTAGGCTGCGGTCCATGGGGTCGCTAAGAGTCGTACACAACTGAGCGACTTCACTTTCACTTTTCACTGTCATGCATTGGAGAAGGAAATGGCAACCCACTCCAGTGTTCTTGCCTGGAGAATCCCAGGGACGGAAGAGCCTGGTGGGCTGTTGTCCGTGGGGTCGCACAGAGTTGGACACAATTTAAGTGACTTAGCAGCAGCAGCAGCAGCATTGCTGTATTATGATTATATGCAGTTATTGGTGTATTTGGGGCTTCCCAGGTGGCGCTAGTGGTAAAGGACCTGCTTGCCAATGCAGAAGACTTAAAAGATACAGGTTCGATTTCTGGGTCAGAAAGATCCCCTGGAGGAGGAAATGGCAACCCACTCCAGTATTCTTGCCTGGAGAATCAGATTGGTGTGTTTGATTTCCCTCACAGAGAGTCACCATACTTCACCTTTCAGGTGTCTCTTATTCTTTATAGATATGTATTCTTATTGCTGTAGTAAACACTGTTGGCTAACTTCTTTTTGTCTAGAAGATGCCTATTTTAGCTACCTCACAGCCTTTTAATTTGTTTGATTCCAGACTAATCCATGGAGGACAGCTGTTAAATGGATTGGCAGGTCCAACTGTAATGAACGCAGCTCCGTTCCTCTCCACAACATGGTTCTCTGCAGACGAGCGGGCCACTGCCACAGCTATCGCGTCGATGCTCAGTTACCTCGGGGGAGCTTGTGCGTTTTTAGTTGGACCACTTGTCGTTCCAGCTCCCAATGGGACAGCACCTCTTCTTGCTTCAGAGAATAGCAGGGCCCACATTAAAGATCTCATAGAGACTGTATTATACGCAGGTACTTCAAAGTTTATTTTCTTCCTGTTATATTTTGTCTTTTATCCCTGTCATTTTCACTCTACTTTTTGTATACCAGATCATTTCTTATAAAATAGAGGACTAATCCATACATATTCATATATGTGCTTACCTTTTATATAATATGGAGATGCCTATTTAAAACTTACCCTTTCTAGGAAGTGTAGTAAGTTTAAAATGTATTATTGCTACATGAAAGGTTATTTCTTAACTTTACTCTTCCCATCCATTTACAGTTAAGCACTGTATAACACCTTGTCTAGAGTCTTTTCTAGATATCAGTGTAAAAGAACTGAGCATAACAGTTCATGATACATATTTGTTAAGCCTCTATCAGTAGGTGTTAAGTCCATTTTCTCCCTGTAGTTTCCTGTTATTGGCCGTGTTCTCTAACTTCATAAACGTAGATCAGCCATGATTTTCCTTTTCATTTCCTACTCTGTATGTTTAGTCTGTTAATAAGGGATGTTGACCTTTTCAAAACATTTTCTAGGTCCTTTCTCTTTATTTTAGACTCAAGCCCTAGCCCACTCTTAAATCTTAAGTATATTGCCTCTCCCCATACGCCTGTTCATTATTTCCTTCTACATTCAGAAAACTTTTTGTAAGTGTTTCAGTATGTACCAAACACCATAGTAAGCACTGGGGATTGGCAAGATCACTGATGAGGTCATTACAGTACAAATAAGGATATACAGAGCTTGGGAAGCCTAACTGACCTGGCTTTGGGGAGAAGTTGAGGAGTCAGGGAAGACTTCACTAGGAATGTGATAATTAAAACTAAGAATTTCACAGGTGTTCACTGAATGTTCAAGTGAGTTAAGGTGTCCCTCATAGAAGGGCAGAGAAGGTATACGAGAGCTCAGTATGTCCAGGGAACTGCATGTAATTTTGTGTGACGAGAGTAGTGTAAGTATGTGTTTGGGTGTAGGTAGCAAGTGACAGAAAATGAGACGGAAAAGGTAAAGGACCAGATTATGATGAACTTCGTATTAGTTCATGTATTTACTTATTAACTTAACAAACATATTTTGAGCTCCTATCATCTATAAGTGTTCTAGGCACTGAGGTAAACATAGTTTCTGCCCAGACAGGACTTTCAGTGTCCCAAAGCATACAGACAAACAAGCAGTTGTAAAACAAGGTGCTAAGGGCTAAAACAAAAGACCTACAATTGCTTTGATTGCTCAGAGGAGAAGCACCTAACCAGATTTTGGAGGTCAAATAGAGCTTCCTGAAGGCAGATAATCTAATTTGGAACCTACGGAATGAGAGAGAATTAGCCAAATATAATGGGCAGAAGGAAGAACAGATTAGAGAGAGAGTACCATGGGGGAGAAACCTCCAGTAAGAGGGGAGAGCCTGCTACAGTCAAGCAGCTGAAGGCCCGGAGTGGCTTAGATCTGGTTAGAGTGGTGAAAGATGGAGCTAGAGAGGTAAGTCAGGCCACGCAAGCCTTCTAAGCAGAGGTAAAGGGTTTGAAGTTCACCAGGTTGTAGGCAAAGGCCACACGCCAGGGACTTCTACACTAGAGAGCTATATGATGGAATTTATATCTCAAAAATCTGATTTTGAGGAGGTAAAAGTGAAATTAGAGGTGGTGGTGGTAAATAAAGCTCCCTGTAGACAATTCACTCTTTTTACAGAAAGAAGCTGAAATGTAAGAATAATAAAACCGAAAGTAGGTAAAACAAATTTTAAACTTTATTTTGGTTGTATCATTTCTTTTTATTGAAAGCTTAGGCAGTTGTTGTGTCTTTTAGAAATGACTGGATTTTAGGCACTATTGGGCATGTATTAATGCTCTACATCCTCTGGCTAATGATTCCCAGGCCGTCAAGCAGAAATCCCTATTCAAAGCTTCCAGCTATTGCTTCAGTGCTTTCATATTTTCCCATTTGTTTCCCTGAGGTAATGTCCCATGACCCTTCTTTCCATTAAAAAATAGTTTGCTTAGAATCATGACCTTAAAAGATTAATGATTCTTAAACTAAAATTATTGCAAACAAAGACATTATGAGTAAGCTGTAGACCAATACACATAGGCACGTAAGTCCTGAACAAAATACTAGCAAACCAAATCTAGTAACATGATAAGGATTATATACCACCACCAAATGGGTTTTATCCCTGGAATACAAGTTGGTTTTACACTCAAGATCCAATTAATATAATATGTTAATAGAATAAAGGAGGAAAAACTATGTGATCATCTTAATAGATGGGGAAAAAAAAGCATTTGACAAATCCAGCACCCTTTCAAGATAAAAACATCCCCAAATTAGAAATAGACAGGAACTCCCTCAACCTAATAATATTAGGGCATCTATGAAAAACCCATAGACAGACAAGATCATATTTAATGGTCAAAGACTAAATGCATCCCCCCAAGAACAGGATCATTGAGTAAGAAAAAGAAGTAAAAGTCGTCTAGATCAGAAAGGAAGAAGTAAAACTATCTCTGTTGAAAATGGCATGATCTTGAATATATAAAAATCCTCTGTAAATTACTAAAAAAGACTAATAGATCTAAAAAACAAATTCAGCAAAAATGAACAAGCTCATCCTAAGAAAAAAAGTTTTAGGATTCAAGACTAATATATAAAAATCAACTGTATTTCTATACACTTGTAATGAACAGTCCAAATATGTAATTAGGGAAACAGTGCATTTGCAATAGCCTCAAAAAGAATAAAATATTCAGGAATAAATTCAAGAAAATAAGCATAAAACTAGCACTCTGAACACTATAAGGCACTGTTGGAAACAATTAAAGAAGACCTAAAGAAATGGAAAGACATCCTGTTCATGTGTTGGAAGTTTTAATATTGAAGATGGTAATACTCCCCACATGTATCTACAAATTAAATACAATCTCAATTAATATTTAGCTGCCTTTGTTACAGAAATTGACAAACATCCTAAAATTTGTATGGAAATGCAAGGGACTCAGAATAGCCAAAACAGCCTTGAAAAGGAATAACATTGGAGAACTCACAATTCCCAGTTTCAAAACTTACTACAAAGCTGCACTGATCAAGACAACATGGTACTGATACAATGACAGACATATAAATCAACAGAGCAGAAGTGAGATCCAAAAAAATAAACCATTACATTTATAGTGAAATGACTTTTCAACTTTTTTATTATAGTCAATTGACTTTTGACAACAGTGCCAAGCTAATTCAAAGGGGAAAGAATTAGTCTTTTCAACAAGTGATATTGGAATAACTGGATAGCCACATGCAAAAGAATCAATTTGAATCCCTTCCTTTCCCCATGTATAAAAATTAACTCAAAATAGATCATAAGCCTAAATGAAAGAACTAAAATGCTTTTGAACTGTGGTGTTGGAGAAGCCTCTTGAGAGTCCCTTGGACTGCAAGGAGATCCAACCAGTCCATCCTAAAGGAGATCGGTCCTGGGTGTTCATTGGAAGGACTGATATTGAAGCTGAAACTCCACTACTTTGACCACCTGATGCGAAGAGCTAACTCATTTGAAAGGACCCTGATGCTGGGAAAGATTGAGGGCAGGAGGAGAAGTGGATGACAGAGGATGAGATGGTTGGATGGCATCACCAACTTGATGGACATGGGTTTGGGTGGACTCTGGGAGTTGGTGATAGACAGGGAGGCCTGGCCTGCTGTGGTTCATGGGGTCACAAAGAGTCGGACACAACTGAGTGACTGAACTGAACTGAGAAGAAATATAGGAATAAGTGTTCATGACTTGGGTTAGGTGAATCCTTTTTAAAAAGGACACCGAGAATACAAATGGCAAAAGAGAAAAATAGAAAAATTGGAATTCATTAAAATTGAAATCTTATGCTTCAAAAGATACCATCAACAAAGCTACAAGACAACCCACAGAATGGGAGAAAATAATTGTAAATCATATATCTGATAAGGAACTTGTATCCAGAACATATTTTAAAAAACTGTTAGAATCCAGCAACAAGAAATCAGTTTGATTAACAAATGGGCAAAAGACTTGAAATAGACATTTTTCCAAAGAAGATATACAAATGGCTAACAAGCACATGAAAAGATACTCATTGTCATTAGTCATTAGGAAAATGCAAATCAAAACTGTAACAAGATAAACTTTACAACCTAGTAGGGTGACTATAATCAATAAAATGGAAAATACAGTAACAAGTGTTGAGGAGAAAGTGGAGAAATTGGAGCCCTCATACATTGCTGGTAGGAATATAAAAGGGTACAACCACTTTGGAAATAGTTTGGCAGCTTCTCAAAATGTTAAAAATAAATTACCATATGACCCACCAGTTCTATTTCCAGGTATATGCCTAAAGAGATGACAGCATACATCCATGCAGAGATTTGTACACAAATATTCATAGTAACTATATTCATTATAGTAAAAAGGTAGAAACAATCCAAATGTCAGTTAACTAAGTGGATTTTAAAATGTGATATATCCATCCAATGGAATATTATTTGGCAAAAAAGATAAAGTACTGCTCCAACATGGGTGAATCTTGAAAATAATAAGCTAAGTAAAAGAGGCCAATCACAAAAGACTACATATTATGAGATTCCATTTGTAAGAAATGTCCATAGTACTCAAATCCATAGAGATTGAAAGAAGATTAATGATTCCATAGGGCTGGGAAATTATTCAATATCACAGTAATCCAAGTCTATGCCCTGACCAGTAATGCTGAAGAAGCTGAAGTTGAATGGTTCTATGAAGACCTAAAGACCTTCTAGAACTAGCACCCAAAAAAGATGTCCTCTTCTTTATAGGGGACTGGAATGCAAAAGTAGGAAGTCAAGAGATACCTGGAGTGAAATGTGGCTTTGGAGTACAAAACAAAGCAGGGCAAAGGCTAAGAGTTTTGCCGAAAGAACTCACTGGTTATATCAAACACCCTCTTCCAACAACACAAGAGAAGACTCTACACATGGACATCACCAGATGGTCAATACTGAAATCAGATTTACCATGTTCTTTGCAGCCGAGGATGAAGAAGCTCTATATAGTCAGAAAAAACAAGACTGGGAGCTGACTGTGGCTCAGATCATGAACTCTTTATTGTGAAATTCAGACTTAAATTGAAGAAAGTAGGGAAAATCACTAGACCATTCAGGTATGACCTAAATCAAATCCCTTATGATTATACAGTGGAAGTGAGAAATAGATTCAAGGGATTAGATCTGATAGACAGAGTGCTTGAAGAACTATGGACCGTGGTTCATGACATTGTACAGGAGGCAGGGATCAAGACCATCCCCAAGAAAAAGAAATGCAAAAAGGCAAAATGGTTGTCTGAGGAGGACTTACAAATAGCTGAGAAAAGAAAAGAAGCGAAATGCAAAGGAGAAAAGGAAAGATATACCCAATTGAATGCAGAGTTCTAAAGAATAGCAAGAAGAGATAAGAAAGCCTTCCTCAGTGATCAGGAAATGCAAAGAAATAGACGAAAACAATAGAATGGGAAAGACTAGAGATCTCTTCAAGAAAATTAGAGATACCAAGGGAGTATTTCATGCAAAGATGGGCACAAAAAAGGACAGAAATGGTACGGACCTAACAGAAGCAGAAGAAGAAGAGGTGTCAGGAATGCACAGAAGAACTATACAAAAAAGATCTT
Organism: Cervus elaphus; assembly: GCF_910594005.1. Lineage (NCBI taxonomy): Eukaryota > Metazoa > Chordata > Mammalia > Artiodactyla > Cervidae > Cervus > Cervus elaphus. The sequence goes on along the minus strand of NC_057833.1, from coordinate 51,419,641 downwards.
CATGACCCAGATAACCACGATGGTATGACCACTCACCTAGAGCCAGATATCCTGAAATGCAAAGTCAAGTGGACCTTAGGAAGCATCACTATGAACAAAGCTAGTGGAGGTGATGGAATTCCAGTTGAGCTCTTTCAAATCCTAAAAGATGATGCTGGGAAAGTACTGCACTCATAATGCCAGTAAATTTGGAAAACTCAGCAGTGGCCACAGGACTGGAAATGGTCAGTTTTCATTCCAATCCCAAAGAAAGGCAATGCCAAAGAATGTTCAAACTACCGCACAGTTGCACTCATCTCACACACTAGCAAAGTAATGCTCAAAATTCTCCAAGCCAGCCATCAATAGTACATAAACTGTGAACTTCCAGATGTTCAAGCTGGATTTAGAAAAAGTAGAGGAACCAGAGGTCAAATCACCAACATCCACTGGATCATCAAAAAAGTAAGAGAGTTCCAGAAAAACGTCTATTTCTGCTTTATTGGCCATGCCGAAGCCTTTGACTATGTGGATCACAACAAACTGGAAAATTCTTAAAGAGATGGGAATACCAGACCACCATACCTGCCTCTTGAGAAATGTGTATGCAGGTCAAGAAGCAACAGTTAAAACTGGACATGGAACAGCAGACTGGTTCCAAATCAGAAAAGGAGTATGTCAAGGCTGTATATTGTCACCCTGCTTATTTAACTTATATGGAGAGTACATCATGCATAATGCTGGGCTGGATGATGCAGAAGCTGGAATCAAGATTGCTGGAAGAAATATCAATAACCTCAGATAACACAGATGACGCCACCTTTATGGCAGAAAGTAAAGAAGAACTAAAGAGCTTCTTGATGAAAGTGAAAAAGGAGAGTTAAAAAATTGGCTTAAAACTCAACGTTCCAAAAACTAAGATCATGGCATCTGGTCCCATCCCTTCATGGTAAACAGTTGGGGAAACAATAGAAACAGTGACAGACTTTATTTTGGGGGGCTCCAAAATCACTGCAGATGGACTCTGCAGCAGTATTATTAATGGGCTTCCCTTACAGCCATGAAATTAAAAGACGCTTGCTCCTTGTCAGAAAAGCTATGACCAACCTAGACAGCATATTAAAAAGCAGAAACATTACTTTACCAACAAAGGTCCATCTAGTCAAAGGTATGGTTTTTACAGTAGTCATGTATGGATGTGAGAGTTGGACTATAAAGAAAGCTGAGTACCATAGAATTGATGCTTTTGAACTGTGGTGCTGGAGAAGACTCTTGAGAGTCCCTTGGATTACAAAGAGATCCAACCAGTCCATCCTAAAGGAAATCAGTCCTGAATATTCATTGGAAGGACTGATGATGAAGCTGAAACTCCAATACTTTGGCCACCTGATGTGAAGAGCTGACTCATTGGAAAAGACCCTGATGCTGGGAAAGATTGAGGGCAGGAGGAGAAGGGGATGACAGAGGATGAGATGGTTGGATGGCATCACCGGCTCGATGGACATGAGTTTTAGGAAGCTCTGGGAGTTGGTGATGGACAGGGAAGACTGGCATGCTGCAGTTTTTGGGGTCGCAAAGAGTCAGACATGACTGAGCGACTGAACTGACCGACAGAGTTTCTTTGGAGGATGATGGAAAAGTTGTAAACCTGTGGTGATGATTGTAAAACTCACTGAATTATGCACTTTAAATTTGTGAATTATATATCTTGTGAATTATATCTCAGTGAAGCTGTTTACAAAAATGCCAGTAGAAAGATGGACAAAGAATACAAATAAGGCTATCACAGAAGAAACACAAATGGCCAATAAGCATATGGAAGATGCTCATTCATTTTCACTCATAATAAAAGGACTGTAAATTAAAACAATACATTAAATTTGTTCCTAAGTTGACAAAAAATAAAGACATTGTTTGTGGTTAGTGTCTTATAGAAATATTGTACCTTTTTGCTAAGAATATAGCCCTAGAGTTAGAATTATCCTACTGAAAGAACATCTGGAAATCACTTAATCTATTCCCTTTATTGGCCCAGAAAGTGTAAGGAATTCATTCAGTTTATAAGTTAACTAATGGGGTATACTGGTCTATACGCCAAGGTTTTCTGACTTTTCTATTAGAGTCATGCTTTTCTACTAAATTGAGCACAGTTAAAAGCTGGGACTTCCATGTGCCAGAATTCTGGAGGGAAAGATCAGGACTCCTAGGAACTTTTCCTTCTATAATAGTGCCCAAACTAAGATTGATCAGATGTTCATTTTACTTTTCTTTGTTTCCTATGCGTGTGTGTGCTAAGTCATGTCTGACTCTTTGTGACCCTGTGAACTGTAGCCTACCAGGCTCCATTATCTATGGGATTCTCCAGGCAAGAATACTGAAGTGGGTTGCCATGCCGTTCTCTAGGGGATCTTCCCAACCCAGAGATCAAACTTGCATCTCTTGTGGCTCCTGAGTTGCAAGCAGATTCTTTACCACTGAGCCACCAGGGAAGCTCTTTGATTGTTTAATAGCCTACATTAGCTAGTCTTGTGTTTGTTAAATTTTGCTGTCTCTTGGTTTCTTTCTTTTTTTTTTTTTTGGATGCTTCCCTGTCTTGTTCAGATTTCACATAAAGCCTATATATTAAGTCTGTTCTACACAAAGCATTAGAATATCCTACCATTGATCAAACAAACCTTTTCCTGTCCTAATCTTACCAATTTTCTAGCCTAGTCTTTATTTTTGAGGACCATGCTTATAAAACAATCATCCTAGGCCTGTTTAAAGATCTCTGTTATAGATAATACTGTTGGCTTTTAATGGGTTTTCTCCATAGAGTAACATTTGTTTACTGCTTCAATCCTCTTTTTATGTAGTGTACCATACCATAAGTCTGCCATACTTATTTCCTTGTATGACTTCTTACCTGCTGAAAGTTATATCTTTGCATGTCAATCTTTCTCACAAGACTGGGCTGTTGTCTAGGCAAGTACTATATTTTGCTTATCTGTATATAACTATTTGCTTATCTGTATTTATCTGTATATACATTTATAGATATATCTGTATATATCTATATATGTATATTGTCACCCAGCTTATTAAACTTGTATGCAGAGGATATCATGCAAAATGCTGGGCTGGATGAAGCTCAAGCTGGAATCAAGATTGTTGGGAAAGATATCAATAACCTCAGATATGCAGATGACATCACCCTTATGGCAGAAAATGAAGTGGAACTAAAGAGCGTCTTGATGAAGGTGAAAGAGGAGAGTCAAAAACTGGCTTAAAACTCAACATTCAGAAAACGAAGATCATGACACCTGGGCCCATCACTTCATGGCAAATAGATGGGGAGACAATGGAAACAGTGACAGACTTTATTTTCTTGGGCTCCAAAAATCACTGCAGATGGTGACTGCAGCCATGAAATTAAAAGACACTTGCTCCTTTGAAGAAGAGCTATGATTAACCTAGACAGTGTATGAAAAAGCAGAGATATTACTTTGTTGACAAATGTCCACATAGTCAACTGGTTTTTCCAGTAGTCATGTACAGATGTGAGAGTTCGACCATAAAGAAGACTGAGTGCTGAAGAATTGATACTTTTGAACTGTGGTGTTGGAAAAGACTCTTGAGAGTCCCTTGGACTGCAAGGATATCAAACCAGTCAGTCTTAAAAGAAATCAACCCTGAATATTCATTGGAAAGACTGATGCTGAAGCAGAAACTCCAATACTTTGGCCATCTGATAGGAAGAGTCAACCCATTGGAAAAGACCCTGATGCTGGGAAAGATTGAAGGCAGGAGGAGAAGGGGACAACAGAGGATGAGATGGTTGGATGGCATCACTGACTCGATGGACATGAGTTTGAGCAAATTCCAGGAGATGGTGAAGGACAGGGAAGCCTCGCATGCTATACAGTCCGTGGGATTGCAAAGAATTGGACACGTCTGAGTGACTGAGCAACAACAATATATCTAAAGCTGCATCAGCTCAATGAATATTTGTTAAAGAAATACTTGAAATGTTGAACTTTTTATGTTGTCTGATTAGTATTTTACTGTTTTTGTTTTGTTTTTCAGAATTCGGAGGTGTCTGCTTACTATTTTCTGCAACTCTAGCTTATTTCCCACCTCGGCCACCTCTTCCTCCCAGTGTTGCTGCAGCTAGCCAGCGGCTGAGCTATCGACGGAGCTTTTGTAGGTTATTAAGGTAAATATACTTAAAGTCACTGAGTGGTTTTGGTTAGCACCTTTAGGATAATTTCACATTTATCTCAGATAATTTAAGACAGTAGTTTTTCAACAACCTATTTATCAGGCTGTAAATAATTGATAAAATATTGATTAAATATTTTAGAGGGATTTCCTATCAGAAATCTATCTTAAAAGATTGCTTAAAGGAAAAACCTTTATAACTTTTGCTTTCTCTGTATTAACCCCTATACTGTTATTTACTTAATATTTTTAAAATCAAATCTTTTATTTAAATAATTTTCTTTTATAAGGAAACATCACATAGTGGTGTGAAATCATGGGTCTTATGTGATTATTATCTTTTTCTTAATACACAAATTATTTTATTCATTATATATTTCTTAATACATATTAAAATAAACAAGTGCTAGTTAATGCACAGTAAATAAAATAAATAATATTTGTTTCATATCACTTAAAATCATCTTGAACCTCCAGTGGGATCATACTTTGAGAAATTTAATTGTTTATTGGTACAACTTAAAAGTAATTAGATTATATTCTTGAAGACTTCAAATACTTGAAGGCCCAGTAGTGAATTTGATTCCTTGGCTATGCAAACCATCACCGGTGATTGTGATTTGTAATTGGGCCACTAGATTTTATCTTTTGAATTTTTTCTCTAGTTAGTTGTGATGAGTTTTTATTGATTCATCAACAACTCTCTGTGGTTAGTTCTTTCTTTTCTAGTCTTCCTATCTCCCACAGATGGTAAGTTGCTTGTGGTCAAGAACTATCTTTGTATCCTCTATATTAATGTCCAACAGGAATATAATGGGAGCCACATACGTAACTTTAAATCTGTTAGTAGACTTATTTTAATAAGTAGAAACAGGTAAAATTAATTTTAATAGTATTAATAATATTTATTAATATTTTATTTAACTCAGTACATTTAAAGTATTATTTCAACACATAGTATACCAAGATTATTATTGAGATGCTTTATATCCTTTTATTCATAGAAAATCTTTGAAATCCAGTGTGTATTTTATATTTATAGCACATCTCAATTTACATTAGAAATACTCGGTCTGCAGTTAGATTTCATTAAGTTTACTATTAAAGTTTTCATTGAACAGTATCTCCCATATTGCACTGTTTATCTAAAGTTAAAGATAACTACTTGCAATTTATCAAATTTTGAATCAACACATTTTTGATATTATTTGAAAGGTCTTATATTCTATAGGCAGTTGTTTGGGCCTTAATTGAAGATCTTTTACTTCTGTAGAATACTTTTTTCTCTTCATAATTTTAAACAAAACTTCCATAGATAAAATAATTTCCTTTACCATCTCTCCATCTAAAAATGTTTTTGTTTTTGGGCAGAAATCCAAACCATTTTATAGTTGACCAATGTATAGGCTCATATTTGGTAAAAAATCAATTAAAAATGTTGAATTCAGATTTCAGACAACTAATTGTCTTGATTCATTTTTGACTTTAGGAAGAAGCTTCTTATAAAATTCACTGTGTATTTGTTGAACATATCCCTTAATATTATCCACCTAATTATCCTAAAAATTTTTTTATACAACACATCATTTTTACTCTGCTGCAATAAGTTACATTTACCATTGTGAAATTTGCAACATATTTTCAGTCTCACATATATTTTCTTTCTGCGTAAAATATTCATAAACAAATTACAGTGTTAGTGTGTAAAAAAAGTTAGAACTGAGTTAGTTAGTTCATTGACACCGATAAGATCATTGACAGTTTATAATATTAGAAACAGCATATGCTACCGTGTACACACTACAGTAGTGTCTTACTCAGTATAGCGGTTAAGGTGAAATGTACTTCTGCCAAAAAGTAAAGCTGTGTTTAATGGAAATTTTCTCTTCACTGTGTTTTTAAATTGAATTTAAATTAATTAAAATGAAATGAAATTAAATATTAGTTCCTCAGTTGCACTAGTCACATTTCATATACTCAATAGCCACATTGCACAAGTGACTACCATGTTAGGTAGCATAGCTATGTAACATTGTTTCTCAGACTTTGATTTACAGCCAACTAATTTAGTAGGCCGACCACCTTTTCTTGTTAAACAGAATAGAAAGGAATAAAATTAAAAAAAGAAAAGAAAGGAATAAAATATAACAGAAACTATTATTATATCACACATAAAAATAATACATATTTTGGAGTGATACTTTTGTTTCAGTACGTAGATATTGAATCTCTGTGTACTGTAAGTCACTAAGTAAATATTTCTTACTCTGGAATATAGTAAAAAGTTTTGAAAACCACATCTACAGCATCTAGTAAATTGCCTTCCACATAATAGGTAAAGTAATAATATTAGTTCAGTTGACTTGTGATCAGTGGCACACATTTGTAAGTTGAGAGTTAAAATGATAGGTTTGTTTTTTTCCTAATGCTATTTAACCGAGTTTTTCTCCATGCAAAGTTAGAGGTTAGAGAGCAATAGGTAAGCTAGAGAGGTAGGTTAAGGTCAGATTATGCCATCCTAATAATTTCAAACTATTCTGTGGGAAGTGAGGGGTCATAGCAGGGTTTTAAGGTAAGGAGTTATCAAAAAGACTGTTCTGAGAAGGAAAAAACAACTTAAAATGATGATCACTTTGACCACAACAAACCACTTTGTGTTTGCTTCTAATTACCCTAGAGTCAAGATCGTTATTTTCTGTTTAAACTACAGAGTATAAGATCTTTCTTCTTGATTAAAACCCCTTTACACCAGTGCCTCGGAGAAGGCAATGGCAACCCACTCTAGTACTCTTGCCTGGAGAATCCCAGGGACAGAGGAGCCTGTTGGGCTGCCATCCATGGGGTCTCACAGAGTCAGACACGACTGACGGGACTTAGCAGCAGCAGCAGCAGCACCCCAGTGCCTAACATTCCTTTTTCTCTTCCCATGTTCATTTATTTACTCTGCAGGATTGCCTACTTCTGCTTTAGGCTCTCCAGGGGACTTCTTTGGACATGCCATGGTCCATTTCCCTAACCTACCTGTGTACTTCAAATCCCTGGTCCTTCAAAGAACTTCTGATATCATTGCTTCCTAGATTAATCAGAATAACTGCTTCTCTAGATTCTAATTCCATTGTCTAGGCAGAAAAAAAAATCATTGGTTACGCTTCAGAGTTTCCATTATTTACTTACTGTCCACATGATTCCCATCACTTCAGATGTATATAACCTGTGTAACTTAATGTAAACATTTCTCTCCCTTTATGTATCAGTTTAATCTTTGATGATGGTGGTTGTTTTTGGCTTTTAGACTTAAAAGAGTAGAGAGTTAAGTTGAACATGTTCCTTGCTTCAGGATACATGAACACCTTTATTCATTCATTCATTCATTCTTTTCTTTATATCTCTCACTCCCATTCCCTTTTCCCTACCTAGGCCACCTTTCAAATGCATTTTATGTGTATCTCTTTGTGCTTTTGTAACATTTGTATTGTTTTGTATGCTTCTATTTTTATCTAAACAGTGACATATTTTGTATCTCATTCTGTTTGACTTTTTTCACTAAACACTATGTGGTTTTTATAAAATACTTTTTATTTTGGAAATAGGAAGGTAGAACAGGATAACCTCCATATCCACATAACCAAATATCAACAATTACCACTTTGTGGCCAATATTGTTTCATTTGTACACTTCCCTTTTCCTGTATCATGAAGCAAATCCCAAATGATAAATCATTTCATCCATATATATTTTAACATGTTTGTGTTACAAAGATAGGAACTCTTTTAAACGTTCCATAAATACCTTACCATTGTTACACTGAAAACATTTTAGCAGTAGTTTGCTACTATCAAATTGGTATTTCAATTGTCTCATAAATGTCATAAGTGCTTTTTGTTTGTTTAAGTCAGGGTCTGGATTGGATCCATGCATTGCAATTGGCTCAAATGCCTTATAATCTCTAGGTTTCCTTCCATCTCCCTCTCATTTCTTTGTAATTGTTTGTTGAGGAGCCAGCTCTCTGTCTCCAAGGTCTGGAATGTGTTGATCATCTCTTTGTAGAGTAGTTTGCCCCTCTGCCCTCTGTATTTCCTATAAATTGTTAGCTCGAACTGCATTCTAATTCAGGTTTTGGTTTTGATTTTACAGAACTACCTCATGCTGTCTTCTTCCATCAGAAGGCACATGCTATCTGGATAACTCTGATTTTGTGGTAGTAGTGCTCTGTTTTCAAGATACATCTCTCTGCTGTGTATACCTAGTTCTCTGTACTCTGTGGTCTGAAACCATCACATTTTTTATACCCATTCCCATTGTGTACTCTGCCTCCAGCTCATTGTCACCACAGTGACAATGATATCACAGTGCAGTGATATCACTGCAGTGATATCGTAATATGCATCACTGTATACCTAAGACTTCTTTGGAAAACAGACCTCACACAGCATTGCTTTATCATCAGATGTTTTAAGCTGAATTTGCCAAGTATTGGCAAATTGCTCTAAAAAAATGCCTACACTTGTCTATACTTCCATCAGCAATACCCATTTTCTATATGCTTGCCAAACTTGACGTTATCCATCTTTCTAATTTTCACTAGTCTAGTGGGTAAAAATAAATATATCTTTTGTTTATTATGCGTTTTCTGGTTATTAGTAAGTTTGAGACTCTCATGTAGTTGTTTGCCATTTAGATTTCATCTACTGTAAATTCCTCTTCATAGATTCTACCCATGTCTCAGTGGTAGTTTCTTTTTCTTAATGATTTACATATTCTAAATATAAATTCCCTGTTGATTTTTAAAAGTTCAAATATCTGTTCCCATTATGTCATCTGTTTACTAATTTTCTCAGTGGATGTCTTATTTATAACTTTCTGTTCTTTTTCTTTCACAGTTACGTGTTCAGTCTACCTAGACTCCGTGTTAGTGTACGGTATTAAATACCGGGAGGTTTTTCCTCTCTGTAAAATGAACTAGTACCAGTCACTGAACAGTCCTCAGCCATTTGATTTTTGTAGTGCCCCCTTTATTGTAGGTTGAGTTTCTGTGTCTTGGGTCTCTTTTTTCCTTCATTGCTCTCTTTGTTCTTGAGCAAATACCATACTATATTTATTACTCTGGGTGTGCAGTTTGTCTTAATATCTGGTAGGACAAGGACTTCCTTTTTCACATTTTTCAAGGATGAGTTAGCTTTCCAAGGACTTTTATTTTCCCCCATGAACTTTATTCTTAGATTTCTTTTAAAGATTCACCTAGAATTTTAATTGTGACTGCATTGAATTATAGATGAATTGGTGTTAACTTGACAGCATGGACTCTGTTTCCATTTATTTAAATCATCTTCTGTGCCCTCCTGTGTTCCCTTCTCCACCCATAGAGATCTTGGGTCTTCCTGGTTTATTCCTAAATATTTTATAGCTTAAAAAATTTTTAAAAACTGTTGTGAATGATATCTAACTCTTATTATATTTTAAAAGTAAACTTTATTTTGAGATAATTATAGATTCACATGACGTTTTAAGAAATAATACAAAGAAATAACATGGGCCGTTGACCCAGTTTCCACCAGTGGTAACATCTTACAAAACTATAGTGCAATATCACAACCAGAAGATTAACAACTGATATTGTAAAGATATAGTACATTTCCATCATCACAAGGATCCTGCCTATTGCCCTTTTATAGCCACACCTACTTCCCGCCCACTCTGCTCTGTAACCCCTGACAGCCAGCTAATCTGTTTCCCATTACCATAATGTCACTTCAGGAATGTTATATAAATTGAGTCATTCAGTTCAGTTCAGTTCAGTTCAGTCGCTCAGTCGTGTCTGACTCTTTGTGACCCCATGAATTGCAGCACGCCAGGCCTCCCTGTCCATCACAAACTCCCGGAGTTTACTCAAACTCATGCCCATCGAGTCGGTGATTCCATCCAGCCATCTCATCCTCTGTCGTCCCCTTCTCCTCCTGCCCCCAATCCCTCCCAGCATCAGGGTCTTTTCCAATGGTCAACTCTTCGCATGAGGTGGCCAAAGTATTGGAGTTTCAGCTTCAGCATTAGTCCTTCCAATGAACACCCAGGACTGATCTCCTTTAGGATGGACTGGTTGGGTCTCCTTGCAGTCCAAGGGACTCTCAAGGGTCTTCTCCAACACCACAGTTCAAAAGCATCAATTTTTCAGCGCTCAGCTTTCTTCTCAGTCCAACTCTCACATCCATACATGACCACTGGAAAAACCATAGCCTTGACCAGACGGACCTTTGTTGGCAAAGTAATGTCTCTGCTTTTTAATATGCGCTCTAGGTTGGTTATAACTTTCCTTCCAAGGAGTAAGTGTCTTTTAATTTCATGGCTGCAATCACCATCTGCAGTGATTTTGGAGCACCCCCCCAAAAAGTCTGACACTATTTCCACTGTCTCCCCATCTATTTCCCATGAAGTGATGGGACCAGATGCCGTGATCTTAGTTTTCTGAATGTTGAGCTTTAAGCCAACTTTTTCACTCTCCTCTTTCACTTTCATCAAGAGGCTTTTTAGTTCCTCTTCACTTTCTGCCATAAAGGTGGTGTCATCTGCATATCTGAGGTTATTGATATTTCTCCCAGCAATCTTGATTCCAGCTTGTGCTTCTTCCAGCCCAGCATTTCTCATGAGGTACTCTGCATATAAGTTAAATAAACAGGGTGACAATATACAGCCTTGACATACTCCTTTTCCTATTTGGAACCAGTCTGTTGTTCCATGTTCAGTTGTAACTGTTGCTTCCTGACCTGCATACAGGTTTCTCAAGAGTCATAACGGTACATAAAATTTTGAAGTTAGCTTTTTTTTATCCACCATAATTCTCTGGAGATTCATCCAGGTTGTTTTGTGTATTGGTAGTTACCCCTTTTTATTGCTCAGTTTTATTCTGTGGTTTGGATGTAGACAGTTTGTTTAAATGTTCATTAATCTTTTTTTTCCTCCACCTGTTCATCAGAAGAAACAGTAATTTATCTTTACAAATAAGAGCTTTAAAAAAAAAAATGAAGGTGCCTACTCTTTCTATGAAATATTGTTGGTAATTCATCTATATAATAAACAGTGACATTTTTAAATAATGTGAACAAAAAACAGAAAAAAAAATTTAAGGAACTTCAAATATATTAAACTGACAAATATTTTCTGATTCTGGTGTTCCAATTTCCAAATGACTTAGTTTTTCATGAGTAAGAGTTTAAATTCTAGATTTTGAACTTATAATAATATTTTCTTTTTCTTCTTTTTTACAGCAATTTGAGATTTTTGATGATTGCTTTAGCGTATGCGATACCACTTGGTGTATTTGCTGGCTGGTCTGGAGTTCTGGACTTAATTTTAACACCAGTGCATGTCAGCCAAGTAAGCATTTTATTTCTTTATATCTTGTAGGTATTTTTAGTTCACTGAAATTCTGAGTATTGTCTACCTGTTCTTACATTTAGCTTCAATGCCTAGGTAAAGCATTATCCTATATCACTGCTGCAAAAGGAAGATCTTTATGAAATAGTTATAAACAATAATAATTTTCTTCCTGGATTTTGTTAACCACCATGAATTTCACATATGATTAATGATGCTAATAAAAGAAAAATAAAGAATGAAAAAATCTTAGGATCCTTGGCTTGGTTTATAAAGGTGAAGATCCCATCATTAAATATAAGGCTATTCATACATCTAATTCCTCACTTTCTCTTCAGTCTCAGTATCTCATTTCCTTAAAAATAACCATTTCATCTATATGCTTGATGACATCCATTCCTTCTCCTTGCTTCCAAATAGCGTGGTAGAAAGGGGTAGAGAGACTAGAAAGGTCAAATGGAAGAAATCTAGCACACTGATCCATTGTATGAATAAACAATAACTTTTCCAATCTTCTCTTGATGAACATTTGGAATATCTACATCTAGGCTGTCATAAACAGTGCTGTATGGATATTTTCATATCTTGGGGCACTTCTATATACATTTCTACTGAATATCTATCTAGTAATGGAATTGCTAGTTACAGGGTGTGCCTGCTTTGATAGATGATGCCAGACTCCTCCAAAGTAGTTGTTTTAGTTTGTAGTCCTACCAGCGGTACATGAAATTTCTCCTTCCTGCACATCATTACCAGCACTTGGCAGTGTTAATCTTTTTAAATTTAGATGTGCTGATGACTGTGCAGTTGTATGCCCTTGTAGTGACTTCCATGACAGCTTTTTAAGTGACATCCTTTTTTTATGACACACCTGTTCAAGTTTTTTGCCCACTCCCTGGCTGCCTTTTTCTTACTGATTTGTAAAGAGAAGAGCTGTGTGAAAGTGGTCTCCCCAGGAAGGCTTGGCTGAGGAATGGACTGCACATGTAAAAGGCAAAGCTACCAGAGACTTAGAGAGATTGCTGTGGGGTGGAAAGCAGGACGAACATAGTAGAAGGCAAGCGTGTAGGACCCTTGGAGTTCTGGCCCAGCCAGAGTGGTAACAACTTGGTAATATCTTAGGCTTCTGTTGAGACACCAGAAAGAACAAACTTTAGAATCAAGGACCATACCCTCAATAGAGTAAAGCCTATTCTTGGACCCACCATGAACAAAACCTAAAACCAAGCCTTGACAAAAATGTCCAGAGGACATGATTTGGAGATTGAAGCCTGCCAGGTGAAAGGAACTTGAGAAACAACTTGGTTTCTAATATTCTTCACTAATAAAGTACAAAATTAAGCTTACACAGGTTCAAGGTGATCAGCCATTAATTTAATGGCATACTAACTCAAAAATCAACTATCTTAGAAAAGATAATCCAGAATCTCTATCATCCACAACATATAGTAGACAATTTTTAAAAAATTAGACATACAAAGAAATAGGAAAATATGGTTCTTATTTAAAAATAAAAACAAAAGATGTAGTCCATAGAAACCAATTTGGAGATAGTCGAGGTGTTGGATTTAGCAGGCAGAAATGGTATTGCAAAAGAGAGAGTGAGAGAAATCTTTTCTTGCTTGAAATTCATAAATCTATTCCCATATATTATTGTGCAGAACTCTCTTATCCAGTACAGTAGCCTCTAGTTACATGTAGCTATTTAATTTGAATAGTTTGAACTAGTTGAAATAAAGTTAAAGTGAAAAATTAACTTCTTCAAAAGCACCAACCCATATATTATCGTGCAGAACTCTTATCCAGTACAGTAGCCACTAGTCACATGTGGCTATTTAATGTGAATTGTTTAAACCAGCTTAAACTAGTTGAAATAAAATTAAAATGAAAAATTAACTTCCTCAATAGCACCAACCTCTTTTCAAGTGCTCGTGGCCACTTGCAACTTATGGGTACCATATTGGGCAGTGTTGACATAGAATATTTCCATCATCATAGAAAGTTCTGTTGAGCAGTGATGTTCTGAAAACTTTATTGTTATTCCTGTCACATTTAAACCTAGAATTGAATTTTGTGCTTGTTATAAGGTAGGGATTAAATTTCTTTTTTCCCAGATAGTTGTTCATTAACCTAACACCAATTTTTGAAAAGATCGTTCTTTCCTCATTACTCTCCAGTGTCATCTTTGTCATAATGAAATACCCTTATGTGCATGGATGTTTCTAAATTATTTTTTCCTCTGGTCTATTTGTCTGTCTCTTTGCCACTACCAAATTGTCTTAAGTATTTTAGTTTTATAATAGGTTTTAGTGTCTAGTAGAATAAATACTCTTTGACATTTTGATTAGAATTTTATGAATCTCTGGGTCAGCTGGAGAATTAGCTTTTTTGTAATAGTGAGTCTTCAAAATCATGATCATTATATCTCTCTTCATTTCCTTACCTAATGTCTCTCTAAATCTCTTTTCTGCAAAAACACCTTCTATATATTTGTTAGATTTATTACCAGGTATTTGATGTTTTCTGAAGCTATTATAATTGGTAACTTTAAAAATCTTACTTTTTGTTGGCTGGCATGTAGAAGTATAGTTGGTTTTTGAAAGTGATTGAAGTACAGCTCATTTTATATCCAGCAACCTTATTAAATTCACTTATTTATTTATCCATAGATATTTTCACCTCTCTGCATACATCTCATATCAGCTGTTACTAATGACAATTAGAGAAAAATACATTTAATAAAATTCAACACTGAGATAATCATATGGTTTTTCTCTGTTAAACTGCAGATATGGTGAATTGCATTTGTTGATTATAAAATGTTAAACTACCGTGCATTTCTGTACTAAATCCATTTTGTCAGTGAGTTACTATACTTTATATATCATTGAATTCAGTTTGCTTGCATTTTGTTTAGGATTTTTTGCATTTATGTTCCTGAATGAGATTAGTCTATAGTTTTTTTTTATCCTGTCCTGGCATTTCAATTTTAGTGTCAAGATTTTGCTAGTCTCAGAAGAGAACTTCTGAAATGTTTCCTCTTTATCTATTATTGAAAGATTTTATGTAAGTTTGATGGTGTGGGGCTTTTATTTTTCCATAAATATTTGGTAGATTTCGCTGATAAAGCCATCTAGTTTTCTTGTGATACCGTTTTTCCTTTATTTCAGTCTGATAATCTTTGTGTTTTAATCGGAATATTTAGTCCATTTGCATTTAATGCAATTATTGATAGATTTGAGTCTAAATCTACCACGTTATTGTTGGTGTTAGGTTTTTTCCAAACTAGTCTATCCTTTTTCTCTTCTTTCTCCTGGACTAAGTATTTTTTACTACTCTGTTTTCTCCTTTTATTAGCTTGGTAGTTTTAGTCTCTTTTACTATTTAGTGGTTATCCTAGAGGATACAGAATGTACATTTCACTTATTGACATCTATTATAAATTAGAACTTTTACTTCTTCCAGGACTGTCCAAGGTCCTCAGAACCCTTTCATTTCATTTAAGCCTCTACTATGTGTGTATGCTTAGTCGCTGAGTCGTGTTGTCTTTGCTGCCCCATATAGCCCACCAGGCTCCTCTGTCCATGGGATTATCCTGGCAAGAATACTGGAATGGGTTGCCATTGCCTCCTCCAGAGGGTCTTCCAGACCCAGGGATCAAACCCACATCTTCTGTGGCTCCTGCTTTACAGGCAGATTCTTTACCACTGAGCCACCTGGGGGGCCCACAATGGGGTATTACTCAGCCATAAAAGAGAATTAATCCTGCCATTTGCAACACCATGGATATACCTAGAGAATATTATGCTTGGTGAAGTAAATCAGATATATCACTTATATGCAGAATCAAAAAAATATTACAAATGAATGTATATGCATAATAGAAACAGACTCATATATAGAAAACAAACTAGTGGTTACCAAAAGGAAGAAGAAAATGGGGAGAAACAAGTTAGGGGTATGGGACAAAGAAATACAAACTACTATGTATAAAATAGGTAATCAACGGGATATATTTTGTAGCACAGGGAATTAGAGCCATTATTTTGCAATAACTTTTAGTGGAATATAATCTATAAAAATACTGAATCACCATGCTCTACACATGAAACTCAACTATGTTTCAATTTAAAAAATAAGAATAAATAAAAAGCAAGTCAAAATGAAACACATTTATTCTGCTCAAGGTTTGTAGGACTTCTTCAATCTATGGCTTGATGTCTCATCAGTTTCAGAAAATTAGCCAATGTCCCTTCAAAACTTGTTTCATTTTCTCTATTTCTCTTTCCTTCAGTGATTCTAACCATATGTGTTCTACTTTCACACTTCTTTCCTAGGTCTTTTACTCTCTGTTCTGAATTTTCTATTCTTTGCCTTTCTCTGTTCAAACTGAATATTTTACCTAGCTTTTCTTCCAACTTATAATTACAGTTTTCAGCTCTAATATGCTGTTAAACTCACCTATGAGTTAACTTCAACTATTATATTCTTAAGTTATAAAATTTTTATTTGATGCTTTTTCATAGTTTCCAAATTTCTGTAGAAATGCTTGATCTTGTCTTTTATTGTTTTTGAAGCTATTAAAAATAGTTTATTTGAAGTCTATATTTCCTAATCCCTTTATCTAGATCCCTTGTGGGTCTCTTTATATTTGTGATATTCATTCATGTTTTCTTATGTGTTCAGTTATTTTTGACTGAGTGCTCAACATAGTATATGAAAAGTTGTAGCAATAACTTAAGTTTGAAATGGTGTTCTTTTCCTCTAGAAAGTACTTATGTTTTTTCTTAGGAGTCTAAGGATCACTTAATCCAGTTTGAAGAATTGAGATCATTTAAAACTGGGTTTTAGTCCCTCAGAATATGGTTCCATGTCTTTCTTTCTCTTTTTTTTTTTAAGTTCCATTTCTAACTTATACCACTCTTAGGCATGGTAGTGGTTTAGTTGCTAAGTTGTATCTGACTCTTGTGACCGCATGGATTGTAGCCCGCCAGGCTCCTTCCATCCATGGGATTTCCCAGGCAGGAATTTTGGAGTAGGTTGCCATTTCCTTCTCCAGGGGATCTTCCTGACCCAGGAATTGAACCCCAGTCTCCTGCATTGCAGGCAGACTCTTTATCGACTAAGCCACCAGGGAAGCCTGCTCTTAGGTATAGTCCTTGGCTAAAGCCTGGGGTTTTCTACAAGGCCAAGCACCTAAGAGCAAGCCTCAAACTCGTTTTTTTTTTTTTCTTCCTAGATTCATGAGGCTGTCAGTAGCTTTTCAGCCCCTTAGCTACCTTTTCTGAAATCAGTAGATACACCCCTAAGGAAAAAGTGCCCCCGAATACCCGGGCTTCCTTCTCATCTTATATCATGGTTCCAGAATTATGAATTACTTTCTTGACTG
Organism: Cervus elaphus; assembly: GCF_910594005.1. Lineage (NCBI taxonomy): Eukaryota > Metazoa > Chordata > Mammalia > Artiodactyla > Cervidae > Cervus > Cervus elaphus. The sequence continues at coordinate 51,402,704 of NC_057833.1, read as the reverse complement.
TCTGCTGCCTTCAGACAGATTTCCCACTCCAGATTTTCTGCTTTGCAACCAGAAAATTAACTCAAATTACCTAGTGTACCTTTACTATAAGGAGAAAACCTTTTAGTTTCCTCTTTTTCTGGATGGCAGGTATTCCAAGCATACTCAGCTTCAGGAAAGAAAAGTGTAGCACCAATTCAGATGATGCTGAGTTTATAGATCTTATGATTCATGTTACAAAGCCTGAGAAGCCCTTCCAAGTGTCTCTCTCTGTACAAACTCTTAAGAGATAACAGAGACTATGAATCATACCAGGTATTAAATAAAATGAAATTTAAAGTTAAGTAAAAGCAGATCTTCTGGGTTGGTGAACACATAGAAGTGTCACAGCCCCAAATTAATTAAATTCAAGCAAAGAAAAAAATTAATTAATTATTGGGGAGAATGTTATTAACTAAAGCAAATATCATGAATAGAGAAAGCAGAAAATGACGGAAGGACCAGGGTTAGTACAGTCAGATACACAGTGGTTCTTCACCTGATGCAGGACCCCAGTGACCTAGAGGAGATGAGAATGTTTATGGGGACCTCATAGTATAATAGGCCTCAGTCCATAGCGTTAATGAATGCTAAATGCAAGAAAAGGGGCAGTTCTGAAGAACAGAGAACTCTCTTGCCCCACATGCCAGTAGTATGAAGGAAAACATGTAGAGATGATTTAAGTCTCTGGTGTTATTTTTCTCCAGAGAACATTTATCTTTGCTTCTGGCACCAGACACTGGTAGAGCAAGAAGATTTGTGTGAAGTTATTGTAATACTAAGAGTAGGCTAAGAATCCCAAAATTCTGAGACTGAAGAAGACATTTGTTTCTCATTCACATAGCTATCTAGGACAGTTTGCCTAATAATCTAGGACAGTTGTTCACAGTTTGGATTGCTCTCTTGCTACACTGATTTGGACACCTAGGTTGCTTCCACTTTGAAGCTCTTCTCTCTCCTAGGGCCTTGTCATTATATGCATGGATGAAGCTGGCTGACCATCCAGATTCCAGCTGGCAGAGAGGGAAAGAAAGCATTGAAGGAGGCATACAGTTGTCTTCTAGGTTCTAGCCTAGAGATGGCACACCTCACTTTTTTCCACTTCCATTAATGAAAACTTAGTCATGTGGTCCCATGTAGCCCATGGGCTAGAACATGCAAACTAGCTAAATGCCGTGGCAGGATAAGATATAATATATTTTGGTGGACAGCTGACCAGTTCTATCACATCTGTAATGAAAGATATGACTAGAAAAATAATAAGAGATAGAATTTAGTTTGGGCAGCTCCCAAGTGCCAGGGCAAGTTTGGACTTTGTCCTATAACCACAAAGAAAGCCAGTAACTGTTTCTGAGCAGGGAAGTGGAATGATTGAAATAATTATTCTGGAAATAGCGGACAAAAAGATTGCTAGTACAGGAGTCCAGAAGTACAAAATAAGAAAATAAGCAATTGTGATGCCCATGATGGGGAAGGAGAAAAAGAAGACAGATGCACCAGTATTGTTCAGAACACATGGAATGTCAAGTATTGACAACTAACAGGTATTGGGCACTTTGCATTGATTAACTTCTTTAATTCTCAGAAAAACCCTCATTATCCCCATCTTACTAATGAGAAAACTGAGACATGGGGTGTGCATTGAGACAGAACCCAAGTCATAGTAAGAGTTAAAGCTACATGAGTGATTAGGAAACGTAGGCAGCATTTGTAGATTGCTCTGAGTAAGTTTGTCCATGAAGGTAGGGAAGAGACGAGACGTTAGATGTTGGAGAAACATCATCAGGTACCAACCACAGCTCTAACCTTTTTTGAGCACTTCCTGTATGTTGACTGATATTCTAAGGTTTGTGTGCAAGTTATCTCAGGTCCATGTTATAGGTAAGAAGACCTAATTTGCCCAGAGTCACAAAGCTAGTAAATGACAGGGCTGGAAATGTTTTCTTCAGGAGTAGAATGAGCTGTCCATTTGAAATCCAGCACAAATTCTTAGTCTCCACAGGTACTCAACCTGTTTTCTCTCTCTCTCTCCCACCCGCAACCCTCTTTTCCCCCCACTCATCTGTGTTCTCTTAATACATTTTGACTTGTACCAGACATTTTAGCACTTAATTATTGCCTAGTCATTTCCTGGTATTTATTTAGATAAGTTTGTATTAACTAGTCACACATGAATCCTTTCATTTGATTCATTTTCTTAAATAGTATTTCCTAGATTTGATGCCATTTAGCTATTAACATACTGATTAAAGACGATTTTTTCCGTGGCTTCTAAACTGCAACATGATAATCTTGTATTAAATGTGTCTACCACTTTCTTAATAGGTGGATGCTGGCTGGATTGGATTTTGGTCCATAGTTGGAGGCTGCGTTGTTGGAATAGCTATGGCAAGGTGAGAATATTTTACGGTAAACATGTGAGGAAGCAGAATCAAAAAAAAGCCCAAAGGGAAACTCAGCTACCCTAGATAAACATTAACATTTAAGGAAAAGTAAAACAGGCAAAAGTCAAAAAAAGGACACTTGTTCAGGCTATAAAAAAATCCACACGCAGTAGGTAGAATTTGGTGCTACAAGAAACCTTCTCAGGAGTCCACTGTAAAGTGTTCTTGGAGACTAGAGGTGTATTTCCAGTGTATTAAGCTTCCTCTCTCCATATTTTTAAAGAACAGCATCTACAAATGGGAATCAAGGAAAGATGATACAATAATAAAGGCAGATTGATAGTTACCAAGAGTAGAAAAGAATTGAAGGGAATCATTCGTAAGAGCATATCTAGAATTTTCCATGAAAGTCAGTTTCCTGATGAGCATATATTTATTTCTGGTCTTTTTTGACAGGTATGACCCTATGGTTATCCCATTTTGATGAAAAATGCCCATAAAGACTTTGAGTTTCATCAAACTCTCTTTAATCTTAACCCAATATGACAACACATTTTTAGAATGAGTCAGAATAAGGGGGAAATCTCATTTATTCTAAAAAAAAGAAAAGAATGAAAATGTCACTCATGTAGGTGACTACCTATAAAACTACTCTTGGTGTTTCCAGTGAGATGATATTCATTCACTTTCCAAATCATTTTACCCCGTTTAATCAAAAACAAAATTGGGTAATCAACTTTACCAGGAAGGGAAGAATCTAACTACGTATTTGGGGAGATCAAGTAAGATATGTGAAGCACCTGTCTGTCTAAATACTTAAACATAATTGACACAGGATAATATTATATCTAGACCTTACAGTTTGCGTAGTGTTTCTGGGCTAATAAAAGAATAAATTTACACTGTTATTTCTAAATCACTTTTTCTGAGGTTTTTATAAGTTAGGAAATATAATAAAATCAAAAAGCTAAAGAAGAATATGAGCACAGCTATTTGTATGAAATCACTGCACTGATACTATCACTTTTGATAAGAATCCTATCTAATTTTTCTAATTAAATCTCCAAACCAATGATAGTAAGTCATCATTTACCAAATCCTTTTCTGAGCATCACATAGGTCAAAGAGGGACACATTATGTATCAGAAATGACATCTTATATGTGCCTTTCTCTGTATTTTTTCTACAAACCCTTAATTTTAACTTTATGGAAATAGAACTAGAGGGAAAAATTAGAATGAGGACATTTCTGTTTTTAAATTGTTGAAATGAAAGTTTTAAAAAAGTACAGCCCTTACTCTGGAATCCAAAGTCAATTGTAATATCTCCTAAGCCTAAAATCAATTTTTAAATTATATTCAAAACAGCCTTTTTGGGGTCCCTAGAATGGAATCTCCTTATAGACATGAGTGCTTTAGGTGGTGGTTTTTTCATGTGTGTGATTATGTTACTAAAGGTTGGGCTTTCCCTGGTGGTTCAGATGGTAAAGAGTACGCCTGCAATGCAGAAGACCCAGGTTTCATTCCTGCGTAGGGAAGATCCCCCTGGAGAAGGGAATGGCAACCCACTCCAGTATTCTTGCCTAGAGAATTCCATGGACAGAGGAGCCTGGCAGGCTACAGTTCATGGCATTGCAAGGAGTCAGACACAACTGAGCGACTAACACTTTCATTTTCACACACTACTAAAGGTTACTACTAAATGTGCTATTTTGGTCTTAACAGTACACTTTGATGGTATTAGCCCATTTGAAAGGACTAGGTCTCCAAAATTGGTGGACCAGAGTGGTCAGTTTAGTCTTATGTGATCAGGCCCTGGAAAACTTAGTAACTGTTCAACTTCACTCAACTGGTTGTACCAGAAAACTGTTTTATTCTTTCATACCAGCCATCTGCCTATCTCACCAGTAAGTTCATGCCACATCACTTAATATAAATCAAAAAAGTAATGAGCATAGAATTAACACAAAGCTTTTGGATTTTCTTGAGGAGCATTTTCATCAAGCTGTGGAACATTTTTCGGAGTACATAAGAATTTTCTTTATCAACTTTCATAGTAGAGAACTAACCAGTCACTGGGCAAAGAAAGCTGCATCCATTTTTCCCACCAAAAGATGGCATCAGCTCTCATAGGAAGTCATTTTAGTCTAGATAACACGACAAACATGACTAACCACGTCATGTCAAATAAGTGCAAAATGAAAGAGAGTATTGCAAGTCATATCATTACAATAGAAATTAACATTTATTTTACAAAAGCAAAGAGAAAACATGGTAAATGTTGTATTTGTGATGGGATCAGATTTTCTACAATAGGAACAATTCTGAAGGACAGAGTAAGTTGTGTACAGACAGAGCCAGGCAATTGTGCTTATACAATCAGTGGTTCATCAGCAGATGAGGAAAAACAATTGGCAAATGGACAGGTTTTTGGTCATGACTAAATAGTAAGTATCTCTACCAGGAGTTTCATGTTAATTCAAGACAAAGCAGGATTTTTAAGAATTTAAAATGCTATGAAACATGAAAAAATTTTGTAGAATAAATTCACTATTCTAGAGGTATGTTCTTGCTCTTACAAACCATACAGTCTGAGAGGGAAGAAAAACAATAAATGCAAAAGCAAGAGATATTTCAATAAATGCTATGGAGAAAATAAAGAGTGTGAGGATGGGGTGGGGAGGGCCATGAGCATGGAGAGCCTTCCTGAACTGAGACCTGAATGACCTAAGGAGTAAGCAGGAGTAAGTCATGTGACAGTCTGGAGATGCCAGCATTCCAGGACAGGGGCAGAAGCTGCAGCTGCCATGGGAAACAACCTTAGTATGTAGGAGAAGCAGAAGCAGGGCTGTGCAAGCAAAGAATAGAAAGGCAAAGGGAAAGTGGGGGCAGAAACCAGATCATATAAGAAGGGCCCCAAGGCTCTGATGTAAGGATTTGTATTTGGCTCTAAGTGACTTTGAATTTTGGGAGAGCTGTCTTTGTAAGTTTTTATCAACATTGGCCCATTTTCTAAGACTAGGACATTATGTGCTCATTACTGGATATTTGGAAATTATAGAAAAATATTTAAAGAAAGTAAAAGTGGCAATTAAAAACTCAGAATCTATCCTGTAATTTATATTAATAGATACATAACAGATCACATTTTATGTGTTTTATAAAAGAAAAATCACAGAGCAACATTTATCACATACAGATACTCATGCACACAAATACATAAAATGTATCAGTTTTTAAAAACATAAAGACTTGCTTTTAAAAGATGCATTGAAATATTTCAAGATATTGTTGTTTAATGACAGTGTGTCATTGATGTAAAGAGTATTTTAAAAATCCAGCTAGGATTAATACATTGTTTCTTTTCAGGTTTGCAGATTTTATCAGGGGTATGCTGAAACTAATTCTGCTCCTCCTCTTTTCTGGGGCTACACTCTCATCCACGTGGTTCACCCTGACCTGTTTGAACAGCATCACACACCTGCCTTTAACCACAGGTAAACACAGATTGTTTTGAATTTTGAATGAATATTTTCAGTTTATAAAAGCATATATACACTGACAGTAGGGCTTTTTCCATGAGTAATTGTTAAATATACAGAAAAGGTCTTCCTTGTCCAGCCATCAGACCATAATCCCATCTAAGAAGGAACTGAAAATATTCCCATTGGTATTTTGCATATGGAAATGTATAATATTTTGCCTAAGCTTACATAGCTTGGAAGATCGTATCAGAGCATAATACAAAGATTTTTATCTTCTGTATAGCCATTGCTGCTGCTGCTGCTAAGTCACTTCAGTCGTGTCCAACTCTGTGTGACCCCATAGACAGTAGCCCACCAGGCTCCCCCTTCCCTGGGATTCTCCAGGCAAGAACACTGGAGTAGGTTGCCATTTCCTTCTCCAATGCATGAAAGTGAAAAGTGAAAGTGAAGTCGCTCAGTCGTATCCAACTCCTAGTGACCCCATGGACTGCAGCCTACCAGGCTCCTTTGTCCATGGGATTTTCCAGGCAAGAGTACTGGAGTGGGGCTATACATCATTGTTAAACAGGAAGGAAAATGAACAAAGACAAAAAGCTATGTTTCAAGTACATACCAGTAAAATTCTTTGAATGAACACCTATAGGTTTATTTTATAGTTAGGCTTTTAAAAACTTTTTATTCAATCTATATAAACTAAAAACAGAAGAAAAAAAAAGTTCACTATTTCTCCCACCCCGACCTCTTGCAGCCACCAATCTCTTCTCTGTTTCTATGACCTTGGTTTTTGTGGTTTTTGTTTTTTTGTTTGTTTTTAATTCCACATATAAGAGAGATCATACAGTATTTGTCTTTCTCTATCTGACTTACTTCGCTTAGCGTAATATCCTCAAGATCAAAACATGTCACAATTGGCAAGATTTTTTTCTTTATGCCTGAGTAATATTCTATTGCATATCTTTTCTACAATTTACCCATTGTTAGGATTAGGTTGCTTCCGTATCTTGGCTACTGTAAATAGTGCTGCAATGAACATGGGGGTATGGCTGTCCTTTTGAGCTAATGATTTCAGTTCCTCAGATAAGAAATGAGATTGCTGGATCAAATGGTAGTTCTAATTTTAGTTTTTTGAGGAACCTAAGTACTGTTTTCCATAGTGGCTGCACTAATTTGCATCCCCACCAACAGTACACAAGGGTTCGCTTTTCTCCACATCCTTGCCAACACTTATTTCTTATCTTATTGGCAATAGCCATTCTGACAGGTGTGGAGTGATATTTCATTGTGATTTTGATTCATGTTTCTCTGATGATTCATGATACTGAGTTTCTTTTACGTGTCTGTTGGCCATCTGTATGTCTTCTTTGGAAAAATGAGTATTCAGATCTTCTGCCCATTTTTATTGCATTGTTTGCTTTTTAGTACTGAAATGTATGAATTCTTGGTATATTCTAGATATTAGCCCCTTATCAGATAAATGGTTTGCAGTTATTTTCTTCCATTCAGTAGGTTGCCTTTTCATTTGTTGATAGCTTCCTTTGCTGTGCAGAAGCTTCTTAATTTGATGTAGTCTCAGTTGTTAACTTTCACTTTTGTTCTTTTGGTGTCAAAATCAAAAAATTATTGCCAAGACCTGTGTCAAGGGGCTTACTGTCTCTCTTATATTTTAGGAGTTTTATGGTTTCAGGTCTTATGGATTCAAGTTATGATTTCAAGGTTTTATGGATTCAAGTCTCTGATTTTGTGTTAATTTTTGTGTATGGTGTAAGATAGTGATCCAATTTCATTCTTTTGCATGTGGTTGTACCATTTTCCCAATATAATTTTTTGAAGAGACTGTTCTTCCCCATTGTATATTCCTGGCTTTTTTGTTGTAAATTAATTGACTGTAAGTGTACAGGTTTTATTCTGGGCTCTCTGTTCTGTTCCATCCATCTGTGTCTGTATTTTTATGCTAGTACCATACTATTTTAATTACTCTAGCTTTGTTGTATAGTTTGAAATCAGGGCATGTGATGCCTCCAGCTTTGTTCCTTTTTTTCAAGATTGCTTTAGCTATCCAGGGTCTTCTGTGGTTCCTCACAAATTTTAGGATTGTTTGTTCTATTTCTATAAAAAATGCCATTGGAAGTTTGATAGCTATTGCATTGAATCTATACATTGCTTTGGGTAGTATGGACGTTTTAACAATAGTTATTCTTCCAATCTCTGAGCACAGAATATCTGTCCACTTATTTGTGTCTTCTTCAGTTTCTTTAATTAATGTCATATAGTTTTCAGTATACAGACCTTTCACCTCCTTAGTTAAGCTTATTCCTAGATATTTTATTCTTTTGTTATAATTGTAAATGGAATTTTTTTCCCTCATTTCTCTTTCAGATAGTTTATTACTAGTATAGAGAAATGAAGGGTTTTGTGTTGATCTTGTAGCCTACAATTTTACTAAATTTATTAGTTCTAACAGTTTTTGATGGCATCTTCAGGATTTTCTATGTATAATATCATGTCATTTGCAAATAGTCAGTTTTGCTTCTTCCTTCTCTGTTTAGATGCCTTTTTTTTCCTTGTCCAATTGTTGTGACTAGGACTTCCAAATACTATGTTGAATAAAAGTGGGGAGAGCAGGAATCCTTGTCTTATTCCTGATCTTAGAGGAAAAACTTTCAGCTTTTTACCATTGATTATAATGTTAACTGTGATCTTGTCATATATAGCCTTTGTTATGTTGAGATACATTCCCTCTATACCTTCTTTGTTAAGAATTTTTATCATAAGTGGATGTTGAATTTTGTCAAGTGCTTTTTCTCTCTATATCGAGATAACCACATGGTTTTTCACTCTTCATTTTGTTAACATGGTGGTTAACATTAACTGATTTGCAGATGTTGAACCAGTCTTGGATCCCTCGAATAAATCCCACTTGATCATGGTTTATGGTCCTTTTAATTTATTGTTAAATTTGGTTTACTAATATTTTGTTGAGGGTTTTTGCGTCTATATTCAGCAGGGATATTGGTCTGTAATTTTCTTTTTTTGTGGCATCCTTGTTTGGTTTTGGTATCAGGGCGATGTTGGCCTTTTAAAATGTATTTAGAAATTTCCCCCTCTTCTATTTTTTGGAAGAGTTTAAAAAGGAATTGTTTTAGTTCTCCTTTGAAAGTTTCATAGAATTCATTAGTGAAGGATTTTGGTCATGGACTTTTGTTTGTTGAGAGGTTTTTGATTATTGATCCAGTCTTTTTTGCTAGCAGTTTATCTGTTCAGATTTTCTATTTCATCATGATTCAGGCTTTGTAGGTTGTATATTTCTAGGAATTTACCCATTTCTTCTAGGTTGTCTATTTTGTTGGCATATAATTGTATTATAGTAGTCTCTTATCCTTTGTGTTTCTGATATCAGTTATAACATCTCTTTCATTTCTGATTTTATTTATTTGAGTCCTCTCTCTTTTTTTCTTGGTGTGGTTAGCCAAGGAATACAATATTGGCAATTTACATATTGTTAGCTCATCCAGTTGACCTGAAACATTTATAACTGCAGTTGTTTCTGACTGTTATTAGTATCATTTGGGAATCTATATTAATCTTTCCGTGGCTGCTATTAATAAGTTACCACAAATGTTGTTGTTGTTCAGTCACTAAGTCACGTCTGATTCTTTGCAACCCCGTGAACAGCAGCCTGCCAGGCTTCTCTGTCCATCACTAACTCACTGAGTTTCCTCACACTCATATCCATTGATTTCAGTGATGCCATCCAACCATCTCATCCTCTGTCGCTCCTTCTCCTCTTGCCCTCAATTTCCCCCAGCATCAGGGTCTTTTCCAGTGAGTCAACTCTTCACATCAGGTGGCCAAAGTATTGGAACTTCAGCTTTAGCATCAGTCCTTCCAATGAATATTCAGGGTTGATTTCCTTTAGAATTGACCGGTTTGATCTCCTTGCAGTCCAAGGGACTCTCAAGAATCTTCTCCAGCACCATAGTTCAAAAGTGTCAATTCTTTGGCCTTCAGCCTTCTTTTTGGTCCAACTCTCACACCCATACATGACTACTGGAAAAACCACATTGCAAATGTAGTGACTTAAAAAAAACAACACAAATTTATTATCTTACATTTCTGTAAGTTAGAAGTGAGCTTGAATCTCACTAGGCTAAAGTCAAAATGTGGGCAGACTCTAGGGAAGAATTTGTTTCCTTGCCTTCTCTAACTTTTAGAGGCTGTCCATATTCCTTGGCTTGTGGCTCCCTTCCTCTGTCTGTAAAGCTAGCAATAGCAGGTCAAGTCCTCATACTGCATCATCTGTTTTTTCCTTACAAATCCTTCCTTCATCATTTGTTCCTTCCTTCCCTCTAAACATCATATTCTGCCTCCTTCCACTTTTAAGGATCCTTGTGATTACATTGGGTTTACCCGGATAATCCAAGATAATCTTCCAGTTTTAAAGTCAGCTGATTAGAATCCTTAATTCCATCTGCAGCCTGAATCCTTTTTTGCCATGTATAACCTATTCACAGATTCCAGGATCTCACACATGAATATCTTTTAGGGGAAGGAGGGAACATTATTCTGCCTGCCACGGGATCTTTTTAGAATTACTTTGACAGATTATTTTATAAGCCAAGAGGGCTCTGTTGTTGCTTCTTTGCTTTAACAAAAGATTGTTTAAAATGCATATTTTTTATTCCATTTGCAAGTAATATTCAGCTACTTTTTAGATTATATGTTTAATTATGGGATTATTTGTTATAAAGGTAGACTGTAGGCTTATTTATTATAACAAGCACTTATATGGATAGGAATATAGGGGAGTCTGAGAGTGGCTCTGTGGGGACCTGTTACCCAGTGGCATGGACATTCCATGAGACTCCATGCATAAGAGGATGATTCCTTTTGGCTGCATGTAATTAATGTATATTGTATATCCCAAGTTGGATTTACATGCTCTGTAATAAAAAGATCAGAAGTTTGCACATCAGAGGCATCAAATCTTTCAAAGACAACCATTTATTTAGGAGTGAGTGTAGTGACAAGAGAGCAGTGGGATAAGATATACCCACCATTACCAAACTGTACCAACCCAGCTGTGGCTATTTAAAAATGAAATAAAGACCCATTTCTTTTAATAGGTGGATATTATTTTTTTAATGGCTACTAAATTATTAAGACATGTGTATATATATATATATATTTATTTATTTATTAAATTGTTTGAGCCTAACCATGTAATTAACAGAATTGTTAGCTATTTTCTTTGACTTTGAGGCAACACTAAAAAATTAGTGAGATACAAATGGTGCTGAGAAGGAAGATTGGAAACCTCTACTCTGTACATCCTGCCAGTATTCCCTCTTCTCAATGTTTATTGCTTTGCCTATAAATCCCAGTTGTCCAGAGTAATCTTTTTTGGATACTTCACACTTTTAATATACTAACATTCCTTCATTAGGGTTTTGAGCAATTTTGGCAAGTATTCTGAGCCAGAAATTTTTTTTTATTCTGGTGTAGTTTCAAATTTAGCAGTTATTCAACATTCTGGTGGAACAGTTTTAGTTTACAATTCTTCTTGTTCATGGCATTACACTCAAAAGTTTTTTGTGATACTGTATGTCAAGTATGCATCTGTTAGATTTCACAAGAACACAGTCATGAGTACATGATGAACAGACTTTTTTCCTTGAATTAAGTGTAGAATATTCATTATAAGATAGTATGTTCATTGAATATCCTATATTTTCTATTTAACCTGATAAAATTAACAGTTTAATCTCTGGATGGCAGCATTATAAATTTAGTTTTCACCTCCATTTTTGTCTGGACTTGTAACAATGAGCTTGTTTTACTTTTATAATCAGAAAGCATATATATCTATATATTTGAAAACTATGCATCTTTTTAAATCTTTAAAGGAAATTGATGTAATTGATCCCAGTCAATACTTATTTTCCCATTCTGTCCTTAAAAATTATGTTGGACAGAAAGGAAAGCAGAATTCTGAAATAAACCAAGGCTAGAATTGAGAAATTGAGTTTGAGGTAGATGTCCAAACCACTGAATTCATAAATTCTCCTGTTTTCAAATGTCCGTTTATTAATGTCACTTAGAAGCTCCCGAATGATGCATTTTTAACTTACAAATATACTGAATTAAGACTAGATTTGTTCACATACATTCTCTGAATTATCAGAGTATTGTTTTCTCTTTCCCAATACTTAGCAGTTAGTATGTCTTATCTTCGTATCAGCCTGGAAACATGGAGCATGGACTTTTGCCTTATAAATTCTGATCCCAGCTCCACCCTAGTACCTAGCACAAGCCCTGAGTAATGAATGAATGAGTGAATGAATGAATGAAGTATATTTTATCTCCATTTTGAATCTCAATACGTATGACTTACTGCCAATAATAGTCAGGAAGCTTGGCCACTCTTTATTATTCAGCACTAGCTATAGGAAGGTCAAAGGGCATATTTTAATAGAACAATGGAGAATTTGAATAAATCTGTCACACATTCTCTTTCTTACTGCCTTTGTAGAAGTCTGACCTAATTCCTTTTAAGTAAAAAGTTTTGATGAAAGGGAAGTTATTGCAAAATCTAATTATAGACACATCTAGACCTTTAGGCTGATATTTCAAGTCAGTGATGGCAATTTCATGTTTCTTTTTTTTTAACCAGAGTCATTCTTTTTTTTTAATCAGGGAAATGTCTAGTCTTTTTCCAGTTTCTAGCAAAATTAGTATTTCTACTATTGCTTTTTATAAATCAGAAGAATCTACATGAAAAGTATTTGAAAATATACACATTAATTATAACAACATAATAAATTAAAAGCTATAATTTTGTTCAACCCATGTGTTATAAGTGCTACTACTGCTAGAACCTTCTAATGGAATTTTTTGGTAGTTCACTGATCTTGATGTTACTGTTACCATCTCTTCAGAAGAAAAACTGGATTATTCCATTCTATCTCAAGGTGTACTATTTTCATACATGTACAAACATCCTCTTGAAGGTTCTCAGTGGTATGCTTCTAATATTTCTGTAGGGAAACTCAATATTTAATATCATATTATGTCTTCATTAATTGAATTAGTTGTAATAGGGAAATAAATAAGCTCATGATTAGACGAGTTTCGAAATCTTGAATCTTAATGCTATAAACAAAACTATGAAAATACATTATTCACCTTATCTGAGAAATAGCTGTCTAGCCTTGCTAGCCGCAATTCACATGTCATTTTTCACTGAACAGATGAGTACTTTGAAAATGACATTTTGAAAAATGTTAGCACTTTGGTATTGAGTTTGTTGAAACAATGTACTTTAACTGTTTAACAGAAGATGCTTTGGGAGAAGTTCTTTAATGCAAGTTACTAGAATGCCGAGGTGGTGATAATGGGTAGGGGGGCATAAGGGGGAGATGATTAGCTAGACAGAAACCCCTTGAGGGTGATAGCCCACTAAAAGCTGACATCAAATGGTAATTGAAGAAAGGAAATGTATTTGTTTGTATTGAAAATCATGTGAAATGTATAGACTAGAGAGTAATCCTCTTAATGTATTTTCATGCATTTTACCTTTGTTAAGATAATTATGTCCCATTTTAATAGCATGCAAAGAGATAAAAACAAACTTGCCCAAAAAATGAGGGGAAATGAGAAAACTCAGACAAGGGTGATGAGCATAATTAAAGAAATGCACATTATTAAGGAAATTAGAGATTTTAAGCTTTAAAGAAAGAAGGCTAAGTAGTGAATTATTATTTTCAGTTTTATGAACTAAAAGTGAATTACTCATGTTGGTGACTGATTAAGGGGCAAAAATAGAACAGGGATTAAAAGATGAGAATGGATTTATGAAAGGCTCAGCGAAATGCTTCTTACTGAAGAAGGTCTTGTAATGTTCATCCATGGAGATTTTCAAGGGAAACAAGTCTTCGGGTAGAACCTGTGTCTCTTGAAGGTGGAGGGTTTGACCAGATGGTAAGTGTTCCATGATTTAATAGTACATTGCCTTCTGCAGGACCAACATCATTCTTTGGGATCTTAAAAGTTGCTGATAAACCTCAACTTAGGTTGTCTCATTTCCCAACCAGTCTACTCTGGGCCCACTTTTTCAGAGGATTATTAGTTATTATTATTATTAATAGAGGATTATTATTATTAGTGTGCTTCATTTCTGCAAGATAATAACTATGCTTTCAAGCCATAACGGACTGTAAACATAACAGTTAGTCTTTATAGGACTGAATTCTGCCAACAAAGGGTCTAAACGAGAGACACACACAAATTAATAACATGCAGAAAGAAAACCATCACCATGAATGAATACTGCAGCAAAATATGCCCCCTCCTCTTTTGAAACCCTTTCATGTATTGCATGTTTAAATTAGTGATAGGTCATTAAGGCCACAGCAGTCATTTTTTGAAAGAAAATGGGAGGCTGAGTTGAAAGGCACAGTTCAGTGATATAGAAATGTGTATTAGTATGTGTGTATATATAAACATACATATGTATTCTATATATTCAATATGCTCAAAATGTATGAGGAACAGTAGTTAGCAAACTTTTGAATGTTTACCATTTGTCTTTACATATATATCTTTATTTCTAAAAGGAGTATTTTCACTTGCAATGTCAAGTTTTAGTTTTTATAAGTATTTTTAATAAAGGTCTAATCTATAATAATTCCTAGTTAAGTTTCCTAACTTTTATCATGAAATAAAAATTCAGTCCATATGCACAATATTAAAAATTTATCCAATAAAGTGTATTAATGTTAATAAACCTATTCTTTAGGGAAATTTCTTGATTCTAATCCTTAAAATAATTTATGATAAAATATTGTTATTTTATAATCCTTATTTCATATTTATAATGCTTCTTAATAAAACTGTAAAAAAATTTCTGTTATTATCCTCTATGAAGCACCTTTAAGATTTTGTTTTTAATATCCTGGTTAAGCTTTCCACCTACATGTATCTAAATTTGTTATTGATCTGCTTAAATGAACCTTAGTCATCATCTGACATAACTTATTCAATAAATGAGCTCTTCCATTACAACCCAGATATATGTTCATATGACCACAACTTTAATGAAAACCTCCCTTTTAAAAAATTTACTTTTAATTGAAGGATAATTACAGTGTTGTGTTGGTTTCTGCCATACATCAACATGAATCAGCCATGGGTATACATATGTCCCCTCCTTCTTGAACCTCCCTCCCACATCCACCCCATCGCACCTGTCTAGGTTGTCTCAGAGCACCAGTCTGAGTTCCCTGAGTCAGACAGCAAATTCCCATTGGCTATCTGTTTTACATATGATAGTGTATATGTTTCCATGCCACTCTCTCCATTCATCTCACCCTCTTCTTCCCCCCACTGTGTCAACGAGTCTGTTCTCTATGTCTGTGCCTCCATTGCTGCCCTGCAGATAGGTTCGTCAGTACCATCTTTCTAGATTCCATATATGTGTGTTAATATATGATAATTATTTTTCTCTTTCTGATTTATTTGACTCTGTATCAGTTCAGTTCAGTCGCTCAGTCGTGTCTGACTCTTTTGTGACTCCATGAACCGCAGCACACCAGGCCTCCTTGTCCATCACCAACTCCCGGAGATCACCCAAACCCATGTCCACCTAGTCGGTGATGCCATCCAACCATCTCATCCTCTGTCATCCCCTTCTCCTCCTGCCCTCAATCTTTCCCAGCATCAGGGTCTTTTCAAATGAGTCAGCTCTTCGCATGAGGTGGCCAAAGTACTGGAGTTTCAGCTTCAGCATCAGTCCTTCCAATGAACACCCAGGACTGATCTCCTTTAGGATGGACTGGATCTCCTTGCAGTCCAAGGGACTCTCAAGAGTCTTCTCCAACACCACAGTTTAAAAGCATCAATTCTTCGGCGCTCAGCTTTCTTTATAGTCTAACTCTCACATCCATACATAACCACTGGACAAACCATAGCCTTGACTAGACGGACCTTTGTTGGCAAAATAATGTCTCTGCTTTTTAATATTCTGTCTAGGTTGGTCATAACTTTCCTTCCAAGGAGTAAGCATCTTTTAATATCATGGCTGCAATCACCATCTGCAGTGATTTTGGAGCCCAGAAAAATAAAAGTCAGCCACTGTTTCCACTGTTTCCCCATCTATTTGCCATGAAGTGATGGGACCAGATGCCATGATCTTAGTTTTCTGAATGTTGAGCTTTAAGCCAACTTTTTCACTCTTCTCTTTCACTTTCATCAAGAGACTCTTTAGTTCTTCTTCATTTCTGCCATAAGGGTGGTGTCATCTGCATATCTGAGGTTATTGATATTTCTCCTGGCAATCTTGATTCCAGCTTGTGCTTCCTCCAACCCAGCATTTCTCATGATGTACTCTGCATATAAGTTAAATAAGTAGGGAGACAATATACAGCCTTGACATACTCCTTTTCCTATTTGGAACCAGTCTGTTGTTCCATGTCCAGTTCTAACTGTTGCTTCCTGACCTGCATACAGGTTTCTCAAGAGGCAAGTCAGGTGGTCTGGTATTCCCATCTCTTGAAGAATTTTCCACAGTTTGTTGTGATCCACACAGTCAAAGGCTTTGGCATAGTCAATAAAGCAGAAATATATGTTTTTCTGGAACTCTCTTGCTTTTTTGATGATCCAGCGGGTGTTGGCAATTTGATCTTTGGTTCCTCTGCCTTTTCTAAAACTGGCTTAAATATCTGGAAGTTCACGGTTCATGTATTGCTAAAGCCTGACTTGGAGAATTTTAAGCATTACTTTACTAGCGTGTGAGATGAGTGCAATTGTGCAGTAGTTTGAGCATTCTTTGGCATTGCCTTTCTTTGGGATTGGAATGAAAGCTGACCTCTTCCAATCCTGGGGCCACTGCTGAGTTTTCCAAATTTGCTGGCATATTGAGTGCAGCACTTTCATAGCATCATCTTTCAGGATTTGAAATAGCTCAACTGGTATTCCATCACCTCCACTAGCTTTGTTTGTAGTGATGCTTCCTAAGGCCCACTTGACTTCACATTCAAGGATGTCTGGCTCCAGGTGAGTGATCACACCATCATGATTATCTGGGTCATGAATATCTTCTTTGTACAGTTCATCTGTGTATTCTTGCCACCTCTTTTAATATCTTCTGCTTCTGTTAGGTCCATACCATTTCTGTCCTTTATTGTGCCCATCTTTGCATGAAATGTTCCCTTGCTATCTCTAATTTTCTTGAAAAGATCTCTAGTCTTTCCCATTCTATTGTTTTCCTCTATTTCTTTGCATTGATTACTGAGGAAGGCTTTCTTATCTCTCCTTGCTATTCTTTGGAACTCTGCATTCAAATGGGTATATCTTTCCTTTGCTCCTTTACTTTTCACTTCCCTTCTTATCACAGCTATCTGTAAGGCCTCCTCAAACAACCATTGCTTTTTTGCATTTCTTCTTCTTGGGGATAGTCTTGATTCCTGTCTCCTGTACACTGTCACAAACCTCCATCCATAGTTCATCAGGCACTCTGTCTATCAGATCTAGTCCCTTGAATCTATTTGTTGCTTCTACTGTATAATCGTAAGGGATTTGATTTAGGTCATACCTGAATGGTCTAGTGGTTTTCTCCACTTTCTTCAATTTAAGTCTGAATTTGGCAATAAGGAGTTCATGATCTGAGCCACAGTCAGCTCCCAGTCTTGTTTTTGCTGATTGTTTAGAGCTTCTCCATCTTTGGCTGCAAAGAATGTATCAGTCTCATTTTGGTGTTGACCATCTGGTGATGTCCATGTGTAGAGTCTTCTCTTGTGTTGTTGGAAGAGGGTTTTTTTATGACCAGTGCATTCTCTTGGCAGAACTCTATTAACTTTTGCCCTGCTTCATTCTGTACTCCAAGGTCAAATTTGCCTGTTACTCCAGGTGTTTCTTGACTTCCTACTTTTGCATTCCAGTCCCCTATAATGAAAAGGACATCTTTTTTGGGTGTTAATTCTAGAAGGTCTTGTAGGTCTTCATAGAACTGTTCAACTTCAGCTTCTTCAGCGTTGCTGGTCGGGGCATAGACTTGGATTACCGTGATACTGAATGATTTGCCTTGGAAACGAACAGAGATCATTCTGTTGTTTTTGAGATTGCATCCAAGTATTGCATTTCAGACTCTTTTGTTGACTATGATGGCTACTCCATTTCTTCCAAGGGATTCCTGCCCACAGTAGTAGATACAACAGTCATCTGAGTTAAATTCATCCATTCCAGTCCATTTTAGTTCACTGATTCCTAGAATGTTGATATTCACTCTTGTCATCTCCTGTTTGACCACTTCCAATTTGCCTTGATTCATGAACCTAACATCCCAGGTTCCTTTGCAATATTTCTCTTTATAGCATTGAAACCTGCATACAGGTTTCCATCACCAGTCCCATTCACAACTGGCTATTGTTTTTGCTTTGGCTCCATCCCTTCATTCTTTCTGGAGTTATTTCTCCACTGATCTCCAGTAACATATTGGGCACCTACCGACCTGGGGGGGTTCATCCTCAGTGTCCTATCTTTTTGCCTTTTCATACTGTTCATGGGGTTCTCAAGGCAAGAATACTGAGGTGGCTTGCCATTCCCTTCTCCAGTGGACCACATTCTGTCAGACCTCTCCACCATGACCCAGCTGTCTTTGGTGGCCCCACACGGCATGGCTTAGTTTCATTGAGTTAGACAAGGCTGTGGTCCGTGTGATCAGATTGGATAGTTGTCTGTGATTGTAGTTTCAGTCTGTCTGCCCTCTGATCCCCTCTCTCAGTGCCTACCGTCTTACTTGGGTTTTTCTTACCTTGGACGTGGGGTCTCTCTTCACGGCTGCTCCAGCAAAGCGCAGCCACTGCTCTTTACCTCTGATGCGGGGTAGCTCCTCTTGGGCCACTGCCCCTGCCCTCGGTGCAGGGTAGCTCCTCTCGGCTGCGCTCCTGAGCCGTATATTTACTCTCTATAATAGACTCTATGTCCATCTACCTCATTAGAACTGGCTCAAATGCATTCCTTTTTATGGCTGAGTAATATTCCACTGTATATATATATATATGTACCACAGCTTCTTCATCCATTCATCTGTCAGTGGATGTCCACGTTGCTTCCGTGTTCTAGCTATTGTAAATAGTGCTGCAGTGAACATTGGGGTCCATGTGTCTTTTTCATTTATGATTCTCTCAGGGTATATGCCCAATGGTGGGATTGTTGGGTCAGATGATAGTTTTATTCCTAGTTTTTTAAGGAATCTCCATGCTGTCCTCCATAGTGGCTGTATCAATTTATATTCCCACCAACCTTTTGCAAAAAGGTTCCCTTTTCTCCACACTCTCTCTAGCTTTTATTGGTTGCAGATTTTTTTTGATGATGGCCATTCTGACCAGTGTGAAGTAATATCTCATTGTAGTTTTGATTTGCAGTTCTCTAATAATGAGGTATGTTGAGCATCTTTTCATGTGTTTATTATCTACTGGTATGTGTTCTTTGGAGAAATGTCTGTTTAGGTCTTCTGCCCACTTTTTGATTGGATCATTTTTCTGGTATTGAGTTGCATTAGCTGCTTGAAAACCTCCCTTGTTAGTTAGCTCTGGATCCTAGGAAATTTTCTTCCTATCAATCTGTAACTCATTTGGAGCAACACATCTCCCACAGAGCAACTTGGCCACATTCCACTTCCATTAGCAGCTCTCAGAACAGTTGAAGATACCCGTCATGTCTCCATTAGCCGTTAATCTAAACATTCCCCAATTCTCATAACCTTTTCTCATACATGGATTCCATGCCACTAGCTAGCTTAGTCACTGTCTTCTAAACCTACCATAGCTTGTCAGGACCCTCCTTAAACAGTATTACTAGAATTTAGCACTTTCCCTGCTGCTTTTGTTGTGGTTTAGTCTTTTTAGTCGTGTCCAACTCTTTTGTGATCCTGTAGACTGGAGCCCACCAGGCTCCTCTGTCCATGGCTGCACTTGGCACCTAATGGTAGGAGGCTGTGGTCTCCCCATGCCTTTTTTGCTTCTTTTAGAGACAGTGAAGTAGAATTATCTTAATGATGTGTGTATAAATGACTGCTGAGCCCGTTGATGTCTGTTATTTTCCTTTAGATTAGGAATGATTTGAGGTTAGTGTCCTATTTACTGTTCCAGCATAGCTGCTTGCATATACAAGGCACTTGATAAATGATTTTGCAGATAGCTTAAGCTAAGTTTTCCCTTTTTTATACCTAAGCAATAATTCTTGAGCCCATTTTACATTTATCATGATTAAAGTTCTTTGTTTTTGTCTGTAACCTTTTGGTGCTCCATTTTTGATTCTGTTATCTGTCTTCTGTGCAGTTACTTCCAGCTTTTTGTGTGGAATACAGATTTGAGAAGCATTCCTTTTGTGTCAATACCATTGGATAAAAGAAATAAAAGAAGAACTACTTTTTTCAGTCTGATACAGTGGCTTGGTGGGAAGTACACTTGATTCTGTAGATTTAATTATACTTTTGTTAGTAACCCTGCTAACCTAACATTGGGCCTCTCTGGTGGCTCATTCTGTAAAGAATCATTTTGACTCTCAGAACTTCAGTTACTTTATCTTATTTTACCTGCCTCAAAGAGTTAATAGGATGGTCAAATATGACAGTATATTTAAAAGCAGTTTTAAAAGGTGTTTCAAAAATTATATAAATCCAAGATTTGAAGTTGTTATTGTTTTTGATGATATCTTGAGAATCTTATTAAATGTTCCATAGGAATAGTTCTCTGAAATTTTATGATTTGTTTTGTAACTGCTACTCACCTAAGGTTTGACTGTCTTGACTAATAAAAATGTATTCACACATAGTTTTACTTTCCCCAAAGTCTAGTAATTTAGTTTGTCATTGGAAATGGGTGGAGAGAAGAGTTCTTTCAGGTTTATGATCTTCGTGTTTTTGAAAAACATCCATTTAAGTGTATTTGGTGGTACACAGGTCTTTGTTTTTGGCAATGTAAATTACGGCCTGTGAAATTTTATTAGCTTTATAGAGGAAAATTGTGCATCAGCATTGTGTTTTGTTCTACTAAATTACCTTGACTTTTTAATTGAAAGGCAGTTTATTTTAATTTTAGTATCAGTACTATAGAAAGTCATGGAAATATTTAATGATCATGTAGTTTGAACCCTCTGATGAGCAGCAAATTATCTTGTCTGCCTGACTTTTAATAGATGACTTTTACCCACTGGATCTGCCAAACTAGTGTGTAAAGATACTGTATCAGACTCTAAACTGAGAATTCAAATGGAAGTCAAATTCAGACTCATAATAATCAGCTTTTACTTTGTACATGTTCCAGAATACTGGGGAGAATATTAAATCAACCCTAACACAGATAGTTTTCCCTCATTCTGATTATGAAGATCTTAATTTAACCCTTTCCTGTGTAAATTATTTTGATTCCTTAATTTCTACAATAACAAGTGATTTCAGCAAATCCAGTTAGCATAAAGCAATCTTGTGGTCATTTTTATAGTAATTCAAGAAGCAAACACTGAGAATGAGAGAATTGAATGAACATACTTGGTTTTTTTTAAATTTCTGGCCTCTGAAGTTATATCAGCAGTCTTAGCCCACTTATCCTACATATAACAAGAATTTTAATAAATGAGGTGGAATATTTATGTCGAGGATCCTGGCCCAAGGCTGGATTATATGGCTCCTGGATGTAGCAGGTGTGTGAGTCAGCTCTCACACTGATAACCATTTCTGAGTCAGGGAGCTAACAAAACTGCATAAAGTGGAGTTGGATCCGCTGCCAGTTAATTAGTTTACAATGACATTTCTCTTTTTATTTTATTAAATAGGTAAAATAGACACATAGTAAAAACTAAGTTCAAAAAAGCAGAAAAGTGTATACAGTGAAAAATGTCTACCATCCTGTGGCCCCCAATTTCCCTCTCTAGAGGCAACCCTGAATGTCAGTTTCTTAGGTATTTCCCAGAAAATTCTATACATTTATAAACAAGTGTGTGTGTGTGTGTGTGTGTGTATACCTTACACTTCTCTGTACTTTTTTCTTTTATATATTTTTGCTGTCATTACCATCAGCAAATACAGTTGTTTCGTTTTTAATGGTTGCATAGGATACCTTTGTTTGGATGTTTGATAAATTTTTAAACGACCAACTCACAATTGGTGGACATCAAGCTAGTTTTTAATCTTTTCATACTACAAACAATATTGCAGTGAGTGTTCTGTATATACATGTACTGCATAGCTGTAGGATAAATTTCTAGAAGTGGAATTTCTGAATCAAAGAGTAAGTGCATTATTTGGTAGATGTTCCCAGATTACCCACTAGGAGATGACCTGTTTACAGTTTCATTCACAGTGGTTTTCAGACAGGATTCCCTGCTTCACCAGCCTCTACTTTTCTGAGACATCTCATGCCTCTTTTTTTTTTTCCCCACACTGTGCTTGATAAAAATCAGTAAAATCAAATCTCCTTTCAAGACTCCATACTGATAGTCCCCTTTCAATGTGTCCTCATTCTTACCTTATCATTCTTTCTTTTCCAACATGTAATTATTTTATTATGTGCAGATTATGCTTTTCAGTTATCACACTTTAATTTTCCTGATTACAAATTACATGTGAGGGTATATTTCCTTCAGAAATATAAATGTCAAAGGGATTATTTTTAAACATATTTTCTAAAAACAGCTAATTGTATTAGTGGTTTGTGAACTCTTTCTTAGAAGTAGCACTCGGTTCTTAAGCATTTGCTTTTTCTTATCACTTATTTCAGTGTTTTATCATTGTATTTATTTATTTTTTATTGAAGTATAGTTTATTTACAGTGTTGTGTTAATTTCTGCTGTACAGCAAAGTGATTCAGTTATAAATATATATGCATTCTTTTTTTAATCTTCTTTTCCATTATGGTTTATCATAGGATATTGAATATAGTTCTCTGTGCTGTATTCACTGTTTTATCATCTTTACCATCTAGGCTTATTTGTTTTGGGGTCAGTAGTGGTCTCTGCTCTGATTACCATGACTTACCATAAATTAGTATAAAGTGTTTTTTAGATACAATACACCTCTATAAAGCTACCAGTGATACTCCATCTCTAGATTTCCTAATGTACACTAATGAGTGATGTGTAAGGAGAATGTGTTGTTGATTTGTGTTTGTGTAATCTATGTCCAGCAAACATACAATAAGTGTGAGGCGTTGGGTTTTAAGAAACTCTTGAAAATTGCCTTAAAATTGCATTTTAAATATGTTTATTATATCTATTGGTGATGGACAGGGAGGCCTGGCGTGCTGCGATTCATGGGGTCGCAAAGAGTCGGACACAACTGAGCGACTGAACTGAACTGGACTGGTTGTATCTATTAGATGCTTCCCATTTAATCCTGTGTCCAGTGTGGTCATCACTTTAGCCAGCAATGTGTCCTTTATTCACTATCATCCTTTTGTCCTCTATTTCCATGTGTCTTCTAATCAAAGAAAGTCAAAGTAATCACCAACTATTTGTGATAGTAGAATGTGCAAAATATCTTATAGTTCTGAAAGGCCACAGTATAACTGGAGGAGGAAGTGTGAGTTGAGATTAATTAGAGAAAGGCTGTTAGGAAACAGTGGATGCAGTTTTTTTTTTTCTTCTCCAACAGTTTTAGGGATTATTAATGATTGCAATTGGGTATGGTAAATTCTGGTAATTTGATATTAGTTCTATGAATAACACATAACAGATTTAGAGTAATTCCCTCACTTTCTTCTGTTCCTCAATAGAAATTTTTTTCTTAACAAATATTTTTATTAAAAATATTTTCCTGGTAACTTTAAGGTTAAAATAATTGCTACTCACTATCATCAGTGGACATGATATACTTATTAGTCCAATGGGAGATGTTTTAGGTTTCTAAATAGGATATCTTTCTTTCCTCACTGATTCTGTGGTTTAGTCACTAAGTCATTTCTGACTCCTGTGACACTGTGGACTATAGCCCACCAGTCTCCTCTGTCCATAGGATTTTTCAGGCAAAAATCCTGGAAGGGGTTGCCATTTCCTTCTCCAGGGGATCTTCCCAACCCAGGGATCGAACCCATGTCTACTGCACTGCAGGCAGATTCTTCACTGACCAGCTACCAAGAAAGCCCATTGTTTCTGTGCTGCTGCTGCTGCTAAGTCGCTTCAGTCGTGTCCGACTCTGTGTGACCCCAAAGACGGCAGCCCACCAGGCTCCCCCGTGCCTGGGATTCTCCAGGCAAGAACACTGGAGTGGGTTGCCATTTCCTTCTCCAGTGCATGAAAGTGAAAAGTGAAAGTGAAGTCATGTCCGACTCTTAGCGACCCCATGGACTGCAGCCTACCAGGCTCCTCCATCCATGGGATTTTCCAGGCAAGAGTACTGGAGTGGGGTGCCATTGCCTTCTCCGCATTGATTCTGTATTCACCTTCAAATTAACATTATTGAAGATTTGTATGCAGACAGTTGCATTAATATAATTATTTGGAGTGGGGCACATTTCTCTAACCATTCCTCTAAGAATAAGAGCAGTGGCCTTTTTCAAAATTTTCACTATAGATTGAGTTCATAGACTATTTATAGGCTAATCTGGGATCCCAGCCACTATTAATTATACATTTCTAGGTGAAATTTTTTTTTCTATGTTCCAAAAAAGTCATGTATTTTTTAAAAAAACTCTTGACCTGAAACTCATTCTAAAATTGAGGACTATTTCTATTTTAAGTGTTTCTCCAAGAATTACATAGTAGATAACTTTCATTTTGTGCTTGAAGGCTGTTATTAAACAGTCTTAAAATATGTAATTTTCAGGAGTAATTAATGTCGCTTACATCTTTTCTTAGATTTTAAGTTTTTTTGAAAATTACAGAATGAGTCTAGATTTTGTGTTAAGTTGCTATATTTTATCTGTCCCTCGATATGCCAGGAGTGTAACTCAGAGGGAAGAACCCTTTAAATTGTA
The DNA here is from genome assembly GCF_910594005.1 of Cervus elaphus. Taxonomy (NCBI): domain Eukaryota; kingdom Metazoa; phylum Chordata; class Mammalia; order Artiodactyla; family Cervidae; genus Cervus; species Cervus elaphus. The sequence continues at coordinate 51,377,853 of NC_057833.1, read as the reverse complement.
ACAGTTAAAATTGTTTTTGTGCTTTGGAGTAATCCACCAAAAAGATAAAGGAAATAAACTGGTAATCATCCAGCCATAAAACCTTTTCCTATATACTCCCCAAAACCTGAGCAAAGAGCTGACAGATGTGTGAAGCTTTGTCCAACTTCATCAGCTGCCTCTGAGAAGAGGTAAAATTCCAGAGTTAATATTCAGGAAAGAGACACCAGAAAATCCATCTGATATGACTCACTGCCACTCCTGTGAAACTGAAATGTTTGTGTTTTTATTTTAGTGACATTGTACGCCTCCTGTATTCTCCTGGGAGTGTTCCTGAATAGCAGTATACCTATATTTTTTGAGCTTTTTGTGGAAACTGTCTACCCAGTTCCAGAAGGAATTACTTGTGGAGTTGTCACTTTTTTAAGTAATATGTTCATGGGAGTACTTTTGTTTTTTCTCACATTTTATCACACAGGTAAGAAATTTGACTTTTCATTGACTATCTAAATGTGTCCATTAGTAGAAAGGTCTGTGGTGCTGGTGTATAGAGAATTATGTGACGAGTTCTAAGGCAAGTCACGTTATTTGAGCTTTCACGTTCCAATGAAAGAAAATATCTTCAGTTGCTTTTCTTGAAATGCATCCTAGCTTAATGTAATGTACCTGAACCCCTCGCACACACCTGGAGTTTCTGATTTAATTAACTTGGACAGGGGCCCAGCATTTCTACCTAACCCTCCAGGTAATTCTAACATGCTGTTTCTCATTGAGAACCACTGATATCTTGCTTTAAAAAAAAATACTTTGACTCTACTGTCTTAATATAAGGTCAAAATTAAGGTCAGGGATATATATGTAGTTTAAAGCTTTATGGATAATGAGAGGCCACTCAAAGAGCAGATCCAGTGTATAGGACAGCTTGTCCAGTGAACATTTTATGATTACAGAGATGCTCTTTGTCTGCTGTCAACACAGTAGTCACTAACCCCACGAAGCTAATGCAGCTACCAACCTGGGTTTTTCATTTTGTTTCATTTTGATTAATTTAAATTTACATTGAATTGCTACATGTGGCTGCCGAATTTGTCAGTGCAGGTATAGTGTGCAAAGAAGGTTAAAGTTAGAATCCAGGGGTATGCCTTTGAAGAAGAGGGAGGTCCTCACAAAAGAAAGGATTAGGGTCCTCAGCCCACGTGGAGGAGTTCACCTTGGACCAAAGGAGGTGGAGAGAAGCCAGTGTACATGCCTTAGAAGCAGACATCTCTGCCAGGCACATTGCTCAGGGAGAGTTCCTTCTTGATGTCACCAACTTTTCTGCTTAGAAGCCAGTTCATCTATGATGAGCTTGTAGGAAGACAGTGGAGAAAGGGCCTAAGGAGAGAGTGAAATAGCTTTTGGGGGGTGGGAGGAACTGCTGCAGGGACAGCTGCAAAGCTCACTGGGCATTGTTGAAGGCAGACCCCACGGTGCTGGGGTCGGCAGCTTTGTAGTGACTCTGCTTTGAAGTTGCTTGGCTTCCTCTGATACTGTCTTTTCTGCAGTCCAGATTTTGTCTCACTGGTTTAGAAAATCGGGGCCCAATTATTTAGGCTTCTTTTTGGCATGTGAAAAATAAAGATTTATACTTATTTTATACTTCTATACTTCTTATTTTTTATTTTGTACCTGTGAGTTATAAATATTTTATTAATTTTTACTAGGTTTCTGTCCCATTTTATTTCATCTTAAACAAATGAATATTACCACCTTTTTTTTTCTGGTTGCTATTTTCTTAACTACTTATCAGATACCAGTAAATATGGGTAATTTGTACATGTAAGAATCTAATTCATAGGACTCAAATATAAGAAATGCTCTGAAATGTGACACTTCAAGAAACCTAATTGTTTTCAGGAATCCTTACAGTCTTGTAATTGAAATAATAGCAACAATAACATCCTTGACTCAAAAATAAGTTTTTGAAACTATAAAAGCTGATGAAACAGAATCTCCCTGAGCTTTGGACAGCTTTTGGCAGAGCACTTTCACCTCACAGCGAAGAGCATCCAAATGCTATATTATTTTCTTAATAAAATTAACAATAAACTAGATCATTTCTGTCGATCAGTAATTCAGGAAAAGAAGTTTTCATCTTTGCTAAACCTGATATCCGTTTGGTTTGCCCTGTGAAAGACAGTAATATTTTCGAAAGAGAGTGATATTAATAAAGTCAGACCACTCTTCACTGTCCTGGAAACGTGTGTTTCCATTAGAAGAAATGCCATCACCAGGTGTCAGGGTAAAGTCTTTGCCTCCAGTTAGTTTTCTAAATGGAATCATCTAACAGTTATTACATTGTCAGCTGTAACCCACTTCGGTAGTGTCGCTGTTGACAGAGATGGCTGTTGCCCGTAGAAATGGTTTTCCAGCTCACAGACACAGGTGGGCTGAGCGATCCTTGCAGCCTGGCTGAGCATGCATGGTTTCAACTATGGAATGGAAATTGCTGTCTTCCCAGCGTTTAAAAACATCAAGAGTAGATGCCAGATCATGTTACCCTTAATAGACCTCCTGCATGTGGCCTATAGAATATAGCAGTCATGTATTCATTGGTCAGTTTAAGGCAGGAACCACTCCTGCGCTGTCTGACGGTGGAGGAGGCCAGTGCATTCCTGCCATTGCGCTCAGCCAGCAGAGAATCTCCGCCACTCTCCTGGTTCCTGCATGGGGCAGCTTCCGATTTGTTCAACGGAGACGGGCATCTGTATGTCAGTCAGTGCTCACTCCTCCTTTTGCAGGTTCTTGGTGACCAGATACAAGCAGACATTTATGTTTCTTTGGCACGGGCAGTGTTAGAAATAGCACCATTTCTGTTAATTCCTATCTCATGATATGATCAAGTGTTTATTTAGCTGGGGGAAAAAAGCTTCCCTCTTTTGGGTTGGTTTCTGATCACATGTTCTTAGGCATATCTGTATAGATAGATGTTAAAGGTTTCTGCCTAAACTCCATGACTACTGTGAAAAATAAAACTTTAAATAAAAGTTAATCAAACAGGATGATTTTCAGGACAAAAAAAATCTCAGTATGTTTTGACATTTTAGAGTTAATGAGAAAATCAGTGTGAAAGAGCTTTGACCAGGGCATGACTGGCACTCACTAAATTTTTTTTTTCCTTCTGGATAATTTTTTTTTTCCTTCTGGTGATGATAGGAATTTAAACATCTAGGCTTCTATTTTTTTAAAAATGTTTTTTATATGCTTATTTTTCAATGTGTGTAAGGAATACACACAAACCCATACCCCACAACTTTCTAAGGCTAAAAAGTTATTAGAGATATGAAAACTCTGTTGAGATTCTTTCCCTTATGATTAGTTGATCTCCACCCCAGAAGTCCCATATATAACATGCCTTATAGCCTCGGTGTGATGATACAGAAATGACAAATCTGAAAAAAAATTATGTAAAATTATTTCCTAAACTTTTATATATGATAAATTCCCTTCCATTAGAACCAGTGCTTGAATGTCATAATTTAGTCATTTTAAATTTGAAAAACTCACCCAGAAGTTATTTATATGTCAGAATTCAGCTATTAGTTACATGATTGGAGGGTCTGATTTTTAATCATCATAAAGATCGGTGGTTTTTTTAGATCAGTTCTCAAGGCAGTACTGAACTTCCTGACCAGAGTTTTTGTTTCCCCATCATGTGCTATCTGGTAGATGACTACATCAGATGTGGCTTTTCAGAGCCATACAGACTAACCCAAAATGACCACATTAGAGTGCTTTGCCTGGCAAGACAGGCTCTGGTATTGATTCGCCTGCAGATTATGGCCATTGCCATCATGGATGATGAATGTCACACAGGCTTCTATACCAAGGCCACTTGACTTACGTGGAGCCCTAGGTCAGAGTCTCCCTTGTCCTGTGTTGATTCTGCTTTGGGAACCTGGGACCCTGTCAAACATTTCTTAGAGTTTGTCTGACTTGGGTTTTTCAGGGTCACTTTCAAAAAAAGTTACTTGCTCCTTAATATAATCATATTTGCAAAACTGAGTTGCTTTCTATAATATTTGCTTTACAAATCTCAATGACTTATTTCAGATAGCACAGTGATGTTTTATCCTAATGACTTCACATACAAAATCCATTTGAGAATGCTGTTATATTCTTTATATGCTCTAAAGTGTATTCTAATGTTCTATTTTTATAGTTTGTAGCTTGTTCTGTAGTTTGTATTGTCTGGGTTTTGTTGTTGTTCTAGAAGCTCTGCAACAAGTTTTGGCTAAAAGCATTAAAGGTTTTTAACTCAGTCTTTCATTTTGAAGTAGCCGACCATCAATTTGAGGCTGCGTCGTGTGCTGAGGAGGGAGTATTGTCTGGTGGTTACCAGGAGAACAGGTTCAACAGGTGTATACTAGTGAGAAGTAATTTTATATCTAAGAATAAAAATAACGCAATGTGACGGTCAAAGCTATTGGGTAATTAATGTGGAGTGAAGGGAGTATTAAATTGTGAAATCATTGTGTCAGCTGGTTCACTTGAGATACAGTGGAGACAGTTTTGTTAAATCATCATAATTTTGGCTAAATCAACAAAGTAAGTAGAAGGCTGGTTTTGGAAAGTGTGTTATTCCCAGTTATTTGGAATCAGACAAATAAGTTGAAGGTGGTAGAAACTGAAAGTGTGGCATCACTGCAGGGAAAGATGAGGTGAAAAGTAGAATGGTTCATCCTAATTAGTTCAGTCCCAACAGAGCCTCAGCATTTGGTGCAGAGCCCTGAAACATAGGACATGTCTCACTGTGTAAATTTGTAAATTGACAGGGTCCTCAGGCTGCAGCACAGGAGATGGTCAAGAACCAGCAGAAATGTAGAAGCAAATCACGAGCCTTGGAGTAGGGATTTATATGCTCTCTAGTGAAAGGCAAAGGGAAGGAAGGTTGGAAAACCATGCTCACTTTAAAAGATACAAAGACAGTTTCGATGGATAAGGCCTCTGTTGGTTTAATCATGTCATATGACCCTGGACTTCAGAGAACCACAGTTCACGTCACTCCTGCCAAGTCAAGTCGAACTTTTAAGCAAAACCATTTCCTGCACATCAGAGCCACTTTAGCTGTGGTGTATGTGAATAGTTTTCAATGGAAAAGGCAGAATTTTTCCTCCCTGACCTTCTTCTCTCTAAACAATAATTTCTTGGAACACTGGTAATTGGGTAAGCCAGATGAACTCACTGTAGAGTGGACTTGGCTTTTCAGTGAGAGGTGTGCACAGCAGTGAACATCAACCAACAAACCATGACACTGAAGAGTAGTTTCGAGTTATTTTTAGGAATTTCATATTAAACCTCGGTAGAAGGAATCGTTTTACAATGCTGATGAAATAAAGGTCTGCTTTGGCAATATTTGACCAATTTCTAGGTTTAAGGAGAGCTAGGACAAGTTGATCGTTGTTACTTGTGTGTTACTCTAGCTCCCATGAAATACAGTCTCTAAGGTTTAGAAAATGTCCTTGATGTAGATTTCTTGTCAAGTGCTGTACTTCCTGAGCTACTGCTTTAAGCAAATTTTAAATTTGACCTTAAAGTTAGAAACGCTCACTTTTCATATAAACGCTATGCTGTTGTCTCTATTTTGCTGCTTTTTCCTCTTATTTTTTCACTGCTGCTTTTTGCCTGTTAAAATTATTGTCAGAAATCCAGAGGCTATCTGGTTAATATAAAAGCAGAAAATGCTGGGTGTGCCATTTCAGGGAATATTAGAATAAAGACAAGATCCCAAAGATCACAGCCTTTCTGAGTATTTAGATTATAGTCAATCCAAGTAAAGAACAGAAACCAGCTTTGTGTAAAAAAATACCATTGAAATACACATCTTTGTTGCGTGCTGTAGAATAGCATGTCTGACTTTTAAAATGTAGAAATGGAGAGGTTAGGGAGGCTCCTTTTGTGAACAGTGTTACAGCACCTTTTCTTACCGGTTGGTTTTCTGATTTCCATTCCTGAGCATAAATTGCTCTTTTGGCCATATGAATTATGGATTAATGTAAAGCAGCAGCATAGAAATCTTTTGGATGATTTTTGAAGATTAAGGCAGTATTAGCATTCTGTAGAAACAGAGAGGGAAAATATAAAATGTATAGTAGTGCCCAAAGGAAAAAATGTACTAGGAAACATATTTCCTTCATTTTTTGCTTTTCTGAAAAATTGAAATTGCTGAATGGATATTAAACTAGAGAAGTTAACCACCCCACCCACCCTCCACCACCACCACCACCAGATTCTTTGGGCCAAGAAACTGCTCACTTCTACACCAAAACCTCAGAACTGACTGACAGATGGGTCGGGATAGAAGGAAGCTAAACAGATACATGGCTCCAGGGCCCCTGGAGCCAGAGGAAGCAGCCAGAAACAGCACAGTGGACTGGGCAGCACGTGTGTTTTGGTAACAAGACACCCAAGATTGGCCTGTCGGAGAGTTGTGAATTCATGAATGAGCATTTTTGAAGAAGCACATTCTCAATTCCATTAAATCAAAAACATCATTATTTGAATTGCCTGTTTAGATGATTCCTATCAGTTTTCTGGTAACTGGCATCATACATAACCATTCTGTTGGTAGGAAAAAAAGACTAGAAAGAAGCCAAAGCATCCTCAGTAGTATCTCGCAGGGTCGAATTAGGATTCATTTTATAATGTTTTACTTAATATATGTATATATATAAAATATGTTTTACTGTGATTACTAATATGATTTTTTGCTGAGAGTTAGGTATGTTGTTCCCCCAAAATATAAAAGTTTTATCTTAAGGTTCAGGTGATTTTGTTTGTCTGTCTAATCCATCAGATATTTCAAAGCAAGGATAAGAGTGATGGTGATAGAGGGCACCTTATACATAATTAACAAACTAACATTTAAAGGTTATTGATTTTTTTTTCTTGAAGTAAGATTTTGTTTTGTCTTGCAACTGAAGGCAAGGTGGATTAAACATGAAAAGTCATAAACCATACTGATTAAAAATATCCACAGGAAAGCCCTGTAACATATTACGTGCATCACTTAGACTCCAAATTTGTCACTGTTTATTGAAAGTTGGGTTTCAGGCATCCCAGGGCACATTTATTATAAGTGCTTATTTTAAGTGCTTTTGAATGCAAAAAGCAGCCAGCATACAAGTGGCATTCTGCTGGTGACACATGAATGCTTACAAGTGCATGTTTTTGTCTTACAGAATTGTCTTGGTTCAACTGGTGCCTTCCCGGGTCGTGTTTGCTCAGTCTCCTTCTCATTCTGTGCTTCAGGGAATCCTATGACAGACTGTATCTTGATGTGGTTGTCTCAGTTTAATAGCACAGACTTGAAGGAGTTTAAAAGGAGACTTGAAATCAACACTGCCTACTGCACATTTGCTTGGAATTGCACAGGAGGAAAAAAAAAACAAAAGGAGAAGAGAGAAACTTCATTCAGAGGTTTTTTTAGGTTACAGGCGATCACATTAATTTAATTACTACTAGGTAATAATAATGTGGAACTTGAGTGATAATAGTGGATTTAAAACTGTATCAGTGACATACCTGTGCCAGAGTCGGTTTAGAAGTGTGAAGTCTTACCCAAAAAGCACTACCTAGGTAATTTTCTCTGTGTTTTGTGCCAGTGCTAAGCTACTGATTGGTTCATTGTAATTATGAAAAGGAGTAAAGGGTGCCTATCACATGAAGATAGCTCCTTCCCTAAGCCACATATCAGAATAGGAAGAAATGCCACTAACTTCTAAAGAAGTTTAAACCGTATATCAGATTTTAATTATAAAATAGCCAAGAGGTGTATCAATGATAGAAATTAGCCACATGTACACTACATTTTTTTCTAATAAAGCAATTTCTTATATGACTCCTGATTTGTAATTAGATTGGAAAGCTTCGGCCACCTTAATTATGGTGGTCAAGTGCTTTCTAGCGAGTTCAGAGCGCATACTTTGTGTCTCGATCTTAACTTATCCTTGTTTCTGTGAAATACAGTTTCATCTACTAGGCTCTTAAATGTTTATATTAAAGGTGACTAAATGTTTAATATAGTTGCATTAAATGCTGTATGAAAAAATGTAATTACGTTCCGATTTAGCACTTTGTGAAAAGTGAAATGACAAATCCCACATTACATCCTGTGTCTTTGGGCAGATATATGTGTTGTGGCATGGGATGGGAAATCCAGCACCAGCTGTTATTGACCAGGGTTGCATTTTATTAAATAACCCTTGTTTGAAAATAACAATTTATAGCCTTGAAACTTTCAAATCTGTGGAGTGATTTCTGAATTCCTTCCTTGTATCTCCATTCAGGGTATAAAATATTCAGTTCTATATGGAGTCAGTATATTGGAGAGGGCAGTGTTTTGCCAGTTCCTGCCTTCTTTCTGTAAATGACAGCTTTTTCAAAATTAACACCCACTGGATAGTTCTTAGACATGTATTTCACTATGACATAAAGTAATATGCTCTGGTGGGGTTATGGTATTACCACTCTTCAGATTTACATAATTCTCCTCTTTCAAGAAAATCAAATGCTCTCTCAAAAAGTCCAAAATAATATTTTACCTTCATTGTTTTCAGCTTCCTCCAATTCCTTCCTCTTTTTCCTCACTTAAAATCGTATCTTCATTGTCAACTATATATGTATGTATATATTTATTATTTTTTGAGGATGTGAGTACAGTTTTTGTCAGCTAAGTATCTATTTTATTTGTCTTCTCCTGGACAGGCAGAGTGTAAGCCAGCTCCTTCCATTAGCCGGGGTGCTAAAGTAAGGTTAAGGGGACCTGGTCAGCATTTGATTCACTCATCTGCACACATGTGCACACACCATCACACATGTCCCATATACTTCCTCCGTTTCCCCTTGATAAGTTGAAGGCTATGCGTTAACTCACTTCCATCCTAGAGGAAGAAACTGTTGCCGCCGGCCTTCTAATATCCTAAATTGTTCAACCTGGGAAGTAAAAAATCCTCAAATTTAACATCTGTCTTCAGTCACCTTTAGACCATCCCCCTTTATAACCTCCCTGCTAATAACTCAGCAGCCGGAACTAAGGAACTTGCTGAAGAGGAGAAGAAAACCCATGAAAGCTAGGCTTAGTTCCCTTTAACTTGGTCATTCTTCTTAAAAATAAAAGGAAAAGAAAGCAGAATTCTTCAGTATAACTGAAAGCCAGTCAAGACCCAGTCCATGACCCAGGTGCTAAAATAACCACCACCCCCTCCTGTTTAGAATGAGGCTAGAAAGGCAAGGGAAGAATTATGATGCATTTGGTTTTAGTGAAAACTGTTGTGTTTGAGGGAGTTCCTATATAAAATTTAGCTATAAGACTTCTCATGCAGAGCATTTTAATTATGGTTAATTCTATTTTTAACACAAAGTGAAAAATAACGTTAAAAAGTGTTGCCTAAATGACTGATTAGTTCAAAGACATCCCAAATGGGTGGTGATTTTAAATTCTCTTGTTGTATCGGGCATCAACCACTGTTTTTAGCATATGTGAAATGAGATGAGATGTGTCTGTCTCATTTACTTCTGCTTAACCCCTCCAGCAGATAATTGTTCTAATCACAAACTGCAGCAGTTTTTTTTAAGTGATCAAAATTCACATACCAAACCTGATAGAAAGAGCACCAAAAGGCTCTAGGGGTAGGGGGAGGATTACACATTATTTTCTAACCTGTGTATTTCCAAAAAATTTTTTTTTACTTTTTGTATTTCTCACATGCATCAAAAGACCAGCTGTTATCTCTGCACTTTATAAACAAACATTAAAGAGTCCTAATTAATTTTATAATTTAAAAAAATCTTAACCCTCTATTAATCCAAGCGCTCATTTTGTAGTTTATAGAAACAGTCCCAGAGAGATAAAGGGCCTTGCCAAAAGTCACAATTCTAGTTAATGACAAAAGTAAAACTAACTATAACCCTCATCTTCTGACTCCCAAAGTAGTGTTTTTCTCTGCTTCACAGAATTGGAGCTTAATTTGTATACTCTTTGGGATGTTCATGAATACACATTCATGTTCAGAAACAATGGGGCTTAAGAGTAAAATGCCCTTAAAATGAGGTGATTGCTTGATTCTAAGTAAAATCTGTCTTTTCTTCTTTCTCGCTATCCTGTTGATGTTCTAACATCTCTAAAGTCTTAGCTTGCAGTGAGTGACAGGATCTGAAAAGTTTCTGATGAATAATTCAGTCCTCATAAACAAAAAGTCAGTAGCAGTATTAAATTGGTAAGGACATGTTACAATATACTGTAAGTTCCCTGTAGCTTATCAGAGAATACTTCACAGATTATGGGAAGAAGCACTTTTTAAATATGGTGCATAGTGGAGATATAGAGCAATTAGATACACAAATGCATTTCACTGGAGGACAGAGCTAATAAGCTAACAAGAGGGAGTCAAGCACCATTTTGTATATTTAAGCATATATAGCCTCAGGGCCATGTTTTAACATAGATCATACATTCATGTTTAATTATTGAGAATGCTTACAGCTTGTCTTTATGAAGCCTTTCTAATGAGGGATTCAAGCTAAGGGATTTTAAATTGAGGAGATTGAATTCCCATCTCATCTTCTAATTCTTTTTTTTTTTTTTTTTACTATTTTTATTAAAATCTTGGCATTCATCTTGCTGTTTGCTTAAGTGTAAGCTTCATTTTAAACAAGATCAAATGCAAATTCATAGTAGATTTGCTTTAAGTTAATGTTAAAAATCACATTAATTTCACATTTGTCCCTGAAAAAGTAAATACAGGAAATACTGTTACTATACAAATGCAAAAGCTATGATATGAAGAAAGTGTCCTATTAAAAAAGAAACATATAGAAAACTATGAGGATATTCCATCAGATTTATTTCTAAATGTAGGAAAAATAGAATTCTACTTTGTAGGATTATAATCATACAGAAAAGAATATATAAAAGCTTATTTCCATATTATGAACAGTTTGCTAGTCTGTTGGGAAATATAAACAATACTGAGGTGGGAGAGTGTTGGACCATATCATAACAAAACTTAACAGGGAGAGTTCTAGGTGCATTTTTAATAGCATCCATTGTGCTTGATAGTGGTGAGTTTCTGCTCAGTTAGCAGACATCTTGGCCACTCTGAATACTCATGTCCTTCCAGGTCACCTCCCAGTTCAGTTGGAACCTCAGACTTAGGGGATGGCCTCCAGGGACTAATACCAAAACCCTTAAGAGACCCTTGAGAGTGTCACCTCTGGCTAGGGGATGGGAATGATAGAGGCTGTGGGCAGAGTACAGGGAATGTTGTTCAGTTGCCAAGTCATGTCTTGACTCTTTGCGACCCCCATGGACCGTAGCATGCCAGGCTCCTCTGTCCTCCACTATTTCCCAGAGTTTGCTGAAATTCATGTTCATTGAGTCAGTGATACTATCTAACCAGCTCATTCTCTGCCATGGCCCTAAATCTCTCCCCTAAACCACCCTTCTTTTATAAACAGTTTTAGTTTGCTTTTGGTCAGGACTGAAACATCAACCCTTTGTTTCACCTAAAAGTTTTCCTGAGGCTCCTCTTTACTTGTCCTTACTGCCCTGTACCTGTTTTCTGAACTCTTGCACGAATCTGCTCTCATCTCCATCATGGTCTCTGCTTCCTTGAGCTGACTTCCTAGCACAGGCTTCTTTACCCTGAACCCCTCCCTAAGACCTGGAGCTAAAAACTCAGTCTCTTTCCTGGCTAGTAGTAAAGCCAGATACCCAGGGTGCCCTCTCCTGAGCAGTATGATAGCATGAGCAGAACACAGGCAAATACAGAAAAACCTAATAGTTCTTCTCACAGCCAGATCTTATAAATTAGAATATTCCCCTGCAGTGGGAAGGGAATTACAAAGATCTCTCACAAGTTTCCCTAGTTATTATTTGCTGTACTTTTAGAATGTGGACTATTTTGTCTCGTGTGTATAGTCTTTCTCTTGTACCTTTTAACCTGGTACACTTCAGACAGTAGCTTGCCATCTCAGCCAACACTCAGAAAGAGAGCATAAAACCACAGTACCCTAGCTGTTCCATTCATGCAACAAGGGAGAATTAATTTTTTTAAAAACAGCCAAAAAATGAGACAAAACATAGAATTCATTTCAGCAAACTTGGAGAAATGATAAAAACACATCAATCCATTTTAGCTATCAGTTCAGTTCAATCTCTCAGTTGTGTCCAACTCTGCAGCCCCATGGACTACAGCACACCAGGCTTTGCTGTCCATCACCAACTCCCAGACCGTGCTCAAACTCATGTCCATCAAGTCAGTGATGCCATCCAACCATCTCATCCTCTGTCATTCCCTTCTCCTCCCGCCTTCAATCTTTCCCGGCATCAGGGTCTTTTCAAATGAGTCAGTTCTTTGCATCAGGTGGCCAAAGTATTGGAGTTTCAGCTTCAGTATCAGTCCTTCCAATGAATATTCAGGACTGATTTCCTTTAGAATTGACTGATTGGATCTCCTTGCAGTCCAAGGGACCTCAAAAGTCTTCTCCAACACCACAGTTCAAAAGCATCAATTCTTTGGCACTCAGCTTTCTTTATAGTCCAACTCTCACATCCATACGTGACTACTAAAAAAACCAAAGCTTCAACTAGACGGACATTTGTTGGCAAAGTAATGTCTCTGCTTTTTAGTATGCTGTCTAGGTTGGTCATAGCTTTTCTTCCAAGGAGCAAGCGTCTTAATTTCATGGCTGCAGTCACCACCTGTAGCAATTTTGGAGCTCCCCCCAAAAAAAGTCTGTCACTGTTTCCACTGTTTCCCCATCTACTTGCCATGAAGTGATGGGACCAGATGCCATGATCTTAGTTTTCTGAATGTTGAGTTTTAAGCCAACTTTTTCACTCTCCTCTTTCACTTTCATCAAGAGACTCTTTAGTTCTTCTTTGCTTTCTGCCATAAGGGTGGTGTCATCTGTATATCTGAGGTTATTGATATTTCTTCCAGCAATCTTGATTCCAGCTTGTGCTTCATCCAGCCCGGCATTTTGCATGATGTATTCTGCATATAAGTTAAATAAGTAGGGAGGCAATATACAGCCTTGACGTACTCCTTTCCCAATTTGGAACCAGTCTGTTGTTCCACGTCCAGTTCTAACTGTTGCTTCCTGACCTACATACAGATTTCTCAGGAGGCAGGTACAGTGGTCTGATATTCCCATTTCTAGGAATTTTCCACAGTTTGTTGTGATTCACATAGTCAAAGGCTTTGGTATAGTCAATAAAGCAGAAGCAGATGTTTTTCTGGAACTATCTTGCTTTTTGAATGGTCAAACGGATGTTGGCAATTTGATCTCTGGTTCCTCTGCCTTTTCTAAAACCAGCTTGAATATCTGGAAGTTCACAGTTCACGTACTGTTGAAAACTGGCTTGGAGAATTTTGAGCATTACTTTCCTAGTGTGTGAGATGAGTGCAATTGTGCGGTAGTTTGAGCATTCTCTGGCATTGCCTTTCTTTGGGATTGAAATGAAAACTGACCTTTTCCAGTCCTGGGGCCACTGCTGAGTTTTCCAGATTTGCTGGCATATTGAGTGCAGCACTTTCACAGCATCATCTTTCAGGATTTGAAATAGCTCAACTGGTATTCCATCACCTCCACTAGCTTTGTTTGTAGTGATGCTTCCTAAGGCCCACTTGACTTCACATTCCAGGATGTCTGGCTCTAGATGAATGATCACATTATCATGGTTATGTGGGTCGTGAAGATCTTTTTTGTATAGTTCTTCTGTGTATTCTTGCCACATGTTCTTAATATCTTCTGCTTCTGTTAGGTCCATACCATTTCTGTCCTTTATTGTGCCCATCTTTGCATGAAATGTTCCCTTGGTATCTCTAATTTTCTTTTTTTTTTTTTTTTGGTATCTCTAATTTTCTTGAAGAGATCAACTAGTCTTTCCCATTCTGTTGTTTTCCTCTATTTCTTTGCATTGATTACTGAGGAAGGCTTTCTTATCTCTTCTTGCTATTCTTTAGAACTCTGCATTCAAATGGGTATATCTTTCCTTTTCTCCTTTGTTTTTTGCTTCTCTTCTTTTCTCAGCTGTTTGTAAGGCCTCCTCAGAGAAGCATTTTGCCTTTTTGCATTTCTTTTTCTTGGGAATGATCTTGATCCCTGCTTCCTGTACAATGTCACGAACCTCTGTCCATAGTTCTTCAGGCACTCTGTCTATCAGTTCTAATCCCTTGAATCTATTTGTCACTTCCTCTGTATAATTGTAAGGGACTTAGTTTAGGTCATACCTGAATGGTCTAGTGGTTTTCCCTACTTTCTTCAATTTAAGTCTGAATTTGGCAATAAGGAGTTCATGATCTGAGCCACAGTCAGCTCCCGGTCTTGTTTTTGCTGACTGTATAGAACTTCTCCATCTTTGGCTGCAAAGAATATAACCAATCTGATTTTGGTATTGACCATCTGGTGATGTCCATGTGTAGAATCTTCTCTTGTGTTGTTGGAAGAGGATGTTCGCTATGACCAGTGCGTTCTCTTGGCAAAACTCTGTTAGCCTTTGACCTGCTTTGTTTTGTACTCCAAGGCCAAATTTGCCTGTTACTCCAGGTATCTCTTGACTTGCTACTTTTGCATTCCAGTCCCCTGTAAAGAAGAGGACATCTTTTTTGGGTGTTAGTTCTAGGAGGTCTTGTAGGTCTTCATAGAACTGTTCAACTTCAGTTTCTTCAGCATTACTGGTTGGGGCATAGACTTAGATTACTGTGACATTGAATGATTTGCTTTGGAGACAAACAGAGTTCATTTTAGCTCTAAACATGCTATATTTGGTGCATTGTGAGGCTCCAGTAGGAATACCAGATCAGGCCTACAGTACAGTGCTCTTGGGGCTCCCCACAGGTGGTGCTAGAGGTAAAGAATCTTCCTGTCAATGCAGGAGATGCAAGAGACACAGTTCAATCCCTGGGTTGGGAAGATTCCCTGGTGGAGGAAATGGCAACCCACTCCAGTATTCTTGCCTGGAAAATTCCACAGACAAAGGAGCCCAGCGGGCTTCAGTCCATGGGGTTGCAGAGTTGGACGCAACTGAGTGCACACACACACACATACACCAGCTCTTTTAGTTTGTGAGCAAGGCTTCTGTAGTCTTGATCAAAACAGCAAGAATGACTTGGAGACACTTGATTTACCTTAATGTTAGAAAATGATACTTTCAAAACTATCATTTAATTTAGACTTCCTCTAGTTCAGATTGGCTTTCTTCCCATTTACCTGGAAGAACTGTAGAATCAGAGAGATAATGTAATCCAACCACTCCATTTTACAAATAAGTAAATAGAGAATCTCTTAGGTTACATGACACCGCTCAGTTTTAGCAGATCACTTGACCCCTAGACCAGCATTCCTTCCATAAATGTTCAATGTGTAAACCAGAAATAATTTAAGTAAAATTTCTTTCTTTTTAAATTTTTGAAAATTAACACACATGAGTGTATACCCATTGTAAAATACCCAGTACAGAAATATAAGGTGAAGTCTACCTCCAAACATGTGCTGGTTAATCCATTCTCCTTTTCAGAAGTAATCCCTCTGAGTCCTTTTAGAAAATTTTCTATGCATTTTCATACATAAGCATAAAAACTTAGGATTTAAAATCAAGTCATCTCGGGAACTATTTCTTGAGGCCATGTTGGCATTAACACTTCGGGCAGGAGCTTCTGAGCTCCTTATTTTTCTCTAAGACGAATCTGTGTCAAACATAGCAGTGGTTAACAGAGACACTTCATGGTTATGTGCCATCAAGCCCTATCATATTCTCAAGGTTAAAGGTGAATTTCAATGTGCAATATTGGTTTTCTTGTTGGAAATACAGTCAGTTTTTAATGCCACCAACTCAGGTCCATGCCTCATGAGAGAAGAAAATGAATGACCCACCCCCAAAATCCAAACAGATTTTCTCGACAGTTTGCTTGGCCCCCACCTCAGCAGAAGCATGCCATGCTGTGAAAAGCAGAAAGTTGTGAGGACAACCTATACAATCCCATTAAAAATAATCATAATAGCTAATGAAGATTCTGGTAATGCTGTTTTCCTTCTCACCTCCCTTAGCTCTTGTAACTTTCAAGCAACCAGTAAAACCGATGAGTGTAGCAGGATGAGATCTGAGCTCTGTTCGGTCACTTTCTTTCTGCCCTCTTTCCCATCCAGCTTTTCCGTCTCTGATTGTATCTTCCTACTTATTTCTGACTATGCATGGAAGCAAGCCACATTATCTGAGTTGTCACTATTATTGAAGAGAGCTGGCCCATTTCTTCATGAACTAGAGAGACTAGAGAGGACAGAAAAAGAGCCCTGGCCTGGAAGCCCCAGGGCCCAGCTTGCTGCCAGGCCTGGTATCTTCAGCTGTTTGACCCTGACCAAGTCCCTTCATTCCTCATTTACCCACACCTCTGAAATGACAGAGTGAACAGAGGTGTTCTCTGAGGTCTCTTCCAGTTCAGGAATTCAGTTCCCTTCTATTGAAGTATCAGGAAGTGACGGACATACACCCACCTGTGTGCACAGTAGTCCTCCTTCTATGAGTCCCTATATGTGAACACACAGACCACACATTGAGCAACAAGAGGAAATGGCTTATTCATTGTCTCTGCTAGAAGATAAGCTATAGGTGCTGTTTATTTCCCCAAAGGACTTTATATATGAAATCCAAGGACTGTTAAATTTATCAAATGTGATAAGAGAAAATCTGTCAGCTGCTGCTGAGATAGCATCCTAGGAGCCAGGTCAGAGTACTGCATTTGCTCACCAGAATCAGGCCAGACCAGAAACCTGTCCTTTGGTTTGGTTTGATTCATTGTGAGTCAGCAGTGAGTTTGCACCTGTAGAAATCAAACTGTCAGATCAGATGGTTAAAGCTGATCCTTGAACTGATATTTCTCGAGTCGTAGCACTGAAGAATTGTAAGTTGCTCCGCAACAATGTCATCTCTAACAGCCAGGTTCTGTCAGGAGAGCTGGGCAGATCTCTTATAGGGTGAGAGCAGACGTTCAGCAGGTCAGGTCTGATCTGCATCCAGGTTAGGAAACCTGGCTTCACTGAGATCATAACAAGGGTACAAGAGCTTTCAGGGAGATGAACCAAAAGTCCAGGGGGTCTGGAGGCCTGGGTCTCAGTGTCTCTCTCCAGGGCAGCTGCTGAGCACGTTGGGGCTTTGGAAAAATCACCTGTTCCCTCTGGACCCCGGCTTCCTCACTTCTAAAATAGAAGGGGCAAGTAGATGGTCCTATTTGCTGAAGAGTTTTATAGCTTCTGATATGCACCTGTTTGGTCACACACAGACCAAACAGAAAGTAGAAAACAAAAAACAACAGGCGTGCAATACCTTTCCACTGGTCCTTTCAGTTACGCATTACCTTTTCAGACAAACAAGGAGCTTATATTAAGGAAAGTCCCATTAGTCATATGTTATAAGTGCCAGGCACTTACAGAAACTCTCAGGCCATAGACATATCCACTCTTCCTTCATTCACCCTTTTATTCATTCTGTATACAGAGTAATTATGCGTGTGCCTGTGAAGGAGAATTGGAAAAACAAGGGATGTTTCTACCTTTCAGGACACTTTAGACAGATTAAAAAAATAAAATAATCTCATGAACTAGCAATTAAAAGAAACCAACCAGAGTTTCCCAAATAATTATGAGTATCAGGAACCCAATTTTTTTTCTCATACTATCATTAACCATGACTGGCTTCAGGGGAAGGTATTCTGTTCCATTGGAATTTCCATCATAGACAGAACCTGGATCTATCTGGGAGCACTGAATCAACTTTTGCATGAAGAATCCCAAACCTACCCATCATTCCATGTCTGGCGAGTGGGTTACTATTCCTTTAGAAGGTTGAGAGGATTGTTGGCACCTCTACCTTTCTCTGAAAACAAGGCTTAACAAATACAAACACACCAAGATACAGTTCTCATAAGACCTTGGGCGTTTCCTTTCTAAAAGGAATTTAAGTTTCAACAGAGAAATTGAGAGGATTGTTGGCACCTCTACCTTCCTCTGAAAACAAGGCTTAACAAATACAAACACACCAAGATACAGTTCTCATAAGACCCTGGGCATTTCCTTTCTAAAAGGAATTTAAGTTTCAACAGGGAAATTGAGAGGATTGTTGGCACCTCTACCTTCCTCTGAAAACAAGGCTTAACAAATACAAACACACTAAGATACAGTTCTCATAAGA
Source organism: Cervus elaphus (assembly GCF_910594005.1). NCBI lineage: Eukaryota > Metazoa > Chordata > Mammalia > Artiodactyla > Cervidae > Cervus > Cervus elaphus. The sequence goes on along the minus strand of NC_057833.1, from coordinate 51,359,645 downwards.
CCTTGGGCATTTCCTTTCTAAAAGGAATTTAAGTTTCAACAGAGAACAAAAACTCAACACCCAAGATAAAGAGTTTCTAATGATAGAAGTTGGGACATTAGCCCATGAGAGAGAGAAGGGCTGCTTTAGGGGCAGGAGGCTCTGTAGGGGCCCTTCAGATGCGTCCACCTGTGAGTAAATGTAAGCCACACTGGCAACCCACTCCAGTATTCTTGCCTGGAAAATCCCATGGACAGAGGAGCCTGGTAGGCTACAGTCTATGGGGTCACACAGAGTCGGACATGACTGAATGACATCACAGTGCAGTCCTGGCCTTCTAAGCCTTTTCAGAAACCCAAAGATGCTCCAAAGGGCAAGTTTCAGTTCTGCAGATAGGTTTATTTACTGCCAGTATTTCCATCTCCAAACTTACTTCCCTCTTCACCAGAAATAAATCTTTTGGAGGCTTATGAAAATTAAGTATTAGGAAAATTCTGCCCTCATCCACAAGATTACATCTACAAGTCCCAAACAAAATCACTTCCTTGGCCTTCACATATACAAGGTCAAGGAAGGTCTGTGACTTGGAGAAGGGGTCTGGAAGAGTTGGGGCAGGTGTCTGGTCCCACTGGATTCCAGCTAAAATGGAGGGTGTGCATTGGGATGGTCTCTTTCCTCTCAGTCCTTCCCTGAACTCACTAGTTCACGCTGCACTGCTCTTCCAGATCAATAAGTTATTGCTGAGAAATCATTTCAGTACATGACGTAAATGTCTCCAGTGGAGCCATCCCCCTCCATAACCCCACTGTCCTTTCAGTCTGTACCCCAGAATCCTTGTTCCATGTCCCAGAGAAATTCAGTTACCCTTGTCCTTTCCAGGGAAAAAAACATTGATCGATATCTTAGCCCTGACATTTCACCCTCTTTTATCTCAGAATGCGGAAACCCCTTCACGTTTGTTGTGTTTTTTACTCAAGGTTAATAAAGATCCCCAGGCACATGCTGTTCCGTGCTGCATTCTGAAGCCTGTAAGTGTCCTTCCTTATAATTGGGGGAAAGGTTACTCTAATGAACCAGCTACTGATTCCCTTACCTATTCACTCTTTTATCAGTATACCTTTACCAGTAAATTCTTTGTTATCTAGGTCCTGAAATTTATTTCATTTTTTAAAGATTTAATTTTTTTTTCTAAAATTGCTTCTTTTATCTTATAGCAGACTGTGATCTTTGCTTCTGAGTACTTTATAATACAATTTGAACATAATAGAACATTCTAAAATAAAGCCAGGCAGGGATTTCATCCTAACCACTGTTAAATGCTGGGAGAGGCACATCGTCTTTTTTAAAAAGATAGAAGGAGGATAGGGTTAGGGGAAGCTCGATCTCATAATTCAACCAGTATATTTGAGGCTTCTGCTGCATGCTGAGTGCTGGTCTAGGCTCTGAGGATACAGAAACAAATAGGACAGCATCCTGGTCCTCACAGAGATTCATATTCTGATGAGTTCATTCATAACAATGGTAATTCAAAGCTAGCAATACCCCCTAAAGGCTGTTGGAAGCTTTGTAGCTTCTTTCTATGGGATCTTAACTCTGTTTGGAAAGATATGTTTTAAATCCTGTTTTCTTGGGCCATTAGAAACACATACTTGTCCCTAATCAATGTATATAGTTATGTGTAACCGTCATAGAGTAAAAAAGTGCCTCTAGACAGCTTTTGAAGGGATAGGCAAAGAAATCTGTCTTGATGGCTTGAAAAGAAATGGAAGAGCTTTAGGGAAAACTACCAAGCTCCAAAAGCATTTAGATCTGCTAGTGTTCAGACATGGGATTAGGCAGAGGGAAAAGCCTTCTAGCAAGAGGGAACCAGGGCCATGTAGGCATGGAGACCCCACTGAAAGAGTTAGTGAGATAGAAGCCAGGCTGCAGGCATTTGTTAATATGTCTGCTGAGTGAAGGTGGAGGAGGAGGTGTGGAGGCGGGGAGTTGTGGAAGCAGATGCTGAAATACAGAACTCTGAGAACGCTTGTTCTCAGAGTCATCTGACCCAACCTCCTGCCTCCAAGCACATCCCGCCTGTACTGTGTTTGACCAGCTGCTCTTTCAGCTCTCCAAGGATGGATATTCCACAATCTACCCTGTCATCTGTTCCAGAACCACATCTCCCTGGCACTTAGAAGTTTTTGCTTTTAAAGAATGGAGGCAGGAGAGAGGTGGTCCAAAGATGGGGAGACAGGCAGAACAAGTCAGGGCAGAGGACATGCAGGGGAGCTGGAGGTGGGAACTGTCTTCTCACCTCACCCTCCTTCACACTCCAGGGCGGTGGAAACACTGGAAGGGGGAGCCCACCATCTGGAACCACCCTCACGGAAGCCCTGGTTGGCAGAGCGAAGGTTCCTATTCCTCTCCAAGAAAGCGGTAGGAATCTAGACATCCGCCGCCTCTCATGTCTTCAGTACCCTTCTGCATTCCACGCGCTCTGTCCAAGTCATTACTTTTCAAACCATTTCTTGGATGCAGAGAAATCTTGGGTAGTCCAAGTGGCCTTAGATCCAAGTAAAGGACGTGAGGTCCAAGTGGACATAGATCCAAGTAAAGGACATCAGCAAGCCCTACTCCATTCAGACTTTTCCATCTGCCTCCACCCTCTCAGTCACACTCCTGGAAGCAAACCAGAAAGTTCATCCAACAAAAATCACTATCTGAAAGCCTAAGCCCTTTTTATTCTCCCTCCGTTCTCAAGGCACAGTGTGTCTGGTCTGATCTTACTCCATTTGTAGTCCTCTGGCTTTCGTGGCTCTGCAACACAGGCCTGTCAGAGCCGGAAGGCAAGCAGAGGCAGGATGGCTGCAGACGCAGAGCAGAGGCAGCTGCTGGCGCGGGAGCAATGGTCCATGGCCGTCACAGCCCGCACTGGGGTCCTGGTGTGCCGTAGAGGCTTCACCTTCCCCCGTTCCTCGGCTTCCTTGGGCCTCCCCTTGGCCTTGAGTCTCATTGCAGTCCCTGCCCTCCCTGTCCCCTCCTCCCAGCCCAGGCTGCACGGAAGCCCCTGACTCCCTTTCATTCTGTGGAAGAGCAGAGTCTCTGCCTGTTGGAATCTGGTCCACCCTGAGGGTGGTTTTTGGCTGAAACGGCTGCAGTTGAGCAAAGAAGTTCTGACTGTCAGCGTGAATGAGTTCTCCAGCAGGCTTTGGCAGGTCCCCTGCCTCTGGGGTTCTAAGTAAGAGAAGGGGCCGGGACCATCCCAAAGGACTAAGGACAGACCAGATGATCTCGAGATTCCTCCCAGAATCTGACTTTTAAATAGCAACACTAAGATCTAGTTAACACACAGGCTCCCTGCCAGCAGGTGCCTCTCCTCATGTGACACCGCATGCACCTGGGAAGATGTTCTCCTAGCATGAGACCAGTGCAAAAATTCTGTGCGACCCCAGAGACAGCAGCCCACCAGGCTCCTCCGTCCCTGGGATTCTCCAGGTAAGAACACTGGAGTGGGTTGCCATTTCCTTCTTCAGTGCATGAAAGTGAAAAGTGAAACTGAAGTCACTCAGTCGTGTCCAACTCTTCGCGACCCCATGGTCTGTAGCCTACCAGGCTCCTCTGTGCATGGGATTTTCCAGGCAAGAGTACTGGAGTGGGTTGCCATTTCCTTCTCCAGCAAAAATAGGTGCAGGGAGGAGGCTTAAAATCTGCCCACACTGAACCTTCATGCCAGGGGATGTGTGTAACTGCTGACCTGGCTCTTCGACCTGGTGGGTCTATGCAACTGTCCAAACGTGAGGATGTGTGATAAATTCCCCTCCAACACTCATCACAACTTCTGAGTGTTCTGTGCTTTTTTAAATAATTCTTACCATGTAAATATATTACATTTTAATAAAAAGGTTTTTTTTTTGCATTTTACTTTTGTAATATTTGGGGTTTTATAGATTTTTATTTTATTGCCAAGTATACTTTTGTAAGGGAATGTTGAAGTTTTGAGTATTTTTATTCTTTTCAAACTATAGTTAATGTCAACTGTAAGCACTGATAAATATTATTCATATGCGATTTTCCTTCCTCTCCATAGGGTCTTTTTAAGGAACTGTGTTTTGGCATAGCATTTTATTTAAAGCTCTGCTTCATTTTACACATTGTGAATACTGAAGACTCTGAAAAATAAAGATGCATTTAAAATCTCTGTGCTGTTACATTTTAGAAATGGTAATGTGCATTGCTTTGCCAAAGTGGTAATTAAATGTTTAATGGTTTAGAACTCCTAGTTCAGAATGGGGGTTCTAGTCATTACTCACAGTACGGAGCCTCTGAGTCAGCCCCCACTTCTTGGGAGAATGCACACAAGAATGGTGATTTCCTGCTCAGTTTGGAAATATGGTTATGTTGACGTTATAGTTACTGTGCTGTGGTTTTGAAATAAATGTGTGTTGAAAGCACTTGTGATAACATGGTCCGCATTTTGTTTTTAATCAAACTCCAAATGGCAGTAGAAGTGGAGCCAAAGCTCCCTAAGTGTTTGGGCAGCGAGATGTGGTGGCAAAAAAAAAAAAAAAACAACACAAAAACATGAGTTTGGGAGCAGGACAGGCTGGGCCAAATCCTTCACTGACGATCCCTGAGACTTTGGGAATTCCTTCAGCACTTTTGGAGCTCCTGTGTTCTCATCCATTAAAAAAGAGAGAGAGAGCCAAAGTAAAAGAGGGGGTTACTTATACATTTTGTGATGGTGGGATAAAGTGATGAACCTAAGGGACCTGGCACATTTGGATTGCCTGATAAGTGTCATTTGCTTTCTTCCTTTCCTTCCTTCTTATATCCCTCTCAGTCTTCATTTAAAAAAAAAAAATCAGTATTCGAAATTAAAAATGTATTGACCTTCTGAGTAAGATGATAGTTATGAAATCCTTACATGCAATTTGTCATAGGAGTTAATTCCCAAAAAAGTTGATCACAACTGGATTGAAGCAGTATTTAGGAAGTGTGGCAATGTTTGCATAAGCACACTGCATTAAAAGGCTACTGGCGATCTAAAGGGATTTGCCTTTGCAGCATTTAAAACAAAAGAACAAGCAGCAAAAGCTATGAAGATAGGTTTGGAGTCACCACAAAAACATGGAAGCACTTTAATAGTTTCAAAGCAAGCACATCCCAGGTTAGGTGGTGAGGAGACTGTTCTTGGAAAAACTTGGAATCATACATATCCTTTAGCCTTTTGAAGGAAAGGTTTTCTTAGCCTTCCTGGAGTAATTATCAAATATTAATAGTCCTGTTCTCTTCTTGAAGGTTCCGAAGTCTTCATTTTTTGAAATATGGAAAGGTATCATGCTTTCTTTACATCTTGCTATAAATGATTTTAGCATAGAACACATCATAACTGTATTTTTGTTTTATATCCTTAACATATCATGGACATTTTCCCATGACAAGGGAAGCTTTTATAATTCATTTAATTTTATTGTTGGACATTAAGGGTGTTTCTGGAGGTGTTGTTACATATTTATCCTCCTTCTACTCTGAATATTTTCTTAGGAAAGATACCTAGAAGCAGAATTGCTTGGTTCAGTTATGAAGACTTTTAACTCCTGACAAGTATTCCCATGGGCTTCCCAGGTGGTGCTAGTGGTAAAGAACCTGCCTGCCAATGCAGGAGAAATAAGAGATTGGTATTTGATTCCTGGGTCAGGGAAATCCCCTGAAAGAGGTCATGGCAACTCACTCCAGTATTTTTGTCGGAGAATCCCATGGATGGAGGAGCCTGGTGGGCTGAAGTCTTTGGGGTCACAAGAGTTGGACACGACTCAGTAACTAAACAACAATGGTAAAAACTGTTTCTTCTCTACACTCACTTGTGACACCGAATGTGTGGGTTTCTCCACACCAAGCAATTCTCTAATTCTCAGCAGTCACCAACAGTTGAACTCAACTCTGACACTAACTGCTTGGAATGGGGTAAACCCCACAAGTTAAGGGCTCAGTCTCACAGGAGTTTCCCTCTCCTCCCTCCTCTTTAAGACTCCAGTTACAAGTCCAAGTTGTCACCTCTGCTTCTGACCCTTGAAAGGATATAAATCACAGGTTCCCCAACCAAAAAATGGGCAGAAGATCTAAACAGACATCTCTCCAAAGAAGGCATACAACAGACACTTGAAGAGACATTCGACATCCCTAATTATTAGGGAAATGCAAATCAAAATTACAATGAGGTGTCAAGCCACAACGGTCAGAATGGCATCATCAAAACGTCTACAAATGATAAATGCTGAAGAGAATGTGTAGAACAGGGAACTCTCCTACACTGTTGGTGGAAATGTAAATCGATGCAGCCAATATAGAAAATGGTAAGGAGGTTCCTTTAAAAAAAAAAAAACCTAAAAATAGAGTTACCATATGATTCAGTAATCCTACTCCTAGGCATATCTGGAAAAGATTAAAATTCCTATTTGAAAAGATATATGCACCCTGCTGTTCATAGCAGCACTATTTGCAATAACCAAGACATGGAAGCATCCTAAATGTTCATCAGTAGATGATTTGTTTAAGATGTGGTGTGTGTATATGTATTCACATACATAATGGAATATTACTGAGCCATAAAAGAGAATGAAATACTGCCATTTGCAGCAACATGGATGGACCTAAAGATTATCACCCTAAGTGAAATCAAACAAAGGTAAGTGTTATATGATATCACTTATATGTGAAATCTAAAAAATAATATGAATGAACTTATTTACAAAACAGAAACAGACTCACAGTCATAGGAAAAAAACTTTGGTTATCAAAGGGGAAAGGGGGGCAGGGATAAATTAGGAGTTTGGGATTAACAGATACATACCACTATCTCTAAAATAGCTAAACAATTAGGATTTCCTGTATAGCACAAGGAACTATATTTGATATCTTGTAATAACCTATGATGGAAAATAATCTGAAAAAGATTATGTGTATAAATATAAAAATGTTATATGTATGTGTGTGTGTAACAGAATCACTGTGCTATACACCTAAAACTAACACAATATTGTAAATCAACTATAGTTCAATTAAAAAAGAAAATCATGGGTTTCCATAACCCTCCTCAAGTTTGATAATTTGCTAGAACAGCTCACAGAACTCAGGAAAACAGTTTCTGTACCAGATTGCTACATTGTTATAAAAGAATGCAACTCAGGAACAGCCACTAAAAGAGATGAGTGGGCCAGGTCATGGGAGAAGGGGCACAGAGCTTCCATGACCTCTCTAAGCATACTGTCCTCTCAGCACCTCTGAGTGTTGACCAGCCCAGAAGTGTGTCTTCTCAAAACCTTTTGGTTAGAGGTTTTGTTTTGTTTTGTCTTGTTTTGTTTTTTTATGGAGGCTTCATTACAGGCACAATTGAGTACATCATTAGCCCTTAGTGATTAACTTAACCTTCCCAGGAGGTTGGGGCCAATGGGCCAGTCCTCTAATCAGCTGATTGGATCCCCTGGCAACCCCCCCCCACCCCATTCAGAGGCTATTCAGGAGCCCCCAGCCCATAGCCATCCATACCATACTAAAGACATGTCCTTCAGAGATTCCAAGGGTTTTGCGGGGGTGTGTATCAGGAAGCAGGGGCAGAGACAAAATTCTGTTTCTTCCTGTGTCACAAGCCCCATTAAGGTCCACCAGCAAATGAGTTAATTTCAGGGATTCTGCTCAGGTGGAAAAAATACCAAGGAGAGGCGACAGGGGGCCGATCTTCTTTTCTGTTCTTTCTTCACTTCTCATAAACCACAGACCTTGGCATGGGCCCTGATTCAACCCATTAGTTGTTTCTTCCATTAAAACACTGGACCTGATGATCTTTAAAGGCCTGATCAATTCTGAATTCCAGCAAGTAAGAGGCAGAAAGAAAGCAGTGCGGGAAGGTATTGGGCTGCACCCCACAGGCCTGCAAACCCAGTGCTTGTCCAGCTTCAAGACTGAAGAAAAGGCCCAGAGGCAGCAACAGAGTCATCAGTGGTTTAATGGGTGGGGGAGCTTACATGTCTGAAGCAAGGTCCTAGAGCAAGACCCCACTGTGTTTGTGGCAGACAGCAGGCAGGACTTGGCAGTGGGCAGGGGCAGATTACTAGTTAAAGGGGAATTGAAGTCAAGTTGGCCCATTGGTTACCTGGGAAACCAGCTGGGGAGCAAGCCCCATACTGCCCCTTTGATAAGCTGTCAGGTGTGGGTTCTGATCTAAAGACTAGAACAATCATTACCTGGGGCCAGGGGGCAAGAATGTAGGAAGGTCAGTCACGTGAGTGGGGAGTGAGTGAAGCAGGCGCTGGTCGAGCAGGGGATGACAGAGAGCAAGAGAACAGCCCTCTTGGGATCATACAGAAGGGGTGGTGGGAAGGGGGGGAAGTTCTCAAGTATAAATAAATGGAGATGGAAAGGCCCCATATGGGAGACTTTTGTTTTTTCCAGAAGTGGTATCTTACAGAACTGTTTCATGCGTAATTTACTGGGCTAGTATCATTTGTTCCCCAAAGAAAGCTAGGGTATATTTTGAAATTTTGTCAACAAAGCAAATTTTGAGACACTTAGAATCATATTTTCCATATTTCTATATTTGCCACCATATCAGTAAACTAATGATGCTGTGGCCATCAAGCCAGCAGCCACTGCAGCTGCCCCCAGTTGTGTACTTTGAGGGGATTCAAGATGGAGAAAATTGAGATACTGGCCCTAGATAGTTAAGGTGCGTATCAAAGGAATGATTTCAATAAGCCCAGACTCTTGCATCTTCTCATACACAGAAAAACTCTAAATTCATTAACTTTAGACATCTGATTTTCTTTAATTAATGGTAATTTTTGACTAAGGCTTCTCCAGTGATTCAGCAGTAAAGAATTTGCTTGCAATGCAGGAGACCCAGGTTCTATCCCTGGGTTGAGAAGATCCCCTGGAGGAGGAAATTGCAACCCACTCCAATGTTCTTGCCTGGGAAATCCCATGGACAGAGGAGCCTACCAGGCTACAGTCCATGGAGTCGTAAGAGTAGGACCTAACTTAGTGACTAAACAACAATCTTTTAACTATCTGGGTTTTGTTGCATAACTCCTGTATATCCTGGCTCCTCCCTTACATCTTCGGAGCTGTCCTTTGGAGCTATCTGAGAGACTGTCTTCCAGGCTTAAGTCTCCAGAAGTTTCACCAAATAAAACATAATTCTCAAACTTTTACGTTGTGCATTTTTCAGTCGACACATATTTACTTTGACACCCCAGTGACTCAGATTGCAAAGACAAACCTAACTCCCATGCTTAGCTCGGTAACAAGGATAACAATTTTGGGTGCTTGCTAAGTGCCTGATCCTGTTGTAAGCACTTTCCAGGCTTCAGCCTTCATAGCAAACCCAGGGTAGGTTTTATTATTAGCTCCATTTTGCATAAGAAGAACAAATTGCCCAAGGTCAAATAGGTGATGAGCCAGGGATGTATTTGAGCTCAGTTTGTGGCTACAGAGCTCTGGGCTCCAACCAGGAGGCAGTAGGTCCTGGGTAAGGCTGTGTCTCATGCGCACACACACACACACACACACACACACAAGTAAAGGAGCTTTCCCAAGAGCAGTGTATTTGTGTGGCCAGACTTTGTACAAGGCCCTGTTCTAGGGTCAATTTATTCTTCACAACAGACCTGCAAGGTAAGTGTCACTATTCCTACCTCACATATCACAGTAAATGCTGGGTCTAGAATTTGAAAGTCCAGGGCCATCATGGTTAGGCTGGAACCTGGGACCTACACTGGAGTGCTTGGCCCTGGTCACACATCTCCTCAGGCAATGGAATACAAAGAAATTATAAGGGATTAAACATAACTGCACAGAGCACAGGTGGGACAAATTATGGACAACAAGATACACAAAAGGCCACAAACCAACTGCCATTTCTGAGGTCCCAAGAGCAAAAGCAGGGTATGCTGTCCATGGTCCCCGCTCATGGCATCACCAAGAGGGTGGGCAGACCATGGACCCACCTGTTGTTAACCCCTTGAAGGACCCAAGCTGTCCCTGTCCCAGAGTGCACAAGGGCACCTGTTACTTGTTGTCACTGCCTTGTGCTGCAGCACAAACCCCAATAAAGCCTTGCATGGAGTTCTCATCTGGCCTCAATTTCTAGTAACTAAAGAAAGAGTCCAGGGGCCCATGTTAGTGACAATCCCTCTGTGTCAGGGGCCTTCAGACCAGGGCACATGAGCACAAGAGTTTCACAGAGTGACAGATTTAAGGAAACCAAGTACTCCCTTTCCTCAAACCATCAGAGAGAGCACCTGCCAACTCAAGGTCAGGGCTGAAACCAGTGAGAGGCAGTAAGGGGGCAGGACCTGACTTCTCCCACGCGATGCACGCAGGTCAAGGCTGCAGCCTTACCTAACTGTATCTCAGAATGTTTGAGATTGCAGTGACGCACGCGGCTTTGGAAGCTCCTCCTCGCTGTCTCTTCCCCACTCTCAGCTGGAGGAAGAGCTTTGAGAGAGTCCTTTGTCACCCAGCCCTCCCTGTGGGCAAAATCCAGAGCATTTTAAAGAGGGGGAGGAAGGTGTTTCCCTGTGTACTTCAGATAGCTAAATAGTACACCTTCAAGTAAAGCAAACATTGTAGGAACTAAGTATTTTATATTTTCTTGGGCATGTATTCACACTTTTTAACAGCTTTATGGAGATAGAACAGACATGCAGTTAGCCTCGGTTATTTAAAGTATATGCCACAAGCTTTGTGCTACATGCACATACCCATGAAACCACTGCCACCATCAAGATAAATGAACTTACCTGCTGCCTCTTTAACACCCTTCCCTCCACTTGCCCTGTCAACCATATCCCAACCCTAGGCAATCACTAATCTGCCTTCTGCCATTTCAGATGTTTCATTTTCTAGAATTGTATATACATGGAACAATACAGTAGATATTCTTTATTTTTCTGTGGTTCTTTCCACTCATTCATTCATTTGCTCCATGCATCAATATTTTGCTCCTTCTTATTGCTGAATGTATCCATTGTATGAATATGGCACAATTTGTTTATCCCTTCACCTGGTAATGGATATTTAGACTGTATCTGGTTTTTGGCCCTTACAAATACAAGTACTATGAACATTTGTGTCTTTTTATGGAAGTATACTTTCCTGTCTCTTCAGTCAATACTTAGGAGTGGAATGACTGGATTATACAGTAAATATATGTTTATTTAAGAAGCTGCCAAGCTATTTTCTGAAGTGGTTGTCCCATTTTACATTCTGCCAGCATATAGGAGAGTTTCCCTTATTCCACATCTTCGACACACTTGGTATAATCAGTCTTTCTCAATTTTAGCCATTTTAATAGTTGTTATGGTACCTCACTGTGGTTTTAATTCACGTTTTTTTCTAATGGCAAATGGCATGTTTCCACATGTTTATTTGGCATTCATAATATTTTTCTGGTGAAAGGTCTTTCAAGACTTTTGCACATGTATTCTTGGGTTCTTTGTTTTCTTGTTACTGCACCTTGATAATTCTTTATATATTCTGGATTTACCAGTGTTTTCTCCTCACCAGTGGATTATCTCCTTTTTTTCCTTTTGGCCACACCACGTGGCTTGTGGGATCTTAGTTCCCTGGCCAGGGTTTGCACCCAAGCCTTAGGCAGTGAAAGCATGGGGTCCTACACTAGATCACCAGGGAATTCCCAGCCCAGTGGATTATGTTTTAACTCTTTTAACAGGGTCTTTCAAAGAGAAGTTCTTTATTTTGATGAAGTATGATTTAGCAGTTTTCTTTTATGGACTGTGCTTTGAGTGTCATATAAAATCCTTGCCTACCCCAAGCTCATGAAGATTTTCTCCTATTCTTTCTTCTAAACATTTTATTCCTTTTTATTAAATTTTGTCAAAACAATACCAAATACCATAAATCCATACTCATCTCTTACATTGATGCATTACTTGATTACAAGCAAAAGATGAATATCATTGCTTCCTTGTTATCATTGCCAACTTCTCTGTTGTTCTAAATTCCTACCATAGATTTCAATGTCCACATTCTACCAGGAGTATATTGTGGATTCTTCTGTAAATAACACACTTGACAATAATTATTGATGCATGCTTTGTAAGCCCTAACACACTCACTCTCTCTGCTGTTAATCTTTCTCATTCTAGTGATAATTTCTAAACTGCTGCCCTCTAAAATTTAACTTTACATTTAATAATTGTCAAAATTCAAGTATCTTTATGTTTGATGTTAATAATAATCATGATACCTTGATCCCAAATAATTTTTAACTTATACTTTTTTAAAATTAGCATTTCTTTTCACAGATACATTTTAGTTGCAAAGAAGTATGGTAGTGCGAACAATAAAAGACTTTCAAGCTTAAAAAATATTACATTAGGGTGAAATTCTGTGGGAATATATAATATTCTGTGGGAATATACCCATTCAAAGTGAAAAAGGAACAATGAAAATTTTCCAATCATTAAAGTAGAGCTTTTCCTGTATTTTTTTTTAAATACTTTGTTTTTTAGATGCTATTGTTAAGTCACTTTAGTCATGTCTGACTTTCTGTGACCCCATGGACTGTAGACCGCCAGGCTCCTCTGTCCATGGGATCTCTAGGCAAGAATACTGGAGTGGGTTGTCATGCCCTCCTCCAGGGGATCTTTCCCACCTAGGGATCGAACACACATCTCTTATGTCTCAGACATAAAGACATTCAGAGAATGGTTCCTGTGTTGGCAGGAGGGCTCTTTACCACAAGCACCACCTGGGAAGCCCTTAGATGCTATTAGTTACATTTAAAAGAATGGTTTTATTTTTAAATGGCAATATTTGCAATATGCCAGAAATTACATCCTTTGCAGCTCTTTAAGCTGTGATGAAAAATTTTAGATGTCAATGTAAAAATTATAAGGGTGTAACTAAAGTTTTCAAAATTCTTTCAGAAAGTATGTTTTGTGTTTTTTTTTTTTCAAAAAGGCAACACTACCACTACAGCTTATAGTCACCGTGCCACCTCTCACAAAAGAACTAGCAGTGGAGGCCAGTACTGGCTGAGTTCTGGGCATGCTCCTGGGAGAGGGAGACACCATGCTCAGAAAGTGGATTTACCTTGGCACATTGACTGTTCCTGGAGGGGCCCGGGCAGCGAACCAAACATCTCAAACTCCTCCTTTCTCTGAAGGGAAATTTAAAGGTGAAGATCACAGGCCAAGTCAGTCTCATACCCTGTAGGTGGAGAATCTCCTCAGCACGGTACTTGGGAGGAGGCAGGAGGCAGAAGAGAACAACAGCTGTGTGAGAATCCCACCCCCTCAACCAGCTCAGCCACTTTCTCTGGCATTGCCGTCTGCTCCTATCTTCTATTGAGGTTAGCCTTAATTATAAGGCAGTGTCAACCAGTCACACTGAAGCTGGGTTCTGCTCTTCCAGTTAAGAGAATGGAGGCGCAGGAAACCTTGGATATTAAGCAGACATGGTTTGATGACAAAAAAGAAACAGGAGTGGTGGGGGCCCTCAAAGGGGTCTGACCAGGTACCTGGGGGACAGGACCACAGTGAGGGGCAGAGAGAAGGGAGCACCTCGGAGATGGAGGGGCACTGAAATCACCTTGATTGATCTTCTTTCCCCCTCAAATAAGCCCAACCACTTCCTCTAAGTTCCCCCAAGAACTTCCTCTAAAAGAGAAAGACAGATAAAATTAGAAGGTATGAAGTGAGGTACCTTAAGCTGGACAATCTATCAAATTTTAAATGTGTACACTCATTGAATAATTCTATTTTTAGGAATTCATTCTGCCATTATAGTTGTACCTATACAAGGATAGTCTTTGCAACACTCTCTATAACAAAAGACTGAAAATATCCTAAAGTCTATCATTAAGGGTTAGGTTAAATAAATGTGGTGTAATTGTTAGGGAAAAAAGACAGCCAGGAAGCAGTCTGCAAGAAGATGGGCAGATGGACAGGTTGGTGCTGAGCAGTGTGCGCTGGCAGCCTCGTATGTCATCCAGAGCACACACTGGGGCAAATGCTGAGATCAATATTGTATTGGCTTAAAACTGAGGCCACAGCCAGATATCACCATCTCAAAACAAAACATCTGGGATTTTAGGAATTAATCTAAAATCTCATCACAAAGAATGTAACTATTCTTATAATTTTGCTATTAAGATTATGTTGATTAAGTTAAATGATTAATATTGCATATTTAAATTTTAAACTTGACATCACAGTGCAGGAAGAATATTAATAATTGCTCGGTGTGGTCAGCTGCAGTTTTGTGGTGGTAAATAGATGCTCACTTCACTGAGAATGGTAGAGAAACCAGGGATGGTTTTGGATATTATATTTTCCTGGACTTTTTTCTTGCCTCCATTCCTTTTATGTTCTGTATTATGTCCAGATTAAAGGTGATTTGCTATGGATATTATACACACTTTGGTAATATTTTATGCCTACAAAATGTTGAAGTCGAAAAACTGACATTCTTTTCTAAAAATCCATTTTGATAAGATGTGAACTCCCAAATAGACTTTATTCTTGAAAGGCTCATAGCCAAAATGGAATTAAATACCAACATTTAAACATAATGGTTAAAGATTATTTTGTTTAACATAATGAACATTAGATACCAAGCCAGTTGGCAAATATTAGAATTATGATTTAATCAAACCTCTATTATTCTGCCCTGTATTATTTTAAATTAACGGGCTTCCCAGGTGGTACAGTGGTAAAGAATTCGCCTGTCAATGCAGGAGATGCAAGAGACACGGGTTTCGATCCCTGGCTTGGGAAGATCCCCTGGAGGAGGAAATTGCAACCCAGTCCAGCATTCTTACCTGGAAAATTCCATGGACAGAGGAGACTGGCGGGCTACAGTCCAGGGGGTCGCAAAGAGTTGGACATGACTGAATGACTGAGAACACAGCTCACAAAGACTATAATGTTCTTCCTAAAGTTATCTAGCTACCATTGTCTCTCAATATTCTTTTAAACTCTCAGTCTTGTTCCCTATTCATTTGCTAATTTTAAAGGGCTTAATTGTGTTTGAACATAAAATTAGCAGCTTTCACAATCATTATTATTGGGGCATTTTACTCTTACAGTAATAAATATGCATATATAGTTCAACGGACTAATTGAATTTCAACACATGAAGTATAGAGATTTCACTTGAAGATTCATCTAGACATTTATAGTGAGTGTGATCTATTAACAATAAATCTAAATGGTGTGCCCTGTGCATGTCACCAGAGTTGACAAGCTGAATTGATATAATGGTAACCTATTAACCACAGCTGTAGCTCAGGCACAAGCTAGGGTGCTTTAAATGATGAAAAATACACATTTATGTTATTGAACTCAAGTCTGGGTGCCTGCTGCACAGAGAGGCCAAACAATATCAAAACGTTGGAATGTGGAGCAGAGAAAGGTTTACTGCAAGGCTCGGAAAGGAGATGGGTGGCTCATGCCTTAAAATCCCCAAACTCCCTCAAAGCTTTCAGCAAAGCCCTTTTCTAGGAAAGGTGAGGGAGGGGCGTGGTTAGTTGTAGCAAACATCTTGGTGTCAGATCCTTTGTTCTGCAGGTCAGCCATGGTCAGGTAATGATGTTCCTATAAATCTCCACCAAGCAAATGTTACTCTCTGCTCTGACAAGAAAGGACAAGGTCCCAAGACTCAACTTTCACCCTCCAAGGTCCAGTTCTGGTTAAGAGGAGGGGGTCCTTGTGCCTGCCGGTTACCCCGCCGAGGAGCACTTGTCCAGCACCCAGTCTGGGTCCTCCCACCAGTGCCCAGGCCCTGCTGAAGAGGCAGATCTCAGCTGGCTGATAATGGGCATGTGTTCCGCCCATGTTACAATTAAACTTCCAAAAGCTGAGGCTGAAGGTCAATTCACAGATTTTTGGCTGAATATCAAGTTACCTTGGACAGCAAGGAGATCAAACCAGTCAATCCTAAAGGAAATCAACACTGAATATTCATTGGAAGGACTGATGCTGAAGCTGAAGCTCCAACACTTTGGTTACCTGATGTGAAAAGCAGATTCATTGGAAAAGACCCTGACGCCAGGAAAGCCTAAGCGCAGGAGAAGGGGTTGACAGAAGATGAGGTGGTTAAATAGCATTGCTGACTCAGTAGACATGAGTTTGAGCAAACTCCGGGAGATAGTAAAGGACAGGGAAGCCTGGCGTTCTGCAGTTCATGGGGTCACAAAGAGTCTGATATGACTCAGTGACTAAACAACAAAAAACAAGGTCAAAGGCAAGCTTTGGTGACATACAAACACACATTATATACATGTGTATCCATTGTCTACCTTCATCTGCCTCAGGGAAGGGAAACTTGGAGCCCAGGAATCAAGAATAGCAGACTCTGAGGAAGACATTTCCCTAGGTTCCTGCATGAGGACAGTGGGTTCAGGGTACCTGGTTTCTCCTGAATATGACCCAGCGCCAAGTAGCACAGCACACTCTGAGACAAGTTAGAGATCCCAGAGACAGGGCCCAAGCAACACGGGAACACATGGCTAGCATCAGAAAGGAAAAAGCATCATGTGCAAGAATTTTTCCCAAAGCTCTAGGAATCACAGAAGTTGGTAGGGACCCTTGGCCCAACACTGACATTACACAGACCAGAAAACTGAAACCAAAGAGGGAAGAGATTTGCTGAGATCACGCAGGTGGTGAGAGGTAAAGCTGGAGACAAGAGTCCTTGACAGTCTGTCCAACACCCATTCTTCGACACAATGAATAAGCAGAATGGGTACTAGAGGAATAGAGCCTGTCCATTGCCAGATGTCAAAGCAAGTTTGGTCAGTATCCTCTCTCTCCAGGTGACATGTGCTAAATCAAACTAGAATTTAACTTTGAATATAGAGGCTTAAATTGTGCTGACTTTATAACCAGGACTTGGAATCTAGCCTCTAGTGGGGGAAGCCCAGGTACTTGCCCAGGTGTATCGCCTCCTGTCAAGAACACCTGCCTGACCATGTGGGAAGATGATCTCTTTGCATTGTTAATGGGCTCCTAACCTTGGCTGCTTAAGGGTTACAGTTGAGCAGCTCAAGGACTGGGCTATGAGACAAGAACTCTGTACTTGGGGTCCCAATAACTGTCCACCACATGGCCAGTGTCTGCCACCAGAGAGAGGAGGCCAGTTTTTGTTCTAAATCTCATCCATCCTAATAGGAAGAAGGTGCCCAGCTCTATTTCTTCCTCCTGGAGAAATGAACCAAGCCCTTTCTTAGGCTTCTACCTTAACCCCACCTTCCTTGATACTTTATTCTTCCAACTTCTGATTCCTCCTGAAATTGAGTGCTCAGGTTTGACCCACATCCACTCTACTAGATGATTGCTGTTCCTTCATCTGCTTTCTGTCTTCATATATTATGATTTGGGATTACAGATATATCCTAGTTTTATTGAAAATAGTGACAGAGCTTTTGTTTTTTGTTCTCTTTGATTTTGGAGTTGAGATACCACCATTTATTTACATTCCCCAAGTCTCTGCTTTGTTTTTCAACATAATTATTAATTGTATTTTTTGGTTCCCTGAATTCTCTAAATTTTCCACAGTGAAACTGTATTACTTTAATAAGAAGAAAATGCACGCGCGCGCAGACACACACACACTGTTATTTTGAGACAAGAGGGCCCAAGAAGGCTTGGAGCACCCCACCTGGCATCTTCCTTCCTCTTGCTGGAGGTTCTTGCTGGGCCAGCTGGCCCAGTGAAGCCCCTTTTTCTTTCACACTTTAGCTCCCTGACACCATGCAGCCATCCATGTGGCCTCAAGCACCTGCCAGAGAGCAACACACCCTCTTCAGGGAGCACATTTCTGGTTTCCTCAGTTCTGGGCCAGGCTATGAAGTAGCCTGTGCCATCCATGCAAGCTAATTGCATGCAGTGTGGATCCTTTCCAGAGTTATGAATTGAATGGTCATGCCTCCAAAAACACAACAGGTTTTACAAACAGAGAATTCACGGTGTGTGTATGTGTGTGTGCATGCATGTGTGGTGTGTATTTTGCCATGACACACATGAGTTTACCTCCCACTGTTGCCATTCTAGTCACAGTGGCTGGGCATGCCACAGGAATTCTCCATGACTACTTCCTCCAGACCTGAACAGTCCCAGGCATATATGAGTGACCCCTGTGAAGCAGGAACCCTAGGCCCTGGAACACTCTTGAACTTCCCTGTCCCTATGAAGTCCAAGGGAACCCAAAACCTCAAGACCTAGCACAGACCCCTACAAGCTCTGCATTCACAGGGTGAGCAGGAACCCAGTGAGCAATACCCAAATTGAGGGATTTGGGGATCCCCAGAAATCCTCATATGTTCCCTGAGCTCTGACTGGGCTCCGCCTCGGCCTGAGGCCACTGCTGTTGCCCTTGTCCTGGTAAGCACAAAGGTCTCCAAGACACACGGGCCAGGAATGCTCTTTTCTTCCTCCTCTCCTTCCCAAGATTCTCTGCCTCCTCTATCCCCAGGATCTCACACTTTACAGCCTAACCTACAAGTAGATTTTGCTGGGAATCCTGTAAGAATTGATCCAGCCAATTAAGTCAGGAAATTGTTCTCTAAATTTAACATGTCCATCAGTCTCATCCAAAATGGAAGCACTGATTTGCTGGGCTGAGACTTTGGGGCTATTTTGATTTAATCCAGCAAAAACTACAGCAGGCTTCCCCCACCTCACAGGCTTAGTCATTTCTCAGTCAATTTTGATTTATTAAACTCAGCAATGTAAATACCTCATAAAATACCCCTCATCAATACTCCCCTGCTGGAATCACATATTTCCACTGTGGAGCCTGATAGTGCTGCTAAGGGAACAGGCAGAAATTTCCGGTTGTACTGCCTTTAGTTTTCTTTGTGTCCCTACTTGTGAATTTGTTTATCTGTAACCTTTTTTCCAACAAGGGTTTAGGGCAACATGTGTGTGGAGATTTATTCACAAATGGCAAGTTATCCTCTGTTAAAGTCAAACTCTACTTGGGTCATCTGCCCCACTGTGAGAAGACCATCTGTCACCCCAGTACATTGCCTTAATTGATCAGACCATGCCAGGAAGAGCCCACAAACATATGCATGAAGACAACGTTACATTTGGAGATTGGGTATCATCTTTAATTAATCATGCCACAGCCCAACATCCTTTTTGTTGCTGCAGCAAATTGTGATTGTGTGTGTACGTGTGTATGTGTTCCTGAACAGATGAGGGGCCAGCACAGACTCCCAAGCAGGTCTCAGCCAACAGCTGCATCGAGCAGCAACTGGAAGGCAGTCTCCAGAGCAGCACGGGGGCTGGACTCCCGCCTCCCTTGCTCCTGGGCTACCATTCGTGCACTCTGAAGGAAAGGCTGAGGGATGAGCCAGCCCAGATTAAAGGACTCCTCAGCAAATATCAGCCTCCAGCCCCCAGTCCTCACTGCCTCTGACCGGAGGGATGTCCCTGGGCCATGTTCAGACTGCTAGGAGAAGGTAGACAACCTGGGCCAGCCTTGGTCCCCATGTCACACTGGGGCAGCACCATGATGGCCCAGCCCTGGGCAGAGAATACAGAACTATTAGGGCCATTAGATTAGTTTCTTTCCAAGATAATTGGGATGTGGCCCAGGCCCTTCCTGGGGCCAGTCAGAGACGGGCAGACTCAGCCCATGATAGCCACACAGGCCATCATTTCCAACCCACACCTAAGAGCCTGCCTTCCTGACGTCTCACTCTCCAACTCCCTCACACGCCTAGCAGGTCCATAGCCCAGACATGGCAGGGGAGATCAGCATGATGGTGGGTTGCAAGCCAGCCATGAGAGACCTGGGCTGAGCCAGAACTGCAGCCACATGCCAGCCTGAAGCCAGTCCTCTCCCCCATGGTCACTGCCAGGCAGAGCTCTCTGAAGCCGGATGGGACCCCCAAAAGGCAAGGCAGCAAGTTCCTGGCCTACTGCAGAGGGAGAAAACCAAACTGGCTCCACCGTCCCATCTCCACCTGCTCTGTGCCTTTGGAAGGCAAGGAGCCCAAGTCCCCAGGACAGTGATATCAGCTGTTGGGGAAGCACCGTTGTCCAGGTGAGGCCTCAGGCCGGAAGCTGTGTTTGTTCAGTGGGCTTGGGTAGTAGGTGGTCGTGTACACGTTGGTCTGCTGCAACGGGTAGAAGTTGGCTCTGTCATCAGGGATCAGGTTATTCTTGTTCAGGGTCTGTGGGAGAAGGAAGGAACCAGAGAGGAAAGGGTGAAAAGGAGAGATGGGGCAAGGGAACAGGCCAGGGCAAGGAAGTCAGGAGCCCATCAATGAGAGAACATTCTGGCTGTTGACACAGTGTTCTGTTTATAATACCACTGCCCCCTCTGAAAGCCCATCCCAGTGATGCCCAGCTTAAGGCCAGGACCCCTGCACCCATCACCCAGCCCCTGCTTCTACAGGAGGACTCCCACCTTGAATTCCATGGGTGTGTACTTCTCATTCTTGGGGGTGCCCCCACCCTTGTAGTGCAGGTGGTTGGGGGTGGCGGGATGGACGAGCGTGGACTCCTGGGACTGGTGCTGGCAATGCTGGCAGGACAGGTACACCGCCAAGGTCAGCAGCCCAGAGCCCAGGAAGCATGAGATACCTGTGGCCACCAGGTGGATGAGGCTGAACCCTGGGAGAGCAAGAGGCCAGAAGGAAGGAAAGGGCCACTGTGAAGACCCCCCACCAACTACCTCCCAAGAGGAGGCTCTGAGACATCAAGGGCTTTGAGGCCAGAGCTATCAGAAACAAGAAGGCTGAGTGGCCTGTCACCAGGGACCTGTCTCACAGGACCACCTGTGGCTTGGGTCACAGGAGGCAGCCAGTGGTGTGGAGTTGCATGACATCTCTTGAATACAAATTAGACGACCACTTCTTAGTTGGGGGACAAGAGCAGAACTGCCTGGACACCCCTACATATGGTCTACAGCAGGACCTCAACAAGGTCTGCATGTCCAGAGCGAGAAGTAGACTCCAGATTTTGGAGTAGGTGG
This sequence comes from Cervus elaphus, assembly GCF_910594005.1. Lineage (NCBI taxonomy): Eukaryota > Metazoa > Chordata > Mammalia > Artiodactyla > Cervidae > Cervus > Cervus elaphus. The sequence continues at coordinate 51,338,675 of NC_057833.1, read as the reverse complement.
GCCTCCTCCTTGTAGGGGTGGTGGTGGGTAGAAATGCAGCATTGTGAGCTGGGGCAGGTTCCTTTTACCTCCACAGCTGGTGGTCTCATCCACACTGGAGGCAGGCAGGATCACTGCACGAAGACAAGCGGAGTGGGTGTCAGAGGCAGGGAGGGGAGAAGACGGGTCCCTCTTAGGGCTCGATGTGTCTTTCTTGAAGGACCCCTGGGTCAGCAGTAACCTGTGGGGCTGGGACTGGCCACTTTCATTCCCCTTTGTCTCCACCCAAACCCCACCTCTAAGAAGGGTTGGCCCATCCACTAGATGAGGAGGGACAAAGGCCCGAAGTGTGTGAATGTCCCACTCTGGTGTTTCATCCTGCACCCCCAGAATAGTTCAGAAGGGGAAGGAAGCTGGGGACTCAGAGCAGAGAGGGTGGGTGTGAAGGGGCTGGCTAGAAGACCCACCGGGAATCTCGCTGTAAGGGCAGGGGCGGCTCTGGCTGCTGTTTCCAGCACAAGCGCTGGGCCCAGGGACCAGCTCCTCACAGTGTCTGTCACGGCTCTGTACTCCATCCTCAGCGCATGCACTCCACTCAGACCACGGTGACCAGCCTTCTGTGGGTTGTGGGTTGGGATGAAGTTAACCCCTCAGATCTCATAGTGGGGATGTGCAGGCTCCACAGTTGCTCCCCAGATCCTGCCAGACGCACTCAGTACCTGGGCAGGGCTGCGTGGAACACAGCGCCTCCTCCGTGTGCAGCCCGAGACAAATGTCCTCGCCGGGGGAAGGCGCGGGGCTGGTGCAGGAACGGGTGCGTTGGTAGTGGCCGCCACCGCAGGAGGCTGAGCATGGGGACCAAGCGGTCCAGCAAGACCAGGCACCCCGCACTGCAAGGCATGGGGTGTGTGAAGAGGGGCTGCGGGTGCAGGCAGGGCCCAAGACAGGCTTCTCCATCCCAGGCTAGGTCACTCTGCCCCGGCCACCCCACCCCTACAGCCCACTGTAAGGGAGTGCCCCCTCCCCTCAGGGGAGGCAGGGGAAATGCAGGCTGCAAAGAAGACCCCAAAACCAACTCCATGTCAAATCAAGCACCTTCTCTGGCTAACGCATTAGGGAAGAGAAAACAGCAGCACGGAGGGTGAGGAAATGCCTGGTCCCTGGGAGTCGCTGCTGTGTCCATTTACAGGGCCAAAGAAATTGCTCTGGGGCCCCGTGTGCAGAGTGGGCGGGGAGGAGCGGTCTCTACGCTCAAGCTGAGGCCTGGGTAGGCCTGGGAGTCTCCCAGAGCAGGGTTCCCTGGGCAAGATTCCTTGGTGGAGGGTTACCTGGACAAGCGTGCGGGTTGCAGTCCTGATACTCGGCGGCGTCACCCACGCAGGGCAGGCCCCCGTTGCGGGGCTCGGGGTTCGTGCATGTTCTCTTGCGGACGCGGAAACCCAGCTCACAGTCCCGGGAGCAGGAGGACCATGGGCCCCAAGCAGCCCAGCCCCCGCTCACCGTGAGCGGGGAGGCGCCCCCGCTGCGCAGGAGCTCCTCCACCAGCGCTGGGGGAATAGAGGGGGCTGGTTTAGCCACAATGTTAAGTCGCCTCAGTCGTCTCCGACTCTTTTTCGACCTCATGGACTGTAGCCCATCAGGCAGTCCATGGGATTCTCCAGACAAGAATACTGGAATAGGCTGCCATGCCCTCCTCCAGGGAATCTTCCCGACCCAGGGATCGAACCAGGATCTCTTAGGTGTCCTGCATTGGCAGGCGGGTTCTTTACCACTAGCGCCACCTAAGCCTTCTCCCGAACCGCAACCCTTCCCCGCCCCCGCGACCCCCAGCTCCCACTCCACCTTTCCCCGCCCCCATCGCCCTGGAGCTGTACCATCAGTGTCGCAGGCTCCAGAGCCGTCCGCCGGGCAGGTTCGGGTTTCCATCCTCCTCCGGCCAAACTGCAGCCCGTGGGGGTCTGGCAGCGGCGCGCGGCAAGTGAAGCGGAAGCGCTGCTCCTGCCGCGCCCCGCCCTGCGTCACGTTCACCGGCAGCCACGGCGTCCACGGCGTGTTGCGCCGCACTTCGGGGCAGGCCTCGGGGTTGCACGTCTTGAACTCCTTCGGGGTGAGATCCGGTGCTGTCTCACAGCCGTGCAGACCCTGGCCTGCCCCTGCGCTCCGACCCCGCCCCGTCTGCCCTACCCTGGGCTGCGGGTGCAAGCATCCCGCGCCCGCCCCCGCCGCGGCCGGACCCTCACCACGCCGCAGCCCGGGCAGGAGTTGCCGTTCTCACAGGTCCGGCGGCGCGACTGCACGCCGCCCCCACAGTTGCTGCTGCACTTGCTCCAGGAGCCCCAGGATGCCCAGAAGATGGGCACCGGGCAAGGCGTGTTTTCGTTACAGAACCTGAGGGGCAGAACGGGAGGAGTCGTTACTCCTTTTCTTATGAGAGGTCACTGGGATTGTGAGACTTGGGAAAATGGGGAAAACGAGGGTCCACTGGATCACCCGGAGAATCCAGACCACCTTCTGGGGGGCCCAGGAAGTCGGGGACCTCGGGGCTGGCTTGTCGCGGAAACCTCCAGCCACACCCTAGCTCACCGCTCCTCCCGGCTCTTGCCCACGCAGATGCGGCCCCCGTGGCGCGGCGCAGGGTTGCTGCAGCTTCGCTGGCGGACCTGGAATCCGATCCCACAGGAGGTGCTGCACAGGGCCCAAGACGACCAGGGTGTCCACGCCCCGTTCCTGGTCGGGCCGGAGGGGACAGAGACAGAGACATGACCCTCTGAGTCCTAGCTTCGATCTAATAATATCTGCATAGATGGATTTTGTATTGTTGTCAGGAAGTGCCATTCACGGGAAATACAATAGCTCCTAACCAAACCATCTCAGGAATGACGTACTCCAACATAGATTGAAAGCCTTCTTCTATACATCAGGCTGTGCTCATGGTTAGAGCACAGAGATAGGACATGGCCTCTACTTGCAGGGACAAAGGACATCTTCTCTAGAGAAGAAGTCCTTTCCCATCTGTAACCTTTGTTTCAGCCTTGTTGGCTGGCAGACCTTACAAATTTTGGTTCTACAACTAACGGGCTTTTTAAGGCTGGGCAATGTATTGAAATCTTCTGTGTTTCATCATAGTCTTATCTTTAAAGTAAGGGTACTGATTGTATCCTACTCCATGAGGGTGTTGTGATGGTTAAGTTAATAAATGGATATAAAGTTATTTTAAGAGTGTCTGGAATTATGGATTATTTATTTTAATTACTTTGGGGAGTCCCCAGGTAGTAGGCAGTGTATAGTAGGTATTAGGTAGCTCACTCTCTCTCTCTATATATATATGTAGAGAGAGAGAGTCTCATTTAACCCTCCCAACAACCTTCAGGGAGGGCATTGTAACCCCCATTTAGAGAAGCTCAGAGTGATTAGGTGGTCACCACCATCCCATGCTGTCCCTCCAGTTGGGGACTGCAAGGCTTATTGTGGCTATAGATTGTCTAGGAGTGACTCCCATGCCTATCCAGACTTCCTCTCTGTATGAAAAGCACCACCAGGCAGACACTTCTCTCCCACTGGTGTGGAAACTCTCCCAGCGCTCGTTTCCTGCCTCAGATGTCAGCCACCAGTCCAGTCTCCTACACAGCCCTGAAGTATTTTCTGTCCCTTAGTGCAAATACCTGGCTGGGATGATGCTGCATTTCCTCTATTCCCCTTACTCCATTCCAAGGCCACCGCATCCTCACATACCTGGGCAAGCTCTGCATCCTCACATACCTGGAGCAGTTGGCAATGTGAATGGCTGGCCCCAGGCAGTCGAGGCCCCCACAGCGGGGTCGAGGGGAGTCACAGGCTCGGGACCGACATAAGCAAGAGCCTGAGTTGTCCCCATCCAAGTGCTCACATGGTTGCCATGGTGACCATGGGCCGAAGCCCCCATCCCGAGTCACATTTCGCACCTGTGGACACACATCAGGAGCAGGATCCTGTCACCCAAGGCAGGGGCAGGGAAGACACAAGGTCCTAGGGCTCTGGGGACACTGATGGAGAGTTGGCCTGAATTTGGGGGAAGAGGTCCCTGGTAGGGGCTACAAAAGGGTGCTCACAGGACATGCTGTGATGTTCTGGGTCCAGAGGCTCATGTTGGAGCTGTCCTCGAGAGTGCTGCAACGTTGCTGCTTTCCATCCCAGCCGCAGTACGGGTCCCGTGCCCCCAGGCAGGCCCTGCCAGACAGAGGTCCGGAGCCTCAAGCCCACTGGACTCCCACCCTCATCTGCATCCCAAGAATATGCCTGGACACTCTTCTCTGGACACCCCTCTCATCCAGGTGTCTTCCATAATAGTAACTAAGTTCCTTGACTACTTACTGTGTGCCAGGAATCATTTTAAGCACTTTACAAGTATGAATTAACTCAATGCAACAACTCAATGAGGAAGGTACTGTTATTATCCCCATGCTATATGGAGGAAAACCAGAGCTAACCCTGGACTCACACTCTTAACCCTCCAGAGCCCGCACACTTAACCGAGAAACTACTGAGTCTGAGTACTTGCCTGAGTCAGGGGTTCCACACTGCACATCTAGGGCCACAGGTGAAGATGTGGTGAGCAGAAACCCAAAGAGGCAGTACCTCCCTGCCAGGCGCTATGATTATAGTGATGGAAAGGACCTTACAGATGATCTGAATCAGTGGTTCTCAACCTTGGCTGCACATCAGAATCACTAAAGGAGCTTTTTGAAAAGTACTGATACTTGGGCCCATCCCAGACAAAGAATCTCTGGGTGGGGGTAGGGGGTTTAAAAGCTTGTGGATGATTCTAGTGGGAGCCAGGTTGGGAATCGTTGGCATCCATAATACAACCTTTTTGTTAAACAAAGGAAGAAACAATCACAGAGAAGGGAAGAGGTATTTCCCGAAGATCACACAAATCTTACATGACCGAGCTGGGGTTAGAATCTAGGCACCCCCTACCACCACCACCACCACCACACTCTTCCCCTTACGCTTCCACCTCCTAGCTGGAGGCTGTATCTGACTTCACACACCGTGTAAACATGGGCCCATACTTTAAAGCACAGATGCAGGGGACATAATCCAGGGTCACCTAGACATCCACATGCTTGTGCTGCTCAGTGGCAGGGCCCAGAGTCCAGTGCATTAACATCATAAGAATAAGCTCAAACTGGGATGGGCCAGGGGTCACATCCCAGGTCCCCCTTCCCAGGCAGGCCGATCTGGTCGATCTGCAGTGAGCCAGGAGAGGAACGGTTCACACACCAATGCACTCCTCAAAGCCCCCACTTCTCATATCCTAGGCTCCTGTCTTTCCTTTCTCCTTTTGACTTAGTCATTGTATCTTCTATAGTTTTTAACAACAAAAAATTGTATCTCTACCAATAAGACTTCAAGGAGGGGGGGAAAGAGTATGGGAATTAGGGAATCAGGATGTGCTATCCATTGCTAAGTATACACAATCTCAGCTTCGGAAGCCTGAAGGAAGTTCCCTCCAACACCCAGAGAGCCCACCACCAGTCTCAGGGGATACCCTGGGTCCTTTCTGCCTTTCTTGCCCCAACTTCCACTCCCTCTGTCAAGGCCTGGCTGCTCCACAGCAGTGGGCCTGCTGCAGACAATCTAGGAGCGCAGTGAGAGTGGGGCAGAAATCGGAGGTTAGAAAGCAGAAGAGGCTTGGGGTGAAGGAGGTGCTGCATGACAAAGAGGGTGGGGGAACCCACGCCATGACCTGAGTCTGCAGAGGGATTTTCCATTGGCCAAAGGGGCCAAGGCTGCCTAGCACTGAAGGGATACACAAAGGAGTCAAGGCATTGCCCCTTTTCATGCCTCTAGGATAGAATCTTCCTTTTCTCTTGAAACTTCAGGGAAAATCACCTGTCAGGGGATTTCTTTATTTTCAGTGAATTCAGTAGGCCGTATCAGGCTCCAGAGAGAAAAGAAGTTATATGAAGACCTTATAAAGAAGAGGGTGGGGCTCCCCTCCTTGCCAGAGGAGATCAAAGACAGTGCTGTCTCTTGCTCCAGCAACTTATGACCTCATATAAGTGAGACAATGCCTGGGGTTTCAGTGAATGACAGCCTCGCTGATTGCCAGTAAGCACACCGTGGCCCACCTGGAAATCCAGAATGCTCATCTCTTGCTATGTTGCTATGTTTCCACTTTGTTCTCTCAAGGACAATTTGTGTAAATTATACAATATATAGGTGCTCATGTTTTCATTCAGGATCAATGGTTTGGTCTGTGGGTGTTTCACCAGCAAATGAGTCAAACTAGACATCATGGGACTAAATACAATACATGTGCAAAAGTAGTCCCAGCAACTCGTGCTTTTGAGGTTCTGCTTACCTGCTGACATTTGGGCCAAATTTGCTGTGAGCAGATTCAGTCAATCAGAAGTCAGTAAAGCCCATTCCTGAGTGTATTTGCCTCAGCTCTCAGAAATGGGTATCAAACTCAAGAAGCACTGTCATAGTACTTCACAAGCAGCACAGATTAAATAATAAAAAGAGAACTAGCCATGACTAGTGATTAATAATAATACATATGATTCTATCCATCAAAAACAACTGTATGCCAGAAGAGAGAATGGATAAGAGTAGAAAATTTGAATTGATTTATACAAGGTAAAAACACAAGATTCTGGAGGAATGCAGTTTGCCTCTTGCTACTTCTTTCATCTAGGGCCTAATCAACTCTAGAACAGTGTTCCCAGTCTTGAGTACAAATTAAAATCTCCTGGGGATTTTTTTAAAAAGCTTAAGCAAACAAAACAAAAACCCTATTTCTGGGCCTTCGGGACTGGAGTAAGCCCAGGCACTGGAGTCTTTGAAATACTCCTCAGGTGATTATAATGAATAATAGCCTTTAGAATTGCTGTTCCAGGGCCACTTTTGTCAGAGTTCCCAAGTCAAGAGATGAAGTATCCTGTATTTCTAATCCATGACAGGATAAAGAGCAAAGAAAAACACAGAGTAGATGCTGGCCCCAGCCCCTCAGTCAGGATCCCTCACCCTCAGCCTCTCCTGCACCCAGTCCTCCCAGAGAAGAAAGAGGAGACCAGATTCTCCACAGACACACCTGTCCTGCCCTGGCCCAGGTTGCCTGAGGGGAACTGCGAGGCTCCCCCGGCACCAGTGCCTGAGCTCTTTGCTTGTCCACATTCGCTGCTTTTGACCAAAGGCCATTTCAAAACTTCCAGAGCAGAGAATGTCCTTAAGAAAATTAAAGCTCCAAGCAGAGGAGAGTTAAAGTGTGTCTCTGATGGCAGGAATGGGTGGCAGTTTAGAGTTTCTTTCATAAAGTTAGCCATCAGACCAATAATATATCACCATGTCTTTTTTACTGCAGTGTCTCAAGCAGTCATTACAAATGGGAACAGGTTCATTCCATGGGCTCAGAAGCAGGACAAAGATGGATGGTGGAATTTACAAGGAGGCTGATTCCAGCACCATGTAGCCATAGTTTCACAATAGGAGCTGTCCACGGTGGAGCTTGGGAGCAAGTGGTCATTACTTAAGATGGCAGTGGAGGGAGCCCAGACCCTCTGCCAGGGAGGGAGGTTGGGATAAGCTGGCAAGACAGGCCCCTCACTCCAGGGTGGCATGAAGGAGGAAGGGGGCGGTTCTTCAGGCATAAAACACTGCTTTGTAGAGCTAGTCAGCATTCATTCCCTCCGCTCCTTCTCCTGTGAGCCTTGGTCTCTCTGTGGTCAACTCAGTGTCCTGGTCATGCCCCATGGGGCTGAAGTTTGCCTGAGTGAAAGGAGGGGTCTAGAGACAAGCCCCTGGATTCTGGGCAGAGGAGGGGGCCTAAAGGGGCCTCTGCTTACCTATCCTCAGCTTCTTGCCAGCTTTGGAAGAAATGAGGAAAAAGGCAAGAAATGTCTATTGTGGAACACAGTAAAACCCTGTGACAAACTGCCTCACTACAGCACACATTCTGATATAGTGTGATGGGCAGGTGGCTCCCAGACTCCCGGAGTTCACAGCCTGCTGGCGGCATGGGCTTACTCTGTTCATTCTGTTAACTTCGCATTAATGAGACCTCACATTTTAGATCCACCTACACTGTTACAATAGGGTTTCTACTGTACACATCAAGGCCTCTTATCCCAAACTCAAGAAACCAAAACTATTAGATTCTGAACTGACTTCTATCTTTCTGTTCCACCCGGCCATGCTCCGTGACCTCCCTGTCCCCTGTCTGCAGCACCACGTGTGTGGGGAGACAACTGGCATCATCCTTCCTTTCATTCCACTGCAGACCCCATTACATCATATCTGGCCCAGAGCCACAGCAGCTCGCACTGGCCAACCATCTGCCCTGCGACAATGCTACTCGCCACTGTCTGCTTGATCTTTGTAAAACACCTATTCACACTGCCCATCACTCTACTCCCCTGCTCAAAGACCACTTCAGTGCCCCCAGTCACAGAATTCAAGTCAAAATCCTCCCTTGGCATTCTTAGCTGGCCTCAATTCACTTTCCAGTCCCACTCCTCTCCTGCACCAACCTCCTCTCAAGGCCAAACAATCAGTCAAATTCAGGATCAGTCATGTGTGGAAGGCCACTTTGTGCCTGGGGCTGGGTGTGGCTCCCCTAGTGGAGTATAGAAAATACTGGCACACTGGGTTTACCTTCAAGGATTTACATCCCCTTAAAGAACAGGGTACATGTGAAAAGTTTTATAATGACACAAGAGTTAAAGAAGAAGACAAGATATGAGGGAAACACCACGATTCATTGCCAAGCAGTGCTGTCTGTATTCAATGTCACAGATCCTGAGACTCCAGAGAGCCCAGGAGGCTGATGGCCCCTAAATGCATTTGCAGAGATAAAAAAAAGAACTAGGACACTAGTTACCAATGATGACTCACTTGCTGGACTAGGCACTTCGTGAGCATTATTCCCAATCCTTACAGTTTGTTTGCCAAAATTAAATTGCATGTGTGTTAAGTCACTTCAGTCGTGTCTGACTCTTTGCAACCTTATGGACATAAGATGGGTCCTTGACCTGCAGGAATAGTTATCCTGCAGGAGGTGTGTTTGGTGCTTGAACTCCGGACAATACACTCTTACATACTTTATCCAACTGATTCTCCAGTACCTCCTGGAGCTGTTATTTTATATATGTTAGAGGCGGGAAAACTGTATGTCTGAAGATTATCTGTTCAGCTGTTATGGCCTAAAATGTATCTCCCCAAATTCATGCATTCAAGTCCTATCCCCTGATATCTCAGTGTGTGTTAGTTGCTTCAGTCATGTCTAAATCTTCGCAACCCAATGGACTGTATCTTGTCAGACTCCTCTTTACATGGGAGTCTCCAGGCATGAATACTGGAGTGGAAAATTAAATTGCTTCATCACAATTTCCCCCTATATTCCTACTGAGAAAGCCAAAGTTCAAAAGGTTCAGTAACTTGCTCAACATCATACAGCTGGTATAGCTGATGATGGAACCCCAGGTGTATCCAATTCCACCACTCAAGCCCCTTGCATTATACCCCAGTCTCTGCCCACACATCAGTCAGATTAACATCAAGGCTCTTCTCCCCAACCAGAGCCCTGAGAGAAAGGAGTGTGTTCCAGGCCTGTTTCATCTGGCCTCCCTCTTCTCACACTGACAGCCGCAAAGATCTCTGAGCGTGGGAGGGCTTAGCATGTTTGGTGCTTTGCTGATGGAGCCCTGCATTAGGGCTGAGGGAAGTTTGGGTGTTTGCCACTGCCTTCCACTCCCAGCCCACCCCCAGCCCCACCCCCTGTCAACCCATGACCTTCCAGCCTCCTCCCCAGCCCTCCAGGCCCATCCTCAGATCCTAGCATCCTCCACCGGGACTGGAAAACAACCACTGGCAGCAGGCATGCCATTTGTCTCCCAAATCTTGAGAACAGATGGGCACAGCCAGAAGGTCCCTGTGTTGCAAAGGCCACAGGAGCCCATGGAGCCTTGGCTATACCAGCTGCAGGCAATTTTTTATTATCTCCATAATGGCGGGGGGGGGGGGGGGGGGGGGTGCAGCTCAGGGTAGCCTCCAGTGGTTAGGAGTCTGAGATACATCTGTGTTTGGCTTTGGGACAGGTTTTGTTTCCCCCGTAAATGCCAGTGTCATTGTTGTCAAATTTGTGGATCCACTAGAAGCTAAGGTTTGCAGAACTGATGGCGGAAGCAGCTGGAATGTCCGGTCTGCAAGTGGCTCCTCACCTCCAGCCCATCCACACCAGATCTCTCTGCCTCTTCTAAGTGGGGAAGTTACAGGAGCAAGCTTGAGGAGCATAGCCTCCCATCTGCCCTCGCATCTGGGTAATAAGCGCTGTGGTTTCAAAGATAAAGGCCCCTCTCTGAACTGAAGAGACTGAGAGTAAATCGGCTGGAGATGGCTGCCAGGCCCTCACTGTGGGCTTGACAACAGGGCCACCTTGTGCTCAACACATCCTTCCCCTAGGGAGAGTGACACGTGGTTTGGGCAGATTATCCCAACCATCCTTCACAAAAACCCTACAGAGATTTATGAGGAGGAAACCACGGCTCAGAGAAGTTAAGTGACTTGTCCAAAGGCACACAATCCGTGACTGCGCCAGGATGCCACCCCAGGGCGACCTTGACTCCGAAGCTCCATCTGTTGGATCTCCAGTTCCCAGTTCCCAGAGACCGGCGTTGGGAATCCGGCCCTCCAGCCCGCCCGCCGTGGCGCGGCGCCCACTCACCCCTGACTGCGGTAGGCGGCGCACCTCTCCAGCGGGACTCGCAGCACGCCATCGCTCAGCCCCACGAAGAGCGCGCGGGCGCTGTGCACGATGCGCAGGCTGCGCAGTGGCTCCCGGCGCCCAGGGGGCAGCACGTGCAGCTCCTCTAGGTAGCAACCGCGGAGGCTGCGGCTCGTCGTGGACAGCGCCTTCAGGATGGTGCCCGACTCTGGAGGGGCCAGATCAGGGGTGGCCTTGAACCTCAGGGTGGCCCCGGAACCTCGCAGCCCAGTCGCCCACCCCTCCAGCCCCTCCCACGCGGAGCGCAGGCGGGGCGGGGCGGCCTCACCCGTGCCGATGTAGAGCACGTGGTAGAGCGTGTCCTTGGCCTGCACGAGGTCCACCACGAGGTGTGAGAAGCGCACGCTGTCTTGGGTGACGCAAGGCTCGGGTGTCACCGGCTGCACGGCCTCGCTCATCAGGAACAGGCGCTGTGCGTCCTGCAGGCTGCGCTCCGTCAGGTTCTCGTTGGGGCCCACCTCCGGCAGGGTGCCGCACTGCGGCGGGGAGCCGGGTCACGCGTGCCCAGCCGCCGGGCTGCCATGATCCCGGGTCCCCTCCTTCTTCCTCACTGCCCCGTCTCTGATTCTCCAATCCCTGCTCCCCACCCCCAACATCCCCGCTAAGGGCCCTCTTCCAGGAAGATACCTCATCTTTGGGAACTTAGGGACAGTGAAGCTGGGAGAATGGGGGAAGAGGGACCTACCAGGGGTGGAGAGGGGAGGGAGATGAAAAGGGGGCTTGATTATCCAAAAGGTGATCTTACCAGTGTGGATAACAAGTGTCCTGTTATTTCATGCTGTCGCTGTCGGTGCCCCTCCCCCACGTGGGGCCAAGCCCTGCCTTCCCTCTCCCATGTCCCTCTCATCTCAAGGTTCTTGCCTTCTAAACCAAAGCTGGAAGGCAACTGTCATTTACTGAGCATGTCAGGTGCATATCATTCTATGGACCCCGGTCAGGTGCATGTCAACCCTCCAGCGCATCTAGGAGGCTGGTGGTATTATCCCGATGTGCCAGATCAGGGTAAAGGACTCAAGGAGGTTGAGTGACTTGCCCAAGGTCACACAGAGAGGGGGCTAGGTCTGGGCCAGGACTGTATGACCGGAAAGCCTGAGGTCTTTCCCCGCTCCGTTCTGTCCCCTGGACAGGAAGTTGGATGGATGTGAAAGTCAACCATCTGTATTTTTCTTTGTCCTGTGGCTCTTCCTGCTTCTTCATCACACACTGGGGATGCTCATACCACCACGTCTAGGCTCTGACCAGTCCTGGTACTCAGAGACCTTCTGGGCATCACTACCCATGCTGGGTAGACTGAGAGCAAACTTCTGGCCAGACAGCTTGTGAGTGTGCCCCCCACCCCCGGTCCCCTATACTGAGGAGGGCTGAGGTCCGACCTCCCTCCCTCTCAGGAGGTGACGGGTCACACTTGGAGATGGCTCAGAGCAGGCCCCCTTGCTCTGCATCCCATCCACTCTTCCTTTCTTGCTCCACAGTCTTGAGGTGACCACCTTCTTAGGGAACCCCTGCAGACCCCACAGATGGGCACAGACCAGCAGGAACACATTTGGCGGTTACACTGAGTAACTGGGCATCAGCTTGTGGCTGATAGTCTGGGGGAGGGTGGTATGTGATGGGAGGGAAAGGGGAGGAGAAGCTGTACCTGGAAATTGGGGATGGGGTTGGCGATGGGGAGCCAGGCGGCCCTGGGGTTCTCCTGGTAGCGAAACGGGCCACTGAAAGCCTGAGAGATGGCAGTGAGATTGAAGGCGCAGACAGCAGACGCGGCGATGCTGTTTCTGAAAGGCAAGAGATGGCGGGATGCTGCCTTCTCTGGAGGCCTCGGCACCCTCCCCTAAATCCAACCTCCAGCTGTCAAGTCAGTGTGGCACAGCTCCAAGGTTTACTAAGCACCTATGATGAGTCTGGGGCCTTCTGTATCACGGGGATCTCACAGAAGGAGGAGACATGGTCCTTACACTCTGGAAACCCTCCAGGAAAGAAGGACCCATGGATGAGAAAAACTGGTGGATCCTTCTGTGCTTCTCTTCCCCTTCCTTTATTCAGTGGGAGGGCAAATAAAGTCAATGGTTTGCGAACATTTTAGTTCATGGTCCACCATTAAGAAATACATTTTATATGACAACTCAGTATGACACACACATACTATAGACATACACATTTGCAATGCATTTTCATGAAACAATGTATCACTAAATACATTATACTGTGATATTTTTTCCAGTCAATTCTGTTCTATTATTTTATTAAAAAAATAAACCAACAACAACCTGGTTAACCAATGTTCTATGCTGCAGCTCAACACCTGCAGCCAGAGGACCTCTCAGATCCCTTTCAGTCATGGAAACAAATGTTTCTCTGAGTCTGATGTGGACAGTTTGGAGAGAGGCTACCACTACACCAAATGTTACCAAGTTGTTCTCTGCACTTAGTCCCTCTCCCAAATATGTGCCTTTCACTCCCCCTCTGCCTGGTCGCAGTCCCCACTCTCTTTCAGGACACCACACTGTCCCTGCAGCATGTCCAGTTTCCTGTAATCCATCCTGCACGCGGCAACTAGAGTGACTTGCCAAATGCACATCTGAGCTAGCCTTTGTCCTGCTTCAAACCCTCCAATAACTTCTTACCCTTAGGATAAAGATCAAAATCCTTAAAGGCCCTCCCATCTATAATCCTCCTATGCCTGCCCTTCAGCCAACTCTCGTGTCTTTCTCCTCCTCACCCACCAGGTTCCTGCTACACAGGTCTCCTCTTAGTTCTTCAAGCAATTTTTCCCACCTCCAAAGTTTGTGCATATTGTTCCCTCAGGCTGGAATGCTCCTGTCCCTTAGTTAATTCCCAGTCATCCTGTAGATATCACTTCCTACAGGAAGCCTTCCCTAATCATCACCGCTCCATAGTGATCATAGCTTCTATGCACACTGCCCTTTCCCTATGTAGATTTTCTTGCAGTTAAAACTGGGCATTTAATAATGACCCTCTCGAGAAAGTAAGCTCCTTATGGGCAGAGTCAGGTCTGCTCTTGCTCACTGGCGTGTCTCCCACTCTCACCTCCATTTGATAAGAACCAGGGACATGAAGAAGGCACACAATACATAAACAATTTGCAGTTTATACTAACATTGCTATTTTCCCTTGATGCCTTTCCAGTGACTCCTGCCCTTTGCTCACAGCTGCCTACCTTCTACTGCTGACAGTGGACTGGTCACTAAGTCCCAGCTGTCAGCTCCCAGCTCACAGCACATGGCTGTGTCGCATGTCTGTGCCCTAGCTTGGATGGCTTCTCTGCTCCAGTTTCCCTGCTTCCCCCTCCCCCTGTCCATCCCCTAGACCATCCATTCTGTGGCTAATCTGGCTCTCATCCATTGCTGCTAGCTGGGCCCTAGGTAAGCAAACACCACTCTCTGCTTCCTATGTTTCTGATGTCCTTACTGAGAACTCCCCTCAGCATGCTGGACAGCAAATTCATTTCTTGGTCTTTGCTGCCCATTCAGCATTCTCTGTACAAAAGTCACCTGAATGGATCAGCCTGTACACAGAAGGAGGCAGTGGAGGACAGACTCATGATCTCAGTGGGGGGTTACCCTTCTAATTCCCAGCCTGTGTTTTCCAGGGCAGTCAGGATTGTGACAAGACTCTGCTGATTAGGTTTAGTGGGATCCTGGAGTCCTGAAGTTGGAAGGGTGGAGTCTCTGAGCGTCTCCTGTGGGCATCTGGAGGACCCTCCCAGGGCTGTCACCCCCTCATCAAAGGCAGCCTGCTACACTTTCATCCCCAGCAAGGTCTTTCATGGAGTCACAATCTAGTTCCTTTTATTTTCCTCACATCTGGCCTAGGCCTGCCCGTCACAGCAACCCAGAACAAGTGCTCACCTCTCTAGAGGCAGCAAGCCACAAAATCCTCAAAGGACCCAGGGCAGAAGGCACGGCCATCCCCATTTTACAGAAAGAGAAATGAGGACAGGGACTTGCCCGAGGCCACCAGGCTGTGAAGGCAGGTCAGAGCCGGTCCCTGACATCCAGGGGAGGGTAGCGGGGGAAGGCAGGGACTCACACGTTGGTGGTGAAGACCCCGTAGATGAGGTCCTGCTCGGGCAGGTGGAAGGCACTCTGCAGCTCGTTGTAGTAGAAGGGGACCTCGCCCGGGCGGGAGCAATTGAGCCGGGCCTTCATGAACGTGGTCCAAGTGTCCTCCAGCAGGAAGCGGCCCCCCACATCGTTCTTGCACACGCGGGCCACACGAGAGTATACAGTGCGTCCACAGTCGTGCTCCACAGCGTTCTCCCGCAGGAAGAAGTATGCAAATAGCCCGATATCATAGGCTGCAACAAAGTTTGGCTCTGGGGACAGAAGAGGAACAAGAGGTGGGTCAGGCCACGAGGGAGGAAGAAGACAGAGTTGGGAGCACTAGACCACTTCCATTTCCTTAGATGGGCATCCTACACCCCCCGCGAGCTTGGTGACCTGGGGGCACTAACCCTGTTCCCACCCCCAACAGAAAGTGCAGTTACAATGATAGTTAACATGTATGACTGAGCACTCACTTGTGCACCAGACACCGCTATAAGTACTTTATATGGATTAGCCCACTGGATCCTCTTAACAAGCTATGAGGTACATACTATGATTGTCCCCATATTACAGATGAGATCATTGTGGTCTCAAGTATTTGCTCAAGAGAAGTCAAGTATTTGCTCAAGGTCACATAGCTCATTAGTGGAGAATCAGGGATTCAACTCCAAAGGGCAAGAAACTCCTAATACCATCCCCCAATCTCTTCTTTCTTGTAACCTTTCCTCCTCATCAATTCCTAACTCTCTCCCTTCATAGTCTGCCCTCCATCTGCTCTGGGTCCTCAGGACATCAGTGATTTCATCCAGAGTCCATCTCTGACTTGCTGTGGTCCTTGGGCAAGGGTCTGCCCTACTCTGGTTGGGCAGGAAGGAAACTGATGGGGGTCAAGGTGGGCTGGCTGGGTTAGAACCAGGGGAGCCCTAGGGCTGGGTCTCCTTACCATTAAGCCACTTGGAGTTATACTGGGCGGTGCGAAGTGGTGGCCGGCTGCCCAGGCTGCGATAGATAGCGGGGTCCCGACCTGAGAAGTCAATGACCGTGGCAGCATAGAGCTCCCCCTGGGAGGAGATGACGGCCGTGGAGTTGTGGCGCGGGTCATAGGGGCAGCGGGCCACACCGTTGATCTTCTCCACCGTCCGGCTGAGGTTCCCCACCTGGGGACAATGGGGAGATGGGGCTATTTTCCTGAGGCCCTGGGGCTGTCTGTTCTTTCCCCGGAGTTTTGCTTTCTCCTGGGTCCCTGGTGTCTCTGGACCCCTCCTTCCCTCCACCTCCTTCTCATCGCCCCCCTCTGAGGGAGCAGTCATCATGGAGGGCAGAGGCTGTTCCCAGAGTTAGGACCCCCCAAGGTGAGGTTGAATTTTGATGAACAATGAATAATTTTTAGCATAAGTATATCCCAAATCTTGCGTGGGACATACTTATACTAAAATAATGTCTGTTTTTAATTTGAAATGCGAATCTAATTGGGCATCCTTTTTGTTTTGGTTTACGTGCTGAACTGGCAGCTCCATCCTGAGGCTGTGTGCCTGAGTGAGAGAACCTCTGTCTGCCCGACCCCAGGCAGCCCCCACCTGTCTGCTGGAGCACACTGGAGAAAAGGCATTGGTCCCACACATGAACACTTTCCGGCCAGTGACAATCAGGACTCGCACGTAGTTCTGACATTCCTCCTGAAGCAAGAAATGAGAAGCAATAGAGGGACAAGCTCTCCAACTGTGGAGCCAGGTGTCTTTCCCTCACTCCACTGTGCCACAGATATTCGAGAGCATTGCTCTGCCCCAGATGCACCCCACTCCAAAGTTGGGGTAGCATCTGTGACTGTCACCCTCCCCGATCCCTCCCTCCCAGTCTAGCTCTCTGCCTCCCCACCCACTCAGATGCTCAGGCTGCCTTCTTGACTTCACCAGGAGCCCCTGGCTCCTCCAGGCTGGGCCTCCCACACAGCGGCCCTCTGTCCCCAGCACCGTGGGCCTCCCGCCAGCTCCAAGTCAGGCCCCTGCCTACCAAGGCCACCTACCTCGGTCTTCCCTTTGCTTTGGCAGGAGCGGCGCGTGTCCTCATTGGAGGCCCACTCTGTGGCCTGTGGGAGGAGCACACAGACATCACACGGCTGTGTCACTCACAGCCAGGGCAGGCAGTGGCCCGGCTGGAGAAGACAGAGCGCTGGGAGACGGCCAGCCACGGCCTGCAGGGTAAGGTTCCTCTCACAACATCCTTGCGGGCCCAGCAGGGCTGCCAGACCTCGTTACCCGGAGACATCCTCTCAGCCTAACACCCTCCACACCTGCTCGGGTCGAGGAGACCTGGAGTAACAACCCCTTCATCCCCCATCGTCCCCATATGGCTCTGGGCTGGGGCCTCCCCTGCCCTTCCTCCCCCAGGTCAGCTGGGGAGATGTGAGTGGCCAAGGAGGACCCTCAGTCCCACCCCAGGCCCTGAGTAGGAGACAGGAAACATGCCTCAGTTGTGTGCCAGATGCTCCTTAAATGAATGGGAGGCAGAGAGGGTGGAAAGGCTAGACCTGCCAACTGCAACCCTGCCTCTATGACTTGCTGCTGGGATGTGGGAGACAGAGACTGGAACCCGCATTCCTGGTTCAAAAGCTATGTGTGCTTTTTCCCTCTTTATCTCACTGTCTCAAGGACCCAGGACTTTCCCTTTTTCACTTGCTACCCTCGGTCCTCCTCTGTGCAGGCAGCTTCCTTGTTTCCCTGTAGCATCACTCATGCTCTATTGTGGAATGATGTTTGGGGGACACAGCTTCACTTCGGGGACCCAGAGGACATTTGGTGTTCTTAAGTGCCCTTGGCATGACAACAGAGCTGTCCCCACCCAGAAAGCCTCCTTCCCCTGCATCTACTCTGCCTGTACATCCTGAGACCCCTCCCAGCCACCGAAGAGCAACTGGGGAGGAAAGACACCCTTCACATCCAGGCAACGTCAGCCCCGGAGTATGGTCCATTACATATTTCTGGGTCACATGTATAAACGTGAACTGCCTACCTGTCCTGGGAGAGGGAGCCCTGAGCAAGCAGCTCCTCCATCCAAACGAGAAAAAAAAAAAAAACACCCACCTGCTTTTTATTTCTAACAGAAGCCTGCTAGGCTTGCGGTCACTGTCTACTGAATTCCTAGGGCCTGGGATGTGCAACTGTGAAGAAAGCTGAGCATTGAAAAATTGATGCTTTTGAACTGTGGTGTTGGAGAAGACTTTCGAGAGTCCCTTGGACTGCAAGGATATCCAACCAGTCCATTCTAAAGGAGATCAGTCCTGGGTGTTCATTGGAAGGACTGATGCTGAAGCTGAAACTCCAATACTTTGGCCACCTCATGCAAAGAGATGACTCATTGGAAAAGACCCTGATGCTGGGAGGGACTGGGGGCAGGAGGGGAAGGGGACGACAGAGGATGAGATGGCTGGATGGTATCACCGACTCGATGGACATGAATTTGAGTAAACTCCACTCCGGGAGTTGGTGATAGACAGGGAGGCCTGGCATGCTGCGATTCATGGGGTTGCAAAGAGTCGGATACGACCAAGCAACTGAACTGAACTGAACTGAGGATGTGGGAGGGGAAGGGGTGGCAGGAGCTAGAGTGGCAGAGCTGTTCTCTGCTGTCCAAAGTTGCAGCCCCAGTGCCCCTGGGCAGAGGGAGAGCCGACTTCGGCAGACCCCAGATTTGGGAGCTGGGTGGCAAGTTTGGTTGCGGTCCCATCAGACCGATGACCAGACTGGGCTCATCCTGCCATGCCATGCCTGGAGCTCAGGCCTCTGTTCCCAGACTTTCCTTGGAGAAAGGCAAATCTCCCTGGCATCTGGACACAGAGTCGTGGGCTTCACCTGGACAGGAATAAGGGAGCCATTGTCATACTCAGCACCTATCAGCTCCCAAACTGAGCCTGATGTGAAAGGAAAAAGGGACATAAGCAAACTCAGGGCCTCTAGGGGCAGAAAAGCGCAAAGACCCACATACACTGCAGATGTCCAGGCCTAAAACTCTGGACAGTGGGACTGTGCTGCAGGGGGACAGTGTGGACAAAGGGGCTCCACTGGGGCCTTGGGGTCCCTGAGCACAGGGGCACTTTAAAGGGGTCAACTTTTTTTCTAAGGGGATGGGAATCCCACTGTGAGGGTTGGGGGCTCATGGGAGATAGGTGTGTACAATCGAAAGGTGTTAGACAAAGTCACACGGAGCTGAGCACTGGGACAGGCACTTGATACACCTCTCTCTTCATTTTACAGGTGAGGAAAATGAAGCTCAGAAAGATTGAACAGTTTTCCCAAGGTCACAAAGCTGGTAAGCAACAAACGCAAGATGCAAACCCAGACAACGGACACTGGAACTAAGCTCTCTCTGTTACATCTTGCAGCCTCTCACTGTGAGTAGGTTTCTCAAACCAAAAGTTAGAACATATGGCCTGAAAAGAATATGTATATTTATAATGATTACAGCACAGAACCGGCTTGAGTCATTTTATTTATTTTTATTTTATTTCAAAAATTATTTTTATCAAAGTAATGATGCACAGAGTTGAAAAAGTTAAATAGTATGAAAAAATAATTTAAAAGACTCCAGCAACAACTCCTCTCACACACCAATCCCATTTCCCAAGGACAATTATTTTAGACTTTTATTTTTCTATATAAAGAAAGATGAGTGTCGAAGAATTGATGCTTTTGAACTGTGGTGCTAGAGAAGACTCTTGAGAGTCCCTTGGACTGCAAGGAGATCCAACCAGTCCATCCTAAAGGAAATCATTCCTGAATATTCATTGGAAGGATTGATATTGAAGCTGAAACTCCAATACTTTGGCCACCTGATGCAAAGAGCTGACTCATCTGAAAAGACCCTGATGCTGGGAAAGATTGAAGGCAGGAGGAGAAGGGGACGACAGAGGATGAGGTGGTTGGATGGCATTACCAACTCAATGGGCATGAATTTGAGTAAACTCCACTCCGGGATTTGGTGATGGACAGGGAGGCCTGGCGTGCTGCAGTCCATGGGATCGCAAGGAGTCAGACACGACTGAGAGACTGAACTGAACTGAACTGATTTTTCTATACATGTTTTTAAAAATCCAATTTCTCAAAAATATGTATCAATCTCAGACTTCGTCTTCTGACCTCCTATTATGGAGGTGAAAATTTTTTTCTACTTACCCATCTCCATTCTCCCCCTCCCCTCTTCCTATCCTCCCATTATAATTATGTAATATAAATTATTTAATATTTTAATATATTATTTAACTCTTTAAAATCAACACTGTTATTTATATCATTGTGAAAATTATTCACTGGTACCAACTAGAACCCCAGATTTGACTGAATGTAAGACACCATTGATTGTAATATGAATCACTAAGAAAGAAAACATGTTGGCAAATTCCTTTATTACTTAAATTTTTAATGTAAGCTTATTGGAAGTGTTTTTACTTAGATATATATTTAATCATATATTAGTTTTATGCATACAGAAAGAAAACTGTAAGCAAAATTTATTAAGTATTTTTAAACCTTCTTTGAATTCAGAGTGTTCATCTCTTCTGAGTCACTTTTCTATTCCATCATCAGTGCTCATTTTTTGTTGTTTTGTTTGCTTGTTTTAGACCATCGTTTTGTGAACTGCCCAGGAAGCCAGTGATGCAGCAATTCTTCAAGAATATTTCTCTTTGGTTTCCAGAATTTTCTTTCAAGTTATTGCCCGCACTTGACAGGTTGGATGCTGGTGCTTTCTTGATCTTATCAGCAGGTGTCCACAGAAGGTTTCTGACAAACCAAGACTCACAGTCCCTCCTCATGTGATCCTTAAATGGTTTGAGAACTGAAATGTCAGTGGCTTGCTGTTGCTGGTTGAGCATACCAGGAGTAATGAACAAGTTCAGGCCTGTACAGTTAGAGACAACTCCATCAAGACTGCAGTCTGCCAACGGTGACTATAAAATGCCTTTGATAGAAAGCCGTGGCCTGATTTCAGACTCAGTAAAATGTGAAAACATATGCCTCTGAGAATCAGTGAAATATGCCTATTCTGACAAGGTTTCCATTCTTGACCAACTTTTTGTTTCTCCTGGGCTGAGTAGGTGTCTTGATTTTCTTCATTGGCTTGTTTTGTAATGTACCTATTACTGAATTTCCCCAAATGTCCAACATTCTCTCTCAATATTATTTGCTAACTGTACACACAAATGGTTCAGATAACCTGTTAGTTCCCATTGTCTTTCTCCTGCCCCAACCTCCTGCCTCCTGCCCCAGGATGGACTGGTCCTCCTGTTTGGCTGTTAACCTGGGACTTACCTCCTCTCCTCTCCTGTTTGCTGAATCCCATGTTTCCCTCTTTCTTGAATTATTGGCTTATTTTGGTAGAACACATCTTCAGTATCTTCCTATGAAAAGGAACATGGTAGATCAATTTTTAAAAATTCTTGCATGTCTGATTCATTCTATCTTCATACTTGATTGATTGTTTTGGTACAGAATTCTAAGGTGAAAATAATTTTCACTCAGAATTTTAAAGACATTTATTTCTCCATTGTCTTCTAGATTCCAGTGTTGCTATTGAGAAATCTGGTGTAATTCTTAGTCCCCATCTTTTGTAGTGACCTTTTTCTCTTTCACTTTAGAAAAGAATGCTAGAAACTTTTAGAATCATCTTTTTGATAACAGTATACTGAAATTCACACTGATGTGCCTTAGTGCAGGTCTCTTTTAGGAACTCAGTCAACCCTTTCAATGTGAAGACTCATCCTCTGTTTTGGCAAATTTTCTTATGTTATTTCATCCTTAATGTCTTCCTTATCTTTTCCTCTGTTCTCTTTTTAGTAATGCTTATTAATCCAATCCACTGTTCGCCCTTGTACACTGATCCTCTAGTTTTCTGTTATTTATTTCTCTCCTCCTTTTCATTTCTTGTTTTTTGTTGTTGTTCTAATTTCTGAAAGATTTTTCTTCAACTTTGTCTTCTAATCCTTCAATTTTTATTTGTCCAATCACTCCTTAAATTTTCATTTTTTGTTTAATGTTTTATAAACAAAATAATTTTATATCTCAGAAAACTCTAGTTTTTAAAATTAATTTCAAAAGTGTTTTCTTGTATTTCTTGCATTATCCCTGTTTCTTACAGCTTCCTTCATTCTGTTTGCTTGTTTGTTTTTATCTTTCTCCTTGACTTTGGAGGCCTTCCTCAAATGTCAGGTGAGTTTGGCTATTTATATTTAAAAATAAATCACTAACCATTTCCCACTGAAAGGAATCAAGTTTTCTTGGAGAAACAGCTAATTCCAGATCTAGGATAGGAAATGTACAAGGTGAGCCTAGAATATCACTTCATACTAATATGAAAGCAATAAAAAACCACTAGGGTCATAGTGTCATAGGAGTCAACTTGAAGAGGCTCCTTACTGGCAAAAGATGGGATAGTCATGAGAGACACCTGCAATAGGTTGAAACATCCACAATGTTTAAAGCCATGAGTCTGTAGTAAAAACAGTAACAAAATAATAAAATTACTAATCATCATTGACAGATACTACAAAGCCTGTTCCTTATTTGAAAACTGGTGAATAAAGACAGAGTATCAAACATTTATCTTGTCTTTCTGTACGGCTGTATCATCAGGTAATCAAGCAGTACATAGGAAGTTTTTCCTTGTAAAGGTAGTCTGGCTAATGCATTGTAACCTAAAGAATTAATATATCTAGGTAACAAGCATCAATGACTGTGAACATTAAAAAAAATACAGAGAAAATCAGATACTATGCACCTCCTAAAAAAATACACACTAACATCTCTGAAGCAATCTTGCCAGAATCTAAATTGGATAAAGTCTTCAGATCTAAGAATCAACTTACAGAGGGTATAGGGAACAGAGGAACATGTTAAATTATACCACTTGGACTACAGTCAGCAAAATCCAGATTGTGGGAAACTCTATAGGGCAAATGACTGGTTTCTTCAATAAATAAACTGCACAAAAATATAAAAAGGAGAAATATTGTTCTAGTTTCATACCCCATTGGTGAGATTTCACCTTTCCTGGAGTCTCCAGATTTGAAGACTCACTAGTTGGGTCTTTAAAGAAAGAGTCTTAGTTTTCCTTTCTTGAAGTAAGGTGAAGTGAAGGTTGCTCAGTCATGTCTGACTCTTTGTGACCCTAATGGACTATACAGTCCATGGAATTCTCTAGGCCAGAATACTAGAGTGGGTAGCCTTTTCCTCCTCCAGGGTTCCTTTATTGGGGAGGGGTAAAATGGAGGAAGGTATTACTGTGTGGGATGGGACAGGAGATGTAGGTTCTAGCTTCTCAATTTAGATAATTTCAACCATGTCCCCCTTTTAGACTTGTACCTCATCCTCACATTCCACAATACCCAACAGCCCAGTTTCTGAGGCATTCTGGGGAGTCATCTTACTTCTCTGCTGTATCTCCCTTTATAAACTGTTCTGCTCCACTACATCAGTTATGATTTGCTCCATCCACTTTCTACCTCCCCAGAATGCATTTAATCTTTTCTCTACTGACATCTCTTTTGTTCTCTCTGTCATTGCAGATCTGTATCTTTTTAAATTTCTCATTGTCCTTTTAGTGGAATTTTGTGAAGGAGTGGAAATAAGATGTGTATAATCAATCGACCACACAGAATACTTTAAACTAGGAATTCCAGGATAGCAATCTCTGGTAAAGAGAAACTGCATGATTTTCTGCTATGGGAGAAAGCAGTCAAGAGAGCCAGGAACTGAATAATCTTATAGATTCAACAATTCCCCTGGACACCAGAGACAATGGCTGAAAATGAAAACGTCTGAGCGTTAAGTCCACCACTCAGCAGAGTTTAGACTTCAAACAACTCTGGAGCTGCCAGCCTACTTTGGACAATGTGCAGATAACTAGAAAAGAGCTCAGAATCAGCCTCACCATCTGCCCAGGCACAAACAAAGCCCCATATGTGTCCTGATGCTTATGTACATCACAGTCCTCATTTCTGCACTTGCAGGACATGTGGCAGCCCAAGACCATAAATCCATAGCAATTAGGCCTCCAGCCACGTCATCCCCCGGAACTGCTCTGGCACAGGTGGCTCATGGTCTCCTGATTGACAAATCCAAGTAAGCTTACCATTCAGCAGCCCCCTGACACTGTTGACTACTGGCCACCTTTTCTTTCCCACAGCCAGCTTATTAAGTTACACTGAAAGATAACAATCACTGGTGAGCTGATTTGATTTCCCCTCCCCTTCTGCAAGCACAGGAGTGCACACACACATAAGCACATGCACACACATACACACTGCACACACATACCCTCCCATCTCTGCTGCCACCTGCATCTCTCCAATCTTGCTGCTTGGAGAATTGGGAAGGAAGCTCAGTTTTTCTATTTTTTTGAGGAACAGTAGTTTACACAAATTGTTTAATAGGGGTTAGGTACTTAGAAGTCCTTTTAATGGACACTAGTTTGCATAAACAGTTTGCATTTAGATTTTTCTTTAAGGGATGTTAATTATTTAAACTATCAATAAAACACTGCCGTTTAAGTTTGGTTAAATCATATCCTGGGGCCACGTGGGAGGAGCAGTTGGCTGTAAAGGAGAGTTACAACCTTGCGCATACCCCAGGCAGTAAAGACAGTCAAGGAAGCTGCACTGGGGAGAGAGGAGGCCTTGGCCCTGCCTCATCCTATCAGGAAAGTGGTATAGCTCATTTTTGGCCCTTAATTGTGAGCCACTTATGATAGCAGATGCTGAATATAAAAAGGGACCCAAAGCCCCAGGTAGGGCAATGGAGGAGCACTCAATGAAGTCCAGCTTTTATGGTCATAAGGGATGGCTTTCTCATCAGAGAAAAGGAGACCAGAGGCTGTGGTCTACCTCCAGCCTAGTCAAGGTGATGCTGGACGGCCCCCTCCAGCTTGTCTGTTGTTCCCTCCTCTTTGTGGCCAGGTGGGTCCCCCTATGGTGGAGAGGTGAGGATGTGAACAGGAAATGCATTTATTTATCTCCTAGGTTCTATTTACAAAGAATCCGACCTGAACTCCTGGGTTCGGGCCCCTAAGATACACCCTGGGAAGGCGGTAAAACCAGTTCCTGGTGCACTTGTGGCTGGTGTGCAGGGCCCTTCAGAAAAGCCCCTGAGGCCCAGTCCCTGCCTCAAGCATAGTGATGGGGCTGGCAGAAGATACCTTCCATGGTGAGACCAGATTCACTCAGAGATGAATGAACCAAACATCAGACCTCAGCATCAAGCTAGAAAGTCCTAACATCTGGTAGGGTAGGGGACCCAGGACCTGCTGGTCAGCTGTCAAGGACACCTGGGGAAGCCAAACCAGTTGGGCAACATCTATAAAAAGGGTGTTCTTAACATCCTAGAGCAGTGCTTCCTAAATCTGGCTGCACATAGGAATCATCTGGGAGCCTTTAAAAATCCCAGTGCCCAGCCGTACCCTGGAACAGAATTTCTGAGGATAGGATCCAGGCATCAGTGCTTTTTGAAAGCTCCCCCAGTGATTCTAGTGGGCACCCAAGAGAAAACCAGTGTCTAGAGTCAGGCTAGCTCCAGTCAACTCCTGGTTTATGCTACTCAGCTCTGCAACCAGAAGCCTAGATGACACCACTGTGGTCCAAGCCTCTGCTAAGCCCCCCAGGGTTGTCTCCTTCCCAACTCCAGGGGTCACCTTCACACAGAAGACAACATGCCCAGTCCTCTCTGGAGCTGTGTGATGCTGTGACTCTGTAGGTGTCTGCCACCCGAAGATCAATTCCTGTCTTCTCTCCATCCCCACTCTGCTGCCTTAATTCAATTCTCCCCATCAATCACCTTACTGCAGTTTCTCCTAACTAGCTCCTCCACTAATCCATTCTCTGCATGGACCAGGTGATTGGAACACTAAACATAATCATATCACTTTTCTGCTTAAACCTTTATACCTTCAAAATAAAATATGGATCCTTTTGAAGACCCTCTGTGGTGCAGCCTCTCTCATCCTGGGCCTCATCTCCCATCATTATCGCACACCCACCCTGTCATCCTCCCATACTGCCCCACTCCATGCTTCATGCTACTTCACATCTCTGTGTCTCCTCCTTAGCTATCTGGCCAACCTCCATTCTTCTAGCTCCAGCCCAAAGGCAGCTTTCTGGGAAGACTTTTCAGACCCTGCTGAGCTGAGGGTTCCTTGTGCCTCTGGGCTACCACTGCACCCAGCATGCACCTCTTCCTACGTGCCTCCCACAGCACTGTCATTATTTCTGTGCATCTGTTTACCTTTCCTCAGTTGGCTCCCAGAAGACCTTCATTTGCAGACCATGGGAACTTAATAAAAAGCCAACTGCCTGGGCTCAGGGAAGGACCCCTGGAGCTGCTCCCTCCCACCCACTTTGGACCATCTCTGCACTGGCTTCCCCTAGACCCTGGCCTGTGGGGCTCGGCATCTTGGCTTCATTTTCCATGAAAGCCACTTGGACCCTAGGCTTTGGCTGGGCTCCTTTGACTGACCATGCTGGCAGGCTGTGGGATGCTGCCTCTAGGCATTCACTCTACCTTGCTCCAGCCCAGGCCCCAGGAATATATCCCATCCAGTAAAGGGAATCATGTATAACTTATATGCTTGCTTCTTGAGGCAAGGACTGAGCTTTTTACCTTTGGATCTCAAATACTAGGACTGCACCCAGTTTTTAGTAGTTATTCAGTAAATGTTTATTAATGTTTATTATAAATAGATAAATGGCATTTCTTTTCCATTTTCTCTAGTTCTTCTTGGGCTCTCCCTCCTGATGGTCACTTTTTTTTTTCTTGCTCCCTTATGCTTCCTCTGTGGCTACCAGCTGCAGTGGCCCTGGGGGTCTAGAACAGTTTCTAGAAGAAACTAGACCAGAATATCACACTAGCTCACCAAGGAGTTCTCCCCTTCTCCCACTTCCCTTTGTAGTGAAACCCTGTACTAAATAGCCTCATATACTAACAACCATTCTCTAATTAGATTTTGTGTATCACTCATCATCTTTTTTTCTGGCTATACTGTGAGCCCTAGAGGACAGGGATCAGTGTGTCTATAGCCCCTCTGCCTCCAGCTCACTTGTGATACTCAGTAAGCACTCAATGAACGCCCCATCACTGGAGACTAGCAAGCCTCCCCTGGACACGGGAACTGAGGCTCTCAGATGAAAAGATGGCCTTCCTTTCTCTAGAATGTTCAGCCTCTGCAGAGATGATTTGGCATCTGTTTCTCAATCTGGGATAAATGTTCTGGATCAAGGAGTCCCATTAAAATGCCTCCCAAAGCACTTAGGGAATTATGCTTGGGGAGTCCTTCTTGGCAGCAGATAATAAATCAATCACAGCTCAGTGAAAATGCTAAGCTAGAATGGGATTACTCAGGCCAAGCTAAGAGGGACACCCTTCCCCTCAAGACCCAAACACAGGGATCTTCCTGTAGATTTAGGCTCTGCATTTATAATGACCAGCCGTTCCAGCTTGTCCAGTACTGAACTGCTTCTAGTGGAAGTCCTGCATCCTGGAGCCCCTCAGCCCCCGGCTCCTGTTCTCACAATGCAGGAGCCCTGTGTGTGCCCCTATGTTTACGTGGCCGCGACCCCCACTCCCAAATACCTTCCCAGCTGTCATCCCGACAGCTAGGGTGAGTCCACAGCCGCTGACAAAAGCACAGGGTTCCTGTTTTCAACCCTAGGGGCTGAATTCTGAATCTCGCTCCTTGTGCTGCCCTGGCCCCAGCCCCCAAACACAAGGAAAATTTCAGGGAAGGGAAGCAAATGTACCTGAAGGAGGGAGACATTGGCAAGGCTGAGTCTGAAGAGGTAGTTCCTGTGAAAACAGAAACAGAGGCCATAAGTCAGGCTGGCTCTACAGGCAGGTCCCCAGGAAGCGGCTTTCTGGCTCCTGCCTCCGGGTGCCAGGACTGGGTGTCAGGACTAGGTGCCAACTGCAGAGGGCCGATGGTGGGCCAGCCCCAGGGAGAGCTTTACCTTCATTAGCTCATTTAATCTGCACAGCCATCCCGGGAGCAGAGAGAAAACGCCATGTTACGGATGAGCAGACAGCTGGGGTAAATGGACCAAGTCAGAGAGACAGTATGAGGAAGAGGTGGGATAGAAACCCAGACTCATGTGCCCCTGGAGACCCACAGGCACTGTGAGTGGACCTGGAGGGTGGCAGGACCCCCAGGTCAGAGAACCACATGGAAGTGAATACGGGCTCACAGAGTAGACCCTGCAGCAGGGACAGAGACCCTGCTGCAGAGACAGGGAGAATTCCACTTGCTGGGGGCCTCCTGAGGGCCTCAGTGTCCGCATCTGTAAAATGGAGAAGCTAACGCCTGTCTTCCTTATTTCATAAGACCCATGGAGACAGGAATGATGTGATGCATGTTAAAAGGCTTTATTAATGTGAAACAGATATAAAGTTTTGATTTTCCCTAAGAATTTTCTTTCCTTCTTTTATCTTCTTTTGGCTGTTCTTCTTTTGGTTCCTGAAGTTTTTGGAATAACTACTTTAGAAAGTTCTGGCCTACCTAAGTTGTGCTGAGAAATGAGAGGAAAGGTTGTGGAGTGGGCCAGAAACAGAGGGAAGGGACCCTGCTGAATGGATCCAAGGGCCTGAAGGAGATACCTCTGGCTCCAAGCCCAGGACCTACTCGGCTGCTTTGCTGTCCTGGAGGGCCTGGCCATGGGACCTTGGCTTCAGGCCTCCGACATCCCTCCCCAGGCCTCTCCCCTGCACCCCCCACCCCCCCACCCCCGCCGCCCAGGCTGGGGACAGATGGACTCCAGCTTATGGCTCTGCCCCCGCAGTCTGTTCAGGTAACACAGACATCTGCTCACAGCTTTAAAAAATTAAGGGAAACACTGCATCACTTTATTCATTTTTATCCCATCAAAAATCATTTATCACAACTGGAAGTTTGTTCTTCTGGGAGATGAGAACAGAGAGAAATCTCTATAGCCTGACCCACCCTAAACCCTTTACGGAACAAGGCGGGGTGTAAATGAATAAAAAATTTCTCTACCCTGAATTCCAGAGACCCAGGGTGTCCTACAGAGAAGTGGGAAATTGTCAGGCAAAAGAGAAGGAGGAAGGAAAGATGATCCTAGAAAAAGGGCTCTCTGCAGGCATAACCAGGCCAAGGTAAGGGGGACGGAGCGGACCAGGGAGGACAGTGTGAGCACAGGCAGGCAGCTTCACCCTCCCAGCTTTCTGGTCCATACAGTGGGGATCATCACAGAACCTACTGCCTGGGGTTATTTATTGTGAAGATTAGATGATTTATTACATGTTTCACATATCTTACGGGCTTCCCTGGTGGCTCAGATGGTAAAGAATCTGCCTGCAATGCAGGAGACCTGGGTTTGATCCCTGGGTCAGGAAGATCTTCTGGAGAAGGGCATGGCAACCCACTCTAGTATTCATGCCTGGAAAATCCCATGGACAGAAAAGCCTGGTGGGCTACAGTCCATGGGGTTGCAAAGAGTCAGACACGACCAAGCAACTAACACTTTCACTTAGATATTCTACCACATACTTGATACATAAAATAGTGCCTGAGACATGCCGGGTAAGGAATGAATGGCAGTTTTCAAAATGTTTCCACAAGGTTCAGAGCAAAGGCATCAGGATTTATTTATTTATTTGTTTATTTAAGGTCTAGTTGATTTACAATATTATAGTAGTTTCAGGGGTATGACTTAGTGATTCAGTATTTTTATAGATTATACACCATTTAAAATATTGGCTTTATTTCCCTGCACTGTACAATATATCCTTGTAGCCTATTTATTCTATACATGGTAGTTTCTCTTAATCCCCTACTCCTATCTCACTACCACCACCCCTGCCTTTTTCCCTCTCCTCACTGGTAGCCACTAGTTTGTTCTCTATATCTGTGAGTCTGTTTCTGTTTTCCTATATTCATTCATTTGTTTTATTTTTAGATTGAAAATATAAATGATAACATTCGGTGTTTGTCCTTCTCTGTTTCACTTATTTCAAAGGCATCAGGATTCTAAAAGCTACATATGTAAAACTGGTGCACCCTGAATCAGGTGGGAAAATTGCATTAATGCCAGCTTCCTGACTGCAGCGTTGTACTATGGTTAGGCAAACTGTTACCACTGGGGAAAACTGGGTGAAGGGTATAAGGATGGGATCTCTCTGTATTATTTCTTAGAACTGCAAGTAAATCTACCATTGCATGCATGCTAAGTTGCTTTAGTCGTATCTGATTCTTTGAGATCCCATGAACTGTAGCCCTCCAGGCTCTGCTATTCCTGGGATTCTCCAGGCAAGCATACTGGAGTGGATTGCCATTCCCTCCTCCAGGGGATCTTCTTGACTCAGGGATCAAACCCACATCTACTGAGGCTCCTGCATTGCAGGTGGATTCTTTACCACTGAGCCACCTAGGAAGCCCAAATCTACCATTATCCTCAAATAAAAAGTAAAACAATGACTCTCTTTGCTAGGGAAATAAGGTCCATACTCTTAGATACTTGTACATGTAGAGATTACCTCAGAGAGGACACACAAACTCACACACAGCATGCCTCCAGTGAGGGGTCCTACCTAGTGTATTGGGGGGAGGTGGCTCTGTTTTTCCCTTTTGTACCTTCTGAATGTTATATTGTAACATATCTGATACAAAATAATAATTTCAAAATAAAACAATAAAATGCACTCAACCCTAGCTTCTTCTTTTTTTATTAATATATTTCTTATTGATGGATAATTGCTTTACAAACCGTAGCTTCTTAATAGCCCTGTCATGTCGGCAGCCCAGAGACTGTAACCCAGACTTTACAGATGAGGAAACTGAGGCTCACAGGTCAAGGTCACCCAGGACAAGAACACAGCTCATCTGGTCCAGAGCTCTGTCCTCCTTTTCATATGACAAATGAAGGGGTGGGGCCACTCAGGAGAGCCCCAAAGTCAAGGCTGGTCAGCTACAGAGTGCAACCTTGAGGTGTCCAACCCCTTGGCTGTCCTCCCCTGCCCCAGACCTGCTCAATCAGAACTCCCAGAGCAGAGAGCTTCTGAGAAACACCAGTGCAGTTGGAGGTGGTAACATAGGTTGGCAGAAAGCCTCAAACCCTGAGGTTAGGGGGCCTGGATTCCAACCCCAGACTCTGTTGTTATCTTGCTATGTGATCTCGGGAAGGTCACCTTCCCCTCTTGGGCCTCTGCTTCCTCTTATTTAAACTGAGGGCAACTGGATTAGGTCTGTGATTCTCAAACCTCAGTGTGCACCAGGCCCAGCTGGAGGGCGTGCTTACACACAGGCTGCTGGGCCCCACCTCCAGAGTTTCTGACTCATCAGGTAGGGTCCGAGAATTTGCATTCTAACAAGTTCCCCAGTGGTGCTGCTGCTGGACCTATTGGAACAGACCATCTCTAAGCTGCCTTACCAGCCAGAGCTGGTGGTCTATATTTTGTGAGATTTCTCTCCTCCTAGTCCATTCTGCAAAGTTTCCATAAGTCCTTCAAGAATGTATTATCCCTAAATACTGGACCTGGGCCTTGGGGCTAACTGATATGGCAACCGGGAGGTCCTTCATAAAAGCACACGGCCCATGTCCCGTGTCCCAGGTGCAGGCAGCCAGCCGGCCAGCAGGGGGCACCTTCTCTGCGTGGCGCTCCCAGGGAGGACACCAGGGAGGTTCTGGCACGATGGCTGGGATGCCGGCTAGGAGGTTGACAGCAGGCATTCCTGCCCTCAATAACTGCCAGACCCTGGGGAATGCAGCTTGCTGAGATGTGGCCGTTACTTCCTTGTCACTCCCTCAATGCTTCCTTTGCTGGGGGACAGGCATTCAGGCACAGAGAGAGTGTCTGGTAGAGGAACAGGGACCCAGGATGAGGGGTTGCCCACAGAGGGTCATCCCAAATAATATTGCCTCTGCTCAATGTGCTTAGAATCCATCCCCCAGCCCTGGCCCCAACACTCCTGTACCTCATTACCTGGCTCCCACGATGAGCTGGTTTCTGGAAGGATCCAGAGCGAGCTGGGAGAAATCTTGGGCTCCAGGGTAGGTGAAGTTAGAGACCCATGGCTTCAGATCTGGGGGAGGGAGAGGCAGTTGTTCAGTTACTGTTGGACTAGGGGCTCCCAGCTGCACCAGCGTTGGACCCAAGAATGGAAGGGCTGCAGTGAAGTGGGGGCACCCTGGAGATCTGGGCTCCACCTGCCCACCTCTGTGAGCAGACAGCTAGGGGACAGGGAGTAGGGGTGTTGTCACTGCTCCTGCTTTGCTCCCTAGCTCAAAGAAGGGCTCCACCCATCCCCTAGCTTCACAAAGAAAACCTGTAACCATCCTTGACTCCTCAAGACCCTCACCAGCCACACCAAACACGCTGACAAATCCTATCCTCTGAAAT
The DNA here is from genome assembly GCF_910594005.1 of Cervus elaphus. Taxonomy (NCBI): domain Eukaryota; kingdom Metazoa; phylum Chordata; class Mammalia; order Artiodactyla; family Cervidae; genus Cervus; species Cervus elaphus. The sequence goes on along the minus strand of NC_057833.1, from coordinate 51,306,480 downwards.
CCAGCCATCTTGCCCCCTGCACCCTATCCCCCAGGCAGGCTACCGTCATCTCTTATCAACAGCATCCTAACCAGCACACCTTCCACTCCTGCCCCTCCAGCCCATTTCCCACAAGGCAGCCAAGCCATCTTTCTAATATGCAACTCTAGTTGTGTCACTCCCCAGCTTAGAACCCTGTAATAGTGCCCAGTTTCCTCTGGGCAAAGACACAACTCCTGTGACGGCCTTTGGTTTCAGGCCCCACTGTCCTCCCAATGAATGAATGCCTGGCGCATTAGTTATCTAGTCATCCACTGAAAGAATGACGCTTCAGCTTATACATTCCCTCTCAAACCATCTACCCCAGCCACACTCAACCAGGGCACATCTCCAATCTGTCCCACAAGAGCTTGAGAACCTTTGCAATTCTATTATCCCTCAGTGCAACAGCTCCTATTTGTCCCCATCCTCACCCCACCTCCTCCAAGAAGCTTTCTCTGACTCCCCCACACAAGGTGATAGGCTCCCATAGACCTCTACTTGACTGCCATCAAAGCCCCTATCTCACTGGGTGTCTAATCTGATAGTTTGCCCTGGGGGACAAGGAAGATCTTGCTTCTGGGATCTCTAGCCTCTGCCTAGTACCCAGAAGTATTTGACTAAATGTATGAATAATTGTCAACTGTCTTTTGTATAAGAAGACTCAGGTTTTCAGACAAGACTCCACAGAGGTGGAAGAAAGGGAGGATGGGTGGACAGTGCCCATCTCTGTCTCCAAGGAGGATCATCCCAGCCAAGGCCAAAGTCTCTCATGAGGACTGGGTGGGCAGAGGAGACCTTGCAGCCCTCTGGATGGATGGGGCAGTGGTCATGGGAGGGTACATCCAGGGAACAGTGCCCAGATAACATTCCCTCCAAATTGAAGCTCACTTCCCCCATCTGGGCTCACAGCCCCTCCACAGCTTTCTTTCAGCCTCTTCCATATGGATGTGAGGGAACTGGCTGGTGAAGAGAGAATGCTGTGGGCAGAGGAACTTTCACATTGGTAGGGTAAAGATGATGGGGAAATGTGAGGACACCCTGAGCTTTCTTCCTCACAGTATATTAGTAACTGGCTCCCAGAAGGCCCAGGGGAGAGTGCGGGTGTGTGTGTGTGTGTGTGTGTGTGTGTGTGTGTGCGCGTGCGCACAATCCAAGGGAAATAAATCATAGCTCATTATCCCTCCAACTACAGAGTAAAAACAGCCCTTCATTTCTGCATGACAGGCAAACACTTAATCGCTCCCTGGAGAACTAAAGGTTTTGCAAGTTGGATGTTTTTCAGAAAACTGTGATATGCACCATTAAAAAAAAAAAAGGAGAAGAAAGAAATTCTGCAACAAAATGAAGCAGACCCTTTGTGTCTGCCTCTGCCCTCAGCATGGGGCTATAGACTGGCATGAGCCATCATGAAGTTGCAGTGGCATCTGGGCGATCTCAAAATAGGGAGTAGATCTGGAGTCAATTAGCCTGGGTTTTTAGCTGATCTCAGTGCCACTCTCAAAAATCCGGATAGGATATCATAGTACCTTAGAGACTAAGCCAAGGGTCCTCCCCCTCCAGGAAGCCTTCCTGGATTATAACCTCTCCACCCTGATCTTATTTTGTTCTATGTTCTCTCTACACTTCCAGTTCCATTCACATTGTATGTTTTTGTTGCTCTGAATGTGCTCATCTGTTTTCTGGGTGGTGTGTGTGTATGTGAAGGGTTTCCCTGTCCCCAGCATACTGGGTGCTCTCCAATAAGAGCAACAAGTCGCACTTTAATCCCCTTCTTCCCTTCTGACAGGGATATTCCAGATGCTGAACAGAGGAAGAGATGGCATGACTGGTCTGCAACAAACCAGGAGAAACTCCATCTGGAGATGGCTCAGCTCAACCTTCTTTACACCCCTTTCTTAAGGTGAGGGGAGAGGAAGAGGAAACGGGGCAGGAGCCAGGATGACAGTGGGAGGTGGGGTGGAGGAGGAGTCCCTTTCAGTTTCTGACCCTCTTCCTTACCCTGAAGTGACTGACAAGGGCAAGAGGGAAGGAGTGAGGGAGGAGATGCAGCGGGCTCAGCGTGGTGATCCTGGGGGAGCCGTCTTGGGAAGGGAGCCAGCTTCCTCTTATTAAACAGGCAAAGAGGACCAGAGGGAAAGCTGTCGTTAAAACACCAAGCACGTTCTGACCACCGTGTGCAGTGAAGGCTTTGGATGGTGACTTTAAGAGAAAAATGACATTCTCCATGACGCGCCTGTGATTTTAATTATAGTCAATTCAATTACCCACTTTGTGGATTAACCACTGTTAGTGTTAACCCCATACTGGCTTCTCCCTGCCACCTAGAAAGGCCAAGCTGCTGTGAAAAGAATAATATGCAGGCCAGAGAGAAACACAGGTGGGGCCCCTGAAAAGAAACCAACAGGAGAAAATTCAACCTTACAAAACAGAAACACGGCTGTCAGATTCTGCAAGTGGCAGCTCCTCAGGGGGTATTTAGGGGTTATTCACAGATCAGCCAGGTGTCAGGGCAGAGGGAAACTCAGAGCTACAGGGTTAGAAGCTTACTGATCAGTCAGAAGTAAAGTGTAACATCTGAAGGGGTCCCGGAAGCTGGGGCTTGGTGCTGGGCTGGATTATGGCAACTGGAATACGGCATCACCCGGAATAGTCACCTAATAAGAATGGAGTCCCTAGTGTGTGCCCTGCAGAAATAAAGGATGGGGGGTGGGTGGACAAGAGGACCAGCCCTGGCCCAGGACTAACTGCACTGGGGGACCAGAGGGAGTGACATTTAAGGAACAAGAAACAGGAGTACTCAAAGGAAACTCTCCTTGACCTCTGAGGCCCCACAAAGTTCAGCACTGTGCCTAGAGTTAGGTATTGGGTCTAGGGTTGAAGAAAAATGTGGTGAATAGACAGGAAAACTGAAAGTAGTCAGAAAGAGGGAAGGGTTGAATTTCAGGGAGACCAGAAGGCCTGTGGAGGGAAAACAAAGGTGACTCCACTCTCCAGGGCTGTCAGACTAGGATGACAGACCACCTCCCCTCTCCTGGGACTCAGGGAATTCCTGTCACCCCACGTCAACTGTCTGTGTCACTCTACCTCATTCCTTCCTTCTGAAAGGAGGTGGTGTGGGAAGTCATTTTCATTCAAGCACTTTACAGCTGAAGATCAGAACTGGTGTCAAGGAAGCCAAGTTCTTAAGGAACATGTCTTTACATCTCTCCACCCTCCTCCCATCACACCCAGTGTGTATCAATACAGACCAGCCTGGCTGGGCAACAGGGACTCCCCTCCTCTCCTTCCACTATCTCTGCTCCCAGATCCAGCCATGCCCCAGCAAAGCCCCTGAGAAGAAAGGGTTCATTAGGAGTGGCCACAGGGGGTTCTCATATGACAAGGCCACCGTCAGAATCCTGCTCCTTGGTCCTTCCCTTCAGCAACAGCCACCAGCACGCCAAGAGCCATCAGAAGTCTAAGGGTGTGCGTGCGTTTTGTAGGTTTAAGGACACTACTAATTTACTTTAATCCACTTAAGCCTTCAAAGCCTCGGATCCCAGCTCCAACAAGACAGCACAGAGAAGACGGCTGGAAACCCTCTTCCCTGAGCGGGAGCCAGCCCACAGCTGGGAATCCCACACATCTGAAAGGCCCCCTGCCTCCCCACCTTCCTGCCCCAGCTCCTATCCATACTGCCTTCCTCACCCCCCAGATCCCATGCCTGCCTCGGTCTCATGGATTCATTTCTCCACTCTAGTTTCTATCTTGCCCCTCTAAGCTGGTCGTGTGGAATCTCAAGGATGGGCTGCCAGGGCACCCGAGGTTGGAGCAACTGCCCTCTGCCCCGGGAAGTGGGAAGAGCCCCGGACGGGAGTCAGGAGGCCAACATTGAGACCCAGCTCTGACAAATCCCTCTAACCGTCTACGCCTCAGCCTGCCCTTTTGTAAACAGAGATGAGTCCTTGCCCTGCTGCGCTGCCAGGGTTATTGTGAAGAGGAAAAAGCACAGATAGTTTATCAAGCTTAAGAACCTGGGGACCCCTGAGACCGCATCTGCAGATCCTCATGTGAGCTGCCACATAGGTGATGGATCCTAACACCCCTAGTGACCCCCAAACTGGCTAACAGGTCAAGGGAGAACTTGCAAGATGCTCTGGTATTTGTGTTTTATTTTTAGATTATCATCAAATGCATATCCTCATTTTAGAAACTCTTATTGAGAACTTATGGACACCCCCCCCCCCCCCCAGAATATGTCCAGTGATTCACAAACCCCAGCTTGGGAAAGACTCTAACAGGACACTCTCACGCCCTTCCTTGACAGAAGGAGTGATGAGTCATCAAGGCCCCTTTCCCTGGGGACTCCCGGGGCCTCAAAGACAGGCATCCCTGTAGCCATCTTAGAGCAGAAGGAAGCTTTCCAGAGATCTCCAGGCATTCCCTCATGCGTGAGTCACCCTCATTCTTCCCCAGGGAAGCCAAGAAGCAGAGCTCATGCTGACGGAAAAGATACAGCTGAGATGACCCATCAACCCCCAGCCACCCCACCCTGGGCAGCCACAACCTCATTCTCCAGCAATGGAATTCCAGGGAAGGACCCCAGGGAAGCATGGAGAAAGAGCTGAAGGAATTGTCTGGAGTCAGAATCAGATCTTCCAGCCCACTGCTACCCATTCCTCTTACATCTACCCTCAGAGGAAGAGTCTTCATACCCTACAGGAAATGACTTCCGACATCCAAGAGAGACCCTGCAGAGGGCCTGCCTGAGTCCTTCAGGACACAGTTATTGCAAAAAAGGACCCAGGGGGAAGTGGCTCTCACCTGCAAAGGCCACGATGGGGTGTTCCCTCAGGGAGCACAGCTGCTGCTCACCGCTGGCTTCACCGGCGACATCCTGGGAGCTGGCGAGGTGCACCACCAGCAGTGTGACAGCCAGGGGTCCCGGGAACACCATGCTGGGCCCCTCTGTGGTGCCGGCTCCCGGAGGCAGGCTGGGGGAAGACCTGCAATGCAAACGCTCACTCTCACCACGCGCTCCCTTGGCAATGCCCACCTCTCAGTGGTCCCACAGGATTTGTTTGTTTAAATAAAATTTATATTTTATTTATGATACTTAAGAGTTTGCTCTGCTCCAGTAATGTAAAGTTATAGATCATATCTTGAAAGCTAATTTCCGTCGTAATGGTATTCTGGACAAAACTGACAAATTATAGAGCTTTTTCTATTATGATCCCAAATGGTTTAAAATTTATTTTAATGATAAAGGTGGTATCTTAGGGATTTTAATAAATGGAGTTAGGACAAGTGGGTAGCCATTTGTAAAAAGATAAATTTAGATCCATAACTCACACCAACTAGGGAAAATTCCACTGGATGAAAGATTTAAATGTTAAGGATAAAAGCAGAAAAACACTAGAAGAAAATGTGGGCAGAATTCTTTATAACCTTGTAGTGGAGAACCATGATTCAAAATCCAGAAGCTATTAAACAAAAGATTGATAAATTTAACTACATAAAAATCACCAACTTCTGCAAGCTCCTCCCTCCCCCTCCCCCCAAAAAAACAAACATCCAGCAAAACCAAAAGGCAAATGACAAACAGGGGAAAAGATTAACAGTTTGTGGCAGGCACAAGGGGCTAATATTCCTAATATATAAAGAATTCCTGAGAATCAAGAGGAAAAAGACAGCAATCCAGTAGAAAAATGGCAAAGAATATAAATTCAAACAGGGCTTAAAAATATGAATGACACTATTCTCATTCATAATAAGAGCAACTCAAATCAAAAGTTGAACTGAGGTAAGGCTGCTCACCTATCAGCTCTGCACAAATTCAAGTGAGATGACAGCTCTTGGGAGGCAGTGGGAAAGGGGTGCTCATATGCTGCTGGCGTGCATGCCTGCCAAGTTGCTCCAGTTGTCTCCAATTCTTTGCGACCCTATGAACTGTAGCCCACCAGGCTCCTCTGTCCATGGGGATTCTCCAGGCAAGAATACTGGAGTGGGCTGCTGTGCCCTCCTCCAGGGTATCTTCACGACCCAGGGATAGAACCCATGCCTCTTGTGTCTCCTGCATTGGCAGGTGGGCTCTTTACTGCTAGCGCCACTTGGGAAGCCCCTTACAATGCTGGATGGTGTACAAAATGATACAACCCCATGGAAGGGGACCTGGCAACATCCGGCAAAACAACAGAGGCATGACCCCCTTTGACCTAATTCCCTGGGGTAAACCAGTGCTACTCGAAGTGTGGTCTACAAGCTGTGACCACTCAGAGGTAAGATAAATGAAGAATTTGGATAGTGTTTTTTAAAACCTTTATAGTAATTTGACAGGGTAGTTTTTATGTCCATTGGATCTGATAACAAAATATGTGGACTTGTATTTTGCCTAGTTTTTTTTTTTCAATTCACTTCTCAAGAAATTCGCTTTGATTGAATTTTACCTAAGTATCCACCTGCAGCAGACTGCATATTGAAAAGTAAAATCTGCTCCTTCACAGTTAGTTAAGAAATAAGAATATGTGACTGGGACACCTGCAAAGTGACTTATACACGAGATTATTCCTTGTGGATTTTTTTTTAAATAACAAAAGACGGGTAACAACCAAATATCCAACAAATGGAGACTGCTTAAATAAGCCACGGTGTATCTTAGTAATGGAATATGATACAGCTACAGAAAAGAATGGGGGTTGGTTTTCAGATAAAAATCAGGGCAGAAATAAATGCAAAAGAAACTAAAGAGACCATAGCAAAAATCAACAAAGCTAAAAGCTGGTTTTTTGAAAAAATAAACAAAATTGACAAGCCATTAGCAAGACTCATTAAGAAACAAAGAGAGAAGAACCAAATTAACAAAATTAGGAATGAAAATGGAGAGATCACAACAGACAACACTGAAATACAAAGGATCATAAGAGACTACTACCAGCAGCTCTATGCCAATAAAATGGACAACTTGGATGAAATGGACAAATTCTTAGAAAAGTATAACTTTCCAAAACTGAACCAGGAAGAAATAGAAGATCTTAACAGACCCATCACAAGCAAGGAAATCAAAACTGTAATCAAAAATCTTCCAGCAAACAAAAGCCCAGGACCAGATGGCTTCACAGCTGAATTCTACCAAAAATTTAGAGAAGAGCTAACACCTATCTTACTCAAACTCTTCCAGAAAATTGCAGATAAAGGTAAGCTTCCAAACTCATTCTATGAGGCCACCATCACCCTAATTCCAAAACCAGACAAAGATGCCACAAAAAAAGAAAACTACAGGCCAATATCACTGATGAACATAGATGCAAAAATCCTTAACAAAATTCTAGCAAACAGAATCCAACAACATATTAAAAAAATCATACACCATGACCAAGTGGGCTTTATCCCAGGAATGCAAGGATTCTTTAATATCCGCAAATCAATCAATGTAATACACCACATTAACAAATTGAAAGATAAAAATCATATGATTATCTCAATAGATGCAGAGAAAGCCTTTGACAAAATTCAACACTCATTTATGATTAAAACTCTCCAGAAAGCAGGAATAGAAGGAACATACCTCAACATAATAAAAGCTATATATGACAAACCCACAGCAAGCATCACCCTCAATGGTGAAAAATTGAAAGCATTTCCCCTGAAATCAGGAACAAGACAAGGGTGCCCACTCTCACCACTACTATTCAACATAGTGTTGGAAGTGTTGGCCACAGCAATCAGAGCAGAAAAAGAAGTAAAAGGAATCCAGATAGGAAAAGAAGAAGTGAAACTCTCTCTGTTTGCAGATGACATGATCCTCTACATAGAAAACCCTAAAGACTCTACCAGAAAATTACTAGAGCTAATCAATGAATATAGTAAAGTTGCAGGATATAAAATTAACACACAGAAATCCCTTGCATTCCTATATACTAACAATGAAAAAACAGAAAGAGAAATTAAAGAAACAATACCATTCACCATTGCAACAAAAAGAATAAAATACTTAGGAGTATATCTACCTAAAGAAACAAAAGACCTATACATAGAAAACTATAAAACACTGATGAAAGAAATCAAAGAGGACACAAACAGATGGAGAAACATACCGTGTTCATGGATTGGAAGAATCAATATTGTCAAAATGGCTATTCTACCTAAAGCAATCTATAGATTCAATGCAATCCCTATCAAGTTACCAACGGTATTTTTCACAGAACTAGACCAAAGAATTTCACAATTTGTATGGAAATACAAAAAACCTCGAATAGCCAAAGTAATCTTGAGAAAGAAGAATGGAACTGGAGGAATCAACCTGCCTGACTTCAGACTCTACTACAAAGCCACAGTCATCAAGACAGTATGGTACTGGCACAAAGACAGAAATATAGATCAATGGAACAGAATAGAAAGCCCAGAGATAAATCCACGAACCTATGGACACCTTATCTTTGACAAAGGAGGCAAGGATATACAATGGAAAAAAGACAACCTCTTTAACAAGTGGTGCTGGGAAAACTGGTCAACCACTTGTAAAAAAATGAAACTAGAACACTTTCTAACACCATACACAAAAATAAACTCAAAATGGATTAAAGAGCTAAATGTAAGACCAGAAACTATAAAACTCCTAGAGGAGAACATAGGCAAAACACTCTCTGACATAAATCACAGCAAGATCCTCTATGACCCACCTCCCAGAATATTGGAAATAAAAGCAAAACTAAACAAATGGGACCTAATGAAACTTAAAAGCTTTTGCACTACAAAGGAAACTATAAGTAAGGTGAAAAGACAGCCCTCAGATTGGGAGAAAATAATAGCAAATGAAGAAACAGACAAAGGATTAATCTCAAAAATATACAAGCAACTCCTGCAGCTCAATTCCAGAAAAATAAATGACCCAATCAAAAAATGGGCCAAAGAACTAAACAGATGTTTCTCCAAAGAAGACATACAGATGGCTAACAAACACGTGAAAAGATGCTCAACATCACTCATTATTAGAGAAATGCAAATCAAAACCACAATGAGGTACCATTACTCGCCAGTCAGGATGGCTGCTATCCAAAAGTCTACAAGCAATAAATGCTGGAGAGGGTGTGGAGAAAAGGGAACCCTCTTACACTGTTGGTGGGAATGCAAACTAGTACAGCCGCTATGGAAAACAGTGTGGAGATGTCTTAAAAAACTGGAAATAGAACTGCCATATGACCCAGCAATCCCACTTCTGGGCATACACACTGAGGAAACCAGATCTGAAAGAGACACGTGCACCCCAATGTTCATCGCAGCACTGTTTATAATAGCCAGGACATGGAAGCAACCTAGATGCCCATCAGCAGATGAATGGATAAGGAAGCTGTGGTACATATACACCATGGAATATTACTCAGCCGTTAAAAAGAATTCATTTGAATCAGTCCTAATGAGATGGATGAAACTGGAGCCCCTTATACAGAGTGAAGTAAGCCAGAAAGATAAAGAACATTACAGCATACTAACACATATATATGGAATTTAGCAAGATGATAACGATAACCCTATATGCAAAACGGAAAAAGAGACACAGAAATACAGAACAGACTTTTGAACTCTGTGGGAGAATGTGAGGGTGGGATATTTCAAAAGAACAGCATGTATACTATCTATGGTGAAACAGATCACCAGCCCAGGTGGGATGCATGAGACAAGTGCTCGGGCCTGGTGCATTGGGAAGACCCAGAGGAATCGGGTGGAGAGGGAGGTGGGAGGGGGGATTGGGATGGGGAATACGTGTAAATCTATGGCTGATTCATATCAATGTATGACAAAAAAATAAATAAATAAATAAAAATAAACAAACAAACAAACAAACAAAAACAAAAGGTCACTTAAAAGTAGCAAAATCGTGATCCAGGTGTATCAATATATAATTTTTTATAATATTTTTACTTTTGAATATTAAATGTACTTAATAATATCTACTCAATTAAAAAAAAGCTGGCTTAAAACTCAACATTCAAAAACAAAGATCATGGCATCTGGTCCCATTACTTCATAGCAGATAGATGGGGAAACAGTGACAGACTTTAGTTTTAGTTTCTTGGGCTCCAAAATCACTGCAGATGGTGACTGCAGCCATGAAATTAAAAGACACTTGCTTCTTGGAAGAAAAGCTATGACCAACCTAGACAGCATATTACTTTGCAAAAGCAAAGATATTACTTTGCCAACGAAGGTCCATCTAGTCAAAGCTATATGGTTTTTCCAGTAGTCATGTGTAGATGTGAGAGTTGGACCATGAAGAAAGCTGAGCACCAAAGAATTGATGCTTTTGAACTATGGTGTTGGAGAAGACTCTTGAGAGTCCCTTGGACTGCAAGAGATCCAACCGGTCTATCCCAAAGGAAATCAATCCTGAATATTCATTGGAAGGACTGATGCTGAAGCTGGAGCTCAAAACTTTGGCCACCTGATGTGAAGAGCTGACCCATTGGAAAAGACCCTGATGCTGGGAAAGATTGAAGGCAGGAGGAGAAGGGGATGACAGGATGAGATGGTTGGATGGCATCACTGACTCTACTATGGACATGAGTTTGAGTAAGCTCTGGGAGTTGGTGATGGACAGGGAGGCCTGGCGTGCTGCAGTTCAGAGGGTTGCAAAGAGTCGGACACGACTGAGCAACTGAACTGAACTGATTCAATAAAAATTTTAAAACTTAGTGTTGGTTCCTTAAAGCTTCTAATACACAGAGTTGCCCAACAGTCCCTCTGGAGCCTGACTCGGATGCTCTGTATCACTCCCCACCTCTCTCCTTCCCCAGTCCATCGGGTGTGTCATCAAGTCCTGTTGACTCCACATCCTTAACATGTCCCTAACACACCAAGTGGCCTCCTTGGTGTCACTTTCATTATCTGTGAACTGAAAGGTTGAACTAGATCATGGATTCCTGGCTGGGATAGCAGCAAATCGGAATCACTTCCACTGGAGGTGGAGTCCTGAGACCAGTAGGTGAGTGATCCCCAAGGTGATTCTGACAAGTGTCCCCAAGGCTGAGAGGCCCCTGGGGTTCCTTGATGCTCAAGATCCTTTTTACTCCTAATCTCTCCTCTCTCTTCCCTCCCCACTGCCTCTACTTACTCCAGGTTTGGAAAACTACAGCAGGATGTCTCTTCCTGTTTCCTCACCTGTGTGTAAAATAAGATAAAACCTATCGTTGCATTGCTGCAAGGCTTCCAGGAAGTATCCCTGTGACCACACAGTCCGTGCACCTTTACCCTGCCCCATCCCGCACCTCACAGGTCATTTGTCCCCAGAGCACCTCTTTAATCTCAATCTCAGGCTCAACTGGCTGCTCCTTCCCAGGAGAGCCTGGCCATCTCTCTGAGCAGAAACCCTCTGGGAGGGAGCTTTGGCCCAAACTTATTCCCTGGAGCTATTATACAGCTGTTCACAGAACTTATTCCTCGTGCTAAGCTGGGTCCTTCCTGCTGCAAATGGTGTCAGCATCTCCTTTCCTTGACACTGATTCCTGGCCTCAGGAGACTGAGGGATCAAAAGGCAGGGCCAACTCTCTAGAGCCAGTCAACCTGAGTTCAAATTCCAGCCTTCTCCTTACCAGCTGTGCAACTCTGGGAAAGAATACTTAACCTCTCCCTGCCTTAGTTTCCTCAAATTGGGAGTGAGAATAACAAGACCAACTCCCTCAGCATTTGCAAAAATTAAGGGAGTTACAGGTGGCTGCACCTGCGGGTTCTGCGTCTAACCAACATGGATTGAAAATATTCTGGAAAAAAATTCCAAAAAGTTCCAAAAAGCAAAACTTGAATTTGATGTGCCCCCAGCAACTATTTACATAGCATTTACAACTATTTACGTATCATTTACACAGTATTAGTAATCTAGAGATGATTTAAAGTGTATGGGAGGATGTGCATAGGTTATAAGCAAATACTGTACACCATTTTCTATAAGGCAGTTGAGCATCTGAGGGTTTTTGTATGAGGAGAGTGGTCTGGAACCAGTCCCCTATGGATGCTGGAGTGTACTACCTCTTAAAGGTATAGAACAGTGCCTGGCAGGCAGTGACCATTAATTAGAGCTATCCTGGTGCCCTGAGGGAAGAGGAGCAGGGAGGCCTGGGAAATTCCCTCATGTCCTTGGGCTGGAGGCCTTCTGTTTACTCTTTCTCCTTCTCCTTGCTATGGGCCTGGACTGCTTCAGGGGCCTCCTTCCCTCTGGTCCATAGAGGGCACAGGCAGAAGATGGGGAGGGGGAGGCAGTGAGGGGGTCAGGAAGCAAGAGAGTGGGCTGCTGCATCCCTCCACGGAAGGTCAGAGCTCCTTTCCTGCAGCTTCTCTGCCTCCAGGTTTCAACATCACTCCTTCCTTCCTCCCTTCAGGCCTAGGGGTGTACCACACTCCTGGTTATCAGCCCCAGGGTACTGCACAGTGAGCTTTCCCATATGGTTCCCCAAGCCCTTCCCACCCCTCTGTAAACAGTTCCTTTATTAAACTGCCCTCGAATTTCCCAATTTGTGTGTACCATCTGTTTCCTGTGGGGGCCCTGGCTGATATTAACGCCTAATTGGCGATGGTCAATACATATGCAAATATCATCCTTTTAGACTTTAGCTGGGGCTTTTCTTCTATCAGCCCCTCAGGACATCCAAGGCAGTATGATAACTGCTCTCCCCCCATTATTCCCAACCCTCCGCTTGTCCTATGGTTCTTCCCCAGGCTTCTGTGTCACCCCGAGTTCCCAAGCCTGGCCCTCTGTGTGGCCAGATTCTGGGTTCCTCCAGCCTGAATTAGGCATACATCCTGGGACTTCCCAAGTAGTGTTAGTGGTAAAGAGCCTGCCTGCCAATGCAGAAGACATAAGAGACTCAGGTTCCATCCCTGGGCTGGGAAGATCCCCTGGAGGAGGAAACAGCAACCCATTCCAGTATTCTTGCCTCGAGAATCCCAAGGACAGAGGAGCCTGGTGGGCTACAATCTATAGGGTGGCAAAGGTGACTTAGCACCTCAGACATGGCTGAGGTGACTTAGCACACACACATGCACGCACCTGGGCCCCTTCCTCTCCCCTGGACCCCAGGTCTAAAAGTACCTAATTTCTGCAGCAGAAGTTCTGCTCGTATTACGGTTTTCATGTGAATATGTCCTCCAAGTTCCTCCTGAATCAATAATTGCTTGTTGAAATCACTGTGCCCACCTGGGCCCCAGCACAGCACACCTGCTGTCTGAGGAGAAGGGAAGCGTACACAGCCCAGGACTGAGGGTGGGAGGGGCAGGGACTGAGAACAGGACCTGGATTCCAGGTCTCATCTGCTCAGGTGAGGGAGGAGGAAAAAGGGAGAGAGAGCCAGAACAGCTTTCAGACAAGGGAGCAGCACACAGACCAGAGTCACCCAGAGACAGGCAGCCTGAACACTCATTAGGGAGCAGACAGGAAGAGTCTTTGTTGAGGTGAGTGTTTCAACCCTGAGGATGCGCGGTGGTGGAGATGCTGACTTCAGGAATTCCACAAGGGCCGTGCCCAGCCTAGTTGTCCATCACCTTCAGGGACCTCCTCTGCCCTTGGCAAGAAAGCCAGGAGACCTTAAGAGGGGTTCAGAAGAGGAACAGAAGGAGCCCAGAGGCAGGGAATGGTGCTGTAGCAGCAGATGCACATAGCCAGGGCTCCATGAACCAAGGCCTGAGGACATCAGCAGGGCAGGGGTTGCCATAGTGAAAAAGGCTGCCACAGTGAGACAGGAGAAGGTGGTCAACCTCTGGGTCACAGAGGGTTACAGGGTCTGACTTCCTGAGCTCTTTCTAGATACTTGGGGTGGGGGCTGACTTCCCAACTCCCAAGAAGTCCCCATCTTTGGAAATGATCTCTCCAGCCACATATCAAAGGGATAGGCCCCCAGCAGGCTCACACGTACTCTGTCCCAACCCACCACAGCTGCCTGCACCAAGGGAAGTCCTGTGGTCACAGCAGACCAATCAGATGCTCCCCCCAGCCATTTGGGTATACACTCCCTACCCCAAGCCCAGAGTCAGGTTGGTCATTGTAGAGGAACCTGGAACACTAATGGCCCCAAAGAATGCCACCTTCCACCTGTCCTGTGGGCTGAGAGGAGCAGAGATGATCTGAAGTCAGAGACCAGTGACAGGAGAGCAGAGACTCCCTGGGATGCTGCCAGCCTTTCAGTTCCCAGTTGAGGTCTGTGTTCTACTTCCATGAGCCACCCCCTCCCAGATCCTTGTAATCAAACTCCCTGTTTTTGCCTGGAGTCATGTCAGATAAGGTAGTATTGTCTCCTCAGTGTCCATTCTCACCCTCCTTCTTCCTAAAGGAGCCTGTGCATCAGCAGGGGTGGGGTGGGGGACTGAGTGGCCAATGAAACACTGTGGAAAGTTGCATGGGGCCTGAGGGGAAGTGGCTGAGAAGGCTCCCTTCCTGCCTGGCCTGCAGGTATGGGCAGCCTTGCAGCTTTAGGTGACCTCTAGTCACATGGTAAGGATCGTGGTGCAGAAAGACATGGAATCTGGGCTGCTGATGACAGAAGGAGCCCTGCTCTGCCTACCTTCAGGCTTCTTGTCCATGTCTGATCATCACACTTTGGGGTCTGTCCCTTGTCTGTGAAATGGGGAGAGTAATCCCTCGCTCATAGAGTCGCTGCAAACATTTAATGAGTTACTTTGTCTAATAGGCTTAGATCAGCACCTGCCACAAAGTAGGAGCTGGATGTGTGCTCAGTTGTGTCTGACTCTTTGTGACCCCATGGACTGCCCACCAGGCTCCTCTGTCCATGGGAGTCTCTAGGCAAGAATACTGGAGTGGGTTGCCATCTCCTCCTCCAGGGAGGTGCTGTATAAAAGTCGGCTATTGTTATTATTATTTTTGAATAATTCACTCCTAATTTATTTAAGCCCTTGTTTTTCAGCTCTCAGGTATCATTAACCAAGCACCATTCCTATTCCACACAGTTGGATTTCTCATGCCTACAACCCATATGCCTAAGACAATCAGGAATTTCTATTTCTAATATGTCTGACATTAAAATAATCATAGGATTTCTCCACTGGCAGTGTGTAGTGGAGGCCATGCCACCTTCCTGAGGCTTGCAGAGTTCCATAGAAAGCCCAGAGCTTGGGAGGCTGCCAGGCCTGGGTGCAAACCTTAGTTTTGTCACCTGTAAAATAAGGCTAATGTGTCCTTGCTTTGGATAGAATGCTTGTCATCACGCTCCCAGAACTAAGTCTGGCACAGAGCAGGCCTTTTATGAAATCCATTTGTATAAATGTTTCATGCACATAAAACACTCACCTAGCCACCTAAGTGTCTTCCCAGGTTCTCCCTGCATTTGTTTATACATACTTCACTGAGCATTTGCTGAATGCCTACTATGTGCAGTTTCCTATATAGATAAAGGAAGTGGGAGAGGTGGAACACCCACAGGACAAAGGCTCGGTCCCTGCTTTCGTGGAGCTTATAGTTCACTAGGGGAGAGGAGACAGTCTCCTGAGGAATAAGCCGTCACTCGGCAGAGACAGTGACCTGGTCCTGGGGTCTGGATGCTCAGAGGGCACAAAAAGCCCGTGCTTTGCCCTGTCTCCAAGTGCTTGTCACTGGCACGGTGTGGGGTGCTCTAGAAGAGGGGCTGGGAGAGCAGCCCCAGTGGACTCTTGTTATTTGGGGGAACCTCGGTGACGAGGAGAGCATGTTCCCAAAGCCGTGGCCAGACATTCTACTGTTTTCTTTCCCGCTGCTGCCCCAGGTCCCTGTGGTCCTCAATATGGGGTCACTGTGATGGTGCTTGGAAGCATGTGAATGCATGTTTGTGTGTGTTGTGTGAGAGAGAGACAGAGAAAGAGAACGCACACCCACGTGGGCAGCCCCTTGAGGACTCCTCGCCTTCATGGGACTTCTCCAGAGCTCATTTTCCCAGCTCAAATAGTGGGAGGAGGATTAGCTGCAACCGTGGGAGGGGATGAAATTGCTGACTGAGAATGAAGGAGAGAGAAAAAAGGGCAGAGGGCCAGGCCCAGGGTCCAGGAAGGACCGCAGTCCTATAGGGACCTTTGATCCTCTTTGGGGAGAAGGATGAGGGAGACAGGGGTGGAGAGTGTGTGTGTGAGCTGACCCCCCACAGAACCCACACTGACCTCCCAGCACACTCCCTACACAACCATGCTCTTCCTGCTTGCAAGGCCCACTATCCAGACTTGCCTCTGGGAGGAGAAGCTGGATCATCGAGTCATCCGTCATTCCATTCAGTAGAAGGAAACAGGGGGGTGTCCCAGCTCCCCTGTGCTTATGGTCCCACAAAAGAGAAGGAAGTATGAAGAGGAGATGAACAGGAAGCAGAGTCCCTTTCCCTGGGAAAGGGAAGTGAGAGGATGCCAGTGGGATGGAGGTCTAGACCCTCCTGTAAAAGGTGAAACTCAAATAGGGCCTTGAGGAAAGAAGAGGAGCTCTCCCAGCCATCGGGAAGAAGAGCATTCCAGAGCATTGAACTGGTAAGGGCACAGGCAGAGGCGCGGCCGTGGTCCATCCTTGCATCATCTAGTGAGGCTGGGGAAGAGAGCAGCAAGAGATGAGTCTGGAAAGGAAGACTGGGGCCAAATGAGGGAGACTTCAGCACGAACCTGTAGCATCAGGAGGTTTTCTTCTGCTGAAAAGGAGGATGTGTCGATAGTTTGGAGCAGTGGAAGGATGTGGTTGAATCTATGCTTTGGAGAGGTAGGTGGCAGGGGCAGTGGGAGGGATAGGTTAGAGCAGGCCACCTGTCTGAGAACTGGAATTGGGTACCTCTTCCTCTGGGAGAGCCCAGCCCATGCTCAGAGTGTAGCTGGGTCTCAGCCTCACTAGCACCTGCCCAACTGCAGGGCACAGCCCTGGAGAGAAGCTAGCAGGGGCTGGAGGAGCAAGTGGGAGGGGTGTGGGTCAGAGAGCTGAGCCAAGGCAGCAGTGGTGTGTGTGTTAGGTTGCTTCAGTCATGTCCACCTCTTTGTGACCCCATGGACTATAGTCTGCCAGGCTCCTCTGTCCATGGGACTCTCCAGGCAAGAATACTTCAGTGAGTTGTCATTTCCTCCAAGGCAGCAGTGGAGACCACTCAAATTAATGCTGCAAGTTAGTTGTACCCAGAGCAGCCAGGGTGTCTTTTGATTGCTAAAGAAGTATAATCAGAAAGGAAGAGACCCTGAAAGATGATGGCTTGAATAAACATGGCTGCTGACTGTTGAGAATGTGCCAGGCACTGCGCTAAACTCTTCCCTCCAAGACCTCATGGCACTTTGGCAAGAAAGCTGCGCGATGCCCGTGGATCACTATGCTCAGTTGGTGAGAGGAAATAGACATGAGCAAAACTGAGGCATGCACAACACCAGTTGATAACAGAGTGATCTGAACCCAGGACTGTCTGCTGCTGCAGCCCACCTCGGGGCCACTCCACACACCACCCTCCCTGGTGGAGAACTGGCCCCAGCCCTCCTCGTATCTGCTGACCCTGGCTCTGTGTGCTCTCTAAGCAAGCTTCAGAGTTTCATTTGGTTTCCTGAGTTGGCTTCCAGATCAAGGAGAGCACTTTCTGGCTATAAATTATTGAGCTGACTTTCTGCCACAAGTCAGTCTCCTGTGAGTCTGGCTGTGGGGGCCAGTTTTTCCAGTCCTGAGTGACTCTGGAGAAAGCCATTCCAGAGGTTGCACGGTCAGGGCAGAGCTGCACCCCTAGGGCTCTGATAGTAGCCTGGCAGCCCTGGGTCCAGCCTTTACTGGATGGCCAGGGGCCAGGGTGGATGGGATAAACTGAGAGACTCCCTTCTGTCCCCACCACTGCTCAGCCCTTGAGCCCTCGGGGACCCTTGGGGAAGGGGGCTCGGCTCGTTCTCCTTCCCTGGGTTCCTCCCTCCTTGCCTCCATTCAAAGTCTCCACTTGGCTGCTTGCCTGGGAAAGGAGAAAAAGAGAAGAAAAAGAAAAGAAGAGGAAATAGGGGGAACCAAGAGCAGGAAAGAACACCATCTGCCTGTGGTTTGGTGGGGAGGGGAAAGCATGGGGGCTGCCCCCCCCCCCCCCAAGATCACAAATGCCATCTTCCCACCCACCTATCACTCACCACTTGGGGGGCAAAGCTTAGCCAAGCTCAGCACAATGATAAAATTGAGATGCAGATTCCTTCCCATTGCTCTGAATAGAGCAGATTGGATACGGATTTCCCCCTTTTCTTCCCATTTAGACCATCTGGGCGGCTGGGGCCCCAGAGAAGATTGGGACCAGGTGGGGGAGGGGCAGAGGTTTCCTAGCACTTTTCAGCTCTGAAACCTCAGGGTAAGGGTAACGGATGCCACCCCACCGTATCCCCTTTCCCCGGCAAGTTTGTTCTCTTTGTATTCTGCTCTCCGGGCTGGGCGGAGCTGGCTGGAGTCACCTCTCCTCTGTCCTAGCAAACTCCAAGTGATGAATTTGTCATCAGGGTCTGCCATCCTTCCTGCAGGCCCACCACACCCCCTAACTGCAAATAAACCTATGGGGAGGATGGAAGGGAAAATGCGAACACAGACAGTTGATAGGAAGGGCTATTAAAGATTGCTTTAAGCCTGAGCCAAGTGAAGCTTGGGGTAGAGTATCCAGCTTAAGGTTGGGCAGGGACCTGGTGGGAAAACCAAGACTAGTTAATAACAACAACAGCAACAACAAAGACCATGTTATTTTGTATCAGGATGTGTGCTGTGCTCTTTGTATTATGCCATTTAATCCACACAATAACCCTACAAAGCAGGTATTATTATCATGCCCATTTGCCCATTTCATAGATGGGCAAACTGAGGCACAGACCTGCTAAGTAACTAGTATAAGGCCAAATTGGTAGAAGCCAGACCCAAATCCAGGCAGTGAGGCTCCAGAGCCTGCTCCTTGCACAGTCTCAGTGCACCACCCAGGAAAATGGCATTATTTGACAGATCCTTGGGCATGGAGCTCAGGCTGCTCCAGTAAGCATTTGCAGATGGGGAAACTTATAAAACACAGCCCACAGCCATTCTGTATTTATAATCACAAAATCTAGACTTGTTCCTCTGAACAGAGTATATCAACACAGTGTTAGAACTGGAAATAAGAATAGAAAGGGAATATTTACATCACTTGGCAGAAGAAGCAAGTGTGAACCTCATGAGGAGATGACATGTGGCTGGACCAAACACAGGAGGAGAGAACCTGGCGCTCAGGGAGACACCATGAATTAGATCCAGGACCCTGCCTCATGGTTGCATTGCAGCTTAAATGAAATAAGGTGAGTAGCATGCTTGGTTCATACCTTGTCGGAAAAGTAATATGAACAGTGGCGGTGGTGGTGGTCACCCTAAGGTGGTAAGATCATGAGTAGGGACTTTTTCCTGTCTTTCAGACATTCTGTAATATTTAATTGTTTTCACATGGAGAAGAAAATAAACGAGACTTGCCTACTTTAATTGCTGGAATTAAACGCTAAGGATGTTGCCAAACACAAATCAAGCTTATCTATTCATTAGAGCAGCCTCCTTTTTCTCCTCCCCGTGGGCAAGCTCTTTCCATGGAAATATTTTGCTATCAGATATTCAGTTGCTGTATAAAATGAAAACTGCATTTGAAAACATGCTTACAGCTCAAAAACAGCCCACAAATCCAGCTAAAGGCCTGGGTTTCCTTGGGGTTTCAATGAAAGATCCACTACTCAACATAAATCTTTGTGGGGAGGGTCCATTTTGACTCACAAACCAGGGCATGGTTCTGAGCATCTGGAGAGGCAGTTATATAACCTAGAGAACACCGACAGAGAGGCATGGTGCTGCTGATGGTTGCACAACAGCGTGAATGTTCCTAATGCCGCGGACTACAAAATGGTTAAATGGGGTTGATAAGAATGTACAATAGTGCAGCTGCTATGGAAAACAATGCGGTGGTGCCTCAAAAAAATACAAATAGAATTACCATGTGATCCAGTAATTTCACTTCTGGGTGCAGGCATACCTCATTGTATTGAGCTCTGCTTTATTGTGCTTCAAAGATTTTTCTTTTTTTTTTTTTTTAAACAAATTGAAGGTTTGTGGTAAGCCTTCCTTGAATAACTCTATCAGTGTCATTTTCCAACAGCATTTGTTCACTTCACGTCTCTCTGTCATATTTTGGTAATTCTTGCAATATTTCAAGCTTTTTCATTATTATTATATTTGTTACGATGATCTGTGATCATTGATCTTTGATGTTACTATTGTTTTGGCATTTTTTAGTAATAAAGTATTTTAACTTGAGGCATATACAGTTTTCTAGACATAATGCTATTGCACACTTACTAGACTACAGTATAGTGTGAATATAACCCTAATACGCACTGGAAAACCAAAACATTCCTATGACTTGCTATATAGTGATCTTTGCTTTATCACTGTAATCTGGAACTGAACCCATAACATCTCCAAGCTATGCCTGTATGTGCGTGTGTGCTAAGTCACTTTAGTCCTGTCCGACTCTTTGTGACCCTACGGACTGTAGTCTGCTAAGCTCCTCTGTCCACGGAACTCTCCAGGCAAGAATACTGGAGTGGGTTGCCATGCCCTCCTCCAGGGGATCTTCCCAACCCAGGGATGGAACCCAGGTCTCCTGCATTGGCAGGCAGGTTCTTTACCACTAGCACTACCTGGGAAGCCCATGCCTGTATATATCCCCCCCAAATGAAAGCAGGGACTCAAAAAGATATTTGTATACCCATATACATCACAGCATTATTCAAAATAGCCCAAAGGGTAAGCAACCCAAGTGTCAATCAAATGAAGAATGAATTTTTAAAAAATGTGGTATATAATGGAATATTATTCAGCCTTTTCGGAGAAGGCAATGGCACCCTACTCCAGTATTCTTGCCTGGAAAATCCCATGGACGGAGGAGCCTGGTGGGCTTCAGTCTACGGGGTCGCACAGAGTTGGACACGACTGAATCGACTTAGCAGCAGCAGCAGCAGCACTCAGCCTTTTATAAGGAAGGAACTTGTACACATATACAACATGACGAACCTTGAAGACATATGCTGAATGAAATAAGCCAGACACAAAAGGACAAATATTGTATGATTCTAGTCATATGAAGAGTAGTCAAATTAACAGAGACGGAAAGTAGAATGGTGGTTACCAGGGGCTGGAGAGAGGGGAGAATGGCGAGTTGCTATGTACTGGGTACAGGGTTTCAGTATGCAAGATGAAGAGTTCTGTAGATGGGTGGAGATGATGGTTGTGTTACCAAAAGGTATGTGTGGGCGGTCCGGCTGCTTACCACTCATTAAGCCAGCAAACAGGCTAGGTTGGTGGAAAGGAAAGTTTGCTTTATTTCAGATGCTGGCAACTGGGGCAGAGGGAGGGTGGTGGATGTCTGTCCAAAGGCCGATTCCCCCACTGACAAGCAGGGGATAAGAGCTTTTACAGACAAAAGTGTGTGTGTGTGTGTGTGTGTGTGTGTGTGTGTGTGTGTGTGTGTCGGGGGTGGGGGGGTGGGAGTGGTGTTTACATGCAGAAACAGCGCAGCCATCTCTAACAGTCATCTTCTAACAGGCAGTGGTCTGACCAGCATCATCTTGATTGTTTCAGATGAAGTTCCAGGGCCCATTTGTTCCCATTGTTTTGCGGTCAATTCTCACAACTGTGGCAGCTCATGGCCTGAGTACAGTCTGTCATCATGTAGTTAACTTCTCCACTGGTGTTTTGGTGTCTATAACTCAGAGGATATGGCTCAGAATATTATCTATAGCCCTTGAGAAAGAGCTAAAGATTCTTGACTATGCTTAAAGACTATATTATTAGTCTCCTTTTTCTGTTTTCCTTTGTTTTCACATTTCTCACTTCTCTGATTAAACTTATTCTTTGATTAAAGTTTTCCAGAGGCAAGAGGCAGGCAGAGGACATGGTGTGTGGGAAAGGACTATATGGTCCTGCTCCATTGCAACTGCACAACAATGTGAATGTTTGTAATACCAATTAACTGTACACAAGAATGGTTAAGATGGTAAATTTCACGTTGTGTGTATGCTACCAAATTTTTTTGAAAACAGCTTCTAAAATCCACAGGATTGAAGAGGACCAGGAGACCCCAGGGAGTGTGCTGCTGACCCCCCAGAGGAAAAGGTCTTCTCCTGCTCTCCCCGCAGTCTGGTGCCCACTGTCAGACCCTCACTCCCCCCAAGGCATACTTGCCCCTGATCAGTGAGTGAAGTGAGCCCCCTACTGTCCATGCGCACCCTGGTACCTGGCCGGGGCATCAGACAGCCCAGGCTGAGGTGTGGGTCACAGGAGTTAGATGAAGACCAGGATGAGCTGAAACCACTAGGGGGCAATTTCCGGTGAGTCCTTGGATATACAGTGAATGAGGCTCTCTTTTGAGACAGGTTAGGTGTGAGGACAGACGTCTGGGTGGACTGTGCGCTGCCACTGTCTTCATTTCCTGCTGCTGCTACAAGCAATGACCTGGTGGCTTCAAAGAACACACATTCATTCTCTCCAGTCTGCAGGTTAGAAGTCTGACATGGGTCCCCCTGGGCTGAAATCAAGGTGTGGGCAGAGCCACATTCCTTCCTGGAGTCTCTCAGGGAGGATCCACTTCCTTGTTTTTCCAGCTTTTAGAGGCAGCCCACATTCCATCTTCAGAGCCAGGAGCCCTGCCCCTCTCTAGCCCTTCTTCGACAGTTGCATGGCCATCTTCAGTTTCAGTTCAATCGCTCAGTCATGTACAACTCTGCAACCGCATGGACTGCAGGACGCCAGGCCTCCCTATCCATCACCAACTCCCGGAGTTTACTAAAACTCAGGTCCATTGAGTTGGTGATCCCATCCAACCATCTCATCCTCTGTTGTCCCCTTCTCCTCCCGCCTTTAATCTTTCCCAGCATCAGGGTCTTTTCTAGTGAGTCAGTTCTTCGCATCAGGTGGCCAAAGTATTGGAGTTTCAGCCTCAACATCAGTCCTTCCAATGAATATTCAGGACTGATTTCCTTTAGGATGGACTAGTTGGATCTCCTTGCAGTCCAAGGGACTCTCAAGAGTCTTCTCCAACACCACAGTTCAAAAGCATCAATTCTCTGGTGCTCAGCTTTCTTTATAGTCCAACTCTCACATCCATACATGACTACTGGAAAAACCATAGTCTTGACTAGATGGACCTTTATTGGCAAAGTAATGTCTCTACTTTTTAATATGCTGTCTAGATTGGTCATAACTTTTCTTCCAAGGAGTGAGTGGCTTTTAATTTCATGGCTGCAGTCACCATCTGCAGTGATTTTGGAGCCCCCCAAAATAAAGTTTCTCACTGTTTCCCCGTCTACTTGCCATGAAGTGATGGGACCAGATGCCATGATGTTAGTTTCCTGAATGTCAAGATTTAAGCCAACTTTTTCACCTTCCTCTTATACTTCCATCAGGTGGCTCTTTAGGTTGTCTTTGCTTTCTGCCATAAAGGTGGTGTTATTTGCATATCTGAGGTTATTGATATTTCTCCTGGCAATCTTGATTCCAGCTTGTGCTTCCTCCAGCCCAGCATTTCTCATGATGTACTCTGCATATAAATTAAATAAGCAGGGTGACAATATACAGCCTTGACATACTCCTTTTCTTATTTGGAACCAGTCTGTTGTTCCATGTCCAGTTCTAAGTGTTGCTTCTTGACCTGCATACAGATTTCTCAGGAGGCAGGTCAGGTGGTCTGGTATTCCCATCTCTTGAAGAATTTCCCACAGTTTGTTGTGATCCACACAGTCAAAGGCTTTGGCATAGTCAATAAAGCAGAAATATATGTTTTTCTGTAACCCTCTTGCTTTTTTGATAATCCAGCGGATGTTGGCTATTTGATCTCTGGTTCCTCTGCCTTTCCTAAATCCAGCTTGAACATCTGGAAGTTCATGGTTCACATACTGTTGAAGCCTGGCTTGGAGAATTTTGAGCATTACTTTGCTAGTGTGTGAGATGAGTGCAATTGTGTGGCAGTTTGAGCATTCTTTGGCATTTCCTTTCTTTGGGATTGGAATGAAAACTGATCTTTTCCAGTCCTGTGGCCACTGCTGAGTTTTCCAAATTTGCTGGCATATTGAGTGCAGCACTTTCACAGCATCATCTTTTAGGATTTGAAAGAGCTCAAGTGGAATTCCATTTGTTTGTAATGATGCTTCCTAAGGCCCACTTGACTTCACATTTCAGGATGTCTGGCTCTAGGTGAGTGATCATACCATCGTGGTTCTCTGGGTCATGAAGATCTTCTTTGTATAGTTCTCCTGTGTATTCTTGCCACCTCTTTTTAATATCTTCTGCTTCTGTTAGGTCTATACCATTTCTGTCCTTTATTGAGCCCATCTTTGCATGAAATGTTCCCTTGGTATCTCTAATTTTCTTGAAGAGATCTCTAGTCTTTCCATTTCTATTGTTTTCCTTTCTTTCTTTGCACTGATCACTGAGGAAGGCTTTCTTATCTCTCCTAGTTATTTGGAACTCTGCATTCAAATGGGTATATCTTTCCTTTTCTCCTTTGCTTTTCACTTCTCTTCTTTTCTCAGCTATTTGTAAGGCCTCCTCAGACAGACATTTTGCTTTTCAGCATTTCTTTTTCTTGTGGATGATCTTGATCCCTGTCTCCTGTACAATGTCATGAAACTCCATCCATAGTTCTTCAGGCGCTATGTCTATCAGATCTAATCCCTTGAATCTACTTCTGACTTCCACTGTATGTAAGGGATTTGATTTAGGTCATACCTGCATGGTCTAGTGGTTTTCTCTTTCTTCAATTTAAGTCTGAATTTAGCAATAAGGAGTTCATGATCTGAGCCACAATCAGCTCCTGGTCTTGTTTTTGCCAACTGTATAGAGCTTCTCCATCTTTGGCTGCAAAAAATATAATCAATTTGATTTCAGTATTGACCATCTGGTGATGTCCATGTGTAGAGTCGTCTCTTGTGTTGTTGGAAGAGGGTGTTTGATATGACCAGTGCATTCTCTTGGTAAAAGTCTGTTAGCCTTTGCCCTGCTTCATTCTGTACTCCAAGGCCAAATTTGCCTGTTACTCTAGGTGTTTCTTGACTTTCTACTTTTGCATTCCAGCCCCCTATGATGAAAAGGACATCTTTTGGGGGTGTTAATTCTAGAAGGTCTTGTAGATATTCATAGAACTGTTCAACTTCAGTTTCTTCAGCATTACTGGTTGGGGCATAGACTTGGATTATCGTGATATTGAATGGTTTGCCTTGGAAACGAACAGATATCATTCTGTCATTTTTGAGATTACATCTAAGTACTGCATTTTGGACTCTTTTGTTGACTATGATGGCTACTCCATTTCTTCTAAGGGTGCTTGCCCAGAATAGTAAATAAAATGGTCATCTGAGTTAAATTCACCCATTCCAGTCCATTTTAGTTCACTGATTCCTAAAATGTCAATGTTCACTCTTGCCATCTCCTGTTTGACCACTTCTAATTTGCGTTGATTCATGGACCTAACATTCCAGGTTCCTATGCAATATTGCTCTTTACAGCATTGGACTCTGCTTCTATCACCAGTCACATCCACAACTGGGTGTTGTTTTTGCTTTGGCTCCATCTCTTCATTCTTTCTGGATTTATATCTCTACTGATCTCCAGTAGCATATTGGGCAGCTACCAACCTGGGGAGTTCATCTTTCAGTGTCCTATCTTTTTGCCTTTTCATACTGTTCATGGGGTTCTCAAGGCAAGAATACTGAAGCGGTTTGCCATTCCCTTCTCCAGTGGACCACGTTTTGTCAGAACTCTCTATCATGACCCGTCTGTCTTGGGTGGCCCTACATGGCATGGCTCATAGTTTCATTGAGTTAGACAAGGCTGTGGTCCATGTGATCAGATTCGTTAGTTTTCTGTGACTGTGGTTTGCATTCTGTCTGCCCCCTGATGGAGAAGGATAAGAAGCTTACTGAAGCTTCCTGATGGGAGAGACTGACTGATGGAGAAACTGGGTCTTATTCTGATGGGCAGGGCAATGCCCAGTAAATCTTTAATCCAATTTCCCTTTGATGGGTGGAGCTGTGTCACCTTCCTGCTATTTATCTGGGGCCAAACTACGGTGGGAGGCTTCCCTGGTAGCTCAGAGGTTAAAGCGTCTGCCTGCAATGTGGGAGACCTGGGTTTGATCCCTAGGTCAGGAAGATCCCCTAGAGAAGGAAATGGCAACCCACTCCAGTATTCTTGCCTGGAGAATCCCATGGACAGAGGAGCCTGGTGGGCTACAGTCCACAGGGTCGCAAAGAGTTGGACACGACTGAGCAACTTCACTTTCACTTCTTTCTAAACTATGGTGGAGGTAATGAAGATAATGGCAACCTCCTTCAAAAGATCCCTGCCCCCAACTCTGCAGCAGGCCACCACCAACCCACACCTCCACTGGAGACTCCTGGACACTCCTAGGCAAGTCTAGGTCAGTAGGTCAGTCTCTTGTGGGATCACTGCTCCTTTCTCCTCGGTCTTGGTGCACACAAGGTTCTCTTTGTGCCCTCCAAGAGTCTATTTCCCAGTCCTGTGTAAGTTCTGGCAGCTCGATGGTGGGGTTAATGGCAACCTCCTCCAAGAGGGCTTATGCCATACCCAAGTCTGCTACACCCAGAGTCCCTGTCCCTGAGGCAGTCCACTGCTGACCCATACCTTCACAAGAAATGCTCAAACACAGTTCTGCCTCAGTCCCTGTGGGGTCCCTGGGTCCTGGTGTGCACAAGGTTTGTTTGGCCCTCTATCTGTGGCTTTTATCTTCAAAGCCCCACAGCCCACACAGGCTCCTGACTGGCTTCCAGTCTGTGACCCTGCATGTGTACAAAGATAGGCAGCTCTGAGCCCTCATTCACCCTTGAGACCCCACACACCTGCCCAGTTTTCTCTTCTCTCCACACCAGGTCTTACCTGGGAAAGCTCTCCTGCTTTTAAGGACCTTTGTGATGACAGTGGGCCCACCTGGACAGTCCAGGATGTTCTCCACCTCAAGGTCCTTCACTGAACCACGTCTGCAAAGCTCGTTTGCTGCATAAGATGACACCTCCACTTATGCTGCCTACCACACCCACGCTATGTACTCCCACCCAGTCACTCAACATGCCACGAACACTGCTGGCTTGAGATTCCTCTATGCCTGAATTTCTAAGGAAGGAAGAGCGGTAGCAGGTAAAAGATCACCACCAAGTCACGGCCACAGTCTTGGGGAGGAAGAAAGAGGCTACTGAGGAGGGGACAGTCAGGGAGCTCAGAGGCGGAGCCGGTGGGGAGAGAGGAGCAGAGATGGGAGATGCAAGGAAGGGGAGCAGTGTGTTTTGGGAGGCGGAGGTTGGGAGAAGGCAGTCACAGATGCAAAGGTGAGACTGCGGGAAAGATCTTACAGGTGAACTGCACTTCAAAGAAATTCATGAGCACTGGCACAAAAGTTTTACCAAAGAGGGATGATTATTCACTGCCCCAAAGGATTTTCCAAAGCGTTCTTCAAGTAATGAGTTCCACTGTGTTCTTAAAATAGGATTTACACCCAATTTTTCAGTCACACATAAAGGGATGCTTGTAAATCTATGGAAATGAAGTGAGACCAGTAACATCTGCTGCCTTCTGTGCTGGTGGTGTCAGAGGGAGTGGGAAGGAACGGCGGGCTGGCGAGGTGGGGGTTGGTGCCTGGGGAAGGAACCGACTTCCGGTGGGGGGCGGGGCTCAGCCTCCCGCCTCCATGTAGTTCTCAGGCAGGCTTCCTGCGTTTCAGTTCAGTTGCTCAGTTCTGTCCCACTCTTTGTGACCCCATGAACTGCAGCACGCCAGGCCTCCCTGTCCATCACCAACTCCTGGAGTTTCCTCAAACTCATGTCCATTGAGTCGGTGATGCCATCCAACCATCTCACCCTCTGTCGTCCACTTCTCCCGCCTCCAAGGTGATGCCATCCAACCATCTCACACTCTGTCGTCCACTTCTCCTCCCGCCTCCAATCTTTCCCAGCATCAGGGTCTTTCCCAATGAGTCAGTTTTTTGCATCGTGTGGCCAAAGTATTGGAGTCTCAGCTTTAGTATCAGTCCTTCCAATGAATATTCAGGACTCATTTCCTTCAGAATGATTGGTTCTGGAGATCCAACCAGTCCTGCATTTCACATGTGAACAACCCAAGGGCAGAGGGGGGAGGGGACGGAAGCAACAGGTCGAGTTCTCAGACTCCAACGCCCAGTTCCTCCTGCCTCTCCTCAGATTCTCCATGACAGCAAACCTGTGAGTCTGTAGCAGCAGCAGAAGTTGCCTTGCTCCTACTTGCACACAGCCTGCTTACCCATTCCTGGGACAATACCAAAACTTCCAGTCAGGGACAGTGCCTTTCATCCTAAAGTTATTATTAAAGTTATAATAATAGAGAGAAGACTCGCTCTGTTGGCCTGAAAGGGGTGAAACTGACATGATGTCAATGGCTGATTTCCCACCTCTTTGGGGAATTAGTGAACATAGCAGCACCAGTAGGAATAAGGGCTTTGGCCGTTTCCCTCCCTCCCACAGAACCTGCAGGAAACACCTTGGGCTGCAGAGCCTGATAACATAGACGACAAGTGCCGTGAAAACCTTGGCCCCCGTGCCCACTTCTCTGTCATTACCCCGTCTAGGTTCTTTGTAACCTTTCCCTTGGCCTGAACTCTCATTTCTCATTCTTTTCCCCAGATCTGTAGTTCTCCAAGTTTCTCCCGTCAATCCCCTCTTCTTTCACTCTGATAGATATGGCTGGTCCCTGCTTCTTCTTCTCCAGGGTTTCCATTCCCCCCTCCAGCTCCATCAGCTCCCCAGGTCGCCAGACCACAAGGCCACCCCTGTCTCAGTGATACCCAGACATTTCTTCCACAACCTGCCCCAAATGAAGCTGTCACCCTTGTCCATTAACCTACTCTTCCCACATCCCCCATTTGTATCAGTGGGATCCCTTCCACTGTGACTCACATCTCAGCATTCCCAGATTCCCTCTCCCTCAACTCCCACATCCAACCCATCGTCAAGTCCTGGCACTCATACTTCAACAGTGGATCCCAAACCCAGGGCTGGAGAGCCACACACGAGACAAGAGCACAGGGAGGGGGCAGGGGAGGTGGAGGACGCACCCCCATCTGGACAGGACGGCTGTGACTCAGCTCGCCTCTTCTCCAGACTGTTGCCATCCCAGGATGGGGGCCCACATCTACCCGTTTCTAAAGAAAGTCTATACTTCTGTATTTATGTGAAGTTCCTTTATTTTTAGGCCATTATTATTTGCATTTTTGGAAATCCCTATGTACACCAAACAAAACACGTCTGTCTGTGACCTTGAGGCTCCTCCCCCTGCAGAGTCTCCCCAACTCTTCCTTCTCTCTGCCCCCAGGGCCCATATACCAGTACGTCCTTGCTCCCTCCTGGTCAGGAGAACCACCTTCTCAGGGTCTCCCTGGGCCATTTTCTCCATCTTTCCTCTGCTGATCTCAGGCCCCACTGAACCAATGTTGGGCTTTTCAGCTTTAGAGTCAGGCCCTCCGGTGGTGAGGAGAATGTGCTATGTGCTTAATCGCTCAGTTGTGTCTGACTCTTTGCAACACCATGGACTGTAGCTCACCAGGCTCCTCTGTCCATGGGGATTCTCCAGGCAAGAACACTGGAGTGGGTTGCCATGCCCTCCTCTAGGGGATCTTCCCAACCCAGGGATCAAACCCATGTCTCCCGCATTGCAGGTGGATTCTTTACCAATTGAGCCACAAGGCGAATGGCTTGGGTGAAAGAAACAGAGAAGAGAAGGCTGATGCCACTCAGGGTGACAGAGCCATTAATTAACAAAGTTAAACATCTGGTGTTTAATTAACACCTTCCCTCCTCTTTCATCCTCCCTCTCATCTTTTCCCAGAGGGGCTCCCTGATGGGTGAAACTGAAGCAGAAACCAGGCGGGCAGAGGTGGGAAAGTGGGAAATGGGATGGGAGGTCCCGGCTGGAGGCAGGGCAGGTGAGGGGATTACAGGGGAGGGGAGCGGGGGTGACGGTCCCCTTATGCTGAAGGGGAAGAGGATGGCTGGGAAAAAGCAGGTTTGTGTTTCAGCCAGGTTTGTGTTTCAGCAGGAGGCATTCAGATTCATCCGGAAGTTTCTTGAGCAGGAGCTTGGTGCCAAGGATGGCATGAGGAAGTCTATGGTGCTCCTGCAGCCATGCTGCTGGTTGCCTCCTTGATAGTCACTTCCCCATCGTCCTCAGCAACAAACCCCATGGCATCATTCCTAGTCCCAGGTGAGATGCTTCCCAAGCTCTCCTGCAGTTAGGGGTGGCCTGTGTGCATAATTCTGACCAATGTGAACTAAGCTGGCACAGATTCTGGAAAGTGTTGCTATCTTTACAAGAGAAGAGAGACTCAGTTGGCACCAGCCCCTTTCTCCCTGCCATGTAGAAAAATGTGATGTCCTGAGCTACTGGCCATTTCCATACCCTGAGAGGACAGGTTCCATGCCCTCCCAGGGAGGAGGATACAGACTCTCCTGACACTATCATGTCACTGAGGGAAGATCAGCTGCTGCTGCCACCTCCAAACCTCTTGTTAAGTGATTAAATGAGTCCTTATGTCTGAAGCTATTTTAAGTGGTGTTTTCTGCTTCTTGAAGTTGAAAACATTCCTAAGTGGCACACTCCCTCCTACAAAATCTCTTCTTTCCAGGGAGATAAGAAACTGACCACTTGTTTAATTAGGGTTAAGTCAAGAGCAGACACTGCTGCTCAGAGCATTTGCCAACCTAGACTGCCTTGGATGCGGGATGAAGGATGGGACCACTGACAGCAGTATGGGCCGTGTCTGCACTGGACTACGGGCTCTGAGGGGAGTCCTCTCGTCACTGCCTCCCCAGGGCCAAGCACAGAGCCTGCCATGTAGTGCGAGCTCAGCTGAATGTATTTGTGAATGAATACATAAATGGATGGATGTGCCAGTGGCACAGGTGTCCCCATGACAACCAGCTGGCAGGAAGGGATTGTCGAGCAGCTAACTTGAATCTAATGGATTCAAGACCCACCCTTCTCTGAAGGCCATGCTGGAATCCCTCTCCCCTCCAGAAGCTCCCCCATACCCCGTTCCTACTACGCCCACCTACCCTCTTATTTGGCAATCCATCCAATGTCCCCATGGGTAACATACCTGGCTCCCTGATCAGACTGAAAGCCTCTTGGGCAGATGTCAAGATCTTTTTTTCCCCAATAAACTGCCTTCAGATATTCTCTGGTCAATATAAAAAGTCTGAAAATATTCCATGTAAGTGAAAAATTCACCAAAGTCAATTTAGAGTGC
Source organism: Cervus elaphus (assembly GCF_910594005.1). NCBI lineage: Eukaryota > Metazoa > Chordata > Mammalia > Artiodactyla > Cervidae > Cervus > Cervus elaphus. The sequence goes on along the minus strand of NC_057833.1, from coordinate 51,275,203 downwards.
TCCTTACCAGAAATGATGCCATTAACATGTTAATTTTAAATGTTCTAACATAATTAATTCTTATGATTTCCCCAGCTATTCATTTAGTTAAAACCAAAAACACATGACCCAAAGTGAACGAAAAGTCCTTGTTGGTAGATGCTGAAAATTACTCATATTTACTTTGATAGTTGCATTATCTCTAACACCTAAATGGAAATATTAGAATATTAAAATAAATTTGTTGAAAAGCCTTTTGTTTTGGCAAAATCCTTTTAAAGCCCCCATAAGCTACCAGTGTCTTGAGCACAGAAGATAGTTGATATTTTCATTTGAGGTTGATAATTTGGAGATGTGCTAAGAGGCTGATGATTTAAGAAGTTGCCCAGAAAAGAGTTCCCCCTAAAAGGGATAGTCCTCTGATATCTACAATACACGTGAAATTTTACTATTAGAGTGATTACTTTGACTAGCTAAGTCACCTTAAAGTAAAACACTTAACCACCTGAGCAACAGTTTATATAACGGGAATAATAAAAACAAAACCTTCTATAGTGCCCTTGTGAGAATCTGATCAACATGAAAATTCATTTTAAGAATGCTTATTTAAATAAGCATTTAAATGTAATTAGTCAAGGAAGAATTACCCCAGCAATTAATCACTTCTGAGTGCAAGCTTGTAGACCTTAGAACAGAGAAGAATCTTAGATTCCCCGCTTCCCAATCATCCCACAAATGACCTCTATAAGGTCTTCAGAAATATCTGAGGAACTTCTTGAGTTTAATTAATGTGGTGCTTTGTAGGAGAGAAAGAAGAGGAGGAAAATGTGGGGGTGGAAGCGCTCTATAGCAGGTGCTGTTGGTGCCCTGCCAGACCCTCATTTCTGGGCCGGTGTACCCCTCTCCCAGCGACCTTCCCCAGAGGCCAGCTGACAGCCTAAGGCAGTCTCCTCAAGGAGACAAGCCTGGAAGACTAGCAGGCCATCACTGACTGGTGCAGGGGTGTGAAAGCCCAGCCCCTTCTCAGTTAACAACCTCTGCGGGGCAGCTCTCACTCCAGGGCTCCCACTGGGGTCAGGCAGGTTTCCCCGATGGCGCATCGTCCCCTGGGTTTGTCCTCTGCTCTGTCCTGCTTCCCTCATGCCCTCTCAGATCCTTCTTAGTGCACTCCTAGCCAACCACCTCATGAGAATCTCACTTAGGCTCTGTTTCCAGCGAACCCGCCTGAAGACAATCCCTTAGGAGGCATTGCAGAGCAGGACTGATGAGGAGACAGGGGAAGAAGTGATCAGGCTGGTGGTGGTGTGTGTGCTCAGGCGTGTCCGACTCTTTGCAGTCCCATAGACTATAGCCCGCCAGGCTCCTCTGTCCATGGAATTTTCCAGGCAAAAAAAAAAAGAATACTGAAGCAGGTTGCCATTTCCTCCTCCAGGGGGTCTCCCCAATGCAGGGATCAAACCCACAACTCTTGCATATCCTGTGTTGGCAGGCGAGTTCTTTGCCACTAGCGCCACCTGAGAATGGGCCCAAATGGCACTCTTGTCTGGCCTAGGGCTCTGCCCCCTCACCTCTATGTCAAGCACAGCATGGGCCAGGCCAGCCCGCAACCTCTCCAGGGCTGGAGCCTTTTGAGCAGAGCTGCTGTCTGCACCTTCATCCCTCCCTGCCCCCCTCCCCACCCCGTGCTCTCCCAATCTCCAAGGCCCCACACATTTTTCTAGAAAGTTGTAAATCCAAAAATCAACTGGCCTCCACATCACCAGATTATCAGGATGGGCCCCAGGCAAGTTCAGGCTCACAGACTCACACAGGATTAGCACACAAAGGGCCTTGGGAGGCAGTGTAACTCCCCGTCACACTTTAATCTGGATTATGTGTCTGCATCCATGCTCTCCCCTCTCATTATAATTGTGATAATTATGGTCTGATCTGTTTGGCTATACACCATTTACACAGCTAGACAGAGTCAGAAAAGCACAGTTGCTAATCCCCCTTCCGGGGTCCTTTTCTCAGAGCTGGTCTCCCCAGAAGCAATGAACCTGAGTCAGAAGGGATGATGGTTCTGGGGGTGACTTGCAGTGGGTAGGCTGGAGGTTGAACGGGTGCTATGCCTCTAAGCTTGGAGGGTGGGAGCGCAGCTGTTTGCATTCCAAGCTCTCCACAACACCCCCACAACACAACTGGAAATATCAAGTTTGGTAAGAGAAAGTGAAAGTCGCTTAGTCATGGCCGACTCTTTGTGACCCCCATGGTCTGTACAGTCCATGGAATTCTCCAGGCCAGAATATTGGAGTGGGTAGCCTTTCCCTTCTCCAGAGGATCTTCCCAACCCAGGGGTCGAACCCAGGTCTCCCGCATTGCAGGCAGATTATCTACCAGAGAGGGCAGAGGGGAATCTGGGTCTTCCTGAGGTTCATAATGCCTTGTGAGGACATGCAGGGTCATCCTGTCCATTCCCCCAGGCTCCAGCTGGGACAGCTCCTCCCCACACCAGGGCAACTGGATTTGGGGATGATAGGGGTCACTTCACATCAACCACACCTCCTAGTGACCACATAAGTGTCTGCCACTCATCAGCGTCAGGACATTCCTGCATCTTTTCTGCACCATGAACCAACACTTATCAAGGGCACTAATAAATGCCAACAGCCTCAAGAACTGGGGGAGGATACACTCTCTCTCAGGCCTTCCCCTGTGGCTCTGCAGTGAAGGATCTGTCTGCAGTGCAGGAGCTGCTGAAGATGTGGGTTTGATCCCTCGGTTGGGAAGATCCCATGGAAGAGGGCATGGCAACTCACTCCAGTATTCTTGCCTGGAGAATTCCATGGACAGAGGAGCCTGGCAGTCTATGGTTCATAGGTTCGCAGACTCGGACGTGACTAAACAACTTAGAATGCATGCACCCACACACACTCTCTCGATCTCTTTGGGGAGAGAGAATTCTGTGTTCTTCTGCTGACTTAATGCTTACCTCTGAACACATTTTCCTCACCAATGACCCCAACTTGTCAAATCCCAGATACCAGGTCTTCTGGAGATAATACATGATTCCTACTCTTTAATAACTATATCTAAGCTTTACTGTTTTCTTTATTCTATGATAGGCAGCATGATCCTTACCATATACTATAAAGTAAGCTTTATTGTCTTTTGACAGCTAGGGAAACTGAGAGAGGTTGGGTTGCTTGCCCAGAGTCACCCAGCAAGTGACCCAGCCCAGATCTGGCCTCATGTCCATTCAAGGCTAAAACCCATGCTCTTGGCCAGCTGGTTTCCCACCTCCTTACAGGGCTGCTGGAGAGCTGATTCCTCCAGGAAGGAAGGGGGGCTTGGTGGTCTCTGCAGCTGTGGGGGTACAGAGCAGGGAAGCTTCCTGGGCCTTCTCCTCATCTTTGCCCCAAGGCTGTCTTCAGCTCAGCTCCTCTCTCCCTGCCTGGAGCATCTTCTCTACTTCCCATCCCATACTGGGTTCTGGATTCATCTTTTTCAGTTCTTCTGCTGCTATCAGGGCCATTGATCATTATTTTCTGTTCCAGCTTCTGCAGTTAAAGCTCCCAGTTGCACTCACGTCCTGCTCCACCCCTCAGACCTCACAAGCCCTGGGTCCTCCCGGCGCGCCCCCTCCCCCTTGGAGCCCACCTGTATTTATACGCAGGGGTAAGGGAAGCCCTCTGCGCCTCTCTGAGTTGCTCACTGCAGCGGGACTTGGTGCCACCAGCACCCTCTTCTCCTTCACATTAGCGTCGCTTTCCAGTCACTGCTCATCAGCTGGGCCAACAGTGGGGGTGGCAGAGAGCAGCGAGGCAGATAATCCAAGGTAGCAGGGAATGTAAAAAATCATCTCTATTTGGCTGTGGAAGGTATTTTTGGACTTACAGTTGAATGTGGGTGTGTGTGATGTGCTGAGAATTCACAACACTTCAAACCAAATCCTGAAGCGAAACCAGCAGGACCTGACTGCTGCTTTTAGGAATTAGAAAATCATCTACCAGTTCTACTTCCTGCTGGGCCGGGGAGCTCAGTGACATTCAAGATCAGCTAAAGCAGAGCTGCGAACTGAAAGACAGGTCCGCACCATCCCCTGACCTAGAGCCCCTACTGCAAACTTCAAGCTGGATGCTGACAGGGGCCGAGCAGCCACATGCGCAAGGCCAGCTAGGGTAACACAGGAGAGCGTGCACCGCGAAGCGAGGCCTGGAGCCCCTCGGAAGGGCACAGCCACTCCACGGGGCAGCTGTAACTCAGCTCCAGCTGATGACAGGAGCCAAGCAAAACACATCTGTGAAAGAATCTGGCCCACTGACAACTGACAACTGGTTTGCAACTCCATCCCCGGGGTTCTCAAACTTCAGCCTGCACCAGAATCTCCTGGAGGGCTTGTTAGAGTAGATTGCTGTGCCCCATCCCCAGGGTTCCTGATTCGGTAGCTCTGAAGGGGAGTGCAGGAATTTGTATCTGTAACAAGTTCCCAGGCGATGCTGAGTCCAGGACCACACTTTGAGAATGACTGTTCTAGCCTAGTGGCTATATGACAAGGGAATTTTATGGTTCCTTACCTTTGGGTACAGGGGCTAAGTCGCTTCAGTTATGTTCGACTCTTTGTGACCCCATGGACTGTAGCCCCCCAAGGCTCCTCCATCCATGGGATCCTCCAGGCAAGAATACTGAAGTGGGTTTCCATGCCCTCCTCCAGGGGATCTTCCCAACCCAGGGATCAAACCCACATCTCTTACATCTCCTGCTTTGGCAGGCAGGTTCGTTACCCTCTTTACTTTTAAAATGTAATATCCTTCCTGTGTGAACTCACGAGGTAATCAGGTCTTTAAGAAGTTGAAAGTCGGGTGTACACTGAAGAAGGATGCACACACCTTTATGAAGTGTCAACTGTGCCTCAGAAGCGTTCTCGAACAGTATCTGCTTTAATCATGGCAGCATTTCCGCGAGGGAGGTGTTACTGCCCCCACTTCACTGCTGAGGAGCTAAGGCCCAGAGTTGTTCATGACTTGCCCAAGTCACACAGCTAGCAGTGACAGTCCTGGGACTGGGATCCACATCAGCCTAACTCTAGTGTCCGTGCTTTTGCCAAGCCATCAAATTCCACAGAGAAACAGGCCCCCTCTTTAGAACACACCTTCTTTCTGGGGGCAGAGCAGAATAGCCTCCTCTTGAGGGGTCCTCTAAGTCTGTTCACTGGGGCCACTCTCACAGGAAGGGCCGGATCAGGAGCCAGAGGACACGGCAGACATCCATTGTCACCTTCCAAAAGGAAGGATCAACCAATACCTGGTCCCTGGGCACTGCCCCGTGGCTGTGATTCCCAGAAGACAGGACAGGGCAACTCTGGGGCAGAAATGGCCCTCTGAACGCTTTGTGTGAGGAAGCCACAGCACCGTAGTCCTTGGCAATACAGCAGAGCAGGTTGGGGGAATTGTTTGGTTAATGTCTGTAAACTCCTAAGGGCAAGAACTGTGTCTGTTTTACTCAGCCCTGTATCCCTAGCTCCTAACATAACACCCGATGTGTAGTTGACACTGAATTATTTGTTGAATGAGAATGACTGAATGATGGAACAAAGGGTAGGGAATCTTTGCTCTTAGCCAAAGGGACTTTGGATAATGTGCCCACTCATGACTGAAAGTCTAGACATTCATAAAGCAGCCAGCCTTGAGAAAGAAGATGTGGCAGGTGATAATTCTGCTCAAGGTAATGGATCGGAAATGTTTTTCGAATCCAGTGTGGGCTGAGAAGCAAAGATATTAACAGGTCTGCTAAGAGCTGACAAGAATAATGTTATGTTCACCTCTGGGTCCCCAGCCCCTGTGCCTGTTGAATGAATGAGTGAGAGCCTCCCATCCTGAATGCCCAGTGGGGGAAGTTCATGCACTGCTGGGAGGGGGCGGTGTGCCTCTGCAGAGGAGCTTCCCTCAGGCTTTTAGGCAAGCAAGAGGATGGGGTGAGAAGCACGTGGACTTGAGTGGAAAGGCCTGGCTCCTGCTAATCTGATCAACAACACCCTCAGAGGGAGCAGTGCCTAGCACTGCTCTTAATCACGGGGCCTACTGCCTCCCTTCTCTTTAAATGAGGGATAACAGTAACAGTGACAACAACAACAATAGCACCAATAACAACTACTGCATAGACTTGTGATAAAGACAAAATGCTTGTGAAAGTGGTGGCAGTGAGCATAGTAAGTGCTTAAGTCTGTAGACTGAATGAACCTATTGAGGGACAGGCAGCGGCTGGGTCACTCCCCAGTCTGGATAGGCTTGAGAAGAGTCTCTCACCTTTCTAGGCAGAAAGTTCTTCCACTGTCTAATCTGCCTCCCTCCTACTGCAACTTCAACCCTCTTATTCCACTCTCCCTGGTGACGGGCTAGGAGGGCAGCTGCTGCAGACTTTTCCACAACACTGGCTCTCCAGTACTTCCAGGAAACCAGCAGTAACAGATTGGCTGGAGTCATGCTTTAATATTGTGTGTGCACTGACTTAATGTATGATTTGTCCAAATCAATGTGATTCTAAACTACATGGTAATATATGGAGTTGCTGCTCCATCTGCAACACGCCAGCCCTTTTCCTTTTCATCCAGCACATTCCTGGTCTCTCCCCTCACTCCTGATCAATCCCTTTATTGTCTATGTGCAAAACTCAGCCTGGACCAGTCATCCCCAGAACTTGAATCAAAGAAAAGTTGTTCTTGGACTATACACTATTTGGCATTATCTTGTGCTATGGTTTGACTTTATTCAGCTCTTCGTTTAATCCACTAGCTCCAGATAATCCCACTGATGCTCTTGGGCGAACAGGTCCAGTCCTGGGGAGCAAGGAGCCAGTGAGAGTGATTGTGAAGCTGGGTGGATGCAGTTGAAATGACTCAGCAGAAAGGAGCATGTCAGGGTGCATGCATAGCCCCTTCCCTTGATGGGCTCTTGAAGGTTTTTGCAACCAGGACCCCATCAGATCGCCTGTGAAGTCTGCCGGCAGGTTGCCATCCTTCCATTCAACAGATGAGAAGTTGGAGGACCTGAAAGTGGCCCCAGATCCAAATGTCCGGATGGGGAAGATAAGCCAGATCTGCCTTCCCCCGTGCATCCAGCTCCAAGTCAAGTCTTGATGGTTCACACTACCTAAGGCTTCGAGCAACTTGGGGCTGGGAGTCTGAAATTGAGAGAGTCCCTACCAACCTAGGACAGGTAATTCAGAGTGTCTACATACCTTGTTTCCGAAATCTGGGAGCTAGAAGTGATTGAATCCCGAAGTGCCCTGAGAAACCACTCTTAATGCCCTCTTTGGGGAGTGAGCAGCATTGAGACTAGAGCAGGAATGAGAAGGGATGACTGCTCATCTCAGTCTAGGTCTCTGACTCCCTGACTTCTCTCTGTGTTCAGGTTACATTTTATCCTTCTCTCCCTTCCCACCCCCAGCTTCTCAGTCAGGTTGCCAAGCCCGCCTGGGCCTCTAGACTCCTGAGAGGAGCCGGCCGATGAGCTGCCAAGTTCAGGGTACAAGGGTTGGTCCAGTCCAGCTTTGGAGATGAAGCCAGCTGAGGGCAGGACCCCAGACCTCTGAGGACAGGACCCCAGACCTCTGTGCTGCAGGTGGGTGGGTCTCCTCCCCTACCCCCAAGGTGAGTAGGGCAGAGAAGGCTGGCTATAGAAGGTTCTAGAGTCTCCCCCTTTCCCCTTGGAGAGAGGAAGAGGAAAAAGAAGTGGGAGGGGTTGAGGGGAAAGGAGGGAGGGATGAATAAGGACAGGGACTAGAAGCGAACAAAGAAAACTCAACGGTTCATCTGTTGTCATGAATGGAGGGATCTTTCTTCCTTTTGGTTTGTTACTGCTCTTACAGTGGTGTTTGGACAACAAAGAAAACAGTGAAGGGATAAGAGGCTGGAGTCTGTGCAGGACTTGTGTAATGCTACTGACAGGGTGGGCTGCAGATTCCCAGGGCAGGCAGACAGCTTGGAGTCCAGCACAGGGAGGGGAGGTGAGGAGGCAGGGAGGATCCTGGGGTGCCTCAAATCCCTCCAGGGTTTCCTCCTGGAGGGCTGAGGGTTTTGTCACCAGGCGTAGATCCTCTTGATCTGGATCCTGCCAGCTCAGATTCCTGAACTTCCAGAACATAATTGTGTCACAACTCATCAGGATAAGGTCACGGGCCATCTGGGAGATGACTGCCATTCTCCGAGCATGTTACATCAGCGCCCAGATCCACCTGGCAGCAAATAGTTGGCTGAGGGCAGAAAGGGCTCAGGCACAGCATCCCCCACCTGCTCCCCACACACATCACGCTGCAGTCCAGGAAGGAGGAGGCTCACAGGTGGGTGAGTGATGGGGCGGGTTCTGCAGCTTTGGAGATGCTGGAGATGTATCCAGCCCTGGCAAGTCTTTCCGGGAAGTGCTCCCATTCCCCTCTTGCCAGCTGAGACCCACTTCTCCTGCACAGGCAGGTCTTTGCAGGGTCTGAAGAAAGACCAGGCAGGGGCTGCATCCCTGCCACTGCCCCAGATATGCAAGTGTGCATATGCACTGACCTATGCATATGCACAGGCCTGAGGTTCAGACTCATTTCATGAGGTTTCTCCTGCAGGTGCATAACGTAGGTCCTCACTGCTCCCTCAGCCCTTAGCAACTACGAACTAGGTGACTGGTCCTTCTAGTTTGAGGGTGGGGGGCAGGGCATGTGCTCAAGGACCTTCCAGGTGGACAGGCGTTGGGGCCTGGTGGGGGGCAGAAGAGAGCTTTAGCCTTGGGCCAGGGGATGAGAGGAGAGGAGGGGGTCTTTAAGAGAAGTACAGTGAGCGCTTTCTGACCCGGTATCAAAGCAGCCCTTCTTAGAGACAGAAAGATGGTCGAGCTCTGACAAAGCCCTTCCAGTGCTTAATGAATGTCTCTCTTGAAACCTGGTCACCAGTGCCAAATTCTCTTAAGCTCTACATTCATAGAGCTCAGTTATAATAAGAATGACAGCTCACAGGCTTATTATTTGCAGGCATTTTTCTATGAGGACTTTATTACTCTTCCTGCAGGTCTTTTCCCGCCCCCACCCACCTCCATTTCCATAATGGAGCTGCCTGGGCATAGACCGGCCATGGTCAGGGCCAGTTGGAGGAGCATCTGAAGCACAGGAAACCTGGGGAGGTGCCTGGAAGTTTCCTCTGATAGAAGGGAGAGGGAAGCAATATCGTTTTGCTTCTAGAAGCTTTAGTCAAGTGCTTGCAGGTGTGGTCTGCAGGCAGCTGTGGGGAGGACTGGATGGGAGGGACGGAGAGTGGGTACAGGCTGAGGGTGGGGGAGGGGTGGAGGGAGGCACAGCTGGGCCCCTGTGTGCCAGGAAAGCAAACTCTGCCCGCTGATAGTGAAGGAATGTAGTGAATGCTCCCCGTCCAGCTGTGCCTCTCCTGGCTCAGGCCTCGGCCTGGGCAGGGGAAGTGCTGTGAAAACTGATGACTACCCACAGAGGTGGGGGCCAAGGCAGGGACCTGCTGGCCTCCTCCCCTAGGCCACCCTCCCTGCCTTTGTGTGAGTGCTCACACTAAATGCATAGCCCTTCATTCACATCCCAGCCTGGGCACTCCTTAACCTCTCCATCAGTCGGTTTCCTCATCTGTGAGACCACACAGGGCAGTGTAAAGATGAAATGTTTGCAAAAGCACCCAGCACCGGCTGGCACTTACAAAGCACTCGACAAATATCAGCCATTATTTTATCATCATCATTAGTGCTGTGATTATGCGGACCCTCCACAGCGCTCACTCCAGAAACCCACAATAGCCTCTGAAATCCGCTCCCTATCTTTCATCTCTCCTCTCCAATCCGTCCCACACAGAGCTGCCAGAACAATAGTCAACAAGGATGATTTGGTCCCATTATTCTGCTGTTAAGCCTCCACTAGCTCCCCAATGCCTACATGATCAAATCCAAACGTTCTTTCCATCTGGTACAAACTGTTCATCCTGCCTCCTCCCTGACCACTCCCTCTCCATCCCAAACCTCACTACCCCTCAGGCCTTTGCCTACCCCCGTCCCTTTGCTTCTACTATTCCCTCCACACAAAATGTCCTCCCCTACAATGGAAACCTCCCATCCTTCAAGGCTCATGCAAATACCCACTCTTCTGTGAAGCCTTCTCTGACCCTGGCACAGCTAACAGCTTCCTCTGCGGATGGACAAGGCATATGGTTTATCCATCCTGTGTTTGGCTGTGTGTGTGAGGGCATGCATTCGTGTGTGCTTAGTCGTGTCCGAGTCTTTGGGATCCTACTGACTATAACCTGCAAGGCTCCTCTGTCCATGGGATTCTCCAGGCAAGAATACTGGAGTGGGTTGCCATACCTGCCTCCAAGGGATTTTACCAACCCAGGGATCGAATGTGAGTCTCCTGCGTCTCCAGCACAGCAGGCAGATTCTTTACTCACTGATCCACCAGGGAAGCCCTGTATGTAAGGGCAGTGCCCCTCAAAGTGTGGTTTCTGGACCAGCAGCATCTGCATGCCCTGAGAACTTGTCAGAAATGTAAATTCTCATGTCCCACCCCAAATCTACTGGATTAGAAAGTCTGGGGAGGACTCTGAGGAACCCAGACTCTGAGCAACTCTCAGTTGGGGAACCATGGGCATAGGGTACCCATACCCTTCAGGTGGTTCCTGGTACATACAGAGAAGTGATGGGTTAGATCAGATCACCTGGGTAGCTTTGAAAATATACTGCTGCCTGCAGAGTTCCTGATTTGATTGGTCTAGAGTGGGGCCTATGTATTCACATTATTCTCCTCCGAGGTTTTATAAGTATTTTTGAGCATATAAAGCAGTTGAAAGATTGTAGAGTGAACACCTGTATACCCACCACCTAGATTCCATCATCAACATTTTGCTGTATTTGCTTTTCACATATTATTCATCATCCTTCTACCCACGCATTCATCCATTTTATTTTTTGATACATTTCAAAGTTGGAGACATCACACGCATCACAACAAAGACATGTTAGAGCTTTAAAAGTCCTTCAGGTGTTTCCACTGTGCAGCCAGGGATGCTCTGACCTCAGCTGGGAACATGTGCCAGCCTCCTAGCCTCAGTTTCTGCTGTGAAATGAGGATGATGATTATGTTTGCTCTGCCTCCCCATTGTCGCAAGGAAAGAAAGAGATCACACCTGATAAAGCCCTTTGTAAAGGGCTTTGTAATTAGCAGGAAACAATTGCTCATTTCATGGGTTCTCAGATAAAATACAGGATGTCCAGTGAAATATGAATTGCAGACAAATGGCAAACAATTTTTTAGTACAAGTATATCCCAAATATTACATGAGATATACTTATGCTAACATATATTTCATTGTTTATCTGAATTTTAAATTCCACTGGGCACTCTGTATTTTTATTTAAGTCTGACAACAGAAGCTAAACCCTGTCCTGTGGAGGGCAGCAAGGTTGGGACACCCCACCCACAGCAGAGTCAGGGCAAGGCAATGGCATTTACTGCTCTGCCCCACCAGCCTCCCTGGTACCTTGGAGCATGTGACCGCAGAGCCAGGGCTGATGGGTGGGGCCAGGAAGGGGTCTGCATGCTTTCATCTGCCCAGGTTTGATTGTGATGGCCAGAGCCTTGCATATAGCAAGCCAGTGTTTTAGTCAGGATTCTCTAGACAAACAGAACTATAGGAATTATATAGCTGTCTAGCCATGTAAATCTGCAGGGTAGTCTGGCAGGCTAAATGTCCAGGAAAGAGCAAATGTTGCAGTTCAAGTCTGAAGGCCATCACCCGGCAGAATCCCCTGCTGCTCAAGGGGAGGTCAGTCTCTGTTCAATTCAGGCCTTCAACTGATTGGATGAGGCCCACCCACAGGGTAGAGGGTAATCTGCTTTCTTCAAAGTCCACCAATTTAAATGTGAATCTCATCCCGAAACATCCTTACAGAAACATCCAGAATAATGTCTTACCAAACATTTGGGCACTGTGGCCCAGTCAAGTTGACACAAAATTACGCATCACAGTCAGCAAGTCTCAAACATTAGGGCACAAAAGTATCACTTGGGGGAACTCATTAAAATGCAGATCCCCAGGTTCCACCCAGAGATTCTGACGCATGGGGTCTGGCACAGCGCCAAGGAGCCAGCATTTTAACCATCATTCCAGATGGTTCCAATCCAAAATCTCCATGGGCTCACTTTGGGAAGCACTGCAGTTGGACTCAATATTTGCTGACTACAGGAATGCTGAAGACGACAGTGTAGGTGGGAAAGGGTCCAAGCTAGGGCTGGGCCACCCCTGCAAGACTGTGTCCTGGGGGCTCTGGTGTGGGTGTAGTGATGGAAATGGGAAGCCTGCCAGCCAGTCCCGCCCCTGAAGGGGATCCACACCAACGTCTGCAGACAGACATAGGAGATGGAGGACTAGACCTGTGCCTACACCAGCCCTGGCGCTAACCCAAAGGGTGAACCCCTGAGCCTCTCCTGACCCCATTTGGATCCTGCAGTGCCCCTCTCTCTCCCATGTGAGTGGAATTGGTGGACGTGCTCAGCCTCTCACGAGCTGATGAGATCATGGCTCAGGAATCTGTGTGCAGTCGGTTGCTCCTGAAAAGAACCGCTCACTCAGCTGGGGAAGCAAGCAGTTGAACGTTCACAGGCCCATGGGGGAGGCAGAGCGCGGGCTGCAGGGCACCCACAGCACCCCAGACGCCAGGCAGTTAGCGCTCTTCCTTTCCTGCAGAAAGAGGAAAATCGATCCAGGACAGCAGAAGCTTATATGACATAGCTTATTTGTTAATGGACTCTCACAGACCAGGGTTCAAAGTTATATCTTTGAAAACCCTAAGAGCTAAACAGTACCAGCCTGGGAGTGGAGGGAGTCAGGCAGAAAGAGAAACTTGGTGGTTGGTTAGGCTTCCCTGCCAGTCCCGGCATCGCCCCATAACACGGAGTTAGCAGGATGGAGGCCTCTGCCAGGTGGCCTAGAGTAGAGCTCTGCAGGATAGAGAGGAAAGCGGGGCTTCTTGCTGGAGGACTGATTCACCCTAGGTGCTATACACGTGCCTCATGCAGAGAACGTAGTTGCTTCATAAACGCATGTTCAGCTCAAATGGGTGCAGGACAGGGAAGGAGGCTGACAGCTGCTCCTTCTTCCAGATCCCTTGGCCTCCAGTACTGTCTTGCAGCTCAGGGCTGCTCTGTTTCAGCCACTTCAGTGTGACCACAAGGCCACCACGCTCCCTTCATTCCAGTTATCCTGGCCAGGTCCTGTTGACCTTCCTCAGCCAGCCCTGAAATTGATCACACAGTGTGGCTGGACAGGGGTTCAAAGGGAGATATGGGGTATAAAGCAGATCTTGAAAAGAAAGGCTAAAAGACTGAAACTCTGCAGCCTGGGGAAAAAAAACAAGAATATCAGTGGGATGGGGGTGGGGGATGCTGGTGTCAAAAATCCTCAAGACTCTGAAGGGCAATCTCCTAGAAGGGGCGACCAGGGATGCCTAAAGATGCCCGTCACTTTACTGATAAGGCGAGGCAGACAGCATGAGACAAATCAGAACTGAAGCAGAGGGGCAGGATGGCCCACTCCATCTCTGAGAGCACTCAGGCTGCCTCCAGAGAAAACAGAAGCCGGCCCATAGCCCAGCACCCCCTGAACACCTATTATGGCTTGTCATCCATAAGCATTTCCACGCTCTCCCTGAGTCTATTCCTATATTTAGCTTATGCCACCTCCAGGGGTTATGAGTTCCATATAAGTTTACTACCTGCTGTGTAAATAGCACTTACTTTCATTTGTGCTAAAGCTGCCTTTTGCCAGCTTCAAGGGTTGCCTGCCACCACAATCAGATTTCAGAGACTTTGGATATGAAGTCCATATGCACTTCAGCCACAGCCTTAACAGGCAGAGGGGATTCACAATTTAGATGGCCCCACCTAATGCTTCCTTCCTGCTGGAGTCTGGGTAGATTTTCAGCCTCACCTCAGACAGACGATCCCGTACAGAAGGAACGAGACCACACATCCCGTTTTGCCCAGGTCAGAACCAAATGGCAGACTGTTTCCAACACCCTCAACTGTAACCCTGGCCATGTGGCTGGTCTTTCTGTCCAAACCAGCACACCAGGCCAAACTCCAGGCTGGCAACTTGTGGACGTGACTTTACTTTTTTTCCCCCAAATGTGTGGCCTTACACACAACAGGGTGGTGGGGGGTGGGTAGGGGGAAGCGAAGTTGGGGCTTCCCAGGTGGTTCAATCCGTAGAATTGGGTTCAATCTCTGGGTTGGGAAGATCCCCTGGAGAGGGGCATGGCAACCCACTCCAGTATCCTTGGAAAATCCAATGGACAGAGGAACCTGGCAGGGTACAGTTCATAGGGTTGCCTTTGGTTCATTTGGTTGCCTTTGGTTCAGGGTACAGTTCAATGTCCAACAAAGAGTCGGACATGATTGAGCGGCTGAGCATGCAAAGTAAAGTTGACTTTTTGTTTGGCCCTACCCACCAGCTGACCTGACATTTCATCACCTGGAAGCTTTTGATGTCATCTACATTTTCCAGTGGATTCTGCTATCAGCTACCCCACTCCAACCCCCATGCAAAAATGTATCGTCCCAGGATTAGTCACCAAGTTGTAGACTCATGGAGCCCCGGAAAGTCTCCCTGTTCAGGGTGTGGGATGTTGGCAGGGCATGCCCACCCTCCCTGAAAACCTCAAGGCCAGAAGAAGATCATGCCTTCAGGCTAACAAGGCAGAGAACTGGCTCACCTTATTATAATTTTTAAAAAATATTAATTTGGCCGCACCAGGTTTTAGTTGTGGCATGTGGGATCTAGTTCCCTCCCCTGTATCAGGAGCCCAGAGTCTTAGCCCCTGGACCACCAGGAAAGCCCCTAAAATTTTTTAATTGTTAATTATACATAACATTAATTTAGCATTTTAACCATTTTTTTAAGTATACAGTGGCATTAGGTACATTCACACTGCTACTACCACTACCAACCATCTCCAGAACTTTCATCTTCCCCACCTGAAACTCTGTACTCTTTCAACACTAGCTCCTCATTTCCCCTCCCCCAGCCCCTGGTGACCACTGTTCTACTTTCTGTCTCTACAAATCTGGCTACTCTGGGTAGCTCGTGTTAAGTGGAATCACTCATTATTTGTCCTTTTGTGACTGGCTTATTTCATTTAGAATAATGTTCACAAGGTTCGTCCATGCTTTAGCATGTGTCACCAAGTAATTTTTTAGGGCATGTCATCATGCAGCATTTTGTGGGCCTAGTGAATCAGGAATGGACAGTTTCAGGAGTGGCCCCATAAACATGGGCATGTGCACATACTTGGTTCCTGCAAGTCCAGGAATGTAAATGTCCTCGTGCCCGCACTCTCATCTCCACACAACCTCCACAAATCGAGGGCTGCTCTCCTGTGGGTTAGGAATAGATCTCAGACTTCCTTGTGCAGTAGAGAGACATGTGAAGAGTTGGTTCCACTGCAGAGACTTTTGTTGGGCAGGGTGTAGTGACGATGCTAGGCAGGTGATGGGGCACCTCGTGGGACGGCTGCCTGTGCAATAAGCGGAGGGCCTGACACCAGTCCGAGACCCTGTGCAGCCAGCCCGCCCTGGACCACTTGTGAAAACCAGCAGGGGCGGGCTATGTGAGGAAATCAGGTCACTGTGTCCCCCAGGGCACACCTGGCCTGTGAGTCAGCTCTAACCGCCTACTCCCTTCCCCTCCTTCTCCACTCAACTGTTCCCTGGATAGCGCACGCCAAAGGCAAGACAGAGTACTGGGGTCTGCGAGCAGGAGAGGCCAAGCAAGGACTTCCGAGGAATGAGGACAAGAGCTCCCAGGCTGTCAAACAGGCAGAGCGTGGCTTCAGCGACTAGTTTTTGGAGCAGGGACAGAGAGCATTTCTGGAGCAAGGAAGTCTCCTCCTCCAAGGTGGTACCTGAGCTCAACAGAACCCTGGCGGGAGATTCAGAAGAGGCAGGAAAGTGAGGTGTGACGGTGGAAGTCAGCCAGGACCCAGTGTGACGTGGAGGGACAGAGAGGTCTGAGTCAGGACTCTGGGTACGATTCCAAGTGCTTTGCACTTAGCTGTGCGACTATGGCAAGTCGCCAGGTCCTGCAGGCTGCTGTTCCTCACGTCACGAGCAGGGCTGGGGTGATGGGAGAGGAGGTTGAGACTGTACTATGGAGGGCCTTGAATGCATTTAATTCAGGAAGAAGCTGGGAGCCATGAGACCCAGAGAGAGACTCATCATACTCCTTTTAGCCACAGGCTTGTTGACCAGGGGCGGGGTGTGGGTTCCTGACCTATGTTCCTCCTGTGAGGTTGGCCTGGGTAGCCTGACACTTCCAATCTCCTCATTTCCCACTTCAGGAATTCCCTCCAGTGAGTACATAACCCCTGGAAGAGGGTTTCCTCTGGCTCCTGGAAGTGCTTACAGCCCCCTCCCGGCACCCGTTCACAAAATCAGGAACTGTGAACTCTAAATAATTTATAAACATGTTAAATAAGACTAGGTCTAGCCTTGATCCCTGGGGAGCTCACTGTTAATACTTCCCTCATTTAACATCAGCCTGAGCCAGACATCATTAGGAAGGGAAATCTCCCTCTCTCTCTTTTAAAAATCATGTAGCTTAAATGGTTTGGGATTATTTGCGGCTTTGAATCATTCCTGCCACTGCTCCTTCCCATTACGGGGATAATTAAGAATTGACTATGGTTGGCAAAAAGCATTCGACAGCCAACTTTTTATTTGGTTTTTCAAGTGCCCCAGCCCTCCCTGCTCACCCCCCAGTCTTCCCTTTCTTGTCCCTGCAGCCTCACAGCCCAGGTCCCCCGGGGCTCCCCCCATGCAGGTCTGCTGCCTGTAAACACACTCGGGGCCCCATGGAAACCACACACTGAACGGAGGGAAGGCAGGGACACCATTCACTTTCCTCTTATTCCACTGCCCCATTTCCTCCAGGCACCTTGCCTGGTGTCCCTTGGGCCTGGGGCCAGAGTGTGTTTGTTCGGCTGCCCTGGTCACCCTGGAATGGGGTGGGCTCAGATCCCAGACCTGTCCCCCAGCTGGTCATTCTTTCTTTCAAGAGTCACTCTCTCTGACCGGCTCAGGCAGGATTAGAGGCTGCAGGAGGAAGAGTGTGCCTCCAATGGCAGAAGGAAGGGTCCCGACACCAGGCGACCTCCAAGGCTAGCCAGTGGGATAAGGGGCCCCCTATCTCTATCACCCCAATCACAGAAGCTCCTTCATCTGCTGCTCAGGGAAGGTCAGGGGCATCCCATCAGCCTAATTCTTTGAAGGCAGCCCTAGGACTAGGGTGATCTTCCTTTTCCTGCCCCCAACCAGAACTGTGTCTAAGTAAAAACTCCTAGAAATTCCTTTTGCAGTCTAATTTAAACCTCTTCTGCTGCAGGTTCCACGAATCATGGTTTGTTCTGGGTTCAGGAAGCTGAGGCTGTATATCTTTTGTGTAATAAATCAGCATGGAAACAAAGGTAAACCATAAAGACACACAGGAAGTCAAGCTACCTTTTGGGGGAGATTGAGATTAGAATAGAAAGAAGCTTCTAGAGCAACTGCCAAATTCTTTTTCTCGACCTGGGTGGTGATATAAAGTGCCATTCGTAAAATATGTATTTTGTGATTTTCTATATTTGTTTTATAATATCTCAGTTAAAATCAGAAGTAAAAAATACATCATCGGAGTGTCACAAATGACCAGTCAGCTGTGTCATCCTTCAGGGTCCCCTCTCCTGAGCTCTTCTTTGCGTTGAACAGCTCCACCTCCTTCAGCATTTCCTCCAAGTTTCAGGACGCATGAACCAGATGGGTAGTCAAGTCCTCTGACATTTGTCTAAAGGGAACTTTTTGGGCCAGGTGCCACCAGGCCACTTAAAAGAGCAGGGGGCTGGGACTGCCTTGAGCTTCAAAGAACAGGCTACATGACTATTTTGTGCTGGCTTACTAATAAACTCTGTATGTAGAGAGAATTTGGCCTGACACCGCCTTCCATGGTAACCGGTAACGAAGCGGGAGGAGACCCATAGCCCTTACCTACCCCTGATGGTTGCAGGTACTGATGTTTACCAAAAAGAACCTAAGAATTTGGCAGGATCTGTTTGGCCAGGGTCAGATCATCTCAGCCTGGCATGAAGTAACTGCTCAATAAATGTTAGCTTCTATTATTCCCTCCATTACCAGTGCTGTGAAGAGGAAAGGTGTGGCAGGGAACATGGTATATAAAGGGAACAAAGGGAGGAGAAGAGAGAGGCACGGGCGGGTCACCTTCTGGTTTGGTCTTTAGTAAGATATTCATTCATCAGCCTTATTTCTTGTCCTGCTTGAAGAGGAGTATATATACACAGTTGGCAAAGCTGAAGGAAACCATCCTTACCAGTCTACAGTGGTTTGCTATAGAGGGCTTGCCAATAATTCTTCAACTATCTCCCCCAGCTCTTCTCATTGGTGGCCTCCCCCAAGGGGGCCCATAGTTCTTTCACATAGGGCCATCCCCAACTTTCGGAAACTGCAGAGATGAGTCCAATGTCTCGGAGTGGACCCTCCCCTTGGGTCTGCTTGCCCGACCACCCCATGTCCATAGCTAATGAGAAGCCTGCCAAGGTGCTTAGATCACCCCGACAACTCCCATTTGCCCCCCAGATGGACTCATTATCAGGAGAGCGTCTGGGGTTGTTCTCTTTCTTTGTCACTTGTCAGCTGGGGACCACTAATCTGTCCATGTCTCTTTATGTTCATATGTAGCCTTCGGTTTGGACCTGTGTCTTTATCACTTTGCTCTTTTCCTCTACGACACTCTTGGGCTCCCCTGATCCAACCAAAAGCCATGGTAGAATTCTGGATACACCGTAAATTTTTTTTTAAAAGAATAATGACAAAGGAAGCTACAGAGGAAAAAAAAGAAAGGAAGATTTTACTCTAGATTTGTTTAATATAGGAGATTCCCCAGAGACAAGACTGAAAATGTGAAGGCCCTAAAAGTACATGAGAAAAAAAATGTCCCCCTATATTAGGGGACAAAGACTTCTTTGAAATATATGATTTCAAATAGATTTCTATACTCTGAAACTTTTTCAGAACGAATAATATGTTTAGTTTGGGGTATTTTGTATGTTCCTAAATCATTTCTAAAAATTATGCAGTAAGATTTTATGTTAAACAAGTGACATCAATCTTTTCGTTGGCATATAATGATGTACCTTGTTTGACATTCCTTTCTAAATGACCTACAGAAAAATCAATGGTTCCTAGGAATCCAAGTACATTTCCACTTATAAGTATGGAGGAAAGTAAAATAAATTACTTCAGTCAAGGATAGGGAAAAGTTTTGTCCTCAGCAACCCAAGTTTTTCAACTATTGGGTCTAGGATTCAGAGGCAGATCTGTGGAGGTGTGAGAGGGTCACAGCATTTAATAAAACTACTAAAACACACACAAAACATGACCCAGCAGGCAGCAGGCATCTTTGGGGTTTGGGTTTAGAGGAAGCTGGGGACCCCCAAGCAAATCCCTCCCCCGTGATGGCCACACCATTATATGGCTCCAATCTGTTCCCTAAGTCTCCTCCTGCATGTGAAAGAACCAGACCATATTTAGGAAAACATGGTGCAAACCAAGAGATAAATTAACATGTGAAAGAAGAGAGAAACTTGTCTCAATCTAGGCAAATCTTCAGTTTTTAGGACTCTGGAAAGACCATAAAAATGAAGTGTTAGAAGAATCAAAAATGACTCAAGGTGATGGCTCAGAGAATGAAGCTGATTAGATAAAGTTCTTTGCAGTGAATTGTGTTCAATGAGATTTAAAGATTTCCCTCTCCTTTCTTTCCACAATTCCTTTTCTGAAAATAAGTGCTTTTCTGTTTCTCGCCAACACCAAGTCCAGAAAACATAATACTGTCCTTTGTCTTACTCCAAGTGTATTGTAGAGGGAGTCTTCTGTTCAAGGCTCTGACTACCTCTTAAAAACCGTCAGAAGAAAAGAGACACTAGACTTCTGAAAGAGCAGGCGCTTTTATAAGGGGAAACTCAGAATTATTCACAGAATACACTGTAACATATAATTTGATATACTCAACAAGTTAATCTTATTTTTAAAAAAAATCAATCACATACAAGTACTTTGATACTTTGAAACAAAGGGACATCAGGCCTTGTGACAATCACCAAAAACTTTTTTTTTTTTTTACCAAAAACTTTTATACGTTCATTTTCTTTCTAATATTTGAAAAACCAATCTCTTTCCAACCCCCTCCCCCCTGCCCTTGTGCCTCTAAATTTCTGAAAGTGTTTCAATCCAAGGTAAGACACTGCTGGTGCTCCCCAGAAGGCAGGAGAGACAGGATGTGGCACTGGGAGGTGAGGAGGCTCCAAACACATGTGTGTGGGTGGGCAGGGGGCCCTGTATGTCTTTGGGTGCTGGCCCTCCCCCTCAGCACTGCACTGCAAATAGTGGGTACAAGGGAAACGAGGAACACACACACACACACACACACACACACACACACGAAGGGACAGCCACTAAACCAAGGAAAAAACTCAGCTGAGGTTAACCCCATAACCCTGCCTTTACTCCACCCTCTCAAAAGAGATTTCAAATTCTTTCCCAAACTTTGCAGCACTTTCCATGAGAATGGGGATGTTCCTGCATAAAACATGAGTTTGGGAGGGCAGGGAGCAAGCAGGCTTGGGAGAGCCTTGGGGAGCTTGGGGGAGTGAGCAAGGAGAACAGAGCCGTGGGGGAAGGGAAAGGAGGCTGTTTTCTCAGGCTGCATTTCTTGCAGGCTCCTTGGAGACCAGAGAAAGGCCGGGAAAGGTCTCAGCTGGGGCCGGGCCACTCACAGAATCAGTGGAAGGCGGGATGCTGAGCCTGACCTGATGGAGAGGAGGACTTTCAGGAAACTGATGCAACCTTCTGCACCAAGGAAGGACAGAGGGTTTTTTTGGGGGGCGGGGGCGGTGGGGGTAAGGAAGGAAAGCAAGAGGAGGGAGGCAGGAAGAGAGAAAGCCCTTATTAAGCACTGAGGACCGTGGCACTGTTCCTCTCTAGACGGCTGGTCTGTGGAGGTCAATGGCAAAAGTTCTGTTTCTTTTGGTGTCGTCACACAATCCAGTCCAGCGCTGGGCCTTTGCCATGCTGTTTTGTGAATGACTGCAGGTGGCCAGACAGGATTCTTAGTCTGTTATCAGCACCCTAGTGTGGAGGATTTAGGGGTCTGCAAGAGGTCTTCTCATTGGGAAACAGGTTATTAGTATTGCTTGAATTAACCCAGCGATGGGCTAAATGCCAGCAGCGGGAGCGAGGTGTTAGGGCATTCTGCTAACAGAAGAGGGGAAGAGGCCTCTTCTGTTAAAGTCACTGGGCAGTGCCCTCCCCAGAGGATCCGAAAGGGCAGGCCTGTCCATGCTGCTGCGAGAGCACGTGGGGAACATCAGGGTGGGCAGCCTGCAGGCCGCGCTCCTCAGTCTCTGGTGGGCACTGCAGGTACCTTGTACCGGTCACTAGATGGCTGGCCCACCTCTGTGGGCTCCTTCCTAATGGGCCTGGGATGGAAGCTTCCTTGAGTCTCTTTCTGGAAAAAGCCAGGGTATACATAGTGGGTTTGATTTTGTTTGGCATTGTTTTGTAAGTTTGAGAATTGAATGATGCCCTCAGGATAACTCGCTGTGCTCCAGAATGTAGCTACTGCATTTCTGCAAGTCACTAGTTACGGCAAGGTGGGTGATGAGACCAGCCATAAAGTGGCAGCCAGAAGGGGACCCCTGAGATGTTTCAGAGCTGTGGTCCTCAAACCTCAACTGCATCAGCATCACCCAGAGGACATGGTAAACACAGGTTGCCAGCCCCCAACCCCAGAGTTTCTGACTCTGCAGTCTGCGGGGAGGCCCGAGGGCCTGCGTTTTCAATAAGATCTCAGATGATGGGGCTGCTGGTCCGAGGACCACACTGCGAGTTGCCTTGTTCTGGAGCACCCCGTCATTTTATCTATGAGGAACAGGTCTCGGGGCTTTAATGGTAGAGCCAGGTACAGCTGTCCTTCACATTGGTACCAGATCCCTATGGATACCAAAATCCAAGGATGCTCGAGTCTCTTATATATCAATACAGTGGTGGAGTACAGTAGCCCCCAACTCCCGCACCCTTTGCAGGTTCTATGTTTGTGAATACAGAAGGCCCACTGTACTACCAGCCTCCTTCCCAGAGCCCCTCCCCCACCAGAAGAGGGCTGTGTGGACATGAATCCAAGAGGAGAGGAAACACACCAGAGGTTAAGGTCACACACACCCTCTCTCCATCCTGCATCTATCCAGGTAGGATCTACAGAAACACCGGCCACCTGTGGCCGACTGGAGGGTCCGGATTGGCACTGGGGAGGAAATGATCGGTCCCAGGACAGGCAGAGGGCAGAGGAGGGGGAGAAGGCGAGAGCAAACAGACTGTGGAAAGCAATTAACCCAGAGCAGAGAATCTGGGGCACTGGGGAGGAGCCTCCTGCCAGCCCTGGGAGGGGCAGAGATTAACAAGACCCTCCAGGACTTGGCAGTTTGGGAGCTGCCCCGATGCTTCCAGCTGCGACTTGACCCCACATCTCAGTTATCTCCTGAAAGCCTTGGGGTGGGGCCTGGAAAGCTCTGCTGGGAGAAGAGCCAGAAAACCAATTAGTCTGGACCTTGACTGGGCGTCCCCAGCTGTGTGGGGGCCACCACGTTTCCATCAGCCTCCCCTAGACTGGGACTCCTCAGAGAGGGCGTTGTCTAGCACCAGGCTCATAAGAACTCAATACAAGCTGGACAAAGAACCGAATGCAGCCCTCCAGCTCCTGCAGAAGTAGGCTCTGCCTTCAGTGTGCTCCCCAATGGGAGGGACATCTGCTTACATGTTCAGGATGAGTCTCCCAGGTGGGGAACAGCCTGGTACTAGTTGGCAGGGCTCCCCTTCTCCAAATGCCCCCACCACCTCTCTCTCCTTGCTCCATTAGGAAAAAAACCATTTCTGATCAGCACATGTTCTGACAAACTTCCTCCCCCTGCTCGGGGGCCTGGGCTGGAACCCCAGACCTATTAGAAGTTCTCTTGCCCACCCACCCAATTCCCAGGCTCAGAGCTCACTGTTACCCTGCAGACACAAGGGCTGCTGGGGGGCCAGAGAGGGTTGTGAGTTAGCATCACCGCCTGATGCTGCGCAGGTTCAGGTAGTGGGGGGAAAGGCCCCAGTGCAGAGCGGCACTATGGCTTTCTCCTTGTAAGCTGACCTTGAACCAGCCCAACAGGGTTCCCAGTGGGCTTCCTGGTCGGTGCCTGGTCTCATGTACACAGGTTTGTGCCCTCTGTGAGAACACAAGAGAGCCTCTGGCCTGATGAATGACCCCCATGTCCCCATTCCATACTGGGTGAGTCTCATGTCAATCCTGGAAGTTATATAAACCCAGGTCTGGCCCTGCCCATGGCCTCTGTGTTCGTATGTGACCAGCCAGCCCAGAATAAAACAGACATATAGTAGTGGGAACCCAGCTCTGTCTGGGACCATGAAACTGCAAACCTCGGAGCATTATCACAACATTCTAGGTTGAAAAGCTGCAAATCACAGAGCTGTTTATTGCCCCAAAGCTGCCCATATAATGAGATTTCTCTCCCCTTCTCTAATGCCCTTCCAGCTTTTCAGAGAAAACTGGCTCCTTGAGGGAGATGGAGCCAGGGAAAATGGGGAAGGTCAAAGGTTCCCAAAGAGTTGCCGGGGAACCAGATCTGTGTCGTTGGGTGAGAACACAGAGACTCAGGGCCTATGGTGAGCACAGATCCTGGAGGCATTGCAGCCACTTCCTCAGCCCTGCTCTTTAGAGGCCGTTTGTTTGGGGATTGTAAATTTACCTGCTGGAATCAAGCATCATTAGGAGATAAAATTTGCTGCAAATGGATCACACAAGGCGTTTTAAAGCCCAGCAGACTGATGAGGTGAAAATTTGCTGGTTTGTGCCACCTGAAGCACCTCTCTGCTCTATCCCACAAATCAGGATTTGACCATAATTCTCTGCAACACGAGGCTTCTTGTAAGTCCCTCCTCTGTGCTGGCAGGGCAGGGAAGTCTGCCTTCTAGCTCGAAGACAAATTCCAGCAGAGTAGATAGGAGGCCTGGGGGTGGGGCCTGGCTCTGCCTAATCAAGGAGAAAGGAAGGGCACTCCATAGCCAACTTCTCCACCTGCCCCCCAAACTCACTGTCAGACAAAGGGATGCAAGGGTTTTCCTCTCTCTCCCCAAACTGGCTCCTGTCTACAACATTTCAGGTTCTGAAACATCTCCTCCTCTGTGAAGCCCTCCTGGAATGATGAAGAGCAGAGACACCACAATCCCACAAAGACTCTGATAAACAAGAAACTCAAGAGGCTGCTTCTCCTCCTGTTGGCTCTTCCTCAGATGCATTTTGCCTAAAAGGACGAGACTTAATCCAAGCAAGGCATGGAGTCCTCTGATGGGTTTATTTCTTTACTGGTGCATAACTGGATGTCTGTCTCACTCTACACGCTCCTGAAAGCCGGGCTCACCTCATTCCAGGAAGCTGCAAGCAAGTGCATGTGCATCACACATACCCTGAGTGCTGAACCCGTCCTGGTCTTGGGGACAAATGTCAGGAGGAAAGAAGAGTGTCCTGCAGCAGGGTTTTCCTTCCCAGATCTCACCCCCCATGAAAAGTGAAGTGAAAGTGAAGTCGCTCAGTCGTGTCCGACTCTGTAGCCTATCAGGGTCCTCTGTCCATGGCAAGAATATTGGAGTGGGTTGCCATTTCCTTCTCCAGGGGATCTTCCCAACCCAGGGATCGAACCCAGGTCTCCCGCATTGCAGGCAGACGCTTTATCATCTGAGCCACCAGGGAAGCCCATGGATGGAGTCCTATTCTGGCATCCCTGAACCTCACCCCCACATGTGAACCAGGAAGACCTGGACGATGGTACAGACCAGAGAGAACTAGATGCTATCCTTAGCCTAAATTGGATGGGAACATGAGAGAAAGCATAAAGCCCAGAGCTCAGGGTGTCTGCACTCCCAGGCCGGGGATGGATATGCTTCAGTTGGCCACACTGAGACCCAGTCCTGTGAGGCCAAAGGAGAGATGGTAGAAGCAGTGGCATTAACGGGAACCAACGTTCTCAACTGAGGCAACTGTGCTCCCATCTACAGACATTTTTGATTGTCACAAAAGAAGGTGCTACTGGTAGGTAGAGGTCAGAGATCCTGGTAAACATCCTACAAGGTACAGGACAGGCCCCCATCACCAAGAATCATCCAGTCCCAAATGTCAGTGTTACTACCCCTGTTGAGAAACCTGCCCTAAACCCTGCTGCTCACTACCACAGCCCCCCAAACATGCCAGGATTTTGGAATTGTAAGACCAGAATTCTCAAATAAGTCAAAATCATGGTCCTCTATTCCTGTCTGGATGGCATCAGTGATGCAATGGACATGAACTTGTGCAAACTTCAGGAGATGGTGAGGGACAGGAAGCCTGGAATGCTGCAGTCCATGAGGTCGCAAAGAGTTCGACTGGGCGACTGAACAAAAACATTCCTGTCTTGGGTTTTAGGCAGTCCCCGAAGGATCAGGATACATTGGAAAAGTGGGGTGCACAGTTGTCCCCTATACAAACTTCTGGAAGGTTGAAGATATTCCCCAAAGGATCTGAGAAGTCATCACGTTCAAACGTACCCACTGTATGAAACTTATGGAGATACAAACAAAGACTGTACAATCACAAGGGAGCAGAAACCGTGATGGCTGACATGCTTGGAGCGCGACATAGATGGGCATTGCTGTGAGTCAAAGGGAGAGTTAGGACCCAGGCAGGAATCTAGGAAGCACGGCTTCACTGGGTGATCGGCAGCCTCATGGCCCTCCTCATTCCCAAAGGAGCCCCAGCTGAAAACATAACCATCACCATGGAGGATGACGGTTTAGATGAGGATGCAGAGGACAAGGCTATGAGAAGGTCCCTGCAACCCAAGGGCTGCGTCTCCCCAGCCTCACTGTGTTTCACTGTGCACTCCCAGGGGAGGACCTGCCACTGTTCCAATGCCCTCTCCTGGCAGAGCCGGCAGCAACCTGGCCCTCAGGAGCCCACAAGCCCATGGGTCCAAGTGGAAGGACCAGAGTGGCCCCAGGATGGTGATGCCAGAGAGGGAGGAGGGGACAAGCCACACGGGGCAAGAAAAGGCAGTCTCACTCTGTATTCCCAGCCCTTCAACCAGCAGCACTTTGGCAGCAAGAAGGCAGACTGGCCCCAAAGCTGGAAACACCTGTGAGGAGCAGGCATGTCGGCTCCATCCCCCCACATGCTCTATGGCACATCTTCCTACACCAGTATGGGGAGGCTGGGAGGGAAGTTCCTCTTTCCAGGGTGCCCTTACTCCTGAGAAAAACACCTGCAGTCCAGATTCCCTAATGCCCCATGTCCTCCTCCAGGCTGACCCTGCTCCCCAGAACTTCTACCCCATCAGTTGGCATGGGGTAGGGCAAATCAAGGTCTAGTCTCTAAGAATACAGTTGAAGATCTGGTCCACTGTGGCTCATGTGGGCACAGCCAGTGAACTCACAAAGGGACATCTGTCCAAATACTCACCACTAGCAGCTCCACCACAGGCTCCCAGAACTCCAGACGGGGAAACCAGACGGCGGCAGCAGGAGAAACAACGCTGGGAAGCCCGCACAGGCAGCCCAGCAGTCATGCGGAGCCCGGGGAGCCCCGGGAACAGGGCTACCAGCACACCCACTCCCACGTCTCAGCAAGGGGTTGGGGGCTTCCTTGGGTTGATGAGTCCCCGCTAGTGTTTCTCAGTCCAGGGAACCAGACTGCTGCTACTGTGTTCAGAGAAGGCACTTCCCTGTAAAATAAGCCCGGGCTGCTGCGTTCAGGTTAGCGAGAAAACATCTGCGTCCTGTCTGACGGCTGCGGCAGCTCCCTCCAGCTGCAGGGAAAGCAGGACACAGCGCAGCCGATCGTCCCTCACGCTGCCAAGCTTCACTCCCAAGCGCCAGACAAAAGCACTGGAAACAGCTCGAAGCCCCAGCCGTGACACACCGATCACCAGCGCCCAGGCTGTCTGCCGTCCAAACCCCGGTGCCACCCCACCAAAGGCTGGCTCCCTCTCTGAGTCTCCTCAAAGGCGCCTGAGGCTGCTCTAGGATGCTATATCCTTATGGAGCAGACCGCTCATTCCAGAAATACTCCAACTTTGGCTGGACCAGACTGCAGTGGTGCAATGCTAAAGCCTAGCTTAGGGAGACAGAGACACCTTCCAGAGTTTGTGTGTGTGTGTGCGCACCTGTGTGTGGGGGTGAGCAAGAGGGAGACTGGAAGAGGATTGTATGGGTGTGAAAGTGTGAGAGACTGTGTGTGCATGCATGAATATGAGCAAGAGAGGATCATGAGAGGTCTGAAGTGTGTGTGTGTGTGTGTGTGTGTGTGTGTGTGTGTGCGCGCGCGCGCGCGTGCGCGCGCGCACTGAAGCCATGTGTGAGAGCCAAGTGCATCTTCCCGAGGTGTCTGGCCCCCTCTCTCCTCGGGTTCTGAGATGGAGAGGTGGGGGGGATGGGTGGTGAGAGACTCGGATTCCAGAACAGGCAGGAGACACTATCCCCTCCTCCCCCCTGAGGGTGATAATGCCACCCCTCGTTCCTGCCGCCTCCACAGCTGCTGCTGTCAGCAGTCAGCTTCCTCTGCTGAACACTCTCGGGTAACAACTTTGGAAGAAGCAGTGTTTTTCAAGAGTCGGCAGCACGATTCCTCCTTTTTCCAGTCCCGATCCTTTCCTGTCCCCATTTTGGTCACTGTCTTCCCTCCCCGTGGTTCCGAGGCACATTCTCCAGAAGGTGGACAGGAAGCAGCCCCCCACCCCGCCTGCCCTCTGTGAGCCACATCTCTCTTTGCTACCCTCCTGGAAGTCCTAGCTGGGGGAGGATAAGGGGGAAGACAGGAGCCAGGGTGAAGGATCTGATAGAGGGAAGAGTGCTTTGGAGAAGGATCACTGTCAGGCTCTGCCGCCCCAGGCCAAAAGGTTGTCAGTTTGGCTTCACAAGGTGACCACCTACACAGCTTGGTGGCAGGTAACTGTCCAGGCTCAGGGGTTAGGCAGAACCAAGACTTTAACACTTATTAACTGAGTGATTCTGAGCAAACTGCCACACCTCTGAGATTCAGTGTCCTTATATGAAAACTGGGAACATTAATGTCTACTTCATAGAACGGTTCTGGAGATCAAATGAGGAATGAGCAGAGGAGACGGAACACAAACAAGGCAATCCAGGGTGCAGAAGAGGACCTTGGCAGGGGCTGCAGGAGTCATAGGAGAGAATAGAATCCCTCCCCCCAGAGGAATGTGAGTCTGGAGTTTTCTGAAATGGAACCCAGGGACCACTGCAGAGCGGCTGCATCAGGACCAACAATCAGAAGCCAAAATGGACAAGCTGAGACTTAAAGAGAAAAGAGCCAAGTTTCTCCAGAGACCAAGAGGGAAGTAAAGGAATGGCCCACACTCCACCAGAAAACCCTCCGTAACCACAAACCATCTCCCATGGAGATGATATGGGGGGGGGCACCTCCCAAGGATCTGGGCCTGCCGTCAGCCCTGCGGCAGAAGAGGCTTAATCACAGGTTGACCAGCAAGCTCTCACTTCCTACCTGAAACAGGCTTGCCTGAACTGCACACAGTTTACATCCAAAGCCCCCTCTGGTAGAGGAAAGCTACGAGGGCATGGCGCCCAAGTTTAAGAGGTAGGCCTGGCTCTGTTGGACAGCAAGGGGGAAGGAGAGCACTGGTGGGGTAGAGAGGAGGTGCTGGTCATGAATGCTCAGGCCAGAACCTCAAAAGGGGCAGCCCAGTATCGTGGAGAGCGCCTGGCTGGGGGAGCCAGGAGGCTTGGGTTCTAATCCCCATTAGAAACCAACAACTGGCTGGGCTGCTGGCCTTCTCTGGCCCTCTGTATCTTCCTTTTGACATGAGAATATATTAGTGGGCTTCAAACTTCCTTTTCAGCAGCAGAATCCATTTTTCCAATGAAATCTTATCTAGAACATCTAGATCAGATAGAAACAGAAGTACACTGGTGGGCAAGGAGCTGGACCCTGGATGCTCGACCTCTCTCAGCAGCTTTCCAGATAGTTAGGAGGAACCCCAATGCTCCCCAGAGCACAGAATGAACCTACGGTACTAGCAGTCTGAGGCCTTTTACCCCTCTAATGTCAAGGCTTTTTATCCTCAGGGGAAGTTAAATAGACACCAGCTTGGATGGGCACCAGCTGGAGGGTGGAGCAGGAGAGGGTCCCAAGGGACAGAGCAAGCCACCCCTTCCCCCAGAGCACCTGTTAGGCCTGCGAACTCCACAGCAGAGGCTGCTGAAGGCGGGGGCTGTGGATACAGATGGCAGAAGTGAGGCCAGCTGGGGCCCGGGCTCCAGGGTGACAAATGTACCACACAGCAAGGCCAGATGGATGCCCCTGCCTTTGGCACCGTGGCTCCTCGAGGAAACACTGGGCTGCTTTTCATACCACAGACCATGGCAGGCTCCCTCTCTCCCCTGCTCAGCCAAATCATAAATCTAGCCTGCCAGGGGCGCTGGCTGCCCTGACCTCGCCCGGTGCGTCCTCTGTCTTGGCCTCGCCTGATGCCAAGATGGAGATCCAGGCACGAGCAGTAGAAGGAGGAGCCGTATGTAGAGTTAGGCCCACGTGGATTGAGGGTCCCAGCTTGGCTTGGTTTTCCAGAATGTTCTTCATCCAGATTTTTCTCCTTTTCTCTCTGAATCCTTTCCTCCTGTCCAGGATTCTGCCAGGGGCTTTAACCACGACCCCCTCCCCTCCACCCCCCAACCCACAACCCCACACCAGTTATTCAGCCCTTCAGGAGTTTTAAGTCTGACAGAAATCAGGAAGTTCCATGAGAATTTGAAGCCCAAGACTGCCTTCTCCCTGCCGACACCCACCCACCCCCCAACCTGAGAAGGAAGCAGGAGGGGCACTCCACCTGCACCAGCCCTCTTGCACTGTAATCACCCACAGGAAGGCTCCTCAGCTCCAGATGCAGACACAGCTGGCCACGGGCAGCTGCCCCCTCCCCTTCATGGAGGGAGGATTTTATTTCTTCCTTGGTCTGTCTTCGGTCATTTCTTTCTCACTGCCACCCCGTCTCCTCTATCCACACCCGCAGGAAAGGGAAGGCTCAGAAAAGGAGCTTCCCCCGTCTCCCCACTCCCAGAGCCTTCCCTGCCTCTTCTCGGTGCTTTTCTCATGAATTCAGCACATTACTCTCTGTGGCACTTTATGGTTTGTAACCTTGTTTACCCCATGACCACCGGGAGGGTGTCCTCAGCTCCCTTTTGCAGGGGTGGAAGCTGAGGCCCAGAAGGTCTGACCTGTTGGCGGCGGGTGGAGACCAGAACTCCAGGCTCTGTTTCTCACTTTATCATGGCTCTCTTCTCGCTTCTCTTCTGCTCCCTCAATTTTCTCTCTTCTCTGTCTCTCCTCTCCTCTCTTCTCCCCTTTCTTTCTGGCATCTCTTCCTCTGCCCCCATCAAAAGATCTCCTCCAGATCTACTGAGGTCTGAGCAGAAGGGGACCTCAAGACCACCTTACCTCTGTCACATGGTTTATGAGGTTGAAGAGGCCACATTCCTTGGCTGGGTCCCCAGGCCTTTCCCTTGTCTCCACTGGGGCACATGAGAGGTTGTGGGAGGCCACGAGGGGTAATGGATTTCTTAAGTCATTCTGATTTTATTACTTGGAGCATTTCTAGGGCAGAACCCAGACAAATGTTCACTGGTGTGCTCCCTCCCTCCCTCTCTCTGCAGCAAAGATGCTGCATCTCTGCATAATGCCTGCGCCCTATTTCACTTAGAAGGAAAGGTCAAGGTCGTGCGTCTCTGCAGCAAAGTCTCTGAGAAGTTCACCTGCTCCCTGTAGCCTTCATTCCCAGGCCCAAAGGCCCTGCCCCTCCCCCACACTACACAGAGTAGGTTTCTCTCCTTGTTGGGTCTCACTGTGTGTCACCCCCAGGCTCTATGGGTCACTCTGTCTTGCCCTCACGCTCCCCTTTAGGGCATCCCCCACTTGGACGCAACCCTAGGCAGTCAGCACACTGTCTGGGAGCTGCTGGGCTGCACCACCATGTCGGGCACAGTGAGAAGCTTGGCTGTGCCCAGCTCTCAGAGGCGAGGCCACGGTCTGTCAAGAAGGCTCCTCACAGGCGCCCCCCTGGGGCCCTCCACCCACAGATGATACACCCCTGCCCCCACAGTGGCCTGATCTCTCCCACTCCCAGGGCCCAACCCCCACAAAGTCATGTGCCAGGGTGGCTTTGCAAACGCCTCTGGAGTGCTCTGACCTGAGAGGCCTATTTCACCCCAGAGTCACTCAGAGCAGCCAGCAGAGGCTGGGCAGGGCTGAGAGGTGGGGAGGACTGGCCAGGGTGTGCAGAAAGGCTTTGGAATCAAAAAGCCTGGGCTGTGTCCTACACCATCATTCCTCAACCTCACCATGAGCGAGTCA
This sequence comes from Cervus elaphus, assembly GCF_910594005.1. Classification (NCBI taxonomy): domain Eukaryota; kingdom Metazoa; phylum Chordata; class Mammalia; order Artiodactyla; family Cervidae; genus Cervus; species Cervus elaphus. Next base: position 51,243,690 of record NC_057833.1, on the reverse strand, counting down.
TTCCTCTGAGCCTTCACTTCTCATCTGTGAAATGGGAGACAGAAAAGTTCCAGGCTTATGGATTTCGCCAGGTGTGAGAGGATTACACAAAAGCACATGGGTGAATGTGCTCTGGAGATGGATGGAAGGCGGGGGTAGGGCTCCCCAGGTCTGCAGAGCCGCCAGTATTCCACTCTCTGCAGGCCTTCAAGCCTACCCTGCAAGGTGACTCATTTTGTTTTAGGATAGTGCTGCCCACATTCCTTTCTATGTAACTTTGTTCTTGACCCCTGGCCTCACTGCGTCCCCAGGTAGGAGCCTGTGTGTCTCTGCTCCCTCTTCCCAGGGGCTCCAATAGGTGAAAACACACTCCAGCACTCATCTGCTCAACTCATTACAAGAAGTGGAGAGATTTACTCCCAAGGCCTTCATTATCACTTAATTGTGTTCCCACTAAAAACTCATTAATTAGCCATTCTAAAGCTGTCAGCACATTTAAATAGACTCATAGACCTACAGACATTTAGAGTTGGAAGAGAACTTTGGCTAATCCAACCTGTTTAACCCCCTCATGTTAGAAATAAGGCAAGTGAGACCCAGAGAGGTTAACTGACTCCACCAAGGTCACCCAGCAGGCTAGTAACAAACCTGAGGTTAGAAACCCAGGTCACTGAGTTCCAACCCAGAGACCCGCCTTCCCACTACAGCACTTTCTGAAAAGAAAGCAATGTCACCTTTCTCCTTCTATTATCTATCCTTTTCCCAAAGGAGCGATTCTAGATTGAGGTATGACCCCAATTGGAAGAAAATATAAATATGGAATTTTAAGTAGATTAAAAAAAATAATGATATATGTACCCGAGGCATATGGTGATCAGCTGTCACATGAGCACTGTGCCTCTTGGAGCTGAGCACAGCAGTGACTGCCCCACCCCCTTCCTGGGGAGGAACAGACACGTGAACGGGACCCAGAGAGCTAGCGGCTGGCCCTGTGGAGACCAGCAGCATCAGGTTAATGCAGACTTTCAGCCCCTACCTGGACATCCCAGCCCTGGATCGCTGGAGTGGGGCCCAAGAACCTGCATTTTGAATATAACAGGCTACAAGAAATTCTAAAAAAAAAAAGACACAATCGTGGAGACTGAGAGGAAGTAAGTGAGGTAAGTAGACTGCTAATGAAAGAGCAGGGGAGCAGCCCTCCAGAAGCAGCTGACGGGCCAGCGCAGGAGCTGGGCTGAGGCAGCGTGAAGGAAGCCCAGGCACCGGGCCGGCTCAGGCAGGGGAAGCAGGTGAGCGAGCACCCACCCCGGAGCCAAGGTTCTCAGGCACAGTGGTCATGAGGCAAGTGTCTACCAAGACAAGAGTTTCAACCTGAGGCCCAGGTTGAGGCCCAGGCTCAGGAAGAGCCAATGGCTCTGTAGCGCTCCATGCACACTGGGCACTGTCCCGAGTCCTCATGGATGTTAACAAATCCAATCCTAGTTAAACTCGGTGAAGTGGGGACACTGTTGTCACCCCACACCATGATGAGGAAACAGGCTAGGAAACGGGTCACAGGGCCAGAGCAGGGACCGGGACCTTCTCTGACTCCCCCAGGCTGCCTCCTGCCTCAGGAAAAGATCAGAAGCTCGCCGTCCAGCCTGAGGTGCACAGCACTTCTCGAGGGGGGTTGATGGCATGTCTTGAGGGATGCACCTTCTCTGTGCACGGCATCCCCGCCCTCTGCCACCAAAGGACAAGAGAGTTCCCAAGTCACCTTGACAACAAGACACCCGTGTGTGCAGCAGTGGGTCGGGAGCACAAGAAGCACCACCTGGGTGGGAGTCGAGGTTGGAGTGGGAAGATGCCCCGAATCCCAGAGGCTGGCTCTGCAAGGGGCTGTGCTGGGAGAGAGCTGGCCGGACTAGAGGAGGCAGTGCCTGGGAGGAGCAGGGTGGATTCTTGTATCCAAGACCCCTTCAAAGCTTAGGCTATCAGGCTTCTGCAGGGGGAGGCAGGGCTGGGCAAGAGTGATGCTGAAGCAAAAAGAAAAGGAGTGAGAAGCCATAAACTCAGATACTCTGCAATGCAGGAGACCCCAGTTCGATTCCTGGGTCAGGAAGTTCCCCTGGAGAAGGGATAGGCTACCTACTCCAGTATTCTTGGGCATCCCTTGTGACTCAGCTGGTAAAGAATCCTCCTGCAACATGGGAGACCTGGGTTTGATCCCTGGGTTGGGAAGATCCCCTGGAGAAGGGAAAGGCTACCCACTCCAGTATTCTGGCCTGGAGAAGTCCATGGGGTTGCAAACAGTCAGACATGACTGAGCGACTTTCACTTTCAGATACCCGAGGCGTGAAAGGGAAAGCCCAGGTGAGTGTGAGTGTGGGATTCGTCTCAGCTGCCTGCAGCTGCCCCTCAGCATCTCTGTATTCTCTCACACAATGGTAATGACTGCCCTCAGCTCTCAGAAAATTGGAGGGTGAGTTTCTCTGCAGAGGGCTGGGTAGCAATAGGAATATCTTGGAGAAAAAAAGAAACAAGTCTGAGAAGCAAGCCACAGACTTTGGAGAAGAAACAAGAAACTATCTGCCCTCCACCCCATCACCATTTATTTAAAACCTTGGTTGCTGATGGCAGAAAACTGACCACGGGCTGCAGCGGTCCTGGATGCACTGGGAGAGCCCTCTGCCCCCTTTTGTAGGGTCCCTCCCCCCACCTCCTCATCAGACGCTCCATCAGAGCGGGGTGGGGAAACTTCAGACCTTTCTCTCAGTATTCAACATATCACTGCAGCCAACTCTTCTTGATTCCCACCTTTCTCCACAATTCCCAGGGACCAAAAAGCCAGAATGCATTTGTAATGTACTAAGGAACGACTGGTCCCATCACCTCATGGGAAATAGATGGGGAGACAGTGGAAACAGTGTCAGACTTTATTTTTTGGGGCTCCAAAATCACTGCAGTTGGTGACTGCAGCCATGAAATTAAAAGACGCTTACTCCTCGGAAGGAAAGTTATGACCAACCTAGACAGCATATTAAAAAGCAGAGACATTACTTTGCCAACAAAGGTCCATCTGGTCAAGGCTATGGTTTTTCCAGTGGTCATGTATGGATGTGAGAGTTGGACTGTGAAGAAAGCTGAGTGCCGAAAAATTGATGCTTTTGAACTGTGGTGTTGGAGAAGACTCTTGAGAGTCCCTTGGACTGCAAGGACATCCACCCAGTCCATCCTGAAGGAGATAAGTCCTGGGTGTTCATTGGAAGGACTGATGCTGAAGCTGAAACTCCAATACTTTGGCCACCTCATGCGAAGAGTTGACTCATTGGAAAAGACCCTGATGCTGGGAGGGATTGGGGGCAGGAGGAGAAGGGGACGACAGAGGGTGAGATGGCTGGATGGTATCACCGGCTCGATGGGCATGAGTTTGAGTAAACTCCGGGAGTTTGTGATGGACAGGGAGGCCTGGTGTGCTGCGATTCACGGGGTAGCAAAGAGTCGGACACGACTGAGCAACTGAACTGAACTGAAGGAATGAGTTCACACAACATAAGCTAAGTTCCCACCCACTCATTACCTTAAGAGCCCGGGCCTGACACGCCCGCATTCAGCCTCACAGTGAAAGGTACTTAAGAGTCAGGAGTGAGCAAGTGAGCACAGATAATCCAGAAAGCAGAACACTAAGAGGCAATGACATTCCTCAGGTATTTACTGGGTAACACACTCCTTGGAAAACTCTGAAATCTACTGGATAAGGTAAGTGCTAAATGTTGTGCATCACACAAGAACAATGTAAAACATAATCCTTGCCCTCCAGGAAATGAGATCTATTGTACATACAGTATTGTTTTCAAAAACAATGTCAAAATAAGTGCTCTACACAACAATTTCTATTGATGTTTGGAAGTGAAGGAGAGATCAGCTCAGTAACAGAAGGCAGAGGAGAGGGAACAAGCTGTGCATCCCAGCCAAGTGTCATTAGCGAGGCCCTGATGGGAGAAATTCAAGTGCGGGAAAGGCATGAAAATGGGTTAGGTCCACAGGGCAATGGGGAGTGAGAAGGAAGCACAATTCGACAGCATTATTCTTGGGGCTCAGTGCTGAGTTCAGGCAGACAGGCATCATGGATGAAGACAGAGGTAGAGCTAACCTTTTAACTGTGTTCTGTGAGCTCAGTGCTTTGTATACTGAAGTCCACATTTTTGATACGCATTTTTTTAAAAATATTTCTGAGGGGCATGCATTCTCTCAGAAGCAGACCTACTTCAGAGCTCCCAAGTGCCTATATGTGGATAACCATCGTGAGACAGGTCCCAGGCAAAGAACAGTCAAGTTTCACACTCCCTTTTTAGCTGCAAAACTGGCAAGACCAGGTGGACAGAGGCAAATTCCTGCTCCTCTTTGACTGGAGGGAGGACCCCAATTTGAAGAATAAGCACCAGTTATCTAGGTGAGAAGCTCAAGCTGTAAATCCTGAAGAGCTTTTACCTGATGGCAAATCACACAACTTGGGGTGGCAGCGGGAGGGAGAGGCAGTCCCATCCTGAGACCTGACCCCAGGTTCTGGTCGTGTTGTTATTTACAGTTCTTAGTGACCATCAGAGCACCTGTTTGGATGTCTTATAAGAGAGGCTCCTTTTAAAGCACTAATTTCGAAAGAAAGTGCTTTGGCTGCCATTTCAAAATTAAATTCATTAAGAACTAATTATAAAAGTAAGCTTCATGTAAACCTACTGACCTTTGGCTTTCTATCTGTAAAATGATGATCCAGCCCCACTTATTTCCTGAGATAAGGGTGAGGTGGCGTGTTGTAAACTGGAAAGCACTACTAAACATGACTTGTGTTCAGAGTGTGTGGTAAGTCTTTATAGGCCAACAAATCTGAAGAGTAGAGAACAACAAGCACATATAATTGCCAACAGGAAGGAGAAAGTGCTGCAGACGCACGCAGACTACTGAGTTTTGGGCAATTTAACACTTTTTTTGAATGTCCAGTAAGTGTAAGGCACTGTGAAAAGTACGGGAGACACAAAGGTAAACGAAAAGCAGTCACAGCCACCTGGAAACTCCCAGGAAGAAATAAGCTCCCACATCAAAATCACAACCAAACTTCTGAGAAACCAACCCAGAGTAACGGAGTATGCATACTAAAACAGGCTTCACTCAGAACCCACCCACTATTTCACATATTTGATACTTATCCCCTGGTGTGCTTTTATTTTTTATTTTTTCCCTGGTGTGCTTTTAGTTACCAGTAACCCCAAACCCCGGAGAAGGCAATGGCACCCCACTCCAGTACTCTTGCCTGGAAAATCCCATGGACGGAGGAGCCTGGTAGGCTGCAGTCCATGGGGTCGCGAAGAGTCAGACATGACTGAGCAACTTCACTTTCACTTTTCACTTTTATGCATTGGAGAAGGAAATGGCAACCCACTCCAGTGTTCTTGCCTGGAAAATCCCAGGGATGGGGTCGCACAGAGTCGGACATGACTGAAGTGACTTAGCAGCAGTAGCAGCAACCCCAAACCCAACTCAATTCAAAGGGGCTTAAACACAAGAAAATATAATAATTCATGAAAGGAGGTTTTTGTTGTTTAGTTGCTAAGTTGTGTCCAACTCCGACTCTTTGTGACCCCATTGACTATAGCACTCCAGGTCCTCATCTATCTCCCAGAATTTGCTCAAATTCATGTCCATTCATTCATGTCCATCGGTGAGCTATCTAACCATCTCATTCTCTGCTGCCCCCTTCTCCTTTTGCCTTCAATCTTTCCTGGCAGGGTCTTTTCCGGTGAGTCAACTCTTCATATCATGTGGTCAAAGTACTGGAGCTTCTGCTTCAACATCAGTCCTTCCAATGAGACTTCAGGACTGATTTCCTTTAGGATTGACTAGTTTGATTTCCTTGCTGTCCAAGGTACTCTCAAGAGTCTTCTCTAGCACCACAGTTCAAAAGCATCAATTCTTCAGTGTCCAAGCTTCTTTATGGTCCAACTCCCACATCCGTATATGACTACTGGAAAAGCCACAGCTTTGACCATATGGACCTTGGTCGGCAAAGTGATGTCTCTGTTTTTAATACACTGTCAAGATTTGTCATCGGAGAAGGCAATGGCACCCCACTCCAGTACTCTAGCCTGGAAAATCCCACGGACGGAGAAGCCTGGTGGGCTGCCATCTATGGGGCCGCAGAGAGTCAGACACGACTGAAGCGACTTAGCAGCAGCAGCAGCAGGTCTATCATAGCTTTTCTTCCAAGGAGCAAGCGTCTGGTTCAAAAACACCATCCAGCTCATGGTTCTTTCCATCTCTCCACTCCGCTAGCCTCTGTAATTCCACATCTTTCTCTGCCATCCCCAGTAGGCTTTTTCCTAAAGAAAGATCTGGAAGTTAAAATTCAGCTGCCGAGCAATCAGCTATGTGTCTTCTCCCACAGGAGAATAACTTCCTGTAGGACTCTATTGCTAGTGAGGAAAAACTTTCCCAGAAATCAGCTGAGAACCTCTCTTCAAATTCCATTCGTCAAAATTTTGCCATTTCCATTTGTGATTCAACCACAGACAATGGAAGACAGTGTCCCCTTAAACCAATCAGGCTTGCCTCCTTGGGCTGAGGTCAATCCCAAATTTCACTGCTGCTACTCCAGTGAAATTTGGGTTAACTACAGAATGCCCAACTTGGTTATAAGGACCTTAGCTATCTATTTTCCAAGCCTCTATAATGAATGCAAATTAAAAGTGAAATTTCCTTTAGGCAGGTACATTTTGTCTAGCAAAACAGGACATCAGTCAGCAAGAAGCACAGCTGGAAAAACTATAAAGCAGGCACAAAAACTCAAAACCTCAGGAGGCCATTTGGTATAAGCAAATCGTCCCATAAGCCCCACTGAATTATAGCCTAGTACATTAATTAAGGTTCCTAACATACCCCTGGGACATCAAGAAAAGGTTACATTTATGCTCGTGTGACTCTGTTTGAAAAGGCAGAGATGCGTGTAATACATTTTACAGAGAATCACAAACGCAGTGGTTGACAGTTTTTAAGTGTTGTTGCTTAAAGGGACAAACCGTACACTAGTTAGAAAACTCTGAAATTTGGAATGACCCACCCCAGCTTCTCTGAGGAACCAGGATTAAATGTGCAGATTGCAAATGTGACACATCACATGTAGTGAGATGTCACGGCTGGTCTCCCCCCAGGCTCCCTCACGCTGATGGAAATTGATTGCCCTTCATCTCCAGACTGGGTGGTGGCTTGCCAATGCCAAACAAACACTCCAGTAGGTGTCTGTATCAGGATGTTGCTCTCCTCAAACAAATATTTGGATTCACAGCCCCACCTAGACCTATCAAATCAGAATCTCAGAAGCCCCAAATTCTTTCCTTAAAGTTCCCCTAGAAATTCTGATCATTAGATTAGAATCATTTCTAGGGGAACTTTAAGGAGCTTCTCTGATAGCTCAGTTGGTAAAGAATTTGCTTGCAATGCAGGAGACCCAGGTTCAATTCCTGGGTCGGAAAGTTCCCCTGGAGAAGGAATAGGCTACCTACTCCAGTATTCTTGGGCTTCCCTTGTGGCTCAGCTGGTAAAGAATCCACCTGCAATGCTGGAGACCTGGGTTTGATCCCTGGGTTGAGAAGATCCCCTGGAGAAGGGAAAGGCTACCCACTCCAGTATTCTGGCCTGGAGAAGCCCATGAACTATATAGTTCATGGGGTTGCAAAGAGTCAGACACAACTGAGTGAATTTCACCTTCACCTTCACTTTCTGTAAGAAAAGCCCTCCAAATGGGAGATCCAGGCCTCATGGACCTTTCAGAGGGCATGTCTGATACTCCTTCTCGCCTTCAGGGAGAGCAGCATGCAACACCAGAAACAGTGGAAGCTCTGGGCACTCACCGCTTCTGGGGACAAGCACCATTGTGCCCCCAACCTCTCCAACAATGAGGAACAGGTCACACATCACACAGCAAGAACCACAGCCAACCTGCCCCTCAGACCCAGCTGCTCCCCACTCAAAATCTCTTCCTTCCCAGAATCTTCTAGCTCCCGAGACCCCAACCCAACAGCACAGGGTCTGGGGAAGAGGGGAATAACAGCTTGACACAGTCCCACCCCAACCAGGAAGGACTCTGTTAACTATTAAATGATATCACTGCCAGTTTCTGGGCTTCCCCGGTGGCTCAGTGGTAAAGAATTTGCCTGCAGTGAAGGAGATGCAGGAGACACAGGAGACGCGGTTATGATCACTGGGTCAGGAAGATCCCTTGGAGGAGGAAATGGCAACCTACTCCAGTATTCTTGCCTGGAAAATCTCATGGACAGAGGAGCCTGGCAGGCTATAGTCCATGGGGTTGCAAAGATTTGGATATGACTGAGCACGCATGTGCAATGACGACACCCATTTTTACCTCACAGGCTCTTTTTGTAACTGACTCCCCACTCCATCCTGTCTCTCTTCGGATGTTCTTTATCATATGTCTAGCCCCAGTCTGTTCCAGTGCAACTGGCTAAGGGTGGAGGAGGGGAGGTAGAATAGAAACTCAGGACTCCGTGGTCACTGGAATTGACTCCATCTTTTTCCAAACAAGGGAGAAAGCAATGTCCTGACTTGGAACACTCAGCCAGCAAGATGATGAGCTGAACCACTTCCCAAAAGGCTCTTACCATCCTGGCTCCACCCAGAGCCACTGTATGACCTCAGACATGGCCTTCAACCCCTCTGAGCCTCAGCTCCCCTTCTGGGATGGAAGAGGCTTGTCTTGGCTCAGCTTCCCCATTTCTTGTGAGGTTTTGAACATATAACAAATGTGAATGTCCTCCATTGGAACCCAGTGCTCACTCATGAAGGACCACTGTCCATTAGGCTCGGAGCATCTCCAGCTGGGAAAAATGACCCATTCATCTTTGTGTCCTGTGTGTCTGGTGCTGGCAAATGTCTCCTGAAGAATGACAGGGAGTGCTACAGGCACTGAATGAGGAGGGGGAAATGGGGCTGGCTGGAAAAATGAAGAAAATCTGGGATAGAAGAAATCCCCCTTTCCTATCACCCTACAGTCTCCAGAAACTAACAATGCCCCTCAAATAGCAGCCCCTCCACCCCTGATTAGATAGGTCACTTCTAAATGTTACTCTGTGAAAGTTAAAGTGTTTGTAGCTCAGTCATGTCAGACTCTTTGCAACCCCATGGACTATAGCCTGCCAGGCTCCTCTGTCCATGGGATTTTCCAGGCAAGAATACTTGAGTGGGTAGCCATTTCCTTCTCTAGGGGATCTTCCCAACCCAGGGATAGAACCTGGGTCTCCTTGCATTACCTAGTGGATTTTTTACCATCTGAGCCACAAGGGAAGCACCAAATGTTACTCTAGCTCCCAGTAGAAAAGGATGTTATTAAAGCTTTTCCATGCCAATTTAAATAAAATACTGAACACATCCAACCTTTAAATGAACTGAAAATCCCTCTTTGTTAGCCACCCTCTAAGTTGCTAGCCTGCCCTGGCTGGTGCCACACAGAATGCTGAGACTGGGAATTCTGAAAGCAAGCGTGGAGTAGGGCCTTGGAAGGTAAGGCCTTCCTCTAAAATCTCGTTGCTTTGGTTTCCTAGAGGAACAGGCACTCAGGAGGATGGGAGAGCCAGGATAGCAACTGGATATTTTTAAGTGAAGTGAGGACTTGCTCCTCCAGGCTGAGCAGCTCCAGTCCTGCGAACCCACAGAACAATCATTACCCCCCACCCCACCCGTCGGCTCTGTTCCACATACACCCCTACCACCACCCGCGTTCTCAGACAGAAGCACAGCCTCTCAGAAGATGAAAAGGGCAGCTGCCTCTCCCCACACACGAGCCCTCCCACTCCAGGCCCAGCTGCATGTTCAGTTATTCCTCCCGTTGCATCCCCGGCCTAAACTATAATAGAATAATTGGGATAAGACATAAAGGAGAACTCCCCACCCAGAAAGGCATGAGGAAGCAGAGAGCGGTAATTGTAGACATGAAAGAACTCCTACAATGTTACCCTTGCCCTCAGAGCACGGGGGTAAGCTGGCAAGCCTGAATACACTCTGGGGCACATCCACAATACACACACACACATACACACGCACAGAGGTCTGGTTCTTGCTCCTTCCTTCCTGCCCACTCAATGTTAGGGCTGGAGCAGGGCTTTGCTCCCAGGAGCAGAGGGTAGACAGGTGCTCTCTGGATGGCCCCACATCCAGGGGCATCTGACCCTGTCCTTACTCTCCAGGGACATCTGCCTTCTCCACCTCCAACGTCACTCCAGATCTCCGTGACATCTGCTAGGCACTTCTCAATTTAAAACCTTGCTTCTCCCCCTCATAATAAGATAGTAACTCAAGTACAATCCAATTTCACAAACATCTAGTCAGTGCCAGGCAGTGGACTAGACTAAGAAAAGCTACAGAAAATGTACAGGCTACTGTCGAAGTATGGTTTTCAAAATGCTGTCATAAAAATATAATTTAATTCAGAGTTCCAAAGAGAATTTGAAGAGTAGGGGTTTATACAATCAGTAAGAAAGGAATGCAGAAATGAGTTTGTGAATTGGAAACAATACTGGTTAATGTCCTACAGGGCAAGAAGCAAAAACTTTTGAAATTATCTTCTCTACTAGACAGAAATCATTTGTGCCTCTACTGGTTACAGATCTCTGTTGTCAATCTACATGTTAACATCTAACATCATACAATCTGGCTCTTAATAAGTTGAAAGTAAAGCAAAAGTATATCCCCCAGGAGAGTTAAATAACTTTTGGGGGGACCAGATAGGCTGCAATAGAAGTCACCAGGACATGGAGTTGGTCTTTTTTTTTTTTGCCTTGTTTCCAAACTTTGGGTCCTTTTTCTTATCACCATGATCCTTGCCCTCAAGGGGCTTCCAACACTTGGTGAGGCAAGACTGCTACACATAGATGAGTGAAACAGTCCCAGAAGAATACACTGTTCTGTTTCCTTAGGCTTGACAATAGCACTGTGTTTATATACAATGTAAATACATCTTAATCAGTTGAGATGCACACTGAAGTATCCATAGATAACACTTGCACCATGTCTGGGATTTATTTTAAAATACACCGGGATAAATAAAAGTTGAGGGGGAGAATAGATGAAACAAGATGGGCAAAATATTGATGACTGATGAAGCAAAGTAAGGGATATATGGGAATTTGTGTATTCTCTCTGCTTTGGGATATATTCAAATTTAAATTATTCAAATTCAAATAGTTAAAACAACATCCTACCACATGTTGTTTAGCTTCTCCCACATTATAAGATCTACTCTGTTCACTGTTTTTCCTCTGTCTCCCCTGCTTAGAATATAAACTCCATGGGGGCAGGACTTGCCAATTCTTTCCCTTCCTGAGGGCTCGACAAGCATTCAGCCCCTGGAGGCACACAGTAGGTATCTGCTAAAGGGCCGTGTGAGGCCCTCCACTGCTTGGGCAGAGAGGGGATATGGAGGCCATAGGCAGAGACCACACACTTGAAAACCCAACAGATGAGACAAAGAGCAGAGAGCAGCCAACCCGGTTGCAGGTTTTTGGAGAAGGGTCTGTTTTAGAGGCCAGGGGAGAGGCGTGGCCATCTGAGCAGCAGGTGGGATGTAGACCCACAGGGCGGGGTCTCCCTGGGCCCTGGGTTCAGGAGCTGTGGGAGTGGCGGGGGTGCGACTGGGACCTCCGGCCGGAGTGGGTACTACAGCTACCCAGGACTTCAGGCGGGGGTCGGGGGATGGGGGTGAGGCAGGCACAGTCTGCGCACCCCCACAGGTGCACCTTTGATGTGGCTCAGGCCTCAGGGCAGAGGACCCCCGAGCTCCCCGGTGCTACCCTCTGCATCAATGTCACCCAGTTTTCAGGGAGGCTACAGGAAATGTGGGCCCGTGGTGGGGCTATTGGTCCACGGGCAGAGCGGCTGGCAGGAAATCAAGGCTCAGCACTGGAGCCCCATATGAAAGGCAGTTTTTACCCAGATGCCTCTCAACGCGCCCACACTGTTCTCCACTCTCCAGGAGGGGCTCCCACTTCTGCTACTTTCTTTCCTATTTCCTTACTTCCCCTAGGGGAAGAACACACAGCGGGGGTGTCTGTAAGGAGAGGGACTGTGGGTAGAGGGAAGTTAGCTCGGCAGGTTCCAATTATCCAAGCATCCACTGCAGGATGAGAGTCCTGTGAACAGGTCAGAGACCCCAAAATGTGTTCCTTCAACCCTGACACATCATGCCCCGCTCCACCCTGTATCTAGAGATTTATCACCTCTGTTCACATTTATATTCATCTGTGTGAGAGAGAGACAGAGATAAGAGAGATGTAGCCCCATGGCTGCTCCACAAAGGACCTACCTATGTCCCCTACTCTGTTTCCAGCCACTGAGACTCACCAGTGACCTTGAAATCTTGCTAAGGTCGGGATTCCCTGGGGTATAAAATATCCCCACTGGGGGTGTAAAATCAAGGATCCCTTTCTGAGAAGATGCAACATCCACGCTGTGAAAAAGTGATCAAAGGAGGGGAAAACCAAGATGTTTTCTGGTTTTAGCTTCCTCAAAACAACTTGACACACAGACTGTGTGAGGCCCAGGTGTCTGACACTGGGCTGGGCAAAGGACACAAACTAACTGTGCCCTCTCTCTGCCCTGAGAGTGGAGCTCCCAGCATCATCGGGGGACTGACATATTGAAGGTCAAGGCAGGAGGTGCCCTGGGCTCTGTCCCTGATGTCCATAAGCATCACCTGAGCAGCCCTAAAATTCACTGATGCATGGGTCCCACATGGACAGATGTAATCCCCCTTCGATGGGGGGGTCTGGATTTCAGGAGTTTCAAAAGTCCCCCCAGGTGATTCTAATATGCTGCCAAGGAGGAGAATCACTAAATCAGAATCACCAATCCCCAGTCTCTGGGATCTAATAACTGATGATCTGAGTTGGAGCTGCTACAGTAATAATAGAAGTAAAGTGCACAATAAATGTTACATGCTTGAATCATCCTGAAACCATCCCCCACCCCTCCTCAGTTCAAGGAAAAATTCTCTTCCGTGAAGCCAATCCCAGTGCCAAAAAGGTTGGGAGCCACTGTGTTAAACCACACATTTCCTTTTGAAATGGCATGATGAAGGAAAATAGGGGTCAGGGCCCTGGGGAAATGCTACCAGTCTAACCCACCAAAGCATGGCCCAGAGGGTATTCAGGCAGTAACAGCCACCCGTGTAGCCGCCTTAGCCAGGAGTACCCAGAGTGAGAAGCGAATGGCTTGGGTTCCCTTCCCTGTAACCTTGACCTCAAGGCCAGAGAAGACCAGGAGACTTTGCCAGCCTGGAGCTCTGAAGCACCTTGTCCCTCCCTTTCTGAAACTCCTTCTGAGTTCTATTTTTGCCTTTAAAAAACAACCCCAGTGTGCCAGAGGAATGAGAAGGGATAGCACCCTCCCCACCCATAGATGTCCAGGGAAGGGAGAGGCCACAGCTATTGAAGGTGGGCACTCTGGGTGGGCGTCTTCAAGCCCAACCCCAGATAGGTCTGGAGAGGAGAGGCAGAGCTTACCCAGGAGGAATAAGGGAAGTGGACAGCATGGCTAGCTCTGCCTGACATAGGACAGGGAGCCCTCAGCAAGGCCAGGATTCCAGGGCTCCTGTTTAGGGCGTGGCAGCCAGAGTCTCCCTGGACACCCATTCTGATGGCAGGTGTCGTGCAGTGTGCTGGGACAGGGCTCGGAGTTCAGAATTGGAAACAAGGGTTTGAAACTGCCTCTTAGTAGATGTGTGGCCCTGGACAAGTTCTTTCTGGAGGATTTCTTCATCTCTAAAATGGGTATAACAGTACCAAATTCAGAATTTTTATTGGTGTAAGAATTAAGTATGATAATGTACAAAAAGGATGTAGAACAGTATCTGGCATGGAATTCGGTAAAAGGAAGTTGCCATTGGTGGGAGAAGAAAATAAGGATGAGAATGTAAACACTTCACCAGGTTTTGAAGTTTAGAACCCAAAAGAATTTTAGCATAGTCCCATCAGAGGTAGCCCAGCAGGAGAAATGCTGGTTTATCTGATGTCTCAAAGGATGGACACTTGACTTTCCATGGACCAGTCTGCAGGCTAAAGCCCAGCCTCCCTCCCATCGACCTCCACCCCCTCAGGAAGGGTGCCAGGTGGTGTCAGACCCATGAAACAGGTCTCTTCAACACAGATAAAATAATCTGATAACCTGTAGTGAGTAAAGTTTGATGTCTATCAGAGCTTCTGAGATGCGAGCCTCTCCAAATCCCCTCATCACCCCAAACCTCTAAGACAAATATGGGGTGTGATTTGAGCTGGACGTCTAGGCTGAGCAGTCATGGGACTGTCATTGAGGTTATGGGACTCCCTCAAAGATGGGTGCAGGGACATCGTTCTCATGGACAACCTATCCTAGGAGTCCACCCTCAAGTGAACAGGCCCAAGGGCCATTGTTGAATGCACAGAGTAAGTGCGGGGGGCGGGGGGGAGGTTAGTAAGCCTCTCAAATGAGCTGCTGAACCCCTTCCTCCTACAAGCCCTGACCTGTCAGGGCTGCAAGGGAACAGAGAGAGCTGGGGAGACAGAGTGTGACCTGGGGCCACTTACTTAACCACCAGAGCCTCAGTTTCCCCAGCCATAACATGAGGGAACAAGTCTCGGGCTGGTCCCCTGGGGATCAGGGAACATGCGTTTAGAGAGCAGAGCTCCAGGCACACTGAGCATCCAAGTTGTGGTCGCCCCAGTCCAGCCTCCTTGTCACACATGAGCAAGCTCAGGGTTGTACGGGTCCAACGCAGGGAACAGTGGGACCTCTGGGTAATCACTCACTGTTGATTTACCCAGATGCCCTGTGCACACAGGAAGACAGGAGATGAAGTCTGGAGTTTTGGCCAAGAACAGTGGGAATCTGAATTCGGACTGGGATGGGAGCGCGGGCCTCCACAGAGCAGGTGACTTTGCCTTAGGCCTCTGTGAAATAACCCCTCCCACACCACTAACACACACATGCACACACATGTCCCGTGACAAAGTTCCATCCTGGAGGCTCAGAAAGTGCCCAGCATACGGGCTCCTGACAGATGTGCAGGAGCAGTCACTAGAGGGCTCAGAAGGACATCGAGGCTGCTGCCCTAGAGAGGTCACAGGAGAGGGCCAGCCTGGGAACCAGTACAGGGCTGCAGAGGGAGGGAGGGAGACAGAGAGAAAGCAGGTGGAGGAGGAGAGGGAGACCACAGCTATGGAAGGGTGGGATGGCTTCCCAGAAAAGCATCTCCATCACCCTGAAGGATAAAGAATGACCCAGAGAGACCCAAAGCCTGGGTCTCCAAGCAGTCACAGCACTTATGGACAACGTTCCGGCAGAGAAACACTCATACCCCAAGGCTTGAAACCCTCATTTCCAACCTCCCCTCCACCATCAGATGTATTTCCCTGGTTCCGTCTGGCCCTCCTGATCTACGGGAATCTTTAGGCAGGTACCAAGCTACGGGGAGAAGCCCATCATCAGTTGGAAAGAGTACTTGCTTTGGGTTTCCTGTGACCTGGCTACCTCACCTGTATACAGTTGTGCAATATTAGGTAAATTTCTTAATTTAATTTCCTAAAAGTCTTTCTCTGAAGACTTTTCCTTGTGTGTAAATTGGAGGCTGGTCTCTCCCTTATAGTCCTCTAGGAGCACTTAAATGAGAGGCTGGCAGATAGAAGGGCCTCACCCATGGTATTTGTATTTGAGAATACAAAGCAGGTCCCCCTAGAATTAATCCCTGGCAGCTGGAGGCATTTATCCACCCCTAGGGCTATCTGTGCCTTCTACTTTGAGCCCCTACATGAGGCCACAGCACCAGCAGAAGGCTTAATTTACAGCCAGGCAGGTTTTCCCAGGCAGGAGGCTAGGGCAGGACGGAGCAGGAGACAGTCACAGGCATCCCACCCTCATTCCTATCCCACCCAAGTCCCAGACCTGGGCAGAGACTCCCTGGTCCTGCCCTCTCAAGAAGAGGAGTTTCTGAAATGGAAACCACTTCAGACACTGAGCCCAGTAGGACGATCTCAGAGCAGTCCTCTTCCCAGCAGGACCGGGCTGTGAAATGTAAGCAAAGCCACGGTTTAATGAGGAGAGTCAGCCATCTTGCCAAGAGGAGCACATCACTGCCGCTCACCCTGCATCCAGAGACATGGTTCTTAGAGGTCCGGGGTGCAGCAGACCTACCCCCACCCTCTTCCTCCTGCCTCCACCCTAGCCTGGAAGATCTCTGGCTAAGTTATGCCAGAGTTGCTTTCCATCAGCTGTTTTAGCTTCTCCTGCAGTTCACACTTTCCCTGTATCTAATGTAAATCCTTCCTCTACAGATTGATGGTGGGAGTAAATCCTTCCTTCTACAGACTGATTGATGTGAGTTAGGACCTCATAGAAGGTGCCCTGAGAAGTGTCCTTAGAGAAAGGTTGAGCCCTGAGCCCCACCCAACTCCCCAGTTATGAAGAGGAGAAGCTGTGAGGATCCTGTAGGATAGAGCTGGGGATGGGGTCGTCATGATGGATGAAGGGAATGGGGGAACAGAAAAGCAGGTGGGTCCAACAGAGGAGAGCACAAGCCAGGAGACAGTAGCCTGCCTGGGCTGCAAACCTGGGCATTGACTTAGTTACCTAATATCTCCCTGTATCTAGTTACCTAGTTACCTAATATCTCCCTGTCTTAGTCACCCCATCTGTAAACAGGGGTGTGCTGCGTTGGTCACTCAGTCATGTCTGACTCTTTGTGACCACATGGATTGTAGCCCGCTAGGTTCCTCTGTCCATGGAATTCTCCAGGAAAGAATACTGGGGTGGGCTGGCATTCCCTTCTCCAGGGGGTCTTCCCAACCAGGGATCAAAGCCAGTTCTCTCGCACTGCAGGCAGATTCTTCACTGTCTGAGCCACCAGGGAAGCCCCAAATAGGGGTAGTAAAGTCAGACCTACTCCTAGGACTTTCTTGAGCTAAGATACATACCAGAGTGTTTTAAGTGACCTGGCACAACATAAGTTCTCAGGAAACTCTAGGAAATCCTCACAACCCTCCATCCTCTTCTGCAAATTGCTCAGTCCTGGGGCTTCTTCCTCCATCTTCTCAGGCTCACTCACTCTTCTCCATTCTAACAGCCTAACTGCATCATGGTCCCCATTCCCACATGCAGGGCCCAGGTTGTGACCCCAACTTCTCCCCACCCTCTGCATCAGACTCAGGCTGGCCAGTCCCCTCTGTACAAGGACTGGTTTGTTGGGTATCCCCAGGCCCCAGACACTTTTCCAGGTGACCTACTTTACTGAAAGGGATACGTTGAATTTGGCCCCCATGACTGCACGGCTTCCCAGGTGGTGCTAGTGGTAGAGCCCCCCTGCCAATGCAGGAGACACATGTTCGCTCCCTGGGTCAGAAAGATCCCCTGGAGAAGGGAAGGGCAACCCATTCCAGTATTCTTATCTGGAGAATCCCATGGACAGAGGATCCTGGCAGGCAAACAGTCCACAGGGCCGCAAAGAATCAGAGAAGACTGAAGTGACTTAGCACGCAAACACGCCATGACCGCACTCTGAAGTAGGTTTGATAACTGTTTTACATATGAGGAAATTGAGCCTCAGAGAGGAGAAATATTTTGCCCAGTCACCCTACGAGGGAGTGGGGGAGCTGGCACCTCACAGCCCTCCCATGCCCCAGCCCCTTGGTCCCATACCTCACCTTTGCCCAAGTACCTCCCCTCACAGAGTCACAGAGCATCAGAAAGGAGAGGAGAGACTTTAGGAAAGAGAGAAATGTGGGGAAGAGGAACTGGGAAGGGGAGGAATGCTACAAGGGAACTTAGGTGGCATCCAGAATGGGGGGCTCCTCTGACGGGCCCTGCACTTCTGTCTTCGGCTCCTGTCTTCTCCATCCAGGGGTGAGATTCTGTGGAAAGGTGCCATGGGCACAGAAGGCCCGAGCCGGAGGCTGGTGAAAAAAGTTCCAACTGCTCTGAATGAGTTCAGGCTACTGGGTCCAGCCACATATCCCCGGGAACATGCAAATGAAGCCCAGAGCAGCTGTGGATCTTGTGGGAATCCTGACAGGATCCTGGCAGGCATGAGACAGGCTCACTTCCAGAAAGGGGTCTGAGCTGGCTTTTGCAAAACCATAGAGAGGAAAAGTCGAGGTGCTGCCAGAGAAAATTCCTGAAGAGACAATACAGGCAGGGTGGTGGGCACTTGGAGAAAGCAGCTGAGACTGCAGGCAGACAGCACGTGTTCAGTAAGGAAGTCCTGTCGGGCAGAGCTCAGCTCCTTCACTGACAGGGCCACCAGGCTGGTAAGTGAGGGAAACAAGCTTTACCCCTGTAGCTGATCTTGAAAACACATGACATGCTCTTGGTGAAACTGTTGCAAGCAAGCAAAAGGTGGCGGAACTAGTGGGACGTGTAGCCAGTTGCACAATCATAGGTACTCAAGGGCACTCACCACATGGTTCAAGGCCGCTAGGAGGGAGGGGTCCAGGTGAGTGCTGGAGAGCTTTGACCTGTCCCACATCAATCCACATCTTATAATTCCTGGGGTCAAAATACAGGAAGCTTTTGAAGCTGAGAGCAACACCAGATACACTCAGGGTCAGACTCTAAAATATGCTAATCAGCTAGAGAGGTGGGCTGAACTCAGACAATAGAAATTAGGAGAAAATGTAGAGTCCCAAACCTAAGACTAAAAAAGCCACAGCACTGCCATGGGCTGACCTGTGCCTAGCACACCCCCTCCCAGAAAACCTCATATGTTTAAGCTTTAACCCCCCAGTACCTCATGTGATCTTATTTGAAAATAATGACCGTTGCATATGTAATTAAGATGAGGTCATACTGGAGTAGAGTGGGCTCCTAAATCAGTATGACTGGTCAGCTTAGAAAAGGGGGGAAATTTCAAGACAGGCACACAGGGAGAAGGTTATATGAAGATGAGCGTAGAGATTAGAAACATGCTTCTAAAAACCAAAGAATACCAAAGACTCCCAGGAAACCAGAAGCTAGGAGAGAGGCATGAACAGAGCCTGCCCTCAGAAGGGGTCAACACTGCCGACGCCTTGATCTCAGACTTCCAGCCTCTAGGACTAGGAAACAATTCACTTCCATTGCTTAAGCCACCCAGTTTTGTTATTGCTATGGCAGCCCCAACCAATGAATGCAAGCAGAAAGACAAAAATATGGAGATGGGGCTGAGTTGCAGATTACGGTAAAGAAACCTGGAGGTATTGACTGGTTATAAGTTTAGCAAATGTCAGCAAGGCTATACAACCTCTAAAAACATCCAGGGCAGACTTGACACCACATTAATGAATGGGGTGATAGGGTGGTATCTGGATGGGGTGTGCTGCCCGGGCCTCACCCACAGGACCAGACTCGGTTCTGGTGATCTCAGTTTATGGCAAGTCAGAGGATGTTCTGAGTCCTATGCCCAGAGATGAAAAGACAAGTCAGAGCAGGACTAATGGGAATGGGGAGAGGTAGAAGGGAAGTGGTCTCCAATGTCGGAAAGGCTGTGCCATTGAAGTAACTGGTTTTGCCTGGAACAGCCACATGGGGAAGAGATGGAGCCCATGGGGAGAGACAAAACTTTTAGAGAAACAGAGGAACTTTCTATCAGACTTGTTGGCCAAAATTCAAATAGGCCATCCTGTGGGGAGATGAGCTCTGCCTTTGATGAACTGAAAACTCCACCAGCTGGTCACTGGAAAGGGACTGGGAGAGATGACCCCAGAAACCTCCAGCTCTAAGAAGGGCCCACACATGTTCGCTGCCTGGCTGACACCAGCAACTCAGTCTTCTTACCTACCTAAAGTCAGGGACTACTGTGAGATGTTTGGGCCCCAAGACCTTTCATTGGTGGTTTTAGCAGATAACGGTGCATGTTGAGGGCAGAGAGTCTAAACTCACAGACCTCAGAAGGTCGGGGTTGGCAAGACCCAGGTTCACTGGAAGGAGGCACCCACACGTGCTCACAGGGATAGGGGTCTTGGATAGGAGTGGGGAGGAAAGTGGCCTTGGCTCTCCATTGTCCAGGAGGGAGGGAACTGGTGGTCAAAGAGTGAACTGACCCCTCACTGAGGGACAGCCATGCTGGTGGGCACTGTGAGGGGATACAAAGGAGCCCACATGCAGGCTTCTCTTTGAGGGGCTCAAGGTGAGCACCGGGAAGACAGGCTTCTGTAGAAAAGGCAACTCTGATGCTGATAAGACTCTTCCAAGGATGACCTGGCACTAATGACAAGGTCAAGATCTACATGAACTTTGCCACATCCTTTCATTCTTTTTTAAACTTTTTGTTGTTGTTCAGTTGCTCAGTCGTGTCCAAGTTTTTGCGACCCCATGAACTATAGCATGCCGGGCTTCCCTGTCCTTCACCATCTCCCAGAGTTTGCTCAAACTCACGTCCATTGAATCGGTGATGCCATTCAACCATCTCATCCTCTGTCGTCCCCTTCTCCTGCCCTCAGCATCAGGGTCCTCCCTCATTCTACATCACAAAAAGGAGGCTCAGGGAGGGAAGCCTACAATGCAAAATCAGTCAAGCTAGGTTTGAAACATAGTCTGTCTCATCCCCACACCCATGCTCCTTCCAAGGTTCTACACTTGCTTCCCCAGCTGAGTTCTGTGGGTTAGTGCCACAAACATCCAGCAATAGAAAGAACAGCCCAGGGTGGTCAAAAGCAGTGTCCCAAACTCCAGCACGAATCACAATGACCTGTGCTAAAGCACAGGCTTCCATGCCCTGCCAGGGAGTTGTTGGATTAGTAGGTCAGCTCCAGAACTGTTGCGCTTCTAACAGGTTCCAGGTGAAACTGATGCTGCTGGCAGGGACTTTGCTTTGAGAAGGTGGGTATGCTCCAGCCTCAAAGCCACAGAGAGATAGAGGTATGCTGCCAGTTCAATCATGTGTCTCTGGGCCAAGAGTTCCCCAACAGCGTCCCGGGCAGCAGGACTGCCAGCTGGTGCCGATTCACTGGAACCCATCTGGTTGGGAAGACGCAGACTGTGAAGAATCCAGCTTCCTGGACTTTCCACTCTGGAGCCTTCTGGTTCTTCCAGGCAGATTAACTGTGTTCTGTTCTACAAGAAGTCCTGTTTCTTCTGCAGTCAGCCACCATGACACCCAGGATTTTCCCCCTCCCTTCACTAAGCCTTTCATAACTGGGTTTCCCAAACCCTCCTGACACAGAATGTCCCCCAATTGATCATGCTTGAGTTGGTCAGGGTCCTCTCTAAAATCTACATGCAGACATGAGGACATAATGACCAGGAAGAAACCAATTTGGACCTTGCCTGTCTCTTAATGCCATTCAAGATAGTATTGTTTTGAGCAACCCCATCACCCTGTCGGCTGCTATGAAGCCTGTGTCCAATTAAACCCCTCAGATGTTTTTCTCAGGCTGTGCAGCCAAATCAAGTCTCCCCCCACCCCCCACCCCCATCATGAACTTGAATAATTAATTTCTGCAATCTAAATGCAACTTTCCATCTGCCCCTGTTAAATTTCCTCCTGTTGGTTTAAACCCAGCATTCCAGGCTGTTGAGATCATTTTGAATATTTATTCTGTCTTTTATAGGAGCTGCCCATCACAGACTTGTCATCAACAAATCTGAAAAGCTCGCTTACTCCAGTTTCACCCGAGTCATGGATAAAAACGTGAAGCTTCAAAAAAAAAAAAAAACTAAAAAAAAAAAAAAACAAAAACGTGAAGCTTCATTTTTCAAAACCTCACCTGCCACAAACCATCATTCCTTTTGGAATCCCTAATCATACAATCATACTTCCCCATTTCAAATTTCTTACAGACTAGGGAGGGTCTGTGGGCATGGCATTTCTTTTCTTGCCATCATTAATGCCAGGCTGATGTGGCATCTATCGTCTACACACTGCCACATCACCAGCTAATTCTTGGTCATGGTCAGAATCAAATCAGGACAGTTTTGGCTGCTATTTCTCTACCTTCTGGGCAATGACAATGTTATTGTCATTGAGGCAAGAATGCAAAAATGTATCCAATCCTCCACTTTAAGCTGTATTTGACATCCAACAGAAGTCAGGCTTCTCTCCTGCCATCATTACTATAGCATGCCTGCCTCCTTGACAGCTTTATAAGCCATACTGTGAAATAGCATCCAGATTCTTCTGACTGGGTGGGGAAGCTATAATAGGGATATATTATAACTTGGACCTGCTCAGCTGTAAGACATGCTAGGATCTTGGCAACTGGTTGGTGAGGACACAAGAAATGTTTTCTGGTGTGGGTACCTGGAGAGAGGATTGAGGACAGAATCAAGGAAGTCAAAAAGAAAAGGGATACATGACGAATAGCATCCCCACTCTTCTGCAATTTGTATGTGAGCACTGCCCTTCTTATTCTGGAGAAAGTCACAAGGTGCTGATGGAGCATTTGTGAACAACTTGTGGCCACCATAAGCCAAGAATGGAAAACAGTGTATGCAGTGGTTAAGAGCATAGGCTCTGAAGTCAGACAGTCTAGGTTTAAATCCTAGTTCTACTACTTACTAGCTGTGTGACCTTGGGCAAACTGTTTTCTCTCTCAAGGTTTTTGTTTCCTCAATGGGAAGTGGAGGCAGAAATAATATGTGCATGAAAGGCATGTGAGGATTAATAGAGATAAAGCTTATATAAAGTTTAGCAGACTGTCTGGTACATAATAACAGCTCAGTAAATAATAGCCGTTATTATGGAACAATAGCTTGAAAGCAGTGCTGGGTGCTGTTAGTTCCGGGGACGGAGGTGTGAAGAGGAAAAGGCTAAGAAGGTTTAGAAGAAACTAAAGACTCTGGGAGTTAGGGCAGGGATCCCCAAACTCTGAGATCTAATGCCTGATAATCTAGGGTGGAGCTGATCTAATAATAATAGAAATAAAGTGCACAATAAATGTAATGCGCTTGAATCATCTTGAAATAACACGCCCTCCCCCCGGTCCATGGAAAAATTGTCTCCCACAAAACCAATCTCTGGTGTCAAAGCTGTTGGGGAGCACTAGGTTAGTGGCAGGAGAGCCTTGAAGCTCACCTGAACAAGTGAGGTGGCAATTTGTGGAACTGACCTGGAGGTGGAGCCAGGCACAAGGCTGGGTCAAGGGTTCTGGCCTTCAGCTCAGATCGGATCGGCCACCCTGATGCCTCAGAAAGGTTCATAAAAATAGTTTGTTTTTCTAGCTCTGAATATGAAACATTTTTATTGCTCTAGGAAGTCAGTCAAAAGTTGTCTAAATGGGCCATGCTAAAAAGAAGCATAAATATTCTACTTCTAGAAATCTGCTCTGAGGAAATAATCATCAATAGGCACAAAGATTTATAGACAAGGATGTTCACTGCAGCATTATTTATAACAGTAAAAAATGGTTTACAACCTAGATGTCTAACCCACATGGGATTTGTTAAATAAATTATGGCACATCCATAAGATGGAATACCCAGTAGCTATTAAAAAGCCCATTTGAGAAGAATACTTAAGACAGGGAAATCATCACAATATGTGATTAAATGAAAAGGGCTTGCTACAAAGCAACACAGACAGTACAATCACAATTTTGTTACACACATATCTAGAAGGAAATGCCCCAAGATGATGAATGAATATGCATTACTTTTATAAAAGCTTTTTAAGAAAAAAATCACAAAGAAGTTATACTAGAAGGGAGCTCCCACAATAAGCTTATAATAGAAAGTCATTAAATTCAGAACAGGAACACAAACAGTAGCTATGATCCAAATGCCAGGAGCTCTAGCTGGTACCTGACTGTTGTGAAGGACTGAGGGCAAAGAGAATTGGCATGCCTTTGGCGTGAGGCCAGAGAGAGCCTAGGAATGATTTAGGTCAGTGGCTCTCAACCACGGTTTTGGAGCTTTAAAAAAAAAGAAAAAATCAATGCCCAGCCTCCAACCTTGAGGATTCTGACTTAATTAGGGGGTTGGTCATGTATATTTTTTCAAAAGCATTCCCAGGTGATTCTAACAGGAATTAGTGTTGAGTGAGACCAAGCTACTGTATACAAAGGTCACTTGAGCCTGCTCTCCAGACTGAGCCCAGCATGTGAAGACTCACTCTGGAAGCTAGAGAGATGCTAGAAGGGAGCAGATGGCCCCAAGGCACCTGGTCTATGCAGGAAAATGACCCTCGGCCTTGGGGGACATTCACAGACGTGTTCCTTTGAGCTAGCCTGTTTGGGAGCTTTCACCACAAGGACACTGCCCTTCACTCAGACTCTTGATGGGGCCCAGGTTCTAGCTGACTCCATAAACTCAAGTGGCTCTACAAAAGGAAGAGGGAAGAAAACTAGATCCTGGGAAATCTACAGGGATTTGACTCTGCAGAAGTCGGAGCTAGTGGTATTTTCCTCTTCTCTTCTACTTTTGGCAAGAAATACACCCTGGCCAACAGAGCAATGTGTGAACCTTAAATGCAGTCTGCTTTGGGTGGATGAGCCTCTTTGTGGGGGACGGGGCTGCTAGTTTCCCCCAAGCACCTTGAGGGAAGAGGAGCAGAGGGAAGAGGCTGCTAGAAACAAGTTTGTATTAAATGATAAGATCTCCCCAGCTTCTCACTGCAGGTATAGAGTTGCTCAAGGCACCTGGGTCAGGTGAGAAAGAAGAGTCCTGGGTCAGGTGCTTTGCACACTGGGTCCACCCATCCCTGAATAATTAAGAGCCACCTGTAGCTCTTTTGTACTCCTGTACTCTTTTAGAGCTCCTGGGTAGGGGGCTTCAGGACAATGACGAGGGCAGTATGGAGGGTGTTTTGGCTCAGGTGGACCAGTGGGGATGGATCTAAATTGCTACCCCACTAACCATTTCCCTGAAGTTGCCTCCCTAGAGGCAGCCTCATATCAATTCTGGCAGAGAAACAGCCAAGGGTAACTCTTTACTGGATGATCAAATTGTTAACATAGCTTTGCAATGCATTGCATCTATGTTTATATGTGAATGTATGTGAGCATATTCAGTTCAGTTCAGTCGCTCAGTCGTGTCCGATTCTTTGCGACCCCATGAACTGCAGTACGCCAGGCCTCCCTGTCCATCACCAACTCCCAGAGTCCACTCAAACCCCTGTCCATTGTGTCGGTGATGCCATCCAACCATCTCATCCTCTGTCGTCCCCTTCTTCTCCTGCCCTCAATCTTTCCCAGCATCAGGGTCTTTTCAAATGAGTCAGCTCTCCGTATCAGGTGACCAAAGTATTGGAGTTTCAGCTTCAACATCAGTCCCTCATATACCTACTATATAGATTTGCCTTCCAAATGATGTTTGGCTAAAAAGGACAGTGCACTTTCTGAAGATCCAGGCAGTCAGGTGGGTTACCTGGATGTAACTAAAAACTAGCCTGAGACTAAACATTCCCCACATATAGCCCACACACAAAAAAAGGAAATGAACCACTCCTGGAAAATCAAGAAGTGACTGTAATCTCCCTTCAAGATGGGGAAGTCTCCCTCACTTCCAACCCTCTCTCATTTCTAAGCATTCTCCTTTGGGAATTTAAACCTATCTCCTCTAATTTGATCCTCAGGGGATGGCGGAACAGATGGTCACCAGCCATCCTCTTATCACAGTCTTTCCTATCACAGAAGAGGCCAGAGACATTCTTCATTCACATGCAAAGATATTCTGATAAAATCGACAAGGCTTCAAATTCAAAAGAGTTCCAGGTGCAAGTCTGATTAAGTCATCCTTATTAAACAGATCAATGAGGGCAGTGTCATGGTGGGACTTGGCACACAGCATTGCCTTTAAAGCTCAGGGAAAGCCCAAAAGAATCCTTGTTTTCCTGTTCCACGTTAGAATGGAGGAGGATGCGATGCCCAACTGTTGGGAAGTGTGCTCAAGGTCAAACTCTCCTGTCCCTGGTCACCATCCCTCCCAGCTCACCTGTCCTGCTTTACCCACTGTGTCCAGTTGCAAATTGGAAAGGAAGCCTTTTTTTTTTTTTCTTTTCCCACTCTGGAGGTACCAAGTGTAGTCATGGCTTGTGGGTGAGACCCGGACTAATGTCAGGATTCAAGAGTGCATTCTGCAAGGTTTGGTCTTCATCTCTCATGCTCACTAAAGAAAAGCACTAGAGCAAAGGGAAGAAAACGGACATGGCAGAGCCACAGAATGTTTGGCACCCTATTCGCTTTCAGAACTCTGCTCCCAGCTGGTACTTGCTAGCATTCAAACCTGTTATAGGGAATTTTTTCTTTTTTCCGAAAAAAAAAAGTCCTGGAGGAGATTCCTCCATCTGAGGCAGAGAATGGCACACAAAGATCCCTTTCCCAACAAAGATTACCCAACAAAGAGCCATCTCCTCAGCTAAAGCAGATGTCATCAAACCAGAAGTCAGAGAGAGGGAGGTTCATCGAAAGTACAGCAGTATGCCAGTGAAATCCAGGTGTTGCTTATACAAGCTCTAAAAAAAGGGCTCAGTTCAGTCAATCCAATGAAACTCCATTAGCCAAAACACTTGCTTTGGCCTCTAGTCATACATTTAAGACACGTTAGTTAAACTTTGTAATAAATTTAAGACCAACTTAGTGATGTCTAAAACTCAAATGCAAAGATCTGAATGTGAAGAAAACTCATTCGTTAGCGGTAACTATTTCCAACACAACACAAACACACACAGTCACTGGATGATGAAGACGGGCTAGTGATCAAGGTGACTGGATAAGGCGAAAGGATGATCCCAAGACGGGTTCAAACTCTGATGAATAAACAACCCATATGTCCTCTCAGTAGCTCTCATCCGCAGATCTTCAGGTACCTGGCTTTGCCTTTGCACACACCACAAGTTAGGTGTTGACGGAGGTGTTCGTTCCCCTTGTTGAGTGAGGAATCTGAAGCATGGAGACGGGACCTGGTGCGGAGTGAAGAGCTTAAGGTGGTGGAATCCCAGCCCTCTCAGCATCCTCCTCAAACCCCAGACCCCAAGTCCTTTGGACAACTCCATATTAGCTCTCAGGTTACTTAAACACACAGGAAAACACCCACAGTAAATTCTATCACAGCAATCAGGCAATGCTAGTAATTAGGTTCTCCGAGTTATGGTGAGTCACCTCCATTCCAGAGATCAGAGACATTATCTACTGTTGTATCCATAGTGTCTAGTATCTGGCACATAACAGGTGCTTGATAAATAGTGACCATGTGACTTCTCTGTCACTGTTGGTCTCATTTACCTTGTATCTACACAATAACAAAGTCAACACTTGAGGACCATGGGGGAACATCTGGCTGCTGGGGGTGTGGGTGGTGGGGCATTGGAGCTCAGCCCTGGGTCCTTTAAGGCTATTTAACAAGGGAGTATGCACTTCTAAATCAGGGATCTTGTCCTTTGCCTTCTGTGTCCATCCTACCACCTCAATCCTCAGTGAAAGTAGTGAATTAGACTTCAAAGAACTCATCATCTCACAGTAGAATCCTAGAGGGCCCTGAGAGTGAGGGTGAACTGGGGGCCCAGCAGGTGACAGGTAGGACTAGGCTGTGGGACATTCCAATCAATTCCCAAAGTATGGGGAAATAGGATAACATGTACACACAGAGATGAGATCACTTAGAATCGTAATTTCTAGATCTGTAGTCCTCTAGCACTATGGGTGATGGAATGGCAGGCTTCCTCTCTCTCTAACATTTTATCCCCCTTCCTCTTCAGGTTGGAAATCTAGATTTGGGGCAGGGTACCAGCGGGGTTTTGCAAGCTACTTCTTAATCTGTCTCTCCCTGTTTTCCTAGCTGTGAGGTCCAGTTCTCAGGCTCAAGCTCCCCTCTTCCCCTTCTTCAAGGTCATCAATTCTGGTTCAGAAAAGGCAAGAGGCCACTTTTGAATGTCAAGAGGAACTAGGGCGGCGGGACGGGGCGAGGGTGGGAAAGAGGTTGCGGTAAAAGAAGAGAAGAAATGGAAGAGAACAGGCTTGAAGATGAGGGAAAGTGGAGGTGGAGAGGACAAAGAGGCGGGCCAGAAGGGCCAGGAGAGAGAAGCCGCTGCCAAAGTGGTGGGGATGGGAGGGGAAGTGGGGATGCCTGAGAAAGGCGCAAGGAGATTGAATTGGCCAGAGAAGGTAGCATCGTGGTGGGGTCTAGACATAGGCAAGCTTCCACCCTCCCAATCCCAGTTCCGTGGGCTCAGTCATGGGCCCGAGGAAGAGCGCATCCCGAGGGTCGGCAGTTCTTCCCCGCTCCGGCTGATCTCATATCCCCACCGCGGAAAGCCTGGAGGGGGTCGCAGGAGTCGGGGCAGAGTCGGGTCATCACCCCTCCCCATCCAAACTCGGGGCCCACTGCAGCCCGGCACGGCGCGGCTGGGCAGACGGACTAACCCGAGCACTGGGCACCGACAGAGGGCTAGGAGGTAACAAGGGCGCTTCAGGTGGCTCCTCCTGGTTGTTTAAAGTTTGAGGCAGGCGAAGAAGCCGGCTCTGTCCTCTCTCAGCCGCCCGCCTGCGGCTCCGCTCGTCCGGGCGTCCTCAGCTTCGCCGTCATCCTCGGCCGGTCCTACGCCCACTTCCCTCTCGGCTCCCGCCCGGCTCGGGTCCCCATCCCCTCTCCTGTCTGCATCTTTCCCTGTGCCCGAGCGCCCCCCGCTCCCTCCCTCCTCGCTGGATCTCCGGCACGACGTGAGCTGAAAGTGAATGGGCAGCGCAACCACAAAGACAAATTACCATGAGAAAAATAAATCAGGAAATCGCCGTTCGCGTCTCGCGTTCCCGCCGCCGAACCCCTTTCTGAAAGCCTAGGCGGGGGGCTCCAGGACGGCTGCGTCTGGGGCCTGGCGGGGCAGAGTCTGGGCTCCGCAGGGCCCTCCATGGCAGGGAGTCTGGGAAGAATCCAGTGGGGACCCCCGCAGGCGGCGGCAGAGGGGGGACGTCCCCGAGCGCGAGATTTCACACTCCGGGCAGGCCACGCGCTCCCACGCGCCTAGCTGTCCGCACTCTGCCTCCACCGGGTTTACTCGTCCGCCCTCTCGCAGCTTCCATCTCGGCGCCTCAGCCCCGTTCTCTCCCAGCCTTTCGTTCGTCCGTCCCCTCCTTCAGGCCCAGTACCGGATCCCCATCCCGGTGTGCAGTCTAGACGCAGAGATCGCGGCCGGGCCAGTGCCCCGGAGCCGGAGCCGGCGGACCGCAGGAGCGCCGCAGCACGGTGGGCGTCCCCGCCGAGGTGGCAGCGGGCAGCGCGGAAGCCCGGGGGCTCCCTCCCCTCCCGCCCGCAGTCTCCGCAACCTGGTTCCAACTTGCCAGCGCCGCTGGGCCCCTACCCTTCTACCCACCCGAGTTGCTGAAGTTTGCAACTTGCAGCCCCAGCCCGCGTAGGCAAAGCGTTCGGGACTCCAGGGACTCACCTCCGGGTTGTTGGCGCAGGTGCCGGGTTCCAAGCGGCTCCCGGTTCCCGGAGGCGGGGAGCGGCAGAGGGGAACCGGGAGGACTCGCGGCCCGTCTGGGAATGGGGCGGCCGCGCAGGAATGGCCCTCGACCCTCACTCGGCCCTCCAGTGCAGCTGCCACCCGGGTCCGCGCCGGCCACGCTCGGGTCCGCCTGCAGCGGTCCGACGCGCCGCCGACCCGCCCGGCTCCGCCGAGCTGGGCTCGGGCGGCAGCCCCCGCGCTCCAACTAGCTCCCGACCCGGCGCGCGGCTGAGAGCAGAGAGGAGGAGACCGAGGGGGCCGAAGGAGGGAGGGAGAGGCGATGAGGGAGGAGTTGGGAGCGAGGGGGGAGAGGGAGGGGAGCGCTAGAGAAAAGGAGGAGGGGGCTGGAGAGGACCTGCCGCGGCGGGCGCGCCACCCGCCAGCCCCGTGGCGCGCGAGGAGCGCGAGGGGGCGCCCTGCACCTCCGCGTCCCTGGGATCGGCCTGGCTCCCGCCCTGAGTCTGCCAAGTGTGCTTACCCGGAGGATAGATAGAAGTCCCGCTCCGTGGTCGGCGTTCGAGCGGCGAGACACAGGTCCCTGGAGCACTTGATCCCTTTTCCCACATCCTGCCTAACCGTCCTCGGTAAGCCCCGTCTCGAAAGCGGCTTTGTGCCGGGGCGTCAGCGCACCGGAACTGTGCCCACCCAACCGCTGGAACCTTGAGAAATTCTCTGTTCCCCTCGGCTCCCCAATTCCGCAGCCCTATCAGCTGGAGACGATCTTTCTGCCTGTGGTCTAGAGGGGGGAAAGGATCTCGTATACAACAGGGGAAATCTGATATTAAAAATGCAGTCGAAGGGCATGAGGCGAGGCTGCTGGGCTGGACTGGAGAACTAGAATTGGCTTAGAAGGGTTAACTTTACGAGCTGCACGACCTGGAGAGAACCTCTCTAAGCCTCAGTTTCTTCAGCTGTAATACTAGGCTTGGTGAAACCTACCCCTCCTGAGCGGGTTGAGTAGAGGCTATAATGAGTCCCATAACATCAGGAACATTGGGAGGGCATCCAAGAAATTAACGAGCCGGGAAGGCGGTAAGGGGCTCTCAGCTGAGGAGGGAAGGTTGAATGCGACCACACCGAACAAGGCTGAACTGTTTACAAGTGTAAGTATCTTAGTGTTTCTGATGGCTAGAAAACCGGAGGGAAAGACTGGGAGCAAGCTTCAGATCCTGTCTGCCCGACTGCAAGAGGGATGGGAAGAGAGCCCTCTGCTGAACAAAGAAAGGTATTTGGAAAAAAAATTTTTTTTAAGGTGACCTAAGAAAAGAAAATGCAAGAATGAAGGATAAAGACAAAGACCCTGAAAAATTAAACCAGGGAAAGTGTGATTTTAAGGGCTAGCCAAAGAGAACTGTGAAATCAAAATGGCTAAACTGGAAGAAGGAAAACATTAAATGACTTTCTAGAGTATGCCAGAAATTGAAGAATTAGAGTGAATCATTTTACTTAACAAAATTCTGGATAAAGGAAATCCCAGGTACAGCAGAGGAATGGAGACAGTAACCAGAGAGGCATTCTCTCTCTCTCACACACACACCCCTCTGAACCAAGGAGAGAAGCAGTTTGGCCAGGATGATGGGAAAGAAAAAAAAGAAAGAATCCTGGAAGGGAGTTTATGAGATGCTACGAAAAGGGGCACTGCACAATCTCAGAAATAATGCCTTTCTAGGGCAACAGGAATGCTGAAATTCATAATGTGCTGAATGGAGAAGAACTTGCAAGGTAAGACGTTGGACAAGAGGAGAGAGATGCAGATGAGGGAACAAGGAAGGCAGTGGGCATGTCATGCATACTAGTCTCACACCCCATCCATTTAATTAGAGGTAGAAATCAAGTCAGAAGAGGTTAACACAGGGCATCGAATCCAAACCCATCATTTTACAGACTGGGCAATGAGAACTAGAGGGAAAGCATTTGTCCCAAAGTTGCAGGCTGGGGGTGGGGGCAGGTCTCTTGATCCTCCTTCCACTACTGTGAGTGTTGTCCCTCCCACACACCCCATTTCCATTTCCTACAGAACTGTGGGGACTGCTTTGTTATTGCAAAAATATAAATGTGTGTGAAATATAGACACCTTTTCACTAATATAAAAGTATGAAAATATTCTCTATATAGCAGGGAAAAGATATGGGTAGGAGAGTTTCCCATTTGTCTGGTTGGGAGAATAGACAAAGTGCCTTCTGAGCCATGGTCGGCAGCAGCTCTCTCCTGCAAGGCAATAAAAATCTTGTCCATCCTTCACCATATTCTCTCACCCTCCCTCTCTTTTCCACTATGTTATGATTGTTTTTTCCTTCTTCCCTTTCCACTATCGCTTCATGGTTCTTCCTGGCTCCCCCTCTCCACATTATGAATGAGTGTGAGAGAGGACTCAGTGCAGGAAGAGAAGAGAGGAGACCCCGGTGGGGGACATAGCCTGGGAACCCTTCATTTTCAAGGGAAGCAGGAACCAAGAAAGGGAAATACACAAGGAGACACAGACAAAGGAGCAGAGATGCTTGGGGTGCTGGGCTAATTAAGCCTAATTGGATTCTACAGTTTTCTATTGATGAACAGTGATTACTTAAGAGCTCTCAATACAAGAGAGCTTCAGAAGTCCACACTTTAGGAAGGGACAGTTATTTTACTAGCCTGGCTTATCACCTGCTTCAGGCATCCGCAGTGCTTGGCAAACCCAGCCAGGTTAGAATCTCTGAATCATTTACTAGGAACAAAACCTGGGTTGTTGACCCCACCATCACAGTGTCACTGCCACCGTCTATCACTTTGCTTAAACCTTTGCAATAACCTGCACAATAATTACTTCTATTAGGAGCAGTTAAGCAGAATGTAAATAAAGTAATTAACATAGAATTATCCAAAACAAACATGCTAAAGAGCAGTGAACATAGAGAATGAGAAGGAGTTCTTAGAATTCACTCTTGATCTAGAAATTCCAAACTTTCCTTTAACTAATGTACCAGGAGGTTAAGAAGTCCAAATTCTCATGTTCAAGGGTGACAAAGCTGGGAGCTCACCTGAAGGCATTTTTTAGAGCTAGCTACTTCTGAAAAACAGAGTGCAGCCTCTCCCAGAAGTGTGTGTAGGTGTGTGTGTGTATATACCCACCTGTTCATAGCCCAGACACAAACACAAATCTGGCCTTCTGGCAAAAGGCAACCAGCCATAGCCACTCGTATAACAATAGGAGAGAGAATTGAAAAAAAATAAGGCACCAATCACTTATAATGTCCGAGTAGTTTTCTGGCCCCAGAATCACCCGCTCGTTGTGCTTGGGGATGGAAAAGAAAAAAGAAAATTCCCACCCAACCCAGAAGTCATTGTCAGTTCATGAACCAAAAGCACACTTAGGTCAGAGTAACTGAAGTGTCACTAAATGACAGCTTTGCCATTGTCCTGAGCTGATGGGAGAGAAGAGACCATTCTTCCTTCCTTCCTTCCTTCCTCCCCAGACATTTTAACTGCCACTCTCAATGCTCAGTGGAGAGGTCATAGGAAGAGGAGAAAACCAGAGCCATGATCACAGCAAATGCAGGACCAGAGCACTGGGGGCATGTGAAGGGCCAGCCAGCAGCTCTAGTTGGTGGGGCTAAGGAGGTCTTCCCAGCATAGGGCCCTGCTATCTGGGAATGGAGACAGGACAGGAATTTGCCAGACAGAGAAGCGGGAGGAGGCAGATCATTCCAGGCAGAGGAAATAGCATGTATGAAAGCGCACAGAGATAAAATTAGATTTCTGTTTTGAAAGAATTACTCGGCCCTGGTTAACAAATTCAGAGAGAACCTAAGCAGTAAGTGTGAACAGGTGCATTGTTGGTGGAAAGAACACTGCACCCATAAGATTCCCAGTGCTGAAACCAGTGGCTGGCCACTGCTGAGCCGGGGGTCCTTGCACAAGCCTTTTAACCTCTCTGACCTGAGCTCCTCAAGGCTAACGCGAGAGGGATTGATCACCTGTTTCCTAAGGTCCTCCTGGTACAACATTCTGTGATTCTGACTCTCCCTGCAGATACTTCTTCAAGTTGTGTCCTTTACATGTTGGTGCTCTGAGTCTTTTCCATGTGTTCAGCACTTAACAGCTTACAAAAGTCTTTTTCATGTGACATCCTTTGGCCTTCACACCCTGCAAAGGAAATAGCCACACTGCTTCTTCGGGATGGTCTTGTCCAGCCCTTGTCCAACCATCTCTCTGCTGATGACGTCTAAATTTCCGTCGGCAGCTCTGACCTTTCTCCTAAAACCTGATGCAGAGAACCAATTGCCTGCTGCCCTCCTCCAGGTGAACATCTTAAAGGCATCTCAGACTTAACATGTCCAACACTTAACTTCTGATTATCTTTCCCCAAACCAGCTTCTCCCTGAGACCCCTCCAACCTGGTAAATTAAAACTCCAGTCTCTGAATTCCTCAAGCCCCAAATCCTGAGGTCATCTCACACTCCACCTATAACCCATCAATAAGTCCCATTAAAATATTTTCAGAATCTGACTTCTGTTCACTGCCTCCTTTTCTAGTGCCCCAATTCAAACTGCTGTCTTTTCTCACCTGGATGTCTGCCCTGCCTATTTACAACTTTGTGCCTACAGTCTGTTCTCCACACAGAAGTCATCCTCAGTGAGATCTTTCCCCTCCTCTGCTCAAAACCTTCCATGGCTCTCCAGCTCCCTAGGGGAAAAGCCACATCCTCACCAAGCCATGAGGCCCTTTCTGACGTCATCACCTATCACTCTCCTGTCCTTCGCGTCTGCTCAGCCTCCCCAGCCTCTCCACTGTTTCTGGAGTCCCCTCTAGGCCTTTGCACTTACTGTTCTCTCCTCTTGGAAAGCTCTTCTGTCAAATGTCTACATGGTCATTCCCTCTCTTCCTTTAGAGTCTGTTCAAATATCAGTTCATTAGAGATCCATTACCATCCTTTCAAAAATTACAAACCCATGAATCATTGTCTGACATTGTCCATATTTATTGTCTGTCTGCCCTGACCAGATATAAATTCCATGAAAGTGGAGACATTGCCTACTTTTGTTCATTGCTATACTCTTAGCCCACAGAATGGAACTTGGTAAAAACAAGTGTACGATATCTAAGAGTGAATCATTATTATTATCCCCATTTTACAGATAAGGAAACTGAGGTGTAGTGTGGTAGCTTTTCTGTTTTCAGAGATGAGATTTGAACTTAGATTTTTCCATATCAGAATGTTCTATCCAATTGATGATCAGTTAACATCTGTATTTGCACTTAAAAACTTGTTAATAGAACATACATACTAGAGTAAAACATATACCAGTTGTTTTCTACTGAGTTCACCACATGTGCCCGTTGACCCACACAGCAGCTCTCCAAGTCAGAGCAGAGTGAAGAGTGAGCTCTGAAAACCTCAGCCTCTGAATGGTCACCGACCCTTCATGTACATTCATTCTGGTGTTATTTTTGTTTCTTGTATTACAGTTCTAATTTTTCTTCTCATTTCCTGAGAACATAAATCCCTTTCCAGGGCTTCACACATTGTCTCAGGCAAAGTGAAGATAAGTGTGTGCATGCACGCACGCACGTACACACACACACACTCATACACTCATGAACACATACACCACTTTCGCATCTCCTAAGTCAGGGATGTGTGAGAGAAGGCAGGCTGACTTTGTAGTTTGCCCTTGGATTGACACCCAGGGGTGATCACATCTCATTCCTCAGGCAGTCAAGAGCACCTCTTCACCTTCCTCTTTCCTGATGTTTTGACAAACACTGTCAGACTGGGGCTGAGGATGAGTCAGGAGGAAGTGAGGTGTGGGAGGGGTGTGAAGATCAGAAGGAAGGACAGGGGCATGGCTGGTCCCCCTGATGACACCAGGTTTCCTGGTAGATGTTCTAGATCAAGGGCCAGGTCAAGTGCTCAACTCCAGACAAGGGTGTAAGGGTCACTTTCTGGACATTTGGACCCAGGAAAGAACACAAGGCATGGCCGCCCTTCTTGAAGACATTCGAAATAAGGGATCTGTGTCTGTCATTCTCTCTGAGAACTGTAGTAAAGCCACAGTGATCCTGAATGGATCAGAAAAAATGGGTGTAGCCAAGAATACCTACACTGTCTATTGTCCCTAGAAGGGAATCTGAATCTCAAGAAGAGAATCTTGGGTTGTAACCAAGAAGAGATCCAAGCCTGGCAGTTAGAGGACCCACGCAGGGCCAGACCTCTGGACAGAACTCAGGAGACATTGGAAAGAGACCCTGCTGCCTGATTTGGGATAGAAAACTGCTAACGTGGTTGAGAGGTCCAGAAAGACTCCTTTACTCTGACCAAGATGTCTCTCTTCTAGTGTTCCATGGCCCCTGAAATCCATGGTAGGGAAACAATCAGTTCAGTTCAATCACTCAGTTGTGTCCGACTCTTTGCAACCCATGGACTGCAGCACACCAGGCCTCCCTGTCCCTCACCAGCTCCTGGAGTTTACTCAAACTCATGTCCGTTGAGTCGGTGATGCCATCCAACCATCTCATCCTCCATTGTCTCCTTCTCCTCCTGCCTTCAATCTTTCCCAGCATCAGGGTCTTTTCGAATGAGTCAGCTCTTCACATTAGGTGGCCAAAGTATTGGAGTTTCAGCTTCAAAATCAGTCCTTCCAAGGGAAACAATAGGTTGGCATAATGCCTTAGGCTCACCCATAAATTAACAGCCCCTTAGCAGGAATGAAGGAAACATGGTAACCCCCTCCAGATTACCTACTGAGCACACCACTGTGCGGGAACCATAAAATGCATCCAGAATCCTGGCCCATGGAGGGCAGTCATTCAATACTTTATCACTAATTGAATATATGGAGAGATGCAGTAGGAAATGATACGGAACTGTGAGCAGGGCCAGATTAGGGAGGTCTTAAATGCCATGGAAGGCAGTTGGATTTAACCCCACAGGCCAGGCAAAGAGAATCATCTGGCGTTTGGAGCAGGAGGCTGATGTGAGATGGGAGGCAGTGGGTGGACTTGAGTGAGAGATGCCAGTAAGAGAACATCACAACAGCCTCCGAGACCTTGATGAGGGCAGACATGACAGAAATAATGACAAGCCCTAGGTCAGAATCTAAGGAATTGGAGTACAGAATAGGGGACTGAGATGGAGAGAAGTAGGATTATGGGTGCCCAGAAAAGAGGGGTGTGTGAGCCAAGTAAATAATAAGGGAGAAAAACTTTGCCCCTATCAGTACGGCTTAGCGCTGGCTCTGCCCCAAGTCTGGGAAGGGAAGAGGGTTGGGATGTGTCCTTAACACATCCTGGTGATGCTGCAGGCAGTTCAGATCTCAGATGTTAGCTAAGAAGCACCGATTTCCAGGAGGAGGCAGTTGGTGCCTTCATTTCAATTAAATACGAATTTTCCCCACCTCTGTTATTTGCTCAGTTCTGCACTGAGGCTGGAGAGGACACAGACGATGAGTAATGCTTAAGGGATGATCATCATTGTAGGAATGTGAGGTACCAGCAAGAAGTAAATATCAGGTAAATGCCAGATTGGCTGCTCCAGGCAATAAACATCAGGGAAATTCTGGAGAGAAACAGACAGAGCAAGCCTGCTAGAGCTGGGTCCAGAAAGATTTCTTACAGGAAGTGTGAACTTCCCTGGACCACACAGAAGATGTAGGTGTGGACAGGGGAGGAAGAGGCACACAATGGAGTTCTTTGTGAAGTAAAAAAGTAGATACAAGGGAGAAATAACTATAACCTACTTACAATATTTTGAAGCTTTTGACAAAATTCTCTAAGAAAGTTCTCTTTTAAAAGGTTAAGTCACCATGGGGCTAAAGGAGGGAATGATGTCTCTAATCAAGATTAACAAATGGTTTAGATACAGACATCTCTAGATGGTGCACAGTTAAACCCCCTCCTCAAGAATCTTTGTGATGAGTAGATAAACATAATGTGGTATAGACACACACTGGAATATTATTTAGCCTTAAAAAAGGAAGGATTATGACTTTCTCTGGATATTTGTCTAGGAGTGGGATTGCTGGTTCATATGGTAGCTCCATTTTTAGTTTTTAAAGGAATCTTGAGGTCAACTATATCCCAATAATTTTTTTTAAAGGGAAGGAAATTTTGACACATGTTACAACATGTATGGACCTTGAGGGCTTTATGTTAAGTGAAATAAACCCAGGACAAAAAGGCAAATATTGTATGATCCCACTTGTACAAGGCCTAGGATAGTCAAATTAATAGAGACAGAGAGTAGAATGGTGGTTGCCAGGGACTAAGCTGATGCGGAAATGGGGAGTTAGCATTTAATGCATATAGAGTTTCAGCTGGGGATGATGAAAAAGTTATGGAAGTGGGCGGGGGTGATGGCTGCACAACAATATAAATGTACTTGATGCCACTGAACTGTACACTTAAAAAACCCATGAATATGGAAAATTTTATGTAATGTCTATTTCACCAAAATTAAAAAAAAGAAAAAAATGTGTAGAATGACCCAGTTTATATATTAAAAAGTAAGTACTTGAAAAAATAGTTAACATGCTAAATGTTATATCACATGTATGTCACCACCACCACCACAACAACAAAAGAGTCTACTCCAAGACTGATCCGATTTAACATCTTTAGCAATGTTCTGAAGAAAGTGCCTTGACAAGCCTCCACATTGCAGATGAGTAAATGTATTCTGCTCACAATCGAAATAAACTGACAGGCTTTGACAGTAGGAGGCACCAGAGCAGTGGTCCTCAATCCTGGACGGACAATAGGTTTGCTGGGGAGCGTTTAAAGCTCTCTGTATCTAGACCCCAACCCCCAAAGGGTCAGATTGAGCTGCCCTGGGGTGTGGTCTGGGGGAACTGGTGCTTTTTCCAAGCTCCAACCGGGTGGGTCTAATCTACAGCCAGGGTTGACTGCAGAGAATAGTAAGGCTGAAAAACTCAGTCTTCCTGAGCTTGAGGCTAGGGTCTGCCATCTGGCAGATGTGTGATGATCAAGTGATTTAATCTCTGTTAATATTCCTGTCTGCAAAACTGGGTAATAATAGTCTCAATCTTACAGAGTTGCAGAGAGGATTAAGAAAGATATTGCATGTTTAGCACAGTTCCTGGGGCCTTTTAAGAGTTCACTAAATGTTAATTATCATTGTTATCAACTGAGTTTGCATAAATGGGCAGGAAAGGAACAGATGGATTTAACAGTGGCATGTGCAGCTATGTTTAAAAATAAACAAATCCAAACTTTGTTACTAATGTCTCTCTCAAAAATCAGGAAAGGGCTTGTATCTTTGGAGGCATTTTTATCTTCCAGGGCATGAGTTTGAAGTACTGCTTTGCTCCAAAGACCAAGGAAACTCCTATCAAGCATTAGCTAGGGGTGCAGAAAGACTGAAAATAGCTGAGCCCACGCCCTTGCATTTCTCTAAACTCTGTACAGCTTCCCCTCGATTGTGACAAGTTCTAGCCCCTGAACCTCTAAAGGGATGTTCTGACTGACAAGGAAGAAGGAACTAAGAAACATCAAGGACTGTGGAGGGAAGACAGGTCATGAAGGTTAGGATTCTCCAGCCTGGAAAAGGACACGATGGGAAGCAGTGAACTCAATAACCAGGAGAAAGTGAACAAGAACTCATTTAACCTAAACACTGGCTGGAGGGGGAGATGAGGCAAGGAACACTTAGAACAAATAAAAGGAACAGGTAATAAACTATGAAACACATTATGCCAAGATGTAGTACATGAGGGAAATATAAATGAATCCACAGAGAGTCTAGACAAATTAATGTCAGAGATATAAATGGATGCTCAGGGGAGCTGACATATGCCCACCTTGAAGGCTGGCCTCAGAGAAGGCAGTGGGCTTGTCCTTTCCAACAATGGACTGAGAGCTCCGGGTCTGACCAGCATGTGCATTCCAATTTTCTTAGCACCCCTAGGGAGGGATTTGGCAGAGGGTCAGGAATGAATATTGAGTGTGCTGTGTTTGGGGACAGTAAAAACAACTGGCTTGCCTGGAGAAAACAGGCCATGTTAGGAAGTGAGAGGGCTTGGCTGGGTTAGATTGTCAAGGGTACCCAGAACCTGGGCTGAGCAGCTAAAATTAGTCCAAGAATCACAGAATGTTTTAGCTTTTCTAATCCAGGCCCTTCTTTTAAAAGATGAACAACTAGAGCTCAAGGAGATGAATTAACTCACGCAATATCCTTTAAGGAACGAAGTAACAGCAGAGCAGAGATGGGAATCGTGAGGTTTTCCACTAACCTTGCCAGAGACTGGGTCTGGGAAGGACTTTGGAGAAATATCATTTGTATATCAATAGCCTTGAGCAAGAGTCTTAACTCCATGGAGCCGCTGTGGAATAACTTGGCATAAACCCTACCAGGTCACATTAGCCTGGGGGTAGAAGCAGAGACTTGGCAGAAGTCACAAGCTGTATTTCTCCAGCTCCACGTCTGTTAGTTCTGCGGGAATTTAGCTTTCCCCAAATTCCTCCCCATTAATCCTTACAAGCCACAGTGTGGATCTCAGTTAAGTCCTGACCCAAATCCCGTCAGCTGCCCTTGCATTATCCGTCCTCCTGGCTTCAGTTGTTTGGGTTAGCATCCCCAGTCTCTCCTGATTTCCCGTTTGAGTGTCCTGGCATCCAACAATGTCTGCAAGTCACATGTTCTGATGTTTGTGGAGAAGGCATTGTCTCCCAGGGTGCAGAAACCATGGGCCTCGGTTTTCCTCCCACTGTTCTTTTCTATTGTTTCTTGAACATGAAACCAAAGCAACTTTTGGTGTTTGTTTCCCCTGTACTGCAGCTGTCGTGCCTTGGAATGGAGGTCTGGGTCAGAGGACAGTCTAAGTGGGGTGATTGATGTTGCCCTCTGAATTCGCCCTCTTGGGCTTCCCTGGTGGTTCAGTGATTAAGGATTCACCTTGCAATGCAAGGAACACCAGTTCAATCCCTGGTCAGGGAAGATCCCACCTGCCTTGAGGCAACCAAGCCCCTGTGCCACAATTACTGAGCCCCTGCTCTAAAGTCTGCGAGCCACAACTACTGAAGCCCAAGTGCTTAGAGCCTGCGCTCCACAACAAGAGAAGCCACTGCAATGAGAAGTCCATGCATCACAGCTAGAGAGTAGCCCTTGCTTGCCACAAGTAGAGAAAGCCCGCATTCAGTAACGAAGCCCTGAACATCAAAATAAATACATATTTTTTAAAAAGAATTGGCCCTTTTCTCTAAAACTAGTTCATTGCCCTTAGACTGGTCATCATTGTATCCTTGGCATCTAGCACAGTATTGGGTACATTGCAGATGCTTGGTAAGTATTTGTTGAATGATCAGTGGGCAAATTTCTCTCTTCCAGTGGATTCTGTCTTCAAACTTAGAAAATTATTTTTTTCCCCACAAGCCTCAAACCAGTCCTTGCATCCTTGTCCATCTCATCCTCCCTGCAACTTCCAGATGGGCTTTCCTGAACCATAGGGTAAACATGGCTCTGGCTCCAGTTGGGACCCTATAGATCTAGGATGCGGGCAATGAGATAATGTAGATAAACGTGTCCAGCATAGAGGCTGGGATATCATAGATTACTCAACTCCATTTTGCCTTTTCTTTCTTTTGCCTAACTAGGATCACTGACTCAGAAGGAGGAAAAACATCAAAGGCTTCACACGAAGAAATTGATTCAAAATGAAAGCAATTTGGAGTCAGGAAAATTATGGTGTAGCCACATCTGGCATAATGTGGGCAGTTCTGCTCACTGAACCTTAAAAGGGCTGCAAGGATTTTATTTATTACAGTTTTACTTTAGACCTCATCTGTTTTCAAAGTGGATTGGAGGCAGGTAAAAAAAAAAGTTAGAAAACAAACATATAAGAAAAAAAAGAGAAAAGAAAAAAATATCAATCAGCTGGCCGAGCACACGTCGTTAAAAAACAGAGTGAAAAGTGAAGGTGGGTGGAGGCTGCGATTGTCTGTGGGAGCAGAGCGCCAGGTCCCAGGGGCAGGGTCCAGTGACAGGTGGTGGGGTGGGGTGGGGTGGGGTGGGGTGGGGGTGAGAGGAAGGCAGAAATGGTTGTCAGTGGATTAATGTGTCACAGGTGAGGGAAAACAAAGAGGTATATTTGTGAGAGTTTCTGGGTGAGGGGAGATGTGCTTGGTGTTTCTTTTATCATTTATCATTCTAAGTAGAAACCTGGTTTGAAGAGATATGTTGGTAGATTTGAACTTGGAAATGAAAAATCATAGTGCTTTGAAGGAGGAAATTTGTACAGATGCGATAGAATGATATTTGAACTGTTAACTACCGTGTTCTTTTCTCCTCCTCTCTTTCCTCCTTCTCCATCTCATTCTGGCCTCAACGCAAAGGGAGAGAAAACCTCCTATATTTTCTAAACCTTGGAAATGACACAAGAGAGCACATGTAGATCCTAGGAATGGGACGCATTAGCTGAGACAGAGTGCCAGACTGAGCCTCTGCACTGGAAGGGGTGTATCCATAGGCTGAGGGGACATGCATCAGAGGGATGTGGTCCGGACTGTCCCCAAAGTGAATCTGATGGGGAAGTGACCACAACTCAGGGAACCCCTGCACCAGGCCCATACAGTCTCCATTCAAAGGAGAACTAAATATTACCCCAGCCAGCCTAACTATGAGGCCCATAGAAGCTGCAGACACCGGCTTCTACCTCACAACTCCATTGCCAGGTGTGGGGATCATCTGCAGGGTCCCATGTTCCTCCATGAACTCAACACCATCCCCAAGCAGAATGGGAAGATCATCTTGAATTGACTAAGTATTCTAAAGAGATGGCTAAGAAGCACTGAATCTTATTGAACCTACTCAAAAGTGACTAGAATACATCCATTGCATCAAGCAGAATAGGAGCTTGGGGTCAAAAATGAGTTGTAAGAAAACATCGTTACATGTTTGCACAACCTAGTCTGTGCTTATGAAATTTGTACCTGCTATTTTGATTTTTTTGTCACTGTTGCTATAGTAATACCTCAATTAACTACAGAGCATCCTTCCAGGAGCTTTAAGCTTCAGGAACAACCCCCACATGGAGATGAAAGCTATTTCTAATGACAAATAGTCCCTGGACATGGAATGACAATGACAACTGTAAAAAGTAGAAAAGATCTAAAGAGCTCTCACTGAAACTGGTTGGTTTGTATGCTAAACACCCTGATATTTTCCTCTCTCTTCCATCACTTCTGAATTGTATAAACTTGGACAAGTCATTTAACCTCTTTAAGACCAAGAACTGTGGAGAGAGTCATGAGTGTGCTTGGAAACCATGATGAGCTGCACACGTACAACATGTGATTCCCATGTTAGATGACTACTTCTAGTCATGCTGGGGAGCTTTCATCTCTCATTCTCTAAGACAGTGTTTGATTTGTGCTAATTGTTCATTCTACATGTGTTGAACTGAACTGTACAGGTTGATGACAGCTGGAAAGGTCAAAATCCTCCTTGGAAAAATGAAGACTGTGAGAAGAGGGATGAGGAGAGAAATAAGAAGAAAAAGGTCAGGATGCAGGGCAGGACAAACAGAGCAGGAAATGTGGGGGAAAGCCAGGCAAAAACACTCCAGGGCCAGATCCACTAGCTCTGTGACCTTGGGCAAATTAATCCATCATTCTGTATCTCGTCTACCAAATGGGGATAATGATATCACCTACTGCATAGGGTCTATGCAAGTATTAAATGAGTTAGCATAAGTGATGCAGCTGGTTCATGGGAGGAGCTCCACATTAATTACTTCTGTTATTAGACACATCATACAGAATATGAAAAATGGGTATGCTTACTAATAATTTGGGCTTCCCTGGTGGCCCAGACGATAAAGAATCTGCCTGCAATGTGGGAAACCTGGGTTCATTCCCTGGGTTCAGAAGATCCCCTGGAGAAGGGAACTGCTACCCACTCCAGTATTCTGGCCTGGAAAATTCCATGGACTGTATGGGGTCCATGGGGTGTCAATGAGTCAGACACGACTGAGCGACTTTCACTAAAAAAGAAATGGAAATAAAAACAAGATACCATTATCACCTGTTGGCAAAGATTATTTTTTAAAAATTATTTGTAATCATGAATTCTTCACATTCGATGAAGATATAAAAGAAATTGTGGGGATGATGACTGGACAGGAAAGGATTAAGAGAATTTCCTTGGAGAGAACTGTGCTGAAAATCACACACACACACATACACCATGAAGAGTAGGATGCCGGTGGCCATTCCTCAACTCAAGCCTGGTGAAGGGGCATTCAACAGGACCACTCAGAAGATGAAATACGGGGCCCCACAGTTGGAGGAAGGGAGCACGGCAGACTGGTACCAGCTCCCTTGAACCTAGAGGGCAAGGGGTTGTGTTGGCTGCTTGGGAGGCTGAGAGCAAAGGAGGAGAGCTGCAAAGAGACCCAGCAGGGACGTCTTAAAGAGTATATGAAAGTACCCACAAGAGAGTTCATTTTAAATATTTGCTGTGCTATGAGAACGCTTTCTGCCATAAGTGTGGTGTCATCTGCATATCTGAGGTTATTGATATTTCCCCCAGCAATCTTGATTCCAGCTTCTGCTTCATCCAGCCCAGCATTTCTCATGATGTACTCTGCATATAAGTTAAATAGGCAAGGTGACAATATACAGCCTTGACATACT
Organism: Cervus elaphus; assembly: GCF_910594005.1. Lineage (NCBI taxonomy): Eukaryota > Metazoa > Chordata > Mammalia > Artiodactyla > Cervidae > Cervus > Cervus elaphus. Next base: position 51,199,669 of record NC_057833.1, on the reverse strand, counting down.
CCTTTCTCAATTTGGAACCAGTTTGTTGTTCCATGTCCATTTCTAACTGTTGCTTCTTGACCTGCATACAGATTTCTCAGGAGGCAGGTCAGGTGGTCTGGTATTCCCGTCTCTTGAAGAATTTTCCACAGTTTATTGTGTTCCACACAGTCAAAGGCTTTGGCATAGTCAATAGAATATAAGTAGATGTTTTTCTGGAACTTTCTTGCTTTTTTGATGGCCCAACAGATGTTGGCAATTTGATCTCTGGTTTCTCTGCCTTTTCTAAGTCCAGCTTGAACATCTGGAAGTTCATAGTTCACGAACTGTTGAAGCCTGATTTGGAGAATTTTGAGCATTACTTTGCTAGTGTGTGAGACGAATGCAATTGTGCGATAGACTGAACATTCTTTAGCATTGCCTTTCTTTGGTATTGGAATGAAAACTGACCTTTTCCAGTCCAGTGGCCACTGCTGAGTTTTCCAAATTTCTTGCATATTGAGTGCAGCACTTTCACAGCATCATCTTTTAGGATTTGAAAGAGCTCAACTGGAATTCCATCACCTCCACCAGGTTTGTTTGTAGAGATGCTTCCTAAGGCCCACTTGTCTTTGCATTCCAGGATGTTGGGTTCTAGGTGAGTGACCACACCATCATGGTTATCTGGGTCATAAAAATCTTTTTTGTATCATTCTTCTGTGTATTCTTGCCACCTCTTCTTAGTATCTTTTGCTTCTGTTAGGCCCATACCATTTCTGTCCTTTATTGAGCCCATCTTTGCATGAAATATTCCCTTGGTATCTCTAATTTTCTTGAGAAGATCTCTAGTCTTTCCCATTCTATTGTTTTCCTCTATTTCTGTGCACTGATCACTGAGGAAGGCTTTCTTATCTCTCCGTGCTATTCTTTGGAACTCTGCATTCGAATGGGTATCTCTTTCCTTTTCTCCTGTCCCTTTCGCTTCTCTTCTTTTCACAGCTATTTGTAGGGCCTCCTCAGACAACCATTTTGCCTTTTTGCATTTCTTTTTCTTGCGGATGGTCTTGATCCCTGCCTCCTGTACACCCTGCCTCCTGTGCGGTGTCACAAACCTCTGTCCATAGTTCTTCAGGCACTCTTTCTATCAGATCTAATCCCTTGAATCTGTCACTTCCACTGTATAATCATAAGGGATTTGGTTTAGATCATACTTGAATGGTCCAGTGGTTTTCCCTACTTTCTTCAATTTAAGTCTGAATTTGACAATAAGGAGTTCATGATCTGAGCCACAGTCAGCTCCTGGTCTTGTTTTTGCCAACTGTATAGAGCTTCTCCATCTTTGGCTGCAAAGAATATAATCAATTGGTTTCAGTATTGACCATCTGGTGATGTCCATGTGTAGAGTCTTCTCTTGTGTTGTTGGAGGAGGGTGCTGGCTATGACCAGTGCATTCTCTTGACAAAACTCTATTAGCCTTTGCCCTGCTTCATTCTGTACTCCAAGGCCACATTTGCCTGTTACTCCAGGTATTTCTTGACTTCCTACTTTTGCATTCCAGTCCCCTATAATGGAAAGGATATCTTTTTTGGGTGTTAGTTCTAGAAGGTCTTGTAGGTCTTCATAGAACCATTCAACTTCAGTTTCTTCAATGTTACTGGTTGTGGCATAGACTTAGATTACTGTGACATTGAATGGTTTGCCTTGGAAACGAACAGAGATCATTCTGTCATTTTTGAGATTGCAGCCAAGTACTACATTTTGGACTCTTTTGTTGACTATAATGGCTACTCCATTACTTCTAAGAAAGCGAAGAAGAACTAAAGAGTCTCTTGATTAAAGTGAAAGAAGAGAGTGAAAAAGTTGGCTTAAAACTCAACATTGGGAGGGGGGATTGGGATGGGGAATACATGTAAATCCATGGCTAATTCATGTCAATGTATGACAAAAACCACTACAATATTGTAAAGTAATTAGCCTCCAACTAATAAAAATAAATGAAAAAAATAAAAACAAAAACAACAACAACAAAAAAAACTCAACATTCAGAAAACTAAGATCATGGCATCTGGTCCTATCACTTTATGGCAAATAGATAGGGAAACAATGGAAACAGTGACAGACTTTATTTTTTTGGGCTCCAAAATCACTGCAGTTGGTGACTGCAGCCATGAAATTAAAAGATGCTTGTTCCTTGGGAAAAAGTTATGACCAATCTAGACAGCATATTAAAAAGCAAAGACATTATTTTGCCAACAAAGTTCTGTCTAGTCAAAGCTATGGTTTTATCCAGTAGTCATGTATGGATGTGAGAGTTGGACTATAAAAGAAAGCTGAGCACTGAAGAATTGATGCTTTTGAACTGTGGTATTGGAGAAGACTCTTGAGAGTCCCTTGGACAGCAAGGAGATCCAACCAGTCCATCCTAAAGGAAATCAGTCCTGAATAGTCATTGGAAGGACTGATGCTGAAGCTGAAACTCCAATACTTTGGCCACCTGATGTGAAGAACTGACTCATTCGAAGAGACCCTGATGCTGGGAAGGATTGAAGGAGGGAGGAGAAGGGGACGACAGAGGATGAGATGGTTGGATGGCATCACCGACTCAATGGCCATGAGTTTGAGTAAGCTCTGAGAATTCGTGATGGACAGGGAAGCCTGGCGTGCTGCAGTCCTTGGGGTTGCAAAGAGTCGGACTCGACTGAGCAACTGAACTGAACTGAGACTGTAAAGCGATCTTAGGACAGTCCATTTAAGGAAAAACTTTATTTTCCTCTTTCCCATTCATTCTTCTCCTGCTGCAACCACAAAGGGATGAGAAGCAGCAGGTAGTGAGAAAACAGGCTGACCACTCTCATTGCCAAAGGCAGGCAGCTTGCTTGAACTGATCCTGATTGGGCGGATGGGGGGAAGTCTTATATTTGAATTAATGTTTAAGTGCTAATAGAATTAACATTCTATTACTGAATTTAAGGCTGTGTTTGCATCTTAAAGTGATCAGAGGCTGTTTTATTATTTAAAAGTGAGTAAAATTTGTATATTCCAACACAGGGAGTAGATTTCCTTCACTAAGCAAGTTTAATGAGACATGGGAAGCAGAAAAAAAAATTGTTTCGTCATTACATCTGATGAATCCTGTTTACTGATTGTGCCTTGTTTTCCAGTAATGCTCAGCTAGTGCTGTGGTTGACTGCATTTGCCTACCCAGTTTCCAGCCCCCTCCAGGAGCAGCACCCTGATTTCTCTGTGGGGACTGACTCCTTTCCCATGCTGCATTTTTAACAGACATGTTAATCAAGGTGCCCACTTCCTCTGGCTGAGAATGGAATGGATCCAAGTTAAGCCAATTGGACTTTCCAGATTCTTGGACCTTGAGGACAGAATTGGCATGCTGAAGTTAATTTATCCCAGCAACTGTGATTAGTTCCTCTATCCTGATCTCTGGAACTCCCCTTGATTCTATGAGCTTCCCCATGTCTGTCAAATAAATTCCTTTCCACATAAATTAGCCATTGCCAGTTTCTGTTGCTTGCAATGGAAAAAAATCCTAAGTGTCAAATTGGAGGGAAACCACATGTGCCAGAACAGAGCTGATGATGTGACAAGAGTCATCCTATGAAGGGTTCCCAAGTTCCTCTAATGAAAGTGTCACAGAGCATGTCTCAGCTGTGGTGGAATGTGGACAGTTATAAAAGGTCGCAGGCAGGTGGGTAGGTAGGTAGGTAGATAGCCAGGCATATAAGTGGATATTGATAAACTTTTCATTGATAATTTTGGGTATCACATAGTCATCCTGTCTTTGGCCCATTGCTAACTGAAACAGCTAATGGATTTAGCCAGTGTGGTTGATGGAGTCATGTGTTTTCCGAGAGGCTGCTTTAGCATTTCAAAATGAGACACAGAATTAGAAGGCTGTACCAAATTAATGAAAAGTAATCACTTTGCCATGAAGCTGTAGACCAATTTTGTGGCTTTTTCAAGGAACTCTTCTGAATTCTGTCTCTCTTGAGCAGTTTTATAGTGTTTCTGAAACCAGTTTATTGTGTAAGTCTTAATGATATCTCTCCCAGTAGTTGTCGGTGAATCAAATGTCCTGGGGTTAAAAGATTAAAGCCAAGAAACGTGTGTTGACCCCCCTAGTAGGCATTGTTGGTGCCCTGACCAATAGCCATCCCTTTACCTCCACTTCGGTTTAGGTATCAGGCAGTCATGTATTATAGGGATAGGTCACCCAGCCACAGCCCCAGAGACAGCTTCATCATTCAGAATGATTCTATTTATTTGCTAGTGTTTGACTCTGAAAAGGACACGTGACTGAATTTCTGTCCAGTGAGATGTTTGTATCCATTTGCTGAGTAGAATATTCCAAGAGAAATTTCTTAGTCTTACACAGAGGCACAAGAAAGAGATTGCCCCTTTCTGCCTCTGAAGGGCAGTGTGTAACGTTGTGATGCCTGGAGAGCGTGCAGCTATCTTGTGACCACCAGGAAAGATAACTAGTATACTTCAGGATTGCAGAAAGGAAAGATGGAATTTGGATCATCGATAATGTTAAGCCAAGTAACTGACCAACTCTGAAACTACCTTACCTCTAGCCTTCTTGTTAAACCTCTTTTGTTTCAATCATTTTGAGTTGTTGTCTGTTTTTCAAAAGCCTTTTATTTGGGGAATTTGCCATATCTTTTTTTAAATGTCACAGACTGGATCTTTCAAATATATGGCAAAGATTGCTCGCAAAGATATTTTTCTTAACTGGTACCATTAAAAAACAGAATTCAACCATGTAAATTTTTTCTAACTTGTTTTATTCAATGATTCATGAAGCAGGCAGCATCCCATCTAGCAAATAGAAAAATAGTTCCAAAGAGCTACAGAAAAGGAAAACTTTTTAATGTAAGAGAGGAGGTGGGACAAGGAAGTTATAAATAAAAAAAATTATTTCAGGCAAAAAATTTTAATTGAATTTATGCAAATAACTGTTGCCATGAAAAAAAATACTTCAAAGTTTCCGAATTTTGAAGAGATCACTTAGGGAAGAATAGTAAATGTTTTATCATTGTTCATAAAGATATAGCTTATCAAACTGCTGCTAAGCTTAAAGAGAAAAAGGTTTCCTTAAATCTGGAAAAATGAAACTTAAAAAAATCAGCAATGTTTCAAGCAAAAATTATGATCATTAAAAATTATGATCATCTTCAGTTTATTCAATCCCATGGTATTAATTATTGTTCTGCTTGAATCCATTTTTCCCATTAGTTCTGGAAATTTCTACCCAGCTTCTGTTTTACGATTTTAAATTTATCAGAAACCTGTACTTGTCAAAAGTCCTTTCCTTGAATTTCCATGAAGTACTTTTGAAGGAATGTTTTTGAAAAGACATTGGAGAAAAACAATAAATATCTGCAAATGACAAAAGACTTTTTAAAATGCTCATTGCTAAAGATCTAATGAAAGCTTATTGTAATGGAATTGATGAAATTTGGCTGTTTCTATAACACACATTTTAAGATGGTAACTGGAATTATGATGATAACATCATACCAGGTCATATCAGACTTTTGGAATTTTACGTAATGTTGGAAACATTCATAACATATATCTACACACATACAACATAAAAAAGGCTTAGTAGTACATCTTATTTGACAATGCTTCCAATGTAATTTAACAGATTAAAAAAGCTCAATTCAAATTGTCAAATAAGTTTAGCATCTCCTTTCTTATAAGTAGAGAAACAATCTTTTGAGATGTTTTGGGGCTCTCCAGGGTCTTCCCAGGTGGCCCTAGTGGTGAAGATTCTGCCTTCCAATGCAGGAGATGTAAGAGACTAGGGTTCAGTCCCTGGGTTGGGACGATTCCCTGGAGGAGGGCATGGCAGCCCACCCCAGTATTGGTACCTCGAGAATCCCATGAACAGAGGGGCCTAGCAGGCTACAGTCCAGAGAATCATAAAGAGTCAGACTTAGCACTCATGCACACTATGGGGCCCTCCAGGATATCCCTAAGTTAGTTGAGGTCAAAAAAGATTTCACTTAGAATTTGACTTGGGGAAGTTAGTCAAAAATGTTGAAAGCTTTAAAATGCTTGCTTGGTCAAATAAGATCACAGGTCACTGTGAGACAGTAGTTATTCATTTAATCATAGAGACAAAGACTCCAAAGGCAAATGCAGACAAATAGTTGTTGTTGTTGTTTTAAAAAGAACAACTTAACTCTTTTAATTTAGAAGACTCAGCTTTCTTTTCAAAGACCTGATGATAAAGACACAGGAAATTATTTTGACAAGACACAAAATCTTGTCTTCTAGGTAGACTACTCAGAAGACAAAGAAAAAACTTTTACAATCATTTTTTTAAGAGCACCTCAATAGTTTAAGAAAAGTTTGTTTTTTTACAAGAGAGAAAATCAAATTTTAACTTTGTACCAGCTTACTTTTGATTTTAAGATTATTTAATTAAACTCATTTTAATCTTACCCAGATTGACCAGACTAAAAAATTTCTTTCCAAAGATTTCTTTCTCCACAAACCTTCTATAACTTTGAACAATTGAGAAATCTTACACTAGCATTCTGTGGATTGGAAAACTTGTAAATACTTTTTATGATTTCTAAAATGCATGTTTTCTCACAGTAAAGTTTTCAGTGTAGTACAAAACATGTTTACTAATGGATCCAAATATGTCTTAGTTTCTCTGTAAAAGGAAGCAAAAAATGAATAAACTTGAGTTCAGTAATAAATGTTTGAGTATTTCATCTTATCTGGAAATTATCTAGATATTTAATTGCCATCGACTGTTTAATTTACCAAAATTTTAAGGTCTCAGGTTACCCAAATGATTAGGGAAACTCTTTAAAAATCACCTAAAACTTTTTATACTACTTACACCTATTTAATTTAGTTGCTTTGAACAATTATGTTTCAACTACCCACCAAAAAGTTCATTAGACATTAGACAATGTCAGTCATCATCCCAAGTCATTTTTCTAGCTAACAAATTTTGTAGGAGGTAACATGAACTCACTTGATCTTTGATAAGCCCAAGTAGAATAAAAGTATTATGTTTAATGTCAATAACTCTAAAGGTTGCCTGTTTTTTTGTTTTTTTTTTTAATTAAACTAAGAGGTGTCTGGTGTGCTGAAGTCCATGGAGTTGCAGAGAGTCATGACTTAGTGACTGAACAACACAACAAACTTAAACTTTAATGTTTCTCAGACCACATAAACCTGAAATAGTTTCTGTTATATTTCTGAAAATTTAACTTACATAAGTTCTTAATTCTTTTAAGCCCTTAAATAGAGCTCTTTTACAAATTATTTTTGGCAATACCATTTAAAGGTAGAAAACACCATACATCTACAACACATACATATAGACACATATGAACATATAGTCAGATACAAGCAGAAACCTTATAGTTCTTATTTTATTAGTTACAAAATAAGTTGGATCTAAGTTGTTTTCCTGGCAGTGGAATAAATTAAGGCTACCAGCTCAGATGGCTAAAGCTAAGTTTCAAATGACAGTCCCCTTTTTAAAAATAAGAGTTACCTCCTGAAACGTGTGCTTTAATATTTACATCTCAGAGGTACAGGAAAGAGTGCAAGTTACAAGCCTTTAAAGATAAATAGGGGAGGTCGGGACTGATGACAAAGAATAGGTGAACTTTGAATTGCTTCTGGAGCTGCATTTTTATTTTGTAAATATTTGTAAGGTAACAACTGTTGCTTTTAATTCCTCCAGGAATTGTAACTTAAATGATATCATAAGAAGATCCATTCATAAATCTTTTTACAAGGGCTTTAAAAGGTATTTTTTTCTTATAGGTATATAGTTTTATTTTACCTTAGTGGAAGAAGACTTTAAAAAAAATTTTACCAGACTCTGACTTCAGAGTAGAATCTTACCAGCTTCTGACTACAGAGCTACTTAAAAATCTTTTAGATATTTTTTCAGTTTTCACACAGGATAAACAGTAAATATTTCTGGTAGTATTAATTAACCCTTTGGACTACCGAGGCGTCCCCAAAGAGGGTAAAGAAGAGATTTTGTTTTTCTCTTTATCAGTTATTTTCTTTAGCAGGTTGCTAGTGTAGCTCCCATGGACCGTGGAGCCTGGGGGCTATATAGTCCACCGGGTGGCAAAGAGTCGCACACGACTGAGCGACTTCACTTTCACTTTCACTTTGTGGCTCAGATGGTAAAGAATCTGCCTGCAATGCAGGAGACCTGGGTTTGATCCCTGGGTCAGGAAGATCCCCTGGAGAAGGAAAGGCTACCCACTCCAGTATTCTGGCCTGGAGAATTTCATGGACTGTGTAGTCCGTGGGGTGGAAAAGAGTTGGACATGACTAAGGGACCTTCACTGATTTGGTGACAAGGGCTTAGCCCAAGGGCCTCCATTTTGGACCTGTTTCTTTTCTTTTTTTTTTTAACAGTACTTATATTATAGCTTACTTGAGAACTACAGAACTCTCTAGATGAGTAAAGCTATCTTATTACTACTGCTGCTGCTGCTAAGTTGCTTCAGTCGTGTCTGACTCTGCGCAACCCCAAAGACGGCAGCCCACCAGGCTCCCCCGGCCCTGGGATTCTCCAGGCAAGAACACTGAATCTTATTACTAGATAATTATAAAATGCTCCCTGAGGTTATTGTCTGATAATATTTTTACTGACTTTCTACCCTTCCTGTCACCCTCTCCCCGCCCATGTTACTTCCCTGGCCTGACCTATTGCCCAGGGGGATGTTATGAGTATGAAGTATTATTAAAAAACAAATGTCATGAGCAAGCTGTTCTAACATGGAGACACTGTAGAGGATTTCTTCAGCCTTGTGACAATATTAAAGATATGGCTTTCATATTGCTTGTGCCTAAGAGTTTGTTGAAAGTCAAACATTAAAAAGAACTTCAGGAAATTGAGATCAGTGGTATATTTGGAGAAAAGTATCACCTGATGAAGAGGAGGATGATAATAGTGACGGTTTGAATAAATTGGCGTCTAAACACTTCTGCACTATCTCTTGGCAATGGTGAAAGATAATCTTCCTTCACATCCAATCACAAAGGTCCTACATGTGAGGAAGGCATTGTGTGTCCCAGTCTAACTGATGATGGTAGAGATGCAGAAATAACTGATACAGTTACCATGCTGCAGAAGGGTTAAAAGGCACAATGGCCACAGTGAAGAAGAAAAAGCTATTCTAGAGACCTGAGCAATTGCTGGGGAGAAGGCAGCTCTGACCTTTGATTTGCTAATTAATTTTGCAGAAAAACAACTTGCAGTATGTTGGCCCCAAGAGCAGGCTGGATACAACCTGCACCTAGGTTTATGAGAGAGAAACAAATAGCCAAAAAGCAAGCTGACTTTGTGGCCTTTCCAAGAGAGCACTCTGCAGGGCGTTTCCTGGGGTCAGTGATCATTCATCTCTATGGGCCATCCTGTCTGCCACAATTACCTCCTTGCTGTGGTTTGGGAGGCTGACCAGAGACCGCGTGGAATGGAGGGACGCCCAGGCTTTGAAGGCACCCAGCTCCGACCCCCCCTTCCTCCAGTCTCCACCTCTTCCTAGCTGTGTGGCCTTGGGCAAATTCCATATCTTTTTTCAACCTTAATTTTTTCACTTAAAAAGTACAGATAACAGGCTCATCCACCTTAAAGTTTATTGGAAAGATTAACAGAGATAATGCAAATGTGCTTATTGTTTTGTGGATCCTGCTCCTTAATGGGGATCCCTCCAGCTCCACCTAGAAAGTTTCCAGGGTAGTCATCCTATGGGTCTGAGACACACACCAACCAAACTGGACCAACTGGAGTCCTATCCCCAGAAGTTTAGGAATTGAATCAACCAAAGAGCAGGGCTATCTTCTTTCTGAAACTTAGGACCTATAAACTAGAAGATGAAAGCCCTGTTCTGCACAGCAGAAAAGGATGGTCATCAGTGAGAGAGAACAAGAAAGCAGGAGCCCAAAGATAAGCAGAGAGAAGAAGGATATTTCCCTGGGCCCCCCGACCCCCCAGGGCTCCAGCTTAGTCCCAGTGATTGCCTAGTACTCAGACTCCAATTAGAGACCACATAAATTCCTCTGATCACCTCCATTTTTTTGCTGAGCTTAGCAAGAGTCATTTTCTGATACTTATGACCAATAGAGTTCTTCATAATATAGCATATTACACAGCAAGAGGTTCTCACTCATTCAACAAATATGTCTTGAGTGCCTGCTCTGGGCTAGGCGCGTCCTACACAGTCTAGTGGGGAATACAGGCATTCACAAATAATCACCCCCAAAATATATAATTCCTGGTTCCATTTCCTTGTGTTGTTAGAAAAAGGCTAAAGCATGTTCTGCACAGACAATTAAGAAGATGGAGAAGCATCTTAATGGAGTTAAAAGTCAATCCTGGCTCTTGGACAGTTAAACGTCAGTCATGTGGAAAATGTACTAATCCCAAGAGTGGATTCCCTCCTGCCACGTGAGTCAAGCCTTGATGTGTATCCATGGGCCTCACGTTTCCCATCATCACCTTTATTGCTCTCTTTAAATCCTGGGGTTTCAATTTCCCTTCCCATCAGAAAGATTCTGCTTTTAACAACCCCAGACCTTTCCCCCTGTTATTCTGTAGCCCCAGGCTGGTGCATCCACATCATAGGAGAGGTGTCTCTTCCAAGCAGAGGGCTTCGAGACCCCAGGGAGCTGTGCTGTCATGATTTATGGCTCCCTGTCCTCTGCCTGTTGAGGAAAATCACTTTATCAAGATGAAAAGTCAGGGGTGGGGGTGGAGCAGGGCTTCCTGTTTGGCTCCCCTCACTCTCCTGCGTATTCCAGAGGCGCTTACATTTACAAGTCATCAGGACTACATGTGAACGATGTGGAGAAAAATCACCAAATATTGAAAAGCAGTGTGTGATTTGCCTTTCATTTATTCAGTTATGCTTTCAGGATTTTAATGTGAGGCAGGGAGGGGGAGCAATTCTGCATGTGGAAACAAGGAACAAAGGCAGCCTGCCTGCAGACGTTTTAAGGAGATACTTTTCTGCCTCTTAATCTGCCACTTAACGCTATTGAACGCACTTGGGGTTCATTAGCATTGTCTTAATTGTCATCAATATCATGATCATCACATTTCAGAACCGGAAGTTTCTGAGCATCCTTCTAGTTGAGTCTGCTGTTTCACAGATGAGGAAACTGAGGTTCAGAAAGGAGGAATGATGTGCTCAAAATCAAACTATGAAACTGGGGCAAGAGCTAAAAACCAGATCCTCTGATTTCTTTTCCACAATTATCACACCTTTGTGTTGGGTGAATCACTGGATATTGGCCTCAGTATGGTAGGTGGAGTTTCAGACAGACATGAATAAATACACAAGGCAGAATTATCTTGCTATTTGTTTCCGTCTAAGTAGCAATGTAATCATATTGTAAAAACTTGGAAAGTAGAGAAAATTATTCCCATCATCATAACACAGTCTATGCCAGCATTTTGTTCTTTTCTAGTTTTTTCTTTTATGTTTAGTTTTCTCTGCATGTGATCAAAGTGTATCCACACGATTGTATCCTGTGTTTCATTTAACATTACAGTACAAGCATTTTCCAAGTTACTGCTTTGTCATCTTAGCCATAATTTTAATGGTTATTTAACAGTCTAGCAGATAGTTGTACCACAATTAACTTACCCATACCTATACACTGGACATTTAGGTTTCTCCAGTTTTCCATTAATATAAATAATGCTGCAATGAACATCTTATGCATATAGCTTCCCCCTATATTTATATTTATGTTATTTCTCTAGGATGGATTCCAAAAGTAGAATAAGTATGCCAATGATTTTGAACACTTTTATGGTTTCTGATATGTATTGCCAAATTGCCTGCTAAAAGCGTCTTAACCGATTTACATAAGCAATTTTGAATGAATCAAAACAGTGATCAAATAAAAATTTAGGAAACCACTTCCTGTATACAGGAACCACTTCCTGTATACATCATACACACATGCTGGGTAAATGCATTCTAGGTTGATGGTGTGGGATAATCCTAATCTCACAGGGTTGAAACAAGAGGAAGAAAGTAAAGTCCCTCATGTTTGTTGTGCCATGTTTATCTCCAGACTTCTGGGCTATAGTTTTTGTGGCTGCACAGTGGAATCACCTAAAACAGTTATAAAACTGGATGTCCTGGGCCAGTCCTCAGAGATCCTAGTTGAATTGACCTGGGGTGTGATTCAGCTTGGAGATTGAATTAGGTGACTCTAATAGGAGAGAGAACTTCCTTCCTTGGACCCAGAGACAGGCTCGGAGGCTGAAGAGGTCAACAGAGGCAATGATCCTGAGCGATGTCTCCAGACCTGCTTCCTTCTCTGTTTCCTGTGCCCCCAGGGGGACCGCAACCCACGGGTGCCGATAAGTCTCTCACTACTCCTCCCATCCTGCAGCCGGATGTGCCTGGCTGCATTCAGCTCCCACAAGCCCTGACACTGGAGGCCCAGGAATTCCAGTGAGAAGGAAACTCAGAAAAGCACAATGTTAGGGACAAATGTAGAGTCTTCATCAGCCAGCTTGAAGTACCTTAAATGGATGGGAATCCTGAATGTCTAACTTTAAGGGATTGGTAAACACATCATAGTATAGTGTGGAATATCATGCAGCCATTCAAGAGTATATTCATGCTAAATGCCAAGATCTTCAAAATACTAAAGGAAAAAAGCCAGGTACAGAAAAGATGTACAACATGTTCTGATTTGGAGATAAAAAGAACCCATTGCCTGCATATTCCCTTGCATGTGCCCATGGTGTCAAAGATACATAAGAAATGAATAGGAGTAGTAGTCTTAGGAGGATGAGATTAGGGCCTTGGGGTAGGAAGAATGAAGGCAATTTGAACTATTTACTTTAGGCCCTTCTCTACTGCTTATATTGTGTGCCTCAAGAATGTATTGCTTTCAATTTTATTTTTAAAAATATTATAAGGTTTTCGAATGGCAAAGTGGCAAGAAAGAGAAACAATAATAGTAAGAATAATTATCTCGTACATTCGTCACAGCCCATGACACTTTTAAAAGTGCTACCACTATCCATTTTGGGATGAGTTGAGTCGGTGTTATTCCCGTTTTATAGACAAGGAAACTGAAGTTCAACAAAGTAAACAGATAGTCGAAGCATCAGGACATATCAAGAAGTGGACTGATGTCCAGAACTCTGGACTGCCAGGCTCTGACCCCAGCAACCTTTTTCCACTTCCATACTTCAGAGTTAAATTCCAGAGGTGCAGGATTCTGAAGTCCCAGAGACCACTAATTTCCACTGGTCATGGCTTCCCCTGCTCCCACCCTGTACGTAGTGGAGCCCAGAGTAGGGACCTCAGTGTCCTAGAACCCAGCTCCCTGAGGAGATGGGAGATCAAGAAGAGCTGGGGAGCTCACATGCCAGGAGACCAATGACAGAGATGAGGCCAAAGAGGTGAGCAGGGCCCTCTCCTGGAGGTCTCGCTATTACAGTTCTTCTGCCTCTCTGGGTATGGGTTGAGCAGAGGAGACAGGCAGTCTAAGGGTGAACTTGCTGGAAGTGTTTGTGGGAAAAGAAGGAAATACAATCATTGAGAACTGAAAATGCAACATGCACCATGGAGCTTACAGGTAGCACTTTAGGGAGCCACAAGCCGGCTACCAGTCCAACCCCATCCAAGCACCAGCTGAGTCTGGGCCTTGATTCCTTTAGGCCAAGGGTGGAGGCCTTCAGAGCAAGGGGGAGAGAGAGAGAGGGAGGGAGGGAGAGGATAGCTTATAAGTTCCATCAGAGTTCCATAACCAGCACACCTAAGAGAGAATCTTATAAGGTCACTTGTGTACCTGGCTTCTGCACTGTACCTGGTCACCTCTCCCTACTCCATCTGGAGTGCTTGGGGCGGAGGGAGATGCATTTCCTCCCCTCTGTGTCCTCTGTAGTAACTTGCCAGCTGGTTGTATAAAAACTCCTCTATGAATATATATCAAAGTAAGACAGAACAGACACCAACAAAGATGGTGATGGTCAATATTTATTCCATTTTATTAATCAATTTATTAATTTTATACATCATATAAATTAGATGGACCTTATATAATGTCATTATATCGTATCAATTTAATAAATTTCCATAAATTATAGAAGAATTTATAGAAATTCTATAAATTACAAAAGAAGCTAACTATTATTGACTCCATTGTACAGACAGAGACTCTGAGCCCAACAGAGATAAGGGAGCTTGTCTGAAGCCACACTGACCGTGAGGGGAGCCAGTCCCCCTGGGTAGGATGACTCAGAGTCCTCCAGCTCCGCCACGGCCTACAGCACTTTCCAAGGGCAGCACAATTCTCCAGCAGAATGTATTGAATCTTAGTTAGGCAGTAGGAGATTTCCTGCTGCAGAGTGGGGTAGTTAGAGTGATGGTTTCAGGGGTAGTAGGGAAGGATGCAGGATCATTATATGAAGAATGAATCTGTGAGATGTGTTCATCTGATGAAAAATCAATCCAGCCACACTTATGATTTGTACGCTTTTTGGTATGTAGGTTATGCTTCAGTAAAACTTAAATTAAAACGAATGAGCCAGCAAACAGTCCCTGGAACTCCTGGTACTGCATTATACAAAAGAACGACTAATTAATTCTTCTCCTCCCCCATGGGACGGGAGATGGCATATGTTGGTTTCTCAGCTCCTCAGCATCCTCCACACTGCCACCAAGCTGTCATCCTGAAAAAAGGCTGGGGCAAGTCATCCTCTGTCTACTGTTCCTCATTAGCTTCTCATTCCCTCCAGAATAAACTCCAGACTCCTTGGCAAAACTAGCCATGTTCTGTGCCTAACCGACTTTCCAACCTAATCTTTCATAGGAGACGTGACATAAGACCCTGAGCTCTACCATCTCCTGGCTATGTGACCTGGACAAGTGACTGAACCCTATCTGTAAAACAGAAGTGATAGTGGGCTTCCCTGATGGTCCAGTGGTTGAGAGTTGGCCTGCCAGTGCAGGGGGCGCGGTTTCAATCCCTGGTCAGGGAAGATTCCACATGCCACAGAGCAACTAAGCCAGTGTGCCGCAACTACTGAGGCCTGCTTGGCTAGAGCCTGTGCTCTGCAACAAGAGAAACCACCACGATGAGAAGCCCAAGCATTGCAGCGAAGACTGGCCCACACTCACTAAACTAGAGAAAGTCTTAAAAACAAACAAATAAACCAGAAAACAGGAGTGATGGTGATGTACTGAGATTATAGTGAAGACAGCAGAGATTATGTCCTTGGAATGCATGAAACAGTTGTTGGCCCAGTTACTACTCAGTAACTATTTGATATCACTTCTCATTTTTCACTTGACTACCCAGACACAATGGGTTTCTTCCCCACTATTCTCTGATTTCTTTTTCCTCTCTCACCTTTACATTTTCTTCACTCATCCTAATTTTCCTCTCCTAAGAGGAGCTCAACTGTTACTCCTCCAGAGAGGCTCTTTTTGCTCCCCCCACCTCCATTCTGTTTCCAATGGGGGACTTCTCAATCCTCTCTCACACTCATGATGCCTTGTTTGTGCTTCCACTGGAGCACTTATTCTGTGGTACCTGTCATTAGTGCTTTTGTAGGGGACCTTCTCCCTTGCTCTAGTGTAAACATCTTCTTTCTCATCACTAGGAATCTCCCAGTGACTGGCAGTCTGCACACTGGAGTGGACAACATCTGAGATGGTGAGCCAATCTCCCAGCCCTTTCTCTGAGGCATGCCCACAATCACTTTGTGCAGTGTGGCTCCTTGTCCCTGCTGTCCCCTCCAGACACTATTGATAGCACTTGGGATAAGTTGCTGGCCCAAGCTGGGCTGATCAGAATGTTTGGTCCTGGGAGTTGGAAGTAGAGGGGACCTTTATGTTGGTCTGCTCCAGCATTGTCCCACCTCTGTTATAACTTGAATTATATGGGCTTCCCTGGTAGCTCAGCTGGTAAAGAATCTTCCTGCAACGCAGGAGTTCCTGGTTCGATTCTTGGGTCAGGAAGATCCCCTGCAGAAGGGACAGACTATACATTCCAGTATTGTTGGGCTTCCCTGGTGGCTCAGTAGGTAAAGAAACTGCCTGCAATGCAGGAGGCCTAGGTTCGATCCCTGGGTTGGGAAGATCTCCTGGAGGGGGCATGGCAATGCACCCCACTATTCTTGCCTGGAGAATCCCATGGACAGAGGAGCCTGGGAGGCTACAGTCCACGGGGGTTGCAAGAGTCAGACATGACTTAAGTGACTAAACCACCATCATGTGTGTCCCTACTCCTCCACCTACAAATAATGTTGAAGTCCTAATCCCCAAGACCCATGAATGTGACCTTATTTGAAAATAGAGTATGCAGATGATTAAGATGAGGTCATTGGTATGGGCCCTAATCTAAAAACACTGGTGTCCTTATAAGAAGAGGAAATCAAGACACAGAGATAGATACATACAAAGAAAAGATATGAAGACACAAGAGAACCTACATCCACAAATCAAGGAATGTTTAAGATTACCAAAAGCAAGGACAGAAGCCTGGAACAGATTCTCCATCCCAGCCCACGAAGGAACCACCCTGCCCACATCTTGACTTCAGATTCTACACTCCAGAGCTGACACAATTAATTACCATTCTAAGCTACCCAGTCTGCAGGACTTTGTTACAGCAGCCCTAGAAAACTAACACACACTCCTTTGGTTGAACTTCTCCTCCTGTCTCAAGTATATGGTTCAAGAAGAGTGTATCTCCTCTCATCCTCCCTTGCTGTGGTTGTTGTCATCATCATCACCATCATTATTGTCTTTTGCTGACATGTGGTCTTACCATGTGGTAGGCATTATTCTAAGCACTCTGAATTGAATCTTAGTAGCAATCTATGAGATGCATCCTATTGTTATCCCTATTTTACAGACAAAGAAACTGAGGCACAGGGAGGTTAATTACCAAGAATCACACAGCTAATAAGTAACAGAGCCAGAATTTAAACCCAGGCAGTCTTACTCCAAAGTCTGTGCTTTCCCCTCTAACTTTATCTAGTGCTCCTCTCACCCAACCCATGAATGGAGTCATGCCCCAGGCTGGATCAATTCAAGTCCACTCTAAGAATTTTTCTTAAATTTGAATTTGTGGAAAAGAGCCAGTCTTCTCAGGTGGCAAGATTAAACAGGGGTCACTAGTGTCCTTTAACATACTGATACTAGGTAGAGTAGGTCTACCTTAAGAAAAGGACACTCATAGGCAGAGTTGGGAAATGGAGAGAGAAATAACATCCACTCTCTGTAACCTCCTATCCAGGAGGCCTCGCACAAGCCTGCCCTTCCCAAAGCTTGTTTATCAAAGCCTATAAATGACATTTTTGCCGAGGTTAGTTATGTTGGATGTCCATCATTTGCAAGCAGATTTCTCACTAGCATACCTGCAAACTGGAAACTGGGACTGAAAGACTCCCTTCCCCTGGGGAGTGGTCTCTTGAGTGGTGTCAGTAAGAAGAAACCTTGGTTCCTGTGAGGCAGGCATCTTCTGCAAGTGACTTGAGTACCAGAGAAAGCTGGAGTCTGCAGGGGAGATGAAGGGGCAGATGCTAAAAAAGGCAGAGAGGGCATTGTCGGAAAACACCGTGGAGTCCTAAGAGTTTTCTAGGTCTGAGGCTTGGCTGCATTCCTGCCCACGAGTTCTGTGAGATCCCACCCGTAGCTATGTCATCAAATCTCATTTTCAGTTTAAACTGGCACATGTTGGTTTCACTAGGTTTTATGCAAAGAATCATAAATAATTCACATGCAGTTGGGACTTGATACTGTTGACTATAATAGAAAATTTCTAAGTGAAGTGATGGTAGGATAAGGACTGTTCCTTAGGAATATTGCCCTGGCGGTTGTATGTAGGAAAGATTACTTGGGGGAACTTGGATGGGAAGCAGCGGGGATAATAAAGAGGGATGTTCCCACAGAGGCCAGTCTGAGAGGTGTGTAGAGCCCGAGTGACTGGAGAGAGATGTGGGGAATGAGGAGGCAAGGGATGTGGTTGAAGTTAGCAACTGAGAACATGGGGCAGTAAAGGAGACGGACCTGTCAAGGAGGACTGGGGATTTGAGACTGGTTTCAAGAAGGGAGGAGGATACCACAAATGGAAGGAGGGCAGGCAGGAGAGAAGCTGAGTGGCTCTCACACATCAGCGCTGAGCCAAAGTACCAGTGACAGAGCTAATTAGAGTAACTAAACAGAAAGAAGCATGTCCTGGTGTTCAGGAGAGGAGCTGGCTGTAGAGCAGCGACTGCAAGGCGGCTGAAGGAGAGCACAGAGGAAGAAAAGGCAGTGGGCACCTGACAGGAAGTGAGAAAATGAAAAATAGGGAGAGAGCACTCAAGAGGTATAGGGCAGACACACAGCATGGGTAAAGCTGCGGAAACCGATGGTTTCCAGAAAGAAGGACAAGATCACAGGAAACCTGTAAGGGAGCCAGGAGTGGATAATGAGGGGGAAAAGGCAGGTGGCAAGGCTTGCAGCAGAGGACAGGCTAGAAGCAATTTAGGGCCCCTGTGGTCTGCAGCTGCATTTGCCTTCTCAGGGGGTGGTGAGACTGATTTTGCAGCTAGGAAGATGCTTGGACAGCCTGCTTGAGTAAGGAAGTGAAAGCTCCCCGAAGTAACCTGGGTAGGCTGGTGACAGGAGAAACCTGAGTCTGAACTACTCTGCTTGATGAAAGGGGAGGGTGAGAGCCTGGGGCTGTGGGTCAGGGGTCAAGGAAGATGTAAATAAGTAGTACCAGTCGAGGCTCTTGATTGTAAACAACAGAAACTGGATAATTTATGTAGAAAAAGAAACCATTGGAAGGCTTTTTGGTGGCTCACAGAATCCAGAAGTGTAATAGCTATTGATGCTCCATAACAAATTATCCAAAAGTTAGAGGCTAAAAACCATGCACATTTATTATCTCCTAGTTTCTGTGGGTCAGGCATTTGGGAGCAGTTCAGCTGGAGGGTTCAGGCTTGTTCATCACGACATCAGGTGGGGCTTCCAGCATCTGAAGTTTGACTGGGGCTGGGGAGCTGCTTTCAAGATGGCTCGCTTGTTTGGATGTTGACAGGAAAGCTCAGTACTTCATTAGTTATTGATAGGAGGCTCTTATCCCCTGTACTGATATATGAGTTTTTCCCATGAGACTGTCTGAATGTGCTTATGGCATTGGAGCTGGCCTCCCCCAGAGTGAGGGATCCAAGCAAGAGTGTAAGGAGGAAGCATAAGGAGGAAGCTGCAGTGCCTTTCATGACCCAGTCTTGCAAGTCATACACTGTCACTTCCACCATATTCTGTTCATAAGAAGAGAGTCACTAAGTCTAGCCCATCCTCAGGGGCAGGGGGAAGTGAGCCCCAGCTCTTGGAGAGAGGAGTATCAAAACTTTGTGGATGTATTTTTAAACAATAACCATTATAGGAGAGTTAGAGGATTAGACTTGAAAAACAGGCTGGAAGCCAGATACTCAGCCAAGGTCACACCAAGGAACAACTGGTTAAGGGTGTGTGACCTGTTTGCCCAAGCATGGGTTCTCCTCTTGTAAACATGCCCTGCGTTTATGTAGCATTTGCTCCAGAGACATAGTCACTCTGGCCTAAGCAGCTGACTGACTGATTTGGATCACGTGCCTGTATCCTGCCTGCAACACAGCCTTTGGGGTTCTTCTACTATGAGACAGGATCTTGACTCCCACCAAGACCTACATAATTGCAGATCTTCCAAACACACACACCCCAGAAGACAATGCCCTTCACAGAAGGACTCCTGTCTGATTCTCTAATGGATATCCAATAATTCAATTCTGATACCAACTCTCGGATTTAACATGAACCCCATAGTTTAAGGGCTCAGTCCCATAAGATTGCCCCCACTTCGGATGCCAGCTAGAAATGGAGTCCTTGTGGAGTCCAGACACTTCTGTCTGGCTGAGTACGTATTTGGGGGTTCCCCCAATCACCCTCAGGCTTGATAATTCACTAGAATGACTCACAGGATGCAGGAAACACTGTACTTATGTTTACTAGCTTATTATAAAGGATTCCACTCTGTTACAGCCTAATGGGCAAAGTATTTGCGAGGGCACAGAGCTCCCATGCTCTTCTCCAAGTGCATCATCCCCCCAGCACATCAGAGTGTTCGCCAGCTTGGAAATCTTATTGTTCACATGTGGGCATGGTGTTGGGTCGTAAGTGTGACTATCAACAGAAGAGTGAACCCACCTGGTAGAGGATGTGAGGCCATCCTGGCTTTTGACACTTGGCTTCAGATATAAGCTTGGTCTTTAGTAAGGTGAACACTGTTGTTAAGGGAGAAAACAGATCATCTAAGGTCAACTCTGGATTTAGTTTTAGCAAGTCAATTTTTTTTTAATGAGCTCAAGCCTGGGGCCCTGTAGTTGAAGCCAGTTAGAGAACTAAGTCTTGAGGGAAAAAAAGAAGGTGCAAAACATACAGAGACATCAGGGACATGGTCTAGGAGACCTGACCAGTACAAAGAAGTACAAAGCGCAACATCAGGCTGCTGTGGTCTCACAATGGGGTTCAGGCCAGGGGGACATGGCTGGGTAGAGTGCTAGGGGCTTACAGGGAACCCAGTCACACAAAGGGAAGACAGCTGTTCTAAGTGAAGGCCCAGGGGTCAGCCTGGGGGGACCTCAGGTGTAAACATCCTGCTAGCTGGAGTCAGGACAGACAGGTGGAAGGGGTGGGTCGGGGGTGGGGGGTGAGACAGTGGGAAGAACTGAGGATCAATACCAGAGAGGACAAGCAGGAAGTACTCTTACTAACTTGAGGACTGGTCTTTTAACATGATACTTTTTTTAACGAAATGTCAGAGGGAGGCCCTGCAATGAGTCTATGTTCAATCAATATCCAATAATGAGTTACTAAGAGTTACACTCTTTTCAGGCCTGCCACAGAAACAAGGGGCAGAACCCTAAGCTGTTCCTTCAATACCCCTGTTCAGAAGGACATACTCTAACCCAGATCTCTGAGGTTCTTTTTTGGTCTTCTCCACATCCTTGACACTTGTTATTTGAGGGTTTGCTTGTATGTATTAGCCATTCTAATGGGTGTGAGGTGGTAGCTCATTGTGGTTTTAGTTTGCATTTCCCTATTGATTGGTAATATCGAGCATCTTTTCATATGCTTGTTGGCCATTTGTATATCTTCTTTGGAGAACTATTGAAGCTCTTTGCCCATTCTTAAATCAGGTTGGTTTTTGTTGTTACTGTTGAGGTGAAGGAGTTCTTTATACATTCTGGATATTTACCCCTGTCAAAAAAAATCCAGACAGCTTTACTTGATATGAATATTTTATTGAGCGAGAAATAAACTGTTAAAGAACAGAGAGACCTCAGAAGCTTGTTTTCACCAGTTGCAGCTCAGTTTATGAAGCAGGAATGAGGAATACATTGTTTTTAGTTGTGACTGGTTCTTAGAAAGCCATGTTTCATTTCATTGCATAAGCTTGCTTATTTGTAGCTAATTGGCTAGGAAGCCATAAGATCACACTGATGTGAAGAAAGCTTAAGCTTTGTTTAAGGTCAGAGTCAGTTTTTTGGGAAAATCAGGACATTTACATGTGACTAGGAGCATTAGGTCTCTGGTTATATTCAAACTGTGGCTTCTGTTTTGGTTTACTTTAGTGCCTTTTACTGGATATATGATTTGCAAATATTTTCTCCCATTCTGTGGGTTGCCTTTTCACTCTGTTAATTGTGACCTTTGGTGCATGGAAGTCTTTAATTTT
Source organism: Cervus elaphus (assembly GCF_910594005.1). Classification (NCBI taxonomy): domain Eukaryota; kingdom Metazoa; phylum Chordata; class Mammalia; order Artiodactyla; family Cervidae; genus Cervus; species Cervus elaphus. The sequence goes on along the minus strand of NC_057833.1, from coordinate 51,177,943 downwards.
GTTTGTTTTTTTTTTTTTGGAAGTTTTTAATTTTGATGTAGTCCAGTTTACCTATTTTTACTTTTGTTGTTTGTGCTTTTGGTTTCATATCCAAGAAATCATTGCTAAATCCAAAGTCATGAAGCTTTCCACCTATATTTTCTTCTAAATTTTATAGTTTTGGCTCTTATATTCAGGTGACCCATTTGAGTTAATTCTTGTATATGATTCAAGGTAAGGGTCCAACTTCAATCTTTTGTGTGTAGATATCCAGTTTTCTCAACACCATTTGCTGAAAAGACTATCCTCCACTTTAAACCATTTTAAAGTCTACAATTCAATGCTATTAAGTGCATTCATATTGTAGGGCAACCACTATCCATCTCCAAAACCTTTTCATCAGTCCACTGAAATTCTGAGCTTCCCTGGTGGCTCAGTGGTAAAGAAATTTGCCTGCCCATGCTGGAGATGTGGGTTTGATCCCTGGGTCAGGAAGATACCCTGGAGAAGGAAAAAGCAACCCACTCCAATATTTTCGCCTGGGAAATTTCATGGACAGAGGAGCCTGATGAGCTACAAATCCATGAGGTTGCAAAGAGTCGGACTTAACTTAGTGATTGAACACAGCTCTGAAATTCAGTAACTATTCAACACTAAGTCTTAGGCCCCCTCTCCTCTCATCTCCTGGAAGCTACTGTTCTACTTTCTGTCTGTATAAATTCATCACAGTCCATGTTCTTAAGGACCTCACTCCACATGGGAAATTGTGGGAGCACAGAGAAGGGACACTTAGGCCCAGACTGCTGGGCATGTTGGTGGGAGAATGATGAGTGTCAGAAGAAGCTCTTGGAGAGGGGTTACCCAAGCTGGGTGGGTATCAGCCAAAATGGAGGGGGGGGGGGGCGGATGCAGGTGGAGTGACATCCCTCGATGAGCAGAGGCAAAGGCTTGTGAGCAGCATGGGGTGTTCTGCTAGGACTAGCTTCTCACCCAGGTGTAGGGATTACTAATGATCTCCTAGCTATCTCATCTTTAGACTTTTCCCCTCCTTCCACCATCCCTATGCAGTGCAGACTTATTTTTCCCTCCATCTCATTTCTCCTTTTTTTTTTTTAACCTGTGAACTTCTTATTTAAATATAACTTAAGGATAGCATAACCTATGAAAGTGTGTGATGAAGTTTTACAAAGTGAACATACCCAGGTACCCTGTACTCAGATGGAGTAACAGAACCCCAGAACCACAAGAGACCCCTTCCAGTGACTACCCACATCCTTCCCTCAAAGGTAACCACAATTCTGACTTATAACAAAACAGAACTTTTGCCTTTCTTGTAGCTCATATAAGTGAAATTATACAAAAGAATATACTCTCTTGTGTCTGGCTTATTTGACTCAGCATTCCTTCTATTTTGTTCTGGCCAATTTTCATCCATGCTTAAATGCCAGAAAATGGTCTTTGTGCTAGTCTTCATTTCAGCCCAGATGATGGAGAGGAACTGGCTACACAAATATCAGGTGGCGGCACAATTCACAATAAACCTCAGGACGAGAAGTTTCTCTGGCTGGCCCCGTGGGGCTGCTGCTGGAGAATGGATGGTTTCCATTGAGGGCTGTAATGGAGGAGGGACAGCACTTGCCCTGTGCTGTTCTCCTAATATTTCAAGGAGAGTGAAGCTTAGAATTGTTAAACATTCCCAGAAGGGACATAAATCTCATTTTAGCTTGTTTCAATTGCAGGATGAAATGGCTTGTTTTCTTGGCAATTTTTATTTTTCCCTCTCAGTCCCCTGCCCTCTGGTTCTCTGGCTCATAGGCGCATGGCTTCCTTCCTTCCTTCCTCTCCTGGACTCCTTCCCTTTTGGCAGTCACATCTCTGCAGAGTTCAGCCCTCTTCTGGACCCAGGAGCTTTTAGCTAGTCTTAGACTCAGGAGGTACAAGGGATTCAGAAGATTAGCTGATTCATTCTACCCTTTGTTTTTTGAACTTTAAAAAAAATCAAGATATGATTTACATATAGTAAAGTGTACAAGGGCTTCCCTGGTAACTCAGCTAGTAAAGAATCTGCCTGTAATGCAGGAGACACAAGTTAGATTCCTGGGTCAGGAAGTTTCTCTGGAGAAGGGCTGGGCTACCCTCTCCAATATTCTTGGGCTTCCCTCGTGTCTTAGATGGTAAAGAATCTGCCTGCAGTGTGGGAGACCTGGGTTCGATCCCTAGGTTGGGAAGATCCCCTGGAAGAGGGCATGGCAACACACTCTGGTGTTCTTGCCTGGGGAATCCCCATGGACAGAGGCGTCTGGTGGGCTACAGTCCACAGGGTTGAAAAGAGTCAGACACGACTAAGCAGCTAAGCACAGCACAAAGTATACAAATCTTAGCATATAGCTCAATAAATAAATTAGTCTTTATCTATGTAGACTGCCACATAACATTTAATCAAAATATAGAACATTCCTAGCACCCAGAGGTTTGCTCATACTTTTTCCCAGTTGATCTCTCCTTCTCCCCTCCTTCCCCGCACCGTGGGAACCCTTAGTTTTCTTCTATCACCAGAGATTATGCTTGCTTGTTCTTGAATTTCAGATAAATGGAATCATACAGTATGTGCTTTTTCATGCCTGGCTACTTTTGCTCAACATCAGGGTTTGGAGATTCATCTATGTTGCTGTGGATATCTGTACTTTGTTCGTTTGTTGTTGCTGCTGTTGCCGAATAGAGTATCATTTACTTATCTACTTTTCTTTTCAAGGACATTCGGATGGTTTTCAGCTTGCCCCTATATTAGTTTGTTAGGGTTACCATTACAAAGTACCACAGAGTGGTTTAGATAACAGAAATTTAGTTTCTCACAATTCTGGAGTTCTGGAGGCCAGAAGTCCAAGGTCAAAGTGTCAGCAGGATTTGTTTCACCTGAGGACCTCGCTCCTTGGCTTGTAGCTGGCTACTTTGTGTCTTCACACAGTCTTTCCTTTCGTTTGTCTTTTTATAAGGACACCTGTCATATTGGATTAGGGCTCACCCCAATGACTTCATTCAACTTAACTACTTCTTAAGGCCTTATCTCCAAATACAGTCACATTCTAAAGTACTGGGAGTAGGACTTCAGTATATGAACTTGGCGGGGGGGGGGGGGGGCAGTGGTGGAGAAAGAATAAAATTCTGTCCCGAACAAGCTACTATGAATAAAGCTGCTATGAATATTTTGGTATGTGTTTTGTACATGCACCATTATCCAAAGTGGTCAAACCAATTTACACTCCCATCATCATTTGGGGGTACAGTTGCTCTACATCTTCACCAGGTGCTTCATTTTACAGATGAGAAACAGAGACCCAAGAGAGGAACTGAAAGGCCCACTTTCCATATGTAGATCATGAGCTTGAAGAGCAGAGCATGCAGAGGAAGCCCTGTCTCAACCTGCTTCGGGAATTTCTGAAATTCTCCAACACGTTATTTCATTCAATCATTCAGTTACTCATCAAAAAGAATTCCAAAAACCACCCGAGGCTCAGGTCCTATGCTAGGCTCTGAAGTTAAGTGGTTATCAAGAGAGATGTGAAACTTATATTCTACTTGTAGCAACAGAAAATGAACATACCAGCTAAAGAGGTAATTGCAGAATGTGGTAAGTGCTAGCAAAGAAACAATGGAAGCTGAGTTAGAGAATAAGGGGGTTGGGGTGGAAAGGGTAAAATCTCCTTTAAATGGGTTGCTCCAAGTGCCTTTCTCTTACAGAGAGGCGAGCCCTGAAGGGATGAGAAGGTGTCAGTCGGACCAAGGGCCAGGGAAAGTGTTAAGGCAGGGGGAATAGGAAAAGTACTAGCCTTGAAGTAGGAACAGCTCTGATGGCCGGGAATGTGCAGGAAATAATGGTTTGTGTAACTGGAGCCAAGTAGACAACATAGAAGAGAGACAGTAGATGAAGTCTAGAGGTCAGGCCCAGACCATTCATGGCTCACAGCTCATGCGGAAGTGTTTGGATTTCATTTTATGGGCAATGGGAAACCATTGGAGGGTTTCAAGGAAATGGCAAACAAAATCCAACTGACCTTAACAACTGTATTGTAGGGGGTATAGGGAGGAAGGAGCAGGCAAACGGAAGGCGCAGTCTTACCCTTGCATGGGGTGAGACATGTCAGTGACTTGGACTTGGGAGGTGGCAGAAGAGACATATTGGGTTGGCCAAGAGGTTTGTTTGGATTTTTTCTGTAACATCTTATAGAAAAACCTGAACAGACTTTTTTGCCAATCCAATATTTTGGCAGTAGAACTGACATGACATGGTGATGGGTTGAATGGGCCTGTTGAGAAGTGAGGATGGATCAAGGATGACTTCTAGGCATTGAGCTTGGGACCTCCAGACAGTATGAAAAGCTCTTTCAGCTATAACCTATCCATTCAAGATTGTACATCCTTGTCCATCTCAAGCCTCAGAATATAGTAGGTGTTTAATAAACATTCTTGAATGAATAACTGATTCCATGCATGAATGTTTTAGCACATGAATGGGTTCAATAAAGGTTTTTTTTATTGAGATAAAATTCACAAAACATAAAAATAACCATTTAAAAGTGTACAATTCAGTGGCATTTAGTACATTCACAGGGTTGTGCAACCATCACTTATGTCTTGCCTAAAAACATCTTCATCACCCCCAAAGGAGATCCTGCACCCAGTGAGCAGTCATTCACCAATCCCTCCTCCTCTCAGCCCCAGGAAACCACTCACCTACTTTCTGGGCCTCTGAATTTGCCTGTTTCTGGGTGGTTCATAAAAATGTAATCATACAGTATGTGTACTTTTGTGTCTAGTGTATTTCTTAGCATAATAGTTTCGAGCTTCATCCACATGTATCAGTAGCTCACTATTTTTAATGATGGAACAATATCCTGCTGTATGAATATATCCCATTTTGTTTATCCATTTATCTCTCAGTGGACACCTGGGTTGTTTCCACCTCTTGGTTATTGTGAATAACGCTGCTGTGAGCATTTGTGTAACAGTAGTTGTTTGGATGCCTGTTTTCAAGTCTTTGGGGTATATGTCCAGGAATGTGGTTATTTGGTTATATGGTAATCCGTCTTCAACTTTCTGAGGAAATGTCAAATTATTTTCCAACAGGTCAATAGAAGTTTCTTGAATGAAAAAAAGGAACAGTAGGTGGGAGGCAGGGATGAGGGCTTTTCGGCCCTCCACAAGCTGCACTGGACTGTGCCATTTGCAGGCTGTGTGATGTGGGTCAAATTACTTAAGTTCTCTGGGTCACCTCTTCATCCTCAAAGTGGGGAAAATAAATCTTTTCTCTGTGAGCCGAGGGACATGTTTTTTCTAAAGTTCTAGGCACAGAGTAAGCCCCCAAGTTAACTGCCTTCTCTTACTCTGACCTTGACCATATTGCACTAGGCTCTTGATTCTACCTGGCCAAGGGGCCAAGTTCAGCCGTGCTGCAAACTACAACTCCCAGCACGCACTTCTCCCGGGCCGGCTCTCCCAGCGTGGTGCGCATGCTTTGGCAGACGTGGCACCGGGAACTCGGAGGCGGGGAGCAGTTGGGAAGTGGTGGCGGCGGTGGCACCCGGCGAAGCTGCGGTCGCGGGAGCCCGAGTGGGGACCGGAGCCGGCTGGGGGCAGCGGCAGCAGGGATGGCGCGGGTCGTGCCGGCGTGGCTGCTCCTGCTGCTGGCCGTCTGGGTGAGGCTGTGGCGCTGGGGTTCGGGCAGGGACGGCACGTGCGCCCGGCGTGCAGGTCCAAGCTCCCTGCTCCCGGCGCTCCCGGGACTTGCGGGGAGATGATGCCTCCGGGCGCCTGGGTGGGGGCATGCGTGCTGGACGGGCGGGGACCCGGTGGCTGTGCCGGAGGCGGCGGGGCGGTCGCCGTGCCCTCCCTGAGGAGTGCTAAGGCGCTCAAAGGTCGGAAGGAGCCCGGGTAGGGGAGCCCGGGGGGAGCTGGGCGATCGTTGGCTGGGGGCTTGCGCGATGGACACGACTTTACGGGGGTGCAGGTCAGGGGGCGGCCACGGGCTAGGGCGGAAAGCCGGCGGCTGCTCCCCAGACTCGGGGCCCTGCACCTGTGTGAGTTTGGGGTAGGAAGGGGATGCTTGGCACCTGCACTGCCGGAAACCTTGTTTTAGGGCCACCTAGTTCTTGGTTTTGGCCCTGGGCAGCCGGGAAATTGCCGGCCACCATGGGGCCTGCCCTCCCGCAGCCCCCGCCGGCCAGACTTGGCTGGGCCGGGTGGGGTCGCCGGGGCGGGGAGTTCTGCTCCATTACCCAACTGAGGCTGGCTGGAACCTCAGCCACTTTCTGGCTTGTGATGCGGCCTATCGTTTAATGTAGGTGACTTAGTCTCCTCATCCGTGAAATGGGGACGCTTTAGATACCACCCCACCCCTCACCCCCCGCAAGGTTGCCAGGATGATCGGATGACAAATTGGAGGAGGAAGCTCTGTAAATTTCGAAACCCTACAAGAGGGGAGGAGGGACGGGCCAGGGTTATGGGAGTGTGGGATCTCCGGAGCAGTTTGCTACTCTAGGGGTTGGGGGTGGAGAGTGTTCCCCAGGGCATTGCTGAGAGAGGTCGGAATGGGTGTGTCCACAGCACCCAGGGACCGGGGTTTGGCCTTGGTGTTTCTGTAGTTTCTGGTCTCCCTTATTCTAGGACAGTTTTGGCTCCTTCTTTTCCTGAAGTTCCTGAAAAGAGACTCCTGCTGCTGGCACTCTTTCCAAGCTGGATTTTCCAGGGTTTTTTTTTGGGGGGGGGGAGGGGCGGTGGTGTGTGGCAAGGATGCTGGACAACGGGTGAGGAGAAAAAAATGTAGTGTGGATTGAGTTGTTTTAAACATTTCCATCTCTCAATACTCTGCCCTTCTGGGATCACCAGTGAGGAGTGGCCCAGTGGTTTCTGGTTGTCTGAAAGTGAGTAGAAAAGGAAGCTCCCTGCCCCTCTAGGTCTGTTTCTCCCTCTTAGAAACGGGGCTGGAGTGGGGCAGTGTCACTTCCCCAGGCTTGTTTAGGTTTGTTGGATACTCTGCATTCTGTTCCCTCAGCCAGTTGGCCTGGGCCGTCTCTGGGCCAGGCAGGGCTGCTGGACTGTGCAGAGGGGGCCATCTCCAGTGCCACCCCTGAAAGGTGTTTGAACTCAGTCTGTTTTAGAAGGTCTACTTTCTACTTCCCCTTCCTTTTCCCTCCTGTGAAAATGAAAGACTTGGGACTCTGACCAGAAAGAAGTTTCATTCAGCAAACATTCATTTATTGGCTGGCTCTGGGTTGGATTTGAGATGGAGGGCAAAACACACATTGTTCCTGCCCTCTGGTGTTGCCCTCAGTTGGGCGGGGAAGTCAGTGCTGTGGGCAAATAAAGACAGAAGAGTGAGTACCCATATTCGAAGTTCTGGGAGCACTACTGAAGGAGAGCTGTACATTAATTTAGAGGGAAGGTCAGCCATGACTTTCCTGAGGGGTGAGCTGAGCTGTCAGGAGCGAGTGTGGGAGTCATCTAGGCAGTTGAGATCTGCTGATGCCCTCCACTGGGAGGTGTAGAGAGTGGGTAGGTTTGCTGAGAGCACTAGAACCTGGGAGTCATCAGCAAGGAATTGGCATTTTCTCCTTTCCCCAAGCCCAAGATTGGCTTAGCAGGTATGAGACTGAGGTGTAGAGCCAGTGACAAGTGGTGAGTGGACACCAGGGTGCCTTGCTATGCTAAGTTGCTCAGTTGTGTCCAAGTCTTTGCGACCCCATGGACTGTAGCCTGCCAGGCTCCTCTGTCCATGGGATTCTCCAGGCAAGATTACTGGAGCGGATTGCTGTGCCTTCCTCCAGGGGATCTTCCCAACCCAGGGATCGAACCCATGTCTCCTGTGGCTCCTGCATTGTAGGCAGATTCTTTACCACTGAGCCACTGAGGAAGCCTGGACACCAGGATGGGTCTCTGTAAATATAAACTGTGTCCATATAATAAGGGTTCCCCAGCTCCTGGGAGTTGATTGGGTTTCTTTGTTCACTCAGTATTTACTGAGAGCTGATATGTGCAGGGCACTGGGCTATGACCCAAGAGACGCAAAGAAGTGTGAAGGGGTCTACAGAGATTCATGGACAGGGGTGTACACACCTCATATTTTTTACAGTAGCAAAAATATGGAAGTGGCTTACGTGCTTAACAATAGCAACATGTTTAAATTACTTGTAGCCCTATCCATACCATGGAAAGTGATGTTTATAAAGGATATATGTATTTGTTAGAATGCTGGATTTATTTTCAAAATATTTTATAATGCTTATGAGGACTATCTAAGGACATGAAAAGTACTTGTGTATGATAATTAGGGGAAAATCGGGATACAAAACGGAATCCCAGGGTGGCTGAAGATAGCTACAGAAGTGAGGGATTAGCCGAACATCCAAATGTCAACAGTGATTGCTCTGGAAGGTGGAGTTGTGGGTGACTTTTGTTTACTTCTTTGTTTATGCTTTTTTTATATTTCCCAAGTTTTCTATATGAATGCGCATCAGCTTTTAACCAGAAGTTAGTAAAGGAACTTTAAAAAAAAATGATTCTTTGGAGACTCCCAGTGTTCCAACACTATGACGTGGAAAGGGCTGCAGTCAACACTTGGACAAGTTGGTCCCAGCTCTTGCAGGCTGGGTATCTCTGCCTGGGGCCTGCAGCTGGGGGGGCCAGGCTGTCCTGTCCCCCACCCCCGCGGCTGCCTGGCCCTTCATGCTGTCCCTGCAGTCAGCCCTTCCTCAGGCCATCTGTGCTGACTGTCCTGTAGTCTCCATCCAGAACTTGGGAGGACACGATCTCACCCTGCTCAAGGGTCTCAGTGTCAGGCTGAGGCCCGGAGCTGGGCTGTGATGACATTTTCACAGGTTCATAGACAAATGGGAAAAATAACAATGGTAAATTTTTTCTTTTTTTTTCATGATTCCAAGTATTTCCAGTTTAAAAACTTAATTTCTCTGCCATGGTGTCCATATTGAGAGGGTGCTCGGGGAGTGGCTTAGAGTGTCCTTTTGGGAAAAAAGATGAAAGCAGTGATACTGTATTGTGATTTTTTTAAAAAAGCCTTCGATTGATAAAAATCTAAATTCAAATTTGTATGTTATATGTATAATATATTTTAAACATATTTAAAATATATTTTTAAAAATTAACTTATATTTTAAAATATATCCTGCTACTCTGTGAGCTTCAGAAGTCTGAGAACTATTGACCTAACTCAAAATTCTCTGATTTTATAAGGGAAAAATGAGGCTTTGAGAGAGAAGGGACTCACCATGTGAGGCCACCTAGTTTGTAAAGATAAGGCGGGTGCGAGAGCCAGGCTCCTGAATTACAGATGGGCATTCTTCCCACTCCATCTATGTCATCCAACTCCCACCTGCTTCCTTCCACCCACGCCGCTGCCCAGGCCTCTGCCCCTGAGGGTGGCGTGAAGCTCAGAACCTGGTGGGACGGGGCGGAGGTGCAGGGAACAGATGTTTGCCTGGTCTCTCCTGCTGAGCTTTTAATGTATACGTATTTAGGTTCTACACCATTATATATTTAATAGGCTCTTGTGGGCTGGCCTGGGGGCCTAATTGCCAGTTATAATGCTGCTTGGAACCTGGAGTGCACTTTTCCCACAGAAATAAGCACTTTACAGAGGAAGTGTTAAAAAAGAACTGGCACATGAGTTGGGGGAATGGTCAGGTGCCTTAGGAGCGGCAAACAGGGTCCTGTGGATTCTGTCCAGGGTCAGCCTCTGGGGCACCCAGTGACCAGGGAAGGGCCCCGGCTTATGCCTCACAAGGAGGGCAGACCCTGACCTCTGTGGCAGTGGGGATCCTCTGTGTGCTGGCACCTCGCCCAGGCTTGACATGCAGTCACCCCTGGTCCGTGTTTGCTGGAAGGAATCAGTGTTGCAGGCAGGGAGTCCAAGACAGAAATGTAGACAATGAGGAGCAATGGACCAGGCTGGATGGATGGAAGGATTTGAATCTGGGGCTGGGGAAATAAGACTGGAAAAGTGAATCCAGTAAAAAAACCTTAGATGCCTGTCAGAGCTTTCAGAACTGAAATCTATAGGCAATGGAGAGACATAATGAAAGTTGCCCTTTTTAATAAAAGGACAGTGAGGCCACAGTGGAGGGTTGGGTTGGAGTGGGAGAGACTAGATTAATTTTCCCAAAACAACACTTTCTTCCTCTTACTTTCTTCTCTGTTATCTACAAGATGAAGTTCAGGGCGATGTTACGGAAAGAACATGGGCTTTTTGCCGCACTGTGGAGCTGTGTGACCTTGGGCCCTGCCTATTTTCTTGTTTGTCAGCAGTGGTAATAATACCCATTGTGCAGAGTTGAAAGGATCAGAAATAATACAGGGAGCACCCAGCACAGTGCATGGCACATGGGCACGCCCAATAAATAGGAACGGGCAGGCACCTCAGGGGTTGGAGACGGGGTGCCTGGTAGCCAGTGAAGGGCCAGAGGGGCTGTGAGTGGAGGCCGTGAGCTGTGGGTAGGGGGCTGTACCATGGGATTCTTGGATTCTTGCCATCATGAGTCCCTGGAGCCGAGGTCCTGATGGCTCCTTGCCCCTCTGCAGTGGGCCCTTCAGAGCCTCTGGATGGGTGGGGGTGTGGCTGTGTGTGCCCAGAGGGGCTAAGAGTTTAAGCACTCTGCTTTTCCCCTTTTTTCTGAAAGTGGATCCTCTCTTGAGGCCGGAGATACCAACCACACTGCCTCCCTGGAGGGTTTGCCCCAGCTTTGTGGTTTTGTTCTGTGAGGCTCTTGTGTTTCCCTTGGTGGTTGTAGTAGGTTTTGGAGGCTGACAGTGGACCAGAGAGTGACCCCCAGGATGTAGGAGAGCCTAAGTTCTCCTGCATTACCAGACGTCGATGGTTTTCTTACCCTCCTTTCGTTTCCCCCACACCTGGCATCGTGGTGGGAGAGGGAAGGAGCTCTGTGCCTCGCCCAACCTGCAGCACTAACCTGAGTCTCTGGCTTCCCATTCGACCTGTCGATGAGAATTATAAAACACCTGGTACATTGTAGAGGGCTTGCAAAGTATTTCAGTGTATTTCAGGTCTGTATAATTCTGCGTCCCACACTAGCTGGGTGAGATAAGCTGGTTGAGTCCTATTACTTCAAGAGAGGGATGGGTAAGTTGACAGAGTGGGGAGAGAGAGACCAGTGATGGACATGGACTGGAAGGGGAGGGCATAGACAGATGAATGGATCACTGACTGAGTAGCCTCCTTCGCAGGTGCTATTTTCTGAAATAGCAGCACCAGCCATTTACCCTGGGTATCCATGATCCTTGCTCTTTAGCTTCCTAATGGCCTGAATACGGGAGGCGGGGCCACAGCCAGGCTCTCCCTGACCATCCTCCTCACCCTTCTCATCACCCTCCCTGCTGGGCTCTAGGTAACTGTCCCCTCTGACCACCTACGCCCATCAGGGCCTCATTCCATTCACCAGTTTACAATCACTTCTAAATAATTAGCTTTGCAGTTATGTGGTGAGGGGCGGAGATGTGGAGTTGGAATAGCCTTTTTGCATCTTTTTATTCCCTGAGGTCATACTGAGCCCCCAGCTTGGATGTGTGCTCTGTGCGCACATGGCCTGGTGATGAGCCTGTGCCCGGCTTCAGGGTTTCCTGCTCCTCACTGTTGGCCGGGGCAGGAGTAAGAGCGTCCATCACCGCAAAGAATCCCACCATTCCTCTAGCCCCTTGGCATGAGCAGATGTCTTTAATTCGTGAGCAGATCCTTTAATCCTTGTCTTGGAAGGTATTAATGGAGATCGAGGTCGAGGGCTTACGCTGGGGCTTAAACATAAGGGTGATATAGCTTCTGAGCCAAGTCATGGGCTTGGCTGGAAAGCTCTGCTCTGGGGCCAAGTAGGGCAGGCTCCTGTGGAACAAGCAGGTTTGCTCTCACCAAGGAGTCTGACTTGGCTGCGTCCTGGGCAGGGTGTTGTACATGCTCCTTATTTCAAAGGAACATGGACCACCATGTGCATGTTACATATATCATGTTCATTCATTCCACAGATCTTTCTTTTTTTGTTTTTAACAGATACCTCATGAGACTCTGTTATGAGCCAGACATACTGTGCCAAGGCATTGGGGACAAACTGATAAAAAGGATGGATACCATCCCTTCCTCCCATTGCCTGGTGAGAGGCCACTAATTTATTATTTAATTCAAGTAGGAAGTGCTGGAAGGAGGGAGATAGAGTGGTTAGAGCATGTGTAACAAGGATCCCTACCCTATTGCAGGGTGTCAGAAAAGGCCTCTCTGAAGACTTATGGACCCTTTCTCAAAAAAATGTTTTTAAATGTATAAAACAATGCATAGGATTATAGAAGAAACCAGTGATATTGAAATAGTTATCAAAATATTTTAATAAATTGTGAAAAAGTAGTATGTATTTTTTTAATGCATCATGTAGGAAGATCTAGTGACAAATTTGATAATTTCTATAAATTGTAAGTAGTGATGAGCATAGATATCTGCAATAACCCTCTTGTGCTGAGAAGATATGATTTCTATTGGTGACAAAGTCATGGACATTGTCAGTGCTACTGTAATTGGTTACCTACATTCATAATAAAGGGAAGACTAAATTTCAGTGAAATTAGTGAAAATAAAGATGCAGTTTATTTATTTCAGTGAAATTAGTGAAGATAAAGATCCCATCCAAATTCACAGACCCCGGTGTAAGAAAAATTATCCCCAAACTTAGAAATTAAATATGATTTTATGACTTTCTAATGTCACACTGGAACATTGTCTAGGAAGCCCACCTCAGGGGCATCCGGTGCTTTAGGGATTGTTACTATGTTTTTTATTCCTTAGGACCCACACTCTGTAAACTTAGAAAGGATGCAGATGATTGCTATTAGGTAGGGAAGAGAGATTCTTCAGGATATTAACTGGCTTGTTATCTCATTTAGCAATCATATCATACCTTTTTTCATCGACCACTTGTAAGTTTCTTATAACATCTTTTTAAAAAAAATTTGGCTGCACCGCACGACTTACAGGATCTTAGTGCCCCCAATAGTGGAAGTGTGGAGTCCTAACCACTGGACCACCAGGGAATTCCCTGTAACTTCTTTAACAAAATATTTTTATTAACCTGTTTTTTTCTTTCTTACATCCTCTTTTGACCTAGCTTTGTCATTTTAGTGCGCCCCTTATTTAATTAATACCACTTTGAAATATGCTCAATCTTTGCATGAAAATTGGGTTTTTAAATTTGAAAATTATACTGGCTCCCTGTTGAGGAGCCATGGAGCGAGCAGAATGTGAGGTTGTGGCACTCAGAAGGGAGGTCTGGGTGGGGCTGTTAATGTAGGGGTGGGCTCAGGTGGGGTGCCCCAGGGGACGGTATGGGCAGGTAGAGAAGATAGACTGAGTGAGCCCGGAGGAAGTGCTGCATTTACAGGATGGTGGCAGTGGATTTACAAAGAAGACAGTAAGGGTTGTGGGAGAGGTAGAAGGGAGACCAAGTGTGTTCTGCCAGGGCTGAGCGAAAGGAGAAGTGGAGGTACCTGTAGGGTCTTCCGCATGGAGGTCATTGCCGAACCTCCGCCAGGAGCCTCTTTGGTGGTGGGGGGCAGATCTGAGGATGCTAAGGACTGCTCAGAAGGGGAGGAGGGAGGTGGAAAATTCTGGCTGTGAAGGAGTGAGGAGCTGTATGGGGTCCAGAGAGGAGGTTTTTGAAAGATGGGTTAGTGGTCTTCCAACCCAGCTGTGACTCTGACCACCTTAAAGAGGTATGTGTGAAAATGGATTCTTGGGCTCTTCAGATCTACGAGATGATTTTCTTCAAGGGTGAGGCCCAGGAAGCTGTCTTTCCAGAAAGCTTTTACTTACTGCTGTTGTGCAGCTACAAACCAGAGACATTTACAAGCTAACATTAATTTTACGTGGTGGACAATATCTTGCCAGCCAAGGTTGCCTCTTTGGGCCGAGTGGCATGACACAACTTCTGCCCATGATAAAAGCCACATACACCAGTGACACTGTGAGACTCACTTGGCTGGAGCATGTGCCGTTTTTGCTTTTTTCTGTGGGCATTGAGGAAATTGTGCACAACAGGTAGCAGAGAAGGGATGGCTCCTGCTGTCCTTGAAGCTCTTTCCGGTTGGTTGTGCTCAGTAGCTAGATTGGAAGGGGAAGCCGACTTGCTGGCCTCTCGGGTCTTGTCTGGGTGCAGCTCTGGGGAGGGGAGGGAGCTTGAGGGACACCAGTGGGAAGTGTGTGCATTGACAGGCAAAGGCAAGCTTGTGATCTGTGCCTACAAGGCCTCTGAGTCCCGGTTCTGCTGTTTTAGGCATCACCTAAGTTGAGTGCCTTTACTTCTTTGAACCTCGGTTTTCACATCTCTAGAGTAGGGATGGTACACCTCCCACACAGATTGTTTACAGCAGGTTTTCAAACATTTTTACTGCAATTCCTGCAAGAACAGTTTTGCATTTTACATTTATAACCAAGTACATATATCTATATATGAACATAACAGATGCAGATTTTTCACGGAATACACAGTCTTGCTACCAATGTACACACTGATGTTTCCTTCTTACTGTTATTTAAAGAAATGCTGGTGGTAACCCACTGAAGCAATTTTATAACTCTATTCTTGGGTTAAGGCCTGAGGGATAGAAAATACTGATTTCAAATCTCAGCTTTAGGGGATTGAATGAGATACTGTATGTCAAAGCACAGATGTATCTCATGGGTCATGAGCCCTTGGATTGTTATTTTCTTTTCAATTAATGGAGCTTTGAGACAGGGTTGGGTTTCCGGAGTGGGAATTCACCTGCTCTTCCTCGGGCCCTGCTGCCTGCTTCTCTGCTTCCTCCCCCAGCTCTTCCTCGTTAGCAGGCCTGGCACACCAGGCTGGCAGCAGCCCAGAGCCCTCTTGGCTCTTAAAGAGGTTTTCCACAACATTAAAAGCTTTAGGGACTTAAGTCCTGGTTAAATGCACTGCAGTTGCAATTTCAGGATAAAAAAACCTGTTTTTATAAGCTCTTGGATCAGTCGTCCTGCCCCCGAATTGTCCCTTGTTGACAGCCACGTTTGTGCCACGGAAAATGGGTGGGAAAACTGTGTAGCCCACATCAAAGGTGTGGTTGTGGTTTTTAAAGGAAGCAACATATAAGACATACCCTGGCTTTTCATTCATGGGAGCAAGTGGTGAGACGTGCGTGGCTCTTGGTCTTTCCACTTCACCTTGGGTCCGAGTCAGAGCTCTCTTACCTACTTGCCGGGTAATGTTGAGCAAGTTTCTAACTCTTTGTCTTGACTTCCTTATTTATAGACTACATATAATGAAAGTACCTACTTAATTCACTTGCCAAGAGAATGAACTGGACAGTCATGTGAGCAGTTTTGCTGGCTCCTGGGCACACATGAGCACTCTAAACTCAACAGCTCTTGCGATGATCATGGCCTCATCCCCAGGCCCTCGGTGTTGGGACTAAAGAGTCCTCTCAGGATTAAAGAGTCCTCTCTCTGGTTGGGTTCCATCCCAGCTGAGTGCTTTCCAGTTTCCCTCTCTTTCTTTAGCACATTTAGCTCCTCAGCTGCAGCTAGTCAGGGGTCCACATTCCAAGGGCCAGGCTCTGTCTTTCTGCCACACAAACACACATGGACGCACACGCACGTGCCATCCAGGCAGTGTTCATTTTTATTTCAAAGGCTGCTGGGTGGTGGACTTTTGAACACTGGGAAATATCAGTGGTGAAATCTTCAAACTTGGTTTGAGGTCAGGCCTTAGCTCCTTGTGAAGAGGATATTTAGCCATGGTGATTGGTGACAGATGCTTACAATTTGTCCATTTAAGGAGCATAAATTACCTATATTTAAAAATGAACATTTCTCTCTCTCGCCCTCTTTTTCTCTCTCGTCAGAGCCATTCTCAGCATGCGTTGCATGCAGAGTTCTCTGCGGATTCTGTGTAATAGTTCTTATTAAAAAACTCCACACTGTCAGGTGAGCAGAGGAGCCTGCAGCAGTCAGTCCGCTCAAAGTGAAGAGGGGAAGATAAGCACCCCTCTCGCTTGGGAAAGTGCCAGTGAACACTGGATGGGTGGTCGAGGGTATCAGGAGGCCTCTGAAAGACGGGGGGCAGTATTTGGTTGTATTCTGGACATCTGGGAATCTCTTTTTTTTTTTCTGTCTTATTTTAGGTGTTTTTTCCCTAACTCTAATTTTGAGATAGACTTAGAGAAGAGCTGCAAGAAGAGTATAAAGGATTTCCATCTTCCTTTCACCCGATTCCACAGATATTAACATTTTATCACATTTATCATACTCTCCCTCTGCATATATAAAGTTTACAGACACAATTCTCCTTTGTCCCATAAATACTTTATTGTTTCCTAAGAGGCAAGGACATTCTCTTATATAATCAGAGTACAATAGTCAAAATCAGGAATGTAGCGCTTGGCTCAGGACTTTATCCAGAATCCCATGTTGAATTTGAATTAATTGTCATGTCTCTTTAATCTCCTTTAATCTGGGCCACTTTCTCAGTCTTTGTCTTTTGGGACCTTGGCATTTTTGAGGAATGTCCCTCGGTTTTGTTTTGGATGATATTTCCCTTCCTTCGGTGCCTTCTATCAGGAAACATATGTTCATTTGACCCATTCTTGGTGGTGTTAACATTGGTCCCTTAGTTGAGGTTTCTGCCAGATTTCTCAACTATAAAGTTACATTTTCTTGTAGTGGAGAAATACTTGGAGATTGTTAATTGTTTCCATGATGGTAGCCAAATGATGGTAATTTTTAAAAAGTATTTGTATCGGGCATGCCTATTATGGTTAGAAAAATACACAAAGGAGAAGAATAAAATCTATTCAAGGACAAAGGCTTACTTTGGTGAATTTCTTTTTCTTCTGGTCATTTTCTTAGCATAATTGGCTGTATAGTTGTAATCATACCATCTACATTTTAAATTCTGTTTTAAAAAACTTAACATTAAAACAAATATCTTTTCACTGTACAATCTTTGAAAACATCACTTAAATGCCTGTTTCATCCTGTCAAGTGGTTTACTCTAAGAAAAGTTTCCCCCGATGTTGGATATTTAAGTTGTTTACAATTTCTGACTCTTGAGTAGGAATGAATGAGTCATATATGTGTCAGAATCTCTGTGAATTTCCTTGGGACACATTCCCAAAAGTGGAATTACCACGTGGAGGAGCAGAAATGCTTTTAAGGTACTTGATTAATTGTGCCAAATAGCTTTTCAAAAGAATTGTGCTGGCTTAAGTCTTTGCCAGCACTATATGACAGTCGGGTGTCATATTTTAAGAGATTCACTAATGGTGTTTCTCAACTTTTTTTTAAAACCGTGATCCAAAAATCAAGGTTTGTGTTGAGATTAATTTCCTGTATTTTGAATTATGAAAGCATAAATATTTATTTCCCAAAGTAAATTATAGTGTAATATGGCACGTTACTCCATTTAGGCTCTGCCTCCCCACTCCTGGCCTTGGAATAGCTCTGGGAACTGGGAGCATGGGTGTGTCTGGGGCAGACCATTCAGGACATTGAGGGGCTTAGGGGCACATGAGGAATTGGGGAATTTCACCTACAGAATCCTAAGAGGGAATGTGTTTGCTGTCTTCAGAGTGTGGTAGGCTGGCAGAATGGCTTGGGAGGGGGAGGGATTTGAACTTTCTAATGACTGGAGCCATCCAAGATGAAATGGTAGGACATGGACTTCTGTGCATTAACACAGTTTAGTTTCTGCAACCTTCCAGACTCCAATGTGCTGAGCAGCCTCAGGAGATTTTGAGTACTTGGCTCTGGAGGCTGGAGACGGCATGGAGGAATGTTTAAAGGAGTCTTCTATCTGGAAACCAACCAACCCAGCTTAACTCTGAGGGATGTCCTGGCCTGTTGGTCTCCTTACTATTAATAGTAAAGGGCTGAGGTTGTAGGGAACCTGAAGAGTTATTAGTTTTTCTTTCATTTGTGGGTAGCCATCACCAGGTGACCAAGATACTTGGGATGGAAATAGGCACAGTGAAACTCGAGTAATTAGGAGGAACACAGTAAATCAAACCCTTGGTAGTCTGTCTCCTTCCTTGTAGCAGTTGATCTAAAGTATAATGCATGATTTGATGCTTTAGATGCTTTGAAATATCCCAACTGGAGTAGTTGTTAATATTTCTTTCTAGTTAAAGCTTTTGTTTCAGTAGGCACTCAAAATCTATTTGCATGTGTGCCAGAAAACCCAGAATGATAGTGCCTCAAAGAAATTCTTTATTCCACTCACAGAGAAGTCTGGAAAGGGGTGTTCCAGGGCCAGTACATTCCTCTGTGGTATCAGAGTCCCAGGTGCTTTCTATTTTGATA
The DNA here is from genome assembly GCF_910594005.1 of Cervus elaphus. Classification (NCBI taxonomy): domain Eukaryota; kingdom Metazoa; phylum Chordata; class Mammalia; order Artiodactyla; family Cervidae; genus Cervus; species Cervus elaphus. The sequence continues at coordinate 51,159,600 of NC_057833.1, read as the reverse complement.
ACTCTACATCTTTAGCAAGTCCTTCCACCTCATTGTCTCAAGGTGGCTGCTTAAGTTCCAGCCATCTTTCTAGATTCTAGGGAGCAGAAAGGAGGAAGGGACTAAGAAAATTCGTAGACTCTATTAAGGACACTTCCTAAAAGTTGCTGCATAACACTTCGGTTTACATTCCAGGGACTGGAATTTAGCCACAGGGCCACACTTGATGCAGGGAAGACTGAAAGGCTTGACTTTTAATGTGGGTGGCCACATGCCCAAGGCAACTCAGCAGTTTCTTCATGAGGTGTAATTACCTCACTGTACTTCTCTGGTAGTGGTCACTAGACGAGGTTTGCAGAATATCATAATTGCAAAGGACTTTGGAAATCACTTTCAACCCGTTCATTTTACAGAGAAAGACAGAGAGAAGGAGGCATGGCTTGTCCAAAGTCACACAGTCAGTAAATATCAAAACCAGCACAAAACTTGGGTCTCTGACTCTTTCTACCAAACCTCTAGCTCTCAAATACTCAGCCAGCTGGGGTTCTCTGACCTGGGGTTCAGGTCATCTGTTTTTAACCTTATTCCTGGATCCCTTTACCACCAGCTTCCTAAGAGTCTAGACTTAGATTCTGACATTTCAAAACTATTTTGAGTAAGATGTGGGCTACACTAAATTAAACCAGTTTTTTCACAGCTCCAAACATAAGAAGGCTATCTTTTTTTCAGGTGACAGAGCAAAAAGAAGGTCAAGTCCCACATCCACCTTTTTTCCTAAATGTTAAACTTCTGTCCTCAACTCTTCTTCCTTTAGCAAGTCACTTTTACATAATTGAATACCTCTGGCTTCATGATCTGCATTGAATAGTGAATCTATAACAACAGACAGCATCCTGGGCTATGGAGAATGTGAGGGTGCTGGCACGTACCCCAGAGATCCGGAGCTTTTTAAAGCTGAGAGTGTAATGTGGCAAGGACTGATCTCCTGTTATTTTCCAGAATTGCATGACTCTCTGTCTAGCCTGGTGGTGATGGTGGGTGAGGTTAAGTGAAGAGAAAGGAAGTTGTGAATGCAGTGTGTTAGAATGAGAGGAGGCAGAAGGGAGCCCAGACCTTGCACACACCTCTGATGAACCGCAGATCTGGGCTGACAGCCCCAGGGTCTTGAGAAGGGTGGCCAACAGCAGGTGTTCTGGGCTTGCAGGAAGTAGAGAGTTGGTGTAAATCCCTGCTGGGACCCTCCTTGCCCATTCTGAAAGATTTTGGCTTATCCTGGCTGATTTGATTTACCCCAACTGCGGGAAGGAGGTGCTTCTGGGAAGGGTCCACTTGGGGTGCTGTGAGTCTAGGGAGCTTGTGGGGTAGAGGTAAGCCACTACCTCTGGCCAGGACCTAGGAGGCCCGAACTCTGTGACCTGATCTACTGTGTGACCTTTGTAAGTCAGTTAACCTCTCTGAGCTTTAGTTTCTTCATCTGTAGGACGAGGCTAGTGCCCACTTGTCCCAGAGGGGCAGATGGGCACAAAACTGGGAAGCACCATCCTCCATGTGCTGTGTGGCCTGTGGGTCTGGTTCGCTGTGCAGACGGGTGGTTATTCTAGGTGCGGACACTAGATTTGTGTACGTGCACATTTCTTCCTGCTTGGACGTGCTGTCCTGCCTGATTGCAGGCAGGGCCCTGGAGAGGAAAAGGTGGTGCTGGGTCTCCTGTTGTCCTTGCTCTGTCTGTGATTTGTCGCACTAGTAGCACTAATACAGATAATTACGATGCTTCTGTGCTGTGTGCCAAGCATAACGTTAGGTTCTCCGTGTAGTTTAAACCCCTTGTTTGATCCTCAGCCAACACTGCAAGGCAGGTGTCAGTATTATCTTCTCCTCGTTATAGGTAGGGAGATGACACTCATAACCCCTCATGTCATCCTGCTGTAAATGACGGTGCCTGGATTTGAGCCCAGGTTTGTCTGACTCCAGACGCAGTGCTCTTCCCATGTGTCTGTGGGGTGGTGAGACCGCAGAGGGAAGAGAGCGAGCTTCTCGCCTGGAGGCCCCTGTGTCCAGCAGGCCCTAAAACAGGCAGACGCCTGTTTGGAAGGTGAGGGGAGAAGCCAGCGTCCTCGACCCCATTGCCTCCAGCTGCAGTAGAGGGTGGGGGTGAGGGCCTCTGTGTCGGGCACCCTGAGTGGCTGCTGGGCTCTGTAGGGTGCTTTTACTCTGATGAGGGGAGGGGCTCGAGTGGAGGGGGCTCTGATGCTGGGCCCTAGTGTTCTCAGAGGGGTGTTGTGCTGTGACAGGGGTTGGGGGATTTAGGGACCAGTACTCTGATGGGGGGCACTGGCTCTCTGATGCAAGCGGGACCTGGTTTTGGGGCCCGTGTTTCCCAGCAGTAGAAGAAGAGAATGTCCTTCCCAGGTGTGTTCTGCCCTGCACCCAGGGGAAGATTTATGGGTCTCAGCCAAGTCAGTGGGGTAGTTCAGCCCTGATGGAAATACTGTGAAGGCTGGGGCTGGCGAGCAGAAAGAAAGCAATTATTGGGGGAAAGTCAGAAGGAGTTTGCACAGGCAACAGAAGGGGATTTTTTTCTCTTCTTCCTCCAAAGTGAAAGACTTAGGACGTAAAGAGCCTGCCTGCCTGCCTGCCAAACCCAGGAACAGCTCCATGGCTGGCTCGGAAGGTGGCTGGCTTCCTTCTCATACGTTGCCCTGTCCCCCCCTCCGAGGGCTTGACAAAACAGAGTTTGTGCATCATTAACATTATTATTGTTGCCGTAGTTATTGTTATCAAGGTTTGTGGGTTGTGACTTATGAAGTCTGCCAGAAGGCTCTTGGCAAGGCTATCCAGGGCTCACAGGAGCTGCATATTTAGGGAGGGAAGGAGTACGCATGCTGGAAAGGTTAAGGTAGACTGAAGCGGAGGAGAAAGGAGAATGCTAAGTGGCTGGAGGAGAGTCCCCTTGGGTTTAGAGGAGGGAGGAAAGGGCCGTGCTCCCGCCGGTCCCTGTGGTTGCTTACTAAGGTGAGGGTCTGTCTGAGGCCATGTAAGGGGCCTCTTACCCTCCTCTCAGAGATATTAAAGCGAGCATCTTAGCTCTTTGCACACCAAGTCCCCTGATTTCCCCTGGATCTACCTATCCCAACTGTTTTCCTCTGTTCCCTATATTTCAGATCCTCTCCTGGCAGATCCTGCCTCTCCTGTGCCGACAAACGTCCACGTGGCTCCCCACCTTCAGTGGAGACAGCCCACCCTCCTCCCCACCCTGCGTCCGCCTGTGCCCCTCCTGCATGGGGTGTGTCTCTCTGCAGCCTGCCTCCCCCTACACTTGGCCTGGCCTTTGCCTGTGTGTCTCCTCCCTGGTCTGCATTGATGTGGCACTTCCTGCCTTCTTCCTGACCTTTCTCCTGGTCCTCCTCCTCCTCCTTACTTCTCCCTCTAGACCCTGACCTCTGAGACTTCATTGAGTCTCACTCTCCAGTCTGGAGGATACCTCGGTGGGTTGTCTTGTCCACATATCTGTGCCTAAGCTTATTATCACCTTCCTCAACAGAGACAAAAGCCTCCTCTACTTTTCCATTCTTGCAATTTTGGTTCTTGTTCCATTTCTGAGCACACAATCTTTGGGTTGTTTTAGCTTCTCCTCTTCCTCCCTTGCTTACAGATGAATAGTCATTGAATTCTGTTGTTTTTCTCTCAAGCCTCTTGGATTGAACCATTTCTCTTTACTTGGGTGGCCACCCGGGGAGTCCCTTCACCTCCAGCCTTCTGGCGACTGTCCAGTCTGAGATCACAGCCAGATGGGCCTTTTGAGCCAGGCTTTCAAGGTCCCACCCCACCCACCCTAGACTGGCCCCACCGGCTCTCTCCTACCACCCTCCAGCCCAGACCCTCCCTGACTGCCCTGGGTCTTGTCTGGCTTCTGTGGTCCCTCTGGGTCTCCCAGGAGCTGTCACAGACTCGCCTTGTAACGTGCTCCCAGCAGAGGACCTCTGCAAAGGTCAAGAGTATGGCAGTCGTGTGTCTGTGTCATGTTTATTGTGTTGGACAAACACTTCCGAAGGGCTTTCAAGGGGCAGGTGCTCCTAGTTTAGGGAGTGGAGTAGGGATGGGGCAAGATGAGGAGGAGATGGACCCTCCATAAAGAGTTCTTAACCAGGCTGGCCGCAGACAGTGCTGTGTTTAAGCCCCAGCTTCAGTGTATTTCTGGTAGACCTGAACCTCTCTGCTGTGTGAGGGTGAACTCAGGGGCAGAGGCTTTGGTGGTTTGTGTACTCTGAGAGTAGCTGGTTAGAATATAACTGTTAGATGACCTGAGGGATTCACTGGGCTTTCTAGGAAGGAAGCTGTGGATAAGCCTTGAGACTTGGTGCTCTTGTGGTTTCTGCTGTAGACACTTTGCTGTCGCTTGGCCCAGCTGCACCATCTCTTCCCCTTTCCTGACCCCCCAGTCCAGAAATTCAGGTGCCTCTCAGGAGGGCTGATCTGCGGGTCAGAGTCCTGAGGCACTGGGCAAGGGCAGTTGCTTCTATTGACTACCCAGGTTATTTGAGGATTAAAAACAGCAGCATCAACATGTTTTTCTAACAAATTCTTTTCTTTTTTTCCTTTAACCATGTGCATTTTGTTGTGGACCTTTCTGGAATAACATGTAATAATAAGGTGGACTGGACTTTTTGGTGCACTCTCAAGGTTGCTGTATGAAGGCAGGGGGTCCTCAGGCTTTGTGCACATCCTGCCAGGGCAGAATAAAGGAAAAATCATTCCTGGACAACTCCTTCTGATGGTTTTACTCTGTGGAGAAGGTTAAGTTGCATCCAATGGCAGATTATATTTAGAAACACTATAATATGGCCACATTTCTGTCTTCTACTCTGCTGAGATGGAAATTTATATTATATATTACAGTAACTGATACTGTTAGAGTGCTGTATGATTTATAAGGCATATTCGATAAGTTACCCCCTTTCATCCTCACAGCTGTCCCACGAGGGGAGGTATCATTATCTCCACATCAGATGCAAAGCACTAAGTCTATGGAAGGTTGAGTGATGTTGCCTGAGCATCTTAGCTATTGAGTGAAGCTCAGACTCAATGCAAGACTTCTGGCTACAAAGAGGCAGTGGCCTGAGAGGACCTGGGGTCATGTAGAGAGACGGGGGTTCAGATGCTGGTCCTGCTTCTTATTAGCTATGCAACTTTGGTCAAACTAACTGATCTATAAGATCACACACATTGGATAATCTGTAGTTGCCTCTTCATACCACATTCCTTCATAACCCTCGTGGGGGGATTAGGTTAGCAACATTCTGGAAAAGGGAAGGGAAGATGCTAAGGGGTAGGGGTTGAGAGGAGATGGGTGATTTCAAGGTTCAGTTTGTCTGTACTTCTTCCCACCTCTGCCTGGTGTCTCCTGGCAGAGCATTTCTTATTCTGTCTCTCCAGGTGTTAACCGTGGTATTCTTTGCTGGCTATGCAGGGGGCTGTTGGCCAGCTATGTGGGCTGGGTGAGGGGCTCTGCTGGGTCACAGCTTTGTTCAGACATTTAACAGCCTCCCCTTCCTGCTCCTGCTTTCAGCCCACCTCTCATGCCTGCAGCAATGCCTGGTACTTCCAGGGCCCAAGGTGTTCAGGGTTTTCTGTGGGAGAATTGGCTTGTTTCCTGTTGGCTGGTCTCCTGAGACCATTGGCTCAGTGGGGGAAGTGAGAAACCCCTCACCCACCCATTCATTCCCATCCTGAATGGGATCATGTTAAGAGGTGATCATACTTCTCTGTGGATTTGGGGCTTTGGTGCTTCTAGGCGGGATGGAGTTTTCACATTGCTCCACAGTGTGACATTTGAGGGCAGGGTAGGGTACAGACCTTGACCTCCCAGAGAAGTCTTGATTGAAAGGGTGGCAGGAATGTCCATGCAGCATGCTTATGTACCCATGCAGTCCATATGGCCTCATAAAAAAAGCGCATGAAGAGGAAGGATGAGCTGGTGACTGGGAGTGGGCTGGAAGAGTTCCTGTGGGAAGGGGACTATTTGGAGAGTATGTGCGTGAGTGCTTAGTTGTTTCAGTTGTGTCCCACTCTTTGTGACCCTGTGGACTGTGGCGCTCCAGGCTCCTCTGCCCATAGGATTCTCCAGGCAAGGATACTGGAGTGGGTTGCCATGCCCTCCTCCAGGGGATCTTCCCAACCCAGGGATGGAACCCAGGTCTCCTGCATTGTCAGGTGGCTTCTTTACCACTAGCGCTGCCTGGGATTTGGAGAGGGGGTGAGGCAAAAGGCAGGTGTCAGGTTGAGTGGAGTGGTGTACCTTATCCCTCCCCAGTCAGTCGTGCCTAGGGGCAGCACATCTGGGGTGCTTCTTGTCCTTGGGCCCACCGGGACTCGGGACTCATGGTCCTTGGCTCCTTGATCCCCAGGTGGTCCTGCCGACGTGGCTGTCTTCCGCAAAGTTCTCCTCACTCATCGACAGAATCTCTGACCCCAAGGACTTGAAAAAACTTCTCAGGACCCGGAATAACGTACTGGTGCTTTACTCCAAATCTGGTGAGTACCTCTCCTGGCCTTGGGGCCGTGGTCAGGGATGCAGTGGGATGGAAAGGAAGGAGCCGGGGCAGAGGTGGGAGGCAGAGACCCCAGGACTAAAAACTGCCCATTGAGGGTCTTGACAAAGGGGCATTAGTGCTGCTGCTTTGGATCCCTAAGAGGTTGTTTTAGTTCCCTTTTACCAGGGTTCCTTAGGAAAAGCCCTCTGGAGTCCCTCAGTGCCTCAGGAGGGAGAGGACATGTGAGTGAAGGAGGCCAGAGGACAGTGACCACCAGGGATGTACTCTCTGGCTGCTGGATAGCAGGCCAGCCCCGCCAGGGCCACGCTTCGCCAGAGCTGTGGATTAATTGACTGACTGGGCCAGCCTGTCTCCAGCTGAATTGGCCCAGGCTTGGGGGCACACACCCAGGCTGGCAGTCCTGGCCTTGCCTGGCCCCAATCTGTCTCGCTCTGGGGTCAGAGCAAGAGACTGAGTTTGGAGTGGGCTCCGCACTCAGTGTGGGGTGGGAATAGCGGTTTGCTTCTTCTGACCTTGAGGCTGGAGAGGGCATCATCACAGACGGAGAGGTTTGCTCAGCTCTTGGCTGCGACTTTGAAAATCTGACTTGACGCTGTTCCAGCAGAGTTAAGTGTTCTTGCTGCCCTCAAGGATGCCAAGTTTCCTGTGCCCCAGAGAAGCAGTAGCCAGTAGGCATGGCCAGTTCCAGCACAGCTCTCCCAGCAGCTCATCCTCAACACCCAGCCCGGGGCGGGGGCAGGGAGGTGGTGGTGCTGATGGATCTTCTGGACGCATGTCCCACCTGAGGCCTGCGTCCTCCATACACCCGGCACGTGCTGGTCCTTGCCCTTCTGAGGGCCTGGCACACACTCCCAGGGGTTGTTTTTCTGTTGGGAATAGGGGGAAACTGAGGCGGGAGACAGTAAGAGTTGCTCCTGAGGCCTGGGCTCCAGGGCACTGAACAAGTGTGTCTCAACTTCCTTGGGTGCCCCTGGAGCTGGGGGGTCATCAGCCCCACCCAGGAACACGTGGGTGTTCACTTTTTTCACTGTCTTCCCCGGGCACACCGCTTCACATAAGCTCACCTACTTAGAAGGGCTCTGCAAGGAACTTCTGAGACACACTCTGATTTGCTGCCTTTCCATGAGGGAGGCAGTGCAGGTTGTCAGGTGATGTCCAGTTTATGAACGAGGAAATTGGAGCTGCCTGGCCTGAGGTCCACCAGGCAGTGGACGCTAGGGCGGGTCCCTCTGTCCCTTTTGCCTGGCCTCCTCTGCTGGAGGCAGGAAGAATGTGCGAAGTCTGCAGTGACGGGAGGCTCAGCCACCAGGAAAGGATGCGGAGAGTAGAGTGGGAAGGTGAGGTGTCTAGCCCAGGGCTTGAGGGGCTGGGAGCGCTCTTGTTTTCTCTTCTGCCCTGGCCCAACCTCTGTCCCTGCCTCTTGGCAGTGGGGCTCTCAGCAGCCCCGTGCACCTGGCTCCTCCCTGGTTTGGATCTCTGGGCTTGGACCCCAGTGGTGACTTTACCTTCCTGCCTCCTGCCCAGGCCTTTCCTGACACTGGGGACCTCCCATGGCTTTAGGAGCAATGTGATAACCGGCTTCTCTCCCCTCCTCATCCCAACCAGTGCCTCCCTTTCCATGGCTGAAAGGCAGGCTCAGGGAGGGGGCTTCATGTGCTCTACTCAAGTTTCCCTCCCCGCCTCCCGCTCCCAGTCTGAAGGGTGAGGATGACCTTTCCCACCTCGGCCGCCCCCCCTTGGCCTGGGGGTTCCAGGGAGGGCCTCTGCGGGTGGCTCTGTGCAGGGCTTTTGAAGGATGTTTTCTGTTCACTGCATAAAAGGCTCAGCAGGCTTTGTGTTCACAAACAGCTTCCATTATCCACACTAGAAAAGGAGATCTGAGGAGGCAAATAATTCAGATATCATTTCTGCTTGGCTTTAGAACATATCATGCAGTTTCTGGCGGGTGAGGGCGGCAGCCTGCTGTCCCCACAGTGTCTGCATGGGGGCCCTTTCCAGGGAGCTAGCTGACAGGGACAATGCGGGAACGCGACAGCCCGGCCACAGCCGCCATGCCGTGGAGCGCCGAGGGCTGGTGGCGTGGCGATCCTGGCCACAGGGGCTCCATGTCTGAGAGCCTGCCCTCCTACCGTACGTTCCAGGGGCTCTGCCCCAACACCTCTTCCTTTCTCATGTTCACGCCGCCTGGCCCTGAGGCATAGTCCATGGTCCTGCAGCTGACCCCTCCTCCCCGGGGTACTGCCAGGCTGGGGAAGAAGGCTGTGAGAGTGACTTGGGTCCATTTAGCGTCAGTCCGTCAGACCAGAGTCGCAGGTAAACCTCATTTAATCGCTCCGCTGTATGGGGCCCCTCGGTGGGTGTGTGACACACAGGTGAAGGGGGGGTCTGGTCCCAGCCCTTGTCAGTCCCCAGGTTGGGCACCAGGACAGGCAAGCGTGGAACCAGCAGACTCGTCGCCTGCTTAGTTATAGAATTGTAATTGTTCAGTTACAGAATTTTCAAAATGTGCCCCAGAAAGGTCATGAGTCAGAGATTCTACAGGGAGTTGAGGATCTACCAGAGAGACTTGGCAGAGTGAGATGTGAGGCGTGGCTTGAAGGAGGGGTGACGGGTTCTGTGTCTGAGGGTGGTGGGAGCAGGGCTTTCTGAGAAGAGCTGGATGGTCCTCAGTTAGAACCATTGCCCACAGGGATGCATTGTTGCTGGTGCTCAGAACCTCACCTCTAGGGCTGGCCTCTGTCCTTCCTTGCCCAGGGCAAGATGGCAGGGGTGGGGGCAGTGTTGCTTGGGCACAGATGTTTATTTACTTATTTATTTTACAGAAGCTGCAGCTGAAAGTCACCTCAAGTTATTGTCTACTGTAGCCCAGGCAGTGAAAGGACAAGGCACCATCTGCTGGGTGGACTGTGGGTATGATCCTGGGGCCGTGGGCCGTGGTGGCTGGAGGGCAAGGGGTGGGCTCTGGTGGGTGGGGTGGGAATTGTTCCGGATTGATATTCTGGGAGAGGAGGTATGATGGAGAGATAACTGCTGAAGAACACCCCCCTCCCCCCGCAACCCCCCAGTGATGCTGCAGGACCACTATGGGCTGGAGAAGGGTAGGTGTGGCTTCCCCGCCTGTCTTTACCCACCCCTCTTCTTCCCTTTTACAAAGTACTTTTACTTGTTACTCTGTTGTCATGCACTTGATTTTTGTCTTCTCAGAGGATGCAGAAGGAGCCTTGATGCCCGAAGAGGCAAGATTATTTTCAGGGCCACTTGGTGGGCTTGCTTATGGGGGGAGTCTGCATTGAGAACCATGTGCTTTACCCGCAGCCCAGGCCCTTCATGGGGGTCTCCAGGGCCCACAGTGCACAAATGGGGAGTCAGCTGGCAGACCTGTCTGTTGCTCTGGCGTCCGAGGTGGCTCTGTCACACGGGTCAGTCCTGGACAGGTGGCTGAGTCCTTCCAGCTCTTTCCTCTGGCCTGTGTCCCCACCCCAACATGTCCCGATGACAAGGCTGTGAGCTGCTTCTCCTCCTGCTGCCCCTGCCCCCTCCCAGAGACTCTGTGTCAGTGTCATGGTGGCAGAATCTCATGCCAGCCCACAGGAGGCCCCTTCTGAGTGCAGCAAAAGGGGGCACTTTAAACTCCTCAGATCCTTCTGAGTTTGGGAGTTTTAAGTCCATGGTGTTCTCGGCTTCCTTTCCTTCTCTTCATTAGGAATAATTGCCACATCTCTCCACATTCAGCACTTTTGCTGCTGGGATTTATATACACACACCTCTTGTCACATAATTAGTTCCCAATTGGGCATAGATTGGCAAAAACAGAGCAAAGACACATAGAGAGTGAAACATACGGAAAAGGTCAGGAAGAATAGGTTTGTTCTTTGCACGTTTGTTGAGCACTGTCTGCCTGCAAGGCACTGCACTGAACTGGGTGGACACCAGCATTTACATGTCCTTCTGATTGAGGATAGGAGGTGTTCCCAGGGCCGCTGAGTCCTCACCTGGACTTGGGGTTTATTGGGAACGTGAGTTTGGGAAGAGCAGGGGAGAGGAGCATAGGTAGCACTACAGTTTTGTCAGTATGGGGACGAGGTGGGGCTCTCCTGGGAAAGTGGCACTTCCTTTCCTCCACAGCCCATAAGGGTCTTTGTAACCTTTGTAACTCTGTCCTTGCCTGAGTGACAAACCCTTTACTACTCTGTGGTAAAGCAGGACTGTCACCTCCAGACCCACGTGAGCTGTTAGGGGCTCCACTCCAGTGCAGTCTTCTCCCTCTTCAACCTAAGTTCTCAGTGGCTGTTTTGCAAGTAAACTTCTGGGACACAACTGTTTTATAAGTTGGTAGCCTCAAGCGGGTCCTGCCTGTCATTGGAGAGAATTGATGGAGAGGCATATTTTGACAGAGCACCGAATGAGGCCAGAAGTCTTCGTCAAGCAGTGTTTGCTGCACAGTGTGTGTGTATGTGTGTGTGTGTGTGTGCGCCTGTCTGGTCTTTGTCAAGCAGTGTTTTTTGCACTGTGTGTGTGTGCGCGCGTGTGCACGTGTGTGCGAGTGCATGCGTGCGTGCGCATGTGTGTGCGTGTGTGCGCGCATGCGCGTGTGTATGTGTGTGTGTGCGCGCCTGTCTGGTCTTCGTCAAGCAGTGTTTGCTGCACTGTGTGCCTGTGCATGCATGTGTATGTGTGCACGTGTGTGCACGCGCGTGCGGACGTGTGTGTGTGTGTGTGTGCGCACACACACACACCTGTCTGGCCTATACCTCCTGATTGATTCAAACACCGGTTTAATGGAACAGACAGCTCACTAAACAGTTGATGAGATTTCAGTTGTTGGTTACTTCCAGTTCAGAGTGGGTCTGGAAGTGTTCTAGTCTCCCATGTGTGTCTCTGTCTCCTGTATTTTACCAGGACTGCTCTGTGTGACTGGCAAAGTGATAGAGCCCGTTAGAGGGGATAGGGTGCTCTGGAATATCCGTACCAAGCCAATGGAGCCTCATCACAGGGAGTTCTTCCCAGGCTTGTAGGTGGCAGAAGTGGGCAGAAGATCTTGGTTTAGCTGCCCCATCCACCTGGGTCCATTCACTTGAGCACTTACTCTGTGCTTTGAGGCACAGACCTGGCTAATAGTGTCCTTGAGGATTGCAGTATGCAGGGAGGCAGCAGACATCTAGCCAGGTGATTACAGTCACTTCATTCCTTCTGCCTAGAAAGGTTGAAGAAAACTTCCCGGAGGAGGTTGAGTTCAGACTTGGGGCAAGCCTTCAGAGGACCAGGTCTTTCAAGTGCCCTGGCCTTCGCTGCAGGCAGCTCCCTGTGGTGTGGCCCCTCGGTTGTCTGGCCGATGGGTCTGGAGGTGACAGTCCTGCTTTGCTCCCTGGACAGGCAGGATGTATGGTGCTGGGCTTAGCGTGTAAAGACAGACTAAGAAGAAGAGAACTGGGGACTCATTTGGAGACATAATGTCTGGAATCAATAAAAAGTGCTGCTGGAAGAGAGAATCCTTTGACTTGATGCTCTAAGATGAAGATCTAGGGGGCAACTTAGGACTTTAAAGAGGTAACCTGAAGACAAAGGGTTGACTCTTCACATAATTGCTACTCAACTCATGCCTCTAAGAGGAGGTATAAGCTGAAATATTAAATAGCTTTTAAAAGTTTAGATAAGTAGGTGGATTATGGAGCTATAATGGATGATGTTGGAAGCCAGAATATCAGGTAGGATACAACCAAATCTTCCCCAGAACAACCACAGGGATAGAACTGGGAGCTCTGGTCCTTGCAGGCCGCCCTGGGTGGCAGGGCACGGATCACCATTACACAGGGAGATCCCCATGGATGTGAGCTGGACAACCCCTTCTGCTCAGCCACTCCTGCTCAGAGATTTCTGAACGTGCCCCATAAATCACTAGGGGAACCCAGTGTGTTCTCTCTAGGCCCTGTGATGACAGCACTCAGCTGTGTTCGTGAGTCTGAATGAGATGCCCCTGCGGTGGGCAGATGGAAGGGCAGAAATGCTCTGGCGGGTGCTCTCCACTGCTCTGCAGGGGTGTGAGCAGGGGACCACAGGTGAACAGCCGGAGCACGGCTGCCCTTGCATGGGCCCTGCTGTGTGTGCTTCCCCAGCTCTGCGTCCCGCCCTGCCAGCGAAGGGATGGAGGCAGAACGGGGATGCTGGGACTTGGGGTGGGATGACAGCCCCTCTGCTTTCCTCCCTTAGAAGGCAGGTGAGGGGCCAGGGGGCATCCGGGGGAGAGTAGACAGTGCTCCAGGGTGGGGAGTCTGTAGAGTGTGTGCAGTGATGACACAGCCCTTGGCTGAAGGGTCAGCTCAGCTGCTTACTAGCCCAGTGACTCTTGTCTTCAAGAGTTTTTCCTTGGGTGAGGAGGTCATTGTGAGGATGCCCCTGAAGAGAGATGAGTCAGCCGCAGTGCACAGGCTGTTCTGTTTGGACCCTTACGAACTATGGGGTGCTGTGAAATTTGTAGGGCTGCAGGTTGGGAGACCTGGCTTTGAGTCTAGGCTCTGACAGCAAATAGCTGTGTGACCTTTGGCAAGTCACTGCCCGTCTCTGGGCTTCAGTCTACTCTTGTGTGAAACATGGAGTTGAATCTTCCAAGTTGCTCTCATCCCTACATAGCCTGGTTGAGAACATTCTGGAAGCTACCAGGCTCTTATGTGTGTACACATATGTGCCGGTATGTATGCACATGAAGGCCCGTGTATTCATGTAAGTGTGTGGGAGGGTGTGTCTTCTGGTCTTCGTGTCTCTCCCCACCCTTGGTGTCTGCTTCTGACATCCCTCCTGTCCTTCGCTCTCAGCCTCTCTCCTTCTTTGTTCCCTCTCCTTTGATGGTTTCTCTTGCCTCTTCCTTTCTCTGGTCCCTGCCCATTCTTTTGGTCTTTTTCCTTCTCTCTTCTCTATGTGGATATTTCTTCTCTTTTCCTTGCTTTTCTGGCTCTTTCCTCCCTACCCCTGCCTGCACACCGACAGCCACACACACCCTTCTCTGCCGGTTTTCTCAGGCCTGTAACTTGTTGCTCTGAGGTGTCTCTAGGCTTCCTGGCCTCCGTCCAGGGGCCTGTCAGCTCTCCCTTCCCCTCACTCCACCTCCTGGCTCAGATCTCAGCAGCCACACTCAGGTTGGCTGGTGGTACTTGTTCAGCTCTTAAGTGGGTTGTGTGTGAGGGAGTTGGTATTCCCCGTGTGCTCTGCAGCCTGGCATCGGGCTCGGCCTTGGCTCTGAGTGCTGCTGTCTGGGCAGCGAAGCTGGAGCCAGCAGGCGGGACCTGTGCCCGGCGTGCTGATTCCGGGGGCTGATTCTCACTGGGCCGAGGCAGCCTTATGGGGTGCTTGCCGCTTTCTTCTCCCTAGGGTTAAGGTCATTATGTTATGGCATTTTCCTTCTTCCCCGCTCTCATTCTCCCATCTGCTGTCTTTCCCCAGGAGCAGCACTGGCTTCCTAGATCCGAGATGGGGGGCCTGCCAGGGCAGGCATAACATATTTTGAAGCCCATGTTTTCTTCCAGAAATTATTTGCTCCTTTACATGTAAGCATGTTGAATTATCATGGGATATAAAGTGGGCTTCCAGAAGAGGTTGTCGTTCTTTTGTTGTAGCTTCAGACACCTCGTGGCATGCTGCCATGCTCTCATGAGGGTGTCGTGTCCCCTCCAGAACTGCTGGGCTGGGGAAGCAGGTGGAGGATGGGATGACACACTCTTTCTTGTATCCTCTTTTATGAGCTCTGCTGGGTGATTCATGCTCAGCCAGGTGTCTTCTTGAGGTCGTACCCAGGAGGACAGGCAGACTTGGGAGGATTCTGCTGTGGGAGTCCCGTTGTCAGCAAGGCCAATGAGCAGCCCCCCAGGTCCTGGCCAGCTGGAGGCCCAGCTCTTCCAGGGCTGTTCTCTGTCTCCTGGCTTTGTTCTCCAACCCCTTCCTTCGGTGTTGTCCTCCACAGTCACTCTGAAGCTGTTTCTTGCTTACTCGCTCATCTCTCATTTTCTTCATGTCTCTGAAGGGGGGAAAAAGTCCCACCTTTCCTCTCCTCCCCATCCTCAGGGTCACAGGTCCATCTGCTCAGAATCCTGCCATGTTAGACCCAGCAGATAGGGCCCCTTCTTTGGTAGGGAAACAGACCCCAGGAAGGCTGAGTGGGCCAAGGACACACAGTGTCCAAGATAGGCTGGGGGCCTTGCCTCTGGTCCTTATAGTCTGCTTTCTGCCTGCTGCAGGAGGCTGCCCAGGGTTTGCATGGATATAAGATTGTTGCCTGGCCAAGCGAGGATCTGGTTGTGAGTTAGGAGAGAGATGATGGAGGTTCAGATCTTTTTTGAATCTCCACCATCTGTCCTGGTTTCTGGCTCTTGGTTCGTCCGTCAGGATGCAGGCAGCCTGCCTTGGTGTTTTAGTAATACTTGACCCCGTCGGGGGATGGAAAGCTCTGCCCAGCTTGTGTGACAACTCTGCATTTTGCAGCTGGGGAGCCAAAGTCCTGCCGGAGGTCACAGGCTGGCTAGGGGCAGAGGCAGACCTAGACGGCCAGTCACTGCAGCCGGCGGCCACTGCGGGAGGGTTTCCTACTTAGGCTGTGACGTCTGTAAGTCGAGTAACCGCTTTCCGAGCCTCCAGCACCTTACTTCTCTCTCTTCCTGCTCTCACCCGCTCACCTTTTATCTCTGGTGGGTCTCTTGAATGATCCTTATTGCATGTGCAGATCTAGTAAGCACAGCACTGTGTACCCGCAGCCACTCTCTGCACTGCTGGCTAGCGACCCACAACAAAGTCGAACAGAAACAACTGGGGTGTGTGTCTGTCTGGGCTGGGGATGGGGAGGGAAGTGTGAAAAGGCCCCAGTGACCTTCCTCCACATTCTCTGTAGAGCAGAGTCCAGGGAGGCGGGGAAGGAGGGGATGTGGCAGGTCAGGGGGTGAGTAACCAGTAACCAGGCAGAGGATGGTGAGGCGCCAGCAGAGAAGGCTGGTTCCTGCAGGACAGTCTGGGGAATGACAGGTGAAGACCTCTGCACGGCCAGACACTTTCTGTGGTTGTCCCCTCCCTCTCATCCCAGCAAAGCAGCTTATTCCCTGCTGTCTGCCTTTGTCTCCTTCCTGGCTAGAGCATTAGTCATTGGCTAGGGAAGGGCAGGAGCACAATTAACTGCGAAATCTATCAATCCAGATCCTTTTAAGTCCCTGAGCTTGGGTAATTTCTCCCCTTCTTGAACTCTTACGACTTTTATTGTACTGCACAGTTTGTACTGCACAGTTAGTGCATATGCGCATGCACACACGCACACGTACACACTCTGAGAGGCAGAATCGTAGGAGGGAGGGGAACCGATCTGAGAGCGCACTGTCAGGAATTGTCACCTGGCAGGATTCCTGGAGCTCAGTAGGCAGAGCCCAGAGAGCCAGCCATGAGCGCCTCATCCCAGCACGACAGCCAGCATCACTCACTCACTCACTCAGGCTATTTATAGAGTGCCTGCTATGTGCCGGCAGCCTTTGTAACCCTGGGGAACCAGCCATGAACAAAACAAAGCCATCGGCTTGGTGGAGCAAACCTTTCTGATGGGGGTGACAGTCAGTGGACGTCTTGGGGGAAGGGCAGAGAGCTGGTGGGGAAGGGCGGGCGGCAGTGCCAGATGAGGGGGGCTGAGGCCCTGGGATCTGAGAACAGAGGTGCTCAGAGAGGTTGGGAAGCCGGCTCCCCACCCGCCACCCTGAGTGCATGTGTGTGCGTGTGCACGTGCGTGTGTGTGCAGGGGGGTGGGGGAGCAGAGGAGAGGAGAGGGTTGCAGAGTCGGCCTGAGGGATCCTGTGCCGAGATGGAGCTACAGTTGCTGGACGGTCATGGGGTCATAGGCTGGCTGCGGGCGGGGCTGGACATACCTGTGAGGAACCTCCATGCTGCCCCCCACCCCAGCTCCACCCAGCCCAGGCAGCTGCTTTGGGACGTTGCTCCTAAGCCTGGCCTGGGTTCCCCGGGACAGCAAGGCTTTCTCCCATGGAGTAGGTTTTTTCTGCACAGCCAGCTCGGGCTGGGGTTGCAAAGACTAGGCCCCATCTCTCCTCTCTCTGCTTCATAAAATCACAGGAAGAGGCTGCCAGCCAGACTCCACAGAGGAGAGTGCTAGTGTGAGGCTGCCTTGCAGTCTGGGTGCCCCTGCTGGAGGCCAGCATAGGGCGAGGGGGCTGCGGGCACCTGGACCTGGTTTCTGCCGCAGCCCCTATTTGCTGTCATGTTTGAGTGGACAGTAGGTGGTCCCAGAAATCGTTGGCATGAAGCAGAGCAAAGCCGGACAGGGAAAGTGCCAAGGGAATGGTTGTAAACATCCCAGTTAAGCCCTCCCGTCTTCCTTGGGGCAGGGAAAGGGCACCTCAGACACAGTTGTCAAACAGACCCTGCTGCCTGTCCATGTGGCTTCACCACAGAGCACCTGCAGGACGGGGCAGGCTAGACGGTAATCAGCACCGTCAGTGGGTGCGTGGCTGCATGGCTGCACCTTACAGGGCCCCCTGATGCACGCTCTTGGCCCTTCTGGGCCCCCTCTGCACCCCAGCTTATCTGTCCTCTCTGGACTCCCTATCTTAAAAGGTCCTCACCTCCTTGGGGAAGCAGCCTTGGCTGCATCATTAGCCTTCCTTCCTGAGCTCATTGTGTATTTCTTGAGATCTCTGTGTGCTGGGGCAGGATTGTGGCTGGAAGCTGCAGGGGCTACAGTGTTGGCTGCTACAAGTAGGATTGCACAGGGAGGGATGGTGTGGTTTTTGGCGGGGGGGGGGTCCCTGAGAGTGCCTGACACACCCTCTCCAACCCAGGCACCTGGCCGGTGAAACATGCTTCTTGAATTGCAAATTGCATATTTACACTTGAAATGAGGTTCCATAGTGTAGCCTGTCCATTGTGAGTGTGGCTTTTAGAATTGAGCTGAATGGTGTAATTAGTCCATCTGCTCCAGGGCTGGTGCACAGCTGTGTGAAGCTGATGGCTGTCAAAGGTGAACTGGTGGGAGCTGACAGGACTTCCCTCAGGTGGTGGTCATACCCGGCAGAACAGTTTTTCACGTGGTATAGTCAGCTGGGATTGGTGCGGGGTGGGGGTGCTAAGAGACCCTCACTGAGTCCACTGAGATGTGGGGAGAGGGTCCTGGCATGAGGAGCAGGGCTGAAGGAGTGGGGTAGCTGGTTGCCTCTGGTTGGAAGTTGGGAAGACTTGGCTGAGTGTGGTGAGGTCATAGGGAGGCTGCGAAAGCAGGTAAGGTCTCTGAGGGGGCTGGTGCAGGGCACAGGGGAAACCAAGCCTCATGGGGGTGGCAGAGGGGTTGGAGAGACAAGGGAGAGCCAGGCAGGGTGGCAGCAGGCATCAGATCACCGGGGAGCTTCCTTAAAACACGGTTGCATGAGGACCCACTGGGAGCTTTAATAGAGTACGCCTGGGAGGGAGCTGAGAATTTGCACTTCTGACAGGCTCCTGGGCTGTGCTGATGCTGCTGGTCCAGGGACCACATTTTGAGATCAGAGGTCTAACAGAACAGGAAGCAAGATTAGAGGAGTCATGCATAAGCACTTGGGGGATAGTGAATGGCTCCCGGCCGACACTTCTCGTTAGAAGAGCTGCAGGAGTGTGATACTGCAGACCGCTAGCACCTCACTGAACCTTTCGCCTTTCTCTGGCTTTTATCAATGCCTGATCAGATTTCGTAACTCCTTCAACATCATAGAACGTTTCTCTCCTACCCTGGTTTGGTGGTGGCACATGCCTCACATCAGAGGTTTAAAAACAAAAACTTCGCTGGGGCCACAGGTGGAGCTTCTGAGTCATGGCCTGGGGGGTGGTCAGGGAATCAGTACATTTGAAAACTTCCCCCAGGTGATTCTAATGAGCAGCCAGGATTGGGAACCACTACCCTGAGCTTGTTTTTCTTACAATGTGCCACCTGCCCACTAAGCTTTTAGAGAACTTACATGGCCCCTTATACGCAGTGATATGTCCTCCCCATCTGCTTGCCTCTGTCTTTCCAGATCAGTCCAGATCCTGCTGGTTTCTCTCCTTCCTCCAGTTCTCTGAGAACTCATTTGTAGTGAGGGCCTCACTTGCTATTGAGAATCCTAAGTTATCTCCTTTACTCTTAGGTCACCAGCAGATTTTCCTCTGTCCAAACCTTCATGGGGACTTTAGGTAACAATTGTCTTTTCCCCAACATTTGTGTCTTTCAGTGATGCAGAAAGTAGAAAATTGTGCAAGAAGATGAAAGTTGACCTGAGTGCAAAGGACAAAAAGGTTGAATTATTCCATTATCAGTAAGTACACATAGACTTTTCCAATTTCCAAATAAATGCTGAAAGCTTTCATTGGTATTCTCTGCAAACCGCAGTTTTTAGTGAGATTAACTTTATTTCAGAATGATTTTTTTGTGTGTTTACAATTATTTCCTTAAAAAAAAAAAACTTGAGCTGTGTTCAACAGCTGAATCTTACTAAGATTTTGCAGGAAACCAAAAGGTTAAGTGTCTTCATGTGAGCATGTGCCAAGTCGTTTCAGTCGTATCTGACTTTTTGTGATGCTATATACCGTAGCCCACCAAGCTCCTCTGTCCATGGGATTCTCCAGGCAAGAATACTGGAGTGGGTTGCCATGCCCACCTCCAGGGGATCTTCCCTACCCAGGCATCAAACCCAAGTCTCTTATGTCTCCTGCATTGGCAGGCGGCCTTTTTACCACTAGCGCCACCTGGGAAGCCCATGTCTTCATAACCAATCCTAAAGTTAACACCTTTTTCTCCTGTTTTCACAGGGATGGTGCATTTCATACTGAATATAACCGAGCTGTGACATTTAAGGTAAATTTCCCTGCCTTGTTCTCAGCAGAGGAGGAAGGGCAGAGTGCACAAATGCCCTTCCGAATGATCTGAGGGAGTCTCATCTCTAGAGCATAGGTCAGCAGAATGCCTGGAGAAGTTTGTAGCTGTGAAACCAGTGGGGATGACCTGCCACTTTGTAGACGGTTTGTGACTCTGTCGGTGAGAGAGACATCTGACATCACTCTGTCCAGTGAGACGTCCGACATCATGCCCTCCTCTGTAGAGGCCAGAGTCTCCCTTCACTGTAGTCCAGAGCCCTCCTTCACCTCTACAGTCATGTCCCGGGGGGCTGCCCACAGGCCTGAGGGGGCCAGTGGTGCCCAGGTTAACACAGTGTGCAGGACCTGGGCAGGGCAGCAGCTTGGTCCGGATGAGATGCCCACATCACTGAGATGTTCTTGGCTACAAATCCGATTCAAAAAGAGATAGAAAAGCATCAGTGAAAATAAGGATGGAGATCCTCTGACCTGCAGGTGCTGTCCTGTATCACCTGGCAGCTCTCCTGGCCCCAAGTCCTTCCACTGCCCTTGGATTCTCCTCCTTCATGTTCCTTTCCTCAGATCAGTCTTCTGCCTCTGGTCCAGGCTGCAGCCCCTGCCCTGGCTAGGGCCATGTATTCCTTCTGTCGCAGCATATGTTGAATCCACCCTCTCTGATTCTCCTGCTTAGACTGCATTAGACCCTGGGCTCCTCTCTCTTTGTCTCTCTCTCTTTCCATCTGTTTCCTTTGATTCTTTTCTGTCTGTCCATCTATTTGTGTGGCTGTCTGTGCCCTTCTCCCTCTGCCTCTCTCCCCCTACCTCCCTGGTCATTTCTTGTTTATCCACTAACTCTTGTTTTAAGTTGCCACAGCTTTTACCTAATACAGACTCAGCCTGATTACTCATCATCTTAACACCCACTTAGACACTTAGAGAAAATTCTACCAACTAGAGTTGCTTAACCCCTCTTATTTTGTGTTAAGATGTCAGCTGAAGTGGTAACACGTGCTCCTCAGATGTGGGAGCTGGGTGGTGTGGGGGTGTTGCTGATAGAGGCGGCGGGGCTTTTTGTTTTGTGTCTGGAGGTTGTGTTCAGTGTATATTTAGCTGGCCCTCTGAGGAGTCTGTCCTGGGCTTGTGGAGCAGGGAATAGCAGCTTCTCAGAACTGCAGTGGCAGGAGAGACACCCAGGTAGGTGGTCTGGACCTGCCTGGGTTGGGGAGGCTGAGTCCTGGCTTCTGTCCACCTTCTCACAAAGACCAGGTGTATGGGATCTGCTCGCTCCC
The DNA here is from genome assembly GCF_910594005.1 of Cervus elaphus. Lineage (NCBI taxonomy): Eukaryota > Metazoa > Chordata > Mammalia > Artiodactyla > Cervidae > Cervus > Cervus elaphus. The sequence continues at coordinate 51,138,947 of NC_057833.1, read as the reverse complement.
ATCCTGCCTGTGATCTTTGCATCAAGGAGCTGGAGAAGCGGCCAAGCATGGTACAGGGTCAGGGTCTTAGGTGGGGAGAGGGCATCCTTGGTCCCAGGGTCCCCGAAGACCATGGGACCATCAAGGACTGGGGAGGAGTCCCTGGGGATCTCTAGTGTAGGGGGGTGCGATGGTGGAGCTCTCATGACTGCCCGACAGCTCCTGCTTCTCAGGGGGAGCAGCCGTGAATGAAGCCCTCCTTGGTCTCAGGTCAGTTTTCCCTTCAGGGTTTCTCCTGAGCTTCTGTCTCTGCAAAGATGAAGGAGTCCCCCAGCAGGGTGGGTGCATAGTCTGGCTGTTGTTACTGTCCCCTTGTACGGTTCAGAAGGAGCCTTGACACTGAGGCAGGGGTGGGGGTTCTAGCCCTTTAACTCAGCTGGTCCTGGCATAGACCAGGACTTCTACCCCCCACCCCCCTCCAGGGCAGTAGTTCCTACCTACTTTGAGTTCCTGTCCTACTGAGAATCTCCTGGAAGCTGTGGACCTTATCGCTAGACACTGTGTGCATACATACATTGGAGGGAGTGTTTTCCCATGAGTCTTGGGCTGCACAGACTGTTGAGGTCCACTGTGCACCCTAAGTTGATAGCATCTGCACCAAGCTTTCTGGAACAGCAGGTGGGTGGGCTCTCATAAGCATCTTAATCACATGGCTCGTGGGCGTGCCCTGTGGCTGTGGGTGAGTGTGGCGTTCAGGGTAGCCCTGCTGGCCTCACTGGCTGCTATCGTCACAGTGAAGCTTTGATAAGGTGCTGAGAGAAGGCTGATCCGCCTCTGCCTGGTAGGAACAGCCATCTTCTCTTGCCAGCAGGCGTTTCATAGCTCTGTTTGGACAGACAGGGACCACTATCTGAATGAAATTCTACGAAGTCCTGGCTGTCTCCCACTCTCCCATAGAGCTCTTTCCAAAAAGGAATTTCTAAGAAATAGCAAGCCTCCCAGGTCCTCTGTGTGTGACTGGTGGGGGGCTGGATGCACAGCCTCACTCAGGGTTTTTCCATCCTCACCACAGACCTCCCTCCCTCCCCAGCACACACGTGGCACACCCAGCTCATCATCTGCTCACAGGAGCATGCTCAAAGCTGGCAGATGTAATGGAATCTTGCATCCAGTTGCAGAACACTGAGGGCTCGTCTGATGACAAGGAGGCCACCTCTCCAGGGTTGGAGGGATAGAGGCTTGGCTGGTTTCTGGTACCCAGTCCTGGCTCTCGCAGGCTTTGAGCGGCATTTCTGAGATGACTGTTTGAAAGCGAAAGGAATGCGGCTTCTGTTGTGTGGCTGGTGGGGAGGGGAGCGGATGGACGTGTCTCCCCCACCCCACCCCCCGCCCACATTCCTGCTCCTGTGTGTCCTGCCCGAGGGGAGCAGAGAGCTGAGTCAGTTGTCCACAAGACAAAGGCTAGTTAAGCCCTTTATCCTGAAGGTAGGACTGTCTTTGTCTAGAAAAGTGTCTCTAAGGAGAGAAGTCCAGCAACCAGGAGGCCACAGTTATGAGCACCCTGCCCTGGGGGGCTTCCCACCTGCGTCCCAGAGAGTATGATCAGGATTTAATGCACTCCCAAACCAGTTTAGATCATGAAATACGAAGCAGTTTACCAGCAGGCGTGATTAACTGGCTTATGCCATGGACAGTTTTAATGGCTGTGTGAATGTGTAAGTATCTTACATAGCACAGGACTGGAGACCTTTATTCAAACTGATCAGGGAGACTTTTTGGAAGAGATGAGATTTATCAGAAGCATGTGCCTCTGTTTTGAATAAGCCAGCTAGTTGTCTCGAAGTTCCTCTCTCTTGTCCCTGAAGAAGCATTGTAGGTGTCGGTGGGCCAGCGTTAGGTGTCATGTGGGGTGCATTTGTAGGGCTCTTAGCAGTGCTGTCAGTGGGTGATGGCATGGCACACCCCAGTCGTTTGCCCATAGGCTGTGTGCATCCAGTTTCAGGCACTTTAGTCTCCAGGTAGGGGATGGGGCAGGTTCCTGATCCCCTTACCACCTCTTTTCCTGGCTAAAATGAGTTTTCCCTTCTCTCTCCTTTTCCTCAGTCCATAGTGGCCTTTCTGAAGGATCCCAAAGGGCCCCCACTGTGGGAGGAAGATCCTGGAGCCAAAGATGTTGTCCACATTGACAATGAAAAGGTAATTTTTCCATATCAATTCTGATGGACTTTGGAAGCTTCCCCCCAACCAGGGTCCCCCAGGAGAGATGACTGAGAAACTGAGAAATAGGAATATTATGGAACCTCCAAGGGATCCCTGGGCCAGGCCTTAACATTTGGTTTCCCTTCCGAGCTCCGAGATGGAAACAACAGGAGATTAGCTGCCTGGGACTTCTTCTGTTCTCCACTGTCTTATATAATGTATTTTAACATGTGTACATTTTCCTTATAGGGACATTTAAATGTTTCCTTCTCATTATGTAATGTGGTTGTTGCCTTTGTGTTTTTTGGTATTATTTCTAAGGTGGATTTTGTGTTTGCTTTTTTTCTTGTTGTTGTTTAAAAATTTCTGAGAGGTTTAGGTTGGATTTTCAGACTTGAGTCAGGTCTTCACAATTCTGAGTCACTGTGTTAATTTTGAACAAGTTCAGTTTCTGGGTTTGGCTGGGGTGGGGGGTAGAAGGGTGGTTCTGAAGTATAGTTTGCATGCAACCCTGAACCTCTTCCTTTTGAAGCCTGCCCGACATGACCTAAAGGTGCCTCTTTGTCCATGGATGCCTGTGTTTTTATCGTGTGCACACATGACCTAAAGGTGCCTCTTTGTCCATGGATGCCTGTGTTTTTATCGTGTGCACACATGACCTAAAGGTGCCTCTTTGTCCGTGGGTGCCTATGCTTTTATCCTGTGCACACATGACCTAAAGGTGCCTCTTTGTCCATGGGTGCCTGTGTTTTTATCATGTGCACACATGACCTAGAGGTGCCTCTTTGTCCATCGTACCTATGCTTTTATCCTGGTCACACATGACTTAAAGGTGCCTCTTTGTCCGCGGGTACCTATGTTTTTATCATGTGCGCATGTGTACCTTACTTGGTTGACTGTGCCTTCCTATTGGGATGGGCAAGAACTTCTTTGTCACATTTCAAATGGCCTGTGCAGCAAGCAGTGCTTTTTTGTAGATGGAGGGAGAACATTCGTTTTATCTTGAGAAGATAAAACGTACCTTTTATCTTCCTCTGACTCCCTTCCCTTTTCATTTAAAATCATTGACTCTTGATGCTTGTTATTAGCTCAGAAGAAAATGATGCCATTTATACTTTCTGGAGGAGGGATCATGTGTGATCATCATGAGATAACCAAGTGGGCCTTTCAGATGAAGGGTGTTTCACATTAAGGCGCTGGGCATCAACATTTTTGGGATAGAAAGTGCTGATGTCATCAGCTGGAAGAGGGAGGAGGAGGGGAGGAGGGGCCAGTGTCCAGAGGTGGTGGCACCTGTGCCCATAGCCATGAAAAGACAGACAGCCTAAACCGATGGTTTCTCCCGGGTGGATTTTATGATAATACGTGTTTTTAAAGCCTCTCAGACAAGCAATTGCCTGCTGCCTCCTTCCCCCAAGATGTTCATGTCCTGAAACTCCTAAAATTGCTCTTCTATAACTAGAAATATTAAGCAGAAATATCTTTTCCATGCCTGTAGGCAGTCCTTTTGTTATACTGTGTACTATTTTCTCTCATGTAGAAATATTAACTGCTTTTGTGCTAATAAAATTCACACATAAAATAACCGAAGTTCCAAATTCAAGTTTGAATTGCCGATTTCTGTTTGTAAACTTAAGAGTTCCACACTTATTTGAAGGTAGTTAAGCATCTTTGATGGTCAAGGCTATGGTTTTTCCAGTGGTCATGTATGGATGTGAGAGTTGGACTGTGAAGAAAGCTGAGCGCCAAAAAATTGATGCTTTTGAACTGTGGTGTTGGAGAAGACTCTTGAGAGCCCCTTGGACTGCAAGGAGATCCAACCAGTCCATCCTAAAGGAGACCAGTCCTGGGTGTTCATTGGAAAGATTGATGTTGAAGCTGAAACTCCAGTACTTTGGCCACCTCATGCGAAGAGTTGACTCATTGGAAAAGACCCTGATGCTGGGAGGGATTGGGGGCGGGAGGAGAATGGGATGACAGAGGATGGATGGCATCACCGACTCGATGGGCATGAGTTTGAGTAAACTCTGGGAGTTTGTGATGGACAGGGAGGCCTGGCGTGCTGCAGTTCATGGGGTCGCAAAGAGTCGGACACGACTGAGCGACTGAACTGAAGCATCTTTGAATGTAATATGATATTTGTTACTGTTCAGGATATGAAACCAAATTGCTGCAGGCTCAGGAAAACCTTTTCTTCTCAGATCTTTTTAACAATTTTAGCTCTGGGGATTCAGAAGATCATTTTCAAAGCATCCTCCACTCCTAGTCAGGGTCAAAGATCTTGGTTACTGATTTTCTTCAAATGGGTGCCCCTACCCTCTAGATACATAAATAAGAGTGAACATTTTCAGAATTGATTATGTAATGTTTTAAATTCTCACAAAATATTTTAATCTATTTTCTCTTACTGAAAAATTATAAATAATATACGTTCATTGTTGAAAATTTAGAAAATACAGCTTAAGCGTAAAAGAAAAAAAAAACCACCCCATCCCTGCCCATTGAGAGGTACTCACTGCCAGTATTTTCTGTAGCCTTCAGGCTTTCAGTGTAATGCACACATAAACAATGTTACTCACACAAGTGTCATTACATTTTATATGCTGTTTTGTCACTTGCTTTCCCCCCTTACTTAATGTGACATGCGCATCTTATTGTGACATTAAATATTTCTCTCCATCGTTTTTAATGATGCAATAGTATTCTATTGTGCAGGATGTACCATCATCTATTTACCTAATGCCTTGTTGCTGCCAGGAAGCCTGCATTTTGAAATTTCCTCTTATTTTCTTTATTATTTGAGAGAGAAAAACCTCTAATTTTCTTCCATGGAAACTGGTTAGAGGAGCTTATTTTAATCAAAATGTGCTCTGTCATGGTGCTACTCCGCAGTCCTTGATAGATTTGCTTTTTCCCGAACATCATTGACTCTGGTTGGAAGAAAAGTCTCCTGCCCTGCTTTGCACTGAAGTCTCTCCATTAGCATTGTTGTGAGCATTTGTCTTTTTACATTTATTATGTTCATTTAACAAATGATTATATATTGCCTGATAACGAGCCAGGCGCCGTTCTAAGGGTTTTACAAATACAAATGATCCACTTAGCGTGTAGCCTCCTGGGGATGGGTGCGTCTCATCCTAATGCTCCTGTGTGCACTGTGGTCTTCTGGGCCCTGGATGGTTGGTGGCATGACAGGGCTGGGCTGGGGAAGGTTCATGAGGGTGGGTGAGCCTGGGTTGTGTGATGAGCAGATCTCCGCCTGGCCAAGTTGGGCCTCCATGAAAACAAGCACCCACCATAGCAGAGCCATAGATCACAGAACAAGAGACAGCCTCGTGGGGCCCAGTCAGCGCCTTGCAGTCTCTTCATTGTTCGGTGGGAGCTGCAAGTAAGGCTGGTAACCTGGTCCCGACTACCTCGTCCTGCCAGGTAGCCTTGGGAAAGCCATTTGTCCCCTTGGGCCCTCAGTTTCCCCATCTGTAACATGTGAGGTAGCTAGAATAGATGGTCTCTGAGGGCCTTTCAGCCCCGACTTGCTAGGACTCTGTACTGCACTCCATCCCCCAAGGCAGACCGTGGGATTTCAGAAGTGCTCGCTGCACTCCACCACCAGGGGTCCCCAGGGTTGTCACCCCTGTTCTGTGCTGTCTCTAACCTGCGATGTTCTGTGTACCTCAGGACTTCCGTCGGCTCCTGAAGAAGGAAGAGAAGCCGATCCTAATGATGTTTTATGCTCCATGTGAGTACCTTTCTTGTCTGCACTCAGATCAGACTCTGGGCGGGGCCCCTGTGGATGTGAGGGGGATGGAAAACTAGCCCCGGGCTTCCCTTTGGAACGCCTAGGCCTGCCTGGTCGCAGTGCTCACCCCATCTCTCTGCCTTGCACGTCTTTTCTTTGTCTGTGCCTTTCGTCTGACTCTGCCCCTCCATCCACACCAGTTTTTCTCTCACTGGCATTGGTATCCTCTGTCCCCTTCCCCCGGCATCTGCTCCAGGTACCTCCGCCTTCCCTGCCCTCTGCCTCCTGCGGCCTGAAGCCCTTGGCTGGCAGCTGTGCACGGTGGAGCCGTGCCTCGGCCCTGGTGTGCACTCTGTGGTTACCGCTGCCGACCATCCTGAGCCTGGCCGGCCTCTGGGCAGCCACACATCCAGCTGGGAGGGCTGAGGGATCAGGACCAGGGAGGAAGGGCCCGCTATTGGGTTTCAGTCTCTATATGAGGCTAGAGGTTGTGAGAACAGCAGAAGGATCACTGAGATGGTGACCAGAAGACTTGGGTTCTAATTCCAACTGTGTCATCACTGCGCTAGGTGACCTTGGTCAAGTCCTCACCACTCTGTGCCTCATTTTCCATTTCTGAAAGGGCAGAAAAGGACTGGATCTGAGCTATGGCTTTCAAACTTTTTGACTGTATTTGTAGTATTAAGCATATTTTACACTGTAGCCCTGTACGCTGTAAGTATATAAACTATATGTGTAAGCTGCAAAGTTTCACTAAACCAGACTTACCCTTCCCTACTGCTTGCTATCCACTCTACCAAATGTGGAAGACCTGATATTTTCTTTTTTATTGTTTTTTATTGGTTTTTCCTACTACTTCATAACCCTCTAATAAAGGGTCAGCAAATCATGGCCTGTGGGCTGGCTGCCTTTTCTGTAGATTAATTTTTGTTGGAGCACAGCCAGATCTCTTCATGTGGCTCTTCACAGCATGTTGTCTATGGCTGCCTTCAAGCTGCAGCTATGGAATGGAGCAGTTGTCCTCCAAGCCACAGATACTCCCCCATCTGGGCCACCTCTGAAGTCTGACTTGTCCCTACCCATGGATTGAAAAGCAAAGACCTAAAGGCCTGAGCAGGAGAGGTGTGTGTGATGGGAGGTGGGTGTATCTAGACGTATCTGTGGCTTAATTGGGTGGCACAGGGTTCTATTTAATTTTTTTTTAAACTACAACAGGAAGTGAGATATATATATATGTGTATATATATATAGTGTGTGTGTGTATATATATATATATTTGAAAATTATTTTAATTGGAGGATAATTACTTTACAATACTGTGGTGGTTTTTGCCATACATCAGTATGAATCGGCCATAGGTATACTTGTGTCCCCTCCATCCTGAACCCCCTCCCACCTCCCTCCCTACCCTATCTCCTGTTTACTCTTAAAAGCCTTCTTCCAATCCCTCTCCAGAGGAGTTCTCCCACCAAAAGGCCCCTCCTGTCTCAGCCCTGGTGAGCACACCTCCCCGGGCTGAATGCCTTTCTGTAAGGTTCTGTGGCTCTGCCTGATTTGGGCCTATGGTTGACCCCTATGACAACAGCCTCTCCCTCTAGTCTTTGTTGATTGCTAGGCGACCCCTACCCAGCCCCCAACCTCACCCTAGGACTGTGCCTGCCAGTGGAAAGTGGCCCTGGAGTCCCACTTCCTGTTAGATCTGGCTCTGCCCAGGTGGCCTGCACTTTAATCGCTGGTCATTTTCTCTATTAACGTTCACTGGTTGGTGTCACCCCTTTTTGTTTCTCCTTGTGTGCATGCGTGCTAAGTCGCTTCACTCATATCTAATCCTTTGTGACTGTATGGACTGTAGCCCGCCAGGCTCCTCTGTCCATGGGATTCACCAGGCAAGAATACTGGAGTGGGTTGCCATTACCTACTCTAGGGAATCTTCTCGACCCAGGGATCAAACCCAGGTCTCTTAGGTCTCCTGCATTGACAGGCAGGTTCTTTACCACTAGCGCCACCTGGGAAGCCCTTTGTTTCTCCGTGAAAGTAAAAGTCGCTCAGTCTTGTCTGACTCTTTGCGACCCCATGATCTGACCATGGAATTCTCCAGGCTAGAATACTGGAGTGGGTAGCCTTTCCCTTCTCCAGGGGATCTTCCCAACCCAGAGTTTGAACCCAGGTCTCCCGCATTTTGGGTGGATTCTTTACCAGCTGAGCCACAAGGGAAACCCAAGAATACTGGAGTGGGTAGCCTATCCCTTCTCCAGTGGATCTTCCTGACCCAGGAATTGAACTGGGGTCTCCTCCATTGCAGGCAGATTCTTTACCAACTGAGCTATGAGGCCTGCCCAACTGTGAATTGTTTCAGGAATTATCCTGCTCGCACAATTCCTGAGGATGGGCCTCCTTTGGTTTATCTTAGAACGCTTCCGGTCTCAGCACATTCTCTAAATGAGACTAAAACAGTGACATCAGTATACAGTCCATGTCATGAGGCGGGTTCACGGTACAACCGGGCCGGCTTTAGTGTAATGATCTAGGTAGTCACAGAGAGAGGTCCCCTGGCAATGTGCACCTAAGTGCGTGCGCCATCCTCCCGCCCCACAGCACCTCCCCAGGCTGTCTAGCGGGGCGACCATCCTTATCACAGGAAGCAGAGCTATGAGCAGATTATCTTCCTAGAGTAGAAAGCTAGGACAGAAGAAGCTAGGTTCCTTGTAGGTGTTACGGAATGATTAGTAGTGAGGAAGGGAGGAAACTCAGAGCTGTTTACACTTGTTAGGGTCGGATTGGATGGCTTTCTGGTTCCCAGGTACCCGCAGATTGTGTGGGTTCTGTTGTGCTCTTATTATACTGATCCTGTCAAGCCTTCATGGCCCTATAATTCAGCTTATTCCTGGGAGTCGCCAAATCCTTCACTGGGAAGTCCTTTAGGACTCTCTTTCTTTGATCACGACTAGGGTGAATGAACCTAGAGCCAGTGGGAACTTTTAGTTGTGACAAGAAATCTGGGTCCCCAGGACCTACTGAAATTATTCAGTAAATGTTTGTTGACTGAACTGATGGAAAAATGAATGGGTTGGTGCTCTAAGCTTTGGGGTTTGAGAGTGGTCATTAGTCTTCTCTCTTTCCCTGCCTCCCAGTTAAATCAGCTGAAAGGTAAACTCAAATAGGGACCACAATATCTGCTCTATTTCTGGTAAAGTTCAAGTGGCAGCTGACCTGGCCCAGAGCTTCCTGTTACTGTTCCATTGCCTCTCCCCTACCCATAACCTCTTCACCTGATACTGCTGATTTCCACCCTGGGGACAGCTGGCCAACTTACCATTCGTTTAGGGGTCACGGGGGATAATGTGATTTGAGGTCATAGACAGGCAGAGCTGGGGGGGAGAGGCCACAGCTCTGAGGACAGGCAGTAAGTTCCAGACTGCAGAATGTGCCCTAGTGGGTGTCTGACTCCTCCATCTCATCAAGTCACTGGCTAAAGAGAGGGTGAAGGGCTCAAGTGTGCCCCCATCATCCTCCCTCTTGAGGAGTCGAGTGACATCCCTGTTCAAGGTGGAAGTGCCTCCCCACCATGAACTGAGAGGCGGGCTCTCGGGCCCTGTGTTGGCAGAGCCTCCCCTCCTGGTCCTCAGCCTGAGGGCAGGTGCTGCCTCTTCCTTACAGATGGGGAGGCTGAGCTCAGACTGCTTTCACGATAGCCCTGGGTCACCCAGCAGCAGTCCAGGGGAGATGCAGACCTGGGGCTCACCCTCCCCGGAGCCGAGCTCCCTCCTCTGCTGCGTGACCGCCCATCCCTACCATGTACATCTGCCTGGTGGAGCTTGGACATCCCAGGGAGCTGGCACTGCCTCCTTGGTTTCTGTTCTCCCCCCTGAATCCCCACAGTGGGAACACAGCCCCCTGACAGGTGTCACATGCCTCCCTTCCCAGTGCTGATGGGGACCACGCTGTGGTGGCAGCTGCTGGGGAGAGGGGCCGCTTGTCCTCTGCAGGCAGACACTAAGGGGCCACGCTGCAGGCTGACCTCGTTGCAGCTACCATGTCCCCCTGAGTCTGAGCCTGAACTAATGGCATAAACTTGAGCCCAGGCTTATTAATGTGTTGGCATGTATGTGTTTCTGTCTGTCTGCTGGGCAGGAACGTCCCAGAGGGGCTGTGGGCATTTTGAGAGTTTCACGTCAGGGTACCCTGCATTGCGTCTTGTCTGGTAGATGCAGTGCTGGGGAGATTTGAGTGGTCCCCGGGGAGTTCTGAGCTGTTCACGGTCTCCAGTGTTTGTATCTGGCCCAGTGGGAGAGTGCTCCTGTCTGAGCCACGTTGCTCTGCCCATGGCCTGTTGAGGCCTTAGCTAAATGTAGATCCGAGCTTGTCAGCCTGCTGCTGCATGGCCCTGTCCCCACTGTGCTGTCGAGCTGACGTCCAGACTGACATGGGCTTCCAGGCAGCTTTGGTGTCTGTGGCCTTCAGAAGCATCTCAGAGCCTGTTTTGCAGCAGAGCAGCTGTCAGGAAGAGTAACACTTTGTGTGTTAGAATTCCTCCTGTCTGAGGAAACTGGGACTCATGTTCTGTGGGGTCAGTGCCTGTGTGCGGCTTGTTTTCCTTGAAGGGAAGGGGCAGGTTTAAATCAGAGGCTCTCTGAGGTAGTACTGGGTGTTGGGGGCTTCACCACCCAGGAGAGGAGTGTGACCGTAGTGGACCAGAGAGGGTAGAGCCAGAGACATCACAGAGAATGAACGCCAGTGTCAGTGCTGGAAGGGGCCTGAGGCCGTCTGGTCCAAGCCCCCTCATTTGCTGGGAGGAGCAGTAGAGAGGAGGTGACCTGTCAGGGTCACTGGGCAGGTCAACGGAAGATGAGAATGGAGTGTCAGATCCTGGCCAGTGCTCAACTGCCTCCTGTCATGGCGTGATTGTCTTTGTTAATGAAGGAAAAGAGGCAAGAAATCCCCAAAGCCACTGTATGTGTGGTTGCACATTTTCCCTCATAGCATTTGCTCCAGGTTCATCTGCAGCCCCCGGCTGGGCAGCTAGGGGAGGCTTTCAGCTGTGCATGAAGCGGGTGCTCCCCTGGCTCTCTGGATTCCTGCTGAACTCTTCACCTCTCTCAGTTACTCAGTGCTTTGCTCTCCCCCAGCTGCGTCAGCTTTGACAGTCCCACACCTTTTGAGGGAATGCTGGGCTGGGTCCTGTTTCATGCCGTGGAGTTGGTCAGCTCTTGGGGACTGGGGCCTTTGCCTCTGAGCCTGTGTGTTCCCAGAGCCTGGGCGGTCGTGGCTTTTGGAAGTGGGATAAATGCTTGCTGGTAGAGGCAGGCCTGAAGGGAGAGAGGGCTGAGCATGGGGCCCATTGTAACCATTTCATTTCTCTCCTGCTGGTGACCAGGGTGCAGCGTGTGCAAGAGGATAATGCCACACTTCCAGAAGGCTGCGACCCAGCTGCGGGGCCAGTTCGTAAGTGAGGAGCCAGGGGCCAGGCGGGGCTGGCTGCCGGCTCTCGATTTCTCCCTCTCACTTGGGGAGACAGCAAGGGGAGGGGAGAGGACACGTTTTAAAATTGTGAGAAGGACTTACTATTGCTGCCCCTGGCATGTGGTTCAGAGGCCTGTCCTCAGTGAATGTTGAGGACTCCCCAGATTGCTGGGGACCAGGAGAATATGGGGCCTGTCAAGGCCAGTGATGAAATAGCCAGGACAGTAGCAGGAAGCCCTGTGGTGTGCAGAGGCCAGGGGCTGACTGTAAACCATCAAGGTCTACAATGCTAGGAGCTGGGCTCCAAAAGGCAGGCTGAGGCTCCGGATGCTGGGCAGCCTAGTGGCAAAGAAAGAGGGCACAGTGACCCCAATAGTGGGCCCAGAGCACTTGCGGGCCCATGAGGCAGCTTCCTGCCCAGGCATGTAGGGCTCTGTGGTTCCGGAGGGACCAGGAGGGACATCGTCTGTGGGGCAGGAGGGATGTCGGGACCGCAGTGGAGCAAGGTGGTGGGGAGCTGGAGACCCAAACACACCAGTTCTCTGAAGGAGAGTGTGCAGGGGGAATGGACAGGAGACAAGGTCGTCTCAGGATCACCCACCTTTGGGAGACAGGAAGGGGAAGGCGAGCCACAAAGGAAATGGGCCTTCAGGAGCGAGCAGGATGGTCAGTGAGGAAGGAGGACAGGCCAGGGCGGTCAGACCTCGCCCAGGGCTGAGCCTCAGTCACTGACAGGCCTGTTTTTCTATGTGTTTCTCCTGCCGCCTTGCCAGGCTTACCTCTTCTGTGCCACAGGTCTGTCCATTTTCCCACTTACCCCAAGCCACAGAGGTTTTGAGGTTTTTGTTTGGTTAGTTTTGGGTGTTTTGCTTGTTTTTTTTTTCTTTTTGGTGGCAACAGAAAAATAACTGCTGGCTCCTCTGGGAGCATGGAAAAGTCCATATGCCTTTCCTGAAAGGTCGTTGGGAGCTGCCATCTCAGTGGGGCAGGCCAGAGTCCTGCTACAGTTCTGAGATCTTAAAATTCATCCTGATCTTTATGGATCAAATTGGTGATTAGTTCAGAGTCAGTTAAAAAAGTTTTAAATGGCAGCCTCTGCTCGCCAGCCCCAGGATTGGGTTGCAAAGAGCCACATGCTTTCTCTTCTGACCTCATTTCTGGGGCGACACCAGGGTCCTGCTTGTTCCTCACTAATGAATTTTTAGCAAGCTGCTTGGAGATGTTTGGCCCTGCGGCACACAGACATAACTCTGGGGAAGTTTCACTGCACATTTTGGGGCCTCAATAGATACCATATTTTAAGATGATTTTGCCTGAAGGAAAGACTTAATTACCCACAAGTTCTCATCCACATAGGCTTCCCTTGTGGCTCAAATGATAAAGAATCTGCCTGCAATGCCAGAGACCTGGGTTCAATCCCTGGTCAGGAAGATCCCCTGGTGAAGGGCATGGCAACCCACTCCAGTATTCTTGCCTGGAGACTCTCATGGACGGAGGAGCCTGGTGGGCTACAGTCCATGGGGTCATAAAGAGTCAGACACAACTAAGCTACTTTCACTTTCTCACCCACATACACTTAGACAACCGCTCAGCTCACCCTCCAAACTCTGGTCAAGCCCCAGTCAGATCACAAATTAGCTGGCCAGTCCCATCAAAGCAGGTAAGGTCTTGTTGCCAATCTCTAGCACCTTCTGGAAGATTCTAGCTAATGCTACATCTACCTGCCAAAAACATTTTTCCAGGCCCCTCCCGTGGTCCCCCAGAGCCTGTCCCTGCCTTGCGTGGTCCTGTCTGCTCATCTTTGCTTATGTTCTGAATCACTTTATCCACAGTTGATACTAATTATGAGGAGGTTTTCTAACTGAGAGATGAGTTTCTTGAGCATTTCTTCAGTACAGAGTACGGGCCAAGCTCAGAGTAGGGGCCCAACACGTCCTAGTGAATGAAAGAATGGGCGTGTGGCTTACCACTCCTGAGTATATTTTGTTTTAAGCTGTATATTTACATTAAAAGTGATGTTCTCCTTTTTAAAGGAAGTCAGAGCATCAGTTCCTAGGGACAGAGACGAAGTAGGAAGGATGTTTGTGAAACAAGGGCCTTCTTTTCTGGCCCTGGGTTCATACTAGGTTCACACTAGGTTCTACAATGTTTGCCCTGAAGACTACTTGTTAAGGGTACCTGCTTCCAAAAAAGGAAAGAAAGAAAGAAAAAACAAAAAAGCAGTGCTTGCTGCTCCTGTTCGGGCCCAGGTCAGAGGGTCTGGCCGACCGAGCCCAGCTTTGGCCACGTGTTAGAGGCCTCTGTGTTATGTGAACTCATCCGTTTCTTCGCTTCTATATTTTCTTACTCGGGGCTTGTTTTGTTATTCTTTCCCCTTGGTTTCTTAGGAAAGTATCTTTTGAAAAGTTTTCACCTTTCCTAGCTCCCTTAGGGAAAGAGTCCTCGCCCCTATGAACATCACCTACTTTAGGAGGTCCTTCGAGGCCAGGGCTCATGGTTGCAGCCATAGCCTCCCAAGAACAGGGCGGCCAGAGGGGTGGATTCCTTTTTGTCCTCGAACCTGGGGCAGAGATGGACTGCTTGTTCCCTGAAATCAAAAGCTTACCCCCTCCACACTGCTGAAATCCACCGGTTAGCACCTCCTATCTTCTCTTTGTCTCTGTCATCTTTGAGCCCGCTTTGGCTAGCCCTGTCTGTGGCAGGGGTTAGAAACCTTCCTCCTCGACAGATTTCTTGGGAGGCATCCAATCTGATGATGTCATTAAGATGGAAGCCAGGCTGGGTCAGGGATGCATAGCCTTTGCCATTTTCCAAACTCAGATCCTCCTCTTCTTTTTTGCTGTCACTGAGTCATTGCATTTGTCCCATCTAGTCCCACCGATTGACACCCTTAGCAGCCAGCACAGCTGCCAGAACGAGCCCATGCCTGCCCACCTCCTCTTCCCAGCCCTGCCAGTTATCAACGTACACGCCAAGTCTTTTGTTAACCTTGGCCATGATGGGCCATCTGGGTGTAAATGGTAAAATGGGTTGGTCTTGGCAACAGGTTTGTGCAGAGCAGACTTTGCTGATGGCTGTTAATAACTGGCTGGGAGATCTTGGGCAAGTAGCCTTGGAGGCTTCATTTCCCCATTCTTAAAATGGGGATGATGACACCAGCCCTGCCTGCCTCAGTGGGCTGTTGGAAGAGTGAATGGGCTGGTGCATGGGGACAGCTCTGTAACCTGCAAACACTTCACAGATACAGGCGATGGGCACCCCCTACCCCACTGCTCTGTGCTTGCTGTTCCTTCCACTCCCTGCATGGAGTGCACCCAGGGTTCTGCTTTCCACTCTCTTTTCTTTCTTATTAACACACTGGAATGAGGGTCTGACACTGTGCTTTCCTTGTCTCCCATGGACTATCCCTCAGTGGTTTTTATCTGTGTCGATAACTCAATAAGAGGTAGCTCCGTGGAGACTGAGTCTCTAAGCTCGGGTACCATGTGTCAGACTGCTTGCTTGACATCTTGGTCTAGATTTCTCTCCCTGGATTTCTCTCCTGCATCCAGATGCGGGGTGTCTAAAATATTTACTAAAATTCAGTGTCCTTACATCTGGCAGACGGCCAACTTTCCTCCATGCCTCCTCCTGAGCACCGCAGGCTCCTCTGCCAGGCTGTCACCATCCATCTCCCCCTCGATACATCCTCCATCCGAGAAGAGACCTGCCCACCAGCCTGGGTTAGACCCCGCTCAACCCACCCAGTGTGGCTGCTGTGACTGCTCGCTCACTTATCTCCCTGATCCCACCACTTTCCCCTTACAACCCCCAATAGCTCTCTGGCACTTCCTGAATAAAATCCTAGTTTCTCAGACACTAAAGGCTGGTCCACAGCTACCTCAGCGAACCCACCCGACCTTCTCTCACTGCCCTCGCTTGTGTCCTGCAATTAAACCAACATGGTCCCCAGTTCTTGAGCCACATCTTGGTTTGTCTTACCTCTGTTTTCTCTTTCTGAAGTGTCTGTGGAAATCTTATCCTCCTTGACTACTCGCTCACATGCACCTGCTTTGTGGAGTTTCTATGATTCTTCTGTGATTGTCCCCACAACCG
The DNA here is from genome assembly GCF_910594005.1 of Cervus elaphus. Lineage (NCBI taxonomy): Eukaryota > Metazoa > Chordata > Mammalia > Artiodactyla > Cervidae > Cervus > Cervus elaphus. Next base: position 51,123,475 of record NC_057833.1, on the reverse strand, counting down.
TGGGATGTGGGCCGGACAGGAGGATGGCCATGTTGTGCCAGCTGACTGACCCCCAGCACACACAGTTCAGTGTCAGGCAGCCCTCACTTCTCCGTAGGCTGAGGTCAGTTTTGCCTTATTTGGAATCACAAACTCCAAAAAGTGCTTGTCAGTTGTTCAAAAAATAATTACCTCGTTAACTAATAAATGCCCCCAAAGTAGTCAAAACTGCTGCAAAAACCCAGAGAATTAAGACTTCATCACAAACAAAGGTGGTTGACAAAGGCCACCTTCTGGGTGGGATTTGCTATGCCTTAAGAGTTGGATGTGTCTTCTGTGGTGGCCAAGAGAGGGGGTGTGGGCAACCTGAGCACATGGCTAGAAGACTCAGGAGTCGGGGCCTAGAAAGCACAGTGTGGGCTCTGGGAATGTGAGCGGATCTGTAGAGCTTCTTAGTGGTATTCATATTAGTGATGACAGCTAACAGATTCTGAGTGTGGTAGATACTTTGCTCACACCATCTCATTTAGTCTTCACAGAAGCCAGAAGACGGAGCTGCAGATGAGGAAACTGAGGTGCAGAGGCAACTGTGACTTGTTCAAGGAGAACATCTACTGAGAGGGGATTTAGGATTTAGACCCAGCATCCTGCCCCCCGGGCCCAGGTTCCTAGGCACTGTGGTATATTTCTATCTTCAAGGTGCCCGAGACGGCAAAGAGTCCAGCTGCCTCCCTGTGCAGAGATCTCAGACTGTGTCATTCCTGGGAGAATAAAAAATCTAGACTCTAGCAAATGTACATTAAGGGTTTTGTAGAAAAGAAGAATTAAAAAATGAGATAGGGACCATGTGATCTTTGAGTCTGGAGTTAGACGTTGGCCTCCATTCAGTGGAATGGAAGGGTTTTATGCAGGGAAGTGATGTAATGAAAGAGGAGGATGTGGAAGATTAATCTTGTGGTGAATGTGTACTGTCAATGAGGAGATCAATTAGACATAAAAAAAGTACTTTAAAGTAGACAGTTATTACTGGAACTGGCTGCTGAATCAGTCTGGGGAAATGAGTAGAAGGGCTTTTAGAGGGTTCCAGAGCGTCTAGTAAATTCTGTCTCAGGTTTATTTTCCCTGTATTCCTTGTAGCACCCTAAAATGGAATGGGAAGAAAGAAATCAGATTAGCAAGCTTTTATGGTGTGTCTGCTTTACGGCAGAAACTGTTCCGGGCATTTAAAATGGTCAGTATGTTTAGATACCTTGTGGGATGGAGCTGCCAGAGGCCCGGGTGGTTCCCATCACCCAGAATTTGGTAGGAAATAATGAATTTGAGCAGCAGTTTTGTGCTAAGTTGCTCAGTTGTATTCAACTCTTCATTACCCCATGTGATCCGCCAGGCTCCTCTGTTTGTGGGATTCTCCAGGCAAGAATAGTGGAGTGGGTAGCCACTTTCTTCTCCAGGGGTCTTCCTGATCCAGGGATTGAACCCAGGTCTCCGGTGTTGCAGGCGATTCTTTACTATCTGAGCCACCAGGGAAGCCCTCTGACTTGGGTCGTCATCTTCAGTTTTCTTAAGAACCCTGTGATCTTCTCCTGAACCACATCTTCCAAACAAGGAACCTCAGGGAGGGTGACTTGCCCAAGGTCATGTGACTGCCAAGTGGAAGCAGTTTTCTGAGTCAAGTTCACTGTCCACTGAGACTGCTATTCCCCATTTTCTCTTCATATGCCTCCTTATGTATTGTTCAGCAAAATTCCACTTCCTGCTTTCTCCTCTCTGCTTCTCTAACCACTCCTGGCTTTTTTGAACTTCTTCCCTCTGGGAGTCTTCCTGCATCTGGTCATGCTGTGTTCTCTTGTGATGACAGAGCCAAAGTCCTCTTTCTGGGCACCTATCCTGCCCTACAGGAGAAAGTTGCTGCTTTGGGAAGGAAGTTCTTGGGGACTCATTCTGGGTTGCTCTTAGCATACAGCCTTGTTGTCAGTAACATAGCTACTGAAGTTCCTTTTCCATTCAGGGGTGTTGGCATATGTGGACCCCAGGAGCCAGAGTATGTTCAGACTTCAGAGATGATGGTCAGGTCAGGCCATAGGTGATGGTCCCCACAGGTCACCTAACAGGGTCTGGAGGGAGCAGAGTCAGGCAGGTGGGTCGTCCTGGGAACTACACACCCTCTTTGGCCACATGAGCTGTGTAATCTGAGAATGCGGTGCATGAAGCCGGGGTGGACAGACTGAGGTGTCCAGGAAGGTGTTTGAGGACCCCGTGGAGTGACTGAATGGAGAAGAGTACACCCTTAGTTGACATGGGCAGAGAAAAGGCATAGTATGAACTTGGGAGGCAGTGGTCCTACTCTCGGACCCGATTGACCTTGGTAATGAGGCCAGGTTTCTTCTTCAGTCCTCAGAACTGTGTTTGCTCTGGGATGATCCTCCCTACAGGGCAGGCAGGTTGGAATGCCTGTCTGGGGGGCAACCCTTAGCCCAGATGCCTGTCTTTTCCGGAGAGCTCGGGCATTGTTCCTAGATGGCTTGGCGTGCCTTGCTCCCCTCTGCACTGGACGCATCAGTCTCTGAGGCTCAGTCCCCATCATCTGTTTCTGATGGGACAGCTGAATGGGCAGTGTGTGGATGAAGTGAAGGGCATCTGCGGGCAGAGCGTGGACGGGTCTGTTCTCCCTTTGCTCCCAGGTGCTGGCCGGGATGAATGTCTACCCCTCGGAATTTGAAAACATCAAGGAGGAGTACAGTGTGCGTGGCTACCCCACCATCTGCTATTTCGAGTAAGTCCTCTGCCTCCCTGTGGACGCTGCTCCCCCCCACGATGGCATCTGCCCCCTGTCTGAGCCCATGGTTTCTCCCCACATTTCACAGGAAAGGACGGTTTCTGTTCCAGTATGACAGCTACGGGTCCACAGCTGAGGACATTGTGGAGTGGCTGAAGAAGTAAGTTGGCGTTTGCCTTGGTGGGGGTACCCAGAGGGAGGGGCATCTGCCAGGCCCCAGTATTTCCCTGGTCACAGGGCTCTGCCTGGCGGTTGGTAAGAGAATGAGGAAGGAAAGGACCATTTCTTGCTGCCCACACAGCTGATTGTGGGCGGCGTCTAGATGAGGGATCTGTGAGTGCAGGATGTGAAAGTTGGGAGAATTTCATGTGACTCGCCGTGATGACTGCATTTCAGATAGGTGTCCCCCCTCCCTTACTGTCTACCTGATGAATAGAAGTGTTTCTCACCCAGGATGGCAGGTTTGAGAGAGGTTCTGCTGCAGGTCTCTCTGAAAATAGAGTTGTCAGTCGAATGCTTATTTCAAACATAACACTTTGTATGAGGTGCTGTGAAGCTAAGAAGTGTCCTAATGCTTTAGATTTGCACACTGCTTTGCGGTTCACCGTGCATCCCTGCAGAGCTGCTTCATAGCACCCAAGGATCTTGTTTGTAATGTGATTAGATCTTTACAACCCAAACCACCCCCGCCATTGCTAGTTGTGTGACTTTTGTGTGATACTTGGACCCTGACCAGCATGTTGGATGGGGAGTCTGTCTCCCCCACCCCTTCTTCATGGCCGGAGTTCTTCTGACCACCCTGCCCTGCCCCAAGCACTCACCTGCTCTGGGCTCTGCCAGTCATCGCCCACTTTATGCAGTCCTTGGAATAATAGCAGCATTTTGGGGACTCCACTTTGTGCCTGACTTTGTTCTAAGCACTTTATGTGGATTCTTATAGAATCCTCAGAACAGATATTATTATCCTTATTTCATGATTTCATGAATGAGGTAACTAAGCAGAGTGATGGAGTGGCTCGTCCAAGCTTTTGCAGCTGACAGGCAGCAGGGCCAGGCTTGGCCCTGAGTTCTGGCTGGAACCCCTCCCTTTTTACCAAGGTGCCAACATGGTGGATATTTATTGACATTATTACTGCACGGGTACAGGGTTAAAGAATTAGTTATCCAAAGACATGGAGGTTGAAAATGTGTATTTTCAGAATGGGAAAGGAGGATAAATTTTGTACAGAAACAAAACAAAACCCCAGAATCCACAGGAAACAAACTGTTTGATTCTAAGGGCTGAAACTCTCAATCTTCTGTTCCTTGGGTTCCCAGGGGCCCAAGAGATAAAACACCACAGCCAAACCATGTTTACATGTTGTCATTTATTTCTTGGAAGCATTTTCACATCTCTGTCTCCATCTCTTACCTCAATTCCAGCCCCTGCCCAGGAAGGCAGGTCTCCATTATTCTATACTCATTGTCTTAACCTGGGCCTTCACACCCCTGTTTTCCTTTTCATTTTCATTTGATAATAAGCATGTCCTCTCCTCCAGCCAGACATGTCTCGCTCTGCTTTGGGAAAAGGTTTCAACAAATGGCAATCTCATTTGTCACCAGAGCATAAAATCTGTCTGCTTCCCTCCCCCTTCTCTTCTGGTTTCAAAATGCACTCATATCTTCTTGGAAGGATAAGGTTTATTATTTATTTTTTTAGAAAGTGTTCAGAACTGCTTGCTCTCCTAGACCAGGGGAGCATGTCAGTGGAGGCTCTGAGACAGGTGATTTTCTCCCCTTGGGAACCCACTGATCTGTCCCCACCCCACACACAGCCCCAGCCTGGTTCTTCCACCTTGTCCTGGGCTGGCGCCTCCCCACTTCCCACCTCTCCTCTCCTCGCCCCCCATGGGAAGGAGACCTTGTTAGCAGCTTTTGGTTCACCCTGGGTGTGCAGTCTCCACGCTGAGGTTGATGGGGTAACTCTGGGGAAGGGAAGGCAGCCTCTGGGTACCCCTGGGCAGCAACTCCTCCCAAGGCAGGACTATAGCCCACTCTCACAGCATGGTGGGGGCAGAGAGGCCCTTCCTGAAGGACCCCTCGTGGACTGCCTCATCTCATGCCCCAACAAGATCTAGCAGTGCCATTGTGCTTCCAGGTAGCTAATTTTTTTTTTCAAAATCTTTTCTGATTTTAAGGTTATTCAGTGAGGTATGTTATTACTGGAAAACTCAAATATTTAGTTAAAGGGAAAAGTGGCCCTCTTACCCCATTACCCAAGAATAGTATGTTGTGGCGTTTGGCATTTCCTTACAGATCCCCCACAACAGATAGCCAGCTCTGTGTGTGTTTTTCCCTGGTACCTGGTGTTTTAAGTCTTTACCAGGTTTCCCCCATGTCCTGGTTCATGGGTCGCGGTGATCCCACCTTTCCTGCTGCCCTGCACTTCCCTGGGCCCCTCCTTTGGCTGCAGCCAAATGTAGAGGATGAGGAGGGTGGTCCAGCCTTGCTAGTTCTCCAGATGGCTCTCAGAAGCCCAGGAGAGATGGGCCAAATCCTGCCCTGTGACACGTGACTCTGGCGAGTGGGCAGGGCAGGGCATCCCTGTGTGAGAGCGTCCCGGGGCTCTGGGGTGGTTGCAGTGATCCTGATGGTTGTGCCCTCTTGTGCTCCCAGCAGCTGCATTTCTCATTCCGCTCTGCAGACTTCATGCTGCTGAATTGGGCTTGGCAGGTAGAGTGTTCACAAGTGGCAATCAGTGTTGACCTGGCTACCCAGTTCTGCCTGGGTATTTTTATACTAAGCAGAAGTGGATTGGAAACAAACACAAAGTGTTCTTGACTTGTCATGCTTTAAGTTGCCTCTTCTCATCTCTGGAATGTGCACCTTCCTCAGGCAAGGACCTGCTTTGTGTGCATTTCGCAGTCCTGGAGAGCCGGGGAATTAGGGTCACAGGATGGTAAGAGAATGTGAATGTCAGTGAACCTGCCCCCAGCAGTTCCCTTTCAGTGTTGCTTTACCTCTAGGACAGGTGGAGTTACTGATCGTGCTTGAACACTTTAAAGAACAGGGCCTCCATGTTACGGAGTCCAAGCTCGCTCTGCTTACCTCAAGGCAGGCCAATGATTCCAAGAGATGAGATGTTGAGTTGAGGAAAAAGCTTGAATCTGGGAGCCAGCTGACCAAGAAGATGGCAGACTAGCACTTCAAAATAACCATCTTGTCAGGGTCTGGTTGCCAGGTTCTTCCATGGATCAGAGATGGAGGGGAGGTGAGGAAATAAAGTAAAAAGACTATTCAATCCTTGCAAATGTCCCCTAGAGTGGCACGCCTCAGGCAGGGAGGGGAATGTGTTAGTTTCACTTCCTTACAGTCCTTCACAGGAGGCAGGCCATTATGTATGTTTATAATAACAAAAAAGGGTTAAAGTCACTGAAGCAGATCCTGTGTAAATTTAAATTTAACCCTTTGTGGTTACATTGACTCACTTTGAGGGCCCACTCATGTTTGAGTGATTCTTATGATTTAGGTTATGAATGGTGTCTAGGAACACCTGGGTAGCACTATATACATTTACAAAGTATCTCAAGGGCATTGTCTGTCTAGATGTACCTGTAGGGCAGATGAAGAAGGGCCTGCATGTAAGTTGATAGATATTTTAAGTTGGACTGGTTGCCTCAGCCCCTAGAGCTGAAAGGTGGAGGAAACGACTCAGAACCAGGTATTCTGACTCCTAGTCTGGCTCTTTCTCTCTTATCTGCTGTAGATAGGAGGTTCTTCCTTCTGTTGAGCTGAAGTTTCTTTCTCTGGAGCTTCCACCTGGTATTGGTTCTCTTTTATGGGGCTGTAGAAAGTCAACCTTGCTTTCTCTTCCCGCTACAGTGTGAAATGTTTGAAGAAAACTCTTCTGTTTCCCTTGTCTCTTCTTCTCCTGGTTAGACACCTCCAGTTCCTTCAGCCATTCTTCTCTCATTCCTGCATTGATTCAAAGAGTGTTTATTGGGTAACTGCTTTGTGGGAGGTGCAGAAAGTAGAGAGATGATCTAGAGGGAGCCCCCGTCTTTAAGGGGAGACACAGTAAAGGGCACAGTTCAGTCGCTGTGCCCTCTTAGTGCTGTGCCTTGGTCTGCAGGCCCCTCCAGAAAGCAAACTTCCTACTGTCCACTGGGTGGACGAGGGGCAGCCGCCTGGCTGCTGGAGATCCCAAGGTCTCCCATTTCCAGCCCTGGGCCCCAGCCCCGCTTCAACGGGAACCTCTGCTCTTCTGGAGCCTTTGCATATTGGGGTAGTTCTTGGGTCCCCACGCCCTCTGAGCACGCAGCACCTCTGGTTTCTGCCCTCTAAGAAAGGCAGAAATTTTTTGCTAAGTCAGTTTTCTAGCTTCTAAATTTACACTGACCTCTTTTTTTTCTCTTTGCTTTTGCTCCTATGAGTTCATTACCTTTTTCTTTTTTAGCTCTTGTGATGTTATTTTAGTGGCTTTGGAGTGTGTCCTCCTCTATGTTTAACTAGAAATTCTTCAGTCACCTTCATTTACTCATACTGCCACTAAGGCATGGCTTCTCCATTCTATGTGTGTACTCTTGCTGGATTTTTAAAAATTATTTTAATTTTAGAATAGATTCCATTCACATAATTGAAATAATTTTTTAAAAGATACTTAAAAATTATGCATTGAAGTCTTCCTTTTACCTGTTTCCTCTATCCTATTCTCCCTCCCACCCCCTAGAGGTAGCAACTTTAATTAGTTTCCTTATGCAGACGCATGCAAATATGAATAAGTATTTTTTATCTCTTTCTATTTTATGCAAAAGTTAGCATATTATGGCCTGTTGTGTCTGACCCTGCTGTCTACATCAGAGTGTAGGGAGCTTCCTTGTCCCCCTGCACCATGCTCAGCCCTCTGGGGTCCTGATTGATTGCAGTTTACCTAAGCAGTTCATATACCAGTGGGTACTGGGTTCTTCCAGTCTTTGCTATAACAAATCATCTCTAACGAATACCTTGGAATGTGTATAATTCTGACCATGTCCAGGTATATTGAAAAGATAAATTCCCTGAAGTGGAATTGGTGATGCTTTCAGGAATTGGTATCTTGAGTCTGTGTATGGGAGCTTAGGTTTCTTGGTGTTGGGAATGCTGAATGACTGGTGGTGACTCATTCTAAAGCTTGATTTTGCCATCAGCCCCGTCTAACATTGGATGTACATGGGCTCAGAGTGGTTTGACCCTCTCGCTGCTACTTTTCCATTGCTGAGACCACCAGTGGGGCCTAGTCGAGAGCACCAGAGAGGGTTTCTGAAGGTGCTGTCAGACCCAGGCTCTGCTGTGGGGTGGGGGTGGCAGGCCCCACCACCTCAGCCGCAGGGGAGGACAGCAGCTCCCATTGTTTGGGACACATTGCTCTCATGACTTGTCAGTCCTGGCCGCTGGAACTTTGCACTTTTTCTTATTTACTGTAGGCTCCCAAAGGCAGGAAGCAATGGTTGTCTTTTCACATTTGTCATCCTAAAGGGTACTTTTTCAAAGTAACGATTGAGGTGGCTCTGGCAAAGGTGTTCATAAAGCATCAGGGAGTTTGTGTCACTGGCCGGCTTACCCTTGGCTTTGAAGCAAGAGAGGGCAGCTGTGAGCCTCCCCCACTGTAACAGCTGGTGATGTAAATGTCAGCACACAATTGTCCCAGGTGGGGCAGGCTCCAGAGAGGTGGGCCACCAGCCTGAGGTCTTACAGCTCATGGTGGCCACAGGGATTTGACCTGACCTCTGAGCCTGGCCCTTTCTGCTCGAGCATTCCACCTCTAGAGATCTAGAGAACCTTGTTCCTGGTCTTGAGGAAGGGTTCCTACTGTAGTGTATGTTCTCCTAGTTAAGGAGCCCCCAGCCTTGTTCCCTTGGGCCCCACTCTTTCTCATCATGACCCTCCTCCCACACTGGTTAGTGAACACCTCTCAGTCCCCTCTCCACCCCCAGTCCTTCCCTGATATTTGGTCTTTCTCAAGACACCTGGCCTCTCTCTCTCCTCCTCACCCACCACCCCTCCTCCCTTCTTATTCCCTCCTCTTCTCACCCCTCACCCTGTGGGCACCACTCAGCACATCAGTTAGCTTTGTCAGAGGTCACTCTTTGCTGCCATAGCTTATTCTTGCCAGTTGGCTAAACTTTTAGATGCTGACAAATCCCCCCACCCCACCCTGATCCCAGGGAGGAAGTGAGGTTTCCTGACCTCCCTAGAGAGCCACAGTTGGAAGCCACTGTTTGCCGGAGGATATCAGCTGAGCACCTCTGGGCTCTTGAGGGGATGATGGAGGTGGGCAGGGCCGAGGAGTCCCCCCAACCCCCACTCCCCCCGAGAGGTTGCGGGGAGCCCCTGAAGCAGGCTGTGCGAGCCAGTGGGGGTGAGGGCTGCACCGGCCCCAGCGTGTGCTCTGAGCTCTGCCTGTTTTTGGTCTTCCAGTCCGCAGCCGCCACAGCCCCAGGTCCCCGAGACTCCCTGGGCAGATGAGGGCGGCTCCGTTTATCACCTGAGCGATGAAGACTTTGACCAGTTTGTGAAGGAACACTCCTCTGTGCTCGTCATGTTCCACGCCCCATGTGAGTGGAACCTTGCTCCTCCCCGCCACAGCCTCCCTCCCTTGGCTCAGAGTGGACACCTCTCTGAGCCTTTAGCTGTTTACCTAGAGCAGCAATCATCCCTCAGCTTGCGGGTGGGGACACTGAGGCCCTGAGAGAGCCTGTATCTTGTCCTGTAGTTGAAAGGGCACACGGAAGCCAGGGCTGGAGCCTCAGACCCCACAGCACCTAGAACCCCTTTTTTCTGCTTCACCTGGTATCCATCGTGGATCAAGGGAAGAAAAACATGAATCCTGTAAAATGTGTTTGCAATATTGACCGAAAGCCCTGTAGCTCAGGATTTTTCTAGGCCAGTGTCCTCCCCATTCCCATGAAGGGTGGAAATGGATTGTAATTCCTTTCTAAGAGGGAGAAGGCTGCTTCTGGAAAGGTGAGCAAGGGATGACACCCCCTGGCCACAGAGTTCCTGGGAGCAGCTTCTGGGAAAAGTGGGACCATCCTAATGGGTGATGAAGCTGGGTCCCCAGCACCCTGGGACAGGGTACATGTGTGGGGTGCTCTTCTCTTATAGCTTCTTGCCAGCTCTTTGGCCCAGTGATGGTGGGTAAGGGGCTGTGGAAGAGGAGAAGAAGCAAAAATAACTTCTTCACAAATCAGTGTCATAATTGCCAGTCCACAGAGGCATCTTTAGTGAAAGATTACTTTATTAATTGTCTTAGTCATAGAGATCTTTCTGCTGTTGATTGTGATTTGCTCTGTGGTGACAAAGTGGCTGCCCACAGGGCCATCTCCTTCTGTTTTACCCACAGTGCTGCAAAGCAAATACGATTAACTCCGCTTTACAGACCAGTAGACAGTGGTGTGGAAAAATGGCACTGCTCTTTGAGTCCTATACCGCCGAGTCCTGGCCTTCCCACACTCTGCTTCCCTGCAGTATCACAGGGGTTTGGTTAATTAGCAATTGTTCATAAATAGACCACTCCTGGGGATTTCCCCAAGTCCGTCTTATAAGTGCCAAATTCCAAAGAGAATCCAAAGAAAAATTATTGACCTTTTTCCTGAAAAATGACCCCCAAAAAAGCCTTAAAAAAAAAACACCTGAATTTCAAAGGGCCTCTGATTAAGGGCAGTGACAGAGAGGGCCCTAGGAGCATGTCACTGCAGCCCTGCCAGGGCTCAGTCCCTGTGGCAGAGGAACCCTGATGAATGAACATCCGCCAGGTTAGCACCGCAGCCTTCTCCCTTCGTAGATGCACTCTCCTGGCCAGTCTTAGATTTGCTAATGAAAGGAAGTCTTATGGGAAGTCAGGCTGCACCCAGAGCTGCATTCACCCTGCCCAAGTTCCTGCCCCAGGCTCACTGTTTTCACTTCCTTCCTGGGAGCTTCACCCCGCATGTTGGTGCCTCTAGTCTGTGCCAGAGAGAGCCCTCTGGCTCCTGGAAGATTACAGAGTGGTTTGAACAGTGCTTTATGCATCACAGCATGAAGAGTATGTGTCCCCTTTGATGAATCCTAGCAACATGTAGCTGATAGATTGGAATTGTTTAATAATTGTTTATTAGTTGTTGTTTAGTCTGTAAATCATGTCTGACTCTTTGCAACTCCCTGGATTGCAGCCCACCAGTTTCCCTCTATCCATGGAATTTTTCAGGCAAGAATACTGGAGTGGGTTGCCATTTCCTCCTCCAGGGGATCTTCCCAACCCAGGGATCGAACCCACATTTCCTGCATTGGCAGGCAGATTCTTTACTGCTGAGCCACTAGGGAAACCCAATTGTTTATTAAGCCCTTTTTTTTTTTTATAGAACCCTGGTTGCAAACTGGGAAGATTTTTGTCTGTATTCTTTCTTGTACTCTTAGGTTGTAAGGAATTCATTGTAGTAGCAAATGCTGGCAGGGTCTGATCCCCGGAGCCTGGCTGTCTAGTTCTTCCCTGCCCTCTCCCCTTGCAGTGCACCCACCTGGCTCCCTGAACCAGAGTGATCATCACTTCCCCATCTAAGTCATCTATGGGCATAGAGTAAGGGCTTAATGAATGAGAAAATGAACAAATGAGGTTGTTGAGAGCTAAATTAGAAAACGAGAACCAGAAACCAGATGGCAGCCTTTTGTTTCCCCATTAGTCATTGTGAATGAGTATTATGAATACCAGCCCTGTTGAGGCTGTTCCAGCTTCAGACTTAACAAATGAATAGAGCTGAGATTTCTCTTGTTCGGTTCAGTTCAGTTGCTCAGTTGTGTCCGACTCTTTGTGACCCCATGGACTGCAGCATCCCAGGTCTCCCTGTCCATCACTAATTCCCGGAGTTTATTCAAACCCATGTCCATTGAGTCAGTGATGCCATCCAACCATCTCATCCTCTGTCGTCCCCTTCTTCTTCCGCCTCCAATCTTTCCCAGCATCGGGTCTTTTCAAATGAGTCAGCTCTTCACATTAGGTGGCCAAAGCATTGGAGTTTCGATTGTTAGGTGTCTGCAGAACATGAATCCTACATTCTCTAACAAGGTGTTTGCCTGCCCCCTGTGCACACACGTGTGTGTGTGTGTGTGTGTGTGTGTGTTTCTGCTGGACTATCAGAGTGACAGGGTCAGGGCAAAAGCCCGAGGTGAAGCTCCCTGAGGAACTGCCCGTTTAAATTCCCATCTGATGGGTGTGGCTCCACATTAAATAATCTCTCTACACAGTCCTCTTTCTCTATCTAGGTGCCTGGGCTTTAGAAGGGATGGAATGCACATGGTTCCGAGAGGAATCTGAGCCCAGGAGGTTAACAGACAGCAGGGTCCCTTAGCTGCCTAGCTGTGTATCTTATACTGGAGTGCTCCAGAGAACCCACCCTGATCAGGAGACCACTTCTGTGATGTTTGAGGGACCTAGAGAAAAGGACAAATGTCAGGAGGCCAGAGATTGCGCTGCTGGCTCAGGCAGTGCAAATATTAAACAAAATGTGAGTTCTGGAAATCCCAGTGTTACAGGTGCCACTCCTGGGCCATATAGGGAGTGGTTAAGAAACAGACCATTTTGGAGACCTAGGAACACTAGTTGGGATCTATCAACATAGAAGACCATGGATTCCACTCAGGATTGTCATATAAGCTTGGTTTGTTTCTTGGTATAGGATTGCCAGGTTGATGGATTAGTGTGTCTTTCTTTTATCAAAGGTGAGTTGCTATTTTCCCAAGTACAATTGGGAGAAATGGGCAGGGTGGGGCCACCCCGAGGGGAACACCTCCCTTGGTGCTCTGTGACTATGAGTCTGGCCTGGTTCTGTCTAGAGGGTGATACTTGTTTTTTAATCAGCAGTTTTGTTGAAACTATTAAAAAAAAAAACAAGGCAAACTTTCAAATCTACAAGGGTTAGAATTAGAGAAAGGAAAGCTAGTTAAAATACTGAGAAACTGCATGAAGATTTTAAAAGGTCCCTACAGACTGAAATAGTGGAAGTCAGATTATAAAGTTGAATTTATCTTTATGATTTTCTGCTAATTAAAAAGGGAGTGTGTATATGTTTTATAAGGGGATAATATAGGAAGGTAGAGAGAAGATTAACCTTGTTCTTGGTGCAGATTCCCAGGAAGAGCCATGGTCCCTCTTTGCTGTGTTATTTCTATACAGAGAAAGTGCTCAATGTTAATTTCTGTCAGAGTCCCACTTGCCTGGAACCTTCATCAAGTGCCTGTAGAACTGCTCTCCTGGGTTCTTGGCAGGGGAGGCACCTGGTATTATCAAACACCTCCGTGGACCCCCTGCTTCTTTACCCTCTTTTCCAGCTTTCCTGCCATCCCATGGCAATTCCCATCTCAGCCTTTTCCCCCATCTCCCTCCCAGCTGGAGTCCTGGAGAAATCCCACACAGATTCTTCTGCAGCTTGTACTCCCGATGCCCGAGTTGTTATTGAACAAATAAACTCAGCCTGGCCCCAGTCACACCAAGGGAACAGGGGGTGCTGAGATTCACAAGCAGATATGCCCCCAGAGCCCACTGTCCAGGTCCTGGGCCACCTGCAAGGAACAGTGTGTTGCAAGCAGTGGGCTCCTAGAGGGGTCGTGCACCGTGCGGGGCACGGACAGAGCCCAGTCCCCTCTGCTGTCCATATGGCCCTTGACATGGGGCTCTGAGTGGTTGTGGGGAGGTCACAGCCCCAGGCCCGGTCCCCTGATCTGCAGAGCAGTAAATAGTATCTGAAGAGGGCGAGGTAGCAGGACCCCAGCAGCCAGCGCTCTGTGGTGCCTTTTGTTTCTTTCTGCAGCATTCTGAATGAGAAAAGTCACTGCACGTTGTCACTCATCTCTCTTCACCATTTGTTTTGCTGCTGTAATGTCTACCAGCTCCTCCCTCTCCGTGTGCCTGCAGCCCTGCGTTAGGCCAGGGAAGGACATGCTGCTGTAATGACCCCCACCCCCCGGAGTGACTGTCACTCACATGGGGAGATAGAAGGAACAAAGTGGGGCTCCAAGGAGGGGGGGCCCTGAGGAGCAGCCTGTCTCTCCCATGGGGGTCCTGGGGCCTAAAGAGAAGCTGCTGGGGAATCAGAGCATCCTTGCCACCCCTTCCCCAGGGCTACGGCGGCTCACCCACAGCTCTGCCCCATTTCTTGGCAGCAGGCCGCCCAGGATGAGAGGTTTTCTTTGCCATAACTCCCGGTAGCAGGTGTGTGCCAGAGTTTCTGGGCCCGGCCTGCCTTCAGGAGCTGGGCTGCCTGTCTGGATTCAGCATCAGACCCCTGTCAGACTCCAGAATTTCTGCTTCTTACTTCATTTATGTCTACTCCAAGTAATACGTGATCCCTGGGACAGTACAGAGAAATATAAACAATTAAGGAAAAAAACTATGTGTAATCCCATTATTCAGAAGCAGCCTCTTTCTTCTTTTTGTCATCATTTTTTCTAGTTGCTTTTTCTTTTTTATTTTTCCCTTGTTTTCAACTTTTAAAAAAATTAACATAAAGTTAAATTGACTTTTTTTCCTAATATATGTAGATTTGTGTAACCATCTTGCTGTAAAACTCCTTTGTGTGATCACTTTTATTTTTTAATGGCACAAATAATTTAAGAACAGTGTTAACATTCTTGTTATTGGGGGCACAGAGTTCAAAGGATACATAGAATATAGTGTAAGCAGTGACAGTCCCCTCCCCACCCGGCCCCCTTCTCAGGGTTGATCAGTGCTGACCGTTGGTTGTCCTTTTTCCTCCTGTGCTTCTCTGTGAACAACAGGGATTGTTTCTTACCCATTTTCCTGTGATTTGCATTTTTTTTCACTTACCAGTATATAGGTCTTGAATATATTTTTATGTAAATGTAAGATGTTAGCATATAAATCTCCTGCAATCTTTTAAACTAAGAAATAGTATTTTATAATTTACATATGCTATGGATTTTAAGACATCCCAACATAGACATCTATCTCCAGTATTTGTCCAGGCAATGCAGTAAATCTTTATAAACATATGTATTAGGGAACATGTCTAAATGTTGAGATGTGTTAGACTCCCGGAAGGGAGGGTGTTGGGCCCTGTGGTAAGTATGCTTGAGCCTTGATAGATGCCACCCACTTCTCTCCAGGAAGGGGTCACCACACCCGGTGAGCAGTGCGTGGCAGAGCCTGCATCCTCGCCAGCCCTGAGTGCTATCAGCCGTTTATGTTCCTATTAGATGGGGCAGTGGGGCAGCTTGTCCACAGCTCCCAGGGAAGTGAGCATCCCTCCATGTGGTAACCAGTCTTTTGTATTTCTTCTGTGAACCAGCTGTTCATTCCCTTTGCCCATTGTTCTATGGGTTGTCTTTTTCTTCTTGACCTAGAGCTCCATACTTAGGGTTATTAATTTTTATCTATTTTCTGTGTTCCAGATATTCCCTGTTGGTCTGTTGCTTACTTTTGGTCTATGCTGCCTTTTCATTGTACAACAGCATTACATTTTTATAGTCATATACAAGCTAGAATGTTTATTGAGCAACTTGGTGTGGATCAAGCATTGTCCTAAGCACTTTTCATATATGAAGTCATTTAATCTTCACAGCAAGTCCTGTGAAGTGGATATCATGATTATCCCCATTTTACAGCTTAGGAAAGGGAGGCACCAAGAGGTTGAGAAGCTTGCCAGAGGTCACATAGCCAAAAAGGTAGGGCCAGGGAAAAACCCAGGTCCTAGGGGCCACAGCCTGCAAGGACCAGGCTCTCTGAGAACCTGCCTTTTCCCTCTTGACCTCTGGGATATCTATCCCCAGGATGTAAAAATAGTGTCCCAGGACTTCTGGGTGGTGCTAATGGTAAAGAATCCAGTTGCCAGTGCAGGAGACAAAAGATGCAGGTTCCATCCTGGGTTGGGAAGACCCCCTGGAGGAGGGCATGGCAACCCACTCCAGTATTCCCTGGAGAATCCCATGGACAGAGGAGCCTGGCGGGCTACACTCTGTAGTGTCGCAAAGAGTCAGACAAGACTGAAGCAACTTAGCATGCATCTATTTTGTGATAATATTTTTGTTTTTCTCATTTTGCTTTTTAATTCCCCTGAATTTTTCATTTGTTGTGCCAGGTGGGAGGAAGGGGTTTCATTTTAAGTTCTTTTTACCATGCTTTTTCATTTACATTTTTCTTAACATAAGAACATATAAGATAATGTTATTAAAAATGCTTATTTGTTCATGCTTTTGTGGTCACATAATATTCCATTATATAATGGCACCATAAATTACCTAACCAGCCCCATAATGTTGGAGGTTTGAGTTGTTTACTGTATTTCCCCTTATAAATCATGCTGCAGAGGGCAATTTTCATGTATAAATATTTGTCCACGTGTCAGATTATTTCCTTAGGATAGAAGCCTGGAAGAAAAAATTTTACAGCTTGTTATCTACATTTTATGCTAATGTAAAGGAAGGGGGGGTGAAAATCCCATGCTTTCTCTTCAAACAAGAAAGATGAGCCATTCATCAGGATGTGTCTGCCCCAGAATGTCTGAGTGTGTACAGTCAGCTTTGGTGCAGGTACAGCTAGAAGCCTCGAAAGAGCCCTGAGGTCTCTAGGGGGCGCCTGTCAGAATGTTAAATGTTAAAGCATTAGTGTTTCTGCTAGCATCTTTAGGAGCCCCACCTCCCTGGCTTGTCCAAGCCAAGGTCCAGACAGGGCAGCAGGAATGTGGGTAGGAAAATCCAGGTTCCTCTTGAGTGCCAGGTACTAGGGAGCTTTCCAAAATAATCTGGTCCCCTGGAAGATTCTGGTAAAAAGAGCCAGGAAAGTCTCCATTGCTGGTCTGTAATAAAATCCTAGGT
Source organism: Cervus elaphus (assembly GCF_910594005.1). Classification (NCBI taxonomy): domain Eukaryota; kingdom Metazoa; phylum Chordata; class Mammalia; order Artiodactyla; family Cervidae; genus Cervus; species Cervus elaphus. The sequence goes on along the minus strand of NC_057833.1, from coordinate 51,106,899 downwards.
GTAACTGAAGTTAATGGAATCCAGAGGAATGTGAAGGCCTGAGGTTGACAGGAGGCCAGCATTCCCACAGCCAGAAAAGAGTGTGGTCGAGGAACTGCTGGGCAGCCTCTTTGCCAGGTCATGAAAATCGGTGTAAGTGCACTTACACAGCTGATAAAAACCCAACAAGGAAGTTTGGCAGTAAAACTTAATGGCCCATCAAATCACAATCAGGACAGTAAAATGCAGCGGGCCGGAGTTCTCACTGTGCTGTCCAGCCCTCCCGCAGCCCACACGGCCATCGTGGAGGCTGGGGTCCGGGCAGTCATCGCTCACACCCTCAGCTCCCCAAGGCAGGCGGCTGCCGGCGAGGGAGACCTTTGCTCAGCCAGACAGCTCTCCTCCCAGGGGCCTGGCTGGTTTCCTCAACCCAAACTGTTTACAGAAGTTTATTGCTTAGCCTTTGTATCTTGTTCAGGGAGCAGAGGGAATAGCAGCTAGTAGTGAAAACAAGTAACACTATCAGGAGAACTCTTGGAAATGTATCGGAAACTTTAGTACAACATCAGGAGATACTGGAGATTTCCAAGATGTTTTCCAGACCTAGTAAGGAACACGGGAAGTGTATAAATGGGGGTGGGAGGGTGGGGAGAGGCTGTGCACATTGTAAATGATATGGCTGCTGGTTTTACTAAATAGAGGTTTAGTCAACCTAGTAACTGGTGTGGCTTTTGCCCCAAAAGAAAGCGGATGCTCTCCTGACCATCCTCTCCTCGACCAGGCATGAATGATTCAGTTCAACCTCATATGCACTGCTCTAAACCTGAACAACACATCCATTCATTCACAAAGTGTGTGTGGGATGCCATCCTCAGTACCAGGGATGTGGTGGGGAGTGAGACTAAGTGAGATCAGTCTGTACAGAGATTCACCCCAGTTGGGGAATTAGAGGGTTCAAGTAAGCAGATTACTCCAGCTATTTGGAGAACAGTCGAGAAAATAAACACACTGTTGGAAGTGAATGTGATGGGTTGAGGCTCCCTGGGGTTAGGTGGTCAGGGAATTTCTCTGTAGAAGTGAAATTTGAGCTAAAGCCTGCATGATGTGAAGTGGTCAGCCATACGAAGACCTGGGGGAAGATCGTGTTCCAGGCAATAGCTTGTTAAGAGCTGTGAGGGTAGAAATGAGCTTGCTGAGATAGGAAAGCAGAAAGAGGTCACAGGTTGCAGTGTAGAGGACAGAGGGATACTCCCTGAGTTGAGGTTGAAGGCAGGAAGGTCCGATTATGTGGAGCTTGTGGCTGTGGGAGGGAGTTTGGATTTCAATCTACTTGTGATGGAAGCCATTGGAAAGTTTTGACCAAGGGAATTTGATAAGATTTATGATTTGAAAAGATGCCCTGGTCACCCCCTAAATATCAGGAGACAGCAGTCTAACAGTCAGAGGGCATTACAAAATGAACTACCATAGGAGTATATGAATAAGACATCTTTTATGAGTAGAAGAGAAATAGGTGGTCTGGTGGAGCTGAAGTGAACTGGAGACTCAAAGTCTGGGCCAGAGCTGAGGGGGATGCTCTGTCTGGAGATGCCTGGTCCATCAGGGCTGAGGCTGTGATGGACTGAACTGGGGGCTGTGGACAGAACTTTGGGGAAAAGACTGGCTTGTGTGGTCACAGTGTGCTCCAGCCAGAAGCCTTCTAATCCTACCTTCTAATCCCGTCTTGTTTATCCAAGGCCCCGGGAACACCCCCCCACCCCCATCCCCGCTGCAGTTTCTCATTTCATCTCCCAGAGCGTCATTTCTGATGATCTCTGTCCTGTGTCTCATCTCATGAGGCTGCTGAGACAGTGTGTGGAAGGCCAGTGCAGAGAGAGTGAGCCCTTTTATTACTTGGTAGAGTCCTACAGACAGAGCTGGAGGTTCGGGAGAGCCGTGTGTGCACACCACACAATCTGTCACCTCCGCGTGTCCTCCAGCCACCCCTCCCGTGTCTAGGGCAGGCCTCACGGGTCGATCACAGCTCCTCTTCCCTGTGAGCTAGTTTTCCATCTCAGGAGTCCATCTCCAGCCCGCCGCTGATAGAGGCTGGCAGGCGATGTGGAGTCCGTTTGCTTCCCCAGGGAGCAGTAGCATCAAAGGACTGAGTCTATCAAAAGCATGAAGGTGAACTCGCTCATCTTCAGGGGTCCTGCCTCACTGACTGGTACATTTTGGAAAGAAAGAATGGTTTTCTGTGAGTGACTTTGTCTTTTTTGTCTTCTCTGCCATCACTGTCACACAGTCCCACTGCCCACCTTGAACATGGGCCCTGGTGGCACTTGCCTGACATCACATTCTTATCCTGGTGCAGGAGAGGGTGGTCAGGAGAGCATCCCCTTCCTGCCCCTCCTGCCTGCCGTGGAGGCCACTTGGAGCTGGAAGCCCGGGTCTCCTGAGGCTTGCCCACGCCTCTTTCCTTCTGCTTTGCTGGGTTGAGTGGCTCTGCTCAGGCCATTCACTACTTACTACAAGGCAGAGAGAACTCTTGGGTGTCAGACACTACGGCAGGGGAAGAGCCTCTGAGCTTTTTCTCTTCATGCAAGGTGAGCCCCCTCCACCCCAGGGGAAGTCAGCCTGGGAGCTGTGGGTAGTGGGGGGGCGGGGGTGGTCACCGTGGGGCAGGGTGCAGAGAGTTCTCAGCCTGAAGGCAGGCCTGCGGATTTCTCTAAGAGTTGTAGACCCTCCTGACTGTAAACCCTCAAGAGCGATTTATTCCTTTATTTTAGTCAGATCAAAAAAAATTTTTTTAAGTCAATATATTTCATGTTGAGTCAGTAGAATCCTCCTTAGAATATCTGATTTACTCCAGACACGGGGATCCGCGTGGAAGGGAACCTCCGTCTGACACCTGTGTAGACCGCTCCTTGTTCTTCTGCCCCCACCACTGCCTCGGAGTCAGCCCTTCCCTGTCTTGGCCGCTTATAAGACCAGGGGTCTGTGAACCAGTCAGGACATTCAGAGCCCTCAAGTTATTCATAAATATAGACTATATATGCATCAATATGGGAGAGGTGAGAGAGAAGCTTTCATTAAATTCTCAAGAATGTCAGTGACCCAAAAAAGCCCAGAGTCCGCCCAGCTCAGAGGAGGATGCTCTCTGTTTGGCTGTTGTGGGCAGCGGCTGCCTGCAGGGGGAGGCTGGTGGGGGAGTCCCGAGCTGGACTGGGGGCTGCATGCTGTAAACAAATGATTCTGTGCTCTGCATGCTTCAGGAACATCCTCTTGTGGTCTTTCTTGAGGCTCTGCGTAGAATCTGTGTAGAAGATCGTTTCTGTGGGGAAGTCACATTTTCAATTCGAAACAGTTTACGAAAACAAAACGAAAGATACTTTTGTATCTCAGTTGTTTATAAAAGTGCAAATGGGTTCTGATCATGTCAAATGTTCAGCTCTGGAAAATAATGTTCTTGTATTTTAATATTGTGATGAATTTGATACCTATATGGTTCACTTGGGGTCCCAACGGGCTCTAGTCAGACCATGAACCCACAGGTGTCCCTCTTCCTCAGGCCTGTTTGAGAAGGACCAACATGTTAGCGTGGCTGAGAATTGTGGCCACTCCCTGGGCTGGATTACATCAGTGAATTTCGTCCATCGAGTCATCTCATGGCTTCCCCAGAGCACTCTCTCCAGAGGAGGGCTTGACAACACTGGCCTGCATTTTCTGTTATGTGTGTGTGTGTGTGTATTTGTATTTAGGGGGTTGCAGTTAGGGTAGACACTGTGAGGCCCCTGTCCCCGGGAGGAACAAAGTGAGCATAGACTGAGGAAGTTGGAACAGACAGAAATTGAACGTGTGTCTCAATGCCATGTGGAGCTGAGCTCTGCAGGAATGACCTTGCAGGAGAGAGGAACTTTTGTCTTAGCCAAAGTGCTCAGATGGAGGCAGGAAAGCTGTTTGCATGGCCCAGTGGCTTCTGGGGAGGAGGGGTGTGTGTGAGAGGGCTCCTCTGGGGAGGAGGTGTGTGTGTGTGAGGTTCCTCTGGGGAGGAGGGGTGTGTGTGAGAGGGCTCCTCTGGGAGGAGGGCTGTGTGTGAGAGGACTCCTCTGAGGAGGAAGGGTGTGAGAGGGCTCCTCTGGGAGGAGGGCTGTGTGTGAGAGGGCTCCTCTGGGGAGGAGGGGTGTGTCTGAGAGGGCTCCTCTGAGGAGGAGGGGTGTGTGTGAGAGGACTCCTCTGGGGAGGAGGGGTGTGTCTGAGAGGGCTCCTCTGATGATACTGGTGTCAGTCATCCTTCCTTTCTTTTTTTGTCCCAATTCTTTTTTTTTTTTTCAATTAAAGTGTAGTTGATTTACAGTATATTAGTTTCAGGTATGCAACATAGTGATTCAGTATTTTTATAGATCATACTCCATTTAAAGCTTTTGCAAAACAGTAGCTATACTTCCATGTGCTCTATCCTTGTTGCTTATTTTATACATGGTAGTTTGTATCTTTTCGTCCCACACTCTTATCTTGCCCCTTTTCCCTTTCCTCTCCCTACTGGTAACCTCTAGTTTGTGCTCTCTGTGAGTCTGTTTCTGTTGTTATAAACATTTGCTTCTTTTATTGTTTAGATTCCACATATAAGTAATTAACATAGAGTATTTGTCTTTCTCTGTCTGACTTCACTAAGCATAGTACCCTCTATGTCTATACACATTGTTACAAATGGCAGAATTTTATTATTTTTATGGTGGGATCATATACCATTGTATACATGTACCACATCTTCTTTATCCATTTATCTGTTCATGGACAGTTGCCTCCATATCCTGGCAGTTGTAAGTAATGCTGCTATGGGAATTGGGGTGCATGTATCCTCTCAAATTAGTGGGATTTTTTTTTCTTTCAAAATATATACCCAGGAGTGGATTTTTTGGGCCATTTGACAGTTCTATTTTTAGTTTTTTGAGGAACCTCCATACTGTTTTCCATAGTGAATGCACCAGTTTATATTCTTACCAATGGTGTACCAAGGTTCCCTTTTCTCTACTTCTTTGCCAACATTCGTTGTTTGTGGACATTTTTAATGAGAGCCATTCTGAAAGCTGTGAGGTGATATCTCTTTGTGGTTTTTGATTTGCATTTCTCTAATGATTAGCAATGTCTTTGGGGAAATGTCTGTTCAAGTCTTTTGCCCAGTTTTAACTCAGATTGTTTGTTTTTGATTTTGAGTTATATGAGCTGTTTATGTTTTGTATATTAACCCCTTATCAGTCATATCATTTATAAATATTTTCTTCCATTCAGTAGGTTGTCTTTTCATGTTGTCAGTGGGTTACTTTGCTACACAAAGCTTTTATGTTTAATTAGGTCCCATTTGATTATTTTTGCTTTTGTTTCTTTTGCCTTGAGACAAATCCAAACAAATTTTGCTACAATTTGTCAGTGTTCCACTTGTGTTCTAGAAGTTTTATATTTAGGTCTCAACTCTGTTTTGAGTTTTTTTTTCATGTATGGTGTGATAAAATGTTTTAACTTTATTCTTTAACATTTAGCTGTTCAGTTTTCCCTGCACCTGTTATTGAAGAGACTATCATTTTTTCTTTGAATAAATTTGCCTCCTTTATCATAAATAAGATTAATTGATCCTCAGTTCAGTTCAGTTGCTCAGTTGTGTCCGACTCTTTGCGACCCCATGAATCGCAGCACGCCAGGCCTCCCTGTCCATCACAAACTCCCAGAGTTTACTCAAACTCATGTCCATTGAGTCAGTGATGCCATCCAGCCATCTCATCCTCTGTCGTCCCCTTCTCCTCCTGCCCCCAATCTCTCCCCAAATCATGGTCTTTTCCAATGAGTCAACTCTTCGCATGAGGTGGCCAAAGTACTGGAGTTTCAGCTTTAGCATCAGTCCTTCCAATGAACACCCAGGACTGATCTCCTTTAGGATGGATTGATTGGATCTCCTTGCAGTCCAAGGGACTCTCAAGAGTCTTCTCCAACACCACAGTTCAAAAGCATCAATTTTTCGGTGCTCAGCTTTCTTCACAGTCCAACTCTCACATCCATACATGACCACTGGAAAAACCATAGCCTTGACCAGACGGACCTTTGTTGGCAAAGTAATGTCTCTGCTTTTTAATATGCTATCTAGGTTGGTCATAACTTTCCTTCCAAGGAGTAAGCATCTTTTAATTTCATGGCTGCAACCACCATCTGCAGTGATTTTGGAGCCCAGAAAAATAAAGTCTGACACTGTTTCCACTGTTTCCCCATCTGTTTGCCATGAAGTGATGGGACCAGACGCCATGATCTTAGTTTTCTCAATGTTGAGCTTTAAGCCAACTTTTTCACTCTCCTCTTTCACTTTCGTCAAGAGGCTTTTTAGTTCCTCTTCACTTTCTGCCATAAGAGTGGTGTCATTTGCATATCTGAGGTTATTGATATTTCTCCTGGCGATCTTGACTCCAGCTTGTGCTTCTTCCAGCCCAGCGTGTCTCGTGATGTACTCTGCATATAAGTTAAATAAGTGACAATATATAGCCTTGACATACTCCTTTTCCTATTTGGAACCAGTCTGTTGTTCCATGTCCAGTTCTAACTGTTGCTTCCTGACCTGCATATAAGTTTCTCGAGAGGCAGGTCAGATGGTGTGGTATTCCCATCTCAAATTGATCCTAAGTGGGTTTATTTCTGGGGTTTCTATTCTGTTCCATTGATCTCAGTTTTTGTTTCACTACCATAGTGTTTTGATTACTGCAGTTTTGTAGTGTTGTCCGAAGTCAGGGAATGTGATATCTCCAGCTGATTTGTTCTTTTTTCTCAAGATTACTTTGGCAATTCAGGGTCTCTTGTGGTTCCATATAAATTTTAGGATTATTTATTCTAACTCTGTGAAAAATGTCATAGTCATTTTGATAGGGATTGTATTAAAACTGTAGATTGCTTTGGGTAGTATGGATATTTTAATAATTAATTAATTCTTCTAATCCACAAACACAGGTCATCTTTTCATCTCTGTGTATCATCTTCAATTTTTCATCATTGTTTTATAGTTTTAGATTATAGGTCTTTCATCTCCTTAAGTTTATTCCTAAATATTTTATATTCTTTTCAATACAGTTTTGAAACAGAATTGTTTTCTTGCTTTCTCTTTCTGATAGTTTGTTATTAGTATAAAGACAACAACATATTTCTGTGTATTAAGTTTATATCCTACAACTTTACTGAACTCACTTATTAGTTCTAATAGTTTTTTGGTAGAGACATTAGGGCTTTCTATATATAGTTTCATGTCATATGTAAATAGTGATGATTTTATTTCCTTTCCAGTTTGAATGCCTTTTATTTCTTTTACTTGTCTGATTGCTATGGCTAGGACCGTGTTGAATAAAAGTGGTGAGAATAGACATCTTTGTCTTGTTCCTGATTTTAGAGGAAAGGCTTTCAGCATTTCACCACTGAGTGTGATGTTAGCTGTGAGTTTGTCATGAATGATGTTTATTTTGTTGAGCTGTGTTCCCTCTGTGCCAGCTTCGATGAGCATTTTTATCAAGAATGTACATTGAATTTTGTCAAATGCTTTTTCTGCATCTATTGACATGATCTTTTTGTTAATATGTTGTATCACTTTGATTCATTTGCAGATATTAAACCATCCTTTCATCCCTGTAATAAATCCCACTTGATCATACTATATGATTCTTTATATATATTGTTGAATTTGGTTTGCTAATATTTTGTAGAGAGTATATTACATCTATATTCATCATAAAATTAGTTTGTAGTTTGTTGTAGTGCTTTTACCTGGTATTAGTATCAGGGTAATGGTGGCTTTGTAGAATGAATTTGGGAGTGTTCCATTCTCTTCCATTTTGAGGAGCTAGTTTGAGAAGAATAGATATTAGCTGTTCTTTATATGTTTGGTAGAATTACCCTGTGGAGCTATCTGGTTCTGGACTTTTGTTTGCTGAAAGTTTTTTTTTTAATTATGAATTCAACTTCACTAGTAGTGATCAATGTGTTCAGATTGCCTATTTCTTCCTGATTCAGTCTCCAAAGATTATGTTTCTAGAAATTTGTTCATTTTTTTCTAGGTTGTCTGATTTGGTGTATAACCATAGTAGATTTTTTTAATATCTCTGATAATTGGTTGTTATTTCTCCTCTTTCATTTATTTGAGTCCTTGTTTTTCCTTAGTGAGCCTGGCTAAGGTTTATTAATTTTGTTTATCTTTTTAAAAAAGCCATCTCTTGGTTTCATTGATCTTTTATATTGTTTTCTTGGTCTTTGTCTTATTTATTTCCTCTCTGATCTTTGTTATTTCCTTCATTCAACTGACCTTTGAGTTTGCTTGTTCTTCTTTTTCTAATTCCTTTAGATGATGGATTAGGTTCTTTATTTGAGATTTTTCTTGTTTCTTGAAGTTCCCCTTTATTGTTATAAACTTACATCTTAGAACTGCTTTTCTGCATCCCATAGATTTTGGAAACTTGTGTTTCCATGTCTCGGTATTTTCCGATAGCCTTTTTGATTCTTTATTGGCCTGTTGATTTTTTAGTAATAGCATGTTGCTTGGTCTCCATGTATCTTCCTTTCTTGTCTTTCTTTTTCCCAATAATCAGCAGTAGAATCATGGCGCTCTAAGCTCCCAAGCAGTAGCACACACCACAAGAAGGCCAGGTCACATCCCTGCATCCTCTTAACCTTGTCTGTGTGTACCCACCCCAGCCAGGTTTCCCTTGAGAGTGGTCTCCAGCCTGAACCAGTCTGGTCCTACTGGCCTCATAGCCCCTTTTGCTAAGATGCTAGAAAATACTTTTTCTGCTAAAATGAAAGCAATTTAAAACTGTCCTCTTATCACCTACAGAAAGTAGGTGATGCTTCCTTTTTAATGTATCAAATGTTATTATTTGTAACATTATTGCATTCAAGTGGTTGTAAGGAGAAGAGGGCAAAGCAAAGCAGTCTATCCCAAGAAAATGCCATTTGTTTGGAAAGGACAAGTGCTTGTCATATCATACCACCTCCCTTGTGGGGGCAGTCAGAACTTGATTTTTTCCCCATACTCTTGCTTTTGTGGATTCTTATTCTCAGTTCAAGGCCCAGTTCACTTCAGTCTACATGGTGCTAGGAAGCACATGCTGCTGGTGGCCGTGGCCTCCAGCTAGATTGCTTGAATTTTCAGCCCGGCTCTGTGACCTGTGGCTGTGTATGTAACCTTGGGCAGTCATCCACCCTCTCAGTGCCTCAGTTTTCTTATCTGTAAAATGGAGATAACATAGTTCAGACCTTATAGGGCTGTCATGCAGATACAGTCACCTAGAGCAGTGCCTGGCACACGGGACCTATATACATATCACCAGCATTATTGATGTAGTTGATTCATTTTTGCCTCTTGTGCCCCTCCCACCCCCAGTGGATCAGGCAAAAGCTTTCTTTTCTCCGAACTGGTACTGTTATTCTTTTCTCCTGGGTACCCCTGGTATCTAGTACTAGGACCCATCTGTTTTCTGGAGGCAGGGGACATCCTTGGAGCCTCCATGCCATAGGGATGGTTTCTCTTGATTTCTTCCCACAGGGTGTGGACACTGTAAGAAAATGAAGCCAGAGTTTGAGAATGCAGCAGAAGTCCTCCACGGAGAAGGAGACGTAAGCTTTCTTTCCTTACTCCCCCATTGCTTTCTACTAAATTCGTACATTCAGTAATACGAACCATTAGGACAACTTTCCCCTGCAACTCTGTAGCAGCTCCTCAGCTCCATGGAGCCCTGCAGGATTTCTCTGTCCCCGAATAGATGTGAGTTAGTCAAGCAGGTGGGGCTCCTACCAGGGGTGGAGCAGTGCTCAGAAACTATGGGGTCTGGTTCAGAGGAATGTACCTGGAGGTACCCATCCAGGTGACCTCTGCCAAGGTCATGGCTCTGGGATGAAGCCCCACAGTTCTTTTTCTGTGGGACCTTGCCTGTTGAGAACAGCCGCAGTCTGCTCCACCTGGTTGATGGGGGCGATAACAAGGCCTCATCTCAGGCCACAATGAGACTGGTGCCAGGGTCCAGCTGTCCCTGGGGTGTATGGCGTTCCCGCCCCAGGAAGCTCTGACAGGCCCAGGGTGGGCGGGGGCTGGCGTCCGGGCTCCTCTTCTGCCGGCACCGTGTCTGAGGCTGTCATGCATGGTTGGCCTCTCCCCCGTCCCAGAGCTCTGGTGTCCTTGCAGCTGTCGATGCCACCGTCAACAAGGCCCTGGCAGAACGATTCCACATCTCCGAGTTTCCTACACTCAAATATTTTAAGAATGGAGAGAAGTTTGCAGTGCCTGCGCTCAGAACAAAGAAGAGCTTCATTGAGTGGATGCGAAAGTGAGTCCCATGGTCTCGATAGCACATGCTGGTCCCTGGCTTTTGGCCACTGGACAGGGCCTTGAGGAGATGAAGTAAACTTAGGAGCCTCTGACCTTGACTCGGGGCCCAGGAGCCAAGACAGACAGGGCTTCCCAATCCTTAGGGCACCTTGGGTGTGCTGACCCCGTGTCCTCATCCAGCAGGTCACAGTAATCTTTCTAGGTGTGGTGGCATCAGCTGCCGGAAGCCATGTGTTTCTTTATTAGGACACCCTTCCCCAGTGTGCTAGCCCCAGGTTTCATCATATACCCTTTATTCCTTTCATTGGAACCTGCAGTTATTTGCCTCTTCCCCTCCTGTGAGAGGACTAACTGGGCCACCACACAAGTGCTTTCTCCTGTCCTTACCCCTCCCCCGAGACACACACCCATACATAACTTGAATATTTGAGAATACTGCCCCATTTCTGCACTGAGGGAAAGGTAAAGTCAAAGAAGACACTCTCCAGCCTTTGCAGAGGCCCCTGGTATGTGGCATAATCATGCCCATGTGAGAACCAAGACTTGAGAGTCACACAGTGACGCGAGAATTGTGCAAAATAGCAGCATCCAGGGGCAGTTACTTTGTCAGAACACTGGTCCTCAAACTTGGGTGTATGTAAACATTACCTGGTGTTGAGGTGCTTATTGAAGTGCAGATTCTGAACCTTTGATTCGGAAAATGTGAATGAAACAATCAGTGATGGGGTTTTGAGAAACACCAGCTTATGGAATGGGAGCAAAGTTACCACTCGGTTCAGGAGAGGCTCCTGGCAAGAGGTGAGTGGACTGGTCAGGTCCTGGTCTCAGCCCCTCCAGTCTCCTGCTGATCACTAGGGGTGGATGCCCAGAGTAGCCAGGCCTTGTCTTAGGAGCAGAGGGAGCAGTGGTTCGTCCCCAAGAGGAACGAGACACTCTCTCTGCCGGTCCTCTGCTGCAGGAGGCAGATTGTTCTTCACACATACCTCTCTGGCCTCGCTCTGCTGCCAGGGCTGGTTCCCTGGAAGGACTGAGCAGGACGGGGTCTCAGACGAGGTCCCTGGTGCTTGCACTGTGGTTAGAGAGCTGGGGCAACCAGAGGATTGATTATTGCCAATCCTTGGTCCAGAGGACTGGACATAGATAACGAGCATGGAAGGTCTCTGTCCTTCCTGTCCTAGTCACCACCTGAAAAGCACTAGGGTAAGAGCATGGGCTTCGGAGTCTGAGAACCTTGCACTCAGGTCATGACCCTGGGCCATTTACTTGACCCTGCTAAGCCCCAGTTTCCCATCTGTAAAGTGGAGACAATACTTTTCCCATAGACTTGTTCAGAGAATTAAATTGGATTATTGTGCATGGTGTGTGGAAATACTCGGAGGAAGCTGGTTTGTTACTGATGGCAGTTCTCATGTAGTGCTGTGACTGATGGTGCCACCACCTAAGTGCTGGAACCTCCCAGCCTTGGCAGCATGCTTGTATAACTGTTGCCCCGCCTTATACTCAGATCCTACCGAGGCCTATCCCTGTTTCCTTGGTTCAGAGTGGTGAAGTGCCTTTCCTCACAACAAATTGTGGTTCTTTGGGAGCTCAAAAGGAATCCACCAGCCAGAGCATAATTTAACAGCAGCTGCTTTGAGGTGATGAGGGGCTGAGGCCACCAGCAGAAGGACAAGCAGATGGTGTCGGGTGAGGCTGATGGTGCCTCCAGGCTTGTGCATGAGTAACCCAATCGGGTGACTAAGATGTGCCCACCAGCAGACCAGCCCAGGGAGGCAGGATCCTGGGACAGAGCAGAGCAGAGGGTTGGTGGGTGGTGTCAGCTGAGGAACCCAGGATGTATGAGGGGATCTGGAAGGCAAAGAACGGGGCAAGACAGGAAGTCTGGGAGGGGCCAGTCACAAGAGCTGGGGTGCCATTAACCAAACGAAGAAGGTGGGGAAGAAAACTGTTTCGGGAGGTGTGGAGGAAGGGGAAGAGTTCTAAATCTTGTTGGGATTGGGGTGACAGTTGGGCCTCCAGGTGGAAATACCCGGAGAACACCTGGAAATGGGCTTGGATGAGAGGTCAGGGCTCGAGTCATCCTCAGTCTAGGGGGTTATGGAAGCCACGCAGATGGATGAAACCTTTTGAGAATTGCAGGAGCATGGAGATGGAACCAGAAGAAGAGCAGGGGCTTTGGGGAAGGTTGGTGGGGGGGTGGGGCTCTGCAGGTGCCTGGAAGGAGGGCTTCTGAAAGATGAACCTGAACTTGAGGCAGCTGGCACTGTACTATGCTGACCTCGCTGGGTACGAGGCCTGAGGTCTGGCGGGCAGGAGCCGTGTGGCACCAGGAGAAGCAGGAAGTGCCGGCAGGGAGTGGATGTGGCAGCATGGGTTCTGGACCACTCCCCAGAGCCACTTATCAGAGAAGGGAGAGAGAAGCGCGATTGTAGGAAGGGGGTGAAGGGCAGCAAGGGTTTTAAAAGGCCCTGGAGATCTATACTTCTGTGAGGCAGAGTGGAGGGAACCAGTGGACAGAAGTAGACTGAAAAATTGTGAACCTTTATCTAATGCCTGTCCTTTATGTGTGCTTGCAGGCCCTTAGCAACTGGTAGTTGCTTGACCGAATAGGTGCTTTACATACTTTGTCTCTGTTCTTCTTAAGGATCCCAGGGAGTAGGTATCGTTGTACTCATTTAACAGAAAGGAAAATGGAAGCTCAGAAGGGTTTGGTAACTTAACCTAAGGTCATGCAGGTGATTGGTAACCTGGATTTGAATGCAGACCCACCTCACTCTTTGGCCCATGCTCTCTCCACCAGAACAAAGACTCAGGAGCAGAAGATCATGGAGTGCTTAGGGTACCAGAAGAGGCAGGAGGGAGGGAAAGAGGGAGCCCGGGTGCTGGGGTTTTCCCCAGGGCGAGGAGACGACTAGAGAGGCTCCTTATCCCCAAAACAGGCTCAGGTCCTTCACACCTTCATAGAATGGCTTCTTAAGAGGCTCCTTGGAGGAAATCTTTGCAGACAGTTCACATTTCTTCCTGTTTAAATTGAGGATTTAAATTCAGTTTTGGAAAGGATGCGAAGTGATTTTCTCTTATGTGCTCCCCTGAGTGTTTGGGGGTTGGGGGGTGGTGGAAGCACTTCTCTCAATGACTGTCTCCCCTCCACTCTGAATCCTTTAGCCCCGAGTCTCCCCCACCCCCAGACCCCGCCTGGGAAGAGCAGCAGACCAGCGTGTTGCATCTGGCTGGGGACAACTTCCGGGAGACCCTGAAGCGGAAGAAGCATGCCTTAGTCATGTTCTACGCCCCATGTAAGTCGCTGGGGCGCTCACTGAGGGGTGAAGGATGGGGTGAGAAGATCCCCTAGGGACCTGGGCAGCCACAAGCCAACTCTGGGCCATTTTCTCTGTGAGCAGGGCTCTAGTTTCATTCCTGGCTGAGGTCCTTCAGAATTCAGGGCCGGCTGGGTTCGGCTCTGTTCTCACAACAGCCCTAAAGCCCTCTGCTTCTGCCTGTGCCTGGGGCCTGCCTTGTATTAATGATTACTCAGCCACCTCACGTCCCTGGACTCTCCCACCCCTGGCTTCCTCCATCCCTCCAGCCATTGACTTCACCTTTGAACCCTGGCACTTCGTAGCTGGGAATTCAGCCTGCCTCATTAGGCCTCTCTGTTCCTGTCTTTCTGAGCACTGCCAACCCAGCCTCCTCTCCCTGACCTTCTGAAGGTCATGGCTCTGAAGCCATAGGGTTGAAGCTGTGGTGGAAGTTCAGTCACATTCGCTCAGAGCTCCCCACCGGGATCCCCATTTTAATCAAAGCTTAAGTTGAGGGAATGATGTGTCTGCTGATGTAGGTGTCTGTGATCTCAAGTTTTGTGTGTTCCCATTTTAAAGTTGTTCACTGATTTGTAAAGGAAAGGCTCTTGAATTTCTTGCTCTGCCCTTTCTCCCCCAGGTTACGGCTTAGTGTAATGGAATGGGGATAACAAAGCTCTATGGAGTGCACTCCATAGAGAAGCAGGTGGCTCAATCTAGTCCTAGCCTCCCATCCCTTCTTCTCCAGTGAGGAAAGTCTGCTCAGCTCTCACTGTCCTGGGAAGAGGCCTCCTGGCCTAGCCTCCAACCCCACCCTCTTGTGGCTGATGCTTCCTCTGGTTGTGCCTTTTCCTCTGCAAGTGGGCCTTGCACTCTTTCAGTTCCTTACAGAGCTTCCTCTTGTTGTCCTCTGTCCTGAGAGAAAGTCCAGAAGACTGTGTGGATCTTGAGAAGCTGTCTTCCTTCCAGGCAGAGTTGGGGGTGTAGCACTGAGACCAGGAGATGCCTGACTGCCTGAGGCTTGGCAGCAAGTTAATGATGATGGAGCCCTTCCCGAGGCCTGGGCTAATACCCTCTCTTAGTCACAATCCTGATTCAGAGGGTAGTTACTTCCCAGCACCTGGTGAGAACCTGGCTGGAGAAAGTCTTTGACCAGCCATGGGGTGGACTTGAGAGAGTCCAGACTGAATACTTTCCCCAAATTCTCTCCCCTTGCCCCCAGACTTCAGTGGGGACACCTATCCTGCTAGGGTGCTAATGACCTCCTTAAAGTAACAGCTTTGTGCTTCATGTTTGGGACCCAGGATACCTGGGAAAGAGGCCTGGTCCCTGCCCACCTCAAAAGTCTAACAGTCCATCCCAAAGAGAAATAACTAAATGTGGTCCTTGCAGGGCCTGCTGCTGAGCGACTCAGCTGCTGGCAGAGGGCTTGGTGTCTGGAGTCTTCCCATCTCCCTTGCTGCCAAGTCTTGCCCTGAGCTCTGCTCCAAGCTCTGAGACGTGTGTTCATCACTGGACAGGGGCAGGGGGGAGGGGACTACCTAATGGAAAAAAATCTTTAACATGTTTTCAGCAATAAAATCAGTTCACTTCAGTTCAGTCACTCAGTTGTGTCCAACTCTTTGCGACCAAATGGACTGTATAGCATGCCAGGCTTCCCTGTCAATCACCAGCTCCAGGAGCTTGCTGAAAATCATGTCCACCGAGTTGGTGATGCCATCCAACCATCTTATCCTCTGTTGTCCTCTTCTTCTCCTGCCTTCAATCTTTCCCAGCATCAGGGTCTTTTCCAAGGAGTCAGTTCTTCACATCAGATGGCCAAAGTATTGGAGTTTCAGCCTCAGCATCAGTCCTTCCAATGAATATTCAGAACTGATCTCCTTTAGGATGGACTGGTTGGATCTCTCTACAGTCGAAGGGACTCCCAAGAGTCTTCTCCAACAGCACAGTTAAAAAGGATCAATTTTTTGGCGCTCAGCTTTCTTTTTAGTCCAACTCTCACATCCATACATGACACCTGGAAAAACCATAACTTGGACTAGATGGACCTTTGTTGGCAAAGTAATGTCCCTTCTTTTTAATATGCTGTCTAGGTTGGTCATAGCTTGTCTTCCAAGGAGCAAGCGTCTTTTAATTTCATGGCTGCAGTCACCATCTACAGTGATTTTGGAGCCCCCAAAAATAAAGTCTGCCACTGTTTCCATTGTTTCCCCATCTATTTGCCATGAAGTGATGGGACCAGATGCCATGATCTTCATTTTTTGAATGTTGAGTTTTAAGCCAGCTTTTTTACTCTCCTCTTTCACTTTCATCAAGAGGCTCTTTAGTTCTTCTTTGCTTTCTGCCATAAGGGTAGTGTCATCTGCATATCTGAGGTTATTGATAATTCTCCTGGCAGTCTTGATTCCAGCTTGTGCTTCTTCCAGCCTGGCATCTCTCATGATGCATATAAGTTAAATAAGCAGGGTGACAATATACAGCCTTGACGTACTTCTTTTCCTGATTTGGAACCAGTCTGTGGTTCTATGGCCAGTTCTAACTGTTGCTCTTGACCTGCGTACAGATTTCTCAGGAGGCAGGTCAGGTGGTCTGGTATTCCCATCTCTTGAAGAATTTTCCACAGTTTGTTGGGATCTACACAGTCAAAGATTTTGGGATAATCAATAAAGCAGATGTTTTTCTGGAGCTCTCTTGCTTTTTTGATGATCCAACAAATGTTTACAATTTGATCTCTGGTTCCTCTGCCTTTTCTAAATCCAGCTTGATCATCTGGAAGTTCACAGTTCACATACTGTTGAAGCCTGGCTTGGAGAATTTTGAGCTTTACTTTGCTAGTGTGTGAGATGAGTGCAATTGTGCAGTAGTTTGAACATTCTTTGTCTTTGCCTTTCTTTGGGATTGGAATGAAAGCTGACCTTTTTCAGTCCTACTGCTGAGTTTTCCAGATTTGCTGGCATATTGAGTACAGCACTTTCACAGCATCATCTTTTAGGATTTGAAATAGCTCATCTGGAATTTCATCACCTCCACTAGTTTTGTTTGTAATGATGCTTCCTAAGGCCCACTTTCCAGGATGTCTGGCTCTAGGTGAGTGATCACACCATCGTGGTTCTCTGGGTCATGAAGATCTTTTTTGTTTATTTCTTCTGTGTATTCTTACCACCTCCTTAATATCTTCTGCTTCTGTTAGGTCTATACCATTTCTGTCCTTTATTGTGCCCATCTTTGCATGAAATGTTCCCTTGGTATCTCTAATTTTCTTGAAGAGATCTCTAGTCTTCCCCATTCTATTGTTTTCCTCTGTTTCTTTGCACTGATCACTGAGGAAGGCTTTCTTATCTCTCCTTGCTATTCTTTGGAACTTTGCTTTCAAATGGGTATATCTTTCCTTTTCTCCTTTGCCTTTAGCTTCTCTTCTTTTCTCAGCTATCTGTAAGGCCTCCTCAGACAACCATTTTGCCTTTTTGCATTTCTTGTTCTCGACAATAAAATAGCAATAAAATAATATATTCTTATTTATCCTATAGGTAGTATATATTAAAGTGAAGTAAAAGGGTTAGTCACTCAGTCATGTCTGACTCTTTGCTACCCCATGGACTGTAACATATACTTAATTTGTATATAAAGAATCTAAATACTGCAGAAAGGTCACATACCGGATAAAGGTAGGTGTAAAGTAAAAAGCAAACACTGTTTGTCCTGTCCCCCCATGTCCCACCTCCCCCCACATCCTCCCTCTCTAGTTTCTACACAGCTCTTTCTCCTGCTGTTTCATTGTTCTGTGCTGTTCCAGAGCCCCTCTGTTTGCTCTGAATGGTCTGGTCATGGTGACTGCCCCTCTTAGGCCAGCTTGGCTGAGTTGGAATTGGAATTTTCTGTCCTGTCCTTGGTCTTTGTTCCTCTCTCCCCACTCTGGAAGGCTGCTTTAGTTTCCTGCGACACAGAGGTGGCACCGTTTTAAAGAGCCCACATTAAAAAATCATGCCTCTTCTGGCCCACCTGACATGTCTGGGAAACATCTTCATGCCCTTTCTAAAACAACCTCCCCTCTAGTTATTCATCTGCCATGCTCTTTCTTTTAGATAATGAGAAAATGAGATGTAGCAGAAGGCCATTAATCTGAGACCTGGATGCTTCAAATTGATGATAGCAGGAATTTGCACTAAACTGACAGTGACCTTTATGCTTTCAGTAAGCAGAGAAGTTAAAAAGGAGAAATTAGGAGTGATACCAGATTTAGGGGAAGGGAGTAGCTTATTTCCAGCCAACCTGATGTCTTAGCGAGCATTCACATGCCACTTACAGGGGACCTCTAGGTACTGCAGGGCACACTTTGACGAACTCTCGACCAGTATATTGAGCTCTTTAAATGTTTTGAAAGCTCTATACCATCATTCCTTTGTAGTATTGATATTTGCATGAATTTGAGCCATTCTTCCCTCTATTGGGTCAAATTAGTACCGTGTTCCTATAATTGCCATTGGCATCTGCCATGAGTTAGGCTGTGCTCGGTACTTTGTCTCAGTTCTGGTGTAACTGTAACTAGCTCAGCTCTCTTCTCTACTCCTGTGATGGACATTGGGAAAATCCTCCCATCACCACCATCCATTCTGCTCTGGGGCCAGCTGGCCACTCCACTAGCCAGGCCATATGGGTGGTCCCGCCATATGGTTCTCAGGAACCAGCTCAGGTGCTAAATTCAGATTAAAGTTGTAGCTCTGCCTTAATTTGGTTTCATAAAACCCTTTGAAATGCCAGTCATCATTACCTTTATTTTAAAAAGAGAGAGAGCAGATGAGCCAGGCTTTCTCCTTTCTCTGTCTGGGCTTCCCCAAGGCCGTGGGAGGGCCCAAAGGCCTGGTCCGACTGTTGGTCAAGAAGTTAGCTGGAGCCAGGGCTCCCCAGGGGGCATCTGGCCTCTCCCATCTGTGTTTTGACCAGAATTAATTACCACAGTCAGGGAACTCCTTCCCTCAAAGCAGTTCTGTTCTCTTGGCAGTTGGCTTCAGTGTCTGGAGAGCAGTAGGGAGAGGTGGGTTTTGGGTTTTGATGGACCAAAGCTGAGGGGAAGGCCGGGAAAGTGGATTTGGGCCAGAGCAGCCCGCAGTTTCTTGGGCTTCCTCCCTGGAGTATGGTGTCCTGGACTTGCCGAGACAGGAGAAAGTGGCCGCACACAGGTGGGCCCCATACTGGGGACCTGTCACTGGAACTGGAGGGGCTCGGGGCAGCCCACATGCCACTGTCCCATCCGGGGCCTCTGGAGCTCTGGTCCTCGTCCCTGGTTCGGGAACCCAGGCCCTGAGAAGCGGCAGTGATTCCGGCGGCTTGTCCTCCTCTTAGCCTGACCTCTACACTCCTATTCCTGGATCCAGAGTTCAGGTGGACTCTAAGGCAGGAGTGGAAGGACAGCATGACAACCAGGGGTCCTCGGTCTGGGGGTGGGGGCTGGGGGCAGTGTGGGAATCGACAGCAGTGCATGAGCTGCTCAAGTCAGGCAGAGTGCTTGCTCCCACCCTCCACTTTCCCACATGTACCTTTTCAGTCATGAAGTGGCAGGCTCCGCCATTGTCACTGGGGTGCAAGAAGGAGCTTCAGAACAGGCTCCGAGAAGCCAGAGCACATGTCCTTTTCTTCTAAGCCCGAAAAGCTCCCGCTGCGCCCTGGATCAGGCTCTTCTGAACCCTGAGGGCAGCCCTCCATGCAAGGAGCTTGCAGACCAAGACCACAGTGTCTGTGTCCCCCACCCCCAGCCTTGAGGGTGGGTGGGGGGTCAGAGGGTATGGAGTGGGAGGTCCCAGGCAAGAGTGAACCTCACACTGGCACAGGCCTCCTGCAGAGCCCTCGTGCCGACAGCAGACGCACAATGGAGAGTTTGAGTGGTGGGGTTGATACCTGAACCCTGACGGTGGGTGTGCAGTGGGTGGGAGTCAGATGGACCCTGAAGTCTGTTGGGAGGAGAGAAACTCCTGGAAAGGCCTCTCTGGAAGTTCCAGGCAGGGCTCCTGGCCCCTGGCCCTGCTCCATGTGCAATGCTGTCTCCTTCCCTCTCACACAGGGTGCCCGCACTGTAAGAAGGTCATTCCACACTTTACTGCCACTGCTGATGCCTTCAAAGATGACCGAAAGGTAAGGACACCCTTCCTCTTCATCTCTTGTCCCGCCTCCAGCTTCCCACTACCACCAGTGCCCACACCTTCCTCCCTTCTGTTCAGGTTGCCCTCCCCAAGCAGCTTCTGCTGAGACATAGGGATTTCTGGCAACCAGGACATCCTTTTTAGAAGGCGGGATAGAGCTGGCTGCATTTATGCTGCAAAACCGACTGAAAGGGATACACTGAACCGTTACAGCCCTTCCTTGAAGGAGGGAGTGGTAAAGGGGTCATTTGTTCATTCTTTTTTAATGCTCACATCTTTTTACGGTAGGATTTGTAGTCATGCACTACTTGTGTAATTAAAAGTACAAATAAAAATATCCCACAAAAGTCAACTGGAGGCGGCCAAGGTGGAGGAGAGCAAGGCCATGGGAACGGAGCCTCATCCCGCCCAAGTGAAAGGCTCCTGCAGTTGCTGACTGATGAAGCAGAAAATTAACAAGCTAGAGCTGCAGATCGGCTTAGAGCACAGCGAGGGGGCCCCAGGCAGTCCCCCAGGCAGCTCCAGCAGACCAGGCAGACTCTGAGGCTGAGGGGGTGCACGGCAGCGAGAAGACCCCAGAACTCAGGCTGGTGCATCTGGGCTGCTGCTAAACTGCGTGAGCTGTAAGACTCCAGGTCTCACATTTCCTTCATCTAAAGTGGCAGCACTGGTTTACTTGCCTGGGACTCCATCATAGGAACCTGTCCCCTGAAATGCCCCCCAAACATGCTCACACACACCCAAACCCAAAGTCCGATACATCTCTGCCTTATTTTTCCATGTGGAGTTGTCAGGCGCAGCTGGGGCAGGTGGGATACAGATGCTGAGATCGCCTTGCACTGGCCCCACGGTGGCAGTGGTGGGGTGGTGAGAGCTGTATAGGAACAGTGAGTCAGAGGAAGCCAGGCACATGTGGGGGGACTCAGGCTCCAGACACCTTCCCTGAATCAGGAAGTCCCGTGGTCACCTGCGAGCCCTGCCTGTGCCCTTGAGACACCCTTCGCCATCAAGAGGGAGTATAAGGACCAAAAACACTTATGTCCTCTCCCTGCCACTTGGCTTGCATTGAGAGGGGCACGGCAGGGAGGTGCTTCCTGTCGTCTGTCTCCCTCACCGCTCCACCCACTTCTGCCACCCTCGACCTGAGCAGGGTGGCTGCTCCCAGTCTGGCCGCTCCAGTACAGCCCGGGCTGCTCGTCCCTGCAGGGCTGGGCGTGCGTTGGTGTGGGGAGGCCTTTACTCCCCAGGACCAGAGCTGGACTGGCAGTCTCTCCACACAGCTCCCATCATTTTTACCCAGAACACTTGGTGCCCTGGGCACACAGGAGGGTGACTGGTGTGGGGGCTTCCCGCCCCCTGGCTGCTCAGGTCTCTAGGGCCTGTGAGGGGATCACACCAGTCCTCATGAGACCAGGCTGGCTGTGCCCCTCATTGGCAGCTGAGGGCTATTCCTTCTCTTCTCCGTCCCCCTGCTGATGCACAGGGGTCTTGTTTCCATGGTGACCCCCTCCTTCTCTGAGATACCGATATGCCTTTGCTTAATTATCTTAACTTGGGCCAGTAATGTTGCTGACCTTTTTCTAGAATTATTCCCCTGTTATTCCTTGTCTCTCCTTCCAAGCCAGGCATCACCCTCACTCATTTTCAGGAACATACTTAACTTCTCTGTCCCAGGCAGCTCGCAGGCCAGCATTCTGGAGACGGCTCTCAGTAGCAGCAGGAAGCATCCTGTTTTCAGCCAGGGGCACCGGTGCCATGATGGCTGGGTGTCATCCTAGAACTATCAGATCAGAGCCTCGGGGGATGGCTCCAGGAATTTGTGCTGACCACAGGCTGGTGTTTAGTGACCACTGGCCTTACTAGCCCTCTCCCCGTCCTGAGGGAGGAAGGCCCAAAAAGGAGGAGCTGTGTCTCTTGCCCAGGGACACCCAATATGTCACTGAGAGCCAGAAGTGGGTCTCCTGACTCCCAATCCTTCCCGACACCCCATGCTGCCACCTGTGAGCCAGAATTGCATTTTTTTTTTCCCACCCAGAAGCTTGTCCCTGTTCCTTCCCCAATCAATATGCAGTTGGTTGTTCACTTCCATTTTCATAGCCAAAGTCAATATTAGCTCCTGCAGAGATTTATTTTACTGAATCAATAAAAGCCGCATGAAGCAGCTCATATTTTAGCTGGGGAGCCTCCCCCTCCCAGGAGGTTACTGGGGACTTTAGCAGTTGACATGCTGCGGGCAGAAAGGGCTGCACACTGTTAGTGTTGGAACAGGAGACGTTCTGGAGGTGGCCGTGAGGACCAGGATCTCAAGTGGAAGGCTGACCCCTGGCCTGGCAAAGTGGGGCCTCTCTCACTGCTCAGCAAAGTGTCCCAGCCCGGGGGTGGGGGGGCGGTCAGCAGTACAGCACAGCTCCCGGCCAGGTGCAAGGTCATCCCAGGAGCAGGCCCTGGAGCAGTGGGGGCCCCTCTGTGATTGGCTGGCGAAGCTAGGGTAGCTCTGACTGTGTGGTGTGTGTTGCGTATCGTCCCTCGAGTTCATAGAAGGGAGATCTCCCTGAGAGCAGGGACCTTGTTTTCCCTTGAATCCCCCACAGTCTTGACGCCTGAAATCTCTGTAGGTGTTGACTGGATAAAGAAACTGGGTAACATGTTTGATAGTTCCTAAGTCCTCCTCCTCTTCTGCTGATATTACTTCTAAAGCATTTTGTGACGTTGTCCTCACAGTAGTCTAGTCACCTCAGTATTATTACTCTCTCATTTTACAGATGAGGAGATTGAGTTTCAGAGAGGTTAAGTGACTCGCCCAAAGCTACCAGATGGAAAGGGGCAGCATCAGAACCGAATGTATAGGCATGGTCAGAGGTCTCCCAGAAGTGGACTCGGGGCCTGGACTCCCGTGCAGGGGATTTCTGGGGAGGTGGTCTTGGGGAGCAGTTGAGGGGATGGAGGAAGGGAAGCCAGAGCAGGTGTGTTAATGAGCAAATCACTGCATGGCTAACTAGGCTCAGTCCCTGGAGACCTCAGCAGGGACAGAGTAGTCCCCCTCGGAGGTCGAGGTGTCCTCAAGCCTCTCCATCACTGGCCTCACTTTTAGCTCCCTTCAGCCGAGAGTTGCAGGTGCCATTGGCAAGTGCTGGACAGACAGGATGTTGCAGGACACTGAGCCACCTGGCGTGGAGCAAATCTAGAAGTTAGTGTACGTTCAGTGCTTCGGGTAAGTTGGTGCAAATCTCGAGTGGGTGTGAGGGGGGCAGCACTTAGGTGACACTGGGGTAGATGTGGAGAGGTTTATTTGCTGCCTTCTTTCCAGAGAGTCTAAGCCACTTCCTGAAGGGCCCATGCCTGTCTCCCCTTCTGCTATAGAGACTGAGAACTGAGGAGCCTTTGCAGCTGGAAGAAGCACTGGCAGCTATATTAGGGGATTCAGAATAAGTACCCATTTTTTATTTAGTTGATTTATAAAACCATACACTACATTTCCCACAGCTCCAGGGAATGTATACAAATTAAATTTATAATTTAAAGCGGATACAGGGAGAACAGCAGCCTGGAGCAAAGCTCATTAAACATTTTCAGCGCCTAGCAGGGGAGCAACAGCCCCTAGACGAGGGCTGCCCCGGTGCACGGTCCCCACGGGCCCGGCTGCTCAGCACCTGCCCTGAGAAATGGAGCCCTGAAGACAGCCAGAGGAGCCTCCGCCTCATGTTCCTAAATAAATCAGGAAAGGCTTTAGAGGATGAGCTGGAATTCTCAGAAGCCTGCTGGTACGTGTGGACACAGACAGACAGCAAGCTGACCTTGCCTGAAGGAGACAGCTACCCCACTTTCCTAGCCACATATTGCCTGTGGGAATGCAGGGCAAGTACCCTCAGATTTGGCTTTTAAGGAAAAGCTGAAAAGCCAAACTTTCTATTAAAATCTTTGGGCTCTTTATCTAGGTTGGCAACTAAGTCAGACTCTCTCTCTTTTTTTTTAATTTTCTGTGGGCCAAACAGAAGAGGACTGAGAGTCAAATACTGATTGTGTGCAGAGTTTGCAGACTCTGCTCTAAGAGGTCTCATCGTATAGAGTGGTATGTAGCTGAGGGGTTAGAAGGGGGCTTGAAGGTGGGTAAGTGGGGGACAAGTGACTAGTAACCAGAATGCAAGGCTCCCTCTTCACTGCCTGTCAGCCCTGCTTACCTGGGCACAGGTAAATAAGCATGACTGTTGGTGCCCTGCAGGGCTCTCCTGCCTGGAAAGGGGGCCTCCATCCAAGTGTGAATAACCAGCAGCCAGAGAACCCTGTGAGTCACGGCTGTCCAGCAGCTTTAAACCTCCAGTGCAGTCGTAGTTCTGTGTGGGCTCCTGAGTGGGTTCTGGCCCTCAAGGTGCCACGCCAATTCCTCTCCCGGGTCCTGGCCTGGGCTGGTCCTAGCTGGCTGCTCTTCCCTCGGGCCTTCATGCCGCTGGCTGCCTTATATCACTGATGGCTCAGATCAAATGTTAGCTCCTTGGAAAGGCCTCCTTGGCCATCCTGGTGAAAGCAGCCCCTCTGGCCGTGGTCTGTCCAAGCACCCTCTTAGTTCCTTCAGGGCATCCTTTGGACTCCACAGTGATCTCGCTTGTTATGTGTCTGTAGTGCCTTCCTGTAGTAAGAATGTCAGTCGCTCGATGGCTGACTTTGTCAAGGTCACCACTGTCCTCGTAGCGTCCAGAGCAGGCTTGGCTTCGTCAATGCCACCACTCTTGTGTGACGCTTGTGGATTGCTCTTGCCGTTAGTCAACCCCCTCCTCTCCCTCCCTGCTCTGTGACCCTCAGCAGGAGAAAAGTTCCCCATGTCTGCTTTACACCCTCTTGTTGGGAAAGAGCAATAAATAAGGAAAAACTGCCCAGCACGTGGAATTTGTTAGATGGGCAAGAAGAGGGCAGCGGCCGATTTAGGAATCTCTTTCTGGCTAAAACCTGTTTGCTTTAGTCATGTTGAACTCTGTCCCGGGTTCTGGAATGTGTTCCCCAGGATGGAATCTGCTTCTCCCCCTCCATCAGTCCTCCGCCCAGGGGGCAAACTTTGCAGAGTTCTTCTGAACCGTTTTGCAGGCCATCCTGGCACCCTGGAGCACTCCACACGCCTCCTGTCACGCCTTGGTTTTTCCTGTTTACCCAGCTCCCTGACCAGATTCTGGGCTCCTGTTGGGGACAGAGCCAGTGTTCCAGGCCAGTAGGAGTGCCTCTAATAGCAGCTAACGTGTACTGACCTCTGACCATGTGCCCTTCACCTCCCCCGACTTGTCTTACTCAGTCTTCAGGATGTCCTGATAGCCCGGGTATTGATACTATCTCCATTTTACAGATGAGGATGTTGAGGCGTGAAGATGCTAAGTGACTTCCCATAAGTGTTAATATGCAGCCAAGCCAAGACTTACACATGGAAAACTTGACTTTGAAGCTCTTATTCTTGACCTTGCCTCCCCAAAAAAGTGTTCAGGAAATATTAGGAGATGAATGAATAAATCCCACAGTGCCTCACAGAAAGTATCACAAACTTGTAGTGTTTACAGATGCTTTCAAGTCATAATTTCCTTTACATTGTACTCTTGATTTTAAAGGGTAGTCTGAGGGCATTCCTCACCTGTCTGCCTGGGGAATTAAAAGCAAGTGCTATTGGGCTCAGTGGAGCATGGGGCTGGGGGTGCTTTGGTTCAGCGTGTCCCTGCTGTTGGGGAGGAGCTCAGAAATCACAGGCTCTGGGCCTCGGGTGCAGCCTGCACACAGAGGATCCAGGCCTCAGCTCTCAGGCTAGAGACCCCCATGCTGAGCCTCCCTTCTTGCACCCTGCAGATTGCCTGTGTCGCTATTGACTGCGTCAAAGAGAAGAACAAGGACTTGTGTCAGCAGGAGGCAGTCAAGGGCTACCCCACTTTCCACTACTACAACTACGGGAAGTTTGTGGAGAAGTATGACACCAATCCGACGGTGAGTCGTGGGGAGGCACTGCCCCGAGCTCTGTCTGCTGAGGGGCAGGGAAACAGCCACTGAGGGGGCTTCCCAGGTAGCCAGTCAGCTGCGACGCTCAGAGCCAAGAAGGCGAGGCTCTGGCCCGGCTGGAAGGGAATCCCAAGAGGTTTTCATACAAGTCCTGGCCCAAGAGCAGGGTGGGGGCAGAGGAGAATTCAGGGTTCCAGGGTGTGGGAGGATTTCCTCACCCACTTTTCAGGGCTTCTCCATAGTCAAGCTTCCCACATGGGCCCGGCCACCCCCTCAGCCGCCTCTCTGTGCCCAGAAGTGTGAGCACGCAGAGGGTCAGGAGAGGGGCATAAAGGGAGGGCGCACATCCTCATGGAGTTACAGGTCCTACTCTTCTCTTCTTCCCTACAGGAGCTGGGATTTACCAATTTTATCCGAACGCTCCGGGAGGGAGACCATGAGAGACTAGGAAAGAAGAAGGAAGAGTTGTAATTTCTGCCTCAGAGAAAGCTTTTCCATTACACTGTGAACGATACCTGTTTTGTTGTTCTTTCTGAATTTCCACGTGTTCTGAAGACGAAGTTTTTTATAGCCGCGTGTGGCCGTTTTGTACAATTTTGAAATAAAATTAAACCGATTGTTTGGTGGTGTGGGTTATTTCCACGGAGCCCAAAGGTGGATGCCATATCCTCCCTCCTCTGTGTCCTCTCCTGGGGGGTGGAGAGCCCCACTCCTCGGTCATGTCTGTCCAGGAGAGACCCTGGGGCAGGCGGGTGAGGAGGGAGGCAGGGATACTGGCCCCAGTCAGCCACTGGAGAGCAGAACAGGGGAATCAGATCACGAGATAGCCTGTTGGACAATGACTGATTGGGGGACTGGGGGAGGTGGGGGGGCGGTGGAATGCATTAGGATGGTCAGGAAAATGGGATTCTGAAGCTTATGGGAACCAAGCATTAGCTTTTTCTGGATCATTGTGGTTTTAGTTTGGGTGTGTTTTCCTGGAATGTATTTGCATATTTCTCTTTCTCTGGCTATTTCTGTCTTCCTGTCTCCTCCATCCCCTCCCAGCTTTCCCATTAAAGAAGACTAAGTCTCCACTCCAGGGGATGGTGCAATGGTCAAGCCCAGGCTGAAAGGGCATCTAGAGTGGACTAGGGAGTCGGGGGTAGGGGGTGACCTTTGTGCGGCCGCTTGCTCCTCACCCTGGCTGGAAGGGATGGTGTGTGGGATGTGGGGGCGTATACTCAGTGTGAGGATGCTGGTCTGTAAACCAGCTCCCCTCGCCCCATGACAGTAACCTCCAAGCTTTGCAAGCATGCTTCTCATGGACGGGCACCATCCAGGCCTCACTCTGACACTCTCATATCTCTTTCCTGACTATCTTTCCCACTGGGCCTGCCCTCTGTATCCCTGTATGAGTAGCACCAGCCCTGAACTCAGCACTTCTACCAGAGCCATGGTTCTTCTCCACAGGAAGTAGAGCAGCCTCGCTGTGCTCTCTGGACTTCAGTGTTCTGCAGTGGTCTTCACCTTGCAGTCCTTGGGGAAGTTCGAGGTGGCGTTTCCAGAGCTGCAGCACTGGGCAGCACACTTTGGTGGCCTTACGGGGCGGTTGGCCTGTGGGCACAGCCCTGTTTCCTGGACCAGACCCACCCTTGCAGCCCCTGCCTTCCTGCTGATGGGTTCCCAAGTAAGGGGTGGGAGCCACAGAGTTCACTGTGGCAGCACACAGTGCTGTTAAGTTAACTGCACACAGTGCTGTTAAGTGAGCTCGAAGGCTTTGAAAACCCTTGTTCTGGGGCAGGGTCCCAACTTCCCAGTCCACTCACTGCCTGGTCAGCCTTTTATTGTCTTTAAGCACCCACTTTTTAAAGTGGTCCTTGGTCTCCCTCCAGGTGAATGGGTATGAAAGAAGCACGTGTTTATCTTTACTGATCTCCCCTGGTGCCATACACTATCAGACAAAGAGCCATTTAATCCTGATGCTGAATGTCATATACCCTTTCCTGCAAAGGGGCTTGTGAGAGTGTGTGTGCATATGGGCATGCGTAACAGTTGTTTGGAATATTTGTGGGAGAAACATATTTGTGTCTTCAAAAATGTTTTTAACTGCGTCTTTAATGCCTGAGAAAAGCCACTCCCTGGCTGAGGGCCACTGGTGCTCACATTCAAAGCACAGGGCTTTCTTTCCATCTTATTCCACTGTCTGGGCTGGCTTCTGTGTGAGAACTTGAAAGCATTAGGAAATGGCATTCTTCTCCCTCTTTATTTGCAGGATTTGTTAGTTATAGAGCCCTTGTCAGAGTGTCTAGTGTTTGCTATGACTTTGGGCATGACCAGAGCAAGTTCAGCCCAGCTCTGGGAAGCTGCCTCTGCAGACAGAGCTCCATTCCTCCATTCTCCTACCCCCCACCTCTCCCCCCATGCCCCAGTTCTTGAGCTCTGTGCAGATTGGTTAGAGCATGGCCCCTGGTTAGTCACATTCCCAGTGGTTGGTTCATTCCCATGCTTGGTTCATCAGGGATTCACTGGTATTCAGTACAGTGTGCGTGCGTGCTCAATAGCTTCAGTTGTGTCCAACTCTTTGCGACCCCATGGATGATAGCCTGCCAGGCCCCTGTGTCCTTGGGGTTCCCACCCCTCCCTAACCCTCACTCGAGGACCTGCCATTATCCCCTCAGTTCCCCTAGATCTTACCTTTGCTGTCGGATTTTTCTGCAAAAAGCAAGGGTATAAGTTAGGAAAAAATGGATTCCCAGTATTCATGCTGGTGGCTTTGGCATAACCTTCACCTCAGTTTCTCTCCTTTGGGTCACTACTTCCGGTTCCATTCCCTCCTGGTCTGCCTTACCCTGTGGCCCCCTCTGCTTCTCTCCCATAGGTGATTGCCCATCAGCACTAACCCGGGCTCCCAGAGCTGGCCACCAACCCTTCCCATCTTCCCCATGTGGTGCCCTCCCTTCCTAGAGATGTTTGGCTTCCAGAAACTCTCCTGTGCCAGGCACAGGCAGGTGGTGCTCTGGGTTCAGGAAGCAATTTGCTCCTCCAATGTAAAAAGATGTGTAATCTCATCTAGAAAGCACCAGGAGGTGAAGCCTGGGGCTCACGTGGCTTGCTTAAATCACACAAAATGGAGGAGGGGCCAGTCCTGTTCCCAGGAGGCTCCCAGGTACAGTGACTGGGCATTGCTGGTCACAACTGAGCTCCCTGTAGGTATGCTTTTGCTGTTTACTCAAACAGTCAATCCTAAAGGAAATCAACCTTGAATATCCATTGGAAGGACTGATGCAGAAGCTGTCGCTCCAATACTTTGGCCACCTGATGCAAAGAGCTGACCTATTGAAAAAGACCCTGATGCTGGGAAAGCCTGAAGGCAGGAGAAGGGAACAACAAAGGATGATGTTTAGATGGCATCACCGATTCAATGGACATGAGCTTGAGCAAACTCCGGGAGATGGTGAAGGACAGGGAAGCCTGGCGTGCTGTAGTTCATGGAGTCACAAAGAGTTAGACATGACTTAGCAACTGAACAACAACTATTTTATTATTTTAAGGCTGGAAAAATGGAACTAATATCCTTGAGCTAAATGTGAAAACCAAATTACTGTTATGTTCCTACCAAATATATGCCTGCCCCCAAATCCTTTGTTTTAGGCCTAGGATGTCCAACATAGTGGCCATTAGCCACATATGGCTATTTAGTATTGGAAATGCGGTTACTGCAACTGAGAAGTGTGTGTGTGTGTGTGTGATGCCTTTTTTGTTATGAATAGATATAAAATTTACCATATTCAAGTGTATACAGTTCAGTGGCACTAAGTGTATTCACACTGTTGTGCCACCATCATTAATATCCGACTCCAGAACGTTTTCATCACACCAAACTGAAACTCCATTAAACAAGAACTTCCCATATCCCCCTCCTCCTTGCCCCTAGTAACCACCATTCTACTTTCTGTCTCTATAAATTTCCCTCTTCTAGGTACCTCATATAAGCTAGAGCATATATTTGTCCTTTTGTGTCTGGTTTATTTCACCAAGCATGATGTTTTCAAGGTTCATCATGTTATAGCATATGTCAGAATTTCCTTCCTTTTAAGGCAGGCTAATATTCCGTCATATGAATACACCAAATTTCGTCTATCCTCTCACCTGTCAATGGACATTTGTGCTATCTGTGCCTTTTGGCCATTTCCAATAATGCTCTTGTGAACAAAATTGTGCAAATCATCTGTTTGAGTCCTAGTTGTTTTGAAAGTGGAATTGCTGGGTCATGGTACTTCTATGTCTAGTGTTTTGAGGAATCACAGTACTATTTTCAATAGTGGCTGCACCATTTTAAATTTCTACCAGCAATGCACATAGGTTCTGATTTCTCCACATCCTTGCTGAAAGTTATTTTTTGGGCGTGTGTGTGTGTGTGTGTGGATAATAGCCATCAAAAACTGAGGTCAAGAGGAGAAGGGGGCAACAGAAGATGACATGGTTGAATAGCATCACTGACTCAATGGATGTAAGTCTGAGCAAACTCCAGGAGATAGTGAAGGACAGGGAAGCCTGGCGTGCTGCAGTTCATGGGGTCACAAAGAGTAAGACACGACTTAGCAACTGAACAATGACAACAATGGAAGTAAAGTGGTATCTCATTGTGGTTTTGATTTGTATTTCTTTAATGATTAGTGATGCTGAGCATATTTCATGTGCTTTTCGGCCATTTGTGTATCTTCTTTGGAGAAGTGTCTATTAAGTCCTTTGCCCATTTTTGAAATGGATTGTTTGTGGGGTTTTGTTGTTGTTGTTGTTTCCATGTAGGAGTTCTTTATGCATTATGGATATTAATCCTGTATCAAATATGTGATATGCAAATATTCCCTTCCATTCAGTGGATTGTCTTTCTTTTCGCTTCCTTAATAGTGTCTTTGGATGCACACAAGTTTTTTATTTTGGCGAAGTCCGATTTATTTTTTCTTTTGTTGTCTGTGCTTTTGGGGGTGATTCTAGTAAATCATTGCTAAGTTTAAAGCTTTTCTCCTATGTTTTCTTCTAAGAGTTTTATGTCTTACCTTTGTGACTGATCCAGTTTGACTCAAGTGTAAGGTAAGAGTCCAGGTTCATTGTTTTGCATATGAATATCCAGTTTTCCCAACACCATTTATGGAAAAAACTATTTTTTCCTCATTGAACAGTCTTGGAGCCCTAATCAAAAGTCATTTGACCGTATATGTGAGAATGTAACTTCTGAGCTTTCTATTCTATCCCATTGGTCTGTATGCCTGTCTTTATGCTACAACCACACTGTTTTGATTGCTATAGATTTGTAGTAAGTTTTGAGGTCAGGAAGTGTAAGTCCTCCAGGTTTGTTCTTCTTTGTCAAGATTGTTTTGGCTATTAAGTTCCCTTGAAATTCCTTATGTCTATGCCGTTTATCATATGTGTAGATTTGCATCACCAGGACTGCAATCAAAACATAGAACTGTTCCACCAAAGGCCTCTCTTATATCGCTTTATGTTCACACATTTTCTCCTTTTCCCTCTCACCACTAAAACCTGGCACACGCTAACTTGTTCTCCCTGTCTGTACTTTTGCCACTTGGGAATGTTATGAAAATGGGATCATACAACATATAATCTCTTGAGATAGCTTGTCTCATTCTATGGTAATGCTCTTGAGAGCTATCCAAGTTGTTGCATGTACCAATATTTCCTTCCTGTTTATTGCTGAGCAGGATACCATGGTATGGATGTGCCACAGTTTGTATAACCCTTTACATATTAAGGAACATTTTAGCTGTTTCCAATTTTGGACCATTACAATAGAGCTACTTTATGTATTGATGTAAATTTTTATTTCTCTGGGGTAATTACTCAGGAGTATGATTGCAGGGCCATGTGTGTGTTTGCTTTTAAGGAAACTGCCATACTTTTCCAAAGTGACTGTATCATTTACTTTGTCACCAGCAATTTTGAGAGATCCAATTTCTCCACATCCTCACCAACATGTGGTATTATTATTGTTGTTGAGTTGCTGTTAGTTTTAGCGGTTCTAACTAGTATGCAGTAGTATCTCATCATGGTCTTACTGTACCTTTATTTCCCTAAAGATGTGATGCTGGGTATTCTTCATGTGTCTATTTGTCATCTCTGTATCGTATTCAGTGAAATCTCTATCTGTGTCTTTCGCCCATTTTCTAATTGGATTGTTTTCTTTTGACTGTGGAGTTTTGAGAGGGTTTTTTTTTTTTTTATTCTAGATACTAGTCCTTGTAAATATTTTCCCCTAGTTTATATCTAATTTTTTTTCCCATCTTCTTAACAGGGTCTTAAATTTAAAGTTTTAAATTTTGATGAAGACCAATATATCAATTTTCTTTTCTTTCAGGGATCATGTTTTTGATATCATATTTAAGAACTCATCATCAAACTCTAGTTCCCCAAGATTTTCTTCTATGTTTTCCCCTAAGGTTTTACATTTAAATATGTGATCTATTTTGAGTTAATTTTTATATGAGATATAAGATTCAGGACTTCCCTGGTGGTCCAGTGGCTAAAACTCCATGCTCCCAATGCAAGGGGTTCAGGTTCAATTCCTGATTGGGGAACTAGATGTCACATACCACAACTAAGAACCCACATGTTGCAATGAAGATCAAAGATCCTGCATGCCACAACTAAGACCTGGTGCAGCCAAATAAATAGATTAAATAAATATTTTTCAAAAAATATGTGAGACTCAAGTCAGAATTCATTTTTTGACCTACAAATGTCCAATTGTTCCAGCACCATTTGTTGAAGACTACCTTTCCTCCACTGCATTGCTTTTACATTTTTGTAAAAAATACGTTGGCTATATTTAACAGAGTTCTGTTTCTGGGTTCTCTGTTTCATTGATCTATGTCTATCAACACCATGCAGTCTTACTTACTGGTGTCTATATAGTAAGCCTTGAAATCAAGTAGACCGATTTCTCTCACTATCTTTCTTTTTCAAAATTGTTTTACCTTTTCATATAAACATTAGAATAATCTTATCTATATGTGAATTTTTCTGGGATTTTTAATATTTCAAATTACTCAAAATATATATATATGTGCAGACAAACACAGATAAGGCTAAAGAGACAAAAGCTAAATAACTGGTGAATCTAGGTAAAGGGCATAATGTAACTTACAATTTTAAAAGTTTGAAATTACATCAAGCATGTCTCGTAATTTATTGACCCAGATTAACAAATAGGGCCTGTGTTCAACTCTCTCTAGGTGGCCCCGTTTCCTTTATGGCTGAAACCAATTTCTCTTGTGTCCCCGACAGAGGGGTGTAGAAGTGGGCTAAGAGTCTGGCTGATGTTCTTGCCAGAGAGCGTCACCTCGTGAGATTACAGACTAAGCTCAGGGGTCCACGGCACCAGCAGGAACGAGGTGGTGCCCAGGCAGGACTGGAAAAGAAAGGAAGGTGCATGAGCCAAAGCCTCGGGAGCAGACAGCAACAGAATACCTCAGAGCAGGACCCAGTGCCCCTCAGCAGCCACCGTGCCAGAGGCAGCCTGGACCAGCAGGGGGCGCCAGGACCCACAGGACCTGATGTGGCTCTAGGTCCCTCCCCTGGTTGTCAGTTTTCACTTTGTCCACACCTCGTGAAGAAGCGGGCCTCTGAAAGACTGAATGTTTATCTAAGGAGTCATCCTAGAGCTACCTAAGGAGAAGTTTCAGTTTATTGGATCAGACTGAGATCACCAGTTCTACTAAATCAATCAATAGGAAAATACACAATTTCCCTGTGTAAATAGGCAGTGTAAATATACATCTTCTACATTCCTGACAAAATGGTCCTGAACATAAAAGTTCAGGTGAGACCTGGCCAGCACAACGGTGAGAGGACCATGAATCCCTTATTCCAGATCTTATAGGATATATCTTGATTAATCTAGTCTAAGATTGCAGACTCACTGTCAGCAAAAACATTCAAAACTTTTTCACAGTGCTCACAGAAAAGACCTTGATAGTTAATTTTCATTGAATATTTTTCTTTATTTTCAAGATACTACATATATTATAAAAAGCTTTGAAAAATGAAGAAAAGCATGCAAAAGAAAATTTAAATCTTTCATATCCCTGCTCATCAATTACTACTGATCACTTTGATTACATCTTCCATTTTTTAAAATCACACACAAATGAAATCTCTTAGTATTTTATAACTGAAAATATTCAGAAGATGTTTAAACATTTTCCTATATCATTAGATATTCTTTCTCCTCATTATTTTTAAAGACCATATAGCAGAGTTTCTCAACACTATTTTTGGGCATTATTGATATTTTGGAACATATAATTCTTTATTGTGGGGAAATTCTAATAGAATTTTTAGCAATATCTTTGTTATCTATCCACTAAATGCCAGGAACATCTCCCCTTCCCCACAGGTTGTGACAACCAAAAATATCTCCAGGCTTTGCCAAATGTCCCCTCGGGGCAAAATTACCCCTAGTGAAGAATCACTGCTTTATAATACTTTATCCTATGTAAATACTATCTTTTATTTATATAGTCATACCATTAAATATATCAGTGTATGTTATACACAGCTATTCTCTATCATAAATAATGCTGGGATGGACATCTCTCATTTTGTTATTTTATATATTTTACACATTTTCAAAAGTGACTTTTTGGGTCTAAGAATATACTTGTTTTAAAGGTCTGTTTTTTTAAAGGCCAGTGATAAACATTAATTTTCTCTTAGTAGCATACCTCTTTATACTCTTACCAAGAGTTTTCGAGGTAATCTGTTTTCCCAACCCTTGCTAGCTCTGGGATTTATATATTTTTTAAAGATCTTTGCACATTTTATTTTTTATATACAGTTGACCCTTTGATAACACTAATTTGAACTTCACAGGCCCACTTATACTTGGATTTTTTTCAATAATAAATACTACAGTGCTACATGGTTGATCCACATGGTTCCTGAACCCATGGGTGCAGAATCACAGATATGGAGGATTGGAGGGTGTGGAAGGCCAACTGTAAGTTACAATCTTATAATGCTATTTTCGACTACCCAAAGGGTTGGTGCCTTTACCAAGTTGTTTAAAGGTCAAGTGTAATTGTTAAGCACAGTCTTTCTAGTTACATTTTATCTTGAAAATTCGTTGTTTTAGTCTGTGAGGACATTTTATATTCTGTTTCAGTCTCTGACAAGTTTTCTGTCTTTAACTTCATGTCACTTCCAACTTTGATGAGAATTAAAACACTATATACAAGCAATAAATGCTGGAGAGGGTGTGGAGAAAAGGGAACCCTCTTACACTGTTGGTGGGAATGCAAACTAGTACAGCCACAATGGAGAACAGTGTGGAGATTCCTTAAAAAACTGGAAATAGAACTGCCATATGACCCAGCAATCCCACTTCTGGGCATACACACTGAGGAAACCAGAATTGAAAGAGACACTTGTACCCCAATGTTCATCGAAGCACTGTTTATAATAGCCAGGACATGGAAGCAACCTAGATGTCCATCAGCAGATGAATGGATAAGAAAGCTATGGTACATATACACAATGGAATATTACTCAGCCATTAAAAAGAATACATTTGAATCAGTTCTAATGAGGTGGATGAAACTGGAGCCTATTATACAGAGTGAAGTAAGAAAGAAAGAAAAACACCAATACAGTATACTAATACATATATATGGAATTCAGAAAGATGGTAACGATAACCCTATATGCGAGACAGCAAAAGAGACACAGATGTATTGAACAGTCTTTTGGACTCTGTGGGAGAGGGCAAGGGTGGGATGATATGGGAGAATGGCATTGAAACATGTAAATTGTCGTATGTGAAACAAATCGCCAGTCCAGGTAAATGCATGATACAGGGGTGCTCGGGGCTGGTGCACTGGGATGACTCAGAGGGATGGGATGAGGAGGGAGTTGGGAGGAGGGTTCAAGATGGGGAACACATGTACACCCATGGCGGATTCAAGTCAATGTATGGCAAAACCAATACAATATTGTAAAGTAAAATAAATAAATAATTTAAAAAAACACTATAAAAGATAGTGAGTGTATCCTAGACTCCTGCATCAGGCCAATAGAAATTTTCCATCAATCCAATAGTTCAGCTTCTTTAGATACAGTCATCCAGCGAGTTCCTCACTTGTCCCAGCAACCAGCTCATATTTTCCAACCTTTCCTAAAAGATACAGTGGAAGATACTATCAGATGTGTTGTTGAGGTCTGGGTATATTATGTCTACCACATTCCTCTGATGAAACAATCTAATAATCCTTTACCTGTGCACAGTCCCTTACATATGGGAAGCGTTTTTAGGACCATTTCATGCAACATTCACACAACTCCATGATATTGCAATGAGGAGGCTGAGGCTCAGGAAGTTTAGGTAATGTATAAAGGTTGACAGAGGTGGTAAGTAGCACAGCTCAGATGGAACACAGGGTTCCTTACTTTCTGCCATGACCAACAAAATTTTTAGTGGTGATCCTTGCTTCTAGCAATTATTTCTTCCTTTCCAAGTCCCATTAGTCAGTATTATATAAGCTCCCCAGCATAATATCTGCTCAGTAAGTCTTCCCTTTCCTGGATCATCATTTAGCAATGTCCCCATTCTTTCAGGACCCTAGGGGCAAATGTGTCTGGGCCAAAAAAATCAGAAATTATTTAGAGAAAGTAACTGCTTTCCCTCAAACTCTTGACCAATGTTGGTTTTTTTACAATTTTAAGAATTCTATACTTCTCTGTAAAACTAAATCAACTAATACCTAAATACATATTAAATATATTATAGATAAAATATGTATTTAATTGTGAACTTAGTGTATCTGTGTCTACATCTATATGTCTCCCTCTAGATGTTCAAGCTGGTTTTAGAAAAGGCAGAGGAACCAGAGATCAAATTGCCAACATCCTCTGGATCATTGAAAAAGCAACAGAGTTCCAGAAAAACATCTATTTCTGCTTTATTGACTATGCCAAAGCCTTTGACAGTGTGGGTCACAATAAACTGTGGAAAATTCTGAAGGAGATGGGAATACCAGACCACCTGACCTGCCTCTTGAAAAACCTATATGAAGATTAGGAAGCAACAGTTAGAACTGGACATGGAACAACAGACTGGTTCCAAATAGGAAAAGGAGTATGTCAAGGCTGTATATTGTCACCCTGCTTATTTAACTTGTATGCAGAGTACATCATGAGACACGCTGGGCTGGAGGAAGCACAATCTTGATTGTGCTGGAATCAAGATTGCCAGGAGAAATATCAATAACCTCAGATATGCAGATGACACCACCTTTATGGCAGAAAGTGAAGAAGAACTAAAGAGCCTCTTGATGAAAGTGAAAGAAGAGAGTGAAAAAGTTGGCTTAAAACTCAACATTCAGAAAACTAAGATCATGGCATCTGGGCCCATCACTTCATGGCAAATAGATGAGGAGACAGTGGAAACAGTGGCTGAGTTAATTTTATTGGGCTCCAAAATCACTGCAGATGGTGATTGCAGCCATGAAATTAAAAGATGCTTGCTCCTTGGAAGAAAAGTTATGAGCAACCTAGACAGCATATTAAAAAGCAGAGACATTGCTTTGTCAACAAAGGTCCGTCTAGTCAAGGCTATGGTTTTTCCAGTGGTCATGTATGGATGTGAGAGTTGGACTGTGAAGAAAGCTGAGCACCGAAGAATTGATGCTTTTGAACTGTGGTGTTGGAGAAGACTCTTGAGAAGACTCTCAAGAGTCCAACCAACTCTTGGGTTGGACTGCAAGGAGATCCAATCAGTCCATCCTAAAGGAGATCAGTCCTGGGTGTTCATTGGAAGAACTGATGTTGAAGCTGAAACTCCAATACTTTGGCCACCTGATGAGAAGAACTGACTCATTTGAGAAGACCCTGATGCTGGGAAAGATTGAGGGCAGGAGGAGAAGGGGATGATAGAGGATGAATGGTTGGATGGCATCACTGACTCAATGGACATGGGTTTGGGTGGACTCTGGGAGTTGGTGATGGACAGGGAGGCCTGGCGTGCTGCAGTTCATGGGGTCGCAAAGAGTCGGACACTACTGAGGGACTGAACTGATATTTATATATGTTTTTGTTTGTGTGTGTGTATATATATATATATATATATAACACATACTTAGAAAAAGAATAGAGAGAGGAGAAACTGTTTCACTTTATTGACCTCTGGTTTCATGCCCCCAAAATAACAACTGTTAACTGTAATATGTATCTTGCCAAGCATTTTCTTAGGGTTTTTTTGGGGGGGGGTTCATAAACAGACATATAGCATGCTTCTTATGTGTGTATATGTATATGTATATGTGTGTGTGTATTTAGATATATGTGTGTGCGTGTGTTCATTCACTGAGTTGTGTCTAACTCTTTGCAACCCCATGGACTATAGCCCACCAGGCTCCTTTGTCCATGGGGTTCTCCAGGGAAGAATACTGGAGTGGGCTGTCGTGCCCTTCTCCAGGGGCTCTTCCTGGATCAGAAATCAAACCTGTGTCTCCTGCATTGGCAGGCAGATTCTTTACTGCTGAGCCACCAGGGAAGTCCCTATATGGTTGTATAGATTCAGAAAATTCTTTTCTTCTCCAAAATCATAATTTTTACTTTTGCTTTTCTGGTATCTAAAAATACATCTCAAATTCAAATTTATTTTAACATAAAGAATGAAGTAGGAATCCAGCTTTTTGTTTTTCAGAATGACTAGCCACTTGCCCCAACATCATTTTGATTAATTTAACTTTTCTCCACTGAAATGCCACTTTTATCATATGGTAAATTTCAAAATGTGTTCAAATGCCTTACTTTTCTGCCAGGTTCCACTAATCCATTTATTCCTATTTTATTTTATTTTTAAATTCCATTTTAATTGCTTTCTTTTTGAATAGAATTTTCCTAGCTGCTTAGACTGTTTTTTTCAGTTAAACTTGCTATCTTTGACCTCAGTTCTTTCTAACCCAAAGTCATCCTAGCCTTTTCAGTACAGTGATTACCTCCTTTAATGGAATAAACAGGAATAAAAAGTTGTGGAGTTTCACTTTCTTTTCTCATCCATCAACATTATGAAGTTGTCTCCAAGTAATGAGCCCAGATCAGATCTCCCTCCTTGAACCTCTTACTCTGGATTTAACTGAAGCCGCCCTTTCTGTCGTTGTAGCTTTTTGCTGCAAGCCTCAGTAGCGAGACTTCCAGGAACTCTTCTCAGGATCACTTCCGTGCATCCTCCTTGCTCCCTGTGCTTTGTGACCTGAGTCCTCTCCCAGTGAAATGCGCCCCCTCCCCCCCCTCCCCACCTCCCCCAGCCCGGATTCTTTTATGTAGACCTTCCTTTTCTTATCACTGAATCACTTTCAACAGTAAAGTCTTGGTCTGTACCTTCTTCTTCTTTTTAAATTTAAATTTAATTTTTACCACCAAAAACATTTTGTATTGGTTTATAGCTGGTGAAGAAAGCTGAGCGCCAAAGAATTGATGCTTTTGAACTGTGGTGTTGGAGAAGACTCTTGAGAGTCCCTTGAACTGCAAGAAGATCCAACCAGTTCATCCTAAAGGAGATCAGTCCTGGGTGTTCATTGGAAGGACTGATGTTGAAGCTGAAACTCCAATACTTTGGCCACCTCATGGGAAGGGTTGACTCATTGGAAAAGACCCTAGTGCTGGGAAGGGTTGGGGGCAGGAGGAGAAGGGGACGACAGAGAATGAGATGGTTGGATGGCATCACCGACTCGATGGAAATGGGTTTGGGTGGATTCCTGGAGTTGGTGATGGACAGGGAGGCCTGGCGTGCTGCGATTCATGGGGTCAGAAAGAGTCAGACACGACTGAGAGACTGAACTGAACTGAACTGATAGCTAATTAACTTTGTTGTGATAGTTTCAGGTCCCTATCTTCTTACTCTGAGTATTTAGCTTAGAAGGAGGGCATCTTTTCTATGACAGTCACCTTCACATCCTGAGCTGAGTGTTGTGCCCCATGGACCCCAGATACCCTCCTACCTCAAACACTAAGTAGGTCATGATGAGGAAAAGGAAGAAAGAGATGACATCAGTATGTTGTGATTGGAAACTGGTAACCCCCGGGGCTAAGTTCTCTACAATCACCAGATTTTCTGCTACTTCACTTCTTGGGAAAAGGATAGATCACCATTCATGCCATCTTATCCCAAGTTCTATGATTCTCAGTCCTGAACACTTGATTAACCACTTGGGGGAGCTTGGAAAGCTATCAGAGACAGGGCCCCACCCCAAAGCAACTGAACCGGAGTCTCTGGGGATGGAGTCCTGTCATTGATATGTTGCAGAAGAGCTCCAGATTGTTTTAAAGTGCAGCTGGAGTTCAGAAATGAGCTGAGTATCACAAACTTCAGCAGTGTGTTGTTTACTTTTTATATGTATGGAAACAAGGCTGGGAAAATGGAAAAATCAAGGGAAAGATATTTTTCAAACAACATTATTCTCTAAAATGTTGGTCATTTTTCATTTTGATTAAGTAATCAAGTTGCTTGTCATCTATTGCTACTTTTAACTCTCCTGAAAATTGTTTCTATAAAACATTCTCTAGGGAGCTATGTATGTAAATCCATCTACATTATCACTGCAATACAGGATCCGTGTAGCTAATATAACGGTGGCTCTAATATTCAAAGGCAGCAAAGTAAGTGACAGTAATAATACCACCACTCTATTTTTCCAGACCATAGAATAAGCAGCACACGTTTCAAAGGCTGCCGCATCACTTGAGTGTTCAGCGTGGCATCTAGACTGGGAGTCTGCCAAGTAAATGTCTCCTCTAACAGGATGTTAAAACCTCAGCAGACTCAGACTTTAATTCCTGTCATCATCTGATGCTTTCAAACCTTCTGCTTTCTGTGACATGGAAGCAAATTGGTCTGGGTTTCAAAATTCTTCTGTCAAGACATAAACTAACACGTGAAGGCATAGAGGGTCTTATCTGAATGCAAGCAGACACTGGGTTTTCAGAAGACTTTGATGTGTTGAAAAAAAACAGAGGTGTCTGAGGAAGGTGAATTGCTGATAGCAACAGCTCAGAGAATGAACTGAGTAAACCAAGCTCCGTCAGCTGGGGTGATGCAGGAGGTGGCTGTAACTTTTTGCTATGTGTGTATATTCAACCCATCCTTTTGTTTTCAGCATCACTTTCAGATATACTTGTGGCCCCCAATTTTTTTTTTTGTCCACGCCCCTGCAGTTTGCGAGATCTTAGTCCTCTGACCAGGGATCAAACCTGGACTACAGCAGGGAAAGCCCTGAATCCTAATCACTGCACTGCCAGGGAATTCCCAATCCAAATCTTGAACCTGCCCAGAATTATGTAATGTGAATCTACTTCTGGGCTTTTCTACTGCCAGGTGGGCTTATAGTCTGCTAAGTCAGTGACCACCCACCAGTATGACAGTCTAAGGACTGATGCCCAACCCCATTCTCCCTTAAAGAGTTATGTCTGCCAGCCTCCCTCATAGAGAGCACTGCCAACCACAGATCTGTGATTTATGAGCACGGGTGCCCACACAATTTAGGGGTCCTCTTTAAGAAAAATAATACAACAATTGGGATAAAGGCAGATATTTATTTAGAATATAAAGGAAAAACCTCAAGTTAAATATTTAAAAAGCTTAAGTACACCACAAATAACACAAAAATCTAGAATAATAATAATTTATAGTTGTTCAGTCGCTAAGTCATGTCCGACTCTTTGTGACCCTATGGACTGCAGCATGCCAGGCTTCCCTGTCCTTCACTATCTCCCAGAGTTTGCTCACATTCATGTTGATTGAGTTGGTGATATTTAACCATCTCATCCTCTGCCACCCTCTTCTTCTTTTGCCTTCAGTCTTTCCCAGCATCAGAGTCTTTAACAAGGAGCTGGCTCTTTGCATCAGGTGGCCAAAGTATTGGAGCTTCAGCTTCAGCATCAGTCCTTCCAACGAATATTCAGGGATGATTTCCTTTAGGATTGACTGATTTGATCTCCTTGTTGTCCAAAGGACTCTCAAGAGTCTACTGTAGCACCACAATTCAAAAGCATCAGTTCTTTGGCGCTCAGCCTTCTTTATGGTCCCACTCTCACATCTGTACAAGACCACAGGAAAAACCATAGCTTCGACCATATGGGCCTTGGTCGGCAAAGTGAAAATAACTATGCTATATTTTTTTATTTATTTTTGTTTCTTTAGGTGTCTTCTAAAATATCATCTTCCTTGGGTGGCCCTCCTTCTCTCAGCACCCCATACAGGGAAGGCAGCACCCTTATATTGGTCTTCATCCCCTCACTCTGCTTTCTTTTCCATAGCACCTGTCCCTTAGGATGTCATATCTATTCTTATTTGTCTGCCTGTTGTCTTTTTTCTTTCCTCACTAGAATGTAAGCTCTGTGAAGGTAAAAACATTTTCTGTCCCCTTCTCTATATTGTCCAATAACCAGGACATGCTAAGTGCTCAGTGAATGTTTGTTGAGGAAATGTTGAAAAATC
Organism: Cervus elaphus; assembly: GCF_910594005.1. Taxonomy (NCBI): domain Eukaryota; kingdom Metazoa; phylum Chordata; class Mammalia; order Artiodactyla; family Cervidae; genus Cervus; species Cervus elaphus. The sequence goes on along the minus strand of NC_057833.1, from coordinate 51,064,704 downwards.
TCACACAAAATTCAGTATTTTATAAAATATATATAAAGTATGATCCAGCTTTTGTAATAATATGCATAAGAATAAAGAAATAAATAGATCAAAATGTTAAAAGTGATCATCACTGAGTGATTTTCATTTTCGTCATCTTTCTTTTCTATATATGTCAATTTCTCTTCAATGCTGTTATACATTTTAGATAAATTAGAGGTGAAATGCTTGTGGGTGAAATATGAAGAAAAGCGAGATAGAAAATGTATCTAATGAGATCCTGATTTAATGTTCTTGTTTTAAAAACTATTTATTTTTGGCAGTGCTGGGTCTTCGTTGCTGCGGGGGCTTCTCATTGCATCGCCCAGTCTTCCTATTGCAGTGGCTCACCTGCTGCAGATCACAGGCTCCAGGGCACTGAGCTTCAGGTGCTGCTGCGTGTGGGCTCCGTAGTTGCGCTTCTTGGGCTCTAGAGCGCAGGCTCAATAGTTGTGGCCAACAAGGCTGAGTTGCCCTGCAGCTTGTGGGATCTTCCTGGACCAGGGATCGAACTCCTGCATTGGTGGGCGAATTCTTTACTACTGAGCTACCAGTTCAGTTCAGTCACTCAGTCCTGTCTGAATCTTTGCAACCCCATGGACTGCAGTACACCAGGCTTCCTTGTCCATCACCAACTCCCAGAGCTTGCTCAAACTTATGTCCGTTGAGTTGGTGATGCCATCCAACCATCTCATCTTCTGTTGGTCCCTTCTCCTCCTGCTTTCAATCTTTCCCAGCATCAGGGTTTTTCCCAATGAGTCAGTTCTTCGCATCAGATGGCCAAAGTATTGGAATTTCAGCTTCAGCACCAGTCCTTCCAATGAATATTCAGGACTGATTAAGGGACTCTCAAGAGTCTTCTCCAACACCACAGTTCAAAAGCATCAATTCTTCGGTGCTCAGGTTTCTTTATGGCCCAGTTCTCACATCCATACATGACTACTGGAAAAAGCCACCAGAGATGCCCCTAATGTCCTTTTTTTTTTTAATGAGAAGAAGACAAAGGGAATGTAGCGATGAATTAATAGTATTTACCTGTTGGAATAACTGGTGGTTTTTGATTCTTCTTACTTTTTGTGTTTTTCCAGTTTCTATCATGGGAGTGAATTACTTTGATAATCAATGAAAATTAATATAACAAATATTAATGTGAAAAATAAGATAACTTAGAGATGCAGCTAGATATTTGGTGGTGTTCAGAGAAAGGTCAGGGCAAGACAAAAGGAAGGGCACCCAAAAGGAGGAAATAAAGTAGGAATAGGGAACTGGATGAGATTAAGATAAAAGAGTATCAGGGAGAGAAGGAAGGAACCCACCACAGCAGGGGATGAATATAATAATGGTGGAGGAGAAGTGGAACCGAGAAATGCCCTCATTTTGATTCAAATAAATGCCTCCCCTCAGGGTGTCCTAAATTTCTAAAAAAACCCAAAGTTAAGTGGTAAGTGGATAACATTTTGTAAACTTTTGATGGGCTCTTTTAAAAAGCAATGAAGAAAAAAATGTATTCTGAAATTGCCCCAAATGCCTTCTTAACTTCAGTTTTTCAAGATAGACATCTGAATTAGGATATTTATGACTTGACTTAATTGTGCATTAATTCTGGGTGTGATGATTGACCATAACTGCAGGTAACTGGACAAATCCTTGTGGTCTCCAAGGACTACCTGTTTAATGGAATAATAATGATAACTAAGATGTGGTGAATCCACCTTCTCACTAAGAAATAGAATGCCAAATAGAAGTAGTTGGTATTCATTGAAAGCAGCATGTGAATAATCAGATAAAAGGAAAGTACTTAGTGAAGGCACAAAAACACTCAGTGAAAATCCTTTAACATTAATTTTTGTAGCACAATAAAATAAAAATGTGGGTTAGTTTTAAAATTCATAGCTTATCTAAAGGAACTCCTTGGGACTTATTGGCTACATATAAAATTACTTTAAAGAGCAAAATAGAGACTGTATTATAAAATGGAAAGAATTCAAAGCTCCTTCTTACTAGAATACATATTGATATGTAAAGTTCTTTTAATTGAAGATAATTAAAATAATAAGCTATCTTTAAAATAATTACATACTAAAAGATGTCTACAAAATGATGAGAACTTGGTTATAAAATTTTAACATGAGCAGTATCAAGACATAAAAATGCCATATCTAAATGAATATATATATTTTTACTAATTTATCTATTCACCCTACATGCTCTTCTGCTTATGGTGGCGGGGGGGGAAATCTCACTAATATATAGACCCTGATTCATCAGGTACAGAAGAAATTTACTGGAGTTAGAGCTCTATGACAAAGTTATAAACGTAAATTTACCATTGAAATAAAACTTGAAAGTAGTGGGCCCCCTGAAATATATATTCATATTCATATATCTATTGATATAAATAGCTACACATTTAATTTATGATAGGCTTAACTGTGTTCCTTACGTTAATAATTAACTCCAAAGGAAATGAAACTAGAAGGTCCCATCTATGAGGGATGTTTAACTTAAAGAGTAATAAAATGAAATGCAACTTAACAAGGAGCTTTTTAAAAAACTTAAATTAACAAAGTATTTTAAAACTGATAGTACCCAAAGCATCATCATCAATCATCACCAACAGCATTTCAAAGTGATTCAAACCTCTTGGAAAGTAATCTGGCCATATAATATTAAGAGACAAAAAAAATTATAACTTTCAATTTAGCAATTCCAGTTCTAGGAATGTATCCTAAGAAAATAATCCCAAGCATGGGTGCAGCTATAAACAAGAAAACATAAATCTAGGCATCACTCATAATAGGGGAAAAAAGGAAGTAGATGTCCCGGAAAAAAATGCCAAATATCTAATAAAATAATAGTTATGTGGATTATATAGTACATTCATTTGATATATTTTGCAGCTGGTAAAAATGACAGTTATGAAAACTAGGGAGAAACATGGAAGAAATCTTATGGTGTGTTAAATTTTAACAATAGAATGCAAATGTATGTATACTGTACGATTGTAATTCTTCAGAGATATGCTTTTTAAAAAGTACCAGAATAAAATACATTAAAATGATAATGATGGGGTTGTTTGGGTGAGAAGAATATGGCTATTTTTATTTTCTCTTCTTTCTACATTTTTGTAACATGATTATATTACTTTAAAAATAAATGTTATTAAACTTTTTGTATTGGAGATTTGATTTGCTAGTTTGAAGTGTTTTTTTGCAATGTTTTCCAGCATCTTCTCCAATCCCATAACACCTCTGAAGCCTTGATAAAACTTAATAGCATAACCTTAAAGTAAAATTTGGGGGGAAATTTTAGGTGAAAATGCACATGAGAAAGTGTAATATGAAAAAAAGCTGGACACAAAATGCTTCGTCTACCATGATTCTTGTTTGTTTAAATATCTTTTTATTAAAAATAAGGCAAGAACTTCTTATACATGACATCAAAAGCACAAGAGCACAAGCAACCAAAGAAAAAAAAGATAAATTGGACTTCACTGAAATTAAAAACTTTTGTTTTTTAAAAAATACCACTGAAAAAGTGAAAAAGCAAGCACAAAACGAAAGAAAATATTTGCAAATCAGATATGTGATAAAAGATTTGTATCCAGAATATACAAGGAACTCATAACTCAACAATAAGAAGAAATAACCCAATTTTAAAAACAAAGGATTTAAATAGATTTCTGCAAATAAGATATGAAAAGATGCTCAACCTTACTGGTTATTCAGAAATGCAAATCAAAACCACAGTGAGCTACATTCGGTTGGCTATAATCAAAAGACAGACAACAATTAGCCCTACTAAGGATGTGATGCAATTAGAACTCTTATTTGTTGTGGTGAGAGTGTAAAATGGTACACTCGATTTGAAAGATAGTTTAGAATTTCCTCAAAAATTAAGCATAGAGTTACCTTATAAGCTGGCCTCTACCCTTGTAGCTCAGTCAGTAAAGAATCTACCTGCAGTGCAGGAGACCAGGGTTCGATCCCTGGGTTGGGAAGATCCCCTGGAGAAGGAAGTGGCAACCCACTTCGGTATCCTTGCCTGGAAAAATCTCATGGACAGAGGAACCTGGTGGTCTGCAGTCCGTGGGGTCGCAGAGTCGGGCACGACTGAGCAACTAACATTTACTTACTTACTTACCTTATAAGCCAAAAATTCCATTCCTGGGAGGAATGAAAATGTGTGTCCATATAGAATACCTATATGTGGATGTTCAAAGCAGCATTATATTTAACAGCAAAAAGTACAAACAACCTAAATGTCCATCAACAGATGTCTAGAGAACAAAATGCAGTATATGCATATCATGAAATATGACTCAAAGAAATGAGGTTCTGATACATTCTACAGCATGGATGAACCTTGGAAACATCATGACAAGTGAAGGAAGTCAGTCACAAAGGACCATATATTGTATGAGTCTATTTATATGAAATGTCCAGAATAGGAAAATCTGTAGGGACAGAAAGTAGATTAGTGGTTGCCCATAGCCAGGAGGTAGGAGGGTGGGGGAATTGATGTGGAGCATTTTTTTAAGGTTGACTTTATTTATTTATAATTTATTTTATTATTTTTAGCTGTGCTGGGTCTCTGTTGCTATGCGTGGACTTTTTGTGGTTGTGGCATCAGGGCTCATTTGCAACCCACAGGCTCAGATGCCCTGGTATGGGGAATCTTCCCGGACCAGGGATTGTACCTGTTTCCCCAGCATTGACAGGTGGATTCTTAACCACTGGACTACCAGGGAAGTCCTGTGGAGCATTTTTTGGAGAGACAAAAATAATCTAAAATTAGATAACAGTAATGATTGTGCTTTTGAACTGTGGTGTTGGAGAAGACTCTTGAGAGTCCCTTGGACTGCAAGGAGATCCAACCAGTCCATCCTAAAGGAGATCAGTCCTGGGTGTTCATTGGAAGGACTGATGCTAAAGCTGAAACTCCAGTACTTTGGCCACCTCATGCGAAGAGTTGACTCATTGGAAAAGAACCTGATGCTGGGAGGGATTGGGGGCAGGAGGAGAACGGGGTGACAGAGGATGAGATGGCTGGATGGCATCACCGACTTGATGGGCATGAGTTTGAGTAAACTCTGGGAGTTGGTGATGGACAGGGAGGCCTGGCGTGCTGCAATTCATGGGGTCACAAAGAGTCAGGCACGACTGAGCGACTGAACTGAACTGAATGATTGTACAACTCTGTGCAGGTACTAAAACCACTGAATCCATAGGCTTTAAAATGGGTGAGTTATGTGGTATGTGCATTATATTTCAACAAAGCAGTTTAAAAAAAAGAATGACACCTCTATTTTGACTTAAAGGTGTTTAAAAAAATGGTTGAAGGAAATATGGCAATAAATCAGTAGCCATTACCTCTTGATAATAGGATGACAGGTGATTTTTACTTTCTTCCTATTTTTTGGTGTTAGCCAGTATTCATAATAAGCATTGCCTAATAAAGTATATCAGTAATTAGTGTTATGTACTATCAGAGGGCCAGTGAGGCATTGCTGAGCAGAGCTTAAGTAAGCGCTGGAGCAGACAGACCTGGGTCACAATCCTTGCTCCAGGCTACTGATAACAAGTTGTACAGCCTTGGGCAAGTCACCTGGACCTCTCAGTGCCTTAGTTTCTTCTTCTGCACAAAGGACATCATGAAGAAGACATACCGGTGGCTAACAAACACATGAACAGATGCTCAACATCACTCATTATTAGATAAATGCAAATCAAAACTACAATGAGATATCACCTCACACCAGTCAGAATGGCCATCATCAAAAAATCTACAAACAATAAATGCTGGAGAGGGTGTGGAAAAAAACGGAACCCTCTTGCTTTGCTGGTGGGAATGTAAACTGATACAGCCACTATGGAAGACAGTATGGAGATTCCTTTAAAAACTAGGAATAAAACCACTGTATGACCCAGCAATCCCACTCCTAGGCATATACCCTGAGGAAACCAAAATTGAAAAACACACATGTAGCTCAATGTTCATTGCAACACTATTTACAGTAGTTAGAACATGAAAGCAACCTAGATGTCCATCGACAGATGAATGGATAAAGAAGCTGTGGTACATATATACAATGGAATACTACTCAGCCATAAAAAAGAATGCATTTGAGTCAGTTCTAATGAGATGGATGAACCTAGAGCCTCTTATACAGAGTGAAATAAGTCAGAAAGAGAAAGATAAATATTGTATATGGAATCTAAAAAGATGATACTGATGAATTTATTTTCAGGGCAGCAATGGAAAAACAGACATAGAGAATAGACCAATGGACATAGGGGGAGGGGAGGAGGGAGAGGATGAGATGTACGGAGAGAGTACTGTGGAAGTTTATAACACCATATGTAAAATAGGTAGCCAACGGGAATTTGCTGTATCACTCAGGGAACTCAAACAGGGGCTCTGTGACAATCTAGAAGGGTAGGATGGGGAGGGAGATGGGAGGGAGGTTCAGGAGGCAGGGGACATGGGTGTACCTATGGCTGATCCTTGCTGATGTATGACAGAAAGCCACAAAATTCTGTAGGGCAATTATCCTTCAATTAAAAAAAAAAAGGACATCATGATATTTCTTCATACTAGTCTGTGTTAAGCATTAACATAGAGAGTTTGTGTAAGTGCAGAGCAGAGTGCACTCAATCAATAGATGCAAGCTGGGAATAGGAGTCATAATTATAGTGATATTAGTTCCAGCAGTGGTAATACTAAGGGATCCATGAAGCCAAAATGGTTAACCCTCAATGACTAGGCTCTCTGACTCTAGGTTGGTCAGCTGTTCTAAGTGAGGAGGGCTGTGAGGGCACTTCCCTGACTCACAGGGCTTTTGCAGATAATGTTGAAATAAGTGTTCTTTTGGTTTCCTGGCCGTTTTGAATTCCTGATATACTGATTATTTTTTTCTCTGAGGTTTATGGAGGCTGAAGGGAGGCCAGGCAGTAGTATTTTTTTTTTTTCCAGTTTTGCTGTTATATAAAATTAATTTGCTCCTTTTCTTTCTTCTTTTTAAAATTCATATCAAAATAAATGGTTGAATTTTGAATTTGTTTCAACTAAATGAGATTACCTTGTTGGGTTCAAAACTACACTTCAAGAGATGCAGAGTAATGGACCTTACTGGAATATAAGGTTTATTTACTATTATCAGATCAGGCCCATTAGGAGCACCAATAATTCTACCATTTTTCTGAGCCTCTGCGTAACTAGGGGGAAATTAGGCTGGACTTTTGCTCTTTTTATACTGAGACTTGCTGTCGAGATCAACCTGAAAAATCAGGATTAATTGTTTTAATGATTAGCGTTGGTGTCTATAAATAAGTGGTCACATATTGCATATGGTCACAAGCATCTGAAGGTAGTGATTTCTGATTTCTTCAATGATTTTCCTGATACCACTTGTCTGGCAGAAGCAGCAAGGGCATTCCTCACTCTGTTTACTCTTCTTGGATGCTGGGGGAGTGGGGGTGCTGCTTTTCCCAGCCTTCCTTGCTGTTATGCTGTGGGTCTACGACTGGCTTCTATCCAGTAAAATGCAGGGGGCGCAATGGAAGCCACCTTCAGTGTGGGTCCTGAAACGTCCTCCAAAAATCCTCCAGCTCTCTCTTCCCTTGGATGCCATGTGTTCTAGATGAAGAAATTAAGATCTCTGGGTCCCCCTTTGGAGAGAAGCTGTTAAGGGACAGTCCGAGACCCCGGACAATGTTATAAGTGATGAATAAAACTTCACTGTATTGAGCCTATTCTGTCTTCTCTAAAACAAACCTACATTTTAACACAGAAATCCCCAAAGTATCCCATAAGATGGTCAGTGTCATATCACATTAACCAAATGATTTGGTTTAAATACTCTGCTTTATTAATATAACTAGAATCAGGTGTTCATGCAACATGTATCCTTATGTGTCACATGTAGCATCACTTGGATATTTACCTTTACATTCTTTTCACACCAAAATGAAAGAGGAATTCCTGTTTACTCATGCCAGGGCTGTGACATCCTTCCTCAAAGCTCACTTTTCTCCCCATGGCTTCTCTCTAACCTGTGTGCCTTGGTTCTTCACTTGGAGCCAAGTGTGACATTCAAAAGAGATAAATGCATGAAGAACAGTATAAACTATGAGATATCTTCCACTGAATGTGTTATGATAGTCTTTCCCCCTTTTTGGGAAAAAAAAAAGTTTGGTAACCAAATTACTAAATGCATTAGGGTAAACAAATGCATTAATGAGAGATTGTTGTTGCTGCTCAGTCACTAAGTCATGTCTGACTCTTTGCAACCCCATGGACCCCATGGACTGCAGCATGCCAGGCTTCCCTGTTCTTCACTATCTCCTGGAGTTTATTCAAACTCCTGTCCATTGAGTCAGTGATGCTATCCAACCATTTCATCCTCTGTTGACTCCTTTTCTTCCTGCCCTCAATCTTTCCCAGCATCAAGGTCTTTTCCAATGAGTCAGCTCTTCGCCACCTGAGCACAAAGCATTGAAGCATATAGTAATGAGAGATTACTATTTCTTTGACTAAGAATCCAGAAGTGCTTAGCACCTTACAAGCTATCACATTTATATTATGAAATCTTTTTTTTCTCTAATAGTTTAAGTAACTTAAGGTCCAGGTTGCTTTGTGTGTGTGTTTTTTGTTGTTGTTGTTGTTGTGTTTAGGGTTTTTTTTAAGTTATCTCAAGTGCTGAGAGCTGGATCAATTTTACTCAATTCATAGCAAATTATTACCAGTCCACATAAGGCCTCTTTCTAGTTTTATATCATTTTATTTTTACCCATTCATCTCTATTCACCCCCAGATAATCATCCACAAATGCATCTGATATGTCTTTAAATGTGAATGTATCCTTATGAAATATGCGTTGTGGGGTGTGTGTGTGTGTGTGTGTGTGTGTAAAATCTTTGTTTCTTCTCCACGAGTATTAAATGACATTGCACAAAGTCTGATGTAAAAGTCTGGGCTAGTTTCTAGAATGTCAAATAGGCCACTTTCTCCACAGACTCTCAGATAATGTGCTGATAATTAGACTGTACAACTTTATTACATTTATATGGTTTTCAATGCCCTTTGAAATGTGATTAGTTCTTTTAAGGTTCATGGACCCATATGACACTTAGCTTATAAATAATTAAATCCAATTAATACTCCAGACTGAACCAAACCTAATTTATTTCAAGTTCTGGTTCTTAGCAGAGGAGGCCTTGGTTCACTACTTTTGAAATAATTCCATTTTCCCTTCAATTCATATGAGTAATAAAATACAGATGACATGAAAGGGGAAGTGATGCATATAGAGTGTATATTAAAATATGGTATTTTATTAATTTGAAGAAACTCCAAATTCCAGAAAAGTAGAGAGAATAATAAACTATAAACCTTTAAATTTCTTTTTTGAAAAATAACATATTCAATATATATAAAAAGGCATTAAAAGAATATGAAGAGCATCACTGTGTCTGTTTCTTGGTTCAATCTTACAAACAGTTGAAGGCGCACCTTCCTGACCGCATTCCCCTCTGTTTTTCTTCTGCCAAAACACCATCATCCTGAATTTCATATCTATCATTCTCAGGTAAGTCTTCATGCTTTTACTAGTTATATGTGCATCCAAAACAGTTGTATCATTTTGCAGATTTTAAACTTTATATAATCAACATCATACTCTAAGTATCCTTTTGTAACTTACTTTTTATTTTAAGTTTTTGGAGTTTTTTTTCTTGTTAATATGTGCAGTTGTAATTCATTCAAATACCAGTGCCATCTGTTTTATTACATGACTAAAGTTATTTTTTCTCTGACAAACAATACTGATGTGAACATTCTTTAACATGTCCTCTTATGTATACATAAGAACATTTCTTGAGAGTTGATGCTTGGGAGTGAAGGGATTACAGCATCTGGTGCCCCCTCCCTTAGGCCTGCTTGGACTTCTTGCTCACCCTGTTTCTGGTACAGCTCTCTCTTCTGTCTCTTGCAGCCACATGGACAAGTATCCTGATGAAGGCAGGCATTGTGTTGGTGGTTGAGCATATGGAAGGTGACGCTCTCTCTGGTTCCCCTTGGCTGCCACAGTTCCGCTGACTCCATCTCTAACTCTGGCACCCAGGCTCTTGATGCAGCCTCTGGAAGACCAGTTGACAGCCCTTTTGCGCAAGACCCCTGAATCACAGCCAATCGGCAGCATCTTGGCACTGCACTGACCTCTTTCTACTCATTGTCTCACTCCCTCTGGGTGTACCCTAACTCCACTGGGATACCTCTGGCCCTTGAAGCCTTCTTGATGGCTGCAGGATGTGGCATTTATCACTTTGCTCTGGGAAGAAGGAATCCTGTGATTGTAAGAATGCCTTTCTCCAGAGTCTGCCAGGACCAGAATGCCACATCCTGCAGCCATCAAGAAGGCTTCAAGGGCCAGAGTTGTCCCAGCAGCAGTAAGTAATAAGTCACCAGCAATAACATGTATTGACATCACACACCCCTCGGTGTATGGTAGACTGAGAAAAACACAACATGACTTCTGGGATATTCTTGCCCCAAATGCATTAGCTCAATCTGATCAAGAAAACACCAGTCAAACTCAAAATTGAGGGACATATTACAAAATAACTTACCAGTACTTTTCAAGTATATCAAAGTCATAAAAATCAAGAAAAGATAGAGAAAATGTCACAGATGGAGGAGACTAAGTAGATATGGTTACTAAATGCAATATATCACAACAAACTGTGGAAAATTCTTAAAGAGATGGGAATACCAGACCACCTGACCTGCTTCTTGAGAAATCTGTATGCAGGTCAGGAAGAAACAGTTAGAACTGGACATGGAACAACAGACTGGTTCCAAATAGGGAAAGGAGTATGTCAAGGCTGTATATTGTCACCCTGCTTATTTAACTTATATGCAGAGTACATCATGAGAAACGCTGGGCTGGAGGAAGCACAACCTGGAATCAAGATTGCTGGGAGAAATATCAATAACCTCAGATATGCAGATGACACCACCCTTATGGCAGAAAGCAAAGAAGAACCAAAGAGCCTCTTGATGAAAGTGAAAGAAGAGAGTGAAAAAGTTGGCTTAAAACTCATCATTCAGAAAACTAAGATCATGGCATCTGGTTCCATCAATTCATGGCAAATAGATGGGGAAACAGTGGAAACAGTGACAGACTTTATTTTTCTGGGCTCCAAAACCACTGCAGATGGTGACTGCAGCCATGAAATTAAAAGACGCTTGCTCCTTAGAAGAAAAGCTATGACCAACCTAGACAGCATATTAAAAAGCAGGGACATTACCTTGCCAACAAAGGTCCATCTAGTTAAGGCTATTGTTTTTCCAGTGGTCATGTATGAATGTGAGAGTTGGACTATAAAGAAAGCTGAGCACTGAAGAATTGATGCTTTTGAACTGTGGTGTTGGAGAAGAATCTTGAGAGTCCCTTGGACTGCAAGGAGATCCAACCAGTCCATCCTAAAGGAGATCAGTCCTGAATATTCACTGGAAGGACTGATGCTGAAGCTGAAACTCCAATACTTCGGCCATCTGATGTGAAGAACTAACTCATTTGAAAAGACCCTCATGCTGGGAAAGATTGAAGGCAGAAGAAGAAGGGGACGACAGAGGATGAGATGGTTGGATGGCATCACCAACTCAATGAACATGAGCTTTAGTAAACTCCGGGAGTTGGTGATGGACAGGGAGGCCTGGCATACTGCAGTCCATGGGTTCGCAAAGAGTTGGACATGACTGAATGACTGAACTGAACTGAAATGTGATATGGGCTACTAGATTGAATCCCAAGACAGAAAGACATTCCTGGGAAAACTAGTAAAATTGTCCGTAAGTCTATACCTTTTTAGGTATTGCACTAATGTTCAATTCTAGGTTTTGATAATTATACTGTAGTGATGTAAATTGTTAGCAGTAGGAAAGCTGAGTGAAGATTATGCTGGAACTCTGTCTATTTTTACAACTTTTCTGCAATCCATGATTATTCCAAAGTAAAAGTTAAAAAGAAATCTAGGCCTCATGCCTTTGGAGGGGTCAATTTTTGATCATTGACACAATTTTAAAAATTTGTTATTAGTCTACTTAGGATTTATAATCTTTCTCTAGACAGTTTTTTTTTTGAAAAAAAGTTCCCTTTCAAGTGTGTTTTCAGGATTATTGGCATCATAGTCATTCATATTATTTCTCAATGTGTTTTGAAATCTACGTTGAATTTATAGTTAGGTCACCCTTTTCCAAGTGACTTAGATGGTAAAGAGTCCACCTGCAATGCAGGAGACCTGGGTTTGATACTTGGGTCGGGAAGATCCCTTGGAAGAGGAAATGGTAACCCACTTCAGTATTCTCGTCTGGAGAATTCCATGGACAGAGGAGCCTGGTGGGCTACAGTCCTTGGGGTCACAAACGATCAGACACAACTGAGTGACTAAGCATGCACGCACACATCCTTTTCATTAATTCATTTATGATACAATATTCATTTATGATTTTTCTTGTTCTGTTTACTTCTTTGATCAAGACTGCAAGAGGTTTATCTTTTTATTAGCCTTTCAAAGAATCTCTTGGTTTTGTTGGTCATTTTATTGTATGTTTTATATTTTTAGTAATTTCTGATTTTATTTTAATTTTCTTTTCTTTTTTTGTGTTCATTCTATTACCCTTTTTCTACATTCTTAAACACTTTGCTTATTAATTTACCACCTCTCTTTTTTCCCAATGTAAACCATTATATAGTACAGTATTTCTTCTAGTTCTGTTTGACTATATCACTCAAGTTTTTGTAAGGTTGCCTTTTATTTTTAAATATATGAAATTATTATTTTATTACTATTAATACTAATTTTATGTTATTAAAACATGGGAATTCTTGTAGTCTAAATAATATCACTGTCAAAAATAATATCACTGTTATGAGATTCACAGTATAATTTTAATAAATATTGTCCATATACTCTTCAGTCTTCCCTCCAAAACAGTTACTGGTTGACTGAAAATAATGTTTCAAAATAGAATATATATAACTGACTGATCTAAGATTTCAGATCAGTTCACCCTCCCCATATCTTCCCAGCAGTTTTGTATACTTAGGAGAGCTGAAGCACACCTTTAGGTTGATTTGTAATTCAGCTCATCATCTTTAGACAAATTACAACCAATAAAAGTTTTCAAATTAGCATCTCCTCTCTGGCACTTGCAGGTATCAATGACATTTGTGTGTGGAGAGAGGTTATGGAGATTTGCGATGGTGCTGAAGAGCATAGGTCCAGAATCAGTGCTTATTATTGCTGGTGTTAAAGTATGACAAGTAATATCCTGGTGAATTTATATATTCCCACTATTTGAAACACTGTGCTAAGCTGGAATCTGAAGACAAGGTCAGGAAAGTCACTCTTTAACATGGGACCTAATGAGGTTTCATATACAAGGGAAGGGAGTTTTTGTAACATATCCTGTTTTGTGGTTTGGAATGCTCTTTTCTATGACCCCAAAAATGGTAGAAGAAATAGCCCGAAGTCATACAGACTAAAAAGTGAATCTGAGCAGTAGTTATTCATCATTGCCATGTTAGTTAAGGCTGTGCAGACACATGTAACCAATGGGAGAGACAGATAGATATCTATATCTATAGTTTAACTATGTGTCATTGCTCAGTCGTGTCTGACTCTTTGTGACCCCATGGACTGTAGCCTACGAGCCTCCTCTGTCCACAGGATTTTAGTTTAACTATAGCTGTATATACATAGTTATATCTGCAGGGTGGGCTGGCAAGCTGGAGACCCTGGAAAGAGCCAATCCTGTAGTTCAAGTGTGAAGGTTATCTGCTGGACGAATTCCTTTTTTGTTCAGAGGAGATCAGTCTTTATTCTATTTGAGCCTTCCACTAACTGGATAAGGCTTACCCACATCATGGAGGACAAGCTGCTTTTCTTAAAGTCCACAGATTTAAACGTAAATCTCATGCGAAACACCATCACAAAATAATGTTTGATCAACCATCAAACACTGTGGTCCAGCCAAGCTGACACATAACATTAGCCATCACCCTGCCCGAAGAGTCCAGGTCTGTCATGAGTGGCTAATAGTATTTTGGTCCCTGAGAGAGAAGGTGCTCAAAAGGAAAAGTGCCCTAATTTTGATTCCCACTGAATTTCTTCTTAGCTTTTTGATCTTTGGGCAGTTTAGTTAACCTCCTGGAGTTTCAGATTCTTTCTATAACTAAATAATAGGGTTGTGAGAATTAAATGATGTAATGCTATGTAACAACTAACAGTCCCTTTGTAGTTGCTCAAAGATTGTTCATTTCTCTGTTTCCTGAGGAAGGAGTGTTCTCCATCTGCTTCCTTAGCCTGAGCCAATGTGAAATGACCAACACCCTGGGCTCTGATACCCTGATCACAAAGCCACATTCTGATTATTAAGTCCATTTTCCAAATATGTGGACAGAAGAATTCTTGTTGGAAAGGATTGTCCCATTGTTCATGAATACAATGGCACTCTTATTCAAAAATCATTACCTGAGTCAGAAGTTGCTGGTAAGAAAGAAATCTACTCTAAGAAGCTCATAAAAAGTGGGTTTGATATCAAGACTGAGAGGAATGTCATAGAGACTTAACTGCAAGATATAACCTATCCTCACTGGGAATCATAATATGAGTTACCTGCCCCATCTCTCTCTGAGGAGATAGAGCCATGTTCATTTCTTTTGGGCTTCCTTTGCTGTATTCTAAACACCTGCTCTCCTGTAAACTGGGGCCATGTGTGGCACTTATAGACTCTCTGACCCACCCTCTAAATAACCTTTCAGATAGTTGCATGCACGTGGCATCTGACCAGCCCACTCTTTATGTTTCTTAGGTCAAATTCAGAGAGTCTGATTGATTGCTGGCCAGCTCCTTTTGTCACATGGTCCAATCAGCTGTGGCTAAGTCTCTAGCACAGTTGCCTGGCTGGTCAGTTAAGGCACCTCAAAGAACTGTGCCTGCCTTCTGCTCCTGCATCCCCAGCTTAGCTTGCCTTTACCTCCCAGCTGTCCTCCAGACTTGCACAGGCTGTTTTCTCCCCAAGTGAGAGACGCCAATGCTCCTATAGGCCTTTCTGTCCCAGGCAGCCATCTGTCTGGCCATTGGAAGAGCTTACCCATTTCATTATGTGGCTCCCAATAGACAGTTAGAATCCCTGGCATTGACTGGACATCTCTTGTCCTGCTTTTATACCCTTGTCTCCAGTCTCAGGGTCTTCCCTGGTCTTTGCCCTCTTCACAGACCTGCAGATTTTGTCTGTATGCACATTCCCCTTACGTGATCTTAGATTTCCTCCCTCGGTATGCATGTGGCCCAGTAGTTTACTTCATGCCAGGATTAGCCAACACATACGTAACATTGGCTTTCTGAACTTGCAGAGTTGAGAGGCACACCCTGACATGGCTGGATCCCTAAGACATGTGGAGTGTCCTAAGATGACAAGCCTAATGCAGTTGGTCTGTCTTCCTGGCTACAGAGCTACCAACTGCAAGTGGCAGCAAGGGATCACAGTGAAAAGAGCCAGCACGGGAGTTAGCAAGCCTGGATTTGAATCCTGGCTCTTACATCTACTCACCATGGGACCTTGGTCAAGTTTCAGAGACTTAGTTCTATAAGATAATAATTATTATAATATTTAAGGCATAGGGTTGCTAGAAAAACTATTTGAGATGGGTGCAAAGTAATTAGCCACAAATAAAGGAATGGGAATAGTTATTTTTAATCAGATTTATCAGTGTTAATAGAACATTTCCTAGTCCCCAGGAAATGGTTAAAGAGGAGGCATTGTTACAGCCCACAGGCAACTCCTCATTCCTGAAATAGGCTTTTCTCTCCACTCCATCACTCCTGCAAGGTCACTGCCATATGGGGGTGGTGAAGAAATGATGGATGTATTTATAGCAGTTAGGGAAACCATATTTTGGGTTTCAAGAACTTCCCGCACCTAACCCCCTCTCCTGTAATAAAGGTTTAAAATCCTTTCCTTGCAGCTTACCTTACTTTTTTTCTTAAACCTCAGCAGCAATGTCACATTGAGGTCTCTCTTTGAGCAAACACCACTGTACTAAACCATATTTCTTACTGAATTTTGGTTGGAGTGAAAATTACTTCTAAGCCATTTTTTCCTTTAGCCAAGAAGTATGCAGTAATTAAAGCACTATATGTAAACAGGAACAAGAAGTAATTTATAGCTTATGTGTGATTGTTTCATTCTTTCATGAACTTACATATTTATGTATTTGAATAAAACCTATGAATACTAACTGGCTCTTTATTCCAACAAACGAGACTGATGGGGAGTGAATTGAAGAAGGAAAATGTGGAGCACGTAATTGAAGAATAAGATGGAATGATGGACTTGAGATGCATGTCTGAATCATTTTGTAACTCTAAATACAACACTTCATGCTCTGATTCTCCACCTGGAAGATTATGGTAATATAACTATCTGGAAAGTATGGCATAAGAGTTTAGTTTTTAAAAAGCGAGAACATCAAAAGGATTCTGGGGCTTTTGGATCCAAACTGGCAAACATTCAATACAAGGGTATGGGAAATTAGAATCCTTGTTTAGCTTGAAATATTTTATCCTTGGTCAACAGAGTTTGCAATATTTGAAGATGCGGCTTTAAATCTAGGGTATCAACAGAGTAATAGTATTCATACATTGTTTAGCCAAAGAAACAGATGAATGGGCAACTCTCCGAAGACAAAACACATTTGACCAAGAAACACATAAAATGATTAACATCTTCACTAATAAAATTGTATAAGAATTGCAAGCTAAACAATAATGTAACTTTTTTTCACTTTCAAATTGGAAAAAAGTTAAACACTCTGCTGATACAAATCCAGCTTTGGGGAGGACTGGGGAAATGCACACAATATCGGTGATAGTACAAGTGAGTACAGGAATTTTGAGAGCAATCTGATAGTAATTTTCAATCCGTGTGCCCTTTGGCCAGGAAATTCTACTTCAAGGAACCTGTCCTACCTAAATATTCATATATGACAGTCTTTACAACAACATCAGTAGTTGTAATGGACTGAAAAGGGAACATAAACATCCGTTAGTAGAAAGTGATTCAATCACTTACAGTAATCCATATTACCATATGCCACTGTGGAAAAGAATGAAGTAAATCCACAGATACTGACTGGGGTAGGAAGAGGGCCTGTACATGAAATACTGTCATAAAAACAAGTTGTAGAGCACTTGTTTGGTGGCTCAGAGGTAAAGAATCTACCTGCCAATGCAAGAGACACAGGTTTGACCCCTGATCTGGGAAGATCCCACATGCCACAGGGCAGCTATGCCCAAGTGGCACAACTGCTGAGCCTGTGCCCTAGAGCATAGGAGCCACAACTACTGAGCCCATATCAGTGAGTGGTAATCCCCCTCTCTAGAAATAAATGGTACACATATTTTTCTGTATCACCTTGCAGTCTTTTAAAAATAAATCCTTAAAAATTAGAATTATAGACGTGGTACGCTTACTCCTTGGAAGGAAAGTTATGACCAACCTTTAGATAGCATATTAAAAAGCAGAGACATTACTTTGCGAACAAAGGTCCGTCTAGTCAAGGCTATGGTTTTTCCAATGGTCATGTATGGATGTGAGAGTTGGACTGTGAAGAAAGCTAAGTGCTGAAAAATTGATGCTTTTGAACTATGGTGTTGGAGAAGACTCTTGAGAGTCCCTTGGACTGCAAGGAGATCCAACCAGTCCATCCTAACGCAATCAGTCCTGGGTGTTCATTGGAAGGACTGATGCTGAAGCTGAAACTCCAGTACTTTGTCTACCTGATGAGAAGAGTTGACTCATTGGAAAAGACCCTGATGCTGGGAGGGATTGGGGGCAGGAGGAGAAGGGGACGACAGAGGATGAGATGGCTGGATGGCATCACCGACTCAATGGGCATGAGTTTGAGTAAACTCCGGGAGTTGGTGATGGACAGGGGGGCCTGGCGTGCTGCGGTTCATGGGGTCGCAAAGAGTCAGACACGACTGAGCGACTGAACTGAACTGAACTGAATAATACACTGATTTCTATTTATGTACTGATTTAAAAAATTGTTTTAAAATTTATTTTACTGCTCTGGGTCTTAGGTGCAGCACACATGATCTTCGATCTTTATTGTAGCATGCAGGATCTAGTTCCCTGACCAAGGGTCCAGCCTGGGCTCCCTGCATTGAAACACAAAGTCTTAGCCACTGGACCACCAAGGAAATCCCTTATGTACTGATTTTTAACTTAATGTTTTATTATGAGCGCTTCTCTACATTATTTGGCATAACTTTAATAGTTATAGAATATGCCACATTATGGATATACCAATAGTTATTTAATAATGAACATTTGATAGTTTCTATTTTTTGCTATTGTAAATAATATGTATGCATGCATATAAAATATGTTTCGTTATATCTCTTGATTGCTTCTTCAGGATAAATTTCTAAAAGGAGGAGGAGTGCAATCTTGGCTCGACACATGTTGCCAAGTTGGTTCCTAGAAATACTAAATTCGTTTGCAGTTTTACCAGAAGGAGATCAAAATGAATGAGCTTCCCAGGTAGCTCAGTGGTAAAGACTCTGTCTGCTAATGTAGGAGATGCATGGGACATGGGTTCGACTGCTCGGCTGGGAAGATCCCCTGGAGGAGGGTGGCAACCCACTCCAGTACTCTTGCTGGGAAAATCCCATGAACAGAGGACCCTGGCGGCCTAGAGTCCATGAGGTCACAAAGAGTCAAACTCGACTGAGCACCTGTGTTGAAACTTCAACCATCCCACTGTGGCCAGTAGCTTAGATTCTACTTTAAATAGAAAATAAAAAGAAGCGAAAATAATAAGAAGGAATCTATTTAACAGGCAAAATTTTTTTCCTTTTTAAAATTTGATTGTTATTATAGTTGGAAAAATTAAAATATATTTTTTACTTCCATTTGTAGTTTAAAAAAGAACATTTCCCTCCATAAAAATTATAATTTTTAATATTATATCAATATTTGTTTCATAGTTAAATTGCACCATTGTCTGAAAAATGTCTTTTCTGGTTTTGTTTAAAACAAAATCCAAATACTTGTAAATCTATGGCTGATTCATATCAATGTATGACTAAATAAATAAATAAATAAATAAGAATGAAAAAAATAAATAAATAAATAAAAAATAAAAAATAAAACAAAATCCAACCCAAGACCAGACATTGAACCTGAATATTATGTCTCTTAAGATTCTTTTAATCTACAGTTCCTTTATTTCTCTTTCTTTTTCCCTCTTGTTTTCTTCCTTTCTCACTCTCTCTTTTCTTTTCTTTCAAAGAAAAGAGATTTGGTCAGTTGTCTATAGAATGTTTTATTTTTCCATATTTGTCTTATTTCCCTGCAGTGTTGTTCACTTTGATCCTCTATTCCTTGTGTTTTCTGTAAATGAGGAGCTGGAACTAAAGGCATGAGATTTAAGTTAAACATTTTTGGAAAGAATACATCACAAGTGTTGTATATTTCTTATTGCATCATATTAACAGTCTGACCAATAACATCTTGTGGTCAGTCATTAGGAATGTTAAGGTTGACCCCTGATAACAGTAGCAGCAACCTTCTCCCTCCATTTCCCCTTTGCAACTGCACAGTAATCTGTATGGTGCCCTTGAGCACCGGAGGAGTACTATTCTATTAAATAGAGCTTTCTCTCATCAACTGGGACCACTTGTTTATTCTGAAATGCAATGACTAGGAAGGTAAGATATTTCATTTTTTCCCCTTTAATTACCCCTTAAATATTTGTTTGCCACTTACAATAGTTCTTTGGTGAATGATCTTTTTAGTGCCTTGCCTATTTGCATAAAAACAAAATTTTAGGATGCATTTATTTTACTATTCCTCTGCTTAAAATCATTCAGTGCCTGCAGGATAAAAGTCAAACCTGGCAACTTGGCATATCAGCTCTTTGGAATCTGGCCTTTCCTTTGGCTTTATTTCCCATCTACATTTTAACAAGAGAAGGCCACTTGCAGTTCCTTGAATTGTTAATGCTGTTCTATGTGTCTATGCCTTTACAAATATGGAGTCCCTTCTCCATGACCCACCACAGCTTGCCTGATTAATTTCTCTTCTTCCTCTTTATCACCTCTTTCTGTAAAATGTTTTCTGTGTTTCCCTGCAGCTTAGTCACCCCTTTGTGATCCTCCAGAGCCTCTTGGTCATATTTTTATTGACTTTTATCTTATTGGATTATCATTGTCTTTATACATATTTCTCTCCCCATCCTAACTGTGAGGGCCTTAAAGGGGAGGACTGTATTGTATTTATCATTGTGACTGCCAGCACACAGAGGGCACACAATTTGTTGAATGTGTGAAAGGTTAATGAAAATACAGTTTTGGACAATAAACCAGATAACAGTTTGCAAAATTGTTGGAAACCACCTTTGCAGTGGTGAAAATGTCATTTCAGAATTTCCAAGATGTAAGATGCTTCCCCACCTCTGTTTCTAAGAAATAGAGCTATCAAAGACTTCACTAACCTAAAAGAAAAATAACTTCATATAAATATGACATGATGTGCAGTGTTAGTGACAAAGAAATGATGTCATAGTGGCAAAGCTACTACACAACTGCAATGCTGGGCAATCCTTGCCCTCTGGCTTCCCTAGCCTTTCTGTCCTGCAGTTCTTTATTCCTGGGTCTGCAGTGCTGCCATGTAAGACTCAGACACACTACCCCCAAATGCAAATCTTCACTTCCTTCCCCACCAGGTCTACCCGGAGCCTTGAGGTATGAGGGACTCCCTTAGATGGCTGGCTGCATGGAGGGTCAGCACTGTTTTTCTGTCCCTCATTAACAGTTTAAAAAAAAAGAACCCAGGCCTCCCATGGAACTGGCTCATAAAGCAATAGAGCAGTCTCAAACTAGGGCATGTAAAATGTTTAAAGATATGTGATGATGACAGTACTAGAGATAATCTTGATTTCTATACTATGAAAAAGTAATGGAATCCAACAGTGCTATCCAATAGAAATAGAATGCAAGACATATAATTTTAAATATTTAGTAGCCATCTTTAAGGAAAAGAAAAGTAAAATTAACTATGATAACATATTTTAACCCACATATTAGCATACTATGATTTCATTGCATGTAAATTTTAAAGTTCTACATTGCTTCAATTTTAAAATAAAAACTTAAATTTAACTAAAGTTAAGTAAAATGAAAATGGTTAAAATTGGTACATTTAGTATTGATACAGTACTATTGATACTATCTAATCCATTCTCCATATTCAAATATTATTGGTTGTTCAAATAATGTTCTTCATGGCTATTTCTTCCCACAGTCCAGAATCTAATTTAGAATCATATATTGCATTTAGTTGTCATGTTTCTTTAGTTTCTTTGAAACTGGAAAATAGTCTCAGCCTTTCAAGACATTGAGATTTTTGAAGTGCATGGGCCAGTTGCTACGAAGAATGTCCTTTAATTTGGGTTTGATGTTTCCATATGATTATTTTCACGTGTTGCACTTTTGGTAATCATCCCGCAGAAAATCTGTGTGTCTGCTGTAGACACAGGGACTCCCTTCCAGAATCTGCCTCAAGGGGGGACTTGTTGAATTTTATGGACTAAATGTTTGTCTCCCCTTGTTGAAGACCTACCCCACATGTGATGGTATTAGGAGATGATGCATTTAGGTTTAGTTAAAGTCATGAGAGTGGTGCTCCTATGGTGGGATTATTATTCTTATAAGAAAAGAAATAGACACCAGAGCTCACTCTCTTACTATATGAGGATATTCTAAGACAAGAGAACTTGTCATGTACCTGCAGGGAGAGTGGTCAGAAGATAGGCTGTAGCTAATAGATGATCTATTGTCAGCCTCCGTTTCAGAGAACAATCTTGTGTGATGTCATGTCCATCTCGAGAAGTCCACATATGGTGACTTGTGAGGCAAGGATATCAAAGCCTGGCCATCTGATCTGACACAGGACACTATAATAGGTGGTACCTGTTCCAGAACTCCTGCTAGACTGACTGAGCACTCCTTTGTTAGATTTGCATCACAGTTCAACTTATTCCTCTGCCAATACTGTTTCTTTCTCTGCCCTTCACAGGCGTTGGTCCCTAATAAACATTTCATACCCCAAACTCTACTTAGTGCCTACTTTCAAAGAACCCAACCCATGATGATAACAGAAATGGGATAATGAAAAAAAAAAAGGCAATAATAAAGAGTGTTTGAAATGGAATCATTTACCACCTGGCTGGGGATATTAATAGATGGAAAATTTGACAGTACCACTTGTTAAAGTCTTTAGCAGGGGTAAGTTGAGAGGTATATAGGTGGAAGGGAATATATATGAGCAGATACAATGTATGAGACATTCAAGATATATGGAGAAAAGAAAAGCTATGAGGGTAGTACATTGGATGACTCTTGCTGATTGCCATTGAGGTTCTACATAGAAATATAATATATAGCTAAAGTTGAATAACAGGCGATTGAAAACCAGGTATGAAAGTTAGAGGACCACTTTGATTACATATATAAAAAGAGAAAAATCTCATCTCTAACAAGACTGCAGAGAAAGCCCAGGAGAAAGCCAAGTGTTTAAGAAGTTAAAAGCCAATAAAGGCAGGACTGCTTTGCCAAGGTCAGATTCCTGGTCAGGAAACACTGGTTGGGAAACAGCACACAGGGTCATACGTGTAGAGGACCCCAAAGTTTTTGCAGCCCTATCCCACTCCTGTCTCTTCTGAACCTTTTGAGCCTGCGTAAGCGTCTGTGGGCCAACCCTCCACATTACGTGTTGGTAACTGACCCTCAAAGGCAGTATGTGCTCTTGGGCTATCCTATTGGTCACCAGGCCTATGAAGAGGCTTCAGCGAAGGTGTAGCCCAGCTGAGGACATGGTGAACGTAGGAAGGAAGGAAAGGAGCTATACACCAAGGGAGCTGCAAGATCCAGCCAACAGTTATCAGAAGGAGCGGGGCAGTCTATTTGTGACTGGGTTCTAAGGCTGCTTAATCTAAGGGGTCAGAGTATAAAATTGGATAGAGAAGAGTTAGACTTGGGAGTACCTTCCTGAGATTCAGGATTTAACACACAGCAAGAGCCCAGGATGCCAGGAGGTGAGCATTCAGCCCTTGGATGGCTCCTTCAAGTGTGGTTCACACAGGGCAGTTGAAACGCCGGAATGGCGGGAGAGGACGGAATGGAAAGCGGAAGTGAGCACACTGGAATGGTTACACTATGTGTGACTGCAAGAGTTGCCAGATGATATCTTCTTGGAAAGGCCCAGAAGAATGAGCTGTGGGGCACTGTTCAGAGGCTCAGCAGATCTCTCTCTGTCAGCCAGGCTTGATGGCAGCAGAAGTCATAATAGAATTTGGTTCCGTGATACTACAAGACCCTGAGCAAATAGAGGCCAAGTGTTGATGTTTAATAGCCAAATGCCAGGGTGAGACTGTGATGACTATAATGGTCTGCAAAGCTAGAGTGGCAGGCTGCTGGCCTGACTGCAAAGAATTATGCTGCTGCTAAGTCACTTCAGTCATGTCCGACTCTGTGCGACCCCATAAACGGCAGCCCACCAGGCTCCTCCGTCCATGGGATGTTCCAGGCAGGAGTACTGGAGTGGGGTGCCATTGCCTTCTCCAGCAAAGAATTATAAAAAATGGTTAATAGAATGTGGCCTTCACTGGGGCAAAATAGATGGGTAGCTGACTAAATACTACTCAGCTTTCACTAATAGAAAACTGGGAGGTTGAGTGTACTCATCCCACAAAAAAACTCATGATTCCTCATCATAACTACCATAATTCCTTGTATCCCTAGTAGAGACAATACACAAGTCTGGGTACCAAGGGGTAGAAGCAGGTTGGCATCTCTTATTATGACTCTTAATGACTCATCAAGGGACCTCATATTTCTTGTCTCCATAACCCTGGGCTCTGAGAGGTTTGAGTTCTTGGTCTCCACATGTTTGGCAGGTGATTACAAGAGTCCTAGGGGATTATGAACTATGGTTGCTCCCTGAGCACTTTGAATTCTTGTGTCCAGGGACCAGGCAAGAAGAGGGTCACTGTCTTGTCAGGGATCACGGAGTGTCAGGAGGAGGTTGGGCGCCTTTTTACACAACTGAGGCAGGGACGAACATGTGTGGAATGGAGGCTTCCCGCCTGGGAGCCTCAGAGTATTGCACTGCCCAACTGTGACTGTAAAACCACGGCTGGAGCAGGGCATGATGACCAGGAGATGAGAATCGGGGTCATGCCACTGTTAAGGCACTGAGGCCAGCAGAGTTGGAAATGGAAGATAAGGACAATTAGAAGGAAAAGTGGAGTGGGATGATGTGATGTATCAGTTGTAGTTTGTCTCCCTTCCTTCCTTCCTCTAAGTTTGCCCTCTGAAAGAGATCCACCATATCCTGGAGAAGTGGGTTGGTTGACAACAAGGTGTTGACTGTGATAGACACAGAGCTAAGATGCCTAGATCTCCCCTCTCCCCACCCCACCAGTGAAGAAAATGCTGCCCATCTTTAGTGAGTGAAGACCCTTCAGCGTCTGCATCAGCTACAAGAGTATGGCCTCATCTGGGGTCACACCCTTCCCAGGGCAGCCTGCTTCTGGTCCCTGAACGAGGTGGGACTGTAAAAGTGGTCATTTTGGCCCACATAGGACACTCTGATAAGCAACACTCACTCCAGAGCTACCCATTGGATCAGAAGAGGCTTTCTTAAGTCTGAATTGTAGTGTAAACTCTTAATCCCATCTCCACTTTGTTTTCCTTCATAGGTGTTAATCGCTAACATACATCTTACACTTCAAACTGGCTCCAAAGAACTCACTTTCTGACAGTGTCCTTTTCAGTGCCTCACATTAGGAAGCAAGCATATAAAGTCACTTGGTGATTTGGTGGCATCTGCCAGGTTTCTCCATTATAAAATTCCTGGTTTTCCCTTTGTTTAGTAGGCAATTTGGGGAGATGTTTTAAGATATATAAATATCTTGTTCCTCATTATACTTCTGTCTACTTAGATTGGGATTGGCATCCATTAATAATTTTCTAAGTCTATCATTCTTTCTGTATTTGTTACTTGGCATTTACTGTAAGGAAAGGCTTTCCTTCCTCATTTATCTATATTTATCATCTATGATTTAAATTTATATCAGTGTGGACTCACAGATTTCCCTGGTAGCTTAGCTGGTAAAGAATCTGCCTGCAATGCAGGAGACCCTGGTTTGACTCCTGGGTCAGGAAGATCCCCTGGAGGAGGGATAGGCCACCCACTCCAGTATTCTTGAGCTTCCCTGGTGGCTCAGTTGGTAAAGAATCCACCTGCAGTGTTCCAGACCTGCATTCAGCCCCTGGGTTGGGACGATCCCCTGGAGGAGGGCACGGCAACCCACTACAGTATTCTTGCCTGGAGAATCCCCATGGACAGAGGAGCCTGGCGGGCTACAATGCATCAGGTCGCAAAGAGTCAGACATGACTAAGCACATAGACTCACAGGTTATTTGTTTCACTGATATTTATTCTACTCAAGGGGAATTATATAAAAAATGACAGCTATTGCTTAGTTTGAGACTATGATATTGTCCCAGATAGGATCAGAGGAAATCCTTCAAGCTGGCTCCTGTATCTTGGATACGTCTCTGTCGTTCTTTGACACTTCTTTGTTTTCTGGCATAATATGATCCAGGTGCCTATTGTTCTTTCTGTGCCGTAGACCAGCGATCAACCTTTTCCCCAAAGACTTCTGGTCCCTTTTAGTGGAAATGGCATTTTGTTCTCTTATTTTCAGGTAACTCCATTATTTTTAAGTAACATTAGATAACTCCTTATTTTTAACTCCCTTTCTTGACTTGAGTGACCTGCCCTCCATCCTTCTCCGTGTATTGATTTCTTTGTTCAAGCCTAGAAAAGACAAAAATAATTTCAGATTGCTAGTTAGACTTCAATATTTATATGCCACTTTTTTCTTTGGAGGTAAATTTACATGCAATGAGATGCAAAAATCTTAAGTGTACCATTTAGTGAGTTCTGAATAATTCATACGCCTGTGAAAACCAAATCCCTATCAAGATAACAGAACCTTATCACCACCCCAAAAATGTCCCTCATATCGCTTTCTAGTCAACCCAACCACTAGAGGCAAGCATTTTTCTGATTTTCTTTTCACTATATATTATTTTTAATTGTTTAGACCCTCATTTAAATGGAAAGATACAGAATGTACTTTTTTAGTATTTGGTTTCTTTTGCTCCACTAATATTTTAAAATTTATTTTTATGACCCAGAGTATGGTATAGCTTAGGGAATAGTGCATGTACACTCAAAAAGAATGTACATCCTGCTGTTGTTTGCCATTATTTCACCTTCATACTTCGAAAGAAATTTTACTGGATATAAAGTTCTAGATGGACAGAGGTTTTTCTTTCAGATTTTATTCCATTAAATTTTGGCTTACACTACAGTCATCAAGACAGTGTGGCAGTGGCACAAAAACAGAAATATAGACCAATGTAACAAGTTATAAAGACCAGAGATTAAACCCAAGCACCTATGGACATCTTACCTTTGACAAAGGAGGCAAGAATATATGAGAAAAAGTAGTCTGTTCAGTAAGCAGTGCTGGGAAAATTGGACAGTTATGTGTAAAAGAATGAAATTAGTACACATCCTAACACCATACATAAAGATAAACTCAAAATGGATTAAAGACCTAAATATAAGACCAGAAACTCTAAAACTCTTAAAGGGAAATATAGGCAGAACTCTCTAGACATAAATCACAGCAAGATCCTCTATAACCCACCTCCTAGAATAATGGAAATAAAAACAAAGGGAATCTAATTAAACTTAAAGATTTTTTTCACAGCAAAGGAAACCATAAACAAGATGAAAAGACAACCCTCAGAATGGGAGAAAATAATTGCAAATGAAGCAACTGATAAAGGATTAATCTCCAAAATTACAAGCAGCTCAGGCAACTCAATATCAGAAAAACAAACAACCCAATCAAAAAATGGGCAGAAGACCTAAACAGACATTTCTCCAAGAAGACATACAGATGGCTAATAAATATTAAAAAGTGCTCAACATCACTTATTATGAATAGAGAAATGTAAATCAAAACTACAATGAGATACCACCTCACACCAGTCAGTATGTCCATCATCAAAAAATCTACAAACAAATCCTGGAGAGGATGTAGAAAAAAGGGAACCCTCTTGCACTGTTGGTGGGAGTATAAATACAGCCACTATGGAGAACAGTATGGAGATTTCTCTAAAAGCTAAGAATGAAACTACCATACCACCCAGCATTCCTACTACTGGGCATATACCCTGAGAAAACCACAATTCTAAAAGACACATGCACCCCAGTGTTCATTGCAGCACTATTTACGATAGCCAGGATATGGAAGCAACCTAGATGTCCATAAACAGATGAATAGATAAAGAAGACAGACAGACAGACACACACATACACACACACAGACACACACATATATAATATATATATAATGGGATATTACTCAGCCATAAAAAGGAACAAATCTGAGTCAGTTCTAGTGAGGTGGATGAACGTAGAGCCTGTTATACAGAGTGAAGTAAGTCAGAAAGAGAAAAACAAATATTGTATATTAACACATATGTATGGAATCTAGAAAAATGGTACTGATGAATCTATTTGTAGGGCAGCAATAGAGATGCAGGCAATAGAGGACAGACTTGTGGACACAGTTGAGCAAGGAGAGAATGGGGTGAATTGAGAGCATAGCATTGAAACATATACATTACCATATGTAAAATAGATAGACAGTAGGAATTTGATTTATAACACAGGAAGCTCAACCTGGGGCTTTGTGACAACCTACAGGGGTGGGATGATGGGGTAGGTGGGAGGGAGATTAAAGAGGGAGGGGACATATGTATACCTATGGCTGATTCATGTTGATGTATGGCAGATACCAACACAACATTGTAAAACAATTACCCTACAACTAAAAATAAGTAAATTAAAAAAAATTGTAGCTTACAGTCTCTCTGATTCATAGTAGTAATTCTTATCTTTTCCTCTGTATACAATGTGGCTTTTTCTGTGGTTGTTTCTAATATTTTCTTTTAATTATTTATTTTCAGAAGTTTTGTGTAATGTGCATTGATGAGGATTCTTTGTATTTATCCTCTTTAGGGTTGGTTTGATTTCTTGATACTGTGGATTTCTATTTATCATTAAATTTAGAAAAGTTTTGGCTGTTATTTCTTCAAATATTTTAAAATCACCTCTCCTCTCTTTCTGGGTCTCTGATTATACATGTGCTAGGTAACTTGGTATTGTCCTGTAGGTCACTAAGTCTCTTTTCATTTTCTTTTCAACTTTTATTCTCTTTGTGCTCTGGCATAGATAATTCTTTTTGTACTATTCTCTTATTCACAGATCTTTTTTCTGTATAACTAAGCTGTTTTTAAGGCCATCCAGTGAAGTTTTCATTTTGGATACTGTATTTTTCTGCCCTAAAAGTTCTATTTGGTTATTTTTGTAGTTTTCATTTCTTGTGTTTTCCTTTAAATTCCTGGCTACATTTTTAACAGCTGTTTTAAGTCCTCTGATAAATTCATTATCATTGTCATTTCTGGGTCCATTGACTAATTTTTCTCCTGTTTATGACTCACATTTTCCTGCTTCTTCACATAGTTCAGTTCAGTTCAGTCGTGTCCAACTCTTTGCGACCCCATGGACTGCAGCGCATCAGACTTCCCTGTGTATCACCAACTCCTGGAGTTTACCCAAACTGATGTCCACTGAGTCGGTGATGCCATCCAACCATCTCATCCTCTGTTGTCCCCTTCTCCTCCTGCCTTCAATCTTTCCCAGCACCAGGGCCTTTTCAAATGAGTCAGTTCTTCGCATCAGGTGGCCAAAGTATTGGAGTTTCAGCTTCAACATCAGTCCTTCAAATGAACGTTCAGAACTGATCTCCTTTAGGATGGACTGGTTGGATCTCTTTGCAGTCCAAGGGACTCTCAACAGTCTGCTCCAACACCATAGTTCAAAAGCATCAGTTCTTCAGTGCTCAGCTTTCTTTATAGTCCAGCTCTCACATCCATACATGACCACTGAAAAAATCATAACTTTGACTAGATGGACCTTTATTGGCAAAGTAATTTCCCTGCTTTTTTTTTTTTCATTTATTTTTATTAGTTGGAGGCTAATTACTTTACAATATTGTAGTCGGTTTTGTCATACATTGACATGAATCAGCCATGGATTTACACGTATTCCCCATCCCGATCCCCCCTCCCACCTCCCTCTCTACCCGATCCCTCTGAGTCTTCCCAGTGCACCAGGCCCGAGCACTTGTCTCACGCATCCCACCTGGGCTGGTGATCTGTTTCACTATAGATAATATACACGTTTCGATGTTGTTCTCTCGAAACATCCCACCCTCGCCTTCTCCCACAGAGTCCCAAAAAAGTCTGTTCTGTACATCTGTGTCTCTTTTTCTGTTTTGCATATAGGGTTATCATTACCATCTTTCTAAATTCCATATATATGTGTTAGTATGCTGTAATGTTCTTTATCTTTCTGGCTTACTTCACTCTGTATAATAGGCTCCAGTTTCATCCATCTCATTAGAACTAATTCAAATGAATTCTTTTTAATGGCTGAGTAATATTCCATGGTGTATATGTACCACAGCTTCCTTATCCATTCATCTGCTGATGGGCATCTAGGTTGCTTCCATGTCCTGGCTATTATAAACAGTGCTGCGATGAACACTGGGGTGCACATGTCTCTTTCAGATCTGGTTTCCTCAGTGTGTACGCCCAGAAGTGGTATTGCTGGGTCATATGGCAGTTCTATTTCCAGTTTTTTAAGAAATCTCCACACTGTTTTCCATAGCGGCTGTACTAGTTTGCATTCCCACCAACAGTGTAAGAGGGTTCCCTTTTCTCCACGCCCTCTCCAGCATTTATTGCTTGTAGACTTTTGGATAGCAGCCATCCTGACTGGCGTGTAATGGTACCTCATTGTGGTTTTGATTTGCATTTCTCTGATGATGAGTGACATTGAGCATCTTTTCATGTGTTTGTTAGCCATCTGTATGTCTTCTTTGGAGAAATGTCTGTTTAGTTCTTTGGCCCATTTTTTGATTGGGTCATTTATTTTTCTGGAATTGAGCTGCAGGAGTTGCTTGTATATTTTTGAGATTAGTCCTTTGTCTGTTGCTTCGTTTGCTATTATTTTCTCCCAATCTGAGGGCTGTCTTTTCACCTTGTTTATAGTTTCCTTCATTGTGCAAAAGCTTTTAAGTTTAATTAGGTCCCATTTGTTTATTTTTGCTTTTATTTCCAATATTCTGGGAGGTGGGTCATAGAGGATTCTGCTGTGATTTATGTCGGAGAGGGTTTTGCCTATGTTCTCCTCTAGGAGTTTTATTGTTTCTGGTCTTACATTTAGATCTTTAATCCATTTTGAGTTTATTTTTGTGTATGGTGTTAGAAAGTGTTCTAGTTTCATTCTTTTACAAGTGGTTGCAAAAATCCTTGAATAGCCAAAGTAATCTTGAGAAAGAAGAATGGAACTGGAGGAATCAACCTGCCTGACTTCAGGCTCTACTACAAAGCCACAGTCATCAAGACAGTATGGTACTGGCACAAAGACAGAAATATAGATCAATGGAACAAAATAGAAAGCCCAGAGATAAATCCACGAACCTATGGACACCTTATCTTTGACAAAGGAGGCAAGGACATACAATGGAAAAAAGACAACCTCTTTAACAAGTGGTGCTGGGAAAACTGTCCCTGCTTTTTAATATGCTGTCTAGGTTGGTCATAGCTTTTCTTCCAAGGAGCAAGCATCTTTTAATTTCATGGCTGCAAT
This sequence comes from Cervus elaphus, assembly GCF_910594005.1. NCBI lineage: Eukaryota > Metazoa > Chordata > Mammalia > Artiodactyla > Cervidae > Cervus > Cervus elaphus. The sequence continues at coordinate 51,033,747 of NC_057833.1, read as the reverse complement.
CACCATCTGCAGTGATTTTGGAGCCCAGAAAAATAAAGTCTGTCACTGTTTCCACTGTTTCCCCATCTATTTGCCATGAAGTGATGGGACTGGATGCCATGATCTTAGTTTTCTGAATGTTGAGCTTTAAGCCAACTTTTTCACTCTCCTCTTTCACTTTCATCATGAGGCTCTTTAGTTCTTCACTTTCTGCCATAAGGGTGGTGTCACCTTCATATCTGAGGTTATTGATATTTCTTCCAGCAATCTTGATTCCAGCTTGTGCTTCATCCAGCCTGGTGTTTCTCATGATGTACTCTGCATGTACGTTAAATAAGCAGGGTGACAATATACAGCCTTGACATATTCCTTTCCCTATTTGGAACCAGTCTGTTGTTCCATGTCCAGTTCTAACTGCATACAGATTTCTTAAGAGGCAGGTCAGGTGGTCTGGTATTCCCATCTCCTTCAGAATTTTCCACAGTTTATTGTGACCCACACTGTCAAAGACTTTGGCATAGTCAATAAAGCAGAGATAGATGTTTTCTGGAACTCTCTTGCTTTTTCGATGATCCAGCGGATGTTGGCGATTTGATCTCTGGTTCCTCTGCCTTTTCTAAAACCAGCTTGAACATGTGGAAGTTCACGGTTCATGTATTGCTGAAGTCTGGCTTGGAGAATTTTGAGCATCACTTTGCTAGCGCGTGAGATGAGTGCAATTGTGTGGTAGTTTGAGCATTCTTTGGCATTGGAATGAACACTGACCTTTGGATACTGGATATTATGGGTGCTACATTGTTTAGTGTCTGGATTTTGCTGTCCTTAAAGATTATTAAGTTTCATTCAATGAAGCACTTAATTCACTTGCAGGTAAGTTTTCTGTTTTGTTTGAGTGAGTCTAGAATAGCTTTTACTCTTGGGCTAATTTAGCCTTATCTCTAAACTGTGGCCTTTCTGAGGTTTTCTTACCAAATGCTCTATTTGTTTAATAAGGTTTTTCCATTCCAGTTGGTCAGAACTTCAATGATTCCAAACTTTATTTAAGATCTAGTAGTTGTTCAGCTTGTAGTTCCCACAGTGGTTATTATTTAACCAGCCTCCTGGAGTCTCATTAAAGCTATGTCAAAGATTCAAGGAGACTCATGTATATTCCTGAAACTCTTAATCTGTTTCTCTGCCCTGCAAATTTCAGTTGCCTCCATCTCTCATAATTCAAATTTCACTCTCCTCAGTTAGAGAGAGTACTGTATTCTGCTTAGCTTTCTTCAATCCTGTGCTTTGGAAAATACCACCAGAAAGAAAATCTGCGGACATCTTTGTGCTCATCTTATTTGCTTTCCTTCTTTCTAGGATCACAGTTCTACTGTGCCTACTGTCCAATGTCTGAAGACACTTGTCTCAGATTTGGTTCAGTTTTCTATTGTTTGTGGTAGGAAAGTTAGTTTAGTTTGGTACCAGTCACTTATTTATGGCTGGATCACCATAACACTTTAAAAATATAAAATTTCTATTGAATAATAAGATGCATACTAAAAATTGCATATCTTAAGTGTACAATTTGACTAATTTTCTTTTCTGTTTTTTTTTTTTTTTTGCTTTCTCCATGTAGCAGGCAGGATCTTAATTCCTTGATCAGGGATTGAACCTGTGTGCCCCCTGCAGTAGAAGCAGGGAGAGTTCCCACTAGATTGCCATGGAATTCCCAACCCCATGAATTTTCATTAATCAAACACACTAGTGTAATTAACATCCAGAGCAAACATTACTAGAATCCCAGAAGCCCTCTAGGGGCCCTTTCCAAACCTTAATGCCACCTAAGGGTAACCAATAGTCTAACTTCTATTACCAAATATTATTTTTGTCTCTATTTGAATATTATATAAGTGGAATCAAGTAGTATACAGTTTCTGTGTCTGGCTTATTTCAGTCAGTTTTACAGTTGTGAGATTCATCCATGTTTTGTATGTAGTTGTTGATTGTTCATTCTCTTTCCTGTATATTGTTCTACTATGTGAATATTCTAAAGTTTATTTATCCTATGAGAATTCTTATATATGTGGTATATTCTTATATATGTTTATGGTAAACATATGAATACAATTCCGTTGCATATATATCTAGGAGTGGAACTGCTTGGTTAACCCACTCCAACAACCAGCAAATTTATATAATTAGTCCAGACATTGCTTCCGGACTTCAGACTTACATCTCCAAATTTGGTTGACATCTCCATATACAAGCATGTCCAACTTAATAAGTCCAAGACCATTTACTCCTCCTTCTAGGTTCCCTGAGTCAGTAAATGGGTTCTTAATTCATCTAGTAAGTTATGGAGTCATCCTTAATGCTCCTCTTTTCTTTATCATTCTAGGCAAACCAATTCATTATTACATCCTTTGGATTCCACTGCTAATTTACAAATAAGTATTTCAAAATTATCCAAATCTTTGTGTCTCTAGTGTCATTATCCTAATTCAAGCCACTGTCATCTCCGGCCTTGACTAATGTAACTGCCTCCAAACTGGACTTCCAATAAGCCCTTCTCTCCTCTTTCAAACTATTCCCCACAAACAGCCTAAGTGAGAGTTTATTAATAAATATGTAAATCTGACCCTACTTAACACTCTATTAGCTGCCTATTGACCTTAAGATACATTCCAAAATACAATCTAAAACTTATAATGTGGCCAAGAAGAGCCTGCATAGTCTGGCCTCTGATTCATTTCAACTCGTTTGCTCCTACACCTCAAACCCATTGACTTCCTTTCAGTGACATGTTCCTAGAACACATCAAATTCTTTCATGCCCCAACAATCTCAAACATAATATTCCCTATGCCTGCAACATTCTTAAAGGCTCTTTCATGTGCCTAGAGCTTCAAAGGCACTTCTTCAAAGAGCTCTGCCCCCATAGTCCTGATTAATCTGTCGTTGCGCTCCCTAATTTTCCTTCATAGAACTGATCACAATTTATAATTACGTAATGTTACCCTTTAACATCTCTTGCTCCTATCACACATTAGATCCACTGAATGTTATATTCACTCCTATAACCCAATGCCTAACACTGTGCTTGGCACATAGTATGCAGTCAGTAGGTACTTGTTTAATAATGCATGACCGATGCAAAAGCTGGGATGGACTGAAGGAACAGCATCTGGCATTTCTTTGTCAAGGTTGGATGCCTTCCCCCGCGTGGTAATAATGGGACAGGTCCTTTTCTTGTTCACTCAGAGCGGGGCTTTCATGCTCCTTCGATAAGTGTTTCCTGCAGGGCCGCATAAGAAACAACCTGCAGGTACAGGCGGCAGACAGGAGATCAGCTTTATTTGCGAGGGACAGTATAATCAGTCAATCCAGGACTTGCCACTCTCTTGGCGTAGAAGCGTGAAAAGCTGTCAATCTCCCCCGGAGCGGGCGGGTGTGTTCTTCCCCCAGAACCTGATTGGCCTGAGCCAGATGGAACGGGGGCGGGGCTTGATCCCGCTGGGCGCCAGCCACGTTGCACGCGGGGCTGCCCCGCGGAGAGGCCACTCCCCGGCCCCACAGTGCACTGCGAGGCGCGTCACTCGGAGCGGCGGGTCTCGGCTCGACAGGTACGACCCGGCCCCTCACAGTCCTCCTTCGTCCCTTCTTGGGGTCGCTCGAACCCCTGATCTGCCGCTCCCCTCTCTCTCCCGGTCTCCTGCTACGGTCCTGACCCTCGCCGTTGGGACTACAGACCTACCTACCCCGGGCGGGAACTAAGTTCGTGGCGTGGGAGCGGGAGTCGTCGGAGTCGTGGAGCTTTGGAGGGGTGGGATTGCTGGGATTTCGTTCACTTCAACTTGAGGGATCACTGGGGCCGCGCGAAGGGCGGTTGTCCTTCGGCTGACCTGCCGGGATATCGGGCTGCTTGGGCGGGGGGCCGAGGAGGGAGGGACAGTCGCTGTGAGCTGCCAGCGGTTAAGCGGCATTCCCTGGCGCCCAGGTGTCAGAAACACTGTGGTCCTCCTAGGCTGTTTAGGTGGCCCAGAGAGCTTGACATGGCACTTCCTATTTTCTTTTAGGCAGGGTTACTTTGCTTTTTTTGTGAGGTAATCCAACCTCAATGCTAATTCAAGCGTTGAACCCAGAGATTTTCCCGCGTTGGCTCACAGAAACCTAAGGTCCTGTTAATGGTACTTAGGAAACGATGTGGCATAAGGGAGACCTAAGCAATTGACTCGACAGGTAGATGAAGGTTCCGGAATAGGAGGCCGAGCCCCAGCTTCCTTTAATCTCTCTGACAGTGAAAACAGCAGCTTTGGCCCGCCTCCCCCGCTCCTCCGCCCCCGGTTAGTTTCCTGGATCATCCACCTGGGGCAGTGGGAAAGCTTGAGAATCAGTTCCTTTTTTGCTTTGCTTCAGCCAAGGCAAAGCCTAGGGGTGAAGTGTCAGCCACTAGGAGGGAGATGATGGGATCCCAGCTAACAGGTGGAACAGCCACTTCTTAAAACTCTGAGTCACTTTGCAGGTTACTGGCATTTGTTCAGGTGCTAAGATAATGGTTTCCCTGTTGGCTCAGATGGTAAAGAATCTGCCTGCAACGTGGGAGACCTGGGTTTGATCCCTGGGTCAGGAAGATCCCCTGGAGAAGGAAATGGCAACCCACTCCAGTATTCTTGCCTGGAGAATTCCATAGGAAGAGGAGCCTGACGGGCTACAGTTCATGGAGTTGCAGAGTCAGACAGGACTGAGCGACCAAGCACATAACACAACCCTAACTTAAGGGACATCTGGGCATTTCCTGTATTGAGAACCATAATTAGTTTAGTGCTTGTGTGTGTGTGTGCGTGTGTGTGTATAAAGTGTTAGTCGTGTCTGACTCTTTGTGATCCCACGGATTGTAGCCCACCAAACTCTTCTGTCCATAGGATTCTCCAGGCAAGAATACTGGAGTGGGTTGCCATTTCCTCCTTCAGGGGATCTTCCCCACCCAAGGATCGAACTTGGGTCTCCTGCATTGTAGGCAGATTCTTTACCATCTGAGCCACTAGGAAATCCCGTGTGTACAAAACTGACTCTTAAAAAATCTTTAGTGTATTTTATGCTGGTGTGTTAATGGAGCTTGGAATTCAGTTCAGCCGCTTAGTCATGTCCAGCTCTTTTTGACTTCATGGACTGCAGCACACCAGGCCTCCCTGCCCATCACCAACTCCCAGAGCTTGCTCAAACTCATGTCCATTGAGTCAGTGATGCCGTCCAACCATCTCATCCTCTGTTGTCCCCTTCTCCTGCCTACAATCTTTCCCAGAACAGGCTCTTTTCTAATGAGTCTAGGTCTTAACAAACGGGTACTTTTGACCTTCCTGTCCACGTAGTTGAGTTGCTGCTGCTGCTAAGTTGCTTCAGTCATGTCCGACCCTGTGTGACCCCATAGACGGCAGCCCACCAGGCTCCCCCATCCCTGGAATTATCCAGGCAAGAACACTGGAGTGAGTTGCCATTTCCTTCTCCAATGTAGTTGAGTAAGAAGCTTAAATATGTTGAGAGGCAACATTTCAGAGTGTGGTTAGAATTATGCTTGAGTTTAATTCTGTCACTTGCTTGTTTCAGGATTGAATAGATTACTTTTCTGGGCTTGAATTTCCTCAGAGATAAAATGGAACGGATAACTACCTCACAGGTTATTGGAAGGCTTAAATGAGGTAATGTGTATAAAATGGTAAATAGAGGACAGTCAATAATAATAACAAACTTAATATTGCACTTTCCGTCTGCAAGGTGATGTTTCAGGTTCCTTACGTGTTCTTATGAGGTAGATACTATTAGTATCTTTAAACAGTCCTATGAGATGGGTGCTATTGGTAGTCAAAATTGACAGATGAGGATATTGAGCATAAAAAGACAAAGTTTGCCCAAGTTTACACAGTTACTAAATGGTAGAGCCAGTTTTTGAACCCAGGCAATTTGGTTCCAGAGTACACCCTGTTAACTATAATACTATACTATAATACTATACTATATAGTATATATGCTGTTTTTAAAAATTACTGTTATTTCAGAATGAGTAGCTAATTCCTGTATCACTGGCTTCTTGCCCCTTGTTGATTATAGGAGGAGCACAGTGATGTAGAGATACACAAGAGACTTAGGTTTAAGCACTGCCATATATTAGCAGTGTGACACTGAGGAAGGTTTCCTCATCTGTAAAATGGAGGTTATACCTCCCTCACTCTTCGTGAACTGTGAGGTGTTACACAAATTACTGATGCAATTGAGTATGTGTTGAAGTCCTTCTTCCTAGATGTGTGTATGATCTATGCTGGAGCTGGAGTTCTTATGCATACTATGCAGTATAAGTACCTATAATAAAAATACCAAAGTCTGTTGATAAGGTGGGAGGCACAGGTAAAGTTGCAGAATAAACTCTGGTTGTTCTTGGTACCCTTTCCACCTCTTTTCAGGCTCTATCTCCCAAGTGCCTTCCTGCTAACCTATGGCTGCATGAAGTCCTTCTCTTTTCACTCAATCTTGCCCCAGCCCAGTGCATCACAATTAGTAGAGCTTTCTCCAAAACTACACCCCAGTTCCCAGATCTCAGCTAGTACTTTTTAAAAAAATTAATTTATTTATTTTAATTGGAGGCTAATTACTTTACAATATTGTGGTGGTTTTTGCCAAACATCGACGTGAATCAGCCACGGGTGCACGTGTGTTCCCCATCCAGAACCCCCCTCCCACCTCCCTCCCCATCCCTTCCCCCAGGGTCATCCCAGTGCACCAGCCCTGAGCACCCTGTCTCATGCATTGAACCTGGACCTGTGATCCGCTTCACGTATGATAATATACACGTTTCAATGCTACCCTGTCAAATCATCCCGCCCTCGCCTTCTCCCACAGAGCCCAAAAGACTGTTCTTTACATCTGTGTCTGTTTTGCTGTCTCGTTTATAGGGTCATTGTTACCATCTTTCTAAATTCCATATATATGCAATAGTATACTGTAATGGTGATTTTCTTTCTGACTTACTTCACTCTCTACTATAGGCTCCAGTTTCATCTACCGCATTAGAATGGATTCAAATATATTCTTTTTAATGGCTGAGTAATATTCCATTGTGTATACATACCACAGCTTTCTTATCTATTTGTCTGCCGATGGACATCTAGGTTGCTTCCATGTCCTAGCTGTTGTAAACTGTGCTGTGATGAACATTGGGGTACATGTGTCTCTTTCAATTCTGGTTTCCTTGGTGTGTATGCCCAGCAGTGGGATTGCTGGGTTGTATGGCAGTTCTATTTCCAGTTTTTAAAGGAATCTCCACACTCTTCTCCATAGCGGCTGTATAAGTTTGCATTCCCACCAACAGTGTAAGAGGGTTCTTTTTTCTCTGCAACCTCTCCAGCATTTATCGTTTGTAGACTTTTTGATAGCAGCCATTCTGACTGGTGTGAGATGGTACCTCATTGTGGTTTTGATTTGCATTTCTCTGATAATGAGTGATGTTGAGCATCTTTTCATGTATTTGTTAGCCATCTGTATGTCTTCTTTGGAGAAATGTCTATTTAGTTCTTTGGCCCATTTTTTGATTGGGTCGTTTATTTTTCTGGAATTGAGCTGCAGGAGCTGCTTGTATATTTTTGAGATTAATTCTTTGTCAGTTGCTTCGTTTGCTATTATTTTCTCCCATTCTGAAGGCTGTCTTTTCACCTTGCTTACAGTTTCCTTCGTTGTGCAAAAGCTTGTAAGTTTAATTAGGTCCCATTTGTTTATTTTTGCTTTTATTTCCATTACTCTGGGAGGTTGGTCATAGAGGATCCTACTGTGATTTATGTCAGAGAGTGTTTTGCCTATGTTTTCCTCTTCAGTTCAGTTCAGTCACTCAGTCATGTGACTCTTTGAGACCCCATGAACTGCAGCACGCCATGCCTGTCTGTCCATCACCAACTCCTGGAGTTGTGGCTAAAACTTCCAAAACTATGTTGAATAGTAGTGGTGAGAGTGGCACCCTTGTCTTGTTCCTGACTTTAGGGGAAATGCTTTCAATTTTTCACCATTGAGGATAATGTTTGCTGTGGGTTTATCATACATGGCTTTTATTATGTTGAGGTATGTTCCTTCTATTCCTGCTTTCTGGAGGGTTTTTATCATAAATGGATGTTGAATTTTGTCAAAGGCTTTCTCTGCTTCTATTGAGATAATCATATGTTTTTTATCTTTCAATTTGTTAATATGGTTATCACATTGATTGATTTGCAGATATTAAAGAATCCTTGCATCCCTGGGATAAAGCCAACTTGATCATGATGTAAGATCTTTTTAATATGTTGTTGGATTCTGTTGCTAGAATTTTGTTAGGGATTTTTGCATCTATGTTCATCAGTGATATTGGCCTGTAGTTTTCTTTTTTTGTGGCATCTTTGTCTGGTTTTGGTATTAGGGTGATGGTGGCTTCATAGAATGAGTTTGGAAGTTTACCTTCCTCTGCAATTTTCTGGAAGAGTTTGAGTAGGATAGGTGTTAGCTCTTCTTTAAATTTTTGTTAGAATTCAGCTGTGAAGCCGTCTGGTCCTGGGCTTTTGTTTGCTGGAAGATTTCTGATTACAGTTTTGATTTCTGTGCTTGTGATGGGCCTGTTAAGATTTTCTGTTTCTTCCTGGTTCAGTTTTGGAAAGTTATACTTTTCTAAGAATTTGTCCATTCCAAGTTGTCCGTTTTATTGATATATAGTTACTGATAGTAGTTTCTTATGATCCTTTGTATTTCTGTGTTGTCTGTTGTGATTTCTCTATTTTCATTTCTAATTTTGTTGATTTGATTCTCTTCCCTTTTTTTCTTGATGAATCTGGCTAATGGTTTGTCTATTTTATTTATCTTCTCAAAGAACCAGCTTTTAGCTTTGTTGATTTTTGCTGTGGTCTCCTTTCTTTTTCACTTATTTCTGCCCTAATTTTTATGATTTCTTTCCTTTTACTAACCCAGGGGTTCTTCATTTCTTCCTTTTCTAGTTGCTTTAGGTGTTCAGCTCAGCTCAGTCATGTCCGACTCTTTGCGACCCTGTGAACCGCAGCACACCAGGCCTCCCTGTCCATCACCAACTCCTGGAGTTTACCCAAACTCATGTCCATTGAGTCGGTGATGCCATCCAACCATCTCATCCTCTGTCGTGCCCTTCTCCTTCTGCCCCCAATCCCTCCCAGCACCAGAGCCTTTACAAATAAGTCAGCTCTTCGCATCAGGTGGCCAAAGTATTAGAGTTTCAGCTTCAACATCAGTCCTTCCAATGAACACCCAGGACTGATCTCCTTTAGGATGGACTGGTTGGATCTTCTTGCAGTCCAGGGGACTCTCAAGAGTCTTCTCCAACACCATAGTTCAAAAGCATCAATTCTTTGGCCCTCATCTTTCTTTATAGTCCAGCTGTCACATCCATACATGACTACTGGATAGAGCAGGTTATTTATTTGACTTTTCCCTTGTTTCTTGAGGTAAGCTTGTATTGCTGTGAACCTTCCCCTTAGTACTGCTTTTACTGAGTCCCATAGGTTTTGGGTTGTTGTGTTTTCATTTTCATTCGTTTCTATGCATATTTTGATTTTTTCTGTGATTTGTTGGTTATTCAGAAGTGTGTTGTTTAGCCTCCATATGTTGTATTTTTAATAGTTTTTTTTCCTGTAGTTGACATCTAATCTTACCACATTGTGATCAGAAAAGATGCTTGGAATGATTTCAATTTTTTTGAATTTACCAAGGCTAGATTTATGGCCCAGGATGTGATCTATCCTGGAGAAGGTTCTGTGTGCACTTGAGAAAAAGGTGAAACTCATTGATTTGGGGTGAAATATCCTATAGATATCAATTAGGTCTAATTGGTCCATTGTATCATTTAAAGTTTGTGTTTCCTTGCTAATTTTATGTTTAGTTGATCTATCCATAGGTGTGAGTGTGGTATTAAAGTCTCCCACTATTATTGTGTTACTGTTAATTTCCCCTTTCATACTTGTTAGCATTTGCCTTACATATTGCAGTGCTCGTATGTTGGGTGCATATATATTTATGATTGTTATATCTTCTTGTTGGATTGACCCTTTGATCATTATGCAGTGTCCTTTGTCTCTTTTCACGGCCTTTATTTCAAAGTCTATTTTATCTGATATGAGTATTGCTACTCCTACTTTCTTTTGGTCTCCATTTGTGTGAAATATCTTTTTCCAGCCCTTCACTTTCAGTCTGTATGTGTCCCTTGTTTTGAGGTGGGTCTCTTGTAGACAGCATACATAGGGGTCTTGTTTTTGTATCCATTCAGCCCGTCTTTGTCTTTTGGTTGGGGCATTCAATCCATTTACATTTAAGGTAATTATTAATAAATATGATCCCGTTGCCATTTACTTTGTTGTTTTGGGTTCGAGTTTATAAACTTATAAACTTTTTCTGTGTTTCCTGTCTAGAGAATATCCTTTAGTGTTTGTTGAAGAGCTGGTTTGGTGGTGCTAAATTCTCTCAGCTTTTGGTTGTCTGTAAAACCTTTGATTTCTCCTTCATATTTGATTGAGATCCTTGCTGGGTATAGTAATCTGGGTTGTAGGTTTTTTTCTTTCATCACTTTAAGTATATCCTGCCATTCCCTTCTGGCCTGAAGAGTTTCTATTGAAAGATCAGCTGTTATCCTTGTGGGAATCCCCTTGTGTGTTATTTGTTGTTTTTCCTTGCTGCTTTTAATATTTGTTCTTTGTGTTTTTGATCTTCATTAATTTGATTAATACATGTCTCGGGGTGTTTCACCTTGGGTTTATCCTGTTTGGGACTCTCTGTGTTTCTTGGACTGGGGTGGCTATTTCCTTCTCCATTTTAGGGAAGTTTTCAACTATTATCTCCTCAAGTATTTTCTCATGGTCTTTCTTTTTGTTTTCTTCTTCTGGGACTCCTATAATTCAAATGTTGGGGCATTTGACATTGTCCCAGAGATCTCTGAGGTTGTCCTCATTTTTTAAAATTCTTTTTTCTATTTTCCTCTCTGCTTCATTTATTTACACCATTCTATCTTCCACCTCACTTATCCTATCTTCTGCCTCAGTTATTCTACTGTTGGTTCCCTCCAGAGTGTTTTTGATCTCAGTTATTGCATTATTCATTACTGATTGACTCTTTTTTATTTCTTCTAGGTCCTTGTCAAACATTTCTTGCATCATCTCAATCCTTGTCTCCAGACTAATTATCTGTAACTCCATTTTGTTTTCACAATTTTGGATCATTTTTACTATCATTGTTCTGAATTCTTTTTCAGGTAGACTCCCTATCTCCTCTTTTGTTTGGTTTGGCGGGCATTTATCATGTTCCTTTACCTGCTGAATATTTCTCTGCCTTTTCATCTTGTTTAGATTGTTGTGTTTGGGGTGGCCTTTTTGTATGCTGGAAGTTTGTGGTTCCTCTTTATTGTGGAGGTTCCTCCCTGTGGATGGGGTTGGACGAGTGGTTTGTCAAGGTTTCCTGATTAGGATAGCTTGGGTCGGTGTTCTGGTGGGTGGAGCTGGATTTCTTCTCTCTGGAGTGCAATGAAGTGTCCAGTAGTGAGTTTTGAGGTGTCTATGGGTTTGGTGTGACTTTGGGCAGCCTGTATATTAATGCTCAGGGCTATGTTCCTGCATTGCTGGAGAATTAGTGTGGTATGTCTTGCTCTGAAACTTGTTGGCTCTTGGGTGGAGCTTGGTTTCAGTGTAGGTATGGAGGCTTTTGGATGAGCTCTTGTCGATTAATGTTCCCTGGAGTCAGGAGTTTTCTGGTGTTCTCAAGTTTTAGATTTAAGCCTTCTGCCTCTGGTTTTTCAGTCTTATTCTTACAGTAGCCTCAAGACTTCTCCATCCATACAGCACCGATGGTAAAACATCTAGGTTAATGGAGAAAAGAGTCTCCACAGTGAGGGACACCCAGAGAGGTTCGCAGAATTACATGGAGAAGAGAAGAGGGAAAATCAAAAGGGGAGAGAGCAATCTAGCCAGTAATCAGTTCCCTATGTGCTCTCCACAGCCTGGAACACCCAGAGAGGTTCACAGAGTTATGTAGAGAAGAGAAGAGGGAGGGAGGAGGTAGAGGTGATCAGGAGGAGAAGAGGGGGAGTCAAAAGGAGAGAGACAGATCTTCAGCTAGTACTTTTAATAAAACAGTATGTATCAAAGTAGAGTTTCCCAAACTTTAGTAACTTAAGATAGGTAAGATAATTCAAATGATAAGCAGATAAACATAAAAGAAATTCTGCAAAAAATTTCCCACACATGTTTGATGAGGGAAAAGTTCTTTATATATTTTAATTTAAATTAGAAGGAAAACCTAACACCTCAAAACTGATTTCATAGATGCTATTGCTAAGCATAGGGCAAAAAATAAATCAATTGAAAGACCTGTATTAGGTAAAAAACAGTACAGGTGGGATGCAGATATGGTAATATGACTTCTGAAAATGGTACTTGGATGATGGAAGTTTGGGAAATAACAGACTAAAAGTATGAGTGATCAACCTATTATGAAATTTTTTTTCCCTTAAAAGTGGCATTTATGAAAGCATCTTGCTGGAAAGTAGATATAAAATGTACTTATTTGTTGGGTTTTGTTTATTACTTTTGAGAAATTGCCTTCCTGGAACTTTGGACCCACAGTCATTACCCCACAACATTCTGAAGAAGAGAGGCCAGCGTCTTGTCTTGGGTCTAAAAGGCTGCTAACCACTGCAGTAGGAGTTTGGTATTGTGAAAATTTTTCCTCTAGCAGTTGCTATTGGGCAAAGAATATATAAGCCAGCACTCAGATTTCTTATGAGTTTTCTGATGCTGTGTAAAGGCATATGTTACTTTTTTTTTTTCCTGTTAAAGGTAAGGGAGAATGGATCAGTGTCCTAAAAATCTATCTATAACCCCAATAAAACTACTGCTCTTGAATCTTCCCATGCAAGTGTCTTAACCGCTCCCTTTTCTCAGTTCCCACCAACTTTTCCATGTTTTCTCCAGCCACCACCCTGCCTAGACTTTAAGGGTATCCTAATCCGAGCTTGGCCTTAATGTCAACAGATTCCTTTTTCTACTGCCACAGTCCAGATTAAGATTGGAGTGTGTGTGTGTTTAAGGAATTGTATTAAGAATTCAAGGTAAAAAGAAAAAAGGGGGGGGGTGTATTTATTGAGTTAATAAAGGAAAGATTGCTAATCCAAAGAGTTGGACAGGACTGGACTGAACTGAAGGTGACTAAAGTCTCTACAAATTAGTCAAGCCTTTTATTGTTCACTGGGCAGTCATCCCAATTTCTTTTGTTAGTTCAGTGGTTTGAATGCTAGGTTAAATGACTCTGAAAGGAAGAGGTTTAATTTTTTCTCCTCAGAGAAATCTTATCAGTAGGTCTATTGAAGTAGTTCTCTGAAAACCTTTCAAGAATTTAGAAAGACTGTTGTGCTTTTGGTTATAAGCCTAAAACTGTATATTAGGAATATCTGAAAGGCAAGTTTGTGTAACTGTAGTTTTCCAGTTAGTAAAGCAGTTGGCAATATAGCTTTTGTTATGTTTGCTCTTTCCATCTGAATTTCTTTAATTCTGGGCCAATGCTTCTCAGTGGTAGGAACTATCTATTCCTAATGTCTAACATAGCCCCTGGCATAAATAATAAATGTTTCTTAAATGAATGGAACTTAACTAGGTTGGTATTCTTTTAGGAAGTATGAATCATACATTTCTGTCTTTTAAGTCATATAAAAAGAAAAGAGTAGCTTTGAAGGTTATGTGAAAGTTGGCACTGTATAGTAAAGCTTATTCCTAATATTTCTGTTGAGATCCTAGAAAGATTGAACATAAAGAATGCAGTTTCTTTTAAACAGTACTAAGAATATGGATGTTTGGAAACTGTAAGTCACAATCCTGCCCTCATGTTAAGTCCTAGAGTGGTCTTTGTGTTTCAGTATACTTCTGGAAAGATGAAATTTTCTGTTTAAATCATAAATTGTAAGTGTATAAAGTAAGCCATTTTCCTAATTTCTTACACTTAGGATAAATGTTACAATTGTGGTTTAATAAATGTAATAATTTTAAAAAGAGATTTATAGTATAGACATTATCCCTTGATCCCAGCTTTCTTTTGCTACTGCCTTCAGAAGAAAAAAGGAGCTGATTGAATAGGAAGAAAAAAAATGATTTGGATATGTCATGTTCGAACTTTTGTTTGAAGATTCCATTATGGTAAAGACTAATTTAATTCCTGCTGGGTTTTTTTTTTTCCTTTCAAATAAATGGAGAAGAAAAATATTAAAGGGTAATGACATATTAATACCTAGCTTTTCCTCTTATAACCTCATAAATAGAGGTAAAGGGGGAAGTAAATTTAATGCACTAGCTTTATTATTTGGGTTAAGCTTTGTTATCAGTTATGATCATGATTGGGCACTCAGATTTCGATTTGACACAGCAACAAAAATTAGGGGCCGCTGGTTTCCAAACTTGGTACCAATTGGTTTTCTTTGTCATTGTTTGATATATTACTCAGTTTTTCATTTTTGGAGTGAGATAATATTGAACTAACTAAGCTGATCAGGTAAGGATTAATTTAATCTCTGAGATATATTATCTTGAAAAAAGCCTATGACATTGTTACCAAATTTTTCAGTTTTACTGCTGCTAGTGAAGGAGACATATTTAGTGGCATTATGCTCTATGGCCTGGCAGGAAAGAGTTATCACTTAATTTTAGACTGTTAATATGTTGTAATTCAGTTTTTTTCAAAGTATGGTCCTTAGATAAGCATAGTAATTACTTGGGGAATTTGCTTAAAATGGAAAATGCTCAAGCTCCACCCCATAGTCAATGGATCAGAATTTGTTGAGGGGAGGACCCAGAAATCTGCATTTCTAATAAAAATTCCAGTGGTTTTGATACAGGCTAAAATTTGAGAACCACTGTGTGTGTATTTTATCAAAGTTTGACCGTTTACCTGATTTCTTTCAGACCTGCATAAACCTATGGTCTTTTATTTATTTTTGTAAAGCATGATTAGAATATAATAAAACAGGTCATTATGATTTAGTCCGTTCAGTCACTCAGTCGTGTCCGACTCTGCCACCCCACAGACTGCAGCACGCCAGGCCTCCCTGTCCATCACCAACTCCCAGAGTTTACTCAGACTCATGTCCATTGAGTTGGTGATGCAATCCAACCACCTCATCCTCTGTCGTCCCCTTCTCCTCCTGCCTTCAATCTTCCCAGCATCAGGGTCTTTTCAAATGAGTCAGTTCTTCGTATCAGGTGACCAAAGTATTGGAGTTTCAGCTTCAACATCAGTCCTTCCAATGAACACCCAGGACTGATTTCCCTTAGGATGAACTGGTTGGATCTCCTTGCAGTGCAAGGGACTCTCAAGAGTCTTTTCCAACACCACAGTTCAAAAGCATCAATTCTTCAGTGCTCAGCTTTCTTTATAGTCCACTCTCACATCCATACATTATGATTTGCTTTCTGGTAAAAAGATTGAGAACAGTATTAATTAGTATTCCTTTAGCTTTAAGATTTATTTTAAATAAAACATTTATCTGATTATAAAAATAATATGTGCCCATTGTGGACTATTGTGGAGACTTAGGAAATTGTAAAATAAACTGTCACCCATAATACTGTTTCTTGGAAATAAGCATTCTGATTTTGTCATGTTTCCTTCCAGTATCTGTTTCGCCATTTATCCCTCCCTTCTTCCTTCTCTGTGTCTTTATGGAAAACAGCATATACAGTTTTGATCCTTCCTTTTTATTACCTAACATATAAACATTTTACCATATCATTAAACTGTTCTTAACAAACATAACTTTTAGTTGCATTATATTCCATCATGGGGTGTACCAATAATTTGTTTAACCATCCCCCTGTTGTTGAATGTTTAGGTTGTTTTCAGCTCTTTTTATGCGAAAAATGTCTGTTTAAAATTTTTTTCTAAATCTGATTATTTTCTTTAGGATAAGGAGATATATGTATATATTTATTTATTGTGGTCAAAGGGCATATGTTTTTTTAAACTCTTGTTGAGCATCACCAAATTGTTTTGAGAGTGCTGTTTATTCCAATATTTATTTCCATGTATACCTACAGAAATGCCAGAAGGAAGCAAGTGGTTTTTTTTTTTTAACAGCTAATTTGTGAAGGAAAGTATGATGTGTCATTGCTTTAATTAGTATGTCTTTGATTATTAGTGAGTTGCACATTTTTGCACTGTTTACCAGCTTTGGATTTAATTTCTTACCTAACCCAAATTGTTAATTTTGTTTCAGGTCTTCTCTGCTGGTGGAAATGTCTATGATTTTATCTGCCTCAGTCATTCGTGTCAGAGATGGACTGCCACTTTCTGCTTCTACTGACTATGAACAAGGCACAGGCATGCAGGAGTGCAGAAAGTATTTTAAAGTGCTCTCAAGAAAACTGGCTCAGCTTCCTGATAGATGTACACTGAAAACTGGACGTTATAATATTAAGTAAGACTTCAGCTTGCTCCCTTAGAATTATTTGCTTAGTGGTTGTCATTTTAATGAAATTTTAGTTGTTGAAATAGAAATCAATATTTGATTAGGAAAACTTTTCAAGTCAAAAATGATGTGATTCTGACCTTACACTAAATAATATTTATTATGTCATTACCCTTTTTGTAGTTTCTCTGTGTTTATGTCTGGCTTTAGAAAATTTTATATTTTTACAGATTGCAAATATTCTGTCATTAGATATTTATTGGTGTTCTAACATATCCAGGAAAACTTTCATGGGAAATATAAAAAAATCATACCTGATAGCTGTACCTCAAAGAACTTACAAGGTTTATATCCTAGTGAGAGGAGATAGTGCTTATCTTTATTATTTATTGACATAATGCCCAATAAATAATGAGCAGTGGAATAGTGACTTTTTGGTGGTCAAGGGCCTCTCTGAGAGGGTGACATTTGAACAGAGATCTAGAAGACATGAAAAATGACAGTCTTATGAATGCCGTGGATGAAGATCAAAGTGTGGTAGATGCATTAACCTGGCCTGGATTAGTGAATGGTGATTTAGGGATAGTTATGGGAAATGTGAGATAATTAGTGTGGGGTCATATCCTAGATCTCCCTGAAAGTTCAGGTCAAGGGATATCACTTTGATTATGTAATAAGTTTAGGAAACTGTTATTGCAGGTTTGAGGAAAATGGCTTTATAAAAAACAACGCTGAGACAGTGAAATACAGGGTGAAATGAAAAAAAAACCAAACAAAAAAAAAGAAATATAGGGTGAAATGGAAAGTCTGAGCAGAGGAGAGAAGTCAACTTGTAATTAGGGCCTGAACTAGTAACATAAAAGTGCAAATGAAAAAGAAAATGCCAGCCAGAAAGATACTTCAGAAGAAGAATGGTTAAGCCTGATAAGATAGAATATCAGAGATGAAGAGAAGAAAGGGACGAAGTTGACCTGGAATTGGAATAGGACAGAATGAGATCTTTGGAAAGGGTTGTTTATGTGGTGAGGAAGAAGAGGGAGACAGTGAAGCTCCATTTTGATCATTTTAATTGAGGTTATGATAAGGTGTTCTGTTGAAGTGGTAGAGAGATTTTTGAGTTATTCACATAGAAACTGAAATGTGAGGGTAGACATGCCTACTGAATTTCAGAGAGGCCCAGAAGAGAACCTTAAAGAAGGTCCTTATTTACTTGGATTACCTGGGATAACGAGCATTGTCTTTACTTGGTCTTTCTGAGAGTTTTAGCTAGAAAATGTGGTGGTCATGGTGGTTTAAATATATCTAAGACGGTATCTTAGTCTACTTCTATATTTTAAAGAAAAAGCCTGAAACCTTAAAATATTTCATAGGCTCTTTTAGTGTCCTGGGTTTATCATCCTGAGTTCCAGTTGTTGTATAGTGCCAAGACAGATTGGTTTGAGTATGTATTAATTCTAGCAGATATCCTGGACTCTAAAAAAACCAAAAGCTTGTTTGCAAATGTTTTTTGTTCCTCTGCCTTATTGGCTTAAAAGGAGAGTAGAATGTGGTGAAATTTTAGCGCTCTTCTAGTGCTCAATGCTGTTTAATTGTTGTGAATTCTAGATTTTGTATTATTTATTTGCAAGCAGGATTCCACAAAGGATGTGAGGCAATTAAAAAAATTCAAGAGTACAGTTAAGAGAATCATATGAAAGAAAAAAATATAGACAGACTAATAAACTGAAGTAACATATCCTTTTAGAGATGCAAACTACATAGTCCATTCATTTTTTTAGAGAAAGACTGCAAACATTGTCCTGAACTTCCTTGGGGCCAAAACAAAAGGGGGATATGGATCATTTATGGGATTCACAGTATCCATTGGATAAAAACATTGTTTCTCATGTTGCTGAAACCTGATGTACATAGAGACAGAATTTGGATAGTATTCTTCCAGCAGCCATACCATGAGCTTTTTATGATTTTTCTTATAATATTCCTTAGTGTAAGCAAATAGCTTGATGCAAAAAGCAATTTATTAGGGAGTTTAGGAGTCAGGTGAATCAGCAGAAGTCTAATCAGCCTGATCTAAGAATATAATTTAGAAATGTCTAAAGGACTAAATAGATTACATGGCCCCCAGAACCACATATAGAAAAATCTCTTTGTGTATTTTTATAGCCAAGTTTTAAGAAAGGTTGGAATAACAGAATTTTTAGTTCTAGTTCCTGACAACCTGGGTTTCATATATCTTCTTGTACTGATTAGAAGTCTTGTTAGTTGATTTCTAGTTCACTGAGGTTTTTATGCTTTATGACAACAAATTTAGCCTGAAATACATAAAATTGGAAATTTATGTGTTACCTGACATATGTGAAATTCTCACATGACACCTCTTTTTCTAAGCACCATGAGTTTGCCAGATAAAACCCAAAGATCTATAGTAGTAGTTGCAGCACAACATGAAACTGGCAACACTCTGTACTTTCTTAGCCATATTTCTAAATACTTCTCTTTCTTTCAAAGCTCCGCCTATAGCCTGTGTCTTTTGAGTCACCTGCCTCATTACTACTGTTTGATTTCTCTAGTAACCTCACTCCCTTCACAGATTGCCTGTAGAACTTGCTGACTGGCCTTTTCACCATTTGTTTTTCTTATTAATATTTTTTAGAATTTCTATATCCACTCTCTAAAACTACGTTGTAACTCACTGAGATAATTGACCTGCCCTGGCTTGTATTATTTTTGATTCCTCACCTCTAAGCATTGTGGTTTTCAGATTTGTACAGAGATTGAAGTGCTCTTTGCAGAATACCCCCGAGAAGCCAAACCAAGTGTCAAATTATGTGCTAAATCAGATGGTACCTCACCTTAGATTCTAGTTGAATAGGTAGAGGAAGTTCAAAGTTTTAAGAAAAAAAATAGGTAACATTTAAAATTGAGAAAATTCTTTTAATTTTCTCCCCCTATGTATTGGATAAAAGATAAATTTCAACAGATTGTAGTATCTGAATAATGCAGCTCAGCTAATGGTGCACGTTCTGTGGAGCCTGGCTCGGGGTGGCACAGTGCCATGCACGTATCATAGTAGCTGCTGCATGAGGGGCGGTTGTTCGGCATGGCAGCAGTCAGAGTGCAATGGGGTTAAGTCTTCGTTTTCTCTTAATTCTTCAACTTGACTAATTGATTGGGGTGGGGGTGGGGGGTGTATAATCCAGTTTTGTGATTTCTTTTCGAATTGCATAGTGATAGTATAATTCTCTGTATAAAATTTTAAGGAATTCATCTGTTTTATTAATTGAAGGATACTTTCCTTAAATTATAGTGTTTAATAGATAAACTTATATTACTACTTAGGGAACAACAGTGACTCACACAATAATTATTAACCATATGGAAATTAAGTTGTATTTTATGAAATCTTGAAACTTTGAAATTGGTTTTAGGTGTTTAAAAAGTATAGTTGTATATTTTGAAATCTCTTTAAACGTTGAGACACTGATCTCATGAAAAGACAAACCCTTTGGAAGGTCAGTCATACTTTGAGGTGAGTTTAGTGCAAGAAGTGAAATTCTTTAGTTCTTTCATAGCAAATTCATTTGAAGTCTGATATTGGCTGTGAACTTCATAGGTTCTCTCCTTACCTGTGGAGTCACTTTCTTCATATTTGTCCCCAAACTGCTGCTACCAACCAGGAATGCTGTCTTAGACTTATCTATCTTTTTGTTTTTATTTCTGGCATTCCTTTCATACTTTGTTTGTATTTTCTGATTATAGGAGTAACAACTTCATCAATGACCCAGTTATTAATTACCTGCAGTTGCCAGGCACGTTAGTTACAGTAGATCCCCTACATGTGAATGAGTTCCATTCTGAGAGCATGTTTGTAAGTCCAATAAAGTTAGCCTAGGTACCCAGCTAACACAATCAGCTGTATCCCATTGCTTTTATGCTTGCTTCTGGACATCCTCAACTTGAAGTAAAGATACTATACTACTGTACTCTAAAATACACAGAACCCAGCCACTTGTAGAGGATGCATGCGTTACACTGTATGCCAGACATGAACTAACTTACATGATTAGACGTGTAAACACGTTTGCATCTTTGAAAGTTTGCAACTTGAAGGTTTGTATGTAAGGGATTTACTGTGCTTTTCATTAAATTTTGCAGCTGCTCTGTGAATGACTTTTAAATAGAACTTTTCCCCGTTGTCAAGGGCAAAAACACAACTCACACTTGCTTAAGCAAAAAAGGGTATTCTGAAGGATAGGCCAGATTCCTAGTTGGATGGAGCCAGGGACTTAGATGTTACCAGGAATTGTTCTCTCATTTCTCCAGTCTTTTGTTTTGCAGATAGATGTTCTGCACATATTAGAAAACACTGTACGGTAGCTTCAGGCTTACTTCATTACAGCTGGGCAACCCCGCCTCCTCCATGTTTCAAGAAGAGGACCTCAATTGGCCTTGTTGTGTCGTGGCGCATTTCTGGACTAACTTTGTGCTTGGAGGTACTCTTAGTTGGCCTGACCTTGTACATACCCATCTGGTTGGTGGGGAACTTTATCAAAGCCACATGGAATAGGTAGTGGGGCTGGAGGTAGTTCCCCAAAGGAAAGGGGTGAAGGGATGCTGGGCAGATAGCTGTATAGTACTACCACTCCTATTGTACAGATGAGGGGACTGAGACTTAGGGGTGTAAAGAAACTTGTTCAGAGACACAGAGCTAATAAATCTATACCTCACGTACAGTCTTTAGGGGTGCTCAGAGGGTAAAGTGTCTGCCTGCAATGTGGGAGACTTGGGTTTGATACCTGGATCGGGAAGATGCCCTGGAGAAGGAAATGGCAACCCACTCCAGTATTCTTGCCTGGAAAATCCCATGGACGGAGAAGCCTGGTAGGCTACAGTCCATGGGGTCACAAAGAGTTGGACACGACTGAGCGACTTCACTTTCTTTCTTTTTCTTTTCTTTATTCACATTAATCTCTGGTAAAAGAGGGAGTTACCTCCCTTTACCCTTAACCTCTTTCTTGACAAAGTGCCTTCCTAATTCTTTTCATTTTATGGACGGAGAAGTTAACTAGGGAAGAGTATTAAGTGAAACTATCCCCTTCCTTTTTTGGTTGAAAAACAGTGAGGAATAGAGTATATATAAAGTCTAAAATTGATGAGAAAACATCAATTTTAGGTGTTTGGTGGGGGCGGGGGGTGTAGCAGGGGAATGCAAGCCACCCAGTAGTTACCAGGCTACTTGGGGGAAGAAGATAACCTGTGTTTTGTCTCATTACTAGCATCATATTACTTTTCTAATGTTTATTATGGTAAGATCCACAGCTTTTCAGCTCCATGTATGTTAAATAGGCTCTTATGAACTGATCTAGAAATCCAGTTACTCTTACAATGCAGTTTCTGTAGGTGTAGTAAACCTCTGAAATACAGCTAACAGGCAAATAAGAGACTGTCAATGGTTGGTTATCTAAGTTAGGATCTTTATTCCCTGGAACGTGAAGGTGTAAAGGTGTTAGGGTTAGTGGGAACAGGTAAATCAGGAGATAGATTAACTCTGCAGAAAAAGAAAATGAAGGCTGTCAAAGGCAAAGTTTGTATCCAAGGTTCTGATGGTGTAATCATCTTCAGTCACTTAAAATCATCTGATTCTCCTTTTGTTTTTGTTTAGTTGATA
This sequence comes from Cervus elaphus, assembly GCF_910594005.1. Taxonomy (NCBI): domain Eukaryota; kingdom Metazoa; phylum Chordata; class Mammalia; order Artiodactyla; family Cervidae; genus Cervus; species Cervus elaphus. Next base: position 51,011,660 of record NC_057833.1, on the reverse strand, counting down.
AGTCATGTCCACCTCTTCTGTGACCCCATAGACTTGCAAGATGACCCCCTGGGTCAGCAAGATCCAAGAAGGGAATGGCAACCCACTCCAGTATTTTTGCATGGAGAATTCCACTGATAGAGTTGCTTGGCAATTTATAGTCCATAGGATCGCAAAGAGTCAGACACGACTGAGTGTCTAACGCTTTCACTTATTTTCTCCAAGGCATCTTCCTGACCCAGGGATTGAACTGTGTCTCCTGCATTGTCAGGCGGATTCTTTACCACTGAGCCACCAGGAAAGCCCAATTCTTCTTTAGCTTACTGTTATAAGTTGCTATCACCTGATATATTACATATTAATACATATTTTCTTATATAATGAAGTTTAAGTAATGAAAATGGGTCTTTTATTTATGGGATAGTGTATTTATGATTTAGCTCTTCACCATTGGCGGATAATTAAAGGTTGGCTATGTAAGAGAGGAATAAGTGAGAAAATATGAAATTCCTGGTAGAATGTGGAGCATGGCAGATGCTCATTATTACTTAGTTCTCTTTCTGGTTCTTGTCATCGTACTGTCAGTGTACTGTCCCTTTGGTAGTAAAGTCTTGTTTTCACTTTGTTTCTTATCATATATATTTGGTGATAACAAATTCATAAGGTATACTCAATTTCATAACATCAAACCATTTTTGTTTAAAACTTTAAAATCATTATTTTAGGAAATGGAATGCAGTGTGGAAGGTTTTTTTTCTTAGGAGTTTTAAATGTAGATTAGAGATTTCATGTCCAACTGGAGAACTTTTCTTCACCCAGGAAAGCTATTTACTTGGTAAACATGGCTACAAAGGATGAGCAGATTTTCTGTGTGCAATGGTACAACTGCAGAATGAAAACTATCAGTTCAGTTCAGTTCGGTCACTCAGTCGTGTATGACTCTTTGTGACCCCCATGGCCAGCAGCGCTCCAGGCTTCCCTGTCCATCATCAACTCCTGGAGCTTTCTCAGACTCATGTCCATCAAGTTGGTGATGCCATCCAGCCAACTCATCCTCTGTTGTCCCCTTCTCCTCCTACCTTCAATCTTTCCCAGTGTCAGGGTCTTTTCAGATGAGTCAGTTCTTTGTATCAGATAGCCAAATTATTGGAGTTTCAGCCTCAGCATCAGTCCTTCCAATGAATATTCAGAACTGATTTCCTTTAGGATGGACTGGTTGGATCTCCTTGCAGTCCAAGGGACTCTCAAGAGTCTTCTCCAACACCACAGTTCAAAAGCATCAATTCTTCAACACTCAGCTTTCTTTATGGTCCAACTCTTACATCCATACATGACTACTCGAAAAACCATAGTTTTGACTAGACAAACCTTTGTTGGCAAAGTAATGTCTCTGCTTTTTGATATGCTGTCTAGGTTGGTCATAGCTTTTCTTCCAAGGAGCCATTGTCTTTTAATTTCATGGCTGCAGTCACCATCTGCAGTGGTTTTGGACCCAAGAAAATAAAATATGTCACTGTTTTCACTGTTTCCCCATCTATTTGCCATGAAGTAATTGGACCAGGTGCCATGATCATAGTTTTTTAAATGTTGAATTTTAAGCCAGCTCTCCTCTTTTCACTCTCCTCTTCCACTTTCATCAAGAGGCTCTTTAGTTCTTCTTTGCTTTCTGCCATAAGGGTGGTGTCATCTGCATATCTGAGGTTATTGATATTTCTCCTGGCAATCTTGATTCCAGCTTGTGCTTCATCCAGCCTGGTATTTCGCATGATGTACTCTGCATGTAAGTTAAATAAGCAAGGTGACAATATACAGCCTTGATGTACGCCCTTCCCGATTTGGAACCAGTCCGTTGTTCCATGTCCAGTTCTAGCTGTTGCTTCCTGACCTACATGCAGATTTCTCAAGAGGCAGGTCAGGTGGTCTGGTATTCCCATCTCTTTAAGAATTTTCCACAGTTTGTTGTGGTCCACACAGTCAAAGGCTTTAGTGTAGTCAATAAAGCAGAAGTAGATGTTTTTCTCGAATTCTTTTGCTTTTTCTGTGATCCAACAGATGTTGGCAATTTGATCTCTGGTTCCTTTGCCTTTTCTAAATCCACATTTAACATCTAAAAGTTCATGGTTCATGTACTGTTGAAGCCTGGCTTGGAGAATTTTGACCATTACTTTGCTAGCATGTAAGATGAGTGCAATTGTGCAGTAGTTTGAACATTCTTTGGCATTGCCTTTCTTTAGGGTTGGAATGAAAACTGACCTTCTCCAGTCCTGTGGCTGAAAACTATATGTAATACAAATATTATTACTATTTCAATTTATAACTATTTTTATACTTTTTCATTTAGCATGCTAAAAGGTTCAGTTTTGTTTCTTTAATCTTGTTTTGTATATCATTTTAAGTATATTCCCAGTACCTAACTACAGGTGCCTGGTGGGCAGGGATTTGGTCTTTGACATTAAAGCCTGTAGAGTAGAATGCTGGATATGTACTGGGTACTTTATTATTTGCTGTGAGAAAGATCATAGTCTTCACTTAATCATTTTAGTTTGGTACAACAAGCCAAATCCTAATAATGTTGATGTTTAATTGGTGATGTCTAAAACAATTTTTTTGACATTTCATAAATAAAATTAGGTACTAGGAAAAGTTTAATGTCTAAAACCACTTATTCATTTTGTTGGACTTTAGGAATCACTTGAGGTGTGGCCTGCTTGGATACATGTTAAAATTAGCTTTTAAACAAAGTGACTGAAAGTGGTAAAGTCTCCTTATCTGTAGTTTGAACTTCAGCCAGCCTTACCTGTCCCAGACACTCTTGACTCTTGAAATTCCCTAAAGAATTTCTAGTATATGTGCCATGGAGAGGAATCAAAGATGTAATGAGGTTAGATAAATTCCTGGGTCAGATGAAAGGCAGTAGCTATAGAGATCAAATCCCATGGATCCCAAAGTCCAGAAGTGGAAGGAAATAAAAAAGGAAAAGGAAATTAGAGTGAAGTAGGAAGAAAATAGTAGCAATTTAAGAATTGTACTCAAGGTGGAGAAAAGAGGACTTTCTGTTGTTGTGAGGATTAGTAATGACTGTGATAAGAGGAAAGCTGACAAACTTGTTAGACCTTTATAACCACCTGGAGGTACTCAGTGCACAGGTGAGTAATTCTACATGATCTCTGAGACCAGCCCTGTCTTTTGAATAGGGGAATGTTGAAAATTTAGTGACTTGAACTCAAGCCTTCTGGGAACAATGACCTGGAAGAGTATGTGAAGTTCTACTCCCTTCTGTCATTAGTCAGGTGTTTATTGAGCTTCTTGGTGTAGATGCCACTGAGCTGTGCAATTGTCTGTGCATAGTATCTAAACCAGTTAGGTATAAATGAATAAATGAATGATGCCGTCTATGCACTTATTTACAAATTTATTGAGCACTTATTGTGTACTGGACATAGTATTCTACGTATTAAGAATACAGTGGTGAACCGTAAGGAATCATCTCTGCTATCATGGAGCATAAATATTAGTGAGAAAGACATGAAACAAACATACAAATATGTAAGTATAAACTGGGTTAATTACATGAAGATAGATAACATGTGCTTTATTTACATAAAGTAGGAATGAAATAAGATAAAATATGTAAAATGCTTAGCAAAGGGCCTGGTTCATACCAGGTGATCAGTAAACTGTACCTGTTACTATTACTGTTACTACTACTTCTCTTCTTCCTCCTCATCAAGGCAAAAGAACAACAGCCAAATTGTCTGTAACAAGTGAGCCAAATGAACTTGATGGACAGGCTAAAGCTTGCACAAACTTGCTTGCCTCTAGTGACTTTAGACTATTTCATTGCAGGTTGTCCTCAGTGCGATGGTAGTAGTCTTTCAGTTTGTCCCAGTGATATGAAAAAGTAGAACCTTTGATAATAAAGTAGAACCTTTGATAACAGAGTTGTATGTAATTTTGGAAAACCAGCTTTGCATTTCAAAAAAAAGACAGCATTGTAAGGGTAAATTCACTATGAAAAGTCAGAATACTATAGAATATAGCATTTTTGGAGACTATTTAGCATTTATAATAAAATAAAGACTTGGTAATAAAGACTTGAAAATGTTAATATACCATCTTAAAAACAGGACTTTTTTTATTTCACAAATAATTTGCCAGGTAAATTGAATGCAAGCAAGAGAAACCATTTGAGATAAACACATGTAGGTGTCTATGGTTCACTCTGTTATTAATATGGAAGTACAGTAAAACCCTGTTATAGCACAAAAACTGGAGTGTGGAAGTTTTCATCATATTATTGAAGGATAGTGAAATAATGCCTCAGTAGCTACTTGAAAGTTCCAAGTGTTTAGAAGCCAATCACCAATTGTGTTCTATCGCAATTCAAGTTATTGTGAGATATATTTGAATGCTAATGACATGTTGAAGAATTTTGATAGTGACAGTGAAGATTTTTTTGGACAGGGAAAAGTATTTGGGGAAATCATACTTTGATTTTTCAATTAATAACAGTTGAAAAATTGACAAATTTCTTGACAATTTTGTAGAAAAGTACAGTACATTATGGCTAAACTTTTTTGACTGTGATCCATAAGAAGAGATACATTTTACTCTGTGCCTGTTACTTAGCATACAAATAGGATAAACCAAAGTTTTATGAAACAATTTGCATTCCAGCATTTTCTGTAATATTCTATTTCAGTTTTTAAGAAAATGCTGTGTGTAATTCATTAATTTTATGATCTACTGGGGAGGGGTCACAACTTGCAACTTGAAAAACATTGCATCAAATGGCTGTGTGTTAAGTGGAACTTCAGAAAGGAATTTCAGGTTATTTCAGAAGCACAAGATCAGCAGTTTCCCTAGTAGTGTATCCCACACCATTAATAATAGATGATTAACAGGTACCAACTTCACATCATTTGGCTGCATTGGGTGGTCTTTTAAAAAAGATAGATGTATATTTGTTTTCATATGCATAACTCTCACTGGAAGGATGCATATGAAATTAATAGTAACATGAGTTGCTTGAGGGACAGAGAACTGAGTATCTGAGAGCAGTGGTGGGGATAAGACACTTCAAGTATATATTTCCTTTCATTTTTCATTCTTTTAAAATTTGAGTCATGTGAATATTTTAAAAGTTAAATTTAATATCAATGATATTAAATTTATCAATAAATAAATTCTGCTTCTATAATAGTAGAGAAAAAGGGGGAGAGAGGGACTCTGATATGGATCAGGGTTCGGTAGTAAAAATTGCTGTGACAGATTAGCAGTGTCTGGCATGGGATTGGCGGTTACAGCCTGTACACTCTGTTTGCTTCCCTTGATCTAGACCAGAACTGTGTTGACAGTACCATGCAAGAACGTTTAATGACTCATTAAAAACGTCAATTTGTGTCCCATACTATGCATGTTATAGGGCAATGTATACTTTGTTTTAGAAATTTTTTTTCCTATGGAAGATAGTTAATTTATTAAACATTTTTGTTTTGAAATTTTAACTTATGTAGAAATAATTTCAAACTTTCAGAAAAGTTGTACAAATATGAAAATTACAAATAATACTTGAACCCAGAGTCACATTTTGTTAACATTTTACCCCATTTACTTTATTGTTTTATCTATCTATCTGATTTACTTTTGTCCAAACCATTTGAGAGAAACAAAAATACCATACCCTTTTATTCCTAACTACTTCAAAGTGTATTTTCTAAGGTTAGAGATATTTCTATACTTAATTATAGTACAGTTATCAGGTCTAGTATATTTAATATTGATACCATACTTTTACCTAAACTATTGTACTGGCTGTTTTCTGTTTTTGTCAATTGACCGAGGAATGTCCTCTATGGAATTTTTCCCCTTTTCTAACACAGGATCCAGACTAGTGTTAGATATTGCATTTAGTTGTGTCTCTTTAACCTCCTGTGATCAGAAACATTTCCAAAGCCTGCCTTTATTTCTTTTTTTTTTTTTTTAAACATTGAGGTTGCTGAAGAATACAGCTCCCTGCCCCACTCCCTTTTAAAGAAAATAGAATGTTGATTATTCTGGTGTTCCTTCATGATTAGATTCAGATTATGCGTTCTCAGCCAGAACTGATAGGTCTTACTGAGGATCACATCTGGAGGCATGGGAAGGCCATCTGTCCCTCTTTAGTGATATTAGAGTACTTGGTTAAGATGGTGTCTAGTTTCTACTGTTTGATAAATACAGTAGAATTCCCCTGCAGCCAATAAGCAATCCATGAGAAGACATTTTAAAGCCATGCACAATTTCCTGCTCCTTACCAAAGTACCTACCTAGATTTAGCATCCACTGTTTATAAATGGATTCAATCTTTACTGTGTAGGCTGCAAAGTGCTAAGTTTTCCAGTTCTACCACTATCTCCACATTTACCAGGTGGTATTCAGCATTCTGCTGTGAATGAGAGTTTTCCTTTCTTCCCTTTTATTTGTTGTTACGAACTCATAAATTCTCTTTTTCCTCCAATGATACGTAATTCATTTTGTGAAGTAGAGGATTTGATTTTGGAGTCAGTGGATAACTTTAGGAGGTCAGTAATCATCTTGAAACTGTCTGCCAGATTCTGTGTTGTTCTGCAAAGAGTGTCTATAACTTTCATCAGAACCTCTAAGAAGTTCTTGGTTCGGTGTTAAATTCCTCTAGGTTGAAGGATTGAAATGTTAAGCTATCTATGACCCTTATCTATTTGCATAGTCTTTTCTGCTTTCTATCCCAAATGATAAGTAACTGAGGTGTTCGAATCACAGTATATGTCCCTCTCCACTTTTTTAAAATGAATCTAATTTGAGTATGGTTGATTTACAATGTTGTGTTAGTTTCTGCTGTACAGAAAAGTGAATATATTCCACTTTTTTGTCTATTGTTTTTAAACCGCAACTGAAACTAGTATTATATTTCAATTACTTTAATTTTTTGCTAAAATATTTAATAAGTGTTAATATCATCAATGCCTCTATAGCAGCAGTGTATGGTGTATAGAGCCAGTCTTGTGAAGTAATGAATTACCTTGATTTAATTTGAAATTTTAAATCCAATGTTTTTTACACTGTAGTTTTATTAGCTCTATGGGAGTGAGCTACATGATGTTGTGCACTGAAAATTACCCAAATGTTCTGGCCTTCTCTTTCCTGGATGAGCTTCAGAAGGAGTTCATTACTACTTATAACATGATGAAGACAAATACTGCTGTCAGACCGTACTGTTTCATTGAATTTGGTAAGGGCCTGAATTTTTTTTTCCCCCTTTTCATTATCCTGTCTCTATTCAGTCATAAATGATTTTTCATCTAATACTAAGGGACGGAGAGAAAACTCAGAAAATTCTACTAACTTGCTTTTGACAGAATAGTTTGACAGTCTATAAATTATGGCAACTTCTTCACTTGGATGCCTATTAGAAAAGGTTCTGTTTGAACTCTGTAGAGGATCGTGATTATTGGCTCAAAGAATTAATCCCAGAGGATAATTTCTCAGTGAGAAATTTATAAGCTAGAGATCCAGAGCTTTGTGTTTATGTGATAGTATTTTTAGGCTGCTTAATGTAGAACAAAAGTTGGCAAACATTTATTGGAAAGGACCAGATAGTACAATTTTAGGCTTTAAGGATTATTTTCTCACTGTCTCAGCCCTTGCCATTATAGCTTGAAAACAGCCATAGGCAATGCATAAATGAATGAGTATATTTATATTCTAGCAACATTTTATTCACAAATAGAACCAACAGGCTAGATTTGGCCTGTGGACATTAGTTTGCTTGACTCCTGATGCAGAAGGGGGAAAAGGGTAAATTCAGGGTGCAAATAGTGGAAATAAAATTAGGAGAAATTTAGGAAATGTCTTTTATTCATTTCATTAAATTTGTTCTTTAAAGCATATGTTCTAATGGTATAAGCAATAAATAAGAAAACATTTATATGAACATGCAATTTATAGTATATATTTTAATGTAATTACAACTGGTAATACTTACAGATAGTATTTTATGAGATCTGAATCCCTGTACAAATTAAGGCTTTGGTTCAAATTTAAAGGGAGCTGTTTTCAGTTTTTTTTTTTTAAGAAGTTCAGAGTAATTCCTTGAAGTGGATATAATTGTAGACATATTCTCACAATCATGTAATATTAAATCCTTAGTTTCTTTATAATTACTAGTTTCTAGAGTATAATTTCTAGTGAAAAAAACTGATGATGCCATGATATATTAACCATTAAACACAAATAATATTAGGGCATTCCATGACAGGTTGAACATTTAGGATAACAAACTGTTTATCACCAAATTTACTGTCTGTAAACATCACACTTTCAAATGATTTAATTAACAAATGACTGCAAGGAAATTTATTTTTTATTTTACATAGATAACTTCATTCAGAGGACCAAGCAGCGATATAATAATCCCAGGTCTCTTTCAACAAAGATAAATCTGTCTGACATGCAGATGGAAATCAAACTGAGGCCCCCTTATCAAATTTCCATGGGTGAGCTGGGGTCAGCCAATGGAGTCACATCTGCATTTTCTGTTGACTATAAAGGTGCTGGTAAGATTTCTTCTGGTGAGTTCTGGATCTCAATTACTTCATTAAAAAAGTGTTTTCTAAGAACTGAGGGACTCTTAAAAAAATGAATTAATTTATTCTAAAATTTTAAAGCAAGTACATGAGAGAATGTAGACGCTCAAAGTAATTAATCATTTCTCCCAATGTTTTATATAGTTATCTCTCAGATATGTGATTGATCAGAAAAATACTTTTAAACAGCAATCTCAAAGGAACTCTTCGCTAGAAAAACATTTAAGAAGGTTTCTTTGTACACATTTTTCTTGAAAAGAATAATAGTTTATTTGCAATGTATACCTATAGGCATGTAAAGTGCTTTGCATTGTGTAAAAATGACATTTGAGGTCAGGGTTCTTGACTGTCATGGAAAATATGATCATCTACTCAGAGGTCCCTGTCAAACAAGGAGTGCCATTCTCAACAGTTGTGACATGTTGAAAAGTTCTGCTTAAAAGTAAAACTCTTGTTATTTTATAAGGTAGTATATGCCACTGTTGAATTGCTTATTTTAAAAATTCTTTCTTGTATTTTTGAGCTAAAATCTGTTCCCTCTAATGCCTACATTTGTCTAAGTTCTGTGATCTCTCCCTCCCTGGCTTCAGCTGTACCAAAACAGTGAAATCAGCAGCTTTGTGTCCTTTTTATCCTGTTAGTCTGATTGACTTCATGTAAAATATCCCCAATTTCCTTACCCTTTTTGTCTATTGTATTTTGAAACCCTCCTCATCCTGGAAGCTTCCTCTTTATATGCTTATGTTTGTTAGTATTCTTCAGATGTGGCATTCAAGGCCGAACACAACATTTCATGTTTGGTTTGATTAATACAAATTATGGGAGAGAGAGGAAGCAGATTTTACTAAAATAATCCAGCTAGTCAGAAAACAAGTAAACAAATAGTATTAACAATCCCTGGGGGAGAGGAGGTGGATCAGTACCCAGAGTTGTTAAAATATAGTTTCTAAAATTCCTAGTTTCCAATAAAAACAATTACAAGACATTCAAAAGAAAAGGAAAGTATAATTCATTCACTGAGGACGGGGTATGGTAGGGAAGGCAGGCAATAGAAACTGCCTGTGAGAATGATCTGATGTCAGATTTAACAGACAAAGACTTCAAAGTAGCCATTATAATTTTTTTTCAAAAAACCAAAGGAAGCCATGATTAAAGAATATGATAGTGATGTCACATCAAATAGATAGTATTAATAAAAGAAATTTTAAAGTAAAGGAACCAAATGGAAATTCTGGAATTGACAAATACAGCTGAAATAAAAAACTTGCTAGTTGGGCTCAACAGTAGATTTGAACAGGCAGAAAAAAGATCAGTAGAGATTATGTAATCCAAAGAACAGAGAGAAAAGTGAAGAAAAATGAACAGAACTTCGAAAAATGTGGGTCCCTATTAAGCACACTAACATATGCATGATGGGAGAACCAGAAGGAAAGGAGGGGGGAGAGCAGAAGAAGCATTGAAGAAATAAGAGCTGAAAAGTTTCTACTTATTCAAATATGTCAATCTACTTCTCCAGGAAGCTCAAGGAATTTCAAATAGGATACATGCAAGAGATTCACAAATAGATGAATCATTAAAAATGCTGAAAGACAAGGAAAACTCTTTAAAACAGCAAGAGAAAAACAACTTGTCATTTGCAAGGTTAACCACAACAAAATTAACAACTGCCTTCTCAACACAGACAGTGGGGACAAGAAGGTAATGGGATAATATGCTCAAAAAACTCAAAGGGAAAAAAAAACTCAACCAAGAATCCTACATATAGCAAGGCTGTTTTTCAAAAATGAAGGTGAAATAAAGATATTTGCAGATAAGCAGAAGATGAGAGAATTTGTTGCTGGTGGACTCACCTTAAAGAAATACTAATGGAAATTCTTCATATTTGAAAGCAAGACCCAGACAATAATTTGAATCCATACTGAAAGAAAAAAAAAGCAAAGAGCAATGGTAAAGGTAATTAGGCAATAAAATGTATTTTCTTCTTTTCTAAGTCAGTTAAAAGCAATAGTATAAAGCTATATATACATAGTCTCAGTAGATGTGGAAAAAGCTTTTGACAAAGTTCAACAACCATTTGTGATGAAAGCTCTCCAGAAAGTAGGCTTAGAGAGAACCTGCCTCAACATAATAAAAGCCATATATGACAAACCTCTTGTGTTGTTGGAAGAGGGTATTTGCTATGACCAGTGCAGTCTCTTGGCAAAACTCTATTAGCCTTTGCCCTGCTGCATTCTGTACTTCAAGGCCAAATTTGCCTGTTACTCCAGGTGTTTCTTGACTTCCTACTTTTGCATTCTAGTCCCCTATAATGAAAAGGACATCTTTTTTGGGTGTTAGTTCTAGAAGGTCTTGTAGGTCTTCATAGAACTGTTCAACTTCAGCTTTTTCAGCATTACTGGTCAGGGCATAGACTTGGATTACCGTGATATTGAATGCTTTGCCTTGGAAACGAACAGAGATCATTCTCTTGTTTTTGAGATTGCATCCAAGTACTGCATTTCAGGCTCTTTTGTTGACTATGATGGCTACTTCATTTCTTCTAAGGGATTCTTGCCCACTGATGCTGCTGCTAAGTCACTTCACTCGTGTCTGATTCTGTGCGACCCCATGGACTGCAGCCTACCAGGCTTCTCTGTCCATGGGATTTTCCAGGCAAGAGTACTGGAGTGGGGTGCTATTGCCTTCTCCGATTCTTGCCTACAGTAGTAGATAAAATGGTTATCTGAGTTAAATTCCCCCATGCCAGTCCATTTTAGTTAACTGATTCTTAAAATGTCGACGTTCACTCTTGCCATCTCTTGTTTGACCACTTCCAATTTGCCTTGATTCATGGACCTAACATTCCAGGTTCCTATGCAATATTGCTCTTTACAGTATCGGTCTTTGCTTCTATCACCAGTCACATCCACAACTGGGTGTTGTTTTTGCTTTGGCTCCATCTCTTCATTCATTCATGCAAAGATGGGCACAATAAAAGACAGAAATGGTATGGACCTAACAGAAGCAGAAGATATTATGAAGAGGTGGCAAGAATACACAGAACTATGTGAAAAAGGTCTTCAAGAACCAGATAATCAGTGGTTTGATCACTCACCTAGAGCCAGACATCCTGGAATGCAAAGTCAAGTGGGCCTTAGGAAGCATCACTACAAACAAAGCTAGTGGAGATGATAGAATTCCAAGTTGAGCTCTTTCGAATCCTAAAAGATGATGCTATGAAAGTGCTGCACTCAGTATGCCAGCAAATTTGGAAAACTCAGCAGTGGCCACAGGACTGGAAAAAGTCAGTTTTCATTCCAATCCCAAAAAGAAAGGCAATGCCAAAGAATGTTCAAACTACTACACAATTGCACTCATCTCACATGCTAGTAAAGTAATGCTCAAAATTCTCCAAGCCAGGCTTCAACAGTACATGAACCATGAACTTCCAGATGTTCGAGCTGGTTTTAGAAAAGGCAGAGGAACCAGAGATCAAATTGCCAACATCTGTTGGATCATTGAAAAAGCAAGAGAGTTCCAGAAAAACATCTGTTTCTGCTTTATTGGCTATGCCAAAGCCTTTGACTGTGTAGATCACAACAAACTGGAAAATTCTTAAAGAGATGGGAGTACCAGACCACCTGACCTGCCTCCTGAGAAATCTGTATGCAGGTCAAGAAGAAACAGTTAGAACTGGACATGAACAGCAGAGTGGTTCCAAATAGGGAAAGAAATATGTCAAGGATGCATATTGTCACCCTGCTTATTTAACTTATATGCAGAGTACATCATGAGAAACACTTGGGCTGGATGAAGCACAAGCTGGAATCAAGATTGCCAGGAGAAATATCAATAACCTCAGATATGCAGATGATACCACCCTTATGGCAGAAAGCAAAGAGGAACTAAAAAGCCTCTCAATGAAAGTGAAAGAGGAGAGTGAAAAAGTTGGCTTAAAGCTCAACATTCAGAAAGCTAAGATCATGGCATCCAGTCCCATCACTTCATGACAAATAGATGGTGAAACAGTGGAAACAGTGTTTCCACTATTTTTGGGGGCTCCAAAATAACCCCAGATGGTGATTGCAGCCATGCAATTAAAAGACGTTTACTCCTTGGGAGAAAAGTTATGAGCAACCTAGACAGCATATTAAAAAGCAGAGACGTTACTTTGCCAACAAAGGTCCATCTAGTCAAGGCTATGGTTTTTCCAGTGGTCATGTATGGATGTGAGTGCTGGACTATAAAGAAAGCTGAGCGCCGAAGAATTGATGCTTTTGAACTGTGGTGTTGGAGAAGACTCCTGAGAGTCCCTTGGACTGCAGGGAGATCCAACCAGTCCATCCTAAAGGAAATCAGTCCTGAATATTCATTGCAAGGACTGAGGCTGAAGCTGAAACTCCAATACTTTGGCCACCTGATGTGAAGAACTAATTTGAAAAGACCCTGATGCTGGGAAAGATATGAAGGCGGGAGGAGAAGGGGACAACAGAGGATGAGATGGTTGGATGGCATCACCGACTCAATGGACATGAGTTTGAGTAAACTCCAAGAGTTGTTGATGGACAGGGAGGCCTGGCGTGCTGTGGTCCATAGAGTCGCAAAGAGTCAGACCCAACTGAGCAACTGAACTGATGACAGATGTACAGCTAGCATCATACTCAATAGTGAAAGGCTGAAAGCATTTCCTCTAAGATCAAGAACAAGACAGCAAGCGTCTTTTAATTTCTTGGCTGCAGTCACCATCTGCATTGATTTTGGAGCCCAAGAAAATGAAAAATGACACTGTTTCCACATTTTCCCCATCTATTTGCCAAAGTGATAGAATTGGATGCCATGATCTTAGTTTTTAAATGTTGAGTTTTAAGCCAGCTTTTTCACTCTCCTCTTTCACTTTCATCAAGAGGCTGTTTAGTTCCTCTTTGCTTTCTGCCATTTAAGTGATATCATCTGCATATCTGAGGTTATTGAAATTTCTCCGAGCAGTTTTGATTCCAGCTTGTGATTCATCCAGCCTGGGATTTTGCATGATGTACTCTGCATATAAGTTAAATAAGCAGGGTGAGAATATACAGCCTTGATGTATTCCTTTCCCAATTTGGAAACAGTCTGTTGTCCCATATCTGTTTTTAACTGTTGCTTCTTGTCCTGCATACAGCTTTCTCAGGAGGCAGGTAATGTGGTCTGGTATTCCCATTCTCATTAAAAATATTCCACAGTTTGTTGTGATCCACACAGTCAAAGCCTTTAGTGGATCAAGTGGATGTTTTTTGGAATTCCCTTACTTTTTCTATGATCCAGTGGATGTTGGCAATTTGATTTCTGGTTCCTCTGTCTTTTCTAAATCCAGTTTGCACATCTGGAAGTTCATTGTTCATGTACTGCTGAAGCCTAGCTTGAAGGATTTTCAGCATAATCTTCCTGGCCTGTGAAAGAAGTGCAATTGTATGGTAATTTGGATATTCTTGGCATTGCCTTTCTTTGGAATTGGAATGAAAACTGACCTTTTCCAGTCCTGTGGCCACTGCTGAGTTTTCCAAACGTGGAAAATCCTGAAGATGCTACCAGAAAACTACTAGAGCTCATCAATGCATTTGGTAAAGTTGCAGGATACAGAATTAATACACAGAAATATCTTGCTTTCCTATACACTAACAATGAAAGATCAGAAAGAGAGATTAAGGAAATAATTCCATTTACCATTGCATCAAAAAGAATAAATAAAATACCTAGGAATAAACTGATCTAAGAAAGTAAAAGACCTGTACTCAGAAAACTGTAAGATACTGATGATAGAAATCCAAGATAACAAAAATAGATGGAAAGATACACTGTGTTCTTGGATTGGAAGAATCAATATTGTCAAAATGTTATACTACCCAAAAGCGGTTTATAGATTTAATGCAATCCCTATTCAAGAGCATTTTTCAAAGAATTAAAAGAAAAAATTTTATAATTTGCATGGAAACAAAAAAGACTGAATAGCAAAAGCATCTTGAGAAAGAAGAATGGAGCTGGACTTCCGACTATACTACAAATTTGCAATAATCAAAACAATATGGTACAGGCACAAAAACAGAAATATAGATCAGTGTAACAGGATAGAAAGGCCAGAGGTAAACCCATGCCCCTTTGGCCATCTAATGTATGAAAAAGGAGGCAAGAATATACAATGGAGAAAAGACAGTCTCTTCAATAAATGGTGCTAGTAAAACTGAACAACTGCATGTAAAAGAATGAAATTAGAACATTCCCTAATATCACACACACACACACACACACACACAACTCAAAATGGATTAAAGACCTAAATGCTGGACACCATAAAACTCTTAGAGGAAAATGTAGACAGAACATTCTCTGACATAAATCACAGCAAGATATTTTTTGATCTACTGCCTAGAGTGATGGAAAAAAAGACAAAAATGAACAAATGGAACCTAATTAAATTTAAAAGCTTTGCACAGCAAAGGAAACCACAAAACAAAAAGACAACCATCACATGGGAGAAAATATTTGCCAATGAAGCAACAGCAGGGATTAATCTCCAAAATATACAAACACCTCATGCAGATCAATATAGAAAGAAAATTAACAACCCAATCAAAAAAAGTGTGGAAGACCTAAATAGACATTTCTTCAAAGAAGACATATAGATGGCCAACAGATACATAGAAAGATGCTCAACATTATTATTAGAGAAATGCAAATCAAAACTACAATGAGGTATCACCTCACACCAGTCAGCATGGTCATCATCAAAAATTCTACAAACAATAAATGCTGAAAATGGGAACCCTCCTACACTGTTGATGGGAGTGTAAAGTGGTACAGCCACTGTGGAGAATAGTATGGAGGTTTCTTAAAAGAGTAAAAATAGAGCTATCATATGACCCAGCAGTCCCATTGCTAGGCATATATCTGGAGAAAACCATATTTCTAAAGGATGCATGTACTCCAGTGTTGATTTCAGCACAGCGGGCAATGCAAATGTCCATTGACAGAGAAATGGATAAAGAATAGCTTCTTTATTCTTTCTACTGTACATATACACAGTAGAATACTTGTGTGTTTACTTGGCCATAAAAAGGAATGGAATAATGCCGTTTGCAGAGATGTGGATGGACCTAAAGATTATCATAACAGGTGAAGTATGTCAGAAAAAGATGTTGTATAATAATGCGGCTTTTCTGGTGGTTCAGATGATAAAGAATCTGCCTGCAGTGCAGGAGACCTGAGTTCGATCCCTGCATTGGGAAGATCTCCTGGAGAAGGAAATGGCAACCCACTCCAATATTATTGACTGGAGAACTCCATGGACAGAGGAGCAGCAACTAACACTTTATATGTGGATTTAGAAAAATGGTAGAGATGAACCTATTTGCAAAACAGAAATAAAGACACTGACATAGAGAACAAATGTATGGCCACCAAGGGGTGGGAGAAAGAGAGAGAGGGAAGAACTGGGTGATTGGGACTGACATATGTACACTGCTAGATATAAAATCTGGAGTAGGAAATGGCAGCCCACTCTAGTATTCTTGCCGGGATAATCCTGTGGACAGAGGAGCCTGGCAAGCTACATACAGTCCATGGGGTTGCCAGGGTTGGACACGACTTAGCCACTAAACCACCACTATGTATAAAATAGATAATGAGCACAGGGAATTCTCCTCAGTGCTCTGTGGTGAGTTAAATGGGAAGGAAATCTATGAAAGTGTGGATATATGTATATGTATGGCTGATTAACTTTGCTGTACAGCAAGAAAATAATACAGCATTGTAAAGCAGCTATTTGTTGTTGTTTAGTCGCTAAGCTGTGTCAGACTCTTTGCAACCCCATGGACTGCAGCTCCCCAGGCCTCCCTGTCCCTCACTATCTCCTAGAGTTTGCCCAGATTCATAAGCTTCAAATCGGTGATGCTGCCCAATCATCTTATTGTCTGCCACTCTGTTCTCCTTTTACCCTCAATCTTTCCCAGCATCAGGGTCTTTTCCAATGAGTTGGCTGTTCGCATCAGGTGGCCAAAGTACTGGAGCTTCAGCTTCAGTGTCAGTCTTTCCAATGATTATTCAGGGTTAATTTCCTTTAGGATTGATTGGTTTGATCTCCTTGCTGTCCAAGGGGCTCTCGAGAGTTTTTTCCAGCACCTCAATTTGAAAAGCAACTGTACTCCAATAAAAATTAATAAAAAATAAAACTGTGTATATTTTGCTACCTATGACATATAGAAATATAATGTATTTTCTGTTTCTATAGTGCAAAGGAGGTAGATGGTGGCAAAGTTCCATTGGGTTAGAGAAATGACCCCAGATGGTAATTTGATACCCCAGGTAGTAATTTGATTCCACAGGAATAAATGAAAAAGCCAGAAATGATAAGAATTCATATTAACAAAAACCTGAAAAAATATAATTGCAGCCCTTTTTCCTCTTAATTTCTTTAAAAGACCTACACATACACACAGAGCAAAGCCACAAAAACAGGAGAAAGGGAATAAAGCCATATAGGAGTAATTTTTCTGTAGCTCATTTGAATTAGGTTAGTATAAATCTGAAGCTGTTTCTGATAAGTTAAGATGTATATGGTAAATTCTAGAGCAGACACTAAGCAAATAACTCAAAGAGTGAAAAATCATTGAAGAAAAACACTGCAGTATTCACTTACTGTAAGTATAGCAGTAAGTAAGGAATAGAGCAAAAAGTATGAGGGATATCAAAATGAGTAAAAATGGCAGGTGTAAATCTTCTGTCTCAATAATCACATCATATGTGAATGGATTTTTTAAAATGTGAATGGATGAGACATTCCAGTCAAAAGTTAGAGATTTTAAAAGTGGATTAAAAAACCAAAATTCAAAGATACAGATAGATTGAAAGTAAAAGAAAGAAAAGAGATATATATTGCAAACGACAACCAAAAGAGAGCTGGAGTGGCTATTTTGATACCAGACAAATGGAATTTAAACAGAAACCAATACTAGAAAAAAAGGACACTTTATAATGATAAAAGGAATCGATATACTAGGGTATAACAGTTTTAAATACATATGCATTTCTCAACAGAGAAAATCCTAAAGAATTCACCAAAAAACTGTTAAACTAATGCATCAAGCAAGGTTATAGGGTACAAGACCAAAATAGAAAAGTCATTTATTTGTGTTCTAAATAACAGCAGTGAATAATCTGAAACGGAAATTAAGAAGATCCTAGCAACTACAGACATGACAAAACAAGACAGACATGTATATATTCTACTGTTTGCAATTAGAAAGAAAGAAAATCCCATATGCTGAGAAGTACCAAACAGGAAGAAATTAAAGAAGACCTAAATTAACGGGAAGTAAAGTAGTCCTTTATTCACGGATTCAAAGACAGTATTGTTTTCATAGCCATACTCCTAAATTGATACACAGCTTCAGTGAAGTCTCTGAAAATTCCAGCTTTTGTGTGTGTGTGCAGAAATTGGCAAACTGATCCTAAAATTCATATGGAAATGCAGGGAACTAAGAATAGTCAAAATAATCTTGAAAAAGAATAAAGTTGGGGGACTCACACTTCTAGCTTACTACCAGGCTGGATAGTCAGGACTGTAGTTCTGGTGTAAAGATAGACATCCAGATCAACAGACTAGAATTGAGAGTACAGAAAGAAATTCTTCAATTCATTTTTAAGAAAAATGCCAAGACAATGGTGAAAGAATAGTCTTTTCAACAAATAATTCTGGGACAAGTGGATACCAACTTGCAAAAGAATGAAGTTAGACCTCTACCTTACAAAAATGTGTTGAAACTGACTCAGAATGAATCAAAGATCTAAATTTAACAGCTAAAACTGTGAGATTCTTAGGAGAAAACTTACTTCTACATTTCTACAAAGAAAATGTGCAGCTGGCTAATTAGCACATGAAAAAATGTTGAACATCATTTAGTCACTCAGTCATGTCTAACTCTTTGTGACCCCATGGACTGCAGCACTCCAGGTTTCCCTGTCCATCACCAACTCCCGGAGCTTGCTGAAACTCTATTGAGTCGGTGATGCCATCCAACCATCTCCTCTGTCATCCCCTTTTCCTCCTGCTTTCAATCTTTCCCAGCATCAGGATCTTTTCCAGTGAGTCAGTTCTTCGTATCAGGTGGCCAGAGTGTTGGAACTTCAGCATCAGTCCTTCCAATGAATATTCAGGACTGATTTCCTTTAAGATTGACTGGTTTGATCTTGCAGTCCAAGGGACTCTCAAGAGTCTTCTTCAACACCACAGTTCAAAAGCATCAATTCTTCAGCGCTCAGCTTTCTTTATGGTCCAACTCTCACGTCCATACATGACTACTGGAAAAACCATAGCTTTGACTAGATGGACCTTTGTCGACAAAGTAATGTCTCTGCTTTTTAATATGCTGTCTAGGTTGGTCATAGCTTTTCTTCCAAGGAGCAAGCATCTTTTAATTTCATGGCTGCAGTCACCATCTGCAGTGATTTTGGAGCCCCCAAAAATAAATTCTTTGTTCAAGAAAGTGCCATTGTTTCCTCATCTATTTGCCATGAATTGATGGGGCCAGATACCATGATCTTAGTTTTTTGAATGTTGAGTTTCAAGCCAGCTTTTTAACTCTCCTCTTTCACTGTTACATTGTTAATCATTAGTAAAAAGCAAAGCAAGGTGTTAAGATACCGCTTCACACCCACTAGGATGACTATAACAGGACAGACAATAACAAGTGTTGGCAAGGATGTGAAGAATTTGGAACATTCTTATGTTGTTAATAGGATTTTAAAATGGTGCAGCTGCTTTGGAAAATAGTTTGAAAGTTCTTGGAAGAGTAAACAGAGTTATCATATGACCCAGCAATTCTAGTTCTTGGTACATACCCCAGAAATTGAAAGTGTATGTCTAAACAAAAATTTGTACATGAATATGCATACCAGTTAAAAAGTAGAAATAACCCAAATGTCCATCAGCTCATGAATGAATAAAGTATGGCATATTCACGCAATAGAATATTACTAAGTAATAAAAAAAGAATGAAGTATTGATATTACATGGTACCATATGAACTTTAAAACATGCTATGTGAAAGAAGCCAGGTACAAAGGTCACATATTTATAATTCATTTATTCAATATGTCCAGAGTAGGCAGATCTACAGAGATAGAAAGTATATTTGCAGTTGATAGGAGCTGGAGGGAAATAGGCATAATAACTACTAAATGTTATGAGGTTTCTTTTTAAGGTGATAAAAATGTTGTGGAATTAGTTGATAATGATGGTACAACTCTGTGAATGTATTAAAATTTCTGAATTGTACACTTTAAAAGGGTGAATTTTATTATATTTGGATTATATTTCAATTATTAAAATCAGTAATAAATGAAGGGGTTATTACTTTAAAGACTTCCAATAATGATGGAATAGGGTCATGTCTGACTCTTTGTGACCCCATGAACCATAGCCTGCCAGGCTCCTCTGTCCATGGAATTTTCCAGGGAAGAATACTGGAGTGGGTTGCCATTTCCTTCTCCAGGGGATCTTCCTGACCCAGGGATTGAATCTGGGTCTCCTGCATTGCAGGTTGATTCTTTACCATCTGAGCCCCCAGGGAAGATATTCAGACCAGTAGTCCCATGAAATACATGTAGACAAGCTAAATGGAATGTATATATTATATAGAATAATAGGTCTAATATAGATTTTAATTTAAAATATAATGTTCCTGAAGTCTTTGGAGACCTAAGAATATTACTAAGAATTACTAGGTTACAGGGGAAAATGGAGGCTCAGGAAAATGAGCCCAATGTTTGGAACTACTTTTTTGGTGGGGAGGCTTTTTCCAATTCTGGAGGGAACTACTGATAACCTCTCAAGACCTGGGAGACAGGGATTAGAGAACAGAACCCACCAAGGTGGTGAACCTCATGAGCAACTCTTCAGCTTTGGGTTAGAATTTTGCGTGTCTGCACTTTAAGAAAAGGATAGACAGGAAGGAGTATGAAGTAGATAGGCTTTATGTATGAAGTAGATAGGCTTTATCAGGACTGAAGCTTAGTTTTGAACTATATTGGTCTCTAAAACTGAATTGAGCCGATTATACCATGCTTTGCTTCAAAGATCCTGGCAGAAACAAACAAATTTCCTAGGAGAAATAGCCTCACAGGCTTTAGATGTCTACAATACGATTTTGAAAATAGATTGGCAAGCAATCAAAAATAACCAGATTCCTTGAGGAGACTAGACTATGTGAATGCAAACCATTAGACACATACACACACTCTCTCTCTGTCCCTCACACAGAAACTGTGGAGGCCAGAAGGCAACTTAATGATATCTTCTAAAAAAGAGGATAACTGCAAATGTAGAATGCTGTGGTTAACAAGGATATCCCGAAAGAATAAAGGAGTAGGAATGGATAGCCTTGCTTTGTTCCTGATTTTGATCTTACCAGGAAAAGCTCAGTCCAAACAGTTAAATACTTATAATACAATATTAACTTAGGGTTTATATTTGATACCTTTTTACCAGGTTGAGAAAATTCCCTTATATTCCCAGTTTGATGAGTGGTTTTTATCAGGAACTGAAGTTGTATTCTGTCAAATGCTTTGTCTGCATTTTTTGTCTGCATTTATTGAGATGATTGTAGCTTTTCAAATGTTAAATCAATCTGGTGGTTCTATGATAAACCCCAATGAGTCATCTTGTATTATCCTGTTTATATAGTCAGATCCAATTTGCTAAAATTTTCTTAAGATATTGTACCTGTATTCGTCAGGGAATTGGTTTGTAGTTTTCCTCTTTTGTGATTTTTTTTGTGGGGGGGCGGTGTCTGGTTTTGCTAACATGAAAAAACTGGCCTCATAGAATAAATGGAAAGGTATTCTCTCTTTTTCAAAGTCTGAGAAATGTTTCTGTAGAAGTTTTATTTCTTTAAGCGTTTGGTGGGTGGAGCCTTTCGAACTTCTGGTTTTCTTTGTGGCAAGATTTTTATCCAGAACGGTTTCTTTAGTGACTGTGGTTATTTATCTTCCTGAGTGAGTTTTAGTAGTTTGTTTAAAAATTCTGTCCATTTCACCTAACTTATTGAATTTTGGGGCATAAAGTTTGACATCAGTATTCTTAGAGTTTATAATTGTTCTTTGTTTTTTAAAAAAATATATTTTGTATTGGGGTATAGCTGATTAACAATGTTGTGACTGTTTCATGGTGAACAGCAAAGGGACTCAGCCATACATATACATGTATCCATTCTCCCCCATAGAGTTTATAATTTTTATCGATTTTCTTAAAAAGCTAGCTTTTGCTTACTTTGACTTTTTATTGTTTTGTTTTCTGTTTCATGATTTATGTTTTGATGGTTATTACTTCCTATCTTTTTCTTCCTTAGAGTTTAGTTGAGTTTTCTTTTTGTAAGTTATTAAGGTAGAAGTTGAGGTAGTTGACTTCAGAACTTTCTTTTTTAATACAGACATTTAGTACTGTGTATTTCCCACTAAATATTGCTTTAGCTACATTTTGTAAATTTAAATTATAATCTGTTGCATTTTCGCTTTCATTCTGTTCAGAATGCTTTTTAATTTCCCTTTTGATTTCTTTCATGATCCATGGATTTGTTAGAAATATGTTACATGTTTCAAATATATAGAGATTTGTCAGATACCTTTACGTTATTGATTTCAAATTTAATTTCACTGTAGCCAGATAGCAAATTTTGTATAATTTTAATCCTTTTACATTTATTGAGCTTGTTTTGTTTTCTCCGAGTATAGTATATCTTAGTCATTTTTCTGTGTTCATTTGAAAAGAATATGTATTCTACTGTTACTGGCTAGATGATCATATATCAATATTGGTGATCAATATCATTTAGATCAAGCTAGTTGATGGTGTTCAAGTCTTTTATACCTTTCTGATTTTCTGTCTGTTTCTGTTAATTATTGAGAAAGGGGTATTGAAATCTCTCACTGTATTTGCAAATTTATGTTTTTTTCCTTTTAGGTCTATTGTTTTTATTTTGGATATTTTAAATCTTGTTAAATATTTAGGATTGTTCTCTTGGTATATGTACTCCTTTGTCCTTTGAAATTACTTTCTTTATATCCAGTAATATTCTTAGCTCTGCAGGCTACTTTATTAATATAGCAATGATAATCTTCTTTTTTTAAATTAGTATATATTTTACCATCTTTTTTCTTTTAACATTTGTTTTTAACATTTTTAAATAGGTAAATCTATTTTTAAATATTTAAATAAATTAGTTAATTTAAATACATTTACATATTTTAAAATATATACATTTACTTATATATTTTTAAATTAAATATAGTTGATTTGCATGTTGTGTTAATTTCTATTTTATAGCAAAGTGATTGAGTTATACATATCTATCTATATTATACATTCTCTTTCATGTTCTTTTCCATTATGGTTTATCACAGGATATTGACTATAGTTCCATTTGCTATACAGTAGGATCTTGTTTTCCATTCTATATACAATAGTTTGCATCTGCTAATCCCAAACTCCAAGGCCATCCCTCCCCTCCCTGCTTGCACCTTGGCCACTGCAAGTCTGTTCTCTGTGTCTGTGGGTTTGTTTCTGTTTTATAGACATGTTTGTGTCATATTTTAGACTCCACATATAAATGATATCATATGGTATTTGTCTTTCTCTTTCTGACTTACTTGGTATGATAATCTCAGAGTCCATGCTGTTATGTGCCATTGTATATATGTACCACATCTTTAGCCATTCATTTGTCAATGGACATTTAGGTTGCTTCCATGTCTAGTAAATAGTGCTACAATGAACATTTTTGAATTATAGTTTTGTCTGAATATATGCCCCAAAGTGGGATTGCTGGATCATATGCCAACTCTATTTTTAGTTTTCTGAAGAACTTCTATACTGTTCTCCGTAGTGACTGTACCAACTTACATTCCCACCAAGGTGTAGGAGGGTCCCCTTTTCTTCATACCCTTTGCAGCATTTGATATTTATAGACTTTTTAATGATGGCTGTTCTGACCGGTGTGAGGTGGTACCTCGTTATAGTTTTGATTTGCATTTCTCTAATAATTAGTGATGTTGAGCATTTTTCACATGCCTGTTGACCATCTGTATGTCTTCTTTGGAGACAGTCTTCTGATCATTTTTTTTTTCCTGATCATTTTTTGATTGGGCTTTTTCCTTGTTCTTGTTATTGAGTATGTGAACTGTTTGTGTATTTTGGAGTTTAAGCCTTTGTTGGAAAACATTTTCTCCCTCCATAGGCCGTCTGTTTGTTTTGTTTATTGTTTCCTTTGTTGCACAAAAGCTTGTAAGTTTGATTAGGTTCCATTTGTTTATTTTTGCTTTTATTTGACTATTGTATTTTTATATTTAAAGAGTTGTTTTTTTTAGGTATCATGTAGTTAGGTCTTTTGGGGAAAAAATCCAATTTGACAATATCTGCCTTTTTACTTATGTATTCAGATCATTTATGTTTGGTGTGGTTATTGATATGTTTGGGTTTAAACCTATCATCTTGGCTATTTGTTTTTGTTCTTTTGGGTTTTGATCACTTGTCTCTTTTTCTGCCTCTTTTTGTATTGATTACTTTTGATCTATTTTCTGTTCTTTGTTGCCTTATTATACCTCCTTGTTTCTTTTGTCAGTTTTTGTGGTTCTTTTGGGTTTTGTAGTCTTTCTAATGGATAAGCTGACAAGGTAACTTCTGACTGAGATAAGACAGGAATTGAAAATACAATTTCTCATGCCTTAACTGCCCTATTTGACAAAATGAAAAAAAAGAAGAGAGATTATTAATATATATCTGATACTTCATGGTAGGGACACAAGGTTCTGCTGTGGCTAATAAGCAAGCCTAAAACTAGTTCTGAAAATGAAAACAATTTTTGCCTAAGGGCTGTGTCATTGCTTCAGAATACCTGGAGCCTCTTTTATGATTTTTCTTTCCGGGTTCACTGCAGGCTCAAAACATCATCCCTCTTATCCACAGATTTTACATAATTAGTTAATTAATTTTTAGCTGCACTGGGTCTTCATTGCTGCACACGAGCTTTCTCTAGTTGTGGAGCGTGGGGGCTACCCTCTAGTTGTGGTGTATGGGCTTCTTATTGCTGTGGCTTCTTGAAGTTGTTGCAGAGCACAGGCTCTAGGCACACACTCTTCAGTAGCTGCAGCACATGGGCTCAGCAGTATGGCGTGGGGGCTCTAGGGCCTGTGGGCTTTAGTAGTTGTGACACAGGGGCTCTTGTTAGTTGTGGCTTAAGAGCCCAAAAGCATGTAGTCTTCCATAGTTGTGGCCCGTGGACGTAGTTACTCCACAGCATATGAAATCTTCCTGGACCAGAGATCGAGCCCGTGTTCCCTGTATTGGCAAGAGGATTCTTTTCCTCTGTGCCACCAGGGAAGTCCCACAGATATTTTTAGCAACACTGGATCCCTGGGTCATAAGTACTGAGTAACAAAATGTCCTGTATTGAAGTCTGGATCCTTCTGTTGCTTTGGACCCTCCTCAACCATTGTCATTTAGTAAATATGTTGTAGCATTGTATACAAATCTAGAAAGGCATATTAAGCAACATATGTTTTCTTAGTGGTATGGGTGGAAAGGTGCAACTTGATCTTTACTTTGAATGTTCTCTAGACCTTTAATCCCCAGAAACTTGACTGAGGTGGTAGACTTTTATAATCTTGTGATTATTTTTTACCCTCTGGCATATATGTCATCTCAAGGTATCTAACCCAAAGCATATACTGTCTGTTCTTCAGGCCCTGTCAGCGTGAGGTCCTCAATGAAGTAGATTAATATAATGTTCTATGAGGTGTTAAGATGTTAAGTGCTTGTAAACCAAGATTTAGAAAACTTTTTCTGTAAAAGGCCAGGTAGTCAATATTTTAGATTTTACAGGCCATGTGGTCTCTCTCATAACTACTCAACTCTGCTGTTATAGTATGAAGACACATATGCAGTGAAAGAATAGCTGAAACTGTCTTGCAGTAAAACTTTATTTACAAAAATAGGTGCTAGGCTGGATTTGGTCTGTGGGTCATGGTTTGCTAACCCCTGCTATAAACAAATCAGTGGCACACAGTTGGTAAAACCTAGTGGCAATATGATAAATTTACTGATATCAGCATTAAGTAAAAGCAAAATGCTTCTGATCTTCTGTTTTAGTATAGAGAAAGTGAAGTGAAAGTGAAGTCGCTCAGTCGTGTCCGACTCTTAGCGACCCCATGGACTGCAGCCTACCAGGCTTCTCTGTCCATGGGATTTTCCAGGCAAGAGTAATGGAGTGGGGTGCCATTGCCTTCAGTATAGAGAAAAGAAGTGTGCAGAAGTTAGTACCTGTGTGCCAGGGAGTTAATTGGTTTGTTCCACATGGAGACTGCATCTGGAAAAGCATGTGCAGTTGGAACCTACAGTAATCTGTTGTCATCCTCTACGGTGCACCTATTTTGGAGACAAATTAGAAAGTTAAAATGGAGTATGATAGGAATCATCACCCATGCATCTTTTTAAGCAAGCCTTGGGTGGTCACACCAATCTCTGCAGTTAGCCTAGGGATTAATTTTTTGATGATATTTGGGTTGAGGGAGCTATAAGACTTCCATTGGTCTTTCCTCCAGTAGTTTAAATTTCATAGGTCTGGCACTTGCTAAGAATATATGTTCATTAAAATATACACTCAGGATTCAGGAGAATTACCTTAATTTGGGGTAGAGGTTCAACTTGACCTACTAGGAGGAAGACTTTATTAGAAACTCCTTGTATTACTTGACTTCCATAAGTCTCCACTCTGATGTGTAGATTGCAGTGGTATCTTGGATCACCAAATAGGAGATACTTGGAAAATGGGGAGAAATCTAGAATTTGTTATTGTTTTAAGAAAGGGAGAGAAAAACCATAAGAAAGAGAAAATTTTAAAAGTAATTGGCAATTGGAGATTATCATAATATTAACTTTAAATTTGTTTTAAATTCAGATCAGGCCTGCATAATATTTTCTGCATAGTCTCCCAGTTTAAATATACTTTCTTGTTTTGCAGTTTTCTTTCCTAAATGAATTTATTTTAGAATCTGATTAATAGTTATTTGATAAGCATTATTTTGCAGGCCTTTTTCTCTCTTACTTTTGATGTCTTTTTTCTACAGATGTTCTGCTGGGGTCAATATGTTAAATACTATATCCCACTTTTACTTGTTTTCTGTTTTAAACATTTTATTATAGAAAAATTTAAACATATATCAAATAAATAGAATATTACAATTAACACTTGTATCCATCATACAACTGTTATAACTATATCAACATTTTGACATTCTTGTTTAATCTATACCTCCCCTCACTCCCCATTTATCCACTTGATAATTTCTATAGTTCTTTCTCTTTTTCTTTTTAAATCAAGTTTTTATACAATTTATAAAGGCTGTTTTTCATTTACAGTTATTATAAAATATTGGCTATATTCCCCATGTTGTATAATACATTGTTGAGCCTGTATTATACCCAATAGTTTGCCGCAGTTTTCTTTTTTAAGGGAAATTTTCACATACTGAAATGCACAGATATTTGCCGTATGGTTCAACATATGGATACAGTTGTATAAACCACACTCTGTTTCAAAATATAGATTTTACTCTTATTCACGTATGGCACGGCATGGCCAACAGATTAGGAAGTTGAGTCTTTGCTGTGATTTCCCCAGGAAGGAACTGGAGAGGCAGAGAAAGTACATTTAAGATTGGCTAGTTTGAATACTTGTAGTGATACCTGCCCCTGGGGTGGTTCAGGCAGGGGAATAGTGGCCTTGAGTATGAGAACCCTGTAGTTAGGAGCGTGGGCTCCAGATGTGGGGTTTGCTTATGAAAGACATGCTTGCGGGTGAGTTGTTTGCCATCTCTAGGATTTAAATAGTCCTGGGAGAGGCAATCCTCTGATGTCTGCAAGGTCCCAAGATGTCAAAGCATCAACAATACAGAGTAAAAACCATGATAGTACACACCCCTATCACAGTGTGGACCATTTCCATCTCCCTGGAAAGTTTGTGTCCTTTCCTAGTCAATCTCTGTCCCACTCCAGACAACCACTACTGAGATTTTTTTCACTTTAAATTAGCTTTATTTGTTCTATAGCTTTATATAAATAAGACTATGTAAATGTAATTCTTGTGTTCAGCCTCTTTTGTTCAATGTATGTGTATGTTGCATCTCTGTAGTTTGTTCCTCTTTATTGCTGAGTAGTAGTCACTGTGTGGGCATGCCACGATTTGTTTATCCAGGGTGGGTAGACACTGGACATTGGCTTGGTTCCAGTTTTTGGTTATTGTAGATAAACCTGTTATAAACATTCATCTTTTGTTGCTGTGTGTTTTCTTTTCTTTCTTTTCCATTTATTTTTATTAGTTGGAGGCTAATTTATAATATTGTGGTGATTTTTGCCATACATTAATTTCATGTCTCTCAAGTAAGTATTAGGAGTCAAGTTGATAGGTCACAGGTTAGGTGTGTGTTTAACTCTTTATGAAACTGCCAGTTTTTTGAAGTAATTGTGCCATTTTACATTCCCACAAACAATGTTTGAGAGTTTTGATTGCCGTCTATCCTCACCAACATTTAATGTTGTTATTCTTTTAAATTTTATATCCTTCAAAACAAATTTATGAAACCCTAAATTTAATACATGTTTCTCAGTTCCTTTAATACCTCTTTTTAGCATAAATACTTGGTGGTTAATCAGCGTTTTGTCAATCTGTGTAATTTTCTAGACAATTTATTAGTTGCCTGCAAATGTGGCTGTATTTGGTTGTTGTCCCACAATGCAAGTGGGTTTCCCAGTCTCTTTCTCTTATACACACACACACACACACACACACACACACACACCCTCATAATCTAACAAATATTTATTGCTTTTTTCCCTCCAAAGTATTGTGTTTAAATATTTTAGGGCATTTTATAAAGACAATAAGCACATATCTGGTTTCAAGATGGTAAAAGCAAGTAAAAGTCAATAAGTAAAATACAAGGTAGAATGTGATACATGCTCTAAAATAAAAAGGAAGTAACACTTTTAGACCTTGGAACCTGAAGGACATGCAGGTTTTTGACAAGTGGTAATGATAAGAAAGGGTCTTGTAGCAATAAATGCTGGAGAGGGTGTGGAGAAAAGGGAACCCTCTTACACTGTTGGTGGGAATGCAAACTAGTACAGCCGCTATGGAAAACAGTGTGGAGATTTCTTAAAAAACTGGAAATAGAACTGCCATATGACCCAGCAATACCACTTCTGGGCATACACACCGAGGAAACCAGATCTGAAAGAGACACATGCATCCCAGTGTTCATCGCAGCACTGTTTATAATAGCCAGGACATGGAAGCAACCTAGATGCCCATCAGCAGATGAATGGATAAGGAAGCTGTGGTACGTATACACCATGGAATATTACTCAGCCGTTAAAAAGAATTCATTTGAACCAGTTCTAATGAGATGGATGAAACTGGAGCCCATTATACAGAGTGAAGTAAGCCAGAAAGATAAAGAACATTACAGCATACTAACACATATATATGGAATTTAGAAAGATGGTAACGACAACCCTATATGCAAAACAGAAAAAGAGACACAGAAGTACAGAACAGACTTTTGAACTCTGTGGGAGAAGGTGAGGGTGGGATGTTTCGAAAGAACAGCATGTATATTATCTGTGGTGAAACAGATCACCAGCCCAGGTGGGATGCATGAGACAAGTGCTCGGGCCTGGTGCACTGGGAAGACCCAGAGAAATCGGGTGGAGAGGGAGGTGGGAGGGGGGATCAGGATGGGGAATACATGTAAATCTATGGCTGATTCATATCAATGTATGACAAAACCCACTGAAAAAATAAATAAATAAATAAAGGAAAAGAAAAAGAAAAAAAAGAAAGGGTCTTGTAGTGAAAAAAATAGTGTGTTTTTGTACCTTACAATTAGTGTCAGTCTTAATTTAGTAATAAGTTTGCTCATTTAGATAGAACTGACTTGAAATTTCTCTGTGTTTTAAAACCTGTGTCTCTAGGTGTTTTGGACATCATTGAATGACTGCACCTTTTGAACTTTGTCTTTGACTCAGCATAGACACTGGTAGTATGATGAGGTTTGAGGTTAGAATGGTACCATCTTTTTGAATACTCACTATGACTCTTCTGGTACTCTGTTTCACCAATTATTTTTCCTTTCTCTTGATTCTTCTATTTCTTCTTCACTGAATTTGTTGTTCCACCTATAAATGTGTTAAAGTCTCCTTCCTCCACCCCATTACTGGGGAAAAATAATTATTTTTCAATCCTATTGTATCTGTCAGGCTGTCGTCCTCTTTTCCTCTCCTGTAACTGCAGAAGTGTCCACTTACTGCTTCTGTCTTTTACCTTTACTAGTTATTTAACTTCTTGCAGTATGAATTTTGCCTTCAGTCACTCTTCTGAAACCATTGAATACTTTCTGAAGTATCTTAGTCGGTAAATCTAATCTTTTTTCTTTTTCAGTTCAGATTGTCTTTGGCCTGTTTACAGGCATTGTAAGCCACGTCTTGATGGTCTCCCCTTCCTGAGCTTCTGTTGCTCCCTCCTCTTCTGTCTGTTCTACATCTATCTTCCTTGCCTCCCCTTCCTTTCTGTAAAGGTAGTGTTTACTTACCAAGGATTTGCTGTTGGCTCACTTCCTTCAGTGTAATCTCATCCAAACCCTTCCCATCAGATGCAGACCTCATCTGTTTTTCCAGCTCACCGTTCTTGCGTTCTTCAGTTGCTTATTAAACATATCTCACCATCACTTCAAGTTTGATATGTTTAAAATGTCTCCATTCTCAATCAAACCTGAGTTTCTTCCACTGGGTCTGTTAATAGTACCCTTATCTTTCTAATACCTGCACTCCAAACCTTGGCATTTTCCTTGATTTTTTTTTCCTTTTTGTTTCCCACATCTAGTTAGTTGCCAAGTTTAATAATTTTAGACTCTATAATCTCTCTCACCTCTTCTTCTCCATTTCTACTTCTCTATCCTAATTCAGGCCCTCAATTCAGTCAATATCTTATAATGACTTATTCATGAATTTCTTAATGCAGAGTTGTAGAAAAAGCATGGGATTTTCAGACCCAACTGCTGATTGTGAAGATGGAACTTACCAGCCATCTTAGAGCAAATTATTTAACCTCAATTTGTAGGTGAGAAAATTCAAACACAAAGAAGTTAGTCATTCCTACCTCATGAAGTACACTGTTTTGAAGGATAAATGGGACTGTGTATCCCTAGTGAGAAGGTACTAAGAAAATATTATTTATCTCTCCTTTTAAGAAAATATTATTTATCTCTCTCTCCTTTTAATCTCTACAACCCATTTACAGGTTAATATTCTTTAAGAACAACTTTAATCATCAATCTTGCTCTTCCATGTTTCTCTGTTGTTGAGTTTGTTCATAATTTTTAGCCTCATATTTCAGACTGTTAATTTGTTTCAGCCTCCCTTTCTGACCTAATTTCTTCCTACTTTTAACAAACATCTTTTTGAGCAAAACAAAGCCAGTAGCAGTGCCCAATAACAAAGTGGTGAAGAGCATGAATTCTAGAGTCAGGCTGTGTGTGTGCCCAGTCACTCAGTCGTGTCTGACTCTTTGCAGTCCCATGGACTGTAGCCTGCAAGGCTTCTCTATCCATGGAATTTTCCAGGCAAGAATATTGGAGTGGGTTGCCACTTCCTACTCCAGGGAATCTTCCCAACCCAAGGATCAAACCCAGGTCTCTTGCATCTCCTGCATTGGCAGGCTGATTCTTAACCACTGTGCCACCTGGAAAGACCCCCCTAAATTTAAATCCCAGTCCCTTTACTCATTTTGGGCAAATTTCTCAATTTCCCGAAACCATAGTTTCCTGACAGAAAAAACTTCAACAAGTGTGTGTGTACTGCTTTGAATTCTTGGAAGGATAGAATGAGATTGTATATATGAAGCACTTGGTGCCTGGTATGTTGAGAGCAGCCACTATTAGAAGGATTAGAATTAGTAGTGGCAGTGGTTTTTGTTGATGCTGTTATAATTTGCTTCTCCCATTTTCATCTCCAGGCTCCTCATGTTCTTTTCTATGCATGGAGTACAGTTCTTCCCATTTGTACGTGTCTTAAGTTTTAACCATCTTTAAAGACCTACCTTGGTTCTCTTACCACTCTGGTGTCACCATCTTCCCCTAGTTATCTTTCCTCTTCAGAATTCCCTAACTCTTTTAATTTAGAATGCTTGTTACTTCCATGAGCTTGCTGTAGAAGACTAGAAGTGCCTTGCAGGCAGATTGGGTAATTCATTTTTTTAAATCCTGTAACGCACGGCATCTTACACAGAATCACGCCCAAAAATGTATGCTGAATAAATATATTAGTTCACTATAAGCAATAGCCCTTTTGTTCCAAGGGATTTGCTCTTATTTCTTTAGGAATTTTTTTAAACTTTCCATTAATCGTTGGCACATTAAAATTTTACTTTTGACGTGAAAATGTAATTATTGGGCTCAAGGAGACTAATCTAAAAAAAAATCATAGTAGAAGACAATAATAGCTAAACAAATAAAAAGTGACCTGGTAGTGTTATTTTGAATTAAACAAAACTATTGTTTTCTACATTACCTCTCATTTCTTCATTTCTTACTGTTCCAAACCTGCTTTATACGTAATAGTACCTATCATGGTGCCAAATTGAAGGGTGAAGTAAGCATTTGTGGATAATTCATCTAAAACCTGTTTTATAAAATAAAAAATATGTAATATAATTCATTGAAATGTGATTAAATATCTCATTCAGTTCGTTAAAATGAGAAAGTGTCCTTACAAAGTGTCAGCCTCACATTCTGTGCAGATGGAGTTTTTCTTAGTAAGTGTTCCCACAGGTCTTAGGAAGGGGGTGGGGTGGGAGTGGGGGAATCTCCACTTGAGATTTTCTTTCTTGTGGTGATTTGGCGCCTTTCCAGCCTGTCCTTCAGTATAATTTGTGCCTTGTGCTTGTTAAAGGAGGCTTTCATGCCTTAAAAATGTTTCTAGTCATTTGAAATAATTTTTAAGTCGTATACTATCATTATAAAGAGAGTGCTCCAAGGGCCTAAGAGGCAAGTGTTAGAAACTTGGTAAATATTATTATTTATTTCTTAAATAGGTATTGATCAACACATTAAAATGATAATATTTTTTCGTTTAAGAGTGGTCATTCCTTTCTTGACCACAAAAGGCTATGGTTCTTAATTACAGTATAGATTACTATTTGGTTTTTTGGTAAGATAAACTTGTATACTTTAGAAGTGTTATTTCTGTAATCTGTTTAGTTATCAGGTGGCTTTGTGCTTGAGGACCTTGCTAAGGATTTCTTTTTCACTTGGAGGTCAGTTTCCTCTTACTACCCAGAGGGAGTGGGGAAGGATGGAGGGAGGGATGCAGAATAGGACTAACTGGTGGACCATTGGATAGATTCTTAAGTTGTGCGATTTTTTCTCTAGTGATAGGAAATTTGGTACTAATACTTTACAAAGACATTTAGTTTTTGCTTTCATATTAATCTCAAGGAAATTAACTGGGAGAACAAGCAGTTAGCTTTGGCACAGAAGAAATTTAAGAAAATATATCCTATATTTGGATTCCTACTGAATTTGAGGAATAACTTTTTTTCGTGACGTGGGTTTTTGTGTTTTTATGAATTATTTAGGGACACTTTTCTGCTGTACTGGCTGAATATAAGTTGCAAAGATTTAAGCCTTTATATTAATGTTCTACCTCATTAACTTCATTGTTAGGGCTTTTACACTTCAGTGATTTAAAATAAAATGATCTAAATATAGTTCTGTTGTCCTCTTTTTCCCTCTCTCTCCCTTTTGAGGTCTAGATGATTATGTATTTAATTTTGTGTTTTCATTTAGACTCTGTAGTTAATTTTGTTAACTGTAGGATAATGAAGGGAAGCTATTGTATATCTAAATGTGTTACACTGTGAAGCCCCGATGGATAGGGCATGTGTTTGTAAAATAAACTGGTCACTGTTTTACCTTCAAGTGGTCTTCAGAGACCAGGAACCTCATAACTGTAAGAGTCCATTCTATTGTAGAGTTCAGATCAGTGGTTATAGATGAGCTTTCACATATATCCTGTGGTATTTATAGCCCTGGAATCCAAATAAGGAAGAGCTTTGCTTAAAAGCAAGCTATGTTTGTCCTTTAAAATGTTTTCTAAGCATTTTCAGAAAAAATAGGAATTATGCAGTGATTTTTTGAGCAAAGTCACCTTAGCAAATATTTGCAGCTAAAAAAATATACATATTTGCAGCTACTTGTAAATGGTAGACATATTTAGGCAATAAGATTTTTTCCTATATGGTTTACTGGCAAATGTGACAACTCCTTAGCACTATGTACCCCAAATGCAAATTAGGTGTCTTTGTTAAAAATGTAGAAAAAAGTTAACTTGAGTTCAAGGGAATGAAGCTGTTATATCAGACATTTTGCATTTTAAAAAAGATTTAATCTGTAAGGTATCTTATTAAATAATTTTATGAAGATTCACCAATATTTGATCCATTTAAATTGAGCAGTGAATTTCATTTTATGTAAGTATAGGCATTGATGTGAGGTATTGATGTTCATTTCTGATCATTTCTTTTATTTTTCAGCTCACCAGAGACTGGAACCAGCAACTCTTTCAGGGATTGTGGCATTTATCCTTAGTCTTTTATGTGCTGCTCTGAATTTAATTCGAGGCTTTCATGCCATAGAAAGTCTCCTGCAGGTACTGTGCTATTTTTGCAATTTCAGGTGACTGTGCCTTTCATACTACTTGTTACACAATTGATTTAGATTGATTTGGTTATTAATACAACTTACTGTGCTCAGATTTTGTATCCTTTATACTACTCTAGTTTCCTCTCCCCTTAAAAACACTACTTTCTAGTTGGCTTCTTCAACTTAACTAATACATATTTATTTATTATCTGCTTTGCAGGAGGCACTGTTTAGAGGTATTCTGGGGAAACCAAGATATGTGTGACAAGGGCCCTGCAGTCTCAGGCCCTGGAATTGAATTGGGAGGCAGAGAAGTCCACAAATAAATGTCAAGTACAGAGAGTTTGAGAGAGGAGTCAGGATAGGAGAAGGAAGCTCTGGGGGCGGGGTTGAATAGGACCTGGAAGGACCTGAGTAGACAGAAGTAGAAGAAAGAGGAGAGCACTCAAAGGCAGGTTTTTGTCCTTCTTTTGGGTTTCATACCTATTATTTCCAGAGACTATAGCTATCAGAACATACTTTTTCTCTTACTCTTTTTGTAAACTTTTGAAACTTCCTTTCTTGAATTAACACACATCTCCCCGTTTCCTTTCCCTGTTTTTGCTCACTTTCTCTGAAGAGTTTTTGACATTTACACATTGTAAATTAGTTCTTTTTTCTTTGGCTAGTATTATGCTAAAAATATCATTTATAAGAACCCAATCAAGACACTTTATATTCTGTTTTAAAATTGCTGTTAGTTTGCGGAATACACAAGAGAGTGGCATCTTTAGTACCCTCTGAAAGTCCTCAGCCACAGGAAGCCGAGAGCAGAGGACATCACAGCTTTCAGGCAGCGGAGCTGTCCCTCCAGGGGGGTTGAGGGTGTTCTTATGGCTTCCCAGTTCCTCTCCTGAACATCCCGGGCCTGCAGGTAAAGCCCCTGTTCCCTTTCAGGCACAGGGCAGCTGGCTGCTCTCTCTGGGCATTCCTGCCCTGGTTGCTTAGCTGTTTAGCTTTATTCCAGTAGGGCATCAATTTCAAACCACTTAAACAACCTGCCAAAAAGAAACAAAGGCAATTTGGAGACTGCTGACTGGAAAAAGCTAATAAATAAGATCTTCTCTTGCCTTAAAAAAAAAACAAAACAAAACTTGATATAGTGGAAAGAACAGCAGCATAGAAGTGTGGGAGCTGATTTTTGTTTGTGGAAGAGTGAGAGAGAGGGTTAACTCCAGCTGAGCTACTGATGAGTTCTGTGACCTTGAATTGCTCACCTTACTTTATGGTTCCCCAGTTTCATTTCTTAAAAAATGAAGGGGACTTCTCTAGTAGTCCAGTGGTTAAGACTCCATGCTTCCAATGCATGGAAGGGGACATTGGTTCAATCCCTGGTAGGGGAATTAAGGCTTCCACATGGTGTGCAGTGTAACCAAAAAAAGAAAAAAAAAAAAATGGCAGAATACATCCAAATAAATCCATTATGTTAAAAAAAAAAAAAAGTGAATGATGAATGGATAAGCAGATTTCAGCAAACCATACAGTGGAATATTATTCAGTAATAGAAAGAAGTGAGCTATCAAGCTACAAAAAGACATGGCTAAACCTTAAGTTCATATTGCTTAATGAAAGAAGCCAGTTTGAAGAAAAACTATATACTAAATGATTTCAATTATATGACCTTTTGAAAAAGGCAAAACTCTAAAGACAGTAAATGAAAAGATTCCGAGGGATGGAGAAAGGGAGCATGAGGTTTTTAGGGCAGTGAAACTGTTCTTACTATAATAGTAAGTCATTATAGTACATATATAGTGTTAGTTGTTCAGTCATGTCTGACTCATTTGCAACTCCAAGGACTGTAGTCCACCAGGCTGCTCTGTTCATGGAATTCTCCAGGCAAGAATACTGGAGTGGGTAGCCATTCTCTTCTCCAGGGAATCTTCCCAACCCCGGGATCGAACCTGGGTCTCCTACATTGCAAGCAGATTCTTTACTGTCTGAGCCACCAGGGAAGCCCTAAGTCATTATATAGTTGTCAAAGTCAGTAGAATGTACAACACTAAAGAGTGGGCCCTAATGTAAACGGCGGACTTCAGTTAATAATAGCATGTCACTGTTGGTTCATCAGTTGCAATGTTAGTGCGTGATGTTAGTGATAGAGGAAACTGAGTAGGGGAAAGAGTGGATATATGGGAGCTCCCTGTACCATGTGCTTAAATTTTCTGTAAACCTGAAACCGCTCTAAAGATGGCAGTCTGTTCACATGTACACATACCTCCCCACCACCACCAGATTAAAGCAAAGCCTGGAGGCACATTCTCCAGACTTTGATATTTCATTAGGTGTGGCTCTACTTAGTTAAAGTACAGCTTGTTACCCTTGGCCAGCTCTTAGGAAATGGTGGATGGGGCTTTCTTTTCTAACAGAGTGGCAGAGCGTTCCCCCTCACACAGGCCAGGTAGGGACACCAGAGCCCTAGCCAGAATGGAGCCAGGGTTCAGGAGTCTGATTTGTGTTTAATAGTCAGATGTACAAATTTTTGCTGTCTGAGAACTATGGCCATTTTGAGAAAGCCACTGAGAGACAGAGCAGGTTCTCTGACATTGCACCCACCAGTCTCTCTCAGCTTGGCCCCCAGCTCCCCTCATCAAGATGTCCTGGGAAATAACTATAGTTTGCATTAATTTGCACAAGGAAAGTCTGGAAAGATAAGAAACTAATAAATGTAGTAGGAACTGGATAGATAGGAAGCAGAGTAGGATTGGGAATCTTCATAATGGATATCTTCTTGATTTTTACTTTTTGAACCGTATAAATATATGACATTCAGATTTTAATGCTAATAATTAATATTAGCACCTATTATGTAAGCAGGAAAACACTTTTCTTAATCCAAATTAATAGGTAGATTTTCAAGAAACAGAAATTTCAGGCAGAGTAAAGGTATATATTTTCATGGAGGGTAAGAGGAAGCTGAGCATTTTCCCTACATTTTTAAAGCTTCTTATTGCCTCTTAAAGTCTACAATTTCCCTAGGAGCTTCAGGAGTTTTTTGTTTTAAACAGTTCCTTAAAACTGTGGTGGTGGGGTATGAAAGCAGCATGGGGTGAATTATGAATGGGGAAAAAGTTATAGTGGTCTTTTATAGTTTGGATGCTTATATCTTTGAAGATGTGTCTTTCTGATAGTTGATATGGAATTCTTTTTCGCTGTCATCCTAGACTAAATTCACCCCAACAACACTGCTTTCTCATTTGACCCAGGGAACTGTAAAATGTTCCATGTGGGGTTTTTAGCTATCTGGAGGCTAGGGACACCTGGTTATGTTACTCTCTCAGCATTGTTTTAAGTCTTTGTTCTGCCATAACCCAAATACACTCATCAACAGTTGAGGTTCTTGAAATAGTGATGCTTTAAGAGAGGAGTGAGGAAACAAAAGAGTACAAAGTTGGGGGAATATAATCTACAGATACTTTGTCACTCATCAGTAGTTTTAAGGTATTTTCCAGCAAATTTTGATCCTCTCACCTAAATGAGAATTACTGCTTTTGGAAATTTACTGGACCAAAAGTAGAGATTCCCATTGTTCCAGTTATTGGGGTTTTTACGTCTGTATAGAGAGAGTGTTCTGGTAAGTGACTGGAGCTTGGAGATATGTTTCCTTGTCTTGTTATGAAAATAATGAAGGAGTTCTATGTAGTGTTGGATTCCATGTAGTGTTGAATTCCTGAAAGATGGAATGGACACTAGGCTAACAAGTGGAGAAAAATGTCAGATTGCAGAGAGCACTGTGATAAACTTAGAGCTCTTACCAGGATGAGATTAGTCGTGCAAACTAGATTAATTTCAACAGTACATCCTTTATAGCTTGAATTAACCTGAAAGAAACTATATACAACATTAGGGACCTGAGTTCTCTCTCTTTTAATCTTCCCTCAGCATCTCTTTTATCATTGTATATGACTTATGTTGGCTAAAAGGTTCTTTTTATTTTCATTAAAGCCACTAAACTTAAGACATACTTCTTAATCTTCTCTCTGTTCATCACTGTACTTTGTGTTTGGGATAATCTCTACAGTTGCTGTAGATAATTTTTGATCAATAAAGTAGATCTTTTTGAGGTGGTCCACGGTGCAAATTTGAGTGCAAAATCCCAAACATGAGTCTTAAACCTTTATCTGTTCTGAACTAACCTGTGTTGGTGTTAACTCAGATCATGGTAGTAACAGAGGAGATAGAAAGATAGTACCTAGATTAAGTGGCCTCAGCATTTCCTTAATACTTGATTTAAGAGCAAAGGGTTTATTTGGGGGCCATATTTTTAGATCTAGCTGAAAATGTATAGTGTGTGCCCTGAGTGTGAGCAATATATTGATATTAATTTCAAATTTGATTTTTTAAAGCTGTGAATTCTAAATACTCTCCTTAAGTATTAAAAATGATTGCCACATTTATCTTCTAGTATGTAACTTGGTGCCTGAGGCAATTTAAATTTGAGAACCCGCAGGAATCAACATTCCTGTGTAGTTAATGTCGTTTGAAGGTTCAGCATGAGTTTGTTTCTTCTAGATTAATAACTGATTCTTAGGGTGATAACGAGCAATTTATTACAATGCCAAAGTACTGAAGTTTTTCTTTGGTATCTAAGTTCGGACTGGGGGAGGTTTAGGATGAGTACAGCTTTTTTTTCAAGTTGGTAAATTTGATTTGGTGTTCACAGTAACGTGTAAATTAGATTATTTTCGCTCATTTCCATACTTTGTTCTGAGTTTAGAGATGTTATTGTGAGTTGACACCTCATGCATAAGCTTTTATCACATTGGGCTTATTTTTCCTGTGTTCTTTTAAGGATCAGCCTTGGAACAATGATCTTAATTAGGCTGATGCCAACCAGAAGTAATTCACATGTGGTGCACTAGAAAAAAAACGAGTATTCCGATACAGAAGTAGAAATGCTCATCTGAAAGTCAGAATACCTGGGTCACATTTGCCAATAGCAAACTTTGTGACCTTGGATGGGCTATTTTACCTTGTTGGATTTCATTTTTCTATTCTACAAGAGGAAAGTTTTAGACTACATAGGCTTGAGGATCACTTCATTACTACATCTCTGATTCTAAAATTGTTTGTAATGGATACTATAACTAAAAGTCAACTTGCTTTTATTCCTGGAGTTCTTTATTTCCCATAGATTTGTTACTATCTTTTAAACAAATTACGTACCTATTAAAGCTCAATGGAAGTTTTTATTTCTTTAGTAGCATTATATCTATGTTAAGATGCAGTGATTGCTTCCTTCAAAAAAGTAAATGCATTTTTCGTGTGTTCTGTGCATAAAGAGTTGGAAGGAAAAGTATAAAGAAGAAAAGGAAAATCCCCCAATTTTCTCTTATTTTATTAATACCTACCATATATATATATACACATATCATACCATTATGTAACTTTGTGTCCTTTTTTCCACTGAAGTTTAAAAAGTGAATGTTTCTCAATTATTACAGACATTTAAATAGTATCATTCTAACACATTTTGTGGCTATCATAGGAAGCTTCTGCTTACCTTGACATCCTCATTTTAAAAAATTCTTTGCCTTTACTAGTTATTTTCCAAGCAATATATTGGTACCCTAGCATCCTCTGAAGGTGAATGTGATTTTTAAAAATTTGGACTCTTTACTTCAGCCCTTTCTTCCCCGCCCACCCTTAATCCCATCTCCTGTCCACCCTGCCCCCACTGACTCCCACTTTTGTCTCTCTCTAAACCTCTGCCCCATGTTTCCCCAACCTGTAGCTATTCATCTGCTTTTCATATGCTTCCTCTCTACTGGCTCTGTTCTCGAAGCTCGTGGGCATGTTATAGCCTGCTGATCTGTAAAAAAAAAAACAAACAAAAAAACCCCTAAAAAACTTCTTGATGTGTGTTCCCTTCTAATATTTTGAAAGCATAGACTATACTTGTGCCCCCTATTCCCTTACCTCTGTTCTCTTGGTTTACCATGATCTCTTTCTTCCCTTATAATTCTTTCAGTGACAATTAAGTTCACCAGTGTCTTTGGGTCACCAGATATTGCAGCCATGCTAGAGGCCTTGTTTTATGTGTCCTCTCTGTCTCATCACACATGTTGTTCAGTGCTTGCTTTTGAAAATAATTCATTGTTTAAATTCAAAACTAATGCTTATTTTAGAAAACTTAGAAACAAATAAATAGATCACTGTTAAAAACTTCCCTGGTGGCTCAGACGGTAAAGCGTCTGCCTACAATGCGGGAGACTCAGGTTCGATCCCTGGGTTGGGAAGATCCTCTGGAGAAGGAAATGGCACCCCACTCCAGTATTCTTCCCTGGAAAATCCCATGGATGGAGGAGCGTGGTAGGCCATAGTCCATGGGGTCGCAAAGAGTCGGACATGACTGAGCGACTTCACTTCACTTAATAGTTTGATGTTTTACTTTATTCTTGACATAATCTCATCCCTTCATTTCCATGAAACAGTTTTTCCTATTGTATTTTTTTTCCTTTCTCTTCTTGTTGTTCAGTTTATTTGGTAAGTTTCTTCCTCCATCTATCCTTTAAATTGTAGGGTTTGTGTCATGTACTTGGCTTTATATTCTTTTAAGTCTACATCTTCTTGGATATTATCATAATGACTTTAAAAAAAGTTAATGCATGTATATCTAAGACATCAACAGTCATGCATACACAAGTAAAATATGTACAAGGTAAATTTCAAAGCCTGTAATTTTCATAATAGGCAATTCTCTTCCCATTTCTCCTCCCCACAGTCAACCACTGGTGTATCCTTCTAGAGAGACTATGTGCATATGTTAGTGAAATGAAGTGAAAGTCGCCCAGTTGTGTCCGACTCTTTGTGACCCCATGGACTATACAATCCATGGAATTCTCTAGGCCAGAATACTGGAGTGGGTGGCTGTTCCCTTCTCCAGGGGATCTTCCCAACCCAGGGATCGAACCCAGGTCTCCTGCATTGCAGGCGGATTCTTTACCAGTGAGCCACCAGGGGAGCCCACATATGTTAATATGTATGTATTTATATATTTACTTATATATTCTTTTAAAATTATTCCTTTGTAAATGGCAGTATATTATTCATATTGATTTGAATCTTTTTTCATCTAACTATGTAAATCATTTCATAGCAGTATATAGAGATTCTTGTTAGTGACTGAATAGCATTTTTTCTTTTCATTTGTATCCCTGTTTCCCCCACCACACAGCATTTTAGTTTGAAAGAATTCAAACTTACAGAAAGGTTTTAGAAAGCAATATAATTAACAGCTACCAAACCATTCAATATCACAGTAATCCAAGTCTATGCCCCAACCAGAAATGCTGAAGAAGCTGAATGGTTCTATGAAGACCTACAAGACCTTCTGAAACTAACACCCAGAAAAGATGTCCTTTTCATTATAGGGGACTGGAATGCAAAAGTAGGAAGTCAAGAGATACCTGGAGTAACAGGCAAATTTGGCCTTGGAGTACAGAATGAAGCAGGGCAAAGGCCAACAGAGTTTTGACAAGAGAACGCACTAGTCTTAGCAAACAGTGCTTCCAACAACAAAAGAGAAGACTACCATGGACATCAGCAGATGGTCAATATAGAAATCAGATTGATTATATTCTTTGCAGCCAAAGATGTAGGAGCTCTATACAGTCAGCAAAAACAAGACTGGGAGCTGACTGTGGCTCAGATCATGAACTCCTTATTGCGAAATTCAGACTTAAATTGAAGAAAGTAGGGAAAACCACTAGACCGTTCAGGTATGACCTAAATCAAATCCCTTACGATTATACAGTGGAAGTGACAAATAGATTCAAGGGTTTAGATCTGATAGACAGTGCCTGAAGAACTATGGACGGAGGTTCGTGACATTGTACAGGAGGCAGTAATCAAGACCATCTCCAAGAAAAAGAAATGCAAAAAGGCAAAATGGTTGTCTGAGGAGGCCTTACAAATAGCTGTGAAAAGAAGAGAAGCTAAAGGCAAAGGAGAAAAAGAAAGATATACCCATTCGAATGCAGAGTTCTAAAGAATAGCAAGGAGAGATAAGTGATCAATGCAAAGAAATAGAGGAAAACAAAAGAATGAGAAAGACTAGAAATCTCTTCAAGAAAATTAGAGATACCAGGGAAGATTTTCATGCGGAGATGGGCACAATAAAGGACAGAAATGTTATGGACCTAACACCAGCAGAAGATATTAAGAAGAGGTGGCAAGAATACACAGACAAAGTATACAAAAAAGATCTTCATGACCCAGATAACCACGATGGTGTGATCACTCACCTAGAGCCAGACATCCTGGAATGGAAAGTCAAGTGGGCCTTGGGAAGCATCACTACAAACAAAGCTAGTGGAGATGATGGAATTCCAGCTGTGCTATTTCAAATCCTAAAAGATGATGCTGTGAAAGTGCTGCACTC
The DNA here is from genome assembly GCF_910594005.1 of Cervus elaphus. NCBI lineage: Eukaryota > Metazoa > Chordata > Mammalia > Artiodactyla > Cervidae > Cervus > Cervus elaphus. Next base: position 50,968,904 of record NC_057833.1, on the reverse strand, counting down.
AGTATGCCAGCAAATTTGGAAAACTCAACAGTGGCCCCAGGACTGGAAAAGGTCAGTTTTCATTCCAATCCCAAAGAAAGCCAATGCCAAAGAATGTTCAAGCTACCACACAATTGCCCTCATCTCGCACACCAGCAAAGTAATGCTCAAAATCCTCCAAGCCAGGCTTCAACAGTACATGAACTGTGAACTTCCAGATGTTCAAGCTGGTTTTAGAAAAGGCAGAGGAACCAGAGATCAAATTGTCAACATCTGCTGGATCATTGAAAAAGCAAAAGAGTTCCGGAAAAACATCTACTTCTGCTTTATTAACTACGCCAAAGCCTTTGACTGTGTAGATCACAACAAACTGTAGAAAATTCTTAAAGGGATGAGAATACCAGGCCACCTGACCTGCCTCCTGAGAAACCTGTATGCAGGTCAGGAAGCAACAGTTAGAACTGGACATGGAACAACAGACTGGTTCCAAATCAGGAAAGGAGTATGTCAAGGCTGCATATTGTCACCCTGCTTATTTAACTTATATATAGAGTACATCATGAGAAATGCTGCGCTGGATGAAGCACAGGCTGGAATCAGGATTGCCGGGAGAAATATCAATAACCTCAGATATGCAGATGACACCACCCTTATGGCAGAAAGCAAAGGAGGACTAAAGAGCCTCTTGATGAAAGTGAAAGAGGAGAGTGAAAAAGTTGGCTTAAAGCTCAGCATTCAGAAAACTAAGATCATGGCATCTGGTCCCATCACTTCATGGCAAATCGGTGGGGAAACAATGGAAACAATGAGAGACTTTATTTTTGGAGGCTCCAAAAATTTTTTTGGGGGCTCACTGCAGATGGTGACTGCAGTCATGAAGTTAAAAGATGCTTGCTCCTTGAAAGAAAAGCTATGAAATTAAAAAGACGCTTGCTCCTTGGAAGAAAAGCTATGACCATAATTAAAAGCATATTAAAAAGCAGAGACATTACTTTGCCAACAAAGATCTGTCTAGTCAAAGTTACGGTTTTCCCAGTAGTCGTGTATGGATGTGAGAGTTGGACTATATAGAAAGCTGAGCACCAAAGAATTGATGCTTTTAAACTGTGGTGTTGAAGACTCTCGAGACTCCCTTGGACAGCAAGGAGAGCCAACCAGTCCATCCTAAAGGAAATCAGTCCTGAATATTCATCGCAAGGACTGATGCTGAAGCTGAAATTCCAATACTTTGGCTACCTGATGCGAAGAACTGACTCATTTGAAAAGACCCTGATGCTGGGAAACACTGAAGGCGGGAGGAGAAGGGGACGACAGAGGATGAGACGGTTGGATGGCATCACCAACTCAATGGACATGAGTTTGAGTAAGCTCCGGAAGTTGTTGATGGACAGGGAAGCCTGGCATGCTGCAGTCCACGGGGTTACAAAGATTCGGACACGACTGAGTGACTGAACTGAGCTGTTACATACCTACCATTCTTTCTTACTTTCTCTCTTTTTATTTTCTTTTTTTTTTCTGAATCATTGGAAAGTAAAATTGTCAGTATTATGACAGATTTATTCCAAAATTATTCAATATGTCTGTCTTTAGGACTAGAACTTTCTCCTGCATAATCACAATACCTTTATTAAACCAAAGAAACTGAAGACCAATGTAGTATTAGCTAATAAGAAAATCTATTTTCAGATTTCACAATTCATATTTGACCCCAAATATCCTTTAATTTATATTTTTTCCTCTCTCCAGTCTATCAGCCAGTCAAGAAATATATTTTGCATTTCGTTGTCATACTCCTTTATTTCATTTAACTACTATTTAAATATATGACTACTAAACTAGATCTGTAGGTTAAACTCTTCCCTGAAGCTGACTTAAATGTCTACTAAACTTATTTATTAGGATATCTCACTAGCAACTCCAAAGTACCTTGTCCAGAATGAACTCACTTTTTCTTCTCTCAAGCCCATTTTTCCTCCTATATTCCCAACTTAGTGTTTGTGTATGCTTAGTCTCTGAGTTGTGTCCAACTCTTTGTGATTCCATGGACTGTAGCCCGCCAGGCTCCTCTGTCCATGGGGATTCTCCAGGCAAGAATACTGGAGTGGGTTGCTATGCCCTCCTCCAGGGGATCTTCCCAACCTAGGAATCAAACACATTGCAGCATCTGAACCACCAGGAAAGCCCAACTTAGTGAATGGTGTCATTCAAATGTTGCCTAAATAGGAGACCTTTGAGTCATCCTATCCTCCTCTTAAAACTGCACAAGCTACTCCGTTTGCCTGGAATTCTTGTCCTACCTTGTCCCACCTTGAAGGTTTATCCTTCAAGATGCAAATTAAGCTTTACTTTCTGTGACAAACCTTCCCTGATCCTTTTTTTCTCCAGAATTAAATGTGTCTCCAGTAGGCTTCCTTAGTACCCTGTACATATACCTATCCCATCAGTTACCACTTTGGATGCAAATTGTTACTTTCTACCAGCCTCTGCCTTCCTGATTAGAGTTGAGCTTCCTCATTTTGTGTTGACTTGTTTTCTGTCCTTGGTTGCATAACACAGTACTTGGGCCATCAGTGTTTAATGAATGACTATTTTTTGAATGGAAGAATATGTTTATAGATATTCTCTTTAGTAAGTGGAAATAAAGATTTTCCAAAGCACAACTCAATTTGGCATTCATTTGTTGAGTTCCTACTTTGTGCACAGTTTCTTGCAAGTAGTAAGATTTATTTTCTGCCTTGAAGGAAGGTTAGGATCTCACTGAGAAGACAAGGCTAGTACATTAGAGATTTAAACAATATTGAAACGTAATCCTAATTATCTGATAAATGATGCACATAGTAACTTCTGGGAAGGAGAAGTTAGTGAATGTTTTTGAATACTTACAGTCAGTTACTGTTTTTTGTGTTTGCCAATATTATTGATATTTCATTGAATCTCTACAACATTTATTTTCAAAAAAGGGAATTGAAGTTAAATATTAATAATAGTCCATGGTCATACAGCTAGCTAATAAGTAAAGATTTGAACCCAGTTCTTATCTACTCCAGAAACATGCTGTTAAGTGTTCCAAAGGCAATTAAGAGAGTTATAAAGTGATAGTGTAAATTTAGGGAAAATATAATATTCGATTTTAAGACAATGAGATTATTGTATAGCCCCACAGTTAAAGGTTATGTAATTATTACAAATTAAGTGTTTGAGAAATATTTAGTATCTTGAGAACATGTTTTATGACATAATGTGAAGTATTAAAAAGTAGTACATAAAAGTATGATTCTATTTTTTTCAATGTACATATATTTTTGTACAGAAAGGATTAGAAGGAAGTACATAAATGGTTAGCAGAATTCTCCCAAAATTGTGATATTATGTACTATTTGAGTTTCTTTGTAACATTTTGTTTCAGATTCTCTACAATGAACATGAACTTTTATAATCAAAAAAGATCATTGAAAGGACAGAAGAAAAAACAATCAAGCAGAACTTATTTAAAAGTCTTAGAATTATTAAAGTAGAAGGGCTTTTTCTTGACCTTCCTTGTCTCTGGGATAGAACTGGTCTAACCATCCCAGACAGATTAATGGTTTCTATTTTAAGATCCTCTCACTAGGATAAGCCATTTTCTCTCTGCCTTACAGGCACTTCTGTTGCCCAATAGCAAATGGAAAAGGAATGTTCTCTTTATGTTATTTCAAGTACTTATGGTCATGAGAGACACTCCCATGTCTTCTGAAAATTTTTATTGTATAGAAAGATTTTTTTTTTTCCCTAAAATAAGAGCCAAATTTATGTTTCTATCTAGAAGAAAAGAAATTTGATGCTCCTGCTTGGGCTTTATGTTCTACTCCATCAAAAGGCATGAGAAATACAGATATTTAAAAGTAACCAAAGAGAAGTAGGAAAAAATAGGTTTTTACATGTCTCCATTAGTTTTCTTTTAAAAAAGAAATACTCTTATGCATAATCTCTGTTTTTCCTCTGAGTGGTTTTAACTTAATACATGTGACTGAATTTCCTCATTGGGATTTAGCACACTCTAGTGGACAGTAGCTTTTCAATTTTGGTTGTCTTTTTAAAAAAATTTTAATCATGTCAAATGACTTCATTGGACAGTTCATTGATGTGCTAATTCTAGATGTAAACTATCAGTATTTATTTGAGTCAAGTAGTAATCCTAACAAGCAGGCCTAACTTTATAGGCTGCTGGAGTGTTGTATATTTTCATATGGTTTCTTTAGTGGAAAGTAGAGACATGTTTAATGTTACACAGAAACTTGTTTCCGTTGGCTTTCATCTTCTCTTGGGTAAGATATAATTGATGGAGAAGCCCAGACCTAGAGGAACGCTGGTAGTCTTCCTCTACCTCACACTCCCAGGTTCTTATGATGTGTTTTATGTTTCTCTTTTAGTACTTGAGTATTTTTATATGCCACTTTTGAAAATTTTGACCATTTGTGCATAAAGGTTGTCATATCCTATCCCAATGGATTGTTTTTGGAAATGGGCTTCCACAGAAAGAGTAACTTTTTATTTTATTTTTGCAGAGTGATGGTGAGGACTTTAATTACATTGTTGCATTTTTTCTTGGAACAGCAGCCTGCCTTTACCAGGTATGTACTCTCTCATTTGTAAGAAATACCTTCCTATTATTGCTCATTTCAGGTGTCATTTCTAATTAACTTCTTGGGCACTTTAAATAAAATAATGTCTGAGTTCTTTGCCTCATTTTTCAATTTGAGCCTCTGTTAGCTTTGTGACCCTTTTGAATGGACATAGATCCCAGTGAATTCAGTGTTAGCCCTCTTCCTGTTCTGGGGCTTTATTGGCAGCTGGTCATCAGCCTGTGGCAGTAAAGGCTACGTCTAGATATTCTGGTGACTTATTATTCAACTTGCAGGCTCTGCTTTTACTCCAGGTTGAGGATTTTGTGTTTTTGATAAGGTCTGTGAAGAGGGAACAGCAAAAGCATGGTTTTAGGATATTTAATTTAGCAGTGATGAATAGTGTAGATTGTCAGAGCAAAGAGACTACAAGCAAGGGTATTAGTTTTGAGGCAGAAGGTAATGAAAGCCTAAATTATGGTAATGGCAGTGAAAGTGAAAGTCGCTTAGTTGTGTCCGACTCTTTGCAACCTCAAGGACTATACAGTTCATGGAATTCTCCAGGCCAGAATACTGGAGTCGGTAGCCTACCCCTTCTCCAGGTAATGGCAGTAGGGATAGGAAAAGAAAGGACGGTGAGAAGGAAGACTCCCTGAGATTAGAAGACCGAGTAGATCTGAGACTTCAGGAGAGAGGAGGTTTTGTACCTGAATGATAGGGAGATACATACTCCCATTTCCAAGACCAGAGGAGGCACAGATGTGTTAGAGAAGGGAGAGTTAACCATGCTGATTACCCAGATTCAAGTGTCTTTGCTGAAACATGTTAGAGCAAGCAAGGCCTTTTGACTTAACACTTACAGGTGACACATTTCTCTGTCTTGCATAGAAAAATGTTAGATTCAGTACTGCAAATAAAAGGGTACCTAAAACTCAGAAGAGATCGTTAGAGAAATATATTAAATATATGCGTTTGACTTTTATGTAAAGACATATTAGAAATTTTAGTTTCAGTGACCCCATTTTTTTTTAAATCCCCTAATTTTTCTTAATCATTTATATTAGCTTTAGAAATTGTTTTTCTGTCAAATTTGACAGATTGAGTTACAATGAATGACATTTCGTGCAGGAGATATGAAAGCTTGTCTTCATTGATGTCACAAGTACTTTAATTTTATGAAATATTCTTGTGCAGATTTTGTCATTTAATCTCTACAGTCTATCACAGAGGGTATATTATCCTCACTGTTTTGAAACAGAGAAATCTGAAGCAGTTTCAATACTATCCTGAGATCACATAGCCGGCAAGTGGTAGAGTCAGAACTGAACTGGGTCTTCAGATTTTAAATGTCACATTCATTTCACTATATCATGCTATCTCTAAGCAAAATTCCTATATTTGCATGACTTTTATAATGCTATAAGTTCATAACTTAATAACTTATATGCACTATTTCATATTCTAAAACAATGTGAGGTAAATATGACTTTAAAATAGTTTCATGAATGATTATCCTTATAAAATATACTTTTAGCTGTTTTACCTTAATGAAATAATTTTAAATGCTAATAATAATGCAAAAATGTGTTGAGCTCTTCCTTTGTGGTAAGCCCTTTACATTTCTTATGCCATTTGATCCTCAAAGAAAGCCCCGCACTAATCCTATTATTATCACCATTTTTTACTGCAGCCTAGACAGTTCTTACAGTCAGTCAGTGACTTGAAATCTAGGTGATCTTAGAACCAGTGCTCTTGCCAAGGATAGGCATACCTCTGTTAACTTTCTCAGAACAGATGAAAGTATTGATAGTTGTAAGAGTGGTCTCATGGTAGAGCAGTGTCACCCAGGTCTTCTTTTAACTTGAGAAGTAAACAGATACATACTTTAAAAAAGAAAATTTAAAAAAAATGTCCTTCATATTGACAGGCTTGAAACTGAATGCTTTCCAAATATGATTAGCAGAGTGATAATAATGTTGTTTTTCCCCATAGGAAAAATTAAGTGATTAGGTTTTACCATGTGATATGCTGTATCTCCAATTTCAGGATATTTTTTAATCTCCTTTAGATCAGACCTCAAAGGCCACTACTACATTGTTTGTTGCCTTTTCCTCCAGGCTCTGGATACTTGTAGAATCACAGGGTTCAGTCAGATAGAGATCATCTTGATATGGAGCATTTACAATAGGAAATCTGGGAATTCCCTCTCAGTTCAGTGGTTAGAACTCCATGCTTCCACAGCAGGGGGCATGGACTCAATTCCTGATCTGGGCACTAACATGCTGCAAGCTGCATTGCATGACCAAAAACATAAAATAGGAAATCAGAGGAAGTCTGAAGAAACTAGATACTCTACTTTTCCCTCTGTGTTTTATTTTGAAAACCTTTAGACTTACAGAAAAGTTGGGAAACTGGTACACCTAGAATCACCAGTTGTTAACATTTCACAACATTTGCTTTATCTCATTCTTTTTTGTGCATTTATGTATATGGGGTATATACTCATTGTTTATAATGTAAATTGCAGATAAGGTGAATGTGTAAAGTTGTTTTTCTCATTAGACTTTTTATTTTGAGAGACTCACCTGGAGTCGTAAAGCATGCTTGAATAACATTTATCTGTTTCCCCCCAATGTAACCACCTTGGAAAGCTATAATCCAACATCACAATGCACATTGATGCTGTCAAGTATATAACAGTCCTTACCATAAAGACTCCTCATGTTGCCTTTTATAGTTCTCTCCTGCCTCAACCCCAACCCCTCTTTAATCTCTGGCAACCACTACTGTATTCTCATATAATTTTCTCATTTTGAATGTGTTATATGAATGGAACCATGTAGTGTATATAACCTTTTGTTGTTGGCATTTTTTATTCAGCATAATTCTCTGAAAGTTTATCCATGCATGTGTCAATGGTTTGTTCCTTTTTATTGCTGAATCGTACTCCATGGTATGGCTGTACCACAGTTTGTTTGATCTTTCACTCATTTAAAGGACGTCTGAATTGTTTCTAGTTTTTGGCTATTATAAATAAAGGTGCTATAAACTTTCATGGGTGGGATTTTGTGTGAAAAAAAAGTCTTCATTTCTCAGAGCTAAGTGCCCAGGAGTACAATGACTGGGTCATGGTAGTTGCATGATTATTAAGAAACAAACTGTTTTCCAGAGTAGTGTACCATTTTACATTCAGCATTGTGGGAGTGATCTAGTTTCTCTGCACCCTTGGCAGCATTTGGTGTTGCCTGAATTTTTTAATTTTAGCCATTCTGATAGATGTGTAGTGATAATCTCATTGTGGTTTTAATTTTCATTTTCCTAGGGGCTAATGATGTTGAAAATAGTTTCATGTTTGTCACCTGTGTCTTTTCATGTCTTTTGCCTATTTTCTAATGGGATTGTTTGTCTTTTACTATTGAGTTTGAGAGTTCTTTATATATTCTAGATATTAGTCCTTTGTCAGATATGTAGCAAATATCTTCTCCCAGTCTTAACTTGTCTTTTCATCCTCTTAAGAGTCTTTTGTAGTTCAAGTATTTTAAATTTTTATGAAGTTTAATGTATCAGTTTTTCCTTTTTTTTCCCCTCTACTGAATTGCTTTTGCATTGAAAAAAATCTGTTTGGCATGTTTATGTGGATCTGTTTCTGGATCCTCTCTTCTGTTCTGTTGATCTATGTGTCTGTTCCTCTGCCAGTACCGTACAGTTTTGATTACTTCAGCTATTAGTAAGTCTTAAAAAAAAAAAGATTATTTTTATTTTTTGGCTGTGGTGCATCTTCGTTGCTGCACACAGGTTTTCTTTCGTCACGGTGAGCAGGGGCTGCTCTTCACTGTGGTGTGCGGGCTTCTCATTGTGATGGCTTCTCTTGTTGCAGAGCACAGGCTGTAGGTGTGCAGACTTCAGTAGCTGCGGCACGCAGGCTCAGCAGTCGTGGCACATAGGCTTAGTTGCTCTGCAGCATGTGGGGTCTTCCTGGACCAGGGATTGAACCTTCGTCCCCGCATTGCAAGGTGGATTCTTAACCACTGGACCACCAACAAAACCCTAATAAGTCTTACAATTTTTTTAAATAGTTATAGAGCAATTCACATAATTGTTTACAATGGATGGTTTGCATTTTAGGAGGAAATTTTCCATTTCACTTAAGTTATCAAATTTGTGTGTTGGATGGTTGTGGTATTCCCTTACTATTCTTTTGATGTCTATAGAATATGTAGTGATATTTCTTATTTCAGTCCTCATATTGATCATTTGTATCTTCTCTCTTCTTGATCAGTCTTATTAATTTCATTGATCTTCTCACCAAGCCTATTCTTTGTTTCATTTTTTTTTCCTATTTTCTATTTTATTGATTTCTGTACTACCTCCATTGTTTCTTTCCTCGTGTTTGCTCTGGGTTTATTTGACTCTTCTTTTCCTGGGTTCTTGAGGTGAGAGCTTAGATGATTTGATTTGAGAATTTTCTCTTTTGTAATGTGTACATTTAATATTACAGATTTCCCTCTTAGCACTTCTTTAGTTCCATTCTATGTTTTGATATGTTGTATTTTCATTTAATTCAGTGTATTTAAAATTTTTTTCCTTGCAGTTTCCTCTTTGGCCTATGGATTATTTAGAATTGTCTTGCTTAGTTTTCAAGTGTTTGGATATTTTCATTTTCTTTCCATTATTCTAGTTTGATTCCATTGTAGTTTGATAACATATTCTGTGTGATTTCAGTTATTTTACATTTGTTGAGGTTTGTTCTGTGGCCCAGAATATGTTTTGTTTTGGTATATATTCCATGGGCACTTGAATAGAATGTGTATTCTGTTGTTGTTAAGTGAGTATTCTGTAAGTGTTGATTAGATTCTGTTGGTTGATAGTGTTGTTCAGTTTTTATAGGTCTTTGTTGATTTTTCTGGCTAGTTCAATCTTTGGGCTTCCCAGGTGGCACCAGTGGTAAAGAACCTGCCTGCCAACGCAGGAGACATAAGAGATGCGGATTTGATCCCTGGGTCAAGAAGATCCCCTGGAGGAGGAAATGGCAACCCATTTCAGTATCTTTGCCTAGAGAATCCCATGGATAGAGGAGCCTGGTGGGCTACATGGGATCCATGGGGTCCATGGGGTCACAGAGAGCTGGACATGACTGAAGCAACTTAGCATGCATGCACACTCAGAGGAGTATTGAAATTTTCAACTATAGTTGTGCATTTTTATATTTCTTGTTTGAGTTCTATCAGTTTTTACATCTCTGTTGTTTAGTTCATACACATTTAGGATTGCTGGATCTTCTTAATTGATTGATCCATTTATCATTATATCCCTCTCTGTCCCTGGTTATTTTTACTTTCTTTGAAATATTTTTACTTATTTATTTTTATTTTTTGGCTTTACTTTCTGGTTCTTAGTTTCTTGACCAGGGATGGAACTTGTGCACCCTGCAGTAGAAACAGAGTCTGGACCACCAGGAAAGTCCCAAAGTATTTTTATATTTATCTAATAGTAGGATAGCCACTCATGCTTGCCTTTGGTTAGTGTTTGCATGCTACATCTTTTTCCATCCTTTTACTTTAAACTTGCCTATATCATTTGAAGTGAGTTTCTGGTAGATAACATAGAGTTTGTTATGCTTTTTAATACATCCTGCCAATCTCTATCTTTTAATTGCTATACTTAAGCCATTTATATCCAGTGTAGCTATTAACATGTTAAGGCTTATGTCTGCCATCTTATTTTTTTGTTTTCAGCTTTTTCATTTTTATGTTTTATTGTTTGTGTCTTCCTGTGGATTACTTGAACATTTTTTTTTAGAACTCCATTTTGTTTTGTCTGTAATGTTTTTGAATGTATTTCTTTGTATGACTTTTTAAATATTGCTGCAGGTATTACATTTTACTTACTCATCTCAGTTTACTGGTGTCATCATTTTACTAGTTCAGGTGAAGCATAGGGATTGTAACTCTTTATATCTCTTTGTCCTTCTCTATTTATAATTGTCTTAAATATTTCCTCTACATATGTTTAGAAACATATCAGACCTGTTACAATTTTTATTTCAATCATTAAACATAATTTAGAAAATTCTTAAAAAGGCAAAGCTAGTCATTAACATGTATTTTTGCTGTATTCCTTTTCTATCCAGCATTCCAAGGTTCCCTTTTTTTGGTTTCCTTTCTGTCTAGAGAACTTTCTTTAGCCATTCCTTTAGAGTATATTTGTAGGTGATGAATTCTCTTCATCTTCTGTCATCTGAGAATGTCTTTATTTTTCCTTCATTCCTAAAGGATATTTTTGTTGGATATAGGATTCTGGATTGACAGCTAATTTTCTTTCAACACTTGAAAAATGTTGTTCCATTCTCATCTGAACTTCATAGCTTCTGATGAGAAATCCATTGCCTTTTTAATGCCAAGTGGAGGTGAATTTCTGCAGTCCTTCTTAGTCTCCAGTGATACACCATGGGGTGGGGTTGAGGGACTCCTACCATCCAGTGGAAATCAAAGTTCTGGCTTACCACTTGCCTTCTCTGAAGCCCTGGAGAATTAGAACATCTCCTTACAGCATGATAGTCTCCCCACATAGGCTTTGATGGGGTGAATGTGGGTGGTCACAGTTTTTGTATGTATGTGTGTGTGTGTGTGTGTGTTGGCTTTTTTGGTTTGTTTTGGTTTGGTTTTGGTGGTGTTTGTCTGTGGTAGAATAGTTGTTATGTACAAGTTTCTGTCGTGGAAAATCGCATCACTCTTGGTCTTTTGGCTAGAGAAAGCAAAATTTTATTGAGTTTTGTTTGTTTTGTTGGTGTGCATCCAGTGGTTTTCTAGTTGTCAGATTCTTCAGCTCCAAGTGTGGGGTACATGAGGCAAAATAAAACAAACAAACTTAGGTAATTTACCAATGTGTCATTCCTTGAGACTTAAGGTCCTTAGCCTGTCTGCCTTCTTCTCTTTATCATCCAGAGTCATCTGATACTTGTTTGATATATAATGTCCAGGGTTTTTAGTTGTACCTAGTGGGAAGAATAGAGGAAAGTGCATCGACTCCATCTTCCCAGAAGCAGAAGTTCCTGCAGTTTTTTGTTTTTTTTTTTAAAGTAAGTTACAAACATCAAGATACTTCACCTCTGGAAACTTAAGCATGTGTCTTTTGAGAACAGAGACATCTTTCTGTTGTACATAGCTGTGATACCTTTATCACACCCAGGAAATTTAACGTTGATACAATATTACCTAACATAGGATTCATATTCAGATTATGTTGTCTCTGAAATAGTCTCTATAGCTCTTTTCCTCTGATTTCAAATTATGCATTGTGTTTGGTTGTATCTTTTAACCTACAATGCCATCTCCTGGCCTTTTTGTTGTTCTATTTTGTTTTGGTCTTTCATAACCCTGACATTTTTTAACAGTCCAGGCAAATACATTATAGAATGCTCCATAATCTAGATATGTCTCTTCTGATTAGATTCAGGTTAATTATTTCAGCGACCATACTATGTAGTATAGTGTGCTGTATACCTCTAATTATATAAGTCAAGAGGCATGTAATAAATTTGATCATTCGATTAAGTGATGTCTAACAGATATCTCCATTGCAAAAGTATCTTTTCCCTCTTTGTAATTAATAAGTAATCTGTGGGGTACAGACCATTATCTTTAAAGCCTTTGAAAACCACAAATTAAATATTTTTAAAAAAATACCAGGTAATCTAGCTCTTCTTCATAGTAGAATTTTCAGTTAATAAATGTAGAGAATGATGGAAATTGAAAGTGACCATTTGGTAAACACCTATGGCAGGCAGGAATCATCAATAGATGCTAAAATTAGTGGGCAGAAGTATGATGGGATAGAAATCTACATAATCTCAAAGTATCCTCCCACAGGATACTGATTACAAAGGGAAAAATAGTAACTAGCGGAGAAACCTGTTGGATACCACCTACCAAAAGATCAAAGTTAAGAAGTAATTTGGCACATCACACATTCCCTCTTTGGTATTCTTCTTTCCAAAATTGGATATCCTCTATTCAGTTTTGAGATAATATCAGGCGAACCAAAATTAAGGGCCATTTTACAAAATAACTGATCAGTGCTCTTTAAATTGTTAAGGTCATGGAAAACAAAGAAAGACTTGAGCTGTTAAAGATTCAAGGAGACCTGACAGCTAAATGAAATATGGAGTCCTGGATTGGATTCTGGACCAGGAAAAGGGTCTTATGGGACAGCTGGCAAAACTCAAGTGAAGTGTTTAGGTTACTTAATAGTATTAAAATCAATGTTAATTTCCTGTTTTGATGATTATACTGTGGTTATATGAGGACAACATTTGGTTGGGGTGAAAAGCTTTTGCAACTTTTCTTACATTTAAAATTATTTCAAAAGAAAATTTCTCCTATTTTTTTTCAACTTTTTAAATTCAAAACTCCAATAAAATAAAATTTTCTAATTAAATTTTGCTTGGATAGCAAACACAGTCCTGATTTGTATAAGAACTAAACATATTAAGCAGAACATCACATTCTTTCTGTATTGTCACAAACACTCTAATGTTCTTCCTGTTCTGAAGTCTGGATATAATTTCACACAGAGACCTGCACCTCTTTCCTAAGGCTTTCTGACCATATGTAATTCCTATATATCCCAGACTTGGAATTTTAGATATCTTCTAGAAAACAGTTCATTGATTCAACAGATTTTTATTGTGCACTTATTATATACATAGCAGGCACTGTCTGGGGCAATGGAGAAAAGTGAGTGAACAAGGCAGTTAAAAACCTCTCCCTTCATGAGGCTTGTATTTCATTGGAAGAATATAGATGACAAATAAAATAAGCATATTTTTGAAGTATTTTAATAAATGCAATGTAGAGAAAAATAAAGGAGGAAAGGTGAATGCCAGGGTTTGGGTGCAGGGGAGTACTTTATCTTCTAAATCAGCACTCATTGCGTTCTGTGTCCCATTTTTAAAAATCTTTTTTAAAACATAACTACTTGATTTTATATATATAAATACATATATATACTTATATATAAACTTTATAATCTGGCTTCTTCCAGTAGAATGTAAGCACCATCTGAGTGAGGTCTTTGTTAACTTGAGACTAAAGAACAACGCTAAGTAGATAAATAAATTTCCATTGAATAAGTTCTCCCTCAGGTGTTCTCTCGGGCCCTACACCTAGGTTAACTCCTGGGACTCAAATAAATGTTTGTTGATTTCATTAATATACAGATTCAGGTTATATGAGCCCATTTTGCTGAATAACTTGCATGAGTTTTTTTTAACTTTTCTGGAATAAGAACCCTTAAGATCCTAAGAATGCTTCTTAGTTGCCTGTCATCTTGAGGAATTTGTTTAGCTTGTTTGCATGGAGGTTATCTATTTTATATATGATACAAAACGCTTTTTCTTTTGAAAAGTGAAAAACATAAAAGGAGACCCCTATTTCCCTCTTAAGCTGTGGAGCTTTCATAGCTGAATGTCTTAAAGATATTACATTGTCTTATCTGTAGTTGAAAAATCCCCTTACTGCACTCTCATATTTCACCCTGTGGCCTGTTAAAGTTTATAGCTGCAGCATCTATTTCTTCTTCCTGTAACCCTAACCATCATTCATTTTTATATTTTCAACAGTGTTATTTACTTGTCTACTATACCAGCTGGCGGAATGTCAAATCTTTTTTGACTTTTGGTTTAATTTGTCTATGCAACATGTATCTCTATGAACTGCGTAATCTGTGGCAGCTTTTTTTTCACGTGACTGTGGGAGCATTTGTTACACTACAGATCTGGCTAAGGCAAGCCCAGGGCAAAGCTCCTGATTATGATGTCTGACACCATCCTTCAGACATAGTGCCTTGCCTTAAGGAGGAAAAGGAAGGACACCACCACTGTGATGAAGAAACTGTTCACCACAAATGAGAAGCTCCGCTTTCTTTCTCTCCAGCTGTCCTTTTTAAGTCAGCCTAGCATGCCTGTGAGCATGCAATACCTGGTAGGCAAACTGTTCTCAACAGAATGTTGGCCATGATTATCATTCAGAAGAAGATGAGGAGACCTCTCTACAGGGCAATGGCAGTGGAAGAACAGTCAGATGCCATTGGAAGACTTGGCCAGCAGCTCTGAATCATGGCTGGAGAATTCAGTCAAAAAGTGTGTGTGGTACTTGCTCTGAGAACCAAGCAGGAACTCTACAACCCCGGTTTGCCTTTGTGAGGCATTAGTATAGACCAAATAAAAGATGCTGCAATGAATTGGAAAGTTTATGTGTAAAACAAATGACTTACTAAATATTAGATCATTTGCACATTTATTGTACCATGAGTTTATGAAGTCCAGATTGGTGTGGAGTGGGTTCTTTTTCCTTTTATATTTTTGCTTGAATCTTAACTCTGGAAATCACCTGATGTAGGAGAAGGCTGTGGTGAGGTCATCCCTGAAGCGTCATAAGTATTGAAAACACAGTGACACATGTTTCTTTCCTAGACCGCATTTATACCTTCTTTTGAAATCACTTTTTAAAAATATGTCATTAGGCTATAGCCATTATTTGCCAAACTTCAATCACTTAAGTATTACATATACTATTATTTACTTAATATTTATCTTTTAAATTTTAAAATATTTTAAAAAGAAACTAACCTCTACTCCAAGTGAAAAACCAGCATCAGTTTGCCATTAAAAAAGAGAACTACAAAATAAATTAAAAATAAGCCAGGATGTTGTTAGATTCTAACTGTATGCTAATGACTGCCAAGGCTCTGAATCCAAGAAGCCTACTCTTTCTTTGTTGCAGTGAGAGATATTACCTAGCACCAAAATGGGCTCTCTCTGTGGAATTATCAGAAGTTTAAAAGAAAATTATAAAGGGAATGACATTCACATTGTGATTCAGCATTATTTAATTCTGTGTTGTGAATCACCTAAAGTCATCTCACACGCCACCAAGTGATATGGGTCCTGCCCTGTAGAAACACTGAGTTGTTCTAAAAGAATCAGAAGGTAACTTTTCTCTCAGCACTTATTATTATTCCTCTTATAATTTCATAGCTTCAAGGAGTTAAGCACCTAATATCTAAGTGGTGCTTTTCAATAACTTTGTAAAGATTGTTTAAGCAGTTGTGAATTATTAGAGGAAGCATATTTTGGTTCTTTTAGCAAAATCTACAACTCTTGTGGTTTTGAGGGTTTCCCTGGTGGCTCGGATGATAAAGAATCTGCCTGCAGTGCAGGAGACCTGGTTTGATCTCTGGGTCGGGAAGATCCCCTGGAGAAGGGAATGGCTACCCACTCCAATATTTCTTGCCTGGAGAATTCCATGGACAGAGGAGCCTGGTGGGTTATAATCCATGGGGTTGCAAAGAGTCAGACAAGGACTGAGGGACTAACACTTTCACTTTCTGGTTTTGAAATCATCTTCATGAGTGATTTTCTTGAGGAAAGATTCCAATTAAGGAATTCATAAGGTTCGAAATTTGATATCCAGAGAAAAGTGGACTCATTACATATAATTCATGTTACTGGGTATATTAATTATGCAGAAAAAATTGTCCAGAGGGGTAAAGTCACCAAACTGCATTGTTTCCAGAACCAGTATATATAGGTATGCTTACAATGAGAAATCCTGCTTAACTAAAACCTTTTTGCTACACTCTCCTTTTTAGGAGAATGAGGCAAAAGAAGACAGTGAAAGCTTACGATTTTGGGGATTTATTTAATATAAGAAACTCCAGTTCCCTCCAATTTTCTGCTCCTAACAAAACTGAAAAGAAATTATGAATATTCTGAGAGATATCCCAAGGTACCACATGATCCTAAATCATCAAAATGATGTTTGGTATTTTGTAGTTACTGAACCAGAAAGTTAACTGGTTCACTTTACTTTAGAAAGTAAAACTTGAGAAAGTTTTTTAAAACTAATGGTTAAAGCAAGAAGAGTTTTCTTGTAAATAGTTTATTAACCAGGAGATTGGAGTATTCTGGTTTATCAAGATTTTGCTGTATATTGATACTTTATAGCTCTCTTACCAGTTTGGTTCTTTTTATTATTGAGTCATAATGTTTGGTATTCAGCAAGGACACTTGAAAACTCACCAGCTATCTTTAAAGGCTTCATTTGTTTTTCGTTTTGTTTTTTCACCAGCTATTTTGGATAAGGGGATGTTTATATTTTAATGTAAAAAATGAAAACAGGTATAAATAATGTTTTATGTATAGATATGTTCTCTTTCATTATTTGGTGCCTGCACCTTTGTTTGTTTATATAGCTTTCCTGCCTCTGTCATGTTGTTGCCAAAGAAAGTATGAATTTAGAAAGATAAATTTTTGCCATAAATGTAAAGAAGTTTTTAAGCTCATGAGAAAGAATCACTTAGGCCTCTAATGTGTATGATGGTGACACGTTGCATTTATATTGCAATTTTATTTCTAAGAGCACCTACCTAATCATAATGGGTCTTCTACTGTCGAGGAGGTACTATTTTCCCAATAGGAAAGAGGACACTATGGTAACCAAGTGTTAATGACTTACCTAGGGTCAAGAGCAAAGCACACACAATTTCTGATCTCTTAGCCCAGGGTTGGGCTAATGAGGGTAGCTAAGATTATATAAATGAAGATAACTAAGATTATATTCAGGAAATATGTCTATTCTTGATAAAATTGAAGTCCTGGGGACTTCTTAAAATAATGAGCTTTAGCCCACTATTGTATCTAGGTGTATATTACCTTATTTAAGGTAATTCTGAAATACTGCTTCTGATTAAGGTGTGCTGTGAGGGCAAAGATACTCCCTTTTATATCCTAAAAGTATTTGCAATATTTGCTTGCTTTTTTCGGGTGTGTATTTGAAGTATACCTGTCCTCTTTGCCAAAAGAATTTGGGAAGCATATCCAAAAAAGACATACACAATAATGGTAATAAAATATGAACATTAAGGGAAGAAAAGCAAAACCAATGAGACCGGAAGGAAGGGTGAACACATTGCTGTTACTGAGTATAAAATATGATTCTTGAACTTCTTGAAAGTCAAGGCTAGAAAAAGGAAAACAAGTTTTGCCTTGATTTATATCCATAAGTCAAAGTGTGTTTCTCAGAGAAGACATCTTCCTGATGAATTCAGGTAAAAATGTTTGCACTTGGGGGTCTTGTGAAATGCTAAAAGGAACAAAATCCTCAATTGTTTTACACACATTTCCACATTACAATTGTGCCTTGGATCTTCAACTTTGTACCAGCTTTCAAAGACTTTCATTTCAGGTATTTTTTTATGTGTTTAATAGAGGATTTTGTTCCAGTAAGAATTCTGCTCCTAAGCTAAAACCAAGTATCTGTGTTAAAACTTGAAATCCATTTAAGACAAATGCCTTGACACTTGGAAAACCTTTACCCAATTTTGTAATTTTATGACTTCTATAAAGTGAATCTGCTACCTCTGGGTTAGCACATTTGTTTGGTATTAAATATGGTCTTTTTTCACAGTGGAATCCAGTCTGGAGAAATGTATAGCTCCATTTCTTTTGGACTGTATGTGGAATCTCATTAGAATTCTGATTTGTCAAGCCTCCACAGAGACCAGATTTGTCAGGTGAACCTTTAACCCTCCTGTCACAAAAGTACTTCCTCCTGGGGTTAGCTACCTACCAAAAAGGCAGACACTTGGCCTTTATTACAGAAGATTTACTGAGTAACCCAAGAACCCATTCCAGGCTGTTGGATTTCCAAGAGATACAGCAAAGTGTATGCATGTGTTCACTATTTTTTTTGCTGTTTTAACAGACATTTTATTCACTTTATTTATTTATTTTTTTTATTTTATTCACTTTAAAATAGTTTTAATAGAGTATGTAGTAAAAGAACAAATTATTTCAAAATCAGCCACTACTCAGACCAAATTGAACACTTAGCTCTACTACATATTATAGGTCACTCTTCAAGGCTTCCCTGGTGGCTCAGATGGTAAAGCATCTGCCTGCAATGCAAGAGACCTGGGTTTGATCCCTGGGTCAGGAAGATCCTCTGGAGAAGGAAATGGCAACCCACTCCCATACTCTTGCCTGGAAAATTCCATGGACAGAGGAGTCTGGAAGGCTACCATCTATGGGGTCGCAAAGAGTCAAACACGACTGAGTGACTTCACTTTTTTTTCAGGGCTTCATTCTTTGTCTGTGGTCAAGCCTTTGTATTTTTCTGCTTTATATCTCTAAGGAAATGGAGTCTTTCTTTCTAAAAATATTGTGATAAAATCAAACCTAATTTTGGGGTTAAATTGGCTTTAGGAATATCCTGGCCTAAAGTTAATAGAAGAAACCTTTCCAACTCCCAGGGTTATAAATGAATTGTGCAGAGACCATGTCAGCTGAGGATTTTACTCTTCTGGTCATACTGAGTAGGGTCTGATGATCTTCATCAATGTCCTGGGACTGCTGTTGAATGCTAGCATATTGCAGCCTTCTGTTTGAGCAGTGAGCTTTTCAAAGAGAAGTGGTGTTTGTGGCTGCCACTCTTGTAACATCTCTTCCTTGGGTGGCCAAGCTTTCTAGGTTTCTTTATTCAACAGGTGAAATCACAGTGCCACAGCAGTGTGTGACTGGAAGCCACATGGCTTGTATCCTCCTTGCCTGTTACAGTGAGCGGCATTGACATGAGTGCAAACGTTTTCTTCTGCATTGGTGGTGCTGGTGTGTAAAGAATAGTCTCAACACAGTGGAGGCTAAAGAATCTCAAGAAGAGAAAAGGCTTCATTCTCAAAGAGTTCCTGAAATCAATACCGTAACCTTATGAATTGTTCCTGGTGTTTTCTTGGCAACAAGTGTTTTTAGCCCAACCCCACCCACAGTTTACATTTGCCCTTTTCTTCTACATCCCACAGTACAGCAGTGCAAGCGTCACACACAAAAGCACATTCAGGCTCCATCTGACAGTGGGCAATAGGGCTCATCAGTTCTGTCTCCTGTCTGGTCCCAGCAGCCCCTTTCCAGCTCTGCCTTGGTTACCTGCCTTCTTGTGCTGGTGAATTTCTTTGAGGCTGGGTTTTCAAGGGGACCTTGCCTAAAGGAGAACAAAGAACATTTTGCCCTTGCTCTTTGAATTCTCCCAGAAAATTGGGAGATACCAAGGGAACATTTAGGCAAAGATGGACACAATTAAGGATAGAAATGGCAAGGACCTAACAGAAGCAGAAGAGATTAAGAAGATGTGGCAAGAATACACAGAACTATACAAAAAAGGTCTTAATGACCTGGACCTAACCACGATAATGTGGTGACTTAACCTAGAGCCAGACATCCTGGAGTGTGACATCAAATGGGCCTTAGAAACCATTACTATGAACAAAGCTAGAGGAGGTGATGGAATTCCAGCTGAACTATTTAAAAATGCTAAAAAAAAAAAAAAAAAATGATGCTATTAAAGTGCTGCACTCAGTATGTCAGTGAATTTGGAAAACTGAGCAATGGCCTCAGGACTGGAAAAGGCCAATTTTCATTCCAATCCCAAAGAAAAGCAATGCCAAAAAATATTCAAACTTCTGTTCAGTTACTCTCATTTCACATGCTAGCAAGGTAATTCTCAAAATCCTTCAAGCTAGACTTTAGTAGTATATAATCCAAGAACTTCCAGGTGTACAAGCTGGATTTAGAAAAAGCAGAGGAACCAGAGATCAAATTGCCAACATCTGTTGGATCATAGAAAAAGCAAGAGAATTCCAGAAGAACATCTGCTTCATTGACTGTGTTAAAGACTTTTGACTGTGTGGATCACAAAAATCTGTGGAAAATTCTTAGAGATGGAAATACCAGATCACCTTACCTGCCTCCTGAGAAACATGTGTGCAGGTCAAGAAGCAACAGTTAGAACCAGGCATTGAACCACAGGCTCGTTCAAAACTGGGAAAGAAGTATATCAAGGCTGTATACTATCACCTTATTTATTTAACTTACACGCTGAGTACATCATGGGAAATGCTGGGCTGGATGAATCACAGGTTGGAATCAACATTTCTGGGAGAAATATCAGCAAACTCAGATATGCAGATGATACTACTCTAATGGCAGAAAGTGAAGAGGAACTAAAGAGCCTCTTGATGAAAGTGAAAGAGGAGAGTGAAAAAGCTGGCTTAAAATTCAGTATTCAAAAAAAAAAAATTCAGTACTCAAAAAACAAAGATCATGACATCTGGTTCCATCACTTCATGGCAAATAGAGAAACAGTGGAAACAGTGACAGACTTTATTTTCTTGGGCTCCAAAATCACTGTGGACAGTCACTGCAGCCATGAAATTAAAAGATGCTTGCTCTTTGGAAGAAAAGCTATGACAAACTTAGTGTATTAAAAAGCAGAGATATTACTTTGCCCACAAAGATCCATCTAGTCAAAGCTATGGTTTTTTCCAGTAGTCATGTATGGATGAGAGTTGGACCATAAAGAAAGCTGAGTGGCGAAGAATTGATACTTTTGAACAGTGGTGTTGGAGAAGACTCTTGAGAGTCCCTTGGACTGCAAGGAGATCAAACCAGTCAGTCTTAAAAGAAATCAAGCCTGAATATTCATTGGAAGGACTATTGCTGAAGCTGAAACTCCCAATACTTTGGTCACCTGATGCAAAGAGCCCACTCACTGGAAAAGACCCTGATGCTGGGAAAGATAGAAGACAGGAGAAGGGGACAACAGAGGATGAGATGGTTGGATGGCATCATGACTCAGTGGATATGGGTTTGAGCAAACTCTGGGAAATAGTGAAGGACAGGAAGCCTGGCGTGCTGCAGTCCATGGGGTCGCAAAGAGTTGGACACAACTTAGCAACTGAACAACAGCAACAATACCTACAACTCATGTAAAAAGAATGCTCATTAGCACCTTTTGTGGGCCAGTGCCCATGTAATTAATCCTTATTGGCAGCCTTAGGGGACAAGGGTGGCACTATTTCACATTCATTTGAGGAAACAATGGCTCAGAGTCAAACCTAGGATTCAAGATTAAATGACTCAAAAGTTGGTGCTCATTTTTCCATGCCGCAGAGCCTTTCAGAGAGCACGTTCTTCATGTGTGTGTTACTGACAACACTGGGCTCTTACCAGTACAGCAGCAGTGAGAACAAATGAAGCCAACATGGAGGGGAAAACAGTACTGTGTATGTGCTAAACATCCTCACAGGTTGCTCTATGAAGGCTTTCTGTGTTATAGATGAAGCACCTGAGGCCCAAAGAAGTCAAGTGACTTAAACACAGTCACAATCTAACCTTTGTGGTGGCACCAGGATTTCAATCCACATCAGCCTTAGAATTCACCTTCTTAATCAACCACCCTATAATATTAAGCTAGGCAACATGGAAATATGTTGAAATATGTAAGGAATATATATACAAGTAATGCACATTACTTTGAAAAGAGGTGAAGTCATGGCTAATTCCTGCAATATAGATGTCCTAGTAAAATTGTTGCCTAAAATCCCTACATGTATAATGGTCAGGACAGATGGTTGCCATAGGTATGGTGAACCTCAGGTGTGCCTTAGATTTTAGGGCAAGGAGGTATAAAATTTATTCTTTCTCATAAAATTAACTCACAAATTAATGATTCTTGATATAGAATGTTAACGCTTCATTGGTATTACAAACCAATGTAAATGTGTTGCAAACATTTCTTTTTTCTAGCTGAAGGGCAGCATAGGTTGACTCTGTGATATGAAAAAATTTCATAGGAATTCTGCTTTAAGTCATTCCTATATCTGAAAATATTAAACAAAAGGTAAAAGGTAACTAATTGCTTAATCAAAAAGTAGTAATGATGAGTTTAGAGCCAGACCGTCTCCCCTGCACCCTCTACCCCACTGGCTCTTCCTGCCACTGGTATGGTGACTTCGGCAAGTCATGTAACCTCTCTGCCTAAGTTTCCTTAGGTATGAAGTAGAGGTAACTGCTTTGGGCAAATTGTTGTGAGGATTGAATGAGTCAATAAATGTAAATCACTCAGAGCTGGGCACAGCAAGTGCTAAGACAACGTTTGCTGCCTTATTGTGGTCTCCCTAATAGGTATTGCTGTTACTTTCAAGATAATAGGCATCTTTATATATATATATATGTTTATTTTTAATTGAAGGATAATTGCTTTACAGAATTTTGTTGTTTTCTGTCAAACATCAACATGAATCAGCCACAGGTATACACATATCCCCTCTCTGTTGAACCTCCCTCCCATCTCCCTCCCCATCCCACCCCTCTAGGTTGATACAGAGCCCCTGTTTGCATTCCCTGAGACATACAGCAACGCAAATGCCCCCAAATATATCATTGCCCATAACTTTTCAGAAATTGTGAATTAAGAAAGGATCCTAATTCAAAAACAAAAACAGATGAAGGATCCTGTTGAAATATTTGGTAGGCCGTTGACCTGCTCTCGCAAGCTCTTGTGTGCAGAATTCAGGGCAGTGTGCTGGGGATGCATTCAAAGTCAGAGAAGGGAATTGAGGGACTGACATTTGCCATATGCCTGCTGTACATCAGGTGTTTTACATACAGGATTTACGTGAGCTTAACAAAATCCATCTGAGGTGAGTAAACAGGATTAAGTTGTCACTTTATAGAACGTCACTCAGCTTGGAAGAAGTAGACTGCTCTCCGGGCCCCCTCAGTGTCCTGGGTGCTGGACCACGTCAGATGGGGAAAGTGCCTCTGGGAACCGCTCCTGCTACAATGTGGCACTGGTACTTTGGCTGCCTCGTCCTTTGTTTTGAACATCCTGTTTTGGTCTAGTGGGTATTCCTGGATGGCTGCCACCTAGTGCCTACAACTCTGCAGGGCCTCCACAGAGTGGAGTGTGTGTGTGTGCACATGGTCTGTGCCTGGCCGGGAGAAAGGGGTGAGGAGGCAGCCAGCAGCCTTCTAGAACAGAATGGAAACATGTAGATGCTGATGATGTGAGCAATTCAAGGCACTCTTCAAACATGCAAACGCAACATGGCTTTCAAGAGAGTAATCTGAAGAGAAATGCGTTCTCCCTGCCCCCTAAAAAAAATCCCATGTGAGCCAGGGAAATGCCTGTCTAGCTAACAGAATCAAAGCAGAGCAGCACAGTTTGCAAAATTGGAAAATAGTTTAAGAGAATAACCAGAGATGCTGACAAACTAGAGATTATGGGTGGATCTACATTGGAAATTGGTTGAGGGGGAAAAAGTGATGAGGCTTCTTTCTAATGAATTCCAGTGAGACTTCTTTATTCACACAGGCCTAATAGGCCGGCAATATGAAAAGGGCCTTGGGGATGAATGTGCACTCAACAAGGGAGGGGGCAGCTCCGCTCTGCTCATTAGAAACAGATGGTGAGGTTTGGGGCTGACAAGCCAGTGGGGACAGGATGCCTACTTAACCCGCAGCCCCAAACAATCCTTTTCTTTCTCTTTGTCTTCTCACCATCATCCTGCCTTTCTGGATCTCTGCTTGCTCTGTGAACCTAGGTTGACCTGCACTCACCTCTCCTCACTCCGCGGACCAGGGCCCTTGATAGAAAAGGGTATCCATCGTGCATGGTTGCTGCTCCTGCTGGGTTGGCAGGAGAAGGACCAAACAAAGGCTGCTTCTGACTTTGGTTTGAAGGTGATCCTCCCACAGATTCCCCTTGGCAATGTGCTTTCACCTCATTTGTCTTTCTGTTTTTGTCTAACATCTTAAAATCCTATTTCAATTGTGTTTATGTTTGCACCATCCTTGTAGTCTGGCACTTGAAGGTAAGATGAAGAGTTGCACAAATGTTTAGTTAGGGAATGCCATTCCAGTGGCCTCACTTGGCTTTGTTCTTGTGTCTGTCTTGCAAAGCAGTGACTTTGCCAGTGAGAAGGGGAGATAGGCTAGAGGAAGACAGCAAAAAAATTTTTCCTCCCAAGACAGAAAGAAAAAAAACCCACCAAAAGGCTTTTTAGAAATTTTGGAACAATAAAATCTACAGAATACTATAGCAATTGGATCTCATTTCATCTATTGTCAACCTTGGAGAGGGGTAGACCCTCTGTTCCTGCCAGGATCATTGGTACTTAGCCAGGTGGGTACACTGAACAAAAGTGCCTCTGGGCTAATGCCACAGCTTTTGTCCCCAAAAATCCAAGCCACTGCAGGAGCTGCACTGATCATTTCTCCCACTGCCTGCTAGTCATGGGGAGAAAGTGTACATGAAAGCTCTTTATACACTGGGAAGTTCATCCAAATGAGGGGGCTTGGTATCCTCTGGTCATCTGTGCCCTCACCTGACCCCAGCTCCACAAGTAACACCAGCGCTTCCACCTTTCCTCCTGACAACTGTGTTCCACGCTGCCTGCCACCGCCAGCGTGGCCCAGCCGTGTCACCCCTCCCTTCTGGACACGGTGACCTGTACGGTGTTCCCTTCCATGTGGCGTTGTTTCAGTCTAGGCAAATTCAAATGCTGTGGCTTTTCTGGTGTGCTCATCCTTGCCAGTGCAGTTCTGTCCAGTGACGGGGAGACCCTGCCCAGCACTGCTTTCGAGCGTGTACCTTATGTCCAGGAATGCTTTCCTGCCCTGTGACGACGCAAGCCCGGCATCTCTTTCTGGGTCTGGGAAGCTCATTTCCTATCAATTAGTAACTCATGGCCAGATTGCCTGTGGAAACATCCATGCTTTATTATGTAAAGACCACAGTTCAGGACATGATTTATCTGTGTGCCTCTCAGGTGATACTCGTTTTAGGAAAAGTTCTGTAAATGTAATTTTGAAAGTCTTAACTTTCAAACGTAGACTTCCCTGATGGCTCAGATGGTAAAGCGTCTGCCTACAGTGTGGGAGACCCAGGTTCAATCCCTGGAAGATCTCCTGGAGAAGGAAATGGCAACCCACTCCAGTATTCTTGCCTGGAAAATCCCATGGATGGAGGAGACTGGTGGGCTACAGTCCGTGGGGTCGCAAAAAGTTGTACACAACTGAGCGACTTCACTCACTTAACGTAACATGGCTACCTGATGAACATTTAGCTTCAGCTTCCTCAGTGCACCAAAATTCACTGTGCCTTCCTGCTAACATCACTACCACCACTAAGTCATCCCCCTGTTGGATGAAATCAGGTCTTAGTTTTAGCGATCTTTGCTTCTTTGCTGTCAGTTCAGTTCAGTTCAGTCACTCAGTCATGTCCGACTCTGCTACCCTGTGGACTGCAGCACGCTAGGCCTCCCTGTCCATCGCCAACTCCTGGAGTTTACTCAAACTCATGTCCATTGAGTCGGTGATGCCATCCAATCATCTCATCCTCTGTTGTCCCCTTCTCCTCCCGCCTTTAATCTTTCCCAGCATCAGGGTCTTTTCAAATGAGTTAGTTCTTCGCATGAGGTGGCCAAAGTATTGGAGATTCAGCTTCAGCATCAGTCCTTCCAATGAATATTCAGGACTGATTTCCTTTAGAATGGACTGGTTGGATCTCCTTGCAGTCCAAGGGACTTTCAAGAGTCTTCTCCAACACCACAATTCAAAAGCATCAATTCTTCAGCGCTCAGCTTTCTTTTTTTGTTTTTGTTTTTATTTTTATTTCTTTTTAATTTATTTTTATTAGTTGGAGGCTAATTACTTTACAATATTGTAGTGGGTTTTGTCATACATTGACATGAATCAGCCATGGATTTACATGTATTCCCCATCCCGATCCCCCCTCCCACCTCCCTCTCCACCCGATTCCTCTGGGTCTTCCCAATGCACCAGGCCCGAGCACTTGTCTCATGCATCCAGCCTGGGCTGGTGATCTGTTGCACTATAGATAATACACATGTTTCGATGCTGTTCTCTCGAAACATCCCACCCTCGCCTTCTCCCACAGAGTCCAAAAGTCTGTTCTGTACATCTGTGTCTCTTTTTCTGTTTCAGCTTTCTTTATAGTCCAACTCTCACATCCATACATGACTACTGGAAAAACCATAGCTTTGACTAGGTGGACCTTTGTTGGCAAAGTAATGCCTCTGCTTTTTAATATGCTGTCTAGGTTGGTCATAACTTTCCTTCCAAGGAGCAAGCGTCTTTTAATTTCATGGCTGCAGTCACCATCTGCAGTGATTTTGGAGCCAAAAAAAAATAAGGCCTTTCATTGTTTCCCCATGTATTTGCCATGAAGTGATGGGACCAGAGGCCATGATTTTAGTTTTCTTAATGTTGAGCTTTAAGCCAACTTTTTCACTCTCCTCTTTCACTTTCATCGAGAGGCTCTTTAGTTCTTTGCTTTCCGCCATAAGTGTGGTGTCAACTGTATATCTGAGGTTATTGATATTTCTCCCGGCGATCTTGATTCCAGCTTGTGCTTCATCCAGCCCAGCGTTTCTCGTGATGTACTCTGCGTATAAGTTAAACAAACAGGGTGACAATATACAGCTTTGACATACTCTTTTCCCTATTTGGAACCAGTCTGTTGTTCCATGTCCAGTTCTAACTGTTGCTTCCTGACCTGTGTACAGATTTCTCAGGAGGCAGGTGAGGTGGTCTGGTATTCCCATCTCTTTAAGAATTTTCCACAGTTTGTTGTGATCCTGTCAGTGAGCATTAAAATGGTGTTCAGAACTCACTCTATATAATAATGATGCTCTTGCTAATTAACATTCTAGTATGGATGTGCTTTTGAAAAAAGTATAAACCTTTGGGAGAAACAAGCATGTTCTCTGGATTAGCTCAGTGGAGATGGAGATGGGAAGGTGTGAATTGTGTCCTTTGTTGTCACCGTGTGCCCTGGGTGTGTGCGCATGCCTGGGTGTGTGATTTCAGCGCCTGCCGGAGGCTTGCTCTCCACCACCCACTGCAGGGTGGGAGGTTCATTTTGCTGGATGTGCAGCCAGCCAAAATACTGTGATGCTGAGGTTTGCAGCAAAGAGAGGGTTTATTCCTAAAGCAGTCGAGCAAGAAGACTAGAGAACAAATCTGAAACCTGCTTCGCCAAAAGCAACTGCCTTAGGGTGTTTATGAGATAAAGAAGAAAGAAGCAGGACAGACAGGCGTGGGGAGTATGGGGAGAGGTGATTGGGGAAAGGTGTGGTAACTGATGTTTTGTGCAGGCGTAACTAGGCTACCAGCCTTGGTGTGTTCTGAGGATGGAATTTTCAGCCCTCTGATATCAAAACGTCACTGAGCGGGTGCTCACGTGTGCCCAGTTGAAAGATTGGTGATCCTGCCTAGTCTTAACCAGCTCAGCTTGAATTGGACACAGCTGACTCCTAACTAAACTGAACTAGGCATAGCTGCGAACATCTTGTTTTTTAGGCTATGTACCCCTTGGAAGAAGGGGTACAAAGAAAACATGCAAGTTTTCAAACTACCTTATTAGTGAAAGCAGGAGAAATGCATTTAACCCATGGTTTCAGTTCCCCTTAGCTTTTGATCATTCCTCAGTCTTGGGGGAAAAGGGGCTCTTACTGAAAAAAACTTAGGTCTGCTAGCCCACAGCACAGCATAGTCAAGCTGCTGACACATGGTTGTGGTAGACAGTACAGCATTTACTGCAGGGTGCCCAGTAAGAACAGGCAGCTTGTGTGCAAATGACCTAAACTCCCTAATGGCTTTCAGGGAAGGGTTTTTAAAGGCAACATTTGGGGTGAAGGTTGTAGAGGGCATGACCTTCTGCTGATTGGTTGGTGGTGTGGTAACAGGCTATCATTTCAGGAATTTTAATCATCATCCTTCTGGTTCCAACCAGTACTTGTTCTGCTGCTTGTGGTCAGCAGGTAATCACTATTGTCCTCTTGGGTAGGAGTCTTAATTTCTTCAGAACAACTCAAAGATATGCATCAAATTGTTATATATATATATATATGTATATATATATATATATATATCCCTTGAGGAGGACCTAGGTAAGACTGTTTTGTTTAAGCTATCATTACTTAACTTGCTTCACTGCTTTTACTTGGTTTCTGCTTTCTCTCACTTCCATACTTAGTAACTGCTTGAGTCTGCTCTTCGGAACTCAGGGAAGGCCTAGAGACTAAAATCTTTTATCTACAAACAGGCAATGAGGGACACAAAGGGGCTTTTGTACCCAGAGTGGCCCTGTTGAGTAATGGGGTCTGGGGTGTCCTGAAGCTTTAATTGGCCTGCTAGTAGACAGGGCCCAGATGGTCACAGAGTAGGGTCTGGCCTGCTGTGGATGGACTGGGTTTGCAGGCTGCAGGGCTGTAATTTTCCCCTGTCTGATGTCTGCTCCCTGGTGGGGGAGGCTGGTTTAAGGCAAGCGTAGGCTTCTTCTAGAGTGGGGCTGGTTCCTGCCCAGTGATGGATAGAGCCGGGTCTTGGCCCTCTAGTGAGCAGGACTGTGTCTATGGACATGTCTAGAGGTGGCCATGGGCTCAGGAAGCCTTAAGGCAGCCTCTCTGCTGATGGGTGGGACTGTGTCCATACCCAGTTAGTTGTTTGGCCTGAGGCAAACTTCCCTGATAGCTCAGTTGGTAAAGAAACCGCCTGCAGGGCAGGAGACCCCAGTTCAATTCCTGGGGCAAAAAGATCCACTAGAAAAGGGATAGGCTACCCACTGCAGTATTCTTGGGTTCCCATTGTGACTCAGCTGGTAAAGAAGACCTGGGTTTGAACCCTGGATTGGGAAGATTCCCTGGAGAAGGGAAAGGCTACCCACTCCAGTATTCTGGCCTGGAGAATTCCTTGGACTGTATAGTCCATGGGATCGCAAAGAGTCGGACACGACTGACCGACTTTCAGTATCCCAACACTGGTGCCTACAGATTGTTGTGTGAGATTCTCTTTTCTCTGCATCCTTGCCAACATTTGTTATTTGTGTTCTTTTTGATGAGGGCTGTTCTGACAGGTGTGAGGTGACATCTCATTGTAGCTTTGATTTTCATTTCCCTGATGATTAGTGATGGTGAGCATCTTTTTATGTGCCTGTGGAACATCTGGTATATTTCTTTGGAAGAATGTCTATTTAGATTTTCTGCCCGTTTTTTAATTAGTTTTTTGATGTTCAGTTGTATAATCTATTTATATCTTTTAGATGTTAACCTTTTATTGGTCATGCCATTTCCAAGTATTTTCTCCCATTCAGTAGGTTTTCTTTTCATTTTGTCAGTGGTTTCCTTTGCTGTGCAAAAGCTTTCGAGGTTCAATTAAATCACATTTATTTTTGCTTTTGTGTCTTTGGCCTTATGAGACAAATTATAGCAATCTGTGGAGGGTCTATGTTAGAGTATTCTACCTGTGTTCTCTTTTAGAAATTTTGTGGTTTCAGGTCTTACATTTAGGTATTAATCTATTGAGTTTTTTTATAGGGTTTGAGAATATGTTTTAATTTCTTATACATGTAGCTATCCAGTTTTCTCAGTACCACTTTTGAAGAGACACTTTCAGTGTATATTCTTGCTTCCTTTGTTGTAGATTAATTGACCATAGGAGTGTGGGTTTATTTCTGGGCTATCTATTCTGTTCCATTTATCTATGTCTTTTTCTGCTAGACCATACTATTTTGATTACTGTAGCTTCATTGTATAGTGTGAAGTCAAGAGTGTGATTCAAGCTATGTTCTTTAAAAATTGTTTTGGCTGTTTGGGGTCTTTTGAGCCTCGGCTCATTCAAATTATTCCTTAGATGTGCATCTTAATTATATAAGTCCAGCATCCAAAGCACAACATACATCCTATTTTTCTCCATACTGAGTTTCCCTCAGCACACACCATGGGAGCAATGGGCGGTAGCTATGGTGACTGGTAGCTTGATCCTTGAACTGGAATGGCAGGCAACATTCCCTTTTCACAACCTCAATAATCAATACCACATATCTGCCAACTGTCGAGGCCTTCACTGGTAATCAAACCAATGGTAGATAAAAAGACATACCCTGAAGGGGTACACAGAATGCCAGACATTAGACTCCTAGGAGACAGTCTAGTTAGGGATCTGTGTCTTACCTTTACTTATTGGACTTTCTCACCATTCTCAGTTTGTCTCAGATACCTAGATGTTAAACATGGAAGTGACATAGACTGGGAAAAATAGGTACTGTTTCTACTTTTTTTTTTTTTTTTTTCAATCTGAGGACCAAATTTCAACTTAGTCAATAAAACAGGGGACAGGAAATTCTGTTGACTTGCCTAAGTTGTTATGTTATATCCAAGGACTTTTTATTGTAAGTCACAGTGACATTAGAGATGGTTGAAAATTGATAACAGGCACAACCAAGGGGTCAACATGTGAAATACAGAAAATAGTTTTGGATGACATATCAAGAGCTTGAGAGATTATCTGCTTTTGACAAAATCTGAGAAATTCTCATCATTGTTCTTTTAAGCCTGGAAAGTTAGAGACAAAGAGAAATCAAAATAAAAGAAAATAATCATTCTGGTAAGCTAGCAAACTATTTATACTGCCTTCTGAGAAGTTTCACTTTACAAAGTTACCACTGCAGCCATGCTGTTCACCTCAATTTCTTTCCTGTAGCTTCCTTCTGAAAAGCAACTTAGGAACCGTTAGGGGTCCACTTGCCCACTTGGAAAAGCCAGTGCCAGGGTCTGGAACAGCCACGTTTTGATGATCTCTGCCAAGGTTGTCTTCTACTGCCTGGTTTCTGTTGATCTTTGCAAGATGAGCTTACCATGAGTATGATGAAGCCATGTCTTAATTCTCTTCCTCTTCACTGTGGAATGGGACACAAGTAGCACTTGTAAGGTCCAGTCCAGCAAGTATGGAACTGGTCTTCTGGATGTTTATTCTTCCAAGGTTTCAATAGGACCCAATCTCCAGAATAGACACGGTTGACAAGAAGCAGGTAATTTCCAGCAAAGGCCCTCCTACAAAGGTCCTCCTGTTGTCTCTGAATGGACATAGATACCAAATCTAGGATTTATTTCTTGCAATAGGGCTTTAACCTCAGAAACTTACAGAACAGCAGGAAAATACTTCTAAACAACCAGTTTAAGTGTCCAAGAAAACCAATAAGTGCCTGAGTACTCTAGTGGTTCTTCAGCATCATAGTAAAATCAACCTGCCAGTCTTTGAATATAAACTCAGTACTGATAAAATGATCATACTAGACTACCCAAAGCAATTTATAGATTCAGTGCAATCCCTATCAAATTATCAATGGCGTTTTTTGCAAAAAAAAAAAAAAAAAAAAGTTTGTATGGCAACACAAAAGGCTCCAAGTAGCCAAAGCAATCTTGAGGAAGAAAATGGAGCTGGAGGCATCAGACTCCCTGACTTCAGACTATACTGCAAAGCTACAGTAATCAAAAAGTAAAAATATGGCACTTGCACACAAAAACAGAAGTATCAATGGGACAAGATAGAAAGCCAAGAAATAAATGGTGGTCACCTAATCTATGGCAAAGGAGGCAAGACTATATAATGGAGAAAAGATAGTCTCTTCAATAAGTGGTGCTGGGAGAACTGGATAGCTATGTGTTTTTTTTAAAAAAAGTGAACCATACATAAAAAATAAACTCAAACCTAATGTAAGGCCAGACACCATAAAACTTTTACTGGAAAATATAGGCACTCTTTGACATAAATCACGACCATATCTTCGACACACCCCCCAAAGCAATGAATACAAAAACAAACGCGACTGAAAAAAATGTAAAAGCTTCTGTACAGCAATGGAATCCATAAATAAAATGAAAAGAGACACTTAGAATGAGAGAAAATATTTGCAAATGAAGCAACTCACAAGGGATTAATCTCCAAAATATATAAAAAGCTCATGCAGCTCTATATATTTAA
The DNA here is from genome assembly GCF_910594005.1 of Cervus elaphus. NCBI lineage: Eukaryota > Metazoa > Chordata > Mammalia > Artiodactyla > Cervidae > Cervus > Cervus elaphus. The sequence goes on along the minus strand of NC_057833.1, from coordinate 50,936,645 downwards.
AAAAAGGACCTAATCAAAAAATGAGCAGAAAATCTAAATAGACACTTCTCCAAAGACAACATACAGATGGCCAAACAGTACATGAAAAGATGCTCAACATTACTAATTATCAGAGAGATGCAAATCGAAACTACAATGAGAATATCACCTCACACTAGTCAGAATGGCCATCATCAAAAAGTCTACAACAGATGCTGGAGAGGATGTGGGAAAAAGGGAACCCTTCTACACTGTTGGTGGGAATATAATTTGGCACAACCACTGAGGAGAACAGTATGGAGGTTCCTTAAAAAATTAAAAATAGAACTATCATATGATCCAGCAAGCCCACACCTGGGCATGTATCCAGAGAAAACTATAATTTGAAAAGTTACATGCGCCCATGTTCATTGCAGCACTACTTACTATAGCCAGGACATGGAAGCAACCTAAGTGTCCATTGACAGGGGAATGGATAAAGAAGATGTGGTACATACATACAATGGAATATTGCTCAGACATGAAAAAGAACAAAATAATGCCATTTGCAGCAATATGGATGGACCTAGAGATCATCATACTAAGTGAAGTAAGTCAGACAAATACCAAACGATATCACTCATATGTAGAATCTAATTCTTTTAAATGATACAAATGAACTTGTTTAGACAGATTTACAGATATCAAAAACAAACTTATGGTTACCACAGAGGGTATAAATCAGCAAAGAAATAAATCAGCAGTGGGAAACATAACCTGCTAGGCAAAACACCTATAGCAGTCAGAGTAGCTCCCAGTGATTGCATATATTCGACAATGTCTGGTTTTTTGTATCAAGTTTCCTCCTGGTCTAAACTATTTCTGGAAAATAGGAATTGTCTCCCATAGAACATTCCATAGGGGCTCAATTGGAACTTGCTTCTAGGGACTGCTTTCATTCAAAGCAGGGCAACTGGTAAGACCTTATTCCAGGGAACTATAGCTAAAATTTGTCAAGAGACTTGTCTTTTTAAGATTATAATTCATCTTTCCTTTTGCCAGTAGATTAGGAATTACATGCATGGACTTTCCTGGTGGCACAGTGGATAGGAATCCATCTGGCCAATGCAGGGGATAGGAGTTGGATCCCTGGTCTGGGAAGATTCTACATGCCACACAACAACTAAATCTGTGCATGACAACTACTGAACCCGTGTGCCTAGAGCCTGTGCTCTGCAACGAGAGAGGCCACTGCAGTGAGAAGCCTGCACTCCCTGCAATTAGAGAATAGCCCCTGACCTCTGCAAGTAGAGAAAGCCAGCATGCAGCGATGAAGACCCTGCACAGCCAAAAATAAAATAGGTAAAAAATAAATATAGCAGTGTGTACATGTCAAAAGAAAAATTACACGTTTCATGGCAACCTCAACGAAGCTTTCAAACTCCAGATACTTGAGTTGCTATAAAGGCCCCTCCACCATCACTCTGAATGGACAAAGAGAACAGAAACCTAGGAATTCTTTCTTTTAGTAGGGATTTTTCAACCTCAGAAGCTTTTTCAGACCAGCAGAGAAATGCTTCTCACCAGGCAGTAAAAGGGTCCACAAATACTAGTAAGTACCTAAGGTTTCCAGTTACTCTTGGCCTCACAGTGAACTCAGCCTACCAATCTTCTCCTAGTCCAGCACTTCTGGTCTCAACATCTTTGATTGGCAGTAACCCAGTGATAGTGTTATTTAGCACATACAGTGTATTTCTGTATCACCTTTTGAATTGTCCTTTTCATGTTTGGTCCTATAGTAAATTTCTGAATCCACTGCAGGGTGGATCTCTCCCATTGTGGATGCGCTTATGTAAATAATTTGTTAGATCTTCCATAAGGTGTTCAGGGGCAGGCACCTTGCCTTGTCTATTCTAAACCAATCCTTCTTTGTTGTACCTTTATAGTCAGCCTCCTGAGAATAGCCAGGAGGACTCCAGTCAAATCCCTATTCACTAGCCCCTTCTGAGTTTTCAGGAGACTACTTTGGATAACATTTGTCAAGGGTAAGGGCCCAGGGGTTTTAGTCCTAACTGCTAGCTTTTCCACGTGAACTGCTAGATTATTCCCTCAAGCAGTCAGACAACCTGATTTCTAATGCCCTGCACAGTGGGCAACAACCAGTTGTTTTGACTCTCTGACAGCTTCTAAGTTTAAAATTTCTTGGCGTGTTTAGTTTCCTTCTTTTCTGCAGTTAATAGTCCTTACCCCAAATGGCCCAATGGACTTGGGCCACCAATAAAGCATATTTGGCATCAGTGAAAATCGTTATTTTCTTATCCTTATTAGATGGAGGGCTCTCACCAGGGCTGTGAGCTTCCACCTTTTGAGTGGGGCGTGCCTCGCAAGGGCTTCAGCTTCCAGTGCCTCTTGATGAGTCAACACCACATACCAAGGCTTACATTGGCCCCGGTCCCTAAAGCTGCTTCCATCTGTGAACATCCTGTCAACTTAAAAATTCACAACCCAAAAGTTGATAATTATGTTGAGGGCAATACTGAGGACATAGCCTGGGGTATAGTCTCTTGAATAGCTCTGAGGGGCTGTACTGAAGAGGAAAAGGAGGAGCCAGGACATATAGGAGTTTTTGCAGGAAAACATGAAAACAAAAACAAACCAGGTAGTCAAACATTGGAAGAGTCACTTAAACAGACATCTCAAGTTTTGCACTTTTCTTTGTATAGGTGCTTAGTCGCTCAATCATGTCCAACTCTTTGTAACCCCGTGGACTCTAGTCCTCAGGCTCCTCTGTCCATGGAATTTTCCAGGAATTCTGGAGTGGGTTGCCATGCCCTCCTCCAGGGGATCTTCCCAACCCAGGGATGGAACCCAGGTCTCCTGCATTGCAGGTGGATTCTTAACCATCTGAACCACCAGAGAAGCCCTTTCTTTGTATGGGAAGATGCAAGAGTCTGGGCTCGTTGAAATCATCCCTTTGATATGCACCATAACAACCTGTCCTGTTTTTTTCCATCCTGAATCCCCTCAGGGTGCACAGTCAGGGGCAGCTGCAGTGGCTGATGGCTGCAACGTTGGTTGTCTTCTTTGTCTGTAGTAGAGACTGCTTTCAGAGTAATATTAGGAACGTTACAGCCTTTTTGCTTATTTCCATGGTGCCATAACAGTCCCAGTTTGACCACGCAGGGTCAAGAAAACTCCTCTGCCGTATATGGACAAGGAGCTGATGATGGAAGTTTGATGTCTACTCAAGAATGAGGAAGGGGACTTCCCTGGTAGTGCAGTGGCTAAGACTCCATGCTCCCAATGCAGGAGGCCAGGGTTCAATCCCTAGGAAGGGAACCAGATCGTGCAGGCCACAGCTAAGACCTGGTGTAGCCAAATAAATAAATATATTTTTTTAAAAGAATGAGGAAGAAGATGCTCTTATTCCTCCCCCACCTTTTATCTATTATAAAACTGTAGCCCACTAAGTTCTCGGTGGCACGCCCTTTCCTGCCTGCTTATATCTCTCTCAAGCGTCCTATACTAATAAATTATTTCCTGCCTGACCCTTTGCCTCTTGCAGAATTCTTTCTGCACTAAGACAAAAGAACCTGAGCTTCATTTAGCCCTGAGATGCGTTCTGGGGTTTTGGCAACCTATGCTCTGAGTCCCAAGACTAGTTGTGTGGTTTTATGAGGAAGTACCATCCAGCAGTACTGTTAAATTTTTGTTTAACTTTTGTATCTAGATCTTCCCATTTGAAAGCAGAAAACTCTTGGGATTCAAAAACTTAAGGGTATACCCAAAAAAGGCGTTCTTTGAATCCAAAATGGTAAACCAACAAAAATCTCCAAAGTAGTGAGCAGAGTGTATGGGTTAGGCACTGGATGAATATCTTCTACAGTTTGAATAATCGTTCTTTGGTTTGTGCACAAACCAGTTTGTGTCTGGTTTCTGACCAGTAAAATTAGAGTTCTAGAAGGTGACAGGCAGAGGTGTATTAAATCATATTCAAGGAAGGCTATTAGCAGGGGTTGACTTCCACACTTCCCCTGTTCCTTTAATGGGTAATGTTTTTAAGTTTGGGAGTTTTGCCCCAGAGCAAAGCCTAACCTATAGAAGTATAGCTGTGTTTGTTCTCCCTGCCTCCCATCCATTCACATCTCTGAGCTCACCTTCTGCCATCTCTCTCCTTGGATAGTTGCTAGATGTTTTCTTCAGGGTCAGAGCCATAGAGCCTGCAATGTGCAAGCCTGCCCTGGTGGTATTTTAATATCCATTCTTGCAGGTGCAAAGGTACCTTTGGCATTTAACTCAGTAAATCTCAACCCAGAGGGGAATGAGGCCTTTAGGCATGTATAGAAAGCCATGCTTCAGATGGGTCTCCCCCATCTGACTGTCCAGTAGCAGGAGAAAAGGCTTTTTCTAGGTTTATCTGGACATCCTAGCCTCAGAAGAAAGTTTAGAAAGCCAACTATTTTTAACAGAGTGAGTGGCCTTGGCATCAATCAGAAAATTCAAAAGCTGATTTCCCACGGTCATGGTCACCTGCGGTTCCATATGGGGATATTGATGGATGCAGGATTGAGAGGAGGTCCTGGGCCCTGTCATTCTTGTTCACTGTCATTCTCAGCTCACACACCTGACGTGCCACCTGTTTGCCTTCAAGAATCTTATTTAGGATGTGACAGTCTTTTCCTCCTGTTGGCAGTATGCACATTGAGGGGTCCCACTGTTGAGTGCCCCATTCAAGTGGAAGTTCGGGGCTTGAGGCCTCCCACCTAGTGCTGAGTCCCTTGTGAGGCTCCTTGATTTGGTCTAGCTCTGCCCTGTGTTGAGGCAGCAGCCAGCTCCACGGCCTGTCTCACTCTCCACTGTTTCCTTTTCTCTTGAACATGGTTCCTGCCATTAAAACCTTTGAAGGCAATTCCAGCACGTTGAGACACAGGTATTCCTAAAGCCCTTTCCACCTTTCCAGTTTCTCTGTATATTGAGGTTGCTCTCACCAATAAAAGCCATTAACCATTTTTTTAAAATTCTCTGGAGTCTTAGCATCTGTATCTGCACATTGCCTATAGGCTTTAAATACTCCTTCTAGAAATTCTGAAGATTCTTACTCAGTTTCTGTTTTACCTCCCTGACTCTATTAAGGCTTTTTTGTTTTGACCCTGGGTCCTGCAAGAATGCAATCTTGATAATGTTCAGAATTCAAGCCCCAATTAGGATCCACTGTTGGTGTAGCTCTGCTTGCAGCAGCACATGCTGAATTACCAGGTGTTTCTGTCTGAAGCCTATCTGCCTCCTCCCTAGCTTTATTCAGCACCATTCTATGTTCTGCTGAAGTGTGGGTGGTATTTAATAAACTTTCAACATCTGCCCAGGTTGGGTTGTGGGTTGCAGAAATTGAAAAGACACTTTTCATTTTCTGTGTGTCATCTCTATAAATTGGCATGTTTTTGTGTGTGTGTGTGTGTTTGGTTTTTTTTGACTGTGCTGTGTGGCATGCAGCATTGTTGTTCCCCGACTAGGGATGGAACTGGTGCCCCCTGCAGTGGAAGTGCAGAGTCTTAACCACTGGACTACCAGGAAGTTCTGGCATTTTGTTCTTCTGATTAATTAAACCTGAAGTTAAAGAAAGAGTGGAACGAAATCAATGCCATCAACTGCCCAGTCTCAGCATTTACACCCTCATTGTGGATTTGCCTTAATGGTAGGATTGCCCTACCTGAGTTTGGGTGGCTCTCTGGTGGATATGATTGGACTTCCCTGGTGGTTCAAATGGTAAAGAATTTGCCTGCAATGCAGGATACCTGTGTCCAATCCCTGGAGAAGGAAATGGCAACCCATTCCAGTATTCTTGCCTGGAGAATTCTGTGAACAGAGGTGCCTGGCAGGCTATAGTCCACAGGGTCGCAAAGAGTTGGACACGACTGAGCGACTACCTTTCACTTTCTGGTGGATATGAGAGGCGAGACCATTCCTATTTCTTGATTCTCAGAGACAGGGGCAACCGTGGTCCAGAGGCTGTGGCTTGGGCACTGGCAGGGAAGGAGTAGCAGCCCCATCACATGAGGGTGGAGGAGGAACAAGCAGAGTGTTCTACTGAATTAAGAGCAAGTCCTCTTTTTCATTAGGATCAGGCAGAACGGCTTTCTTTGCCTTCCCTTCCTGTTGAACTGTAGTCTTATTTTCTTTGCACAGGTTTACTCCGATACAATGACATAAAAAATTACATTAGATTTTCGTCACACTTTTCTTCCTGCTTAATAAATAAATCTATCTGCAAAATTGTATTATGATTTAAAGATCCATTTTTAGGCCATTTTGTTCTTGAGCCTAAAGCCAAGCTGTGCTATCAAAAACTACCATCTTCTTCTCCATGGATTCATAACTGAAAGCTCCCTAGTTTTGGAGAATGCAGCCTAGAAGGCTTGAAGAGGGAATTGAATTAACATTTTTGATTTTGAAAGCGCTTTACTCCAGGTGGTCACAGCAACCAAGTCTTTCAACCACTGCTTACTATGGTCACCAAGAAGCTTAGTCCCCAGTAGCCAGTTCTTAATAAGTGACAACCTGACATAGACGTCGACAAACAAGACCAAGCCAAAACCAAGACAAAACCAAAATAAAACGAGACAAAACCAGGAGTCCCCAAGCCTTTAACCCATTGTCTGCCACAATTCCACCAGGTGGGCCTTCAACCCATGATCTATATGGTCAGTCTTACACAGGTATACTTCTTTAACAAGGTTTCTCCCCCAAAGACAGCTTCCAAACCCCAAAGCCACTTCTTTGCTACAAAACGAAACTAAATGCTAGAGGTCAGTGGCCCCTCCCTGAGGAAATCGGGGTGGGTAGCCCTAGGAACAAACGGCCCAGGAAGCTGCTTGAACTTGCTCATAGGCTCTCAATACAGGCAAGGGGCTGACAAACAATGGGCAGAGCTCCCTCTGGACTTCTCTTCTGGCAGGCTCATCAGATCTATTACCAGATCAGGTTCACCCTCCCTGAAGAATAGCAAGCCAAAATACTGAGACACCAAGGTTTGCAGCAAACTGAGGATTTATTTGCAAGGCAGCCAAGCAAGGAGACAGGAGAAGGCATCTCCAATCCACCTCCCCAGTGCAAGAGACATAGGTTACTGATACAGGATAACCAATAAAGAAACAGGGCGATTGGAGGACGAGGGAATGTGGGGAAAGGTGACTGGGGAAAGGTGATTGGGAAAAGATGCAAAAATCCTCATTCTGCACAAGCGTAACTAAGCTACAGGCCTCTGCCTGTTCAAAAGGTCACTTGTGCCTGCCTAGTTGAGGTGTCTGTGGTTAAGAGTCTGAACTGGCTGGCCCATCTCAAACAGGACATAGCCAACTCTTTAGTTTCTGGAAAACAACTCGGACCAATATCTCATTGTTTAGGCTACATGCAGATTGGAGGACATGCAAGTCTTTTGTAGCAAGTTAAAATGATTAGTGAAGGCAGGTTACAGATGAAATGGATTTGACTGATGATTTCCCATGGTTGCTCTCCTAACAGATCCTGAAAGATCTCTAAGTTAAAATTTAGCTCCATGTTGCAGAGCATGGGCTCTAGAATGCTCGGGCTTCAGTATTTGCATCTCCCAGGTTTTAGAGCACAGGCTTAATAGTCGTGGTGCACAGGTTTAGTTGCTCCAAGATACGCGGGATCCTCCACGCTCTGCAACAGGAGAAGCCACTGAAGTGAGAAGCTGGCACTCTGCAACTACAGAGTAGCCCCCTGCCCGCCACAATTAGAGAAAAGCCTGTGCCGCAATGGAGACCCAGCACAGCCAAAAATAATGAATGAATTAATTATAAATAAACTTTAGCTCTATGCAACTACATTCTTTTCCACACATATTTGAATTCCTAATGATGTCTCTTCTCTTTGGAACAGGAGGCCTACCTAGAACCAGGAGTACCATATCTGTGTCTCTCTGTGGCCATTATTGCAATGACCCCCAGTGAAGTGTCTTTCAATAGTTCTTTCATTCTCACTTGTATTCAATTTTATTTCACCAAGCTCCTCTGGTTTTATTTCCTAAAGCCAAATATAACCCTGCATTTAATGGAAGCAGCAGCTGGGAATTGCTGAAAAGGGTCCCCTGATCTCCTACTGGAGAAGGCAATGGCAACCCCACTCCAGTACTCTTTTGCCTGGAAAATCCCATGGACGGAGGAGCCTGCCAGGCTTCAGTCCATGGGGTCACTAAGAGTCGGACACGACTGAGTGACTTCACTTTCACTTTTCACTTTCGTGCATTGGAGAAGGAAATGGCAACCCATTCCAGTGTTCTTGCCTGGAGAATCCCAGGGATGGGGGAGCATGGCGGGCTGCCGTCTATGGGGTTGCACAGAGTCAGACACGACTGAAGCGACTTAGCAGCAGCAGCAGCAGCCCGCCTACCACCTTTCCCTTCCTCTTGGGAAAGGAGGAGTCCTGGACACATGTGAAGTTACTCATCTGTGTGGGCTTACTAAACAGGCCCGCTTTAATCTTGGTTGTTAATTACCAGCTGTGTGGACTTAGGCAGATGACTGAACCTCTCTGTTGTGGTGGCCAGGAGGATTAAATGAAGCCATGTTTGTAGGGTGCTTTTCCCAGGCTTTGGCACACAGATTGCCTGATAAATATTCCTAGCTATCCAAGTCAGGTCAGTTCACCTCCTGCCTACATCTCCCCAACTGCCACCTACGTGGGTCCTTTCGATGATCTGTGTTCCCTCTTGTATTTTCAACTTTCATTCCCTTAGCATTGAAACACATTTGGCTCACCTGTTTTAAAACATCCTCCCCTTGGTCCTGAATCTTTCTGGTTCCGTCCTTCATTGCTTGTTCCCTTGGTCCCTCTGCTTATCTCTCCATCCCATGGCCTCCTGAACCCTGGCACGTCCAAGGTCACCAGTGTTCTCCCACCTGCTGCCACAACGACTGCAGTCTTTGGCCAACATTCTCACCTCAGCAGTGCACTGTCCCCACTCAGGGGCGCTCTCTGCCCTCTGAGCTGTCCTCTGCAGGACCTGTCCTGCACTGAGAGCACCGTTCTTCCCACTGGAACCAGACCCACCGCCCAAGACGCAAATTAGACCAAGACACATTACCAGTGAAAGTGTTTAATAGTTAAATTATTTAAATAGACTTTTCCATTTCCATGGGAAATCATAATTGTATTCATTTTTGCAAGAGCAGGGATAAAAAGAGTGCACACCCCTTGGAGGGAATGAAGAGCTAGCACTGCACGTGGTCACCAGTCACTGCCGGGATGGGTGGGAGGGCCCCACAAGGCCAGGGAGGCCATGACCAACAGGGGAAACAATGGAGAAACCAGCACGCACATTACTCAGGTTGGGAGCAAAATGAAAACCCAGCACCACTGGCGGGCCGTATGGAGAGGTCAGGGACTCGAATACAACACCATGGAGAATGCCAGCCCCTTGTGACAGATGCAAGAGGGGTGATGCAGAATTCAGAGGATGGAGCAGCAAAAGCATAGATAGACTAAGGCTGCCAGTGTTAGGCCCATAAGCTTTGCTTCTCAGAATTGTGTTTGATTGGGGTGGGAGGTGGTGTGTAGAAAGGGGAGGGCGGGGCTAGTGTCCACTGAGAGGTGGTGCAGGGGGGTGTCAAAGTAACGTTTTGCAGCTGGCATATAGCTGCCTCCTCACCTCCTTCAAGCTCACATGGGAGGTGAGAATAATGCTGCCCTGAGACAGAATGAAGAGATCTGGGCACAGGACCCAAGATTCTGTTTGAATAAGGTCTGTATGACAGTATATCATTTTCCAAATGCCTCCCTCATAGGACATAAAAAATAGCAATTTTTCTTGGTATATTTGGCTGCTCCCACCCCCCAAATGAAATCAGACAAAACGAAGTTTCTGCTGGCTTTGGCCCATGGATTGGCCTCCACTCTTTCCTCTGTCTGATTTGTAGATGGAGAGCAAAGACCCCATCCTTTCCTTGCCTGAGGGATCAGCTCGAGAGAGAGATGCCTGCACCTTGGCCAGCATAGGAAACCAGGCAGCCCAGCCTTCCCCACACCCCCACACCAGCTGAGCTCTCAGGGTTGCAGGGGCTGCCTCTCTGCTCAAAGCAAAAGCTGACATCTCTGAGAGCAGAAGGGTGGAAGGAGGCCCGGCTGTCTGCCATGGGTTGAGGCTGCTTCCCTTGACTCCAGCTCAGCCTGAGATGGGAAAGAGGCTTTTGTTTTCTTTTTATTCTGTTTGCATTTTACTTAAGAGAGGTGACGCGTGTGTGTGTGTGTGTGTGTGTGTGTGTGTGTGAGAGAGAGAGAGAGAGAGAGACAGGGAGAAAGATGGGGTAACGTGTGCATGCATCTTCCTACATATGGTACCCCAAAAGGACACGCTCACTGCTATGGTTGGACCTGGGAAAATCTGAGGTGAGGGAAACAGGTGTCCTGAATGAGACCAGTTCCACAGCATAAACACACACACACATACACACGCACACACACTCCAGTACATACATCGACATACATACAGTACAAATGAGCACAAACGCCCTGCTGTGCACAGCTGTTTTCTAATATAGAGAATTTACAAAATATAGAATTTGGTATATTTGTTAGATCTCCAAGGTTTTCAATAATACAAAATAAAAAATACAAAAAGACAAGTTGGGATCCCTGCCCTCCCTCCCCAGTGGCATCCTGGTTTGCTTGTGGGTCTCTTACACGCATACAACTAGCATAGTCTAAAGAAGGGCACAGAAACGTGTTTTGTTTTATTTAATAAATATTTTCTTTTTTTCTCAGAACCACCACTCCTTGCTTCGAGTCCTCTGGCCTCCCCCTCGCAGTTAGTTCTGCCCCCTCCAGGGGCACCGGCTGTGGGTTGTGGGAGGGGCCCGCGATGAAGGCCACGGGCCATCCAAAAGCCAGCACTCCTGCCGAGGCCTGCAGAGCCTCTCGCTGCCTCGGTCTGAAGTGTAAAGGCTCACATAGAAAAGCAGCCCCGGGCCCGGGCCAGAGTGGCGCCGCCTCCCGCCCGCCGGAGGCCGAGCTCCGCGGCCCTGCGCCCAGGCGGCCTGCCCTGCAGAGCCCGATCCCTCCTGCTGCTCCTCTCCGCGCGCGCGGCAGCTCCCTTCAGTCAGAAAACTCGAGGTTCCGACCGCATGTGGCGGCGCCTTCAACAGAGGGAGACATCTTTGGTCAGCTTGGTGCTCGCAGGACGCTGGCACCCCGGGCCTTAGACGGAGACCGCCAGCCCTCCCGCCCGCAAAGGCAGAGGCTGCTTCTGGAGTCAAAGTGGGAAATCTCAGGGCGGCCTCGCGGGCTGGAGCGAGGCTTCCGCCGTGTCTCTGGAGGCCAGGCTGCCTGGCGTCCGCGGTGGCTGCTAACTGGGCGGGGGCCCTCCGTTGAGGAAGTAGGTCATCATCTCGCCTTTGCCCTTGACCTTGACCACACCCCGGCACTCCAGCTGGTACGTGTTGGCGGCCAGCACCTGGTACATGTCTGTGGTGACCTAAGAGGCAAAGGAGGAGAGAGGACAGGCCAGCCATGACCTGACTGCCCCAGACTCCGAAGGGTGGGTGGTAGCCCCACTGCGGGGCAGCTCCTCCAAGGAAGGGCCTCAGAACCCAGAAGGAGGCAGCACCCACTCGCGGCCAGGTGGGGTGGCCAGCCCCTCAATGCGCCTGTAGCCACGCACTGCCTATCCTCCCTCCACAATGAGAGAACCGCAGAAGCCTAGGGGAGCTCTCAGGAGCTCACAGCCCTCCCACTCTCCACAATCCGTGCCCAAGTGTTTTATTAAAGCCTCACTCCAGAACTTTCAGAAGGTTCTAGAAAATGGTTTTCCACCACAGACAGTTTGAGAACCACTGCTGATTTCATTTCATCTTCCTATGAGGTGAGAACTATGATCTCAGACTTGGAAAACCTATGCCACTTGCCTGAAGTCACACAACTGGTAAATGCTAGAGCCCAGATTCACTTCAGATTGTGCTGCCCGCCTCTGCTTTGGCTTTTGGAAAAAAGAGGAGGACTCACAGGCAGTGTCAGTAACGACAGGACATGACTGCAGGGCAAAGGGCCAAGCAGAGGTGACAGGAGGAGCAGTAAGACTAAAGCTTCACCACAGGGTAATCCAAGAGCCATTTTGAGTATGGCCAGCACCCCTGCCAGGGCCCCCATCCACACCTGCTGTCCAGCCAGGGAGGAAGGGGCAGCACATTCTGTGAAAGGTAAGCGCTATGTAAAGGTAGGTGCCCTGCCGTCGGTTACTGACTGAGTCTCTCACATCTGCATATGTGTGGGGGCGGTGGGGTTGAAGCTCTGTAAACACTCCTCCTCTCTTTCCATCTCTCCTCAGGACCCCCACTCCCACCTTTCTGTCCCACTCTCTTCCCCCCGCCAACCCCTGCCCCCCCACTCCCAGGATGGAGGTGAGAGAAGGCCATCTGGCCAGGCCCCTCAGGCAACACCCACAGGCCAGCCAGGGCTGTGCTGGGGTCAGTCCCTTTGTTCAGAGGCCCCACAAGGGAGTGAAGTTAGTGGACAGTTAAGCAGTGTCAGTGTGAACTAGGACCTTAAAAATGGCCCAGTTTGCACTTGGGAAAACCGAGACCAGGAAGGCTACCCGAGGTTCCACGGTTCAGGGTCTTTCTGTGTCAGATCAAGCAAGACCTGAGAAAAACAAAGAAAAGCAGCTGAAGAGCACCAACCAGCCTGCACAGGATGAAGAGATGAGAAAGTCTCCAGGTCTCTGGCTAGGCTCCTTGGCCGTTAAGACTGGTGGGGGCACCATCCAGGGACCAGTGGCCTTGGCTTGTTTTCGGAACCAGGCCCTGAGTGCTCTGAGCTCCATTTAGCAAATCCTGCTCCCTACAACCGCCTGCCTCGTGTCTGCTCTGTGTGCCTGGAGTGTGGCATTAGCCTCCTGGCTTGGCATGGGCAGCTGGCTGTGCCATTCCCCACAATTCCTCCTGTGGCCAGTAGAGGGCTTTGCGCAGGCTAGAAGATCTGTCCAAGGTACTGACAGCCTGAAACACAATTGTGTTCTCCAAGTTTCCACTGCATCAGCACCAACCACCCCATCTCCCTCAAATGTGGCTGCAGAAATTCTGAGTAGGAACTGTGAGCAGCCTGCTGGAAGACCGCTTAGCAGCACACAGAGGTCCCCCAGTGGACATGGAGGTGGACGCTCCTGCACTCACCTGGATGCGGTCGGGCACACCGGTGCTGTCCATGCGGCTGGCCACGTTCACTGTATTGCCCCAGATGTCATACTGAGGCTTGCGGGCTCCGATCACACCTGCCACCACGGGGCCAATATTGAGCCCTGCAGGGGACAGAAGTCAGAATTCTCATCAGGGTTCAGACCAACTCTTTCCTGCCTGCCCTCGATCCCATTCCTCCCCCTATTCTTGGCAGATTCTCTCCCCGACTCTTGGCCTGAAGATACCCAGGGTCCTTCTGGCTTGAGGCTGTACCTACCCCCAACACCTGCCACTGCTCTGATCCTATCGCACACTTCCTGACTCGAGACCACAGGAACCCAGTCACATAGTCGCTACTCCTGTGTCCTTGTCACCCAGGCAGCACTCAGCTCCTGCAAATCCACTGCTAGACTGCCCTCTTTAAGGCATCCAGTGACCTTTTGCATTTTCCGGTTGCCTTTCTTTAATCACCCCTCTCCCGGTGGCATTTAAGTTTCCACCTTTAATTCAGACTCAGCATCCCAGACTCACCTCGCTCCTCTGTTCCAGGGGTGCCATCACTCTTGTTCTCAGAACCTGCCTCCTAACCCATTTCCCTGCCCAGTGTCTCCTCTCTCCAAGTAATTAACCCCCAGGTTTCTGCACCAGGGTGGTGATGCCTCAGTGACTGATGCCAGGAAGTAATCTGCTGCATCCATGTGGACTCTCCCTCTCCGTCTCTCTCCTCCACTTCTGCTCCAGTCTGTCTGCCTTCCTAGTCCTGCCCAAGACAGCACTGAGCAGCCCTGCCCCAAGCCTCTGCTGTGCTGGTCTCTACCTCAAATGCCCTTTCTCCTCTCCCAGCAAAGTCCTTCCCAGACACATCTGCCTCAACCAGCACTCTCTGGATATTTCCTGCCCCATCTCCAAGGCCCAGGGCACTGCCTCCTATTACATAAACTGTCTCTCATGATGGGCCTCATTAAGCCTATTTGTGGCTTAACTATTTTTTAGCGTGTGCCCACAAATACAGCAGAAGCTCCCACACACCCTCCTCGACCACTCACTAAATCAGAGATGTCATCAGTCCTCAAACCCTTCCCTCCACCAACCTCCTCTTTGGGTCCATCAAGCCACAGGTAGCTTTTTACCCCATGTGCTATTCCCAGGCTGGGCCGCCGCCCTCACTGGTGACAGCCATGCTCCCCAGGGAAGACATCCCTGCGTCTGTAGGGCAGGATCTACCACATGAGACTCCAAGCTGCCTGCCCAGCTCCTTGTCTGCCTGCCACTCAATCCCCAGTCCTGGTCCAGCACAGGAGCTGGGGCAGCTCACAGAAACATACATGCCAGGAGAGAAGTGCAGATCATTGGAGGTGGGGAGGTGGAGTGGAAGAAAAACAAGGATGGCAACATCATGGGAAACCAGGGGTGATGTTTACACAGAAGCACAGATGGCTCATCAGTTAAAGCCACCCCCCAGCTGGCTCTGGTCTGGCTTTAGAGCACCTGATGCAAAATGAAAACCTGGTCCAGTCCACAGGCATGTGCCCACCAGCCCGCACAGCCAACTCCTCAGGGAAAGACAGTTCCCAGCACTCAGGCCAGAACAAAAGATCTCCTGAGGACCTTCATGATCACAATATTGACTTTTAAGAATCCATATTTCAGTTTAACGTGCTAATTTTGAGAACTGAAATACCAGTATCTTTGCTGGTGAATCACTGTTCCTTTTTTAAAAATTTGAAATCTGAATCATTTTTGGCCTGAGACATTTCTGGGAGGGAGCTGATAATACATTAAAATTTTGACAAAGGACTGCTCTTTCGGAAAGCATTCTTTATCTCCACTATCCTCAACAGGCAGAGAGCAGTGCTCGACAAAGCTGTTTCTTTTGAAAAAGTAACTCTTATTCTGAAAGCCTGGGTATCCTTGACAAGATAAGGACAAAACGAGCCACTGAGACACCTTGAACCTTATCAAGCAACACAGAGTTGTGTTTCTCAGATCATTTAGTGCATGCAGTGGTGGAGCAAATAGGCAAGTGTGCTGATATACATGGGTTTTCCCTGCACTATTCTTACAGCTTTTCTGTAGAATAGAAGACTAGAAGACTGGGGTAATAAACAACAAAAGGAATAAAAAGATGTATAGCACAGGAAATATAGCCAATATTTTATAACTTTACTTGGAGTATAATCACTATGCTGTATACCCACAACTAATATTATATTGTAAATCAACTATACTTCAATTAAGAAATAAAATAATAAATACAAAAATTGAAAAAAATTATATAGGGTTTTGGTTCAAAGGTTTTCTAAACAAGTAGAATACAGCTCTGCCTGTTTTGAAACTGGCCCAGGGCTTTTGCTCAGAACTTCCCCCTCTCTCCTGCAGCAGCCCTGCCCTCCAGATACCACAGCATCTATGAAGCACCTCAAAGCCACCCAACAAGGGCCAAAGCATTTGACAAAGAAGGAATCCAAGGAAGATACATGGACTCAACTTATCTCCACATCCTCACCATTTCTTTCCCCAGTTTGTGTAGATTAGAAGAACCTTCACAGCACCTAGATCTTGCTCACACACACACAGAAACCACTTAGAACTCAGCAATAATCTCTTTCTGAGTTCCAGCCTCTCCCATGGGGTGCCCTGTGTGTGCCCTTGGCACACAGCATCCCCCACAAAGCCTCTATGGTGGGCATAGTGAGTAGAAAAGGCAGGAACTGAGAAAAATGGTGTCCCATGCTCACCACCATGCAGAGGAGGCACCTCTAGGCCCCGGAAGAACTCTGCTGTGTGATGGGTACCATCCCCCACCCCTTGGGCAGGGACATTCTATAACATCAGCCTCCTTGGACTGGCTCATGGAAGCAGGATGGGAGAGGGGGATTGGGGAGCCCCTACAAGCCCTCAGCACTCTGAGCCAGGCTCACCGATCTTCATCTGGAAGTTGTTGAAAGAGTGCTCGTTGATGTACTTCATTTGGTCCATCAACTTCATGGCAAAGTCGGCCAGGGCTTTGATGTGGGTCTTGCCCACCTTGTCGTAGGTGGAGTCATTGAGTCCCGAGGCGGCCATGTAGGTGCTGCCAATGGTCTTGATCTTTTCCAGCTGCCTGAACCGGTCCTCACTAATGATCTGGGAAGAAGGAGGCCAAACCTGGGTCACCCCAAAGTTGGGTACTGAGGTCTGCAGGGGAGTGTAGCAGCACAGCCCCTCGTGTCTCCCTTGTTCACACAGAGGGGCCCATCTCTGTCACCAACTCAGTGTAAAGCCTCGGTGCTCCCCAATAGTCAGGCCTCCTCTGGCACTCACCCGCTGGCTGTCTAGGGGCTGTGGGCTATGAGCCCAGCCACATACCAGAGCCCCTGGGGCCAGGTCACGAGTCACCTCTGGGGCTCTTTCCCATAATATGGATTGGCAGCTGCCCTCCCCTTTGCTGGCTAAGGTCCCCAGCCCTCCCAGGGAAACCTCCTCATTGTTGTCCAGCAGGCCACTCTTCTCCTGTCTCCAGGATCTGCTGGAAGCCTGTCCATATCCATTTCAGCCAACTCCAGTAACCACAATGCCCGGGAGTCTTGGGGGCTGCTTCTGACACTGCCTGGTCCCAGCTCTACCATCTCACTAGTGTTTGTGCTCCATGCCCCGGCCCCTGTATTCCTGCTGGGCTTGTCCCACTCACACTCCCTACATGGTGAGCTCCCAGCACCGAGACTGCTCTACTGGGCACAGTATTCCTCAGGGTCTGGCACACACTAGGTACTCAACAAAGAAAATGTCTTTGCTTCTGCTTCTGCTGTTCAAGGCTTTGCAACTTGGTCCCACCTCCTCCTCTAGCCGGGGAATCCCTCCTCCCTTGGACTCTCTCAAACACTGAGTCCCAGCCTGAGGCCCTGTCCAGCCCAAGATGGCACAAGAGGAATGGCAGGTGATGGGGGTGGTTGGCGAGTCAGCCAGGCAGGGCCTTGATGAGGCAGCTGAGGCTGAAACCCAGCTCTGCCGCTTACAGGCAGTGACCCAAGGCAAGACACTTATTGTCTGTGAGTCTGGGCCTCCCCATTGTGACATGGTGATGGAGAAGAGATACACGCAGGTGCCTGTGGCAGTGCCTGGGACACAGTCAGGGCTCCTGACGTCTCCGCTCACACTGGTGATGGGAAAGGGGGGTGTCGGGGCCCAGCTGCACCTCGTCAAAGTCTGCGATGATCTCGTTGAGCAGCCGCAGGCACTCGACGCCCTCGTTGTTGGCCTCCAGTTCCACGTAGAACTCAGAGAAGTTGGCGATGGAGGCGAACATGACGGCCACGCACTCGCATGACTGATAGTAGAGCTCGTCGTTGCGCCGTTCGCGGGCCAGGAAGTGTGCTGCCACGTCCTTGGGTAGAATATTGTGCAGCAGCCGCCGGTTGTAGGCCTGCAGCTCCTCCATCTCCTCCTTCTCCTCTGTGGCCTGGGACAGAGGGCCCGGTCAGAGGGAGGGCAAGCTGCAGGCTGCTTAGAAAAAGGCAGTGCAGCCCGCCTACATGCCTACATGGGTCCAAGATTTCAGCAAGTGCCAGCTTTGCATCCTCACTGCTGTCTCTACTTCCAGGTTTTCTATCAAGAGTATCTATTACTTTGACCATCAGAAAAGAGAGCTCTGTAAGTGGCTAACTCTTCCCGCCTGCCTCTTGGTATATGTGCTGCCGAAGCGACCACCTGCCTGCCTCTTGGAAAGCGACACCTATGAGAGCGTTGATCCTGAAGGAAGGACCCTGAGTGAAAACAGGTCCCAGAGGAGAAGCTAGACGGATCCTGTCTGCCCCAGATGAAAAGGAGGCAGAAGGATAAAAGGATGGTTCAAACCCAAACCTACACGGCCCTCTAGCCACCCAAGTGCTCCTCGATTGTCCATTTTCCTCTTCGTATAAGGAAACACACACAGAAAAGCAATTTTATAAAAATCATCTTTAGCAGACTGAATGCAGGGAAACCTGCTCAGAGCCCTGCCTGGTCTCCCTGGTTCCCCGAGAGCTGACCCACCCCAGGACCAGAGGGTGCAGATGCCCCGAGGTGCCACCTGGGCAGGACAGGGACATCACTGATGTCCCCAAGCTTGGGGCCCGGGCCTGGGATGAACTCACCATCCAGGATAAAGGGACAGTGCAGAACCCTCAGGTCAGGAGGCCAACAGTGGCCCACAAGCTGAAGCACGGAGGTAGTCCTACACTTTGGTGTGCAAGGAGCCAGCTGACCGAGTGTTCAAGGGGCACAGGGGTCCAGAAGGGGGGTCTTCTTGCTTCCTCCCCTCAATGGCTAACAGAATGGTCCCTTGAATGGGGGCAACCAACAGTGTCGGTGAGCCAGGCAGACAAGCAGGCCAAGCATCACTAGCAGTTTAAAAGATATAGCCAGCTTTCTTGGGCCTTCCTTAACTAAACATGGAGGCCTTTCTATTCACTGCAGCTAGAACCTCCAAAAAGGCCAGGACTATTTCTCAGGGCCCCGGGTCTCCAGGTGGGCAGTGGCTGCTCATGAAGAAGGAGCTGCTATACCCATCAAGGCTGCAGGTCTGGCTTCAGGGGGAAAGGAGAAAGCTGAGGGATGAGGTGAGAGGACCCACCTTATTCTTGGGATGGGTGGGTCACACCCAAGGAAGTTCCTGGACCCTCAGATGCCAGGGGGGTCCAGCAGGTACATGCTGTCTTCCTGCCAGGTGGCTCCTGTGGGGTGGGACACTTTGACCACCCCCTCCCCTAAATTGGGCTTCCCTGGTGGCTCAGTGGTAAAGAATCCTGCAATGCAGGAGATGCAGGTTCTATCCCTGGGTCAGGAAGATCCCCTGGAGAAGGGAATGGCAACCCATTCCAGTATTCTGGCCTGAAAAATCCCATGGACAGAGGAACCTGGTGGGCTACAGTCTATGGGGGTCACAAAAACAGACACGACCTTGCGATGAAACAACTCCCATAAATAAGGGCCCCTGCTCCTGCTCTGGAACAGGTGTGCCAGAGGGAGAAGGCTGGTGTGGGAGTCCCTCTCCTTCTCCCTGCTGTCCCCGCAGAGGGGCCCCAGCTGCTTTGAGGATGCACCAGGCTGCCCCTACTCCTGCCCCTACCACCTACGGAGACCACACGCCTGGGGACCCAGGAGCACCTCAGCTCCTCTGATCAGCCCACAGATGGCAGGAATGCTTTCCCAGAGAGCATCTGCCCAGAGTGTCAGGCAGTGGAGGCTGGGGGTGGGGACGCTGGGAGCACAGCTGCTGCTGGGAACAGAAGCCAAACACAGAGTCGCTGGTCAGGTGCACCTGCCACCTCTGGGAACTCTGCCCAAGACATGTGGGCAGTTGCCGGCACAGCCAGCTGCTTCTAGGGCTGGGCTCTGCTCAGGCAGGATGGCTCAGGGGTTCACAGGTGCTTGCTGGTCCTAATAAGGTCAAGGCTATGGGAGGAGACACGAATGGGCTCTCCTGAGAACCAAGGCCCAGTGGAGGGGGCCATGCAGGTGTGTGTTTTTTGCAGGTGCTTCAGGGAAGCTAAGGACCCCAGGCTCCCCACCTCCCTGTCAGCACTACACCCACCCACCATGACCATAGATCCAACAGCTAAATGGGCTGCTAGGCAAGACTGGGGGTGGGGCAACAGACCATCACTCATCCATCCCAAGAACCCGTGTTCAGGTTATTACTTACCCCTCCCCAAAGCCCTGGAGGACGATGGGAGATGGAAGGATGTGGGAGCAACATGAGATGCTTCAGTAGAGACAGGCTGACACACCTGGCAGGTAGAGACACACTCACCCCCACACTCACATACATGTGCATGTTTTCAAAATGGGGAGTAGCCAGCCACTTCCTTTTCAATTTTCCCTTCCTTCCCAACCTTGTACAGAGTGCTTGTGACTGAGGAAGGACGTGATCAGAGGAAGGAGTGCCACATGTGGTGTATCCAGCAAGGAAGCAGGGCCGTGAGGTGGGGAGAGGGCATGGTGGGGCAGAGAAGGGGGCTGGGGTGATGGGGAGGTCAGTTCCATTGCACAAATGAGTAAATATGTGAAAGAAATAGAAGGGGAAGTTCTCACTGCCAGTGATAATATTTGCATGCATGGAAGGAGGAAGGCTAGAAAGAAGCCTGAGGTATTGCATTGGGAATGGGGGTACTGCTACCAACTCATGGTTTTAAATATCAACTGACAGTTACTGCAGTAGTATCCATTCATATGTATGTGTATATGTGTGTATTTCCTATATACTTACATACATTTCCTAGCTTTGTCCACAGAGGGGACCTAGAACAGTGAGCACACTGGGTGCCCTGATCTGGGTTTCTAAACACCATTCTCCATGAAGAACAATTGGGGCGCTTTGATGGGAAAGTACATGATGAGCCTCAGACATCATCTTGTGCCAGAAAGTAAAAAAAATGCTCAAAGAATGATGGAGACGTGTCAAAGAACATGGAGGCCAACCTGAAGACACACTGACCAAAGCCAGGACACATGAAACATTAAAATAAATAATGAGAGGAGCAGAGTATAAGCCCCACCGAATTCGATAGGAATCTATGAGTGTAGGCTGATGTAGATAAATGAATGAAGCAAATAAGAGGAAGATAAAGAAAGCTCTGGGCTTCCCTGGTGGCTCAGATGGTAGAGAGTCCCCCTGCAACACAGGACACCTGGGTTGGATCCCTGGAGCAGGAAAAACCCCTGGAGCAGGAAATGGCAACCCACTCCAGTATTCTTGCCTGGAAAATTCCATGGACAGAGGAGCCTGGTGGGCTACAGTCCATGGGGTTGCAAAGAGTTGGACATGACTGAGCAACTAATAGACACAAGGAAAGCTCTGCCTTAAAGGAGAATGTCGATTAACAAATATAGAAGGTTCTACATAAAAGAAGAAGACTTCCCTGGTGGTCCAGTGGTTAAGAATCCACCTTGCAATGGCAGGGGACATGGATTCAACTCCTGGAACTAAGTAAGATCCCACATGCTGTGGAGCAACTAAGTCCATACACCACAACTACGACGAAAGATCCTGCGTGCCGCAGCTAAGACCCAATGCAGCCAAATAAATAAATAAGCAAATGCAGAAGTAATGACAGACATAGGTCATCACACCTGGCAGGCAGGAGTCAGTGATGGATTGCTGAGACTGCTGTGTGAGGTTTGCTGAGAATCAGAATATTGGAGTAATGCCAGAGTATCTTTCCACAAAATGCTAATAGGGTACAAAAAGGAAGATGGGGACCTGACAGTGGAGAAATCTGGCAGATGCCCACTTGAGAGGGTGATCAAGGTTAATGTTGCCAGGGGTGGGACAGGCCAACACAGAGGAATCTTCAAGGTGATGCTCTGAGAAGTGCCTCGTGAGTGTCACTTCCACGGTTTTCCTCCCAGAAGGCGGGGCCCGAGTCTGGACACAGGAAACATCAAGGGCCCCGGACTGAGGGTCACAGAACAAGGACCTCTTTAAGACTGACAAACTGAGAGACAAAGACAGGAAACATAATGACTAAATACACAGGGTACCTTGGATGGGGCCCTGGGCCAGAACTGGGACAGTTGACCAAAACACGAAGGGTTCTGTGAGTGGATGTATTATGGGTGGACAGTGTTGATTTTCTGTCTGGGGGTTTGCATGGGAATAATGCAGAGAGTGTCTTTGCTTTGGTTGGGGAGATAGACACTGGGGAACTGAGGGGGTGTCAGAAAAGAAAGGGTGATGGAGCAAATGCAGAAAAATGGTTGGGGAATCTGATGAAGGGACTGGTGGAGTTATTTACACTGTTCTTTTAACTTTTCTGTAAGTTTAAAATAATTTTTTTACAACTTAATGCCATAAAAGCAGATGAAACCTGGTGGGAGCCTCTGTTTGAACCTGTACTCTCACAAGCTGGACAGGGTCCGGGGGTGGGAGGTGAAGGGTTAGTCAGTCATAGGAAGCAGAGCGGCAGGCTCCCTGTCCCTGGCCTCCACCCCTTTCTCAGGGTCTTTGCAATACAACTGAGTCACACAGCAGCAACTACCTTGGGAGGGGCTTCTGGAGGGCTCATGGGGGAGGTGGGAGGGGGCAAGTAGAGGAATGGAGGGAAATTGGCTTCAGGCTCCACAGAGTCTGGTCAGCCCCCAGGGGAGAGCTGGGGGCCTCCCGGGAGCTTCCCCAAGAAGAGGGGCGCGAACCAGTGGGAAGGAGGCTGGGAGGCCGCTCCCTGAAAAGAGAAGATGCAGCCTTACAGTGGGTACCCCTGAGGCCCGTCCCGACCCAGGGCCTAGGAGGGGCGATCTGCAGGAAAACATGTTTCCCCAGCCTCAGGGCATTCTCACCGGAGACCTCAGTGGGGACCTCAGCAAGCCCTCACACAAAACTCCCAGTAGCAGGTGCAGCTAGATGCCTCCACTTTCACTCAGCAGCCAGTGAAAATCAAGGCTTCCTGCCCTGGCCCAAAGACTTCAGTCTCAACATTACTAGGAAGCTGAGGATGGAGGAAGCCTAAGCAAGCTACAGATGAGCTGGAGAAGTGGTCTACACACAGGAGTCAGGCCAAAGGAGGCAAAGAGGCCAGGCTAAGCTATGCCTTACAAGTGGCTGGGCGGGAGCAACAGGTCTGAGCCCCACCCCTACTCCTATCTAAAGCCAGGTGTTCTCAAAGGTCCTGGTCACCCTCTCCTGCACCTTTTGAGGTGGCCCAGCAGGTAGTAAGGGGCCACACAGGGGCTGCCACTAGCACCTGGAGCATGCTGTGCATGGCCCACATCACCCCCTCCTCCAGGTAGACACAGTCAGCATGCAGGGCACAGAGCCTGGACAGCAGAGTGCTGGTTGGATTTCAGCTCCACCAGGGCACCCAGCACCCAGCACCTCTGCCCCTGCCTGGGCCACTGCTCATCAAGGCCAGGGCATAGCCACCTGGCTGGACATCCTGTCAACGATCTTTGATGCCCCTTCCAGCTGTCTTCCCCCGGAGGAGGCTTCAAGTCCAGTTCTGGTCACATCGAGCCCTGCTCAGATGCCTCTGGTGCCAGCTCCTGCACTCAGGCCCCTGAGACCCCAGAACCGCACACCCCCTGCTCCCCTCCTCTCCTCCTGCCTGTCCATCAGGGTCCCAGCACTGGGCACTGTTGCAGGTGGGTTTGCTTGGAGCTCTGCGGTTTTGCCTCTTGGCCCCAGAGAGCAGGAGGCAGACTCACCGGGACACAAGGTACCAGGCAATTGGGGCGAGGCCTAAGCAGGACACCTCGTCAGTGCAGAACCCAAGCCCGGCCCAGCCCAAAAAGTGCCCAGAAGTCTGGGTACCTCCTCCCGCCCCCTGCCCCAGCCCCTGGCCACCCACCTGAAGTTTCCAGAGGAAGTCAAGGCGGGCAGTGGACTCCACCTGCTGGGCGTGCAGGTACAGGGCCAGCACGAAGACGGAGATGATGATGGGCGTCACCACCTTCAGCGCCACCTTGGTCGGGTGCTCAGGGCTGCAGGCAGGAGGCAGAGGCCCCACGCTTCATGTCAGGCTCTGAGGGCCGCTCAGGCCTGTTTGTCTTCTTCCCACTCCAGCTCCCTCCTCCTGCTCTAACTTTGCCTGAGGTGTGCCGTCTTCCTGGTGGACAGCCCCGTCGCAGCCCCTGCTTGCCCTGCAGCTCAGCAACCATTACTCCTTCCCTGAGGCTCACTACCCCCCATCACTGGGGTGCTTCCCTCTGGTTACAGCAGGGGATGAACCGGGCCATCATACAAGGCAATGTATACATCCCAGGTCTCTCTCAGTTGACAAGACAGGGGTTGTAACAAGGGAGCCAGGCAGGCCATACTGACTGTCTCTGGTCAACCTTGGGCAAATCTCTTAACCTCTCTGAATCTTAGTTTCCTAATCTGTAGAATGGGATAACAATACCCACATTTCAAGATTGTGGCAAGAATTACAGATACTGTATGCAAACTCCTGTATAGTATCTGAGAAACAGTAGGAACTCCAAAACTGGTAGCAATTATTGTCTGATTATATTTCTGTTGACATTACTAACACTCCTAATAAAAAACAGCTGTCCCAAACCCTTCTCCTGTCCCAGCAAAGAGCCCAAACCTTGAAGGCTGCATACTCCCTGTGCAGCAGCGGCCCGGAGGCAAGACCCAACCAACCAACCCTGCAGGCCTGGCCTCTGCTCCTCCCCTCTGGGGCACGTGTTCTCCTGTGCCTGGGGTCTCACATATGCCCCCAAGGAGAGCTGGAGGCCTGTGGAATGGCCTCTGAGTCCTGATAATCTTGGTCCTGAGTCTGTAAATCATCTTGGGGTGATGGAGATGGTAAAAGAACGGTACCTATCCAGGGAGGCCCCATTGGCACTTAGAGAGGGGAGGGCCTCCTCCTTCATCACCCACCTTGCCACCAAGGCCCCCTCCCACCTGTGCACCGCTGTTTTCTCTGCTGGGCTGGTGGCCTGGGCTGGTGGCCTCTAGCAGGCAGTGGTCATATCAGAGAATTCAGACAAAGAGCTTCAACTCACCACTGGGAGGTCCCGTTGTTGTTGAAGTCTCTGTGAACAGGAGTGGAGAGGGCTGTTCAGAGCTGCTCCTGCCTCACAGCCTCCAGGCCTCTCTGCGGCCACCCTCTTCACCCTTTACACCCAGCTCTGTGTCCCCATACCTCATACTTCTGCCCCCACAACTGCTGCTCCTTTGCCATCCCCCCAGCATCCCTCTCCCCAATCCAAGGACACTTTCAGGATAGGAGGCTTGCAGAAAGCCTGGTCCCTATTAGCATCTGGTCACCAGGACCACATATCACTGGTCCTTTCCTGGGACCCCTCTCCCACCCCAGCCCATCGCTGCCACCCAGAGGAGAAACACTACACTTGTACTCTCCAGTACAGTAGCCACTAGCCATATGTGGCTACTGAGCTTAAAATGTGGCTAGTACAAGTTGAGATGTGCTATCAGTGTAAAATAGATACCAGGTTTTGAAGAATTAGTGTGGGAAGATATCAAATACTTCATTAATAATTTAAAACTGACTGCATATGAAAATAATATTCTGAATATATTGGTTAAACAAATATATTATTAAAATTAATTGCATGTTTTGCTTTTTAATATAGCTACTAGAAAATTTAAAATTACATCTGTGGCTTGCATGATTTTTCTAGTAAACAGTGCCTCCCTAGAGCCACGCCAGGGTTTCTCAACCCAGAAAGGACCTCCACTCTCTGGGTGGGGCTCCTTTAGCAGGAGGACGGGTGGGGCTGGCGGGGGAGGGGCAGGACAGGAGAGAAAAACAGGCAGAGTCCCGCTCTTGCCCCATCCTTGGGTAGAAGGGCCGATTTCCTCCTTCTCCTGTCCCCACAAGACTGTAACCTGCACGGCTCTCCATGCTACAGTCTCCCTGTCATCTGCCCACAGCCCTGCGCAGCCGCTGGGAAGTTCTTCCTTGTATCTGCCTTAGATCCTTCACTACCTCTTCATTTTCTCAGGTGACACTCTCTGCACAAGAAGGTAACATCATTTCTGACACTGGAATGGCCGATGTTATCCATGACTGTACCTCCACTGCCAAGCTCGGTGCCTGGAACAGGGTAGGTGCTCTGTAAATATTTTTGAGTGATTGGATAGATGGATGAATGAATCTCTTCCTCTAACTCAGAGAAAGCACAGTTTGCTGCATTTTCTCAGGGGACACAGACCTGTCAGCTCACATGTTTTGTCCTTCCTGATGTGTATGTGTTGGGGTAGGGAGGGCAGAGATGGTAATGGGAAGAAAAGGGTACTAGGTATCAGGCACTTTACACACATATTGCTGCTATAGGCATTATTATTCACACTCTACTGGGAAAAAATAATGGGAGATTCAGGAAAAATAGCCAAATGTGTGTCTGAAGCTGAGATTCAAACTCAATTCGACCCCAAATCAGAGCTCTTTCCCCTCACAGAGCCACCTCCCTGGGAAATCTGACATCTGTCACTATTTGACCAGATTGACTGCCAGCTAGAATGCCCGGGGCACAATCCTCATTCGTGCCACCTCTTGGTTGTGGGACTTAACTGCTCACCATCACAGTCAGGAGGCTTTGAGCAGTGCACAAACTACCCAACTGTCCAGGGAGGTCCTCTCTACTTTGCTGAGTTG
This sequence comes from Cervus elaphus, assembly GCF_910594005.1. NCBI lineage: Eukaryota > Metazoa > Chordata > Mammalia > Artiodactyla > Cervidae > Cervus > Cervus elaphus. The sequence continues at coordinate 50,910,424 of NC_057833.1, read as the reverse complement.
CCATGAGGATGAAAGGGATAAAGTATGTCCAGGTGTCTAGCTTAAGGCAGGACAAATGCCCACAAACAACGAGGCTGTTCCTTTGCTCCCACACACCTTGCTTTCCAGCTCTGTTGGACCTTGACCCCTCTGGGCCTGAGGCTGCAAGGCAGTGAGGTGAAAATAGCCCTCAAAGGCTGCCTGGGACAGATGAGGAACAAATCACTGAAGCCTGAAGTCAGGACTGAGTAAGAGTCTGGAGGCAGAAGGACAGGGGACCTAGTAGCCCTGAGGCCACCCTCATCACTGGGAGAGGGATGGGGGAAAGAAAAATGACACTGAACTGTTTTTGCCTAGGTGGTCAGAGCTGGGAGCAAAAGGATACTCCCCTGGAAGCCCCCTGCGGCCCAGGACCCCAGTCTTCCATTTTTCCTGTCTCTCTGCAATGCTCCAGACCCCTTTTGGGGTCCAAGGCGGGTGCCACCTACATGGCGTTGGCCGTGACCAGTAGGTCGGCATTGTCAAAGAGCGTGACACCGGGCACCTCAACGACGAGCACATAGATGAGCTCGATGGCCAGCATGAGCGCCAGCTTCCCGATGCAGCTGATCTGCAGGAACACGGAGCAGGCCAGCAGGCTGAGCAGCACGCTGTAGGTGAAGTACTGCGAGAGAGGAAGGCAGCTTTAGCACCCCAGGCCCCACCGGTCCTGGCCCCGCCCCCCAGCCTTTCTCCAGTCTGAGTTGATCTCAGGTGAAACCGAGTCTGGGGATGTTTCTGCTGATGCAAACTTGTACTGTGATGTGAATGGCCATGGGTAGAAACCAGGAGATGGGGCTGGCAGGATAAATACCACCAGTTCCAGCAGTGATGCTCAGTGGTTAGAGCAGGTCTTCCAGCTCAGGCAAACTTGAGTTTCAGCCCTGATTCATTATGGACTGTTTGTGTGACTTTGGCCATTTATTCAACCTCTCTAAGCTGGTTGAAAGTGAAAGTCGCTCAGTTGTGTCCGACTCTTTGCGACCCCATGGACTATACAGTCAGGCCAAAATACTGGAGTAGGTAGCCTTTTCCTTCTCCAGGGGATCTTCCCTACCTAGGGACCAAACCCAGGTCTCCTGCATTGCAGGCAGATTCTTTACCGTCTGAGCCACCAGGAAAGCCCCTAAGCTTGTTTCCCTGCATGCAAAACGTTTTCTCTCTTGGGCTTACTGTGATGATTAAAAATGATATGAAGCCCCCTGCCACAGTGTGTGGTGCCCTCGATAACTATGAGACTGCAGGCCCCAGCCCTGGATCTACAACTTCAAAGTCCTAAAAACTGAAAGTGTTTTCAAAACTGATGTGGTGGCAACATATGAACTGCCTTATTTGGTGGCCAAACTGATCTACTGACGTGATGTGAAGTACCACCTTGGTCCTGCTTCCTGTGACTATTCATACATTTTGCTGCAGAAATATTTCTGTGTTTCATTATCAGGTGCTGCCCAGATTGCACCGAGGTGTGAGGTAATCTTTTAACTCTGAAGAATTTCACAGTCCAAAACGTATCTGATCTGAAAGGTTTCAGATGAGGGACTGTGCCTCCCTGTACTTTGGGGGGAATCCCTTCTGGTCTCGGAGCCTCAGTTTCGGAGCCTCGGACAATCATCTGAGAGGCCAAACCAGGCCATCTCAGAGGTCAGTTTCTGTTCTGTTGTCCCCTAATATTAATCCAAGACAGTCAGCATCTATTATTTTGCTCTTTCTTTTAAATTTAGCATCACTATTTCTGCGCCAGGCAAAAAGACCCACTGCTGCCACTGCCTTGGGATGGAGGCCAAGAATTGGTGGCTGGAAGTGAGGGTAGCCCCTGGTGACTGGAAGAGGGAGGGACCTGCTTCAGCTCACCAGCAGGAAGGGGCAGAGGAAGGAGTAGACACATCAGCCTCAAGGATAATAATTGTGTCCTCAGGGGGTGGGGAGGGGAACACAGCACCAGCCTGGAGGCCCATTCAGACCCTGGGCCCAGACAAAGCCAGAGCTTAATACTGAGGTCCATCCAGGTCTCTGAGGAGTTGCTGAATTGCTGAATCAGAACAACACTTGTGGGGTGGGGTCAGCCTGAGGGGTCTGCAGCTGGTGAGGCCTGGGATCTGAGGGCCCAAAACGGGTCAGGCTGGTGAGAGCTGAAGGCTGTGATCAACTGTCTCCCACAAACACGGAACCAGAACAGGCCCTGCCATCACTTTGTTCCCCTGCTCTCCCGTGGAGCAGCCACCAAGGGACACGTGCAAGACCAAAAACGGCCTCGGCTTCCAGCCAACAGCCCTCAGGCAGCAGCTCCTAGAGGCTGTCAGCCAGATGTGAGAGGGAGAGAGGTGGACAGCCAAGGGCAGGCGCTGGAGCATCCTTCCAGGGCAGAGTTAGCGCACCGTGGGGCCCAGGGACAGGCAGTCCGGTGACACTGTGCGGGGGAGCCCCACTTCTCACTGAGTCTCCCTCATCCCGTCCATACAGGGGAGGTAGATCAGTCCCCTTCCCTGGGGCGGGGAATGTGGCCAGCACTGTGAGAGTCCCCGAGGGCCCTCACTGCCATCCTGGAGACTTCTTATGAGTCATGGGCCCTTTGGGAGTTGGATGAAAGCATGGGCTTTCTCCCCAGAAAAGGGCAAAAATCGCCATCATCTTAGATTTCACGGGCGCCCTGGTAGGGAGTCAGGTTGTGGGAGTGACCAGTGCTGGGAGAAGATGTGCTGGGCTGGAAGCCTGATCCTGCTGCTCTCTGCAGAATGGCTCCCTGAGGAGGCCCAGCAGGGTGGCGGAGCACTCAGCATGCTGCTTTCTAAGGGTTTGCGACACCGAGTTTTTAAACCCAATGATCTGTAGGTACACGATTTCATTTTGGGGTGACAAAAATGCTGTACAATCCCATTATAATGACGGCTGCACAAGTTGTGAATACACTAAGTGTGTTAGTCGCTCAGTCGTGTCCGACTCTTTGCGACCCCGTGGACTATAGCCCCCAGGCTCCTCAGTTCATGGAATTCTCCAGGCAAGAATACTGGAGTGGGTTGCCATTCCCTTCTCCAGAGGATTTTCCTGACCCAGGGACTGAACCAGGTCTACCTGCATTGCAGGCAGATTCTTTACCATCTGAGCCACAGGGAAGCACTAGTGAGTTAGTAGGAAAACCCAACCCAGTGATACACTAAAAACTACTGAACTATACTTTGAATGGGTGGGCCAGGTGGTAGTACTGGTTTGGGATAGTTTCTTTTGCTCTCCTCCACTCTCTGACCTACAGCAAAGGGATCAGACAGGCCACCCAGGGCAGCACTGGGGTGTGCTGCTGAGGCTGAGGGTACAGAAACAGCTCTGCCTTCAGGTTAAAAGCAAAAATTCTTAAGTCAGGTGACCTGGGTGGGAGCTCTGGCTCTGCCACTTGCTGTGTGACCTTAGGCACATTACTTAACCTCTCTGTGCCTAAATTTCATCTGTATAAAGGAGCTAATAATAGCATCTTTGTCACAGGGTTGCCCTGAGGACTAAATGAGTAAATGTGAAGTTCTTAGCACTGTGTCTGGCACATGGTAAGCACCCTATAAGCAATAGCTATGCTATTATTGTTGGTAATATTATACAGGGAGGTTGGCCTTGCTCACTGGTGTCTGGCACATAGAGTGAGATAGACTTCAGGGGAAGGAGGTTTCTGGAATGGCAGTGAGCCCAAGGGCCCCTGACTGTCCGTCAGAGTAGTTGAGGGTGGAGAGGGGCTGGTGGCGGGTCCCCATCAGCATCCTGCCCCACCCTGCCCAGTACCTCGGGGAAGTTGCAGTTGGGCCAGGAGCTGCCGCAGAAGCCCTGCTCATCACCCAGACTGTAGTTGACGGCTGACTCCACCACATGGCAGGCGTTGACCTGACTGGCACTGATGTTGTGCTCGTCGCCCAGGCAGCCAAACAGGTCCTTGGAGTTGCACGTGAACTGGGGGCGGGGAGGAGAGGCTCAGCCCATGGGGGCTAGGCCAGAGCAGCCCGTCTCCACAGGCAGCACATGCTCATGCTCCCCGGCTTTGGGTGCAGTCTGACCCTGACCAGGGCAGGGGATGAGCGTGGAAGAGGCCGAGGAACAGGCAAGACTTGCCCAACTACCCAGGGCAAGGCTCATAAACCTCCCTTGGGGGGTGTACTTCCGTGAGCCTTTCTGGTCCTCTGGCCTTAAGAGTGAGGACTAAAGGCTGTGTGAGAGGCTTTAGGAGCTAAATCTGATTCCAGGCCTGAGGTGAGACCCAAATAAGAATTTCCAGGGAGGGAGAACCCCAGGGCCTGGGGGAAGTCTCCTCCCAGTGCATGCTTGTGGGGTTCAGGGCTCCAATGGGCTGGGGAGGTGCTGGGGAGGTGGAGCCACCCACCATGTTGACAAAAGCCGACAGGAACACGAGGGTGATGGTGAACACCCCCACCAGGGTGCTGTTCATCTTGGACCGCACGATCTTCCTGGAAAGGGTCTGCAGTGGGGCCGGGAAGAGCTGTCCCAGGGGCAGAGGGAGGGAGAGAGAGAGAGATGAAACAGAATTCAATGGACTCCACATACCGCCACAGAGGAGGCAGTGAAGCCTCTCCCCCTCTTTGTCTGTCGCCAGCAGAACCCTGAAAGCTTTCCTGACCCCTCTCCCTGTGTGTGAGCCTCCAACCTCTGCTACCAGGCCAACAACAGTTAGATTCTGCAGGGGGCCAGGAGGGGTCCACCTGAGGAGGTCACAGGTGAGAAAGGATGGATGAAAGGAAAGATGCTACCTTCACCCCAACATGGAAGCAAAGGAAAAAGCCCATGTACCCTCTGTGTGAATGCTGGGCCCCTTAGAGTTACATTCAAAAGGCGGCAGGAGGCAACAGTGAAAGAGTCATGGAGGGCTCAGAACTTTCCGAGGAGGGTCAGAGGGTTTCTGGGACGAAGCAGGGAGCTGTGGATCTGAGGGCTCAGGGAGAGCCTGGCATCTGGAGGAAGGGGATGGGCACGTGTAAAGGGGCAGAGCAACCTGTGAGCAGAGGGTGGTGCCCCGGTCACATGAACTGAGTTTTTTCAGCAGGACGCCCATGGGTCTGCCATTTCCCTCACCTAACCCTCCCTATATATTTCCTTCAACTACACACACTGTATGTCCAAAAAGACCCACTGCAGTTTTGGTAATTAAATGGTTGGGTCTACCAAATCTGATACAACTGGCCTTGGCCACCACGTCCTCTTCATCTCCTAAGCAACCCAAAGAAGTTGGCAGACCCAGAAAAGCAAAGTGGTGGACCTGTTTCTCTCACCCCACCTATCTTAATGCCTCCTGGTAGGCTGATTTTCAAGCTTGCCATGTGTCCCATGGAAACCCCTACAGGCAGAGGAAGCTGGTGGAAAAGCACCCAGAGGCCTGGGTTCTGGGCATGGCTTTTCCTGGGTGACCCTAAGCATACCTGCACATTCTGACTGAGTGTGCCGGATGCAAGGCTTAGCCACCCACTGTTACAGACAGTAACACAGACAGCTAGGTAGGTGAGGGCACACAGTGTGACCGTGATATGACTGCTCATTCCCAATGTGGAGAAGACTGGCTCATGTGCTACAGTGTTTAAGGCCAGCAAGTGTCAGGCCCTCGGTCCAGTGTTCCTCAACTGTGACCCAAACTTATTACATGTGGTTCCACGTGGGCCCATCAGGTTGCCCCCATGAGACTTTGGCAAACCAAAACAAATATGCTGATGCTTGTAGTGCTTGCTATGATATGAGTAATAAAGTCTCTTGTCCCTGACGCAGGAGTCTGGTGACTTCTGCTAGTATCTGTGAAAGAGCAACAAGAGTAAAACCAAACCTCAGACCCTTCACAGTTCTTGACACCAAGAAAGTGCCCTGCTTATCCCTGAGTCTTGGGCTTTGGGATAAGTATGCATGTAGGGAAGCTGTATATCTTTTCCGCTCCACATCTCCCTCTGCCTTACCAACAAGTCCATTTCCTATTCAGCAGAGGGAAAGAAGGGACCACATAGAAGGACTGTAGCAGGGACGGAGGCTTGCAACCCACTTGGGCTCTAGGCTGAGTGGTGAAGACCTTGAACTTCATGTGCCAAGCAGGGGTGCCTCTCAGCTGTGTTCATGGAGCACTAAGTCTGTGGCATTTTTTTCTGAGAAAACACTTCCTTTGGAGGGTAATCTGAACTCTGACTGAACCCACTCTTTAATACTCTTAGGTATATACCCAAGAGAACTGAAAACTTAAGTCCATATAAAACTTCATATGCAAATATTCAGAGCAACATTAATAGCCTGAAAGTGGAAATTGCCCAGATGTCCATCAACTGATGAAGGAAGAAACCAAATGTAGTAAGTCTACATATGGAATATTATTTGGTCACAGATGAAGGAATGAAGTGCTGTTTTATGGTACAAGATGAACAAACCTTGAGATATGTTATGTGAAAGGAGCCTATTTCAAAAGGCCATTTTTTATATTATACCACTTACACAAAAGGCCCAGAACAGGCAAATTCATAGAAACAGGAAATAGATCTGAGGTTGCTAGCAGATGAGAGGAACCGGGAATGAGGAGTGACTGCTAATAGGTGTGAGGTTTCTTTTGGGGATGATGACAATGTTCTGGAATTAGTGGTGATAGTTGCAGAATTTTGTGAATATGCAGGAAGCTACTGAATTATAATTTTATGACCCTTTTAAGGAGAATTTTTTAGTATATAAATTATATCTCAAAAAAGTGCTTATTTAAAAAATTCCTGCTCACCCTCCAGTGTGATCCTGGGAAAGTCATTAAGATCTTAGAGTCCAAGTTTCCTTATTGGTAAACAGGGAATATCTACTTTCCTGGGTAGTGGATATTCTAGGGTGGTCATGAAGACCCAATGAAATGATGCATTTGAAAGTGCTTTGAAAGCTGTTAAATTCAGTAGAAAATTTAGTTAATATTTTCATTTTAAAGAGCTATGCTGCCAATAAGAACAAAAGTCCTTGTTTCTCATTAAAGGAATTTTTGGTTTCACAGCTGTGGAAAATGTTTTGGCAGGAGCATGAGGCACTTACTCCGAAACGGTATGACAGATGGTTTCTAATCTTTGCCTGCTTAAAATTTTGCCATTTCATCCTCCCATCCCCCATGTTGCTTAAACCATTTCAGTTCTGATCACCCTATCCATCAATTGAATGACTTCTTTCATTACCAGTGTAATGACTGATTTAGGTAAGTTATCACTAGATGCTAAAGCCTTTATAGAAGGTGGTTTTGTTGTTCTCTAGTTGCTAAGTCATGTCCGACTCTTTTGCGACCTCATGGACTGTAGCCTGCCAGGATCCTCTGTCCATGGGATTTCCCAAGCATGAATACTGGAGTGGGTTGCCATTTCCTTCTCCAGGGTATCTTCCTGACCCAGGGATCAGACCCACGTCTCCTGCATTGCAGACAAGTTCTTTACCACTAACCTGCCAGGGAAGCCCATAGAAGGTGGTGATTGTTGCTGTTCAATCTCTAAGTCGTGTCCGACCCTCCCTCTGTCCTTCAGTATCTCCTGGAGTTTGCTCAAACTCGTGTCCAGAAAGGTGGTTGGGGAACACTAGGTGCACAGAGGCTTCCTGGTGAACCTGGGACCAGGAGCCCCACGGGGGCCACCCAGAGGCCAAGAGAAGAACTGCAGGCTATTAAACAAAATTCAACCAGGAATAAACTTGTAACAGCTAAACAATGATTACCTCAATGCATTGGCTTGCTACAAACCAATTTTCCTTGTCACCATTTCAAAAGATCTTCTCTTAACTTTAAATCTCAGCAGGAACCCAGGAATTGCTGATTTTTTGAAGTCTGCAGAAGATTTGACATCCTGGCCTGGCAAAGGTTTGTGGAATATCTCATCTCCTATAATAAAAAGTTCCCCTGTATATTGACCTGAAATCCTACCTGTACTAATCCTGGTGTAAACAATAAGATTCTTCACCTGGAGTAGAATCTCCTCGTGGGGCTGCCCTACAGCTGCAAACAGATCCTGGAGGGCATTTGTCTGGCAGAATGATTATATCTGTGCAAACCAATTGCTCAATGCCTGTTCACCAGCAGAGCTCAGGAAAAGAATCAATTAAAAAAAATTTCCCATCCAGTACATTCCCAATCTGATTAATTCAAATCAATTCAACTTGAAAAATGGGAATGGCGACACAATTAATAAACCGTGACTGGGTGAGGGACAGCTTTGATCCTGGCCTCTCTGAAAGTCTCCAGGCAAATCAATGACCTCCCTAGGGTCCTGGTTCCCTTACTGTGATGCAGGGCCAGGGTATCCAAGAATGAAATCTGGATGCAATCTGACAGCAGAACATTTAAGAAAACAGACTTTCTGACAAGGAGCTAATAACAGAAGCAGTGGCTCCTGCTTCAGAAAAAAATTTTTAAAAGATACTAAAATTTCAGAACAAAGCAGACAGACAGTGACCAGGTGATGCACTACTGCTGTCATCACCTGGCCTTTCAGGGGTCAACTGGACATATTAAAGACAGCGTCCTTGAGGGGAAGGGTTGTGGGCTCTGGAGTCAAGAACCATCTGCGTATAAAACCCAGCTATCCCATTTCCTGGCTTCCCTGATGGCACAGTGGTAAAGAATCTGTCTGCCAATGTAGGAGATGTGGGTTCGATCCCTGGGTCAGGAAGACATACTGGAGAAGGAAATGGCAACCCACTTCAGTATTCTTGCCTGGAGAATCCCACGGACAGAGGAGCCTGGCAGGCTACAATCCATGAGATTGCAGAGTTGGACACGACTTAGCAACTAAACACCAACAACAACCCCACTTCCTAGCTCTGGGATCTAGGGGAAGCTGTCTAACCACTTGGAGCCTCATTGTTCTCATCTGCAAAGCAAATATAATAAAAGCTGCCTTCAAGGTTTGGGAAAGGCCAGGCAAGGTGGCACAGCTGGGCTCTGGACCTAAGACAGCAGACTAAAAAGCCACGGGAGGAACCTAAGTTCTGCTTCCTGGCATGAAGTGTTCTCCACCCCTAGAAGACCTGTGCCCGGCAGCAGCACATCCTCTTCTAGTAGATGGAGTGTGAGCCCAAGCATCTGGAAAAGTGAGTGTGGGATTCTGCAATGGTCACAGGACAGAGGTACTGGGAGGTGAGATGTACTGGTGGTGGAGTAAGACCTTACTTCAGAAGCTGTGGGCAGGAGTCAGGGTGGAGTGGTAGGAAGGAGAGCTGGCAAGGTGGGACTTGGCTACATTCAGGCTTCAGGGAGAGGGACAGGGGGCCTTTTGGTGACTGCACAGGGCAGACAAGGGCCTGTAGGAAGCTCCGGTCAGATACGCCTTCTGGGCCTATCTGTACCCAGCTCCCAAATTGCAGGAAAGCAGAGTTTGGCCTTCTGAGATAGAACATGATGAGGAGCCACAGGAGAGACAGGGAACCCTGATCAAGTGTAGGAACAGAAGGGAGGCATACTCTTCTACCCACTTGGGTGGCAGCGTTGGCAAAAGTGCCAGTGCTGTCGGGGGCAGGCCTTGGCCCCTTCACTGGATGGTGATGGGACGGAGGGACAGGGAGACTGATGGACCAGGCAGAGCCGGCCATAAAGGGAATGGACTGCACTCAGGAGATATAACAGGCTTGCACCCCTGGAGGGGACCCAGCAGAGGTTGGCCTGGATCTGGCAGGGTTTTGCAAAGGGGTTCCAGGCTCAGGTGGTTGTCTGGACTGTCTCACTGTTTGGGAACCTTCCAATCTGAGATTCTCTGAGTCTGTGGACCACGTGTGATGCAAAGAGGGATTTAGCATGGTTTTCTCTGAGCAGCTCTGAGGCCCAGATCACCACCAATGCCAAGGGGAGAAAGGACTGGAGTGTCTGGGTGTCCACAAAGCCCTCTAAGAGCCTCACCAGAAAGAGGCGCTCAGGGGACGCTCCTCAGGACAAAGTACCCCAGGCAGAGGAGCTCCAGAGGGCAGCGAGACCGGACTTTGGGACAAGAGGAAGATCAAGGCTCCAAATCAGTCTTGCTGAGAAATCTAAGTGTGTGTATAATCTGGACCAAGCTGTGTCAGGAAGAGATCACACAGGCCCAAGATAAAAACACACTCAGAGCCCTTGGTGAGCAGCACATTTCAGAAAAACCTTCCAATAGAAAGGACCCAGGAATTGCTCCCAGACAGATGGCTAAGAAGACTGTGTCAACTGACTCAGACTACAGTTTCTTCATGTTTGTCTCTTCAAAAATAAAATATGGATGGTTTAAGAAATCATCCAAGTCCAAGTTGTTTTGGGGAAATGGAAAAGTAAATGAAACAGAGAAAGAGACCATGTCTGACAGAACCGCCTGGCTTTGGATCTGAGGAGCCCATTGTGATGGGGGTGATTTAGGAACTGCTCTATCTCTTCATAATGCCAATAGCCATGACATCTGAGAAACTGTGGGAATAAGATGAAAAATGTCTGAGTTCTGGCAAATCTTTTCACAGAGAAAAACAGAATGACACTGAAAATTCCAGTTCAATCAGCTTCATGGCAATACCTGAGAAGGTGATATAATCAACTTTCAGTCAGTCAGGCTGCAGGCAGTGTGGGCAGAAGGGAGGGCCAACCTGCCTTGCTACAGACCAAAGGGGAGACTTAACCCCCTTCACATCTTACTGTGCAGTTCATGCACAACACGAAGAGGAAAGATTAACTGGAAGATTAACTGGAAGAGGAGTTCATACTACAGACAATTGCTCAGGTTGGGGTCTACTTTACAGAAAGTGGATAAATGCTGAGAAGATGGATTATCAGAGGCTTGTGAGAGACAGATGCAGCCAGGACCCCAAGATGGGTATTAGAGTCTATTTGCTTCTTGGCCTAGATCAGCAGGTTTCAGGCCTGATAAGTCACAGAGCACTTTTTTTTTTCCTAAACACACTCTTTATAGAAACTCTACATCTGCAAGATAGAAGAAGCAGGCTCCCCTGGTGGAAGGGTGTGGGGAGGTGGAGGTGGGGGATGTAAGTGTTCCAACCACCCCCTGCCCCCCAACCCACCCACCCCCCCCCCAGGAAAACTGAGGCCTCAGAGCAGTCAGAAAATCGCTGAGCTGGATAGAGGAATTGAGAGCAAGCTGATTAAATGTGACGTTGATTACAAAATAGGTAGACTCAATAAAACACAAGGAGGCGGGGAAGATTTTTATAAATAATCTCCAACAATGGCAAGAAGAATTCACTAGACCAGAGAACTAACTCAACATGGCAGTGCGGGTGGGGAAATGGGTCTGTCCCCCGTCCCTCCCCGATTCCGCCTCTCCCCCGCCTCCCCCACCAGCAGATACACACTCAAAACAAGGAACACAACCCAGATGAATTCAGTGTAGCTCAGGCTTACCACAGCAGCTAATAGAAAAGAGATAAATCTAGGTTCCAGTTTAAAAATTGTGAACAAAACTTTGATTCTGATTTGAATAGGCTCATTAAGTTCCTCAAATGAACAATGACTTTGCCTCAGTTTATAACTTCAAAGAAGGAAAGATTCTTTTTTGAGCATTCAGCAAAAGAATGTTTAAGAGGCCCTTTCAGCTATGGTATGCTTTTTTTTTAAGGTTGTGGTGAAATATATATAACACAAAACTTGCCAGTTTAACCATTTTTAAGTGTCCATGTCAGTGGCATGAATTACCTGCACAAATGCCGTGAAGCCAGCACTTCTGTTTCCCAAACCCTTCCATCACTCCAAACAGAAACTCTGAACCCAGTAAGCAATAACTCTTCATTCTCCCTCTCCCAGCCCCTGGTACCCTCTAGTCTACACTCTGTTTCTGTGAATCTGTGTGTTCTCGATACTTCATATAAGCAGAATCATGTAATATATGGCTTTTGTGTTTGGCTTCTTTCCCTTAGCGCAGTGTCTTCAGGCTTCATCCATGTTGTCGCGTGTGTCAAAATCTCAGTCCATTTTATGGGAGAATAATACTCCATTGTATGGATAACACGTTGTTTATTCGTTCATCTGTTGATGGACACCTGGGCTGTTTCCACCTTTTGGCTCTTGTGAATATATGGTGTGCTTTTACAGGCATGAGATGAAGAAAGTGGGACAGTCCACGGGGGGATAAACAGGTTTGGGGGAGGCGGGCTTGACCACAGCAAGACCAAAGGGCAAGAGGGACTGAACACAGAGCAGGAGCGAGGCTGTAGCCTCGGGGAAGGAGCTGGGGAGAGGCAGGGAGCCAGGGTTAACCCCTACCTTGCAGCACAGCAACAGGCTGAGCACCCAGCTCAACCTGCCAAGTCACCTTGGCCAGCCCTGCCTCTCCCTCAGCCCACGCAGGGGCAGGGCTGTAGCACACAGATGGTTGTAAGGTCCTTCCGGTTCTGACCATCCATCCTTCAAGATATTGACCATCAGGTGATGAAACAGTGAACAGCCCAATGAAGGACTCTGTTTGGAGGGTGGAGGGAGAAAGAGGACTCTGGAGGTGACAAAGGCCCAACTCCCCAGGAAGGAGAACAGGGTGCCCCCTGCAGAGGGTGTAGGGAGTGGCAGCAGGGCCTGAGGCCCCAAGGGGCTTGGCTCCACGTGAGTGTCCAGGAGGAGCAGAGAAATGGCTACAGCACAAGCTGGACAGGGCTTGTCCCTGCCGGGATAGAGCGCTTTCTAGAACCAGACTGGCCCCATCAGGGAATTCTTAGTGAAAGTGAAGTCACTCAGTTATGTCCGACTCTTTGCGACCCCATGGACTGTAGCCTACCAGGCTTCTCTGTCCATGGGATTTTCCAGGCAAGAGTACTAGAGGGGTTCCCATTTCCTTCTCCAGGGGATCTTCCCGACTCAGGGATCGAACCCAGGTCTCCCATGTTATACGCAGACGCTTTACCCTCTGAGCCACCAGGGAAGCCCAGGGAAGCCCAGGGAAATCTTAAACCAGTGGGAAAGAACTGAGGAAGAGGTTTGGTGGGCAAGGCAAATGGGAACCTGACTGATTTCTACAACTGACCCTAATGACCTGTGGTCAGGTCCCCTCAAAGGACACAGCTTGGATGGCAACACGGCATGCCTAAGAAGAGACATGGGAGAAAAACATAGAGCAGGGTCTCACATCCTTATCCCTAGCCATGTGGCCTAGTCTGAAACAATGGACCACTCTGGATCTCCCTCTCATCTATATGATGGGCAGCTCAAAAGCTATCATCTCTAAGGCCTCCTCCAGGGCCATCTCTGGGGCACACTGGAACCCAGAAGAGGTGTGACCCCTTTCACCCATTCTTTCAGCAGATTTTTTGCGACCACTGCTCTGTTCTCGGCTTTGTGCTGGGTGCCCTTCCTTCGGCCCATCTGATACCCAGGGGCCAGATGGAAGAGGTGGCAATAGAATCTTCTTGTTGCAGAGATGGGCAAAGGCTAACAGAAACAGCCTGTACAAATAAACACCCTCAGACAAACTATGGCCCCTGCAGTCTGGCTTGCTGCTAGTGCCAATCAAGAGGTATGATCCAGCTTCAGGCACCTTGGTCCCGAGCATGACCCTCCAGCTCCAGCGCGGGGAGCTTATCAGAGGGCTGGAAGTGAGGGGAGAAGGCAACTGGGGATCAAGTGTAAACCGGACTCACCTTCACGCAAGAATAGATCACGGACACAAACACCACCAAGGTCAGCAGCAGGAAACAGGTCAGGTAGAAACTCAACATGAACACGGAGCTGGAAGGAGAGAGGAGGTGGGAATCCCAGGGCTCTGAGAGGCCCTGCGAAGGAAGCAGAACTTGCTCATTTCTCCTGCACCCACTGCCCAGTCTTTGGTGCCTGGCTCCTGACTCACCGAGGGGAGATTAGAGCCTTACAAGCTGATCTAGGACCCTCCTCCGTAATGGTCTGGCTCCTGCCCTTCCTCTTGGTCCTGTCACTTTCCTGGGGAGCACAGCCCACAGCAGGGACGAATGGAGAACTGGTGACACCTGCTCAATGTTTTACCTAATCCTTAGCTATCCATAGACTCACTTTGTTTAACTGGGAAGGACCCATTTTAAAAATCACCTGGTTGTTCCCTCCAGGTAGTCACTCATGGCTTGACAAGTAACTCTGAAGATGGAACATTGATTTGATAAGTGGCCATCATTTATAGAAATGCATTTGTCAACAACACAACCAGCCACTCTGAGAAACAGTAGTGACATGTCCCTTTGGAGGGCAGAGTCCCTAAAGCTGTGCCCACTGTCAGGCTGTACAACAGTCCTGCTCAGTCCTTCTGTTCCCCTACTCCCACCCAGCTCAACAAAAGTCATAAAACCTGCCAGGCTCTCTACATTGTCCCTCCTTACAGGAGCAGATCACAGGTGAGCTTAATGTTCACCAAGAGCCAGAATCCTCGGACGAGAGAACTGCAGATGACTTTCCATCTGGGGCCTGCCACGGCTCTCCTGGGACAGGAGCTGGCTGAGGCACGGCACTCTCCACCAACCACAGGAGCCTCAGACACTCCTCCCTTTCAGGGAGTGAGATGGCCTGAGATGCCAGGCGTTGTCCGCAGGTTAGAGGCAAGTGGGGGACACAGAGGGCAGGTGGACACCTCCAGGGAGGAGTCTTTGTTCCAGGCTCTCCCAGGAGCCAGCACTTATCTGCCTTAAACAAATAGAACAGGCAGAGAGAACTCTCTTCAGAGGGAAAGAAAGACCTTTAAAGTAGCTTTTAAGGCTTCCCTGGAGAGAGGATGGCCAGAGAACGACCTCTGTCCATGCCTTAGCAGCTCGGTGCTGTGGCCAGGAGGGAGGGAAGCTGCTGCTGGCAGAGCAGGGATCTGCAAAATCCCAGCCCCAAGCCACGCTGTGGAAAAAGAGAAGCAGCAAGGAGGCGGACTGTGCACCCAAGCGAAGGGGACTCTCAGCTGCAATGGGACAGAAAGTCTAGGTTGCTTATTATGCCTATAGCTCCATTTCATTACTGAACGTAGGTCCATGCCATAAAGACCCACAATCCCACCAGCTCTGCACACCCTCAGTGCAGGGGGCAATGGGCACTAGCTGCCTAACCAGGGAGCAGCAGGCTGCTGGTGTCTGGTTTTCACCTGCAGTATTCTGATAGGGTCACGGCAGACACAAACGCAAGGGCCATCTCTTCAACAATGAGCACCATTAAAAAAATAAAAAGCATTGAGTAATAAGACACCATGACGCGTGCACCTCCCCATATGATGCACTGAGGACACTTCTGTGGGATTCTTGTCAAAAATAACCTCCATCGAATCATGAGGAAACATCAGACAAACCTAAATTGAGACATTCTAAATCGAGACATTCTACACATTAAAAAAAATTTTTTTTTTTTGGATGCCTGCAGCTTGTGGGATCTTAGTTCTCAGATCAGGGATTGAACCCTGGGCCCCTTGCATTGAAAGCATACAGTCTTAACCAGTGGGCCACCAGGAAGCCCAAGACAGTCTACACATTAATTGGCTAGTACTCAACAAAAGTGCCTAGTCCACGAAGGATCAGTAAAGGCTGAGGAAGCATCACAGACTAGAAGGGACTAAGGAGATACAGCGGTTAAATCCAATGTGGGGTCCTGGCCCAGTGCCTAGAACACAAAAAGGCCATTTGGGGGAATGCTGATGAAATGAGAATATAGCCTGTAGATTGACAATCATAGTATTGTTGCAATGCTGACTTCCGAATTTGACTACCGTACTACAGTTATGTGGGTTGTTAACAATAGGAGAAACTAGATGAAGGATGTACAGAAACCCTCCACAGTACTTTTGCAACCTGTTTATAATTATTTCGAAATGAAAAACAGAAGGTGTTGGGGTGAGGGGACACTTCTAGATTGTTAGATTTAAGAGACATAACCAAATGCAACCAGTGACTCTTGAGTATATCCTGGCTATGAATAAATTAGAAGCAGAAGACATTTAGGGGTACAATTTTGGAGATTTGAACATAGATTTGGTATTAGATGATTGCAGAGGAACTGGGGTTAGTTTTGTTTGGTATAGGAGGCATGGTGGTTAAAAAGCAAAATGCCTTTAAAACAGGTATTGCGGGGAGCGGCTTGAAAGAGCTGACTCTGGGAGCTGCCTTGATTGATTGTCGAGGGTCTGTTCGCAGACATAGCTCTCTGTCCCGCCACCCCTCTGAAATTTACTATCCAAGTTAACTCCTAACAGACCATTAGTGAGCCTTGAATGCACACAAGGTGCAGATAGATGGCTTTGCACGACTGCCCTTAAGATAAGTAGGATGCCTTTGGCGCCAGGAGAGAGCTCTGGTGATTGTTATCTTAAAGATGATGTACATGGGGAAGAATTTTCTTTGGGATGCCTCTCTTCTTGGTTTAGTATATATGTAACCCTGAGAAATAAAGAATCATCGTTGACTGCAGCGATCCTCTCGACCCCATCTGTTCTGTCTCCTTTTTTCTTAGCCTAAAGGAACGCATCGTGTTGCTCGCTGAAATCTTCCGGCTGGCCCGGCAAGTGGCGCCCAACAGCGTGGGGCTCGACGAAAGTTCCTTGCGGCCGCTGCCCGTTGAAACTATTAAGGTAAGTAAGAGTGTGTGTACTTGTATATTGAGGGGCAGGAAGGAATATTGTCGAGAGTATAAACCATGGGACAAGATAATAGTCGTCAGTTGTTTGTGCATATGTTACAGATAATGTTGAAGGATCGGGGAATGCAGGTTACTAAAATGAAATTGCAGACTTTTCTTAGTTTTGTTGAGGAAGTATGTCCCTGGTTTCCACAGGAAGGGACTATGAGTTTAGAGATATGGAAAAAGATAGGGAAACAGATTCAAACATATTATACTCTCCACGGACCTAATAAGGTTCCTGTGGAAACATTTTCATTATGGTCTTTAATAAGAGACTGCCTTGATTTTGAACATGAGGAAGGGAGTAAATTAAAACACATGCTCCAACCCAAAGAACCAATTTATGCTACTCCTAAAGTTTATGCTACTCCTGAAGGGAAAGGACCCAAAACCTTTGAATTAGAATCTGCAAAACCTTTGAAGGAAAATGAGGGAACGCTGACTCCAGAGGATGAGGAAAGTTTAGAGAAACAGGCAGCTGCTTATCATAAGGATGATCATTGGGAATTACTTGTAACTGACAATTCGAATGAGCAGGCAGCAGCTGCCCCTCCGACAAAGGGTCTGGAGGCACTCATGCAGAAATTATTAATAACAATAAAGGAAGAAATAAAAAGGGAAGGTAGGGATGAAGGCGCTGGTGCAATCTCTACTGCGCCTCCTGCTTATGCACCCTCAACTATTGCTGGATTAGATCCTCCAACTATTTCCAAACCTGAAAATTTGTTGAATATAACTCGTGAATCACACAGTTTGTCCCCCTTGCAAAAGGCTATGCAACAGGCCCAAAGAGCTGGAGAAACTGTTCAGGGATTCTCCGCTACTTTCCCGGTATTCGAGCATGAAAACCAAAGGTATTATGAAGCTTTACCTTTCAAACAACTAAAGGAATTAAAAATTGCCTGTGGTCAATATGGACCTACGGCTCCTTTTACCCAGACCATGATAGAGAGTCTAGGAGGTCAAAATTTGCCACCTAGTGATTGGAAACAAATTGCAAGAGCTTGCTTATCAGGAGGGGACTATTTATTATGGAAATCAGAATTTACAGAACAATGTGGCCATATAGCTGAACTAAACCAGCGACAAGGGATCAATACTACATATGAAATGTTGGTAGGGGAAGGGGCCTACCAGAATACCAATGCTCAATTGAACTATTTGCCTGGAGCATATGCTCAAATTTCTAATGCTGCTCGGCAGGCTTGGAAAAAGCTCCCTTGCTCTAGTAATAAGACTGAGGAACTTTCAAAAATTCGTCAGGGGCCTGATGAACCATATCAAGATTTTGTGGCTCGTCTTCTTGAAGCAGTAGGTAAGATTATAGCTGATGAGCAGGCTGGAATAGTGCTTACTAAACAATTAGCCTATGAAAATGCAAATTCTGCCTGTCAGGCTGCACTTAGACCGTACAGAAAAAAGGGAGGTCTATCAGATTACATTCGTATATGTGCTGATATCGGACCTTCCTATATGCAGGGTATTACCCTGGCTGCAGCTTTACAAGGTAAAAGTATAAAAGAAGTATTATATCAACAGCAAATGAAAAATAAACGAGGATTACCTAGTAGGGGAAATGCTGGCTGTTTTGTTTGTGGCCAGCCTGGACATCGTGCTGCCTTTTGCCCCCAAAGAGCCAATTCAGGGAATATTAAAACTCCTAATTTATGCCCTAGGTGTAAAAAAGGAAGACATTGGGCAAAAGATTGTAAATCTAAAATTGATGTCCAGGGCCACCCACTTCCCTCGCAGTCGGGAAACTGGGTGAGGGGCCAGCCCCTGGCCCCGAAACAATGTTATGGGGCAATGCAGGGAAATCAGATGGTAGAAGGCGAGTTACAGATTTGTTCAGAGCCACCTCAGGGAGCGCAGGCTTGGACCTCTGTTCCTCCTCCTACACAGTACTGACTCCCGAAATGGGAATGCAGGCTCTGCCCACTGGGGTATACGGCCCTTTGCCTGATGGAACCGTTGGACTTTTGCTTGGACGTAGCAGCTCCACCATAAAAGGACTGCTCATAGCTCCTGGAGTAATTGATGCTGATTATACAGGAGAAATCAAAATTATGGCCCATTCCCCACAATGCATTACCACCATAGCTAGTGGACAGCGTATAGCTCAATTGATATTGGTCCCTGCAGTGCAAACAGGAAAAGCATTGGCTTCCAGGAGAGGGGAAGGTGCCTTTGGATCCTCTGACGCCTACTGGGTCCAGGCAATAACTAATAATCGTCCTGAGTTCACATTAAGAATAAATGGAAAGTTGTTTACAGGCATTCTGGACACAGGAGCTGATGTTTCTGTTATTGCTGAGAGACACTGGCCCCGAGAATGGCCTAAACAGATAGCTATATCAACATTGCAAGGAATTGGTCAAACTAATAACCCTGAACAAAGTACAGAGCTGTTACATTGGACTGACCATGAGGGTCACGAAGGAGACATTAGACCTTATGTCCTCCCAAACCTCCCTGTAAATTTGTGGGGACGAGATGTTATGACTCATATGGGAGTATATTTATACAGCCCCAGTGATCAGGTTAGCAATCAGCTTTTAGATCAAGGGCTTCTTCCCACCTCGGGACTTGGAAGAAATAATCAGGGAACTGTTGCGCCTGTTCAGACAAAAAGGTTACCAAAAAGAAGTGGACTTGGGTATTTTTAGAAGGGACCTCTGATCCTCCTGTAATTCACGCAGATCCTATTACTTGGAAGTCTGAGGAGCCTGTGTGGGTTGATCAGTGGTCCCTTTCCAAAGAGAAAATTGACGCTGCCCAACAACTGGTGCAGGAACAGTTAGAATTGGGACATACTGAACAGTCTAATTCACCTTGGAATTCGCCCATTTTTGTTATTAAGAAAAAATCTGGGAAATGGAGGCTTTTGCAGGATCTGTGAAAGGTTAATGAAACTATGGAAGCCATGGGAGCATTACAACCAGGATTGCCTTCTCCCATGGCTATTCCTAGGAATGCCCACATAATAATCCTAGATTTAAAAGACTGCTTTTATACTATTCCTCTAGCACCTCAAGATTGCCCTCGATTTGCTTTTAGTGTTCCATCTGTTAATTTTTCCCAACCAATGCGCAGGTATCATTGGAAAGTTTTGCCACAGGGTATGGCCAATAGCCCCACCTTGTGCCAGAAGTTTGTTGCAGCAGCATTGTTTACGGAGTTTTTCTGCTATGGGCCTACCTAAATGCATCAAAACAGACAATGGCCCTGGATATGTTGGCCGCAATTTTCAAACCTTTTGTGCCCAGCTGCGCATCGTACACAAGACTGGAATCCCATATAACCCACAGGGAGGGCCAAGGAATTGTTGAGCAGGCACATCAAACCCTTCAGCACCAACTGAAAAAATTAAAAAGGGGGAGTTTGTATGCTATTACGCCTAACAATCTTCTTAGTCATGCTTTGTTTGTTTTAAATTTTCTGAGCCTTGATAAAAATGGAAAATCAGCAGCTCAACGTTTTTGGCACAATGATAATAAAAAGGCACGGCCATTAGTCAGGTGGAAAGACCCGCTAGAAGGCAGATGGCATGGGCCGGATCCAGTTCTAATATGGGGGAGAGGTCATGTTTGTGTTTTCCCGCAGAATGCCGAAGCGCCGCGCTGGCTCCCGGAAAGGTTGGTACGCACGGCAGAGGAGAGCACTGGAGGAGCGAATGAGACAGCTCACAATCCAGGAGATGGTCCCGCTGCCGACAGCTCAGCAGATACAGGAACTGTTACAGATGGCGTGTGAGAATGCTTCCAACCCTTCCCCTGCCTCTCCTACTAGTATATTAATTTCATTATTACTTCTTTTAAACCAGATAAGTTCCATGGAAGCCAGTATCTTCTGGGCGTATGTTCCTGATCCCCCTCTTTTACAGCCCGTTGGATGGGAAATGAGTTCTGTTCCTGTGTATGTGAATGACACAATACTTTTGGGGGGGTTTTCTGATAAGCATGTTTTTCCACAGAATGCCAGTATTTCTTATACGGGATCCTCTTCACAATTACCAATGTGCTTTTTCCGAAATCATAATGTTTCAGGTTGTCTCACTGTTACAGATGTTGGATATTCTGATTACAGCACTGGCTGGAGTGTGGATATTCCTGGTGTGACCAAGCTCACAGGGCATGCACAGCGACGCAACGGGACGGGACCCCAGGATATCCCATTCTGTGGCCTGGGGCATAAAGGGAAACATATAGCGGTGCCATGGAAACTCTGCCGGAATGAGACTGCTACGGTGTATTCTATTACTAATGACACGCACTCACTGTGGGACTGGTCGCCAGACTCAGAGAGAAACCCCGGAAAGGAAAGTAACAGACAGTTTGCAGCGAGAATTTGGAATCTTGGCGGCACCCTTGTTTATCAAACTGAGGTCTGGAAGTTGCTGGCCGCTTTTGAAACAAGCGGATCCTTCATGCAGACTGGAGAAAAGGTTAAAGGTGGACTTTTTTGGAATGCAACTTGGAGATATCCTCGGGCTTGTGTACCTTATCCATTTATGATTATTGCTGGTTCTGTAAATCTTACTAAGAATAATAGTCAATATCATGTTCATTGTTTTAATTGTACCCTGACTAATTGTATAAGAGGAATAAGAAATAATTCTGGAGTCTTGATAGTTAAAAAACCACCTTTTGTTATGTTGCCTGTAAATCTTACTGAGCCTTGGTATGAAGAGTCAGGGCTTGAGCTGTGGAATAAGGTGCGTACAGCCCTTGCTAGGCCAAGAAGGGGGATAGGATTAATAATTCTAGGAGTAGTAACACTTATAACTTTAATTGCTTCTGCTGTTACTGCTTCTGTATCTTTAGCTCAATCTGTGCATACTGCTGGCATTGTAGACGATTTGGCAAAAAACACTTCAAAGGCTTTAGGGATTCAAGAAGATATAGATAGAAAATTAGAGGATAGACTAAATGCGCTTTATGATGCAGTAAGATTTTTGGGAGAAGAAGTGCAAGGGTTAAAGCTAAGAACAAAAATTAGATGTCATGCTAACTATCGTTGGATTTGTGTTACACCAAAAATTTATAATGATACTGAAACTCCTTGGGACAGAGTGAAATCACATTTAGATGGTATTTGGCATAATGAAAACATTTCCTTAGATCTATTACAACTTCATCAGGAAATTCTTGATATAGAAAATGCTCCTCGGGCTAGTATGGATTTGGCAGAAAATGCTGAAGAGTTTGTTAACAGTTTGTTTTCCAATTTTCCTTCGATAACCTCACTTTGGCATCTTTTTTCAGGGGTCGTGGCCATGCTTCTGGTATTAGCGCTTTTTGTGTGCATTACTCCTTGTATCATAAAGAAATTTGTCAAAGAGCTGTGGGACATCAAGGCTGTCCTACACAGTAATTATTTACGCCAAAAGAATCAGGCGTGCCATTTTATTAAATAAAAGAGGGGGAGCTGCGGGGAGCGGCTTGAAAGAGCTGACTCTGGGAGCTGCCTTGATTGATTGTCGAGGGTCTGTTCGCAGACATAGCTCTCTGTCCCGCCACCCCTCTGAAATTTACTATCCAAGTTAACTCCTAACAGACCATTAGTGAGCCTTGAATGCACACAAGGTGCAGATAGATGGCTTTGCACGACTGCCCTTAAGATAAGTAGGATGCCTTTGGCGCCAGGAGAGAGCTCTGGTGATTGTTATCTTAAAGATGATGTACATGGGGAAGAATTTTCTTTGGGATGCCTCTCTTCTTGGTTTAGTATATATGTAACCCTGAGAAATAAAGAATCATCGTTGACTGCAGCGATCCTCTCGACCCCATCTGTTCTGTCTCCTTTTTTCTTAGCCTAAAGGAACGCATCGTGTTGCTCGCTGAAATCTTCCGGCTGGCCCGGCAAGGTATAGATTGACATTTCATCAGGGGCACAATGTCCCTGTGTCTAAAATTTACCTTAAAAAATCAGAAATACAACATTCTAAATCAACTATACTTCAATTTTAAAAAATCAGATAAAAGCAGATGAAACAAAATTTGCAAAATATTAACAATTGTTCTACCAATGGGGTGGGTGTTGATTACATTAATTACTTCTCTGTATGCTTGAAATATTGCTTAATGAAAAGTAAAAGATGTGTATATATGCATATGCATGCATATATATATACACATACATAAATACATATGTGGAGTGGTTATCTTTCTCACTTAGCTGTGAGCCTACAGTGACTGACTGTCTAACAAACACTTCATTTCCAACAGCCCACTTCCGAGTGGTTCCCTCAGAAGACACAAGCCTCTCTCAGGACACGGCCAGTCCTCAGAAAAGTTCAGGAACATCTCTTTGAGAGAAGCCTTCAGAATCTGAGATCCATTCTTTGAAATATCCAGAGTAGCAGAAAACCCTTATCTTAAAAAAAATTACTTATTTTTTATGTTTTGGCTGTGCGGCATAGCACATGGGCCCTTAGTTCCCCAACCAGCAGTCCAAATCCAACCTGTGCCCCCTGAGTGGGAAGCACAGAATCTTAACTACTGGACCATTGGGGAAGTTCAACCTTTATCTTTTGAAGATGCATTGACTTTTTGCAAGAACCAAAGGTCACACAGAAACCAACCTGGTGAATACTTTGGGTGATTCAGTGGGCAACAGTGGTCTGTGTTAAAACAGGATAAGAGGATGAAGTGGAGAGAGGGGTGTCCCATGTGCTGGCTTGCTCCCAGATAGAAGTTCCCCACAAAGAGCACTTCGCCTCCCCATCAGGGAGGAGGCAGACCTCGGCTTCCTGGTTCCCCTGAGCACACATCTGGAGACTTCTCTCCTATCTGAGCAAACTCAGCTCAGATCCCACCCCCCTCTGATCTCCTATGACCTCTTCTTTACTCCTGGAGCCCCTAAAGCCAGAAGAGGTTGCCTGGAAGGGATGAGGTACTTACTGGGGCACGATGGTGATCTGGACAAAGCAGATGAAGAGGAAGACGAGTGAGGCACATGCCACGTAGGCACCGAATCGGTCATCCACCTGCTTGGAGTACTGAGAGGACATGGACAGGGTGAGGGGGCGGTCACCCAGCCAGTCTGCTCCAGCCCCCTTCACCCCAGACACAGCCGGGACTGCCCACTCCTGATACATGGAAGGCCAGGTCAAGAAGCAGCACTGGCCACAGCTCTCAAGAAATCAGTCCACTCACCACACTGTGGTGGCCCTGGGGAGGGCGGCTGAACTGTCTTAAACCAGAAACTCTGCAGGCTGGGTCACCATGAGAGGAATCCATAACGATCATGGCACACGTTCCTGAGCACCACCTACACACTAGGACATGTGCCGGAGCCTGCAGGCATCACTGCACATCCTCACAAGAGCCCCAGGAAACAGGCACAGGACTGCTGCTGTTTCTGTTTCAGAGATGAGCATGCTGGGTCTCAGAGAAGCCAGGCGGCTTGTCAAGAGTCACAGAGCTCATCTCCAAGGTCCTGACTCCCAGCTCCCACCCCTCCCATGACATCAACCAGCTGCAAGGATGGCTGTGCTGGCAGAGAGAGGGTAATGCATGAGTCAGTTCCATTTATGCCGGTAAGCAGACTAAGTTCCCTTCTCATAGCTCCCTCCTCCTGATTTGGAGTGCCTCACTTGGCCACGATCATGAGTCCACATGATCCCATGTTGCCCAAACACAAGGGAGACCCTGTGATGTGTAGCAGAGACCCTGGACCCGCTCTGTCTGGTTCCGGTTCTGTCTCTACCTCACTGGGTGGCCTAGGGCAAGTCACCCAACTACTTTGAGCTTTACTCAGTCACAATTTAAGGAGGGGGGAGAGAGAGCTCTTGACCACCCCTTCCAACTAGAATACTTTGAGGTTCCAGTGTGCCAAAGGCAGCTGATGGTCCAGTTATCATTATAATGATAATAACAATAATACAAACAGCAATATTTATTGAACATCTACTATGTGACAGATACTGTTTCATGTGTTTTACACATATGGACTTGCTTAATCCTCACTGACACTATGAGGTAGGTATATTAAATATTCCCATTTCCAGATAAGGAAACTGAGGCACAGAGAAATTAAGATTTACCTTTTTCCACCAATAAAGTCTCCCTAAAAGCCCCATTTCCTGGTCAGGACAGCGTCAGAGCTGGGGAAATGGAGATGACAAGAAGGAGCTCTTTCCATGGTAATGGAAGTGGGAAGGGAGCCAGCCTGTTGCTTCGACCCCCCTCCCCTGTGGTCCTGATTCTGCCTGGGGCCCCTCCTTCCCAAATGGGGTGCTGTACCTTCTTCTCTAAGTCAGGCTCCCTGAAGGTCAAGAGGAACTTGCGAACATGTTCAGATCGCAGCCTGTCGATGCTCCTGGCATCAATGGCACGGCCCAGAAATTCATCCACTTCATCCTCAGGGTTCGAACTTTCCTGGGCGTTCCTGGTGAGCAAGGAACCGCAGGCACAAGATAGGCTGACCACCAGGGGGCGCTACTGCGAGGGGACTGCCGGCTCAGCCCTGTACCCAGACCCACTAGAGGGGCTGGATCAACCCTAATTAGGGGGTGGGAAGCTGAGAGTGACACCAAGACAGCCAGAAGCTTAAGTGCTTACATGCGCAGAAAACTTCCCAATTCTCAGAAAACTGCCCCCGCGGGTTGTGGGGGCTTCACTGACCATAGTGAAAATGAAAGTGTTAGTTGCTCAGTAGTGTCCAACTCTGCCACCGCATGGGCTGTAGCCTGACAGACTCCTCTGTTCATGGGATTCTCCAGGCAAGAATAATGGAGTGGGTTGCCATTTCCTTCTCCAGGGGATCTTCCCGAGCCAGGGATTGAAGCTAGGTTTCCTGCATTGTGGGCAGACTCTTTACCATCTGAACCACCAGGGAAGCCCCCGACCATAAGGATTTTCTAACTCTATTGGTATATATATTATTATATGATAATGATAAAACATGTAACCCACCAGGCTCCTCTGTTCATGGGATTCTCCAGGCAAGAATACTGGAGTGGGTTGCCATGCCCTTCTTCAGGGGATCTTCCCAACCAAGGGGTCGAACCTGCGTCTCTTAACATCTCCTGTATTGGCAGGTGGGTTTTCTTTACCACTAGCACCACCTGGGGAGCCCATATATGTTATATATGATAATGATAATATGAATTATCATCAAAGGTTTGTTTTTTTCCCCTTCAGGTAACAATTTCTGCTCTTAACTCTTCAGCTGTACCATCATCCTGAAATCAAAGGCTGAGACCAGAAGGCAAGACCTCTGCCACAAGGCCTGGGAGCCTCCTGGCTGCTCTTGCCTGACTCTGGGGACTCTATGGAAAACATGGTGCACAATCTTTTGGTGCTGAACTAAACACTCTACTTCTAGAGTGAAGCCCAGTCCTCGAGTGGGATTTCTGACAGCCCCAGAGACAGGGAAGTGGAGGAGAGAGAAGGGGATACTCCCTCAGGTCGCTGGGATAGGGCCAGGAGCTGGCGACCAATGTATAAGGCCCTCCCCAGCCTGGGAGCTGCACG
Source organism: Cervus elaphus (assembly GCF_910594005.1). Taxonomy (NCBI): domain Eukaryota; kingdom Metazoa; phylum Chordata; class Mammalia; order Artiodactyla; family Cervidae; genus Cervus; species Cervus elaphus. The sequence continues at coordinate 50,884,405 of NC_057833.1, read as the reverse complement.
TGTGTGTGTGTGCGGGTACACACGCAGAGTGTGTGTGTGTGTGGGGGGTACACATGCAGAGTGTGTGTGTAGTTGTGTGTGTGTGCGGGTACACATGCAGAGTGTGTGTCTGTGTAGTTGTGTGTGTGCATGTGTGTGTGTGCGGGTACACATGCAGAGTGTGTGTGTAGTTGTGTGTGTGCACGTGTGTGTGTGGGTACACATGCAGAGTGTGTGTGTGTAGTTGTGTGTGTGCACGCGTGTGTGTGTGGGTACACATGTAGAGTGTGTGTGTGTGTAGTTGTGTGTGTGCACGTGTGTGTGCAGGTACACATGCAGAGTGTGTGTGTGTGTAGTTGTGTGTGGCACGTGTGTGTGTGTGGGTACACATGCAGAGTGTGTGTGTAGTTGTGTGTGTGTGTGTGGGTACACATGAAGAGTGTGTGTGTGTGTAGTTGTGTGTTTGCATGTGTGTGTGTACGGGTACACATGCAGAGTGTGTGTGTAGTTGTGTGTGTGCACGTGTGTGTGCGGGTAACATGCAGAGTGTTTGTGTGTGTAGTTGTGCGTGTGCACATGTGTGTGTGCAGGTACACATGCAGAGTGTGTGTGTGTGTAGTTGTGTGTGTTCACGTGTGTGTGCGGGTACACATGAAGAGTGTGTGTGTGTGTAGTTGTGTGTGTGCACATGTGTGTGCGGGTACACATGCAGAGTGTGTGTGTAGTTGTGTGTGTGCATGTGTGTGTGTGCGGGTACACATGCAGAGTGTGTGTGTGTGTGTAGTTGTGTGTGTGCACGTGTGTGTGTGCAGGTACACATGCAGAGTGTTTGTGTGTGTAGTTGTGTGTGTGTGTGTGCGGGTACACATGCAGAGTGTGTCTGTGTGTAGTTGTGTGTGTGCACATGTGTGTGTGTGCGGGTACACATGCAGAGTGTGTGTGTGTAGTGTGTGTGCACGTGTGTGTGTACGGGTACACATGCAGAGTGTGTGTGTGTGTGTGCAGTTGTGTGTGTGCACGTGTGTGTGTGCAGGTACACATGCAGAGTGTGTGTGTAGTTGTGTGTGTGTGTGTGTGCGGGTACACATGCAGAGTGTGTGTGTGTGTAGTTGTGTGTGTGCACGTGTGTGTGGAGTGGAGATTATAAATGGGTGGTCCCAAGGCCCAGCCTCTCTACGGGGGCCTGGGCTCCAGAGCTGCTGGTCTCTCAGGTGCAATGGGCTCCGTTCACTGGTGGCCAAGACTGCGTGTCCTGAGCTCATCCTCTCCAGAGCACAGAAACCCAGCTCCGGGCAGCTTGGAGGCAGCCCCCAGACCGAGGAGCAGGAGTGAAGAAGGGCACGTGACTCACTTGTCCTTGGGGTCTTCAAAGCCCTGAAAAAGAGGGATGGAGAGAGAAGGAAAGGAGCGTGAGAACAGAGGGGATGAAGTCAGGGGGCTGCAGCTCATCCTCTGCCCACAGTTCATCCAGAGCTCAGACACAGACAGCACTGTACTCAGCCGTCCGCTCCTTCCTTCGTTTGGTGAACACAGCTGGGGTTGGGACAGGCTCCGTGCTAGACACTGGGGGTGCACTGTGATTTCACTTCCTCCACTGGCAAAATCCATGTGTCTGAGCTCTTCTGGTCCCCACACCTGATTCCTCGTCTTTCTCCAAACCTCCCGTCACTTTCCTCCTGGACCATGGGCTTGGTGGTGTATATGTGTTAGTTGCTCAGCTGTGTCTGACCCTTTGTGACCCCATGGACTGTAGCCCACCAGGCTCCTCTGCCCATGGAATTCTCCAGACAAGCATACTGGAATGGGTAGCCATTCCCTTCTCCAGGGGATCTTCCTGCCCAGGGATCGAACCCACATCTCCTGCACTGCAGGCAGACTCTTTACCATCTGAGCCACCAGGGGCTTGGTGGGTACCCTCCCCATTCTCCCACTTACTTAGATGGAAATAAGAGAAACTGCTAAGTCAGTGAATCCCCACATGCCTGTGCACACCCATGCACACACAGCTCATGGACACTCACCGCGCCCACTTACAAGCACACAGAGAATCTGGGAGTTCACAAGTTTTGAGCTTAAGAACATGAAACTCTGGTTACCTGAAACAGCTTTTCTGGTATCTGAGAATCTGTGTTCTTGTAAGGCTGGGGTGGCTGGGGACCCAGGAGGTGAGATACCTGGAGTCAAACCTGCCCCGGTTTGACTACTGTCCTGATGTTCTGATGTTCACTCACACAGGGCAGGGGTGAGGGTGGGAGGGGCCCTCACGAGTTACCAAACTCAAGGCCCTACCTAGAGTCCACCTACAAAGTCCACAAAGGATAGCGGTGTGTCAGGGTCTGACTGACGGAATGGAGGGAGGGGTCCCTAAATGGGGAGGGGTGGGACTCAGGAGGCAGTGAGGGAGACATAAGCACCCAGGGCAGGCAGCTTCAGGTTGCCAGGACGAGGGCAGAGCGTGCCCTCCTGTCCCTGCGATCCAGCATGGAACATACTGCTGGGCAGACAGGGGGCTGGTAAACATCAGGGGGGGCCCAAACCCCAGAGGAACACACCCCTCTTCATTCCCGCTGAGGAGGGGGACTTAGGTTGGTCCCCAGAAGTCAGAGCTTCCCGGCTCTGAATAGACGTGGGGCCCATGGGAACTGAGGTGTCTGTTCTCCCCGCCAGCTCGGGGCCTGCAGGGACCTCGGCAGGCCCTAGTGCTACATCCAAGGGCCCGACCGTGGGCTCTGAGAGCCTCCCGGGCTGCCCAGTGGAGCTCTTCCCTTCTCCTTGTCCTCTGAGAACCTCCAAGCCCTCCGTCCGGGCTGCAGGATCTGGCCCACCACACCGTTCCTGCTCGAAGCTGGAGGAGCCGGGGCCACTCAGGTGGGTGCCCCATCTGGGGGCAGGCAGGACCCCTCAGGGTACAAGGCCCATTCCCCACAGGCCACGGTGCCTCAGAGGACGTCCAAGCCACGTTATGCCTACACTGGTCTCTACAGCTCAGAACTAGAGCCGACACGTTTCTAACAAACCTGTCTCTGAGTTTCTCCAGCATTCCTTTGGTCATGTGTATGGGCTGCTGTTGGGGGCTGTGTCCGCTCTAGGCTCCCTGAGTGCCGGGTTGGAGTGGTGAGCTGACGACTGTCAGAAAACACTTTGGTGGATGAACCACAGCAAAAGGCCTCTGAGAACACAAGCCAGGACTCCCCTGAGGGTCCAGTGGTTAAGAACTCGCCTTCCAGTGCAGAGGATGCAGGTTTGATCCCTGGTCAGGGAACTAAGATCCCACTTGCCTTGGGGAAACTAAGCCTTCATGCCATAACTACAGAGCCTGCACACTCCAGAGCCTGTAACAAGAGAAGCCCGTGCACCACGACAAAAAGCCCATGAGCCACAGCTAGAGAAAGCCTGTGTGCCCCAACAAAGAGCCCGCTTGCCACAAGGAAGACCCAGTATGGCAAAAACAAACAAACACAGAAACAACCCACAGGCCAGCGGGCTGGGTTCCAGTCCCCGACCTGCTCACCAGCTCTAGGACTGTGGTCCTCAGCCCAGGGAGGGGGGGGGTCCTCAGATGGGTTCCTGCAGTTCTGCCTCAGCACTTCTGGGTAGCAGCTCAGCCCAGTGTTTCTGTCTGGGGCCCAAGTCCTCACCTTACACACTCCCCTGCCAACCTTTGTATTAATAAATAACCTTAGAGACTTTACGACACACGCCTAAAGCTCCTCACTATGCTTAACAAGCTGGGTAAAAGATGGATCAAGATTTAAAGAAAGAAGCTTCTGACTGCTAGTTACTACCCTCTCACTGCTCTCGGTCACTCCTCAATCTAATTCCTCAATCTAATCTCCACCCCATCTTCAGTGAAAGTCCAGGAAGAAGCTCTCTTTTTGCGTATCTTTCTCCAGGGTTTCTGGGCAGATTTAACACCCAAAGCCAATGGTATTCCAGACAGGACACTCTGACTGGGCAGGCAGGGGCCCAGGAGATGGTACTTCGATGCTGGCCCCTTGGGTAACTCTGCCCAGCAAGGAGGGGGGTGGGGAGCCTCTTCTCTCCTTCTACAGGGGTGTCCTCAACACTTATCTTCTGCTCACTCTCCATTTCCTCCCCTCTGGGCGAAGCAATTAACACCACGAGGAACCTTTCCTGCAGCCAGTCTCCCCTGAGACTCTTTCCCAATTACGGCCCTTCTGCTAATTCTTCCAAGGCTTCTCGTCCTAACAATGATTAATGTGTCTGTCAAATAGGTGCTTATAGTCCAAACTGGCTCCTCTGAGACTCTGAAATAACTGAAGAGTCTACTTACACCAAACATCACTAGAGAAAAGAACTTTCCAAAGATTTTAAACAGAGAACGGACAGCAGGCAGCCTGCCTTGTGGCGCTTTTCCCTCCTCACCTCTGTCCCGCCACATCGCTTTCTTCTTTCTTCTCCCGGATATCTCCACCTCCCCCTTACCCTCTTTCTCCAGTCTTCCTGCTCCCCTGTGCTTCTCTTTCCTCCCACCTGATGAGAGCTTCCCTCTTTGCATCCTGTTCTCAGTCTTCCCCCCCTCTCTCCTCTCACCCTCTCTCTCACCTCTTGGCCATCCTGGTCACACCGTACGGAGTCTGCAGAGGATGGTTAAAGAACCGGGGTGAGAAGAGAGAAGGTCCAGCAATTGCTTTGCAGAGGGGCCTGGAGGGAGTTGGAGTGGTACCTAGAGCCCTGGGTGGCACTGACCAGGTCCAAGTTCAAAGCCCTGAGGCTAGAGGCCAGCCTTCCTCCACCCTGTCCCTTATATTATGACCTTGGTGTCCTGCAAGTTGCCTCTTTACCGTCAAAAGTTAAAGTGGTGGTCCTGACTCAACTCACTTTTTTACTTCAGGGCATTTTTGTTACAACTTCGTCATTTGCTACTGGCTAGCTGGCAAGGAGCAGAATGACTGGTCCCCAGACTGTGTCCTCCCTCAGACCCCTGGATCTGTCTGCCGACTCAGCTGGACTCTTGGAGTCTCTAGTCACTGCAGCTGCAACTTAAAGCCAGTCTGAGCCACAGATCCCAACGTGGGGGTCCTCGTGTGGGTGGCATGCCTCCCATTCCTTGATCAGAATCTGTGGGAACTAAGTGGACACACACACACACCCCATCCCTCTCTCAGGGTGGGCAACTCCTGCCTGGGAATCGGGCTGCCCTTGAGCTGAGGAGTGTGTTCAGATGTAGAGGCTAAGCTCTCAGGAAAAAAGAAAGGAAACACTGCTGCTGAAACTGACTTCCTGTCACCCCTCTCCCTCTTCTTCCCACCCGCTGATGTCTTCCTTCCAGCCTCACTGATGGAACCCTGGCAGCACCTCCTGAATTAGCTGTCCCCGGTGTGTGCAGGGGGGGCTGAGGGTGTCTGTCCCCCGAGGCAGGCAGGGTCCCTTGAGATGGAGGCAGCGCCCCTACCACAGCCTCAGCTCACTCAGCCCACACTCAGTCCAGATGGTCTCACAGGGAGACTGGAATTAGCAGGGTGTTTCTCAGCCCCGAGGGCAAAAAGACCATCTCCTGGCACCTGCCAAAAAGCAGTGGGATTTATTCTGGGTGACTGAGCCAGAGTATATGTTTCAGCTGTCTGGGAAATGTACCAGATGCTGGAAGGTGTCTGAAAAGCTGGTGCCCACCTAACTCCCCAGGGTTCCTCAGACAGTTTCAAGAGACCCCTGGAGGCTCTATGGGACCCTGAGTCTAGCCTGCACCAGCAAGCTCTGCCAAGCGGGAAGGGGAAAGGGGCATTGCCACTCTGTTCCAAAGTCAAATCCAGCATGCCAAGAGATGGTGGGGCCCACAAAGAAAGCCCGGGGCTGGAAGTTAGGTGCTCTGGCTCCTGGTTCCAAGTCAGGGTGAACCCCTTTCCAACATTTCCTCCCGTGGCTCCTCAGGTTCCCTTGGCCACATGAGGGGCCTGACCCAGTCCCCTCACCCACAGGAGGCCCCAGCCCTGGAGAGTACGGCCCACACACTGCCCCACCAGCCACTCACCATCCGCTTCATCTCCTTGGACACCTGGTTGCCACCCAGGTGGTTGTAGAAGGGGCGCTCGGCCCCCCAGTGAGGCGGGTTGTGCCCGATGGAGTTGGTTCTCTGACGGTTCATCTTGGCAATCATGGCCTTCTCTTCTTTCTGGGAGAGCAACAGAAAGGCATCAGCCCATGGACAGGGCCCTTCGGGTAAGCCCACACAAAGTTTCATTTCTCCCAGTGCCTGGCCAGGTAGGAGTTGTGGCAGAGGCCTCTTCCTTCTCTGCACAGCCTGGGGCCCTAAGTGCACCCAAGAAATCATCCGAAGTCCCTCCAGACTCCCCAGACCAGTGCTGGCTGGGGGCTGTGAGCCTCAGGCGGGAGCAGCAGGACAGGATGATGAGGTTGGTCTTGTTGGAAAGCCATGGGGCGTGGGAACATCTGTCATTGGCACAGAATGTTAGAGCCTGTGATGCAGGGAGAGAAACCCGAGATTCCAATTTCTACCTCAAAACAGGCTTGTTCTAGCACAGTGAAGAGTAGAACAGGTCCTGCTGCTCAGAGGCAGCTTCGGGAGGTTTGGGTCATCAGAACGTGAGGTTCAAGGGCTGACATGCATTGTACAAATACACAGACGGGGCCTCAGCCAGCTCTCCGTGTGCCAACCACAATCTATCTGTTCATCCATCCAAACGAGCTAGAGGTGGAGGGCTAGAGAGGTCCTGGGAGGAACAGGGTGGCCTTCCCTTCTTCTCCATCCCTGAGCCTGGGAAGGCAGCTGCTCAGATCAGGGAGGCAGAGGGGAGAGATATAGCCTGCTCCAGCAGACATGGCTCTGGGTTGGGGCTAGGGTTGGGGGTTGTCCCATTTCATCTTTTCTGGACCACTTGTCAAGCTAGAAGAACCAAGACCCAGAGAACCCAGGGCAGAGGGTAATCCTTTATCCTGGGTGGGGCAGGATGAGGAGGCCTGTGGGCCCAGCGGAGAGGAAGGGTGTGGGAGGAGGGCCTGGGAGAATTTCAGTTCATTTATACTCCAGCCAAACAATAAGCAAATGCTTTAAAATGAGTCAACTAAACCACAAGGCACTTCCCCCAAAGTACCTACACCCTCCCATCCCTCTCCCAGGTGTCTGTGGCAGGCCTGACACAGCTCCCTCAGGGACCCTCCTCAACACCTCCCACACCCCACTCCCTGCAGCCAGAATCCATGTGCTGGGCTGCCCAGAGAGGGTGGGGTACCCCTCTGATGTCCCTCACAGGGTGGGCGCCTGCCTCAAACAATTCTGCCCACTTTGAAAAATCTACTTTTGCTGTCTCCAAGACTTTCGCTGAAATTTTCTCACAGCTTAATTTTGTCTTTAGTCTAACTCCTAATGAAAGAAACAGGGAAGTTTTTTTCTATCAAAGGGCTCTGACCAACAGATTAATTCAATTGGAAAATTTATAAGTAAAAGCATTTAAGTCTAGAGAGAAATATGAAGTGGGTAAAATAGAAAATGCTCTCGTTTGCTTTAAAAATTAAGAACATGGAACATGACACTATTAAAAATAGAACACTGAAGTCTGCTAATAATTCTGTTTTATATTTTGGCAAGTGTGGGCTGAGACAAAAGAAGGAAGAAGAAAGACTAGAAAGTGAGAGAGGGGGAAGAGAGTACGAAGAAACAGAGATATATAAGTACAGGCAGAGAGAGAGCAAGATCAACCTAGTTAGGCAATAGATAAGGAACGAGATGGAAATAAAGGACACCGTATACCCTGATGCTTCATGTCCATCTCATGGTCTTCTGTTGCATTGTTACTAACTGATCTGAGGTCTGTTGCATTTTTGCAACAGAAGGAAAATGAAAACATCTCCTGTTTGCCATCAGCCTTTGCTAAGCCTCTGTGTCTCTCATGTCCTTCTGGAGGTGCAGGAACCACGACTGCATCGGGACTTGACTCAAGGAAAGAGTAAGAGGAGAAGGAAGCAGCAGGCCAAGAAACATTCCTCCCCCAAGGAACGAAGCTCTTCCATCGTCCCCCCCCTCCACCGCAGGCCCCTGCCCACGCCCAACCCTGCCCCCAGCCCTTGGCCCCCTGACCCGCTTCTGGGTGCAGCGCAGGATGAGAAAGGTCTCGATACTGTGCTCCTTGAGGTAGGCGTTGCGCTCGCCCCCACAGCCTGGCTCCACCTCGTAGTCACCATTCAAGTAGTTGAGTGTGGCCTTGGTGATGTGGATGCGTCTAGGGTGGGGAGGCAAGCAGGGAGAGCAGGGCAGTAGATATGAATTCAGAACCCCCGCTCCTGTGCAGAACCAAACTGCCACCGACTGAGTCATTATTCAAATCCCAGAGCTCTGGCTCAAATTCTCACCCCTACCTGGGTCCCTCAAGGGACTGTACCCCTCCAAGTCATCAGGGTGGCTTGGTGGGCCCCGCCCCAGCTCGCGTCCGATGAGACTACACCATAGCACATTGGCATCATGTTATTATAATAAAGTAACATGTCAGCCTGCCAGGAGAACATGGCCTCCAGTCTCACAAACCTGCAGAAGCCAGCGGTGGCTCTTGCTGACTACAGGATTGTGTCCAAATTCTCCAGCCTGGCGTGAGTGTCCTCTGCACAGACATGTTGCTTCTCCCACTGGTTCCTAAAAGGCCATCTGCTCTACTTGCATTCCTTGGAAGTACTGTGTTTCCCTCCACCTGTGCCTGTCCTCAGCCCAGCACCTCCCCCAACCCCACCTTCCTCACCTGTCCCCATACTGCCCCTTGTGCCGGGCCAGCTCACCTTCCACCTCCATATGTCCTGGCTATCCCCGAAAGTATCCAGGGATCCTCCCCCATCTAGAAGTCTCCCCTACCTCCTGCATCTCAAAACAGGCCACCAGGTTCTGTGTAAATATTTCGGTGAGGGTTGGGACATGCTCCCTACAAATTGCCGTGTGTGGTGTCAGTGCTCAGTTACTAGAGGAATCCCACTTAAATTCTGCCACCCCCAGGCCCACAGTTACCTGGTCATGCCCATCCTGGCCCCTCCCACAGGAGCCACCTGGGTGGGCCAGGCAGGAAGCTGCCGTCCCTCACTCACCCCGCCTTGCCTCCAGCCTCCATGTGGTTGGCCAGCGTGACATCGTTAGACCAGACATCGAACTGCCACTTCCGGAGGCCAAGGACACCGCAGTGTACTCTCCCGCTGTGAATTCCCACACGCATGTTCACGTTCACACCTGTCACCTCCCGGACCAGCCTGGGGATGGAGCAGGGGTAAGGCTGGGAAGGGGTCAGGGCCAGGCGCAGAGAGTGGGGGTGGCTGGAAGGCATGGGACCAGGGTGCGTGAGAAGGGGCAGGGGTCAAAGGGTCGTTTCTCTCTGGGCCAGCCCCAGTCCAGAGTCTGAAACTGTTCAACCCGAAGGGCAAGGGCTGAGCCCTTGGTGCTCAGGGGCTCTAAACTGTGAGAGCGCTGTTTCCCATCTTTCCCACAAGGTGGCGCAGCACCTCACAGTAGAATCCAGGCCCCACTGCTTCCCCCCACAGCTAGGACACCTGAGCCAGCTCAGTCATCAAAGTTGTGTTCTGAAAATGCAAGCGCACGTTAGTGCCGATTTGAGTTAACAGGAAAGTTACAGTCACTCCAAACTCCATTTATATAATTGTCAGATTAATCCACATTGCTGCTTCTTCAATTTTAGCAGGATGATGGAGAAAGAAAACACAGACCCTGCCCAGGAAAGAAAGGAAGCTCGGGCAGGTGCAGGGGACCAGGGGTCTCCACATGCTGGAAGACAGCTCCAACCCCACCACATGCACCATGCACGTACCCAGGGGTCCCCAGTAGATGGGTGGGCCGCCTGTAGGAGGGGGAGTCGGATGGAAGCTCTGCAGCTCTGGGTGTGTCTGGGGCACAGGAGAAGGAGCCAGTACTCTGGGGGGAGGCTCACATTTGCACTTTCTAGGGGCCTGGACCCTCCCTGACTCCCTGCATATGGGCGCACTCAGCCAGCCGTGGGCCCGGCAGTCTGACTTGGCCTGGTGGGCAGGACCACCACGTGGACTCCAGCTCTTGCCCCATCCTACCACCAAGAGGCTGATACCCACCACAGGGAATACTTAGGTCACCCAGCATCTCTCTCTTCCTGGGATCAGCTCTGCCAATACCTTTGCTGGAGCTGTGTCTTCCATCCACAAGACCTCTGGACACTTTTTTAGGTTAATGTCTCTCATTCTGCCTTTTTGGCTTAACTCCAAGGCCACCTCCTTTAGGAAGCCTCCCTTGGTCCTCCCAGTGGAATCAACTGCCCAATCCTGGGCCCTCTGCTGCAGTTTGCCTCTCTTACCTGATGGGGTCCACTGCGCATGCCTGGTATCAGAGCAGCGGGAGTCCTGGTCTCTCTCCCTCAACAGACTCCATGCTTCTGGCCCCATGTCTAGCCCAGGCACGCAGGGGAACTCGGAAAACACCGCCGAAAGGAAGCGAGCCAAACAGGATGGACCCGGCCACCTCCTGGGCCAGCTACTCTGACCTCTGACCTTGCCCACTGTGGCTTTTCTTTTGCCCCACCCAGGCTACTTCTAAAACTCACAATTATTAATCCTGGATGCAATCCTGATCCTCTCCCTTGACTGACTGTAAGCTTGGATTGTCCATGTCGTTTAATGACTGGGGCTTCTTCTGTGGTCAGCAGTGATCAAGAACTGGCCCAAAGATCCTGTTTGCTATTGTTCCCAGGAAGGATGGATTTTCTTAAATGGGAAATTTGTGTCTACATCCACCTGCCTAGCAGTATTACCCCGGGGAGCTATTTAGCCCCTGTGAGCCCAACCTTTCTCATCTGGGAAGAAATGGGACTGGTTACTTCTTACTTGGCTGAGTGGCTCTGAGAAGACATAGGGGCTAGAGTGGTAGGCCCTCCCACAGCACAGGGCACAGTGCGACTGCCAGCCAGTCCCCCTCTCCTGGGGGGTGGCTCCACACCTCCTGCTGCCCTGGAGTCTGCAAAGTCCTCCCTTCTCCTAGGACAGGTCCCTGTGTGCAGAGCTTCCCAGGCTGCTGCGGACAGCCCAGGAGAAGCCCTGCAGGTGTGGATCGACCCTCCACGGTGGCCAGGGTCCTTGGGACGTGGCTTTGGCCCACTGTTTCCCTGCATCCACCAGTTCAACAAGAGTCAGTTACTCAGGCTGTGGGACAGCAGACGGGCAGTCCCCTGGAGATGGACATGTCCTTACAGGCGGGCAGTCACCCTGGAGACGGGCACTTACGAGATGGCCTCGATCATGTCCATGCCCATCTCCACGCAGCAGTGGGCGTGGTCAGCCCTGGCTTCAGGCAGCCCTGAGACACAGTAATAACAATCTCCCAGGATCTTAATACGTAAACAGTGATTCTCCTGGAAAGCAAATTAATTTTAAAAATTAAAAATAGCAGGAAAGAGAAGTGGGAGGGAAAGAAGCAGGAAGCAAACAGATTCACCCTCTGCCTGGAATAACTTGCCTTTTAGGGCAGCGAGCACAGACCCAGGGCTGGCACGAGGTGAGGCCCCAGCACTGGGACAGGCTTATCAGGAGTCGTGGGGGACGGAGGACAGGCCAAACAGCCCTAGAGAAGCACTCCAGCCCCCAGACTCAGGAACTCGCTTTTATGGCCACAGCTGAGGTCCAGGGAGAATACAACTGGCTCAGTGTGGCAGCGAAGGTGGCAGGCTCATCAATGTGAGGCCCCGAGCTGAGAGCAAGGGCCCCATCCCACTCCAGCCTTGGGGCATGCTCCGACTCTTGGCTGAAGGTTCTACTAACAGTTTTGTGACTCTCCTTTTATGAAAGACTGAAGCAGAAACAAGATTTAACTAAATCTCAGCTGACCCTCAGCCTGGAATCTTTTATCCAAGGGAGTTTTGCTAAGCCTGTGAGCACATGTGTGCTAAGACCGCCATGAGCGGAAGCCCCTGCCAGATGCAGGGTCACCCTGCAGGCTGCAATTGATGAGGAATTGGGACTGAGATGGACTGTCATTAATCACCAATTCAGAGCTGTCCAAACCTGCATCCCAGAAGTTATTTCATGAAGCTGGGATGCTGGAACCCAAGTATTTGTGTGCCCTGGACTCTCCTTTAAGGCCCTTCCCACGCCCAAGGGCCGAGCCTGTTGCCGTTCACCTTGCCCACATTCGGTGGTAAAATCCGTGAGGTGTGAGGCCCCCTGTCAATGCCCTCAGAGACCCTGGTACCAGCTCTCAGCTGTGATCTGGCCTGGCATCCTGAGACTGCCCTGGGACATGTCCACATGCCAGTGGACACTGCGGTGTCCCCGATACAAGACTCCAAAGGCAGAGCATGACTCAAAGTCACAGAGTAAGACAGGGACTAATGAAACACTGTGTCCTTTGCACTCCGTGTCCGGGCGGGGGGTGGGGGGCACTTCTAATCTGTCCCAACGTGGAGGAGTCCTCTTTCTGGAAGTCCCAGGGGTGACACACAGCTGTTTGCAGGCCAGTAGAGATTCAGACTCTTTCTTTTTTTTTTTTTTAATCACTCTGGCTACCTTCATCAGGAAAGTGACTGTGTGGCACCGAATTTGCTCCCCCACACACAAATTCCACAAATTCAGGGGTCTGGGCCACGATCCCTGCAGACCTCACCTCCTGTCTGCTGATGGAGGGCTCATTCCCTTCTGGCTGGTGACACCATGGGAGCACCTCTGAGTGTGTGGTCGGGGATGACGCAGGGCGTGAGAACACGCAGCCACAGCCTGTGCAGCCCTGCTCACCAGTTCCAGTGGCCGCCCCGCAGCACCCTACCCCAGGCAGCCCGGATCGGGCCACCCTTCCGGCCCTGACTCAGGCACACAGGGGTCCCAGGGCAGTGGTGGGCGCAGGGGGATGAGGGGGACTCACCGCAGCCAGCTTGTCGAAGCGGGCGAAGAGCTCGTTGAGGGTCATGACCAGCTCCTGGGCAGTGCACTGGGATGCCAGGCTGGTGAAACCCTCGATGTCAGCAAACAGGATGCTGGGGAGACAGGGGGAAGACCCCCGTGAGGGAGGAAGGTCGGGGGGGTACACAGCCAGGGTCACCCTCTGCCTTAGGAGGACCGCTGGCCGGTGAGTCCTGGGAGCTCCGAATGGCTGCTGGGGAGGGGACAGAGACACAGCTGACACTGGTGGCCTTTCCCAGCTGGCGGGGAAATGCCGGGTCAGCCCTTCTCTCTGAATCTCCCTGCACCCTCACCCCCGACCCACGAGGAAAGGGAAGGCAGAGGCCTGGGAACGTGTGCTTCTGCCTGAGGCCACACCAGCAGGGCTGGGGCCCCCCATCTGATTCCTGGGCAGTGTCCTCAAGGTAGTTGGGTCCAGGAGAGGGTCTTTGGTTCCTCTTGTCTGGAAAGTGTTCAGGCCTGATGGGAGCCACACAGACGTCTCACTTCCCAACCCCATACACAAGGGAATCCCAGCCCAGGCCCTCCACCCCGAGGGAGTCCTCTAGCATGCCCCAATCTTTTTGGCACCAGGGACCAATTTCACGGAAGACAACTTTTCCACAGACCAGGGGGAGTGGGGATGGTTTCGGGATGATTCAAGCACATTGCGTTTATTGCCCACTTTATGTCTAATCAAATACTGCCATGATCTGACAGGAGGTGCTTGTCCTCAGCCCAGAGGTTGGGGACCCCTGCTCTAGCAGAGACAGAACAAAGAGGCCAAGGGAAGAGAGAGAGGAAGATGCAGCCAGTGAGCACCTAGGGAAGCCCCCCACCTTGTCCCACCAGCTCCTTCGGTCTCACCCCTAAGCCCCTCGGGTGTGCCCGCTGGTCCCTGTATTGTGTGGTGTGATCTTTCATCTGTTCCTGAGATTCAACATGTCTTCCTTTTCTTTCAAAACAGACTCTCAGAGGTGAGGCCCCGGGGCCAGAACGTGTAAGGGCTCTGAGAGCTTTTTCTTAAAACAGACACAGAAATATAATAGCTCTTGTGAGCCAAGCTGTTCCTGGTGGCCACGCACGGGGGCTGGGGCCCTCGAGGCAGCACTGAAGGAGGTCCCGATGTCCCCGTCCCAGGACAAGTGGGTGGACCCTCAAGAGGAGCTTGTGGACGGCAGCGTGGGGGCTCCTCCCCACGGCCTGTGCTCTTTTCTCTGATCCATGCGGCTCTCGAGGCTCCAGACCGACAGTCTCACTTCACACCAGAATGTAGAACTAAATGTATCTTGTCATTTTATTTGGATACTGTGTGTTTGTGCATGAAGCATGTCTTTTCATTCTGCTGTCTGACATCTGGGGCCTTGCTGACCTGGGGAGCCTGCCCCTCCCAGGCCAGTCAGGTGCTAGAGATGGTTAACCACTTGCCTTAGAGTCCAGAGCCTCCCACCCCAGTCAGGTCCTCACACCTGGGCCATCACTCCCCTGCCCTCATCACCCCAGGGACAGATGCCAGGTGACATGGGACAGTCCTGTGCCCCAGAGCCCGCCAACATTATTCTAAAACTAGACAATCAGAAGCCTGCTGACTCTCCCTTTCCTGTTCATTCCTGCAGAAACCACAGCAGAGGTTTTGCCCACGTTTCTCCTCACTCTACCTCCTGACGGACCCCTGTGTATCCCCGAGTGCTCCCCCCACACGGCACAGTGCACCCTCTCTTCTCGGGACCTGTGAGTAACAAACTCTCTTCAATGGCGGCTGCCTCCTGATCTGTCAGCCTCATCGTACCTGGATAATAACACAGGTCTTAAAACAGTTGGACACTGTACTAAACCTTTTACATGTATTAACTCATTTAAGCCTCATAACCACCCCATGAGGTAGGAATCCTTTTATAGGTAAAAAAACTAACACAGAGAGAGGTCAAGTCAGCTGCCCAAGGCCACACAGGAACCTGGCTCCACAGGCCAGGTGTTAAGCCAATAAACATTACACTGTCTATTGACCCCACCGTCATCTTAAGTGAGTAAAAGCATAATGCTCTGGTCTGGCACTGTATATGGGATGGAGGGAGGTGGAGGGGTGGGTGTGGGCTGCCACAGGTGGGCAAGTGCAGGACTCCATCACAAGGGGACACGCTGGGCACCAGTTTACACGATGGGAAGCGGGAGCGCCTCCTGGGGCTTGGGCCAGGCAAGTACAAGAAGAGTGTGAGGAGGCAGCCCCTGGGCTGGAGCTCAGTGCTGCCTCCCAGCTTCCCGGCTCCACCAGCCACTCTGATCCCAGTGGAGACCAGCAGACAAGTTCAGAAGGAAAGGCAAAGAGGGTGGCAGACCTGGGGGAGCTGGTTCGAGAGACAAATGAAGGGGAAGGAAGAGAAGGTAAGGAGGGAGAGGAGTGGAGAGACTGTGGGTGAGCCCACAGGACTCAGGAATCAGTCCAGCAGCTCCAGAGGGCAGCCGCAGGGCAGGGGCTCGGAGTCCCCATGAGGCTCTGATGCCTGGCACCTGGAAATCCACACTGATGATGATCCCGGCTCCTTACGTAAGTGCTGACCACAATTCGGCCCACCAGCCACCTCCCTGGCTCTCAGCCTCTCCGGCAGCCCCACCCCACCCAGGAAAAGGGAAAGGTCTCTCCCAGTCTATGTGAAAGAACCGTTATATAGCTGTTCTGGAAATTCTTCTTTAACTTTCAAGAAATCAAAGCCAGGGGAAGTTGGAGTCAAGATCAACTGCTCAGTCAAGGAACACCTTTATAAGCATCAGTGTTTTGACTTCAAAGCTGGCAGACACCAGGCCCACGGGCTGTTCCACACTGGAGCCCAAGCTACACAGAAGAAGCCCGACTTTGGGGGTTGATTAGTCTCTGCCATGGTGGGAAGGAAAAATAATTCCCAACTGAGCTCCTAGGAGGAAAGGCTATGACCAACCTAGACAGTGTATTAAAAAGCAGAGACATCACTTTGCCGACAAAGGTCCATATAGTCCAAGCTGTGGTTTTTCCAGTATTCATGTACAGATGTGAGAGCTGGACCATAAAGAAGGCTGAGTGTCAAAGAATTGATAATTTCGACTTGTGGTGCTGGAGAAGACTCTTGAGAATCCCTTGGACAGTAAGGAAATCAAACCAGTCAATCCTAAAGGAAATCACCCTGAATATTCAATGGAAGGACTGATGCTAAGGCTGAAGCTCTAATACTTTGGCCACCTGCTGTGAAGAGCCAACATTGGAAAAGACCCTGATGCTGGGAAAGATTGAAGCCAGGAGGAGAAGGGGACGACGGAGGATGAGATGGTTAAATGGCATCATGGACTCAATGGACGTGAGTTTGAGCAAGCTCCGGGAGATGGTGAAGGATAGGGAAGCCTGCTGTGCTGCTGTCCATCGGGTTGCAGAGTCAGACACGACTGAGCAACTGAACAGCCTGGTAGAGGCAGGATTGCTGCTGGGCAGGGTAACCCACAGCACCAGGCTCAGGAGGAGAGGGGAGGAGGACAAGCACGAGGCAGACATGTGTGGACCAGACTCAGGGGGTCTCGCTTCACTGCATCCTCAGCCCACAGCTGCCTGAGCTCTCCCAGCCATTGAGCCAGGTGGGCTTCTGCCTGCCGCATATGGATACAGGCAGGCCTGCCACCAGTCTCCTCCACAGGCACCTGGCTGGGCTTTGGAGAACTCCTTTCTCCAATGTAGCTCTCATTCACTAACCTGATGGTTCTCAGACCTGGTGTCCATCAGAATCCTCTGGGCGCTTTTCTATGGAGAAGTCCCGCCACATCCCAAGAGACTCTGACTTCATCGGTCTGGGACAGGGCTCTGCTATTGATTGTTTTTGTTCCGTTTCATTGTAATCTTCCCTGGTGATTCTATATGTAGCCAGGGTTAAGAACCACTGTACTAGTTTAAATGACACGTTCTCAAGGCTTCCACCACCCTGCTTAAATCTACAACCCCTCCCATACGTCTATCTCCCTTCCCTTCTGTATCTGTCTCCACTGCATTTTTACCACTTAACCTATTAGCTATTCTTGCTGTTGTTATTTATTATCACGCTTCTGTCTGTTTCTCTCCACTAGAATGTAAAGCCTTTGAAAGAGGAGTTTTGGTCTATTTCATTTAGCGCCACATCCTGGCCCCTAGTACAACGTCTGGCAGACAGAGGAACTGCTCAGTGAAATTTGAACTGACTGTGTGAATGAGGACAGGTCACATCCACCATGCCCTCTGCTCTGTCCAGCCCAGTTCCACACACTCACACACCCAGCACAATACCCAGCACATGGCAGTCGCCTGTGTTAGCTTCCTAGGGCTGCTATAACAAAGAACAACAAACTGGGTGGTTTAAGACAACAGACATTTCTTTTCTCAGTTCTGTCCAGCAGGCAGGAGGCTAGAAGTCTAAAGGTGAGAAACCTGAAGTCAAGGTGTCAGTAGAGCCATGCTCTCTCTGAGACTCTGGATAGAATACTTCCTTGCCTCTCTACCTTGCACGAGTGGATGTCAATCCCTGTACTCCTTGGCTTGCAACTGTGTCACTCCAGTCTCTGCCTCTCCCTGCAGAAGGAGTTCTCCACGTGTATCTGTGTCTGCATGACATTTTGCTCTGCTTATAAGGGCACCACATATACTGGATCAGGGGTCCACCCCCTCCAGCATGCCCTCATCTTAACTTGACTTCACTGCAAAGACCCTATTTCCAACTCAGTTCACATTCACAGGTCAGGACTATGTATCTTTCAGTGTTAGTCAATTAGTCGTATCTGACTCTTTGTTACCCCACGGTCTGCAGCCCACCAGGCTCCTCTATTCATGGGATTCTCCAGTCAAGACAACTGGAGTGGGTAGACATTCCCTTCTCCAGGGGATCTTCCCAATCTAGGGATTGAACCTGGGTTTCCTGCATTTGCCCACAGATTCTTTACCATTTGAGCCACCATCTTTTAGGAGAACACAATTCAACCTACACAGTGTCTAATATATATTTGTTGAAAAGAAGAGATTAGTTATAATTTAAAGCAAGGAAGAAGCAGGCTCAGTAACTCCAGTAGCTTGTCCTTCTATCACACTGGGCCTGTTGGGGTCCCAAGCACGTCATCTGAGACACGAGCCTGGGGAACCCTCGGCCTGTCACCCCATTGACACTCAGCAGTGTGTCAATAGAATAAATGGTGTAATAGTTACAGAGGAGGCCAGGCAGCTTCCTGGTCTATGCTAGGGGACATCAGAAACAACATCCATGGGGATGGTGCCTTGGGAAGTCTGACCCTCCCTCCAGCCTGCTGGGATCTACTCTTCCATTAAAGAAGTTCCTGCAACAGCTGCTGAGGAATCAGGGAGGGGCAGTGGCCTGCTCCCTTCCTTCACACGGAGTGACAGTGACCAGCAGCCAGGCAGGAGGTGGCTCAAAGCAAGACTTGTAACTGGCATGGAAGCTTGGAATGGTCCCAAGCCCGAGCCCTGCAACCGGTCCTCCACATAGATGGAAATGCTACCCCCGACCCCATGATCCCCCCCACCTCCTGTCAGAGGGGAAGTCACACTCCTCCGCTGCCTTGGGGTGGGGGGGATGAATCTGCTTAGTGTCTGTCACTTCTGGAGACTCCTCTGGTTTATGAGGTTTACCCAATGGCAGGCTATATATTCTGCTGGCCAAGATTTCCCGATCTGCTCCTCAGTGGTTCCAAAGGCCATTTTACAACAGCGCGGGGCCCAGACTTGCACTAAGGCACTAATTCATCCATTAGCTCCCACTTGAGAGCTCGTCTTGGCAACGTGACCAGGCCCTCGTGGCTGGTGCGCGCAGAAGCTGGGCAGGCCCACCCCGGCTGTGCGCTCCTCCCTAACTGCATGCCATCCATCACTCAAGTAGCCTGCCTTCTACTCCAGGGGCAAGAGTGAGCAGGCCTTTCATCCCAACTACCACAACAGGCCCTTCCTCGAAGCCTTACCATGCGCATTTTTGGTTAAGCGTGTTTCCTCTCTCTTGTTCCCTCTTGCTGCCAGCAGACCCTAGGACTTGATGGAGCTGCCGGCATCTGATCCTATTCCTATGCTGAAACCGCATCCCACAGCATATCTGAGCAGCCAGGAGTGGGGGAAGCGGGGAGGGGGGTGTCTGGGCTGGCAGCAGCAGGAGGGCCCACCCCTCTGAGCTCCAGCGTTCCCCATCTGGCGCAGAGAGGGAACTTGAGAAATGCCAAGAAACAAACCATCTGTCCTGGTGAGCCCAGGAGGAGGGGGAGCCTGGGGAAACAGAGGTCATGGGGTGGGGGTTGGGAAAGGAGCACAGCCAGGTCTCAGCCCAAATCCTGGGGTGGTGGGCCCAGGGGAGGCAGAAGGTTCTCGGGAAGCAGGGCAGGAAGTGCCCTGCAGGCCCTGAGTGTGCAGCCTGGGGAGGCCCAGCCACAGGCCAGGGGTCTCTTCTAGATGGAGAGGGATGCCCCCTCAGTGTCTCTCCATTTGCTCCAAGCCCTGTAACCCAAAGAGCCACCCGGCTCCATGCCGCTTGTAAGATAAGGGAGGGGGTGATGGGCCACCCTCAGGCCCTAGGTGAGCAGCACAATCAAGTGTGGTCTTATCAACGCTTGGCTGAGAATGGGCACCAGATGACTGGGCATTTCCTGAGGGGCAGTGGAGAACAATTAAAGTGGGGCGTCAGAATACGGAGCAGCCAGAGGACCGTCTGACTATGCAGGCTGGGAGGGCAAAGGGGGAAGGCCAAGCAGACGACCTGAGCGCACTGGGTGTCAGCACACACCCACCTATGGGGAGAAGCTGCTCTGGGATGGCCGTGCCCTCTCTGTTCCCACAGATGGGACCTCTGCCTCCAGAAAGTGTGGGTCCTAAGACAAGCCTGACTACTAGGACTGGGTCCAGGGCGGCTGGGATCAAGGTATGTCCTGGGATCCCCACTGCTGACCTCAGGGTCTCGGGCAGACCTCAGCTCCACCCGCCAGTCCCTTGCTCTTGCTTCTGCCCCCAAGCCTTTCTCCCTCCCCAGACAGTGAAGCCCACAGCAGCTGCAGGCCTTCTGTTTCCAGAGTCTAGGGAGAGCTGGGGGGACGCTTCCTAA
Organism: Cervus elaphus; assembly: GCF_910594005.1. Taxonomy (NCBI): domain Eukaryota; kingdom Metazoa; phylum Chordata; class Mammalia; order Artiodactyla; family Cervidae; genus Cervus; species Cervus elaphus. Next base: position 50,864,489 of record NC_057833.1, on the reverse strand, counting down.
AGGGAGGGGCCCTGCGCCAGGACAGAGCACAGTCAGGACCTCTCAGGGGTGTCAAGACGGGTGCTTTTTATTTACCTCTCATGCTGCTTTTATTTTCCAATTTTCCTACAAAGAACATATGTCCTTTGTATAATAAAAATGTTAATTTTTAAAAGATGGAAAGTAAATCACATTCTTCTTTTAGGCCCTAACTCTAACCCTTTCATCTTCACGATGTCCTCTTTGACTCACTCTGCCCAGAATCAGCCTTCTTGTGTCTGAATTCTTATTAGAATCGGAATCACAAAGCACAACTGATCTCAGCTGTTTCAAAGGCAGCCTGACCTGTCTCACTGGCCAGTGACTCTGCACCCTGACTTCTCTGTCTTCCAGTTTCCTCCAGGGCCCCCCATTTTGAGAGGCAGAGAGGTGCTGGTTCCACTCCCCACTGATACCCATTCTATGCCCCAGGACAAACTTAGGTCTGTTGTCAAGACCCAATCCCAGGCAAGGATGTGAAGAAATTGGAACCTTTGTGCACTGTTGGTGCAAAGGTAAAATCGTGAACCACTATGGAAAACAGTATGGTTCTTGAAAAAGTTAGAAACAGAATTACTGAGATTTCCCTGGTGGTCCAGTTAAGCATTTGACTGCCAGTGCAGGGGACACAGGTTCGATCCCTGGTCTGGGAGGAACACACATGTGGTGAGGCAACTAAGCCTGTGCGCTATGACTACTGAGCCCAAGTACCCTTGTGGTGCTCTGCAATGAGAGAAGCTACTGCATTGGAAGCCCATGCACCACAACTAAGTCGGCCCTGCTCACCGCAACTAGAGAAAGCCCACACAGCAACGAAGACCCAGCACAGCCAAAATTAAATAAATACAATTTTTTTAAAAAGAAATAGAATTACCATATGAAATAGCAATCTCACTTCTAGGTGTATACCCCAAAATATTGAAAGCAGGGACTCAAGGAGATATTTGTACACCCATGTTCATAGCAGCACTATTCACAGTAGCCAAGAGGTGGATGCAACCCAAGAGTCCATCAATGGATGCATAGAAAAACACAATGTGATAAAAACATACAACAGAATGGTATTCAGCCTTAAAAAACAAAGGAAAACATGATATAGTCTACAACATGGATGAACCTTAAGGACATTAAGTGAAATAAGCCAGACACAAAAGGACCAACACTGCATAATTCTATTTAAATGTGGTACCTAGAAATAGACGAATTCGTAGAAAGTGGGATGGTGGTTACCAGGGGCTGGGGGAAGGGCAGGAATGAGGAGTTAGTATTTAATGAGTACAGAGTTTCAGTTCTGCAAGAGGAAAGAACTTCTGGAGAGGCATGGGCTGATGGCTGACACAACAATGTGAATGTACTTAATGCCACTGAACTGTACCCTTAAAATGGTTAAAACGGTAAATTGTATACTGTGCATATTTTACCACAACTAAAATAATCAATTGATTGATTAATTAAAAGAAAAGACTCAACGCCAGGGACCAGATTGGTCATCAACCCATAGCATCCGGCTCCGCCTTACCTCACTGGAGAGGGCTGGACATTCTCTAAGGGGCAACACAATGTCTTTTCCATCTACTCTGAGTCATGCCTGGCACAGAGTAGCAGCTCAAAAAATGTTTGTGGCAGGAATGAGATGATAAAATAAAGCCCCTTGTATCTATAGTTGATAGGAAGTATGACAAGAAAAGGGCTTCCCAGGTGGCAATGGTGGTAAAGAACCTGTCTACCAATGCAGGAGATGCAAGAGATGTGGGTTCAATCCTTGGGTTGGGAAGATCACCTGGAGGAGGGCATGGCAACCCACTCCAGTATTCTTGTCTGAAGAATCCCATGAACAGAGGAGATTGGCGGGCTACAGTCCATAGCGTTGCAGAGTCAGACATGACTGAGGTGATTTAGCACACACGCATGCACATTACAAGAAAGAATACTTTTCTTAATATCAGATTGGAGACAGGAAACCTGTATGTTTGTAGACCACACTTCTGTCTGTCCACTGGCTAGGGACTTGGGGAAGTAAACATTTCCCCTCTCTGCCCACAGGGTGTACAGTCCACCCATGGGTATCTGAGCATCACAGACATTGTCTCGTGGTCATTATAATTCAGAACCATGCCGTAGTGGAGCCAGACGCCAGAGTGACCTGGGGATGCAGCCAAGTCCTTGAAGGAGATGGGAGAGGAGACGATAACCTTAAAAGGGGGAGGTTGGGGATAGACGGGGAGAGAAGGAAAGGGAGTGGGGAGGGCTGAGGTAAGAGCAGCCCTCCCCAGATCCTGCTACACCCCCACTGCATAGTGAGGAGGTGTTACTCACTTCCACCCCCACCCTGGGTCAGCAACCCTCTGCCAGGACCCCCAACTCCAGCCCCACGGGGCTCCTGGGTCCCTGAGAATGAGGCTCTCATTCAAGCCAGTGAGCTAACACCCTCTTCCACACACTGGAGCCTGCTCTGCCTCTGCAGGGCAGACATTCTGCAGCCCATTCCAGGGCCCAGGGCTTTACACCCTGCACCTCCTCTACCCTCCCAGCACCCTTGCAAAGTCCCAGGCCCCCTCTTACAGACTCTGCTCCTCAGTGGCTGAGAGGTCGGTTGTCTAGCATTGTACTCTGCCAGAAGGCAGAGTCCGTGTGTCAGCTCAGTAGCTTCACTCCCCGTGTGTTATGTCTCCAGTTCACTCTCTATTGTTTGTGTGTCCTCCCAAACAGAAGGGGAGCTTCCTGATGACAGAGCCAGAGTCCCCCTCAGTTCCCACCATGGCTCCTGCCTCTAGCTGAGTGTCTGAGAGCACAGTCAGCGGTTCCCAGCGAGGAGATAGAGATGAAACCTCTGCTGAATGGATGAGTGGGTGGACATCACCATTCCCATGTCACAGATGAAGAAACTGAGGCTGAGACTCAGTGACCTGCCCAAGTCCCCACAGCTCCTAAGGGGCAGGGGTGTTATGAACTAGCCTGCTCAACACAGATGCTCTTCTTCCTCCACAACAGTGACCTCTTGGCAAAGGTAACCCGGCTGCACCCCGGCTCTCCTGCATCAGCCCCCTCATTCTTCTTCCCCAAGTGGTACCTCCTCTAGGTGCCTCTTCCTCCAGTCTCCATCTCCTCCTCCCAAAGCAGAGCACTAGGAGCTCCCAGGCATGAGCAGCCTCCACTGGCATGATCTGGAGGCCCTTGTCCCAGGAGTGAGGACAGCATGGCCCTCCACTGACCCTGGCACTGTGGCTGCAGCAGGAGGGCTCTGAAGCCACAGGTCTGAACCCAGCCATGGCCCCAGCCCCAAATGACCTGTCCAGCAAGAGTGGCAGAGATATCTCCACCTGTTACCATACATCAGAGGTGAGAAGCATCTGGGGACTCCACGGGGGTCTTGAGGGTTCCGTGGCCTCTGACCAGCCTCAATCCACAGGACCAGCGCATCCAACAGGCCTCCCCAGAAACCCAGGAATTGGATGCGATAAAAGGATCCTCCTCAGGCCCAAGGGAGAATGAGGCCATGGAAAGTGATGGGCGCCCATCTGTCACCCTTCTCTGCCAGGGCCAAACTCTCCAGCCACCCATTAGTCTCTTCCCTCCCTTAGATCCAGGCCCAAACTGTCACACTGCACAGTTGATTTATTTATTCTTGTGGCCTTGCTCTTGGTGGGGTTAGAGAACAGCGTGTCATCGCCCTCTCTAAATATTACAACTCCACAGAGAATTGATGAATGTGACTTATCACCTTTCCACTCCAGCTCCAGAATCCCCAGACCGTTCTCTGTTGATAGGAGTGTGATCATAATCATAATAATAACAGAAACAACAATAATAGCTGCTCCCAATTACTGAACACTCACTCTGTGCCAGAGAGTGTGCTAAGCGCTTTCCTCGTATTATTTCATTTACTCTTTAACAACCATTCTGTCCTACTACACAGAGGAGGAAACTGAGGTTCAGAGTGTCTCAATGCTGATAACTTGCCCTGGTCATAGCAAGGCTGGAATGACATGAAGGGCAGCCTAGTCCAGGCCCTAGGGCCAATCACTGGACCATAAGCCAAGCCCCAACATGCATTCCTACACCATAAAGTCATTCCTCCACCTACTACTCAACCCCTAACTGAAGGCAAAGGTTCAGCCCCAAACCAGAGGCCAAACAGAGCAAGCCACGTGTTTCCCCCAAGAGCTGCACTGGGCAGCGGCTGCTGAAACAGGGAAGGGGGCCAGTGGGATATTTGCATATGATTGCTTGCGGCTGGCCTCTGATGTGTACCAGCCACCCCTGGCCCCGGCAATTTCAGAGCCAGACTTATGTCTGTCCCCGTGAAAATGATGGCCTCTTAGCTTTTCTCTCCTTTCATCTCTTTCCTGATTGCTGTCATTGATCCTGAGTGCATTCTAGAAGAGACACCACCCCCCGTGTGGCTGGGGTCTGATTTTGATTCTTGCCATGCAGATGCTCTCGCCACTCCGTGACTCCTGCATTGACCCAGAGTCACGGCCTCTGTGGGAGTGGAGGGGGCGGGGGTGCTCCTCAGAGGGTGGGCCACTCCATGGGGCAGTCCCTGTGGAAGAGGCCTGAGTCAGCCTCTCTGACCAAAACCTTTGCTGGAGGGCTGGGGGCCCAAGAGCCAGCAACAGAGGGGTGGGAAGTGAGACGCTGCCCCGCCATGTGGGAGGACAGAGGGGTGAGCGGGCAAAGTGCTGGGCAGAGATGCAGAGGTGGCCAGGTGTGAAAGCCACGGCAGCCAGGCCAGCCTAGGCTGAGACTTTGTGCCTTGAATCCAGACTGTTTCTGGGCAGAGAATTTTCTGGATTTCCTTTGTGTTCCACTTTACAGGTTAGTAAATCTGCTGAACGCTCTGCTGTGCTAAGAGGAGTCAAGAAAAGCACCCTTTGTCCCTGCTCTGCCTGGAACAGAGCCATGCTGGGACCAGTGGGGTGGTGAAGACAGGACCAAGAGAGAAAGTTCCAGAGGAGCTCAGGGGTTTGTATGTGTTGGAAGGCTTGGTGGGTTACCCCCTACCCCCTGAACCTTGGGTTCTTGTTCTCTGGGACTTGTTCTGAGAGTGAAGGCTGTTTCTTTACCTGGCCTAAGGTGGGGACCCCCACATTTGAGGGGTAGCCATCAGGCAGGAAAGGCCCCCCTGGCTCCTCAGTCACACACACGCAAGTGGAAAACCTCTCCTCTGGCCAAACTTCTCTCCTCCTCTTCTCCGAGTACCCTCCCTCCTGAGGGCTCCCCAGGCCTCCTTCCCACAGAACCATTATACAAACCCCTCCTGCTGGGCAGATAAAAAACATCTGTCTAGTAGTTGGGCCAGGTGGAAACTTCAATATCAAAAAGCTTTCTGGGGGCAATTCCCTCACTTAACAGTTATGGATCTTGGACAAGTTCATCTCTGTGCCTGTTTATTCACCTGTTAAAAGGAGAAAATAATAGTACCAACATCTTATATTTGTTGTGGGGATTAAGTGAATATACAAAAGTGCTTAGAACAGTGCTTGGGTTAATGAAAACTCTATATAGGTATTAGCTGTTGTTAGTGATTACCCTACCACATGAGGACAGAGGCAGGTATGAGCAGATGAGCAGAGAAACCCTCAAATCAGCACCACCTTTCGAGGCCTGGACCCCACCATCATGTTGAATGGAGCACACCTGAGCCCACAGCCCCTCAGGACACCTCCTGGGCGTGGAGACTCAGCCAGGGTGGCTTTCTTCCCTGAGAGTCCAAGGCTGCCGCTGGCCATGATCTCCCTGCCTGAAGGTGAAGTGTGGATGGGCGTCAGAGGGGGTGAGATACTTTGAAAACTGAGGACAAATATGGTCTGCATGTACTTTTTCTTTCCAAAGGCTTCAGATCTGTTTTGGGAGGTGGATGGAGGACACACCGGGAGGACGGGCAGTCTTGGGGCACACTGGGAACTGCGCAGTTCTGCCCACTCCACAGGACAACACATGCCTACTCCCCATCCCACCATCAGCCTCATCTGACTCTATGGATACATATTAGTGTGTGTTTGTGTGTTTATCCATGCACAATGGTTTAATTATTTTATTTAACCCCTTTATTGAAAATTCAGCCCAAAGCTCCAGAAGGTTGTCTTTGTGTCAGCTTTCAAGGACTCCTAGGAAAACTCACGCAGGGAGGGAAGAACCTGCCCAAAGGCAAACACAGCAGCTCCTTTTCTGGGCATATGGGAGGATTAGCGGACTCTCCAGGAAGCCATGCTGGATGAAGGCCACTGTATCACTTCATGTCCCCGTGGAACGCAAAAGCAGATTTTGCACTCTATTAATCTACATCTGTTTGCATGTCCCTGCTGTTAGCGCTTCTGTCTAGGGAAGCAGCAAGCAGGCAGTAAAAGGAACATGGGCTTTGGCGGGGAGGGGTGATCTCGGTGCACCCTGCTCTATCGCTCCCTGCCAAGTGACCTTGGGCAAGGGTCTCAGCCACTCTGAGCTCATTCTCTAAACAGAGGATGCTGATAAGGGTCCCCACCCTGCAGGGTTGTCAGTCTCCTGACAGGATTAGCAATGAGGTGGATAACGCCTGGCGCAGTGCCTGGCACACACTGGCTTAGAAGGCATGGAGGTTGCCAGAGATGCTGGATGCTGGTGGAGATTGAGATGATGATGGTGACACTGAGGTCCCAAGTCTGTGCTTTCTGCCTCCCTTGTTAGGCTAGGGGTTTCTCCAACAGCTGGTGGTGGTGTTTTCTCCTTTCTCCTCCTTCCTGCAGCCTCACCTCCTCCCCACAGTACTAATTCACTTAACAGAGGGGCAGGGCTGGGGTGCCCCAGACAACACACATTCCAAAGCCACCAGACCTCCTGGTTGGGCTGTGCCCTCTTGCAGTGAAGGGAAGGGACATGCCATCTCCTATGGGATTCAGTCTTCCCACCCTGCCCTCGCCCCCCAGCCTTGCCCCTACCTCACGTTGTCATGTTTCTGGATGTAAATCTTATGGAACATCATATCCTCCTGTTTGGCATTGATGTCTGCTTTCATCTCCATGGCGACGTGACGGGGAAGGACAGACAGCAGGAGCCGCTCCTGGAGGGGAAGCAGATGCTTTCATCATAGCCTCTCCCCAACTTGGCAGTCCCTTCGCCTCCCCAGGCTTCACTCCTTCACACCTGTGTCCCCACTGCAGGGCCCTGGAAAACTCCTCAGGCTCTCCTCAAATGCAGGGGGCTAACACTTGTACATGCTGGGGGCAGAGACATGCCTCAGGGCCACCTGGCCCCCATCTCCCTGGGACACCTCCTGGTTCTTCGGTTACATGGGGAAAAGCACTCCTGGTGAGCCTGTAATACTAAGCACCTTGGGTCAGAGACCTTGGGCAAAGAAGTGAACTTCTCTGAGCCTCCAGTTGCTTATATAAATGGGGGTAGGGTTGCTGGAGCTTTAGATTAGATTAATTCAGTCATCAAATATTCACTGCAAACTGACCATGTTCCAGGCATCATGCTGGGTGCCAGGAGTGATAACTGTGAAGAAGACAGGCCAGGTTCCCCTTCACAAATTCCCAGTCTCTTGCATTACAGGTCCTATGGGGCACTGAGCAGGGGTACCTGTCTGAGGCTAGGGAGAAGTGGGGTGGTCACAGAAGGCTTCGTGGGGACTGGAGGATGACGCGCTCCATTTTCACGGGATGCTGGCCCAGGAGGATGGGAAAGCTCCCTGACTTGAGAAACTGGGAAATTAAGATCAGCTGAAGGGGAAATTGGAGGGAAGCAGGGAGAAGAGCCAGGGCCACCGTGGGAAGTGGGGGAGGGTCACGTCAGCCCTTGATGGAGTCTGGATGTGGCCTCCTCTCTAAGTTCTCTGGGCCCTGCCTGCTCCGAGAGGTTCAGCTGCCCCCAGGGTATGCAGCCTCCACCTGTATCCTCTGCAGCCCCCTCCCCATGCCAGACGCTCTGCCAGGCTCACTCACGAATCCTCTCATCTGAAGCCTTTCCTCCTGGCTGCCCGCAGCCCTTTCATCTTCCCTCCCATCCCCCAGCATCGGAAGCTGGCCACTCCTTCCCAAGGCCCTAAGACTTCTGCTCCTGCACCTGTGTAGTTCCCCTCCCTCCTTCCTGCCCCACCTCTGTCCTCCTCCTGCTCACTCCTGGCCTCAGGGAGCAAGGCTTCCACCAGTACCTCCGCTGGTCACCTCCCAAGCCACTCCCTGGGCCAGGTCCCCAGGTCTTCAGCTGCCCGCCTGATACCTTGCCACCAGCACTGACATCATGCCCACACCACACTCACCCTCCCGGTGGCTCTTCTCAAGTCCCCTGCCTTTGCCCATGGCACTCCGGGTCACCAAGGTCAAGGCCTTGCTCCTCAGCTAGAATCACCATTCTCACACATGCTGCTACCCTTCCTTGGGCTCACCCCCTTCCGAGAAGGAGGGTCCTGGCTCCAGCTGCCAGCCTCCCTTGCCACCCTGGGCCTTCCTGTAGAGTCCCCCATTACTCTGCATTTCAGCCTGTCACTGGGGCCTCCTGAGGGTGGGAATGTGTCTTGTTGGGCTTAGAGCAGACAGTCTTATGCTCAGGAAGCTCTGGTAAACTAGTGAGGAATGGTGCTCTCTGTGGACCAGCCTGACCTCTGGTCAGGACCTCCATCAGTGGACACGGCCATTACAGGCCATCTCTTATTCACTGAACTCTCCATAAACAGCTACTGGTGATAAAAATACAAATGAAAGGACAATTCTGTGGAAATATAGGATGACTGCGAGAAAGTGTGCAACAAATTTTTTCGATTCCTGAGAGACCTTCCTACATTTCCAACTAGTTCTGGGACTGAGGACCAGGAGGAGTGGGCAGGGGATGGGTGGGGAACAGTGTTGGATCCCCTCATCAGGTGGCACTGAGGAGCATCCTCGGATCTAAGAGCACCCCTTTCTGCAGAGGGCAGAGGAGGCCGGACTCTGGGCCGTGGCTGGGTGAGGAGTGCCTGTCCTCTGGAAGCAGGCCTCCCCTCCCTGACCTGAAACACGGTATGGTGAACATACTCCCCTCCCCCCAACCAAGATCCCTGTGGATTTGCTGGAATGTCCAGCCTGGCCAGGGCCAGCACAAGTAAACTGTGATGAACTGTAAATGCTATAAATGCTAATTTTACTGCAAAATGGTAAGGTCCAGGAGTGGGAGGGCAGGGGGGTGGGAGGCACTCCCTAACCCAGAAGGGGCGGGAAGGTATCCTGATCTCAGGTAAGTGATGCTGGGGCCTGATACGGGCATGAGAGAAGGGGCTTTTGAGGCAGACAGGGGCTTGGGGGTGAGCAGGGTGCAGAAGTGAGGTAGCCGTGTCAAGAAGAGACAGTGGGAAGACTCAGGGACACCCCTGGGAATGAGTTTCATTGCAGAGCTGGGCCGGGAGCCTAGATGGGACCAACAGAACGCATGGGAAGGCCAGGCCTCAGCTGGGACAGCCTGAGCTGGGGGCCTGGCCAGGCACAGCGGCCAAGCTCAGGGCTGGAAGGGAAGGGGGGGCAGGCGATGACTGGGGGTGGGGGGCCTGGAGAGACACCGCGGAACTCTGCCCCCTGGCTCAGCTGTCTGAATGTCACCAGCCAGGTCACTGTAAGTCCCTAGACTGAACCCAGACAGAGGCAGAGGGGTGCCTCACCCTGTGATGAACGCTGCACTCGTGGGGACTGAGCTCGTGGGGGGCCCGTGGAGCACCCAGGCAGGAGGGCGCGCGTGACTCCTGCGCTGCTGGCCAGGCCTCTGGCTCCCTGTCCTCACGATCAAAGGCGGACCTTCCATGTTTACACCCGCCTGACACGGTGCGCACACAGAACAGAACTCCGCCAGCGTCTGGGCAGGCTGTGGGGGGCCGCCAGCCTAAGAATAGAGCGAGGCCCCTCCGGCCTGGGTAGTGACCTTACCTCTGAGAGCCAGGATGAGTCCCAGCCCAGTGGGAGCCCCAGTACCTGGCCGGCCTGCCTGCTTCCTGCCCCCAGGTCTCCCTCCAGGCCTGCTGTTTGGGAGCAGTGTACCCTGTGCAGCCTCAGAGTTCCAAGCTTCTATCCAGTTCACACACACGAGAAGACACAGGGGCGACCTGGCCAGACCTGAACCCCGAACAGGACGCCCCCAGGATGCTAGGCAGGGAACCCTGACAAGTCCTCAGTCCCCACCCCACCCTCAGCCAGAGGGGCACAGCGGGGCAGGTCCCTCTGCCTGGGGCTCATGGAGAGAAGCCCCCGAGTCTGTGGCCCGAATGAGTGACCTGCTTCCTAGCCTTGGAGTCCTGAGGCTGAGGTTTGGGGTGAGACATGGTCGTCTTCCTTTCTCGAACTAACCAGACCCCAGAACTCAGCACACAGTAAGTGCCTAGTGAGGGCATCATGGGGCCGACAGCTTCTCTCCTCCTCCCTCCCCCTCCCCAGGGAGCACCTTCATCCCAGGAGGGAATGCTGATGCTCTCATCACCCAGCTCATCAGCCCTGGGGACAGGAGGGAAGGCTGCTTCCTGCCTCCCAGGGCCTGGGTGCTTGGTTTGAGTGCAAACCACAAGGAGGCTGAGGAGGCACTCTCAGCCCAAAGCTTGAGCCCAAAGCTCATTCTCCAAAGCTTCTTGAGAACATTCCCACAGAGCCAAGAACGCTGGGCACCCTCCAGAGGAAACATCCCCCACGGCCTGGGCCCCCGCCCAGGAGGGGCTGGACAGCTGCCCTCAGCATCGCTGGCGGGCAGGCAGCAGCTGGGCAGCCACGCGGGGCAGGAGGGCCTCACCCACCTGCTGCTGGTTCTCCCGCTGCGAGTGGAGCCGTGCCTGGATGCACTCCCGGGTCTCCTGGAAGGCCTGTCTCTGCGATACCTCAGCCGGGTAGTGGGTGCACACACCCACGATGTTGGTGCAGGAGAAAATGAGGACATTGGAGACGAGCTGCAGAGGGAGAGATGAGGACATGAGCTGAGGCCTGGAGCGGGCACTGGCACCCCAACCACGACCCTCCCACTCCCAGGGCTCGGAGCCCTCAGGTCCCACTGTAGCAAACACACACCTAGTTGCCAGCAAAGAGATGCCAAGGGCTCCCACCTACAGCCAACTACTGGGAGCAGCCAAGTGCAATCAGTCGGGCTCCCTGATGTCCTCAGAGCCCAGAGCTTGGCTGGCCTGCGACAAAATATGGCCCTAAGGATGCTGAGTCACAGAATGATTACCCTGGCTGTGTCCATAGTACCAAAGGCGACAAGGTTAGGTGTCCTGGGGATGCTGTGTCAGAGCTGTGGGTGTTGGGGTGGCAAGGCCACTGCAAGGAAGTTTCCTTGAGGGGGATAGGACTTCATTGTTTGAAAGAGTGACAGGGCCCACACAGGACAAAGGACTGCTCTTTCACGGAGAAGCATTAGCTGGCTAAGGGGATCAGGGATCAGCTCTAAGAAGCAAATAGCTGCTGATGCGCAGCACTGTGTCAAGTCCTCTGGGGATGGAGGGGAGGACGAAGTCCCCAGCCAGTGGGGATCGGGGTCCACACAGGTCTCATCTCCTTCTCTACACCAGCACCAGGGCCTCCTGATGACCCTCCCCACAACACACCAGTTGGTGGACATCCTCCTTCACCCCCACTCCACACGGACGCCCATCTCTGTGCTGTCAGAGATGTGTGCAGAGAGACACTATTGTCATCAGGTCACAGAGATAAGGCTGGAGTTCTTTTGAAAGCAACACTCACTGAAAAAATAAGGGAAAACACAACACAACCCACAAAAGCTAGTTGACAGAGCACATTCTGGATCTGGTCCCTTGGACAGCAAGGAGATCAAACCAGTCAACCCTAAAGGAAATTGACCCATAATATTCACTGGAAGGACTGATGCTGAAGCTGAAGCTCCAATACTCTGGCCACCTGATGCGGAGAGCCAACTCATTGGAAAAGATCCTGATGCTGGGAAAGATTGAATGCAGGAGGAAACGGGGATGACAGAGGATGAGATGGTTGGATTGCATCACCGACTCAAAGGACATGAGTCTGAGCAAACTCCAGGAGATAGTGAAGAACAGGGAATCCTGGCTTGCTGCAGTCCATGGGGTTGCAAAGAGTCTGACACAGCTGAGCAACTGAACAACAAAAGGTGCTGTTTGGCCAAAACCGCTCTTGGCAGGTACAATTCCTGGGTAGTCTGCGTGATGGGATTCTGGTCCTGCCCTTGACTCAGGCCACATCAGACAGAAGCCACACAGGCTCAGCTTTCTAGGCTTCAATCACTCCCTCTAAATACATAGTTCTTAGTCCCAACTGCTGCAGGGGAGCGCGGCTGGGCCTGCGCCTTCTGCTGTGGTTCCACCCTATCCTCACTGAGAGCCCTCCATTGGTCTCCAGTTCACTTATCCATTTGGATCCCAAAGAGCCTCCCCTTGAGACTTCAGTTGCCAGGCAGTGATCGGCAGCAGTTCCCACACGCTTCTTCCAGGGTCCTCTTTTTCTCTGGATGTAGAAGTCCTGTCCTTGGCGCTGCTCTGCCTTCTACCTGAAAGCTTTCCCCACCCCACCCAGCCTCCGAGGTGGCCCTGACTTCCACCCAGGCTCTCAGGCCCACAGCCATGTAGGCTTCAGGCTGAAGGCAGTGCCATCTTTCCCTGGAGACGACCCACACCATGTCTGTCCCCAGTCGACGCACAAAGAAACCTTTCCTCTCCCATCTCTGTCTTGCTCCGTCCTCAACTGCATGATAGACTCTAATGTTCTGGCTGAAAGACACTGTGGACTCCCCTCAAGCACCTCCTGGACACCCCCAGATACCTCCCTGAGGAGCCTTCAGGGAGGGGGCAGACTCAGATCACCAGTCCTATCAACTCAGCTGATGACTCATAACCCCCCACCCCAACCCCATTCACCCCAGAATCCTACCACTGTCATTTTATATAAACACATCACAGAGAAAAATCCAACCAGTTTGTTACAAGCAAAGAAGACTTCTGATATACAGAAGCTTACAGTCCAGTTGAAGAGCTAAGTGGTCACGACTGACAGAGAGCCAGCAACAGGAAGCGGAAACTGAATCATGCCAAGCAAAAGGGAGTAGAGGGGAGCACAGGGCAAGGGGAGATCTCTGGGAAACCTGGGCTTGGGGTGAGGGGCATGTTTGGTGAGGCTGGCAGACATGAGACAGAGTATCCCTGGAGAGAGCAACTACAATAGCCAAAATAATTTTGAAGATGAACCAAGTTGGAAGATTTATACTACTCAAGTTCAAGACTTCCTATAAAGCTACAGTAATTAAACTGGTGCAGTACTGTTCTAACAGAAGAAATATAGATCAGTGCAACAGAATTGAGAGTCCAGAAATAAACCCTTATGTTTATGACTTGCTGAGTTTTGACTAGGATACCAAGACAATTCAATGGGAAAATAATAGTCTTTTCAGCAAACTTGCTATCCCATATGAGATAGGAGACTCTACCACATACCATATACAAAATTAACTCAAAATGGACCAAAGACCTAAATATGAAAGCTATAACTATAAACTTTGAGAAGAAAACATAGGAATACATCTTAATGACCTAGGATTAGGCAGTGATTTCTTAGACATTACATCAAAAGCACAAATGATAAAAGAAGAAAAGATAAATTGCACTTCATCAAAATTAAGAAGACTTGTGCTTCAAAAGAAACCATTAGGAAAGTGAAAAGACAACCCATAGAATGGGGGGAAATGCCTGCAAATCATCTATCACACCTAAATAAAGGTGTTATATATTTTTGACAAATATACAAAGGCAACTAAATGGAGGAGGATAATCTTTTGCAGCAAATGGTGCTAGAACAATTGAATATCCATGTGATTAACTCAAATCTCACAAAACATTACAAAAATTTATTCAGAACAGTTCATAGGCCTAAATGTAAAACCTAAAACTATTAAACTTCCAGAAGAAAACACAAGACTTTGGATTAGGCAAAAATTTCTTATATACCACAGCAAAACATGATTCATAAAAGAAAAGATAAATTGATAAATTAGACATCATCAAAATTAAGAACATTTGCCTTCAAAAGACACTGTTAAGAAAATGAAAAGACAAGCTATAGAATGGAAAATTTTATTTGTAGATCACATATCTGATTAAAAGACTTGTATCCAAAATTCACAAAGAGCTGTCAAATCAAAAATAAAAAAACCCTCAAACCACTTTTTAAAAGAGCAAAATATTTAAGTAGACAATTTAGCAAGAAGATATAAGGATGGCAAACACAGAGAAAGATGGAAATCATTAGCCATTAAGGAAATGCAAATGAAAAAAAATGAGATACTACTAAACACTATTAAAATGGTTAAAATAAAATTAAATTTAAAAAATGAAAATAAGGATGTCCCTGGTGGTCCAGTGGTTAAAAGTTTGCCTTGCAATGTAGGAGACATGGGTTTGATCACTGGTTGGGAACTAAGATCTCAAAAGCCTCAGAGCAACTAAGCCCACATGCCGTAACTGCTGAGCCCACGTGCCAAAACTAGAGAGTCTGCATACCTCAACGAAAGATCCCTCATGATGCAACAAAGATCCCGTGTGCCACAACTAAGACCAAAAGCAGCCAAATAAATAATGTGCTTTGCTGCTCAGTCGTGTCTGACTCTTTGCAACCCCATGGACTGTAGCCCGCCAGGCTCCTCTGTCCATGGGGTTCTCCAGGCAAGAATGCTGGAGTGGACTGCCTGCCATGCCCTCCTCCAGGGGATCTTCCCAACCCAGGGATCAAACTCAGGTCTCCCACATTGCAGGTGGATTCTTTACCATCTGAGCCACCAGGAAAGCCCAGGACTCTGATAACTTCCTGTTAAAATGGGGCATAAGACTGCCTCAGTTTGGAGAATAGACACAGAATTGGAAGTATTTCTGAGTTTCAAGTTCTAGATCTGAGTCTTGTATGATTAAAATCTCAATCCCTTGGTTTGTCATTTTGGTGTAACAGAATTAGAAGTACCTGGAGGAATGACAATTGGAATTTTAACTGACAGAATAAATCTCATTTCTTTACAGAAGCATAGGTCTGAAACCCAGTCTGGACCAGGCACTTCGGGGAGACTTGTAGCTAGGTAGCCAGTTGCCTAGTTTTATAAAAAGTAAGGCTGTAGTTGCTAGCTGTCAGCAGACATTGTTTTGAGAATGTTTTGTGGCATCCAAGCCTAACACTCAGAAAACTCAAGTGTTTAGAAATACAAGGTCTAGTCTGAAATTACACCCATAGTATCACCTAGTTATTTCCTTGGATGTCTGAACCATAGCTACTTTATTTTGACTTTTAATTATAAAATTCTCCTTAATAGCCAAAGCAGATGTCACCATTAATTATGTCAGTGTTTCTCTGAGCTTCCCTGGCGGCTCAGATGGTAAAACTGTCTGCTTGCAATGCTGGAGACCCGGGTTCAATCCCTGGGTCAGGAAGATCCCCTGGAGAATGAAACAGCAACCCACTCCAGTACTCTTGCCTGGAAATTTCCATGGATGGAGGAACCTCGTAGGCTATAGTCCATGGGGTCACAAAGAGTCGGACACAACGGAGCAACTTCACTTTCACTTTTCAGTGTTTCTCTAGGTATAGAATATGCAAGAATTGGGACTCATAAAATCTTCTCCTAAAAAGATCTAACTATATGAAGCCCTGTTTTGCCAGTTTTTCCCAGAGCACAGAGTGCACAGAAATAAGTAATAAATAAAAATAAATATTTTTATAAAATGAAAAGAAGAAAGAACTGCCAACACTGGTACTGATAAGAGGGTGTAGCAGCTGGAACTCTCATACCTTGCTAGTAGGAATGAAAAATGGTACAGCCATGTTGGCAACAGTCTGGTATTTCTCATACATACACTTGACCAGCAAGCTCACTCCTATCTGCCCAAATCACAGGAAAAGTTATGTTCAAATGGAACAATCTCATGATAGCACATAATAACATGGATGAATCTTAATTATGCTGAGTGAAAGAAGCCACACTCAAAAGGCTACATACTGTAAATGACTCCATTTATTTGGCATTTTGGAAAAGGCAAAACTTCAGGGGCTGAAAACAGATCAGTGGTTGCCAGGGGGAGGGGCGAGTTTGACCAAAAGGGGCGGCTAGAGGAGATCTTTCAGGGTGATGGGACTGTTACATACCATGATTGTGTTGGTGGTTACACATCTATATGCCTTTGTCAAATCCAAAGAATGATACACCAGAGAGGGCTTCTCAGGTGGCACAGAGGTAACCTGCCTAACAGTGCAAGAGACGCAAGAGACACATGTTCTACCCTGGGTCTGGAAGATCCCCTGGAGTAAGAAATGGCAACCCACTCCAGTCTTCTTGCCTAGGAAATCCCATGGACAGAGAAACCTGGCAGGCTCCAGCCTACTGGGTCACAAAGAGTCAGACACGACTGAGCACGTGTGTGTGTGTGTGTACACCAGAGAAGCCAAATTCTACTATATGCAAATTGTTTTTATTATTTAGTTGCTAAACTGTCTGACTCTTTTGAGACACCATGGACTGTAGCCCACCTGGCTACTGTGTCCATGGGATTTTCCAGGCATGAATACTGGAGTAGGTTGCCATTTCCTCCTCCAGGGAATCTTTCCAACCCAGGGATTGAACCCACGTCTCCTGCATTAGCAGCTGGATTCTTTACCACTGAGCCACCAAGGAAAAAAAAGAACAAGAGTAAAAGTCCAGGAGGGACTAGCAGAGAGAACATGAGTTGCCGGCTGGACAGGGAAAGGGCAGCTTTTCCTCTCTGAGGCCAGAAAGAGGAACCAGAGTCTCTTTTGAGACATGACCCTCGAAGTAATTATCAGCTGGCCTCTGCGTATCTCGGCACTAATCCTCTTGGCCTCTCCTGCTGTAATCGGACTCTTCCTGCAGCCAGAAGGCCAATAGCAACAGAGGGTGTAAATCCAGGTAAAACGATGTGCTGTAACCCAGTAGGGTCCAAATGGCTCAGCTGAGCTTAGCATGCCTCAGTGTTCCTCTCTCCCATTGACTAAACATACAATGGGGTGAGCAACGAGAGAGCGCTGGGTGTGAGAGGCCTTCAGAAAGGCCTGCTGGAAAGGGTGATTTTGGCAAACTGGACCTGAGAGTGAAAACGTAAGAGATTAATACATCAAACACACATACACCCACCAAAAAGGTGAGAATCTGTGTGCCAGATCTTAATAGATGCTAAGATCCCTGTGCAGATGCAAAGGTTATGAATGAAGAGAAAGCTTCAGTAAAAGCTGATGGAATTCTGCTTCCAGTCTTCCAGAAAGGAGTTTGTAGCTTAAAAATGATCTCACACCTCAGGCAGGAGGGTCCAAATCAAATGCTAACCAGCTTTCTTCTCCACTAACAAAGAAGATCAAATATTGAGCCCCTTCATACATGCTTATGAAAAATACTTAACTAGTAAATAATGACAGGTATCAGTCACAATAACAGGTAAACAGGCCTAATTAAGGGTTTGTTGCTTTTCCCTGTGCATACTTCACAGGACATGTCCAACCACATGAAAGAGGCGTGTGTGTGTGTGTGTGTGTGTGTGTGTGTGTGTGTGTGTGTGTGAAGGGATACCTACATCATATCAGGTGGAGTAACAGGGACACCTGACAATACAACAAACCTCAGGCCTTACACTGGCCTCAGCATCTGCTTTTAAAACCAGCCCTGCAGATGGTTTGGGTCTGGGAGGTCCCAGGACCACACCAGGAGAAACCCCATGAGAGGGGAATGTTTGGAATTCTGGTCTCCAAGTGGAAACCCAGAGGAGGTGCCTGTGCATATTTATAAGTCCACTGGCATTCCTAAATCCCCAGCACTTCAGAAACCCAATCTCTCCTGTCTGCAGGCTGCAGGTTTGATTTGGCCACGAGTGAAGTTACTGCTCAGGGTGTGCAGCGCCGCCGTGGTGAGGCCTGAAAGGGCTCCCAGCAGCTTGCCTTGGGCTCTGCCATGCCTGCTGCCTCTTCTCCCTTGAGTATTCAGGGGACCCCCATGGGCCCATTGCCATAGGCTTGCTGTTTGCCAGTACTGAGAAAGGTGAGAGGCAAAGAGGAATGAGGAATGAACTGGTTTGGAACAGAAGAAAATAAGCTAGGAGGACCTCTTCACCATCTACTATTTTGCATGGGTTCTGTTCTGGACAGGTCAGCTGGTGCCTTGCAAGGTAGTTCACAGGGTTATCTAATGGGGGTTAAGGAGACAGAGAGCCAGAATTCCCCAGGGAGCCAGATTAGGTGACTGGGGCGAGGGGCCAAGATGTTCAGTTGTATTTGAATTTCAGATAAACAACAGGTTTTTTTTAAAGTATGTCCTGTGTGATAGTGGGAACATGTGTGTTAGTTGCTCAGTAGTGTCTGACTCTGATTAGGTGCAGCAATTTACAACCTTCTAAACACCTTCACAGGTCATATTTCATTGCATCCTCACTGCATCCTTCTAAGAGAAGCAAGTTGGGTGGTATCACCTCCTCCTGCTAATGCAGGAACTAAGTTAAGTCTCGAGGCAGGAGCCTTGGCCACTCAGCAAGACGGCAGCAGAACTCAATCAGATTCTCATTCTGAGTTCAGAGCATGTCCTGTTCTACTGTACTAAGCGGTTATTTATCCCAACTTAATTTAGGTCCACTTTTGTTTGATTCTATTTAATAAAGGAACACTCAACTTTCTTTCACCCTCTTCCTAGGTGCCTTAGGCCTTCTTTATAGATCCTGGTCACATAACATGCTGCTGATTAGGGACCTACACACAGCCACTGCCTCTAACCCAGCTCTATCCAAGGAACTCGCCACTGTGAGTGAGAACAGCCCATCGCCTGTCTTACAAGGCCAATTCT
This sequence comes from Cervus elaphus, assembly GCF_910594005.1. Classification (NCBI taxonomy): domain Eukaryota; kingdom Metazoa; phylum Chordata; class Mammalia; order Artiodactyla; family Cervidae; genus Cervus; species Cervus elaphus. The sequence continues at coordinate 50,845,691 of NC_057833.1, read as the reverse complement.
TACCCCAGCAGAGCTTTCTTTAATTATTTTTTCATTGGTAGAGATCATACACCACACGAGAGCAGTCTCCAACCTTTTTGGTACCAGGGACCGGTTTTGTGGAAGACAATTTTTCCATGAACCGGAGGCTGAGGGAATGGTTTCAGGATGATTTAATAAGCACGTTACATTTATTGTGCACTTTATTTCTATTATTATTACATCAGCTCCACTTCAGATCATCAGACATTAGATCCCAGAGGTTGGGGACTCTCTGGCCAAAGAATTCATCCTTTTAGAGTATACAATTCAGTAGCTTTTAATGTATTCTCAAGGTTGTGCAGCCTTCACCACTAATTCCAGAACGTTATTAACATCCCTTAAAGAAATCCCACACCCATTAATCATTGCCTATTCCCCACCTCTACCTCCACTCCCGCCCCCAGCTCCTGTCAACTACTAATTTATTTTCTGTCTTGATGGACTTGCCTGTTCTAGACATTCATATAAATCGTATCATGTAATAGCCTTCTGTGTCTAGCTGTTTTCACGTAGCATAATACTTTCAGGATCCTTCTCTGGTTAGCATGTATCAGTACTTCATTCCTTTCTATGGCCAAGTAATAGTCCACAGTACAGGTATGCCACGTTTTGTTTATTCTTTCATCAGTTACAGGCATTTGAGTTGTATCTACTTTTTGACTGTTATGAATAATGCTGCTATGAACATCCATGTACAGTTTCTATATATGTTTTCAGTTCTCTTGAGCATATACCTAGGAGTGGAATTGCTAGATGTTATGGGCTGTTATGTTCATGTCCCCTTCTCCTAAATGCTTATGTTAAAATGCTAACACCTAATGTGATGGTTTTGGGACGTGGGGTTTTGGGAAGGTGATTAGGTCATGAGGGTGGCACACTCATGAGTCGGATTAGCACCCTTACAAAAGTGACCTCATAGAGTTTTCTAATCTCCTTCCACCATGTGAGGACACAGTGAGAAAATGACCATCTATGACCCAGGGCTCTCACCAGACCCTGGTTACTTGAATCTGGATTTCCCAGGCTCCAGAATGTGAGAAATAAATGTTGTTTAAGCCACTCAGGCTACGGTATTGCTATTTTGTTATAGCAGCCTGGATGGACTAAGACACTGGGTCACACGGTAACTCTACGTTACATATTTTGAGGAGCTGCCCAACTGTTTTCCAAAGGGGCTGCACCTTTGATATTTCTATCAGCAATGGCTGATAATGCTCCACACCCTCCCCAGAACTTGCTGTGTCTATCTTTTTTATTATGGCCATCCTAGTGGGGGTGAAGTGGTATTACGTTGTGATTTTGATTCCCTTAAAATTCAGAACAAACAGTGACAATAATGAGTGAAGTAGTTTATTCTGTAACTTGAACAGCTGTGCTCTTAGAGAGAAATGGCCACACTGTAAATTTTATTTTTGTCACCTTTGATTATTGACTCCTAGGAAACCCCCAGACCTTATGCACATAGCCAGAGGGGAAAAAGCAGCTTTCATGTAACAGTACTTGCTTGAACAGGACATTCCCTTAATTCATTAAAAAATTACTGACTGAGGACCCAGTACAGAGCCCAGTGTCAGGGCATTGGGGAACCTGGACTCCAGTCACCCAGCCCCTGGCCTCCAGGACACCACGTTTGGTGGTGGAGGCAAGTACATGCAACAGAAGCAGCTGGGAGGACACAAACTTTGCAGGTTTTGCAGTCACTAACCCCAAGTTAGTTCCACAAACACTCAACAAATATGGCAGAGGAGACAATACTCTTACTATTGATATATGAACTGGCTTATAAATTAACGAAGAATAAGTAAAATTAGGGTTAATCCCTGGGTCGGGAAAATTTAACAGAAAAAATGGATAATGTAGATGAAGAAGCTTTTCCAAGAAGTAAAATTACAAATGACATAAACACATGATATGAGATACGTGAACCTCACCAATAGGCAACAAAATACAAAATGAAAACAATATTCGCCCATTAAACCAGCAAAGCATTTTTTTGTGGGAATAATGTTGGCAAGAATGCAATAGAACAGGCACCCTCCAGTACCTAAGTGGGGATGTGAAGACAATCCTTCTGGAAAGCATTTTGGTCATGTGTATGAAGAGCTTTAAAAATGTTCACACTCCGTGACCCAGATTCGGTCTCCTCTCGGGAATCTGTGCTGCAGAGACTCAGGAGCTCGGGCAGGGTTTTACAGCCAAGGATAATTAGAAAATTAAAAAATGGGGAATGGTTAAATGTTGAACAACTAGAGGATAGTTAAATAAATTATGGTGCTTTGATACCCTGGAATATGTCAAGGCCTTTCAAATGTTTCATTTGAAGAAGATTCAACATCATGGGGAGGTTTTCAAAATACAATGTCACATGGGATAAGAAGAGAATACAGAATGGCAAATTCAGCATGATCCCAATCTCAAACTATATGTATGTTAACAGTGGTAGGATGTCTCTAGGTAGTGGGATTATAGGTATTTTTTACTTTTTTCTTTAGATCATCGAATAGTTTCCTACTTTTTGCCGTGTGTATGAATCTTAAAAGAGAAAAGTGATATGTTTATTTTAAAAAGAGGAAAAACATACATGCTTTTACTCTGAGCATGGCAGGATGAAGGAACTTCTTTTCTAAATAGAAGAGATGAGAATTCAGATGCCTACACAACCAGCCAGAATAGGTCAAACAGGAAAAGAAAAAGAAGTCATGTCTGGGCAGTGGGGACTAGGAAGGCTAGTCCTGGAGATGGAGCTTGGGGTGTGGGCAGGATCTGGGCAACCAGCATGATAGCAGAGGTGCATCCCGGTGGCAGAAACAACCTGAGTTAAGGGGTGGAGAGAGGAAAGTGCAAGGCTGTCTGGGGAATGAGAAGTCACCCCTGACTGGGACGGAGCCCTCAGGGGGAACTGAGGCATGGTGGGGTTCACAGCTTTATCACAAAGGACATCCATGTCAGGGTAAGGAGCTGGCACATAATCCAGGAAGCACTGAAACCTCTTGGTGGCTGCATTTCCCAAAATAAAAAATGTATTAATTTTTCAATTTATAAAGTGTGCATTCATTAGAGAAAATTTCAAAATCATAGGAAAAAAATCAATTTACCACCCCCAAAGACAACCAATGTTGTCTGCTTCCTCACTTCCTTCCTCTCTAATCTACTCAGTTTTTTGTTTTTGTTTTTGTAAAGCTGAGATCTTACTGTTTCTATAATTTGGCTTCCTGCTTTTTTTCACTCAGCATTATAGCATAAGCATATTCCCCTGTTCTTACAATCTCTAATGCTGTGGGCTGTCAACAGGGAAACGTGATCAGAGCTGCTGTTAGGGAAAAATAATTGGACAGCTGGGAAAGAAGTAGTCAAGGGCAAGGTGCAAGGGGTGGAGAGACCAAGAAAGAGGTAGGGATGGGAATTCCGTGGTGGTCCAGTGGTTATGACTCCATGCTTCCACTGCAGGAGGCATGGGTTCAAACCCTGGTCAAGAAACTAAGATCTCCACAAGCCTCGCAGTGTGAGAGAGAGAGAGGTGGGGAATGCCACAGATGAGAAGGACCAGGGTCTCAGAGGGGTTGGGGGCCTGCAAAGGGAAGGGGGAGCAGTGTGTTGGGAGGTCCCAAGCAAGCATGGACCAGGAATGGCTCTCCAGGGGAACGGAAGTTTGCACAGTGAGTGGAGTGAGTGAGGTGGTGTCATCAAAGCTAACTGGAAGGGAGTCATTAAACTGGAAGAGTTTGTGGAAGAGGTGGATGAGGCACTATGAGTCCAAGGTTGTCAGGGCCCCATGCATGACCTCTGAGGGAGACAGGATAGAATAGGGGTCCTGGCTGCAAAGGCTTTTCCCTGGTGGCTCAGATAGTAAAAAATCTGTCTGCAATGTAGGAGACCCAGGTTCAATCCCTGGTAAAATACCCTGGAGAAGTGAATGGCAACCCACTCCAGTATTCTTGCCTGGAATCCCATGGACAGATGAGCCTGGCGGGCTATGGTCCACAGGGTTGCAAAGAGTCAGACAAGACTAAGCAACTTTCACTTCACTTCAAGTCATAGGGGCTGAGAAGGTGACTCTTAGGATGCTTAGGAGAGAGCACAGAGTGAAGGGAAAGGAGAGAGAATTTGATTTACCCAAAGGCAGAGGGATGAGAGGATGACAGACACAAAGGAGGACAGGAATCTATTGAGCTGCAGGACAGCGCCATTCACACTGGCAGCCCCCAGCTGCACGCGGCTGTGAGCACTGCAAATGTGACTCATCTGAACTGAGGTGTGCTGTGAGTGTAATATTTCCCTGGTGGCTCAGATGGTAAAGAATCCGCCTACAATGCAGGAGACCTGGGTTCGATCCCTGGGTTGGGAAGATCCCCTGGAGAAGGGAATGGTCTGCCCACTCCAGTTATTCTGGCCTGGAGAATTCCATGGATTTCCTGGAGAAGTCCATGGGGTCGCAAATAGTCAAACATGACTGAGCGATACACACCAGTTTGAAATAATTTTTTATTTTAACTACCTGTTGAAATGATATTCTTGAGATACTGGGTGAAGTAAAAATACATTATTAAAATTAATTTCACCCATTTAAAAATAAACTTTTTTGGTGACTGGAAAAATTAAAATTACATATGTGGCTCTCATTATATTTCTATTGGACAGCACAGCTGTAGAACAAAGGGAAGCAAAGCAATAGGGGCTGGGGGCACAGCAGATGTGGGAGAGACCACAGGCTGATCTGCAGACTACCCAACTGCTGTTTGGAACTCGACACTTGAACTGACCTAGAGCCCCACCTTTGGATCACAGAGGGACTGGCCTCCCTCCCTGCCCTTTAGGGGGTCACTTTCCAAAGACTCAGATTTGTTCATCTACCAGGCTCAGAGCAGACTTCAGATGGTGTGCCCCATGACAACCACTCCCTCTGGCCTTTGGGAGTATGACATCCATAGGAGAAAAGGAGAGGGTTTCTAGGGGCTGAGACTCAACCATAAGACCCCAAGGGACTGGAAGCTTTCACACGGGGTCTCAGGTACAAACTGAGGTATTACACCAAGAGGTAAGGCGGGGAATAAATTAGGACATTGGGATTGACATAAACACATTCTATGTATAAAATAAATACATTCTATGTATAAAATAAAGATAACTAATAAGAACCTACTGTGTAGCACAGGGAACTCTACTCAATACTCTGTAATGGCCTATTGGCTAAGGTATAGTGTAGTATGGGGGCTTCCCAGAGTTCAATCCCTGGGTTGGGAAGATCCAAAGATTAGGAAATGGCAACCTGCTCCAGGATTCTTTTCTGAAAAATTCCATGGACAGAGGATCCTGGTGGGCTACAGCCCAGAGGGTCACAAAGAGTCAGACACAACTGAGTGACTGAGCACACATATAGGGAAAAAAATCTAAAAAAGAGTGAAAATATGTTTAACACACATATAGGTGATTCACTTTACTGTGTATACCGAAACTGACACAACATTGTAAATCAAAAGAACACCAATAAAAAATCTTTTTTAAAAAAAGGTTATATTAAGAGAGGATGTCAATGTTTGTATCATGTCATGAAACTTGGGAGCTTTGGGAAAGTATATGAATTTAAAACCATGGGGAGGGGACTTCCCTGATGGTCCAGTGACTAAGACTCTGCATGCCCAATGCAAGGGGCCTGCATTTGATCCCTGGTCAGGAAATTAGATTCCACATGCTGCAACTAAAGAACCCACATGCTAACAACAAAGATTGAAGATCCCATGTGCTGCAGCTAAGACCCAGCACAGTCAAACAGATAATAAAAATAAATAAATAAAACCATGGGAAGAGAGAGCAGCCTAAAAACAATGAGTGAATGTCGAGAGGTAGCACGGTGTAAAGAAAGGACTAGGGATTTCAGCAGCTAAGTTCTCTTCCTGGATTTGCCAAAAAAAAAAAAATTAAAAGCACTATGGCTCTAAGCAAGTCAGTTTTCCTCTATGGACCTCAGTTTCCTTGTCTATAAAGCTGGAGTGGCAATGGGTGATGGCCACAGTCTCTGACAACTGGGACAGTCCATGGAGTGGCTGTGGCCTGGGGCGCTCTGGCAGCATAGCCATCCTGAGCACTGTAAATGGAGATGCCACATGCAGGATTTTCTGGGAAATCTGATTTCAGATGTTCTGTCCCACGTTCTCCTGAAATGCAGTAAAATGCCCAACACTTCAGCATGGAAGTCGCAGCTTTAAGACAGCCGGTCACACCTGTAAGTCATACACAACTCTCCTGTCTGACCCAGGCTGAATCTGTGGGGGATCCCAGAGGAGGCCAGAGTCCTTCAGAATCTAGGCCAGGCAAGGACCCCTCCCACATACACCCCAAGCTGTGGGAAATCGCATGTGCAAAGCAGCGTGGAGACATAGATATGTTCCCACACAAAGCAAGAACATGAGTTGGGGTAGAGGGGTCGGGTGTGATGGACAGGCTGGCTTGGTGGGCATGCCTTGGCAAGGCTTTCTATAGAAGCTGGGTGGGGCTTTGCCACCCATAAACTGCTTCTCATGCAGCTCTCTGACCTCCGAGGTAAGACAGAGTTTGCTCTGTGGCCTGGCAAGAAGTTTTGTGGGCTAGAAGTTTATTTATATCTGAGTGCAAATGAAGTTTCTCCCCTCCAAAAATCTCATCTTGGAGAACAATTATCCAGCCCCACCTCCCCAAGTTCCTCCACCCTCAGCATTGTCCTCCCCCTTCCAGGAAAGTCAGACAAGCTTTCATTGTTCTAGGTGAGCTCTGGTGACAGCTGAGGATGACACCGGGCTGTGGAGGTGGAGGGAAGGGGCTGACAAAATGCTGGAATTGGATCCAGGGGCGGGAAAAGAGCACCCCTCCCCCAATACTGAGATCGGCTTTCGACCCCACACAGGTGAAGTGTGCCTTTCCCCCCCACACCTTCCCCACCCACCGCCTGTCCTCACCTCCAGTCCTCACATCCAGGGCCCCATTTTAGGTCTGCTGAATTTGGAAGGAAGAAAGAAACGCCAAAGAGAAACTGGAATTGCCAACAAGCCGCTTACCTAACCTCGGTTTGAGTACAGAACATGTATGGGGCTGTGTCTATCTGTGTGGAAGGCCTGGGCACCCTGTGAATGACCCAGGATGCAAGGTCACCCTGTGGCTGTTCAAAACAAGGCAGGCTTGCCCAGCTCAGCCAGATCCCTCAGCAGGGATTTCGGGCAGCTCCAGGGGTTACCCCAGAATGACAGGCAAGGAGATACCACGGAAGGAGTGCTTTACTGGGAGTCAGGGGACCCGGGTGCTAGCTTTGTGACTTTGGGCAAGTCACAGAACTTCTGCAGATAACTTCTAAAATGCCTGCTGATTTTACTGATGCAAACATGTTACAGGTGTAAGGCAATACAAGTTGGTCTAGCAATGCCCTGAGTAGCCAGGAGGGGCGAAAACTAGATGACAGCCCTCCCAGGGCTGGCCATGCCTCCTTCTGCACACCAGTACATCCTTGTCCTCCAGGGCAGAGGCTGACACAAAGAAAGTACCAGTAAATGATTGTTAAATGAATAAATGGGTGAACAGCACACCGAAGGTTGTGGGGCACTTTCAAGGCCTTGACTATCCCAGCTCACGTCAGAAGACAGTTCAGACTCCCAGTCTTTGCCTCTGACACTGAGCAACAGGCACAAGGTGGAAGAGGAGGTTACAACACCCCTACCCACGGGAACGCAAAGGCCTGAGTTAGAATTAAATAAAACACAAACAAGACCAAGAAAGATAGACAAATGTGGCACTAACTGCCGTGGCTGCGAAGGGCTTGGTGATGGTTTCTACCAGAGGAGGCAAGTCTACATGTCCCTGTGAGCGGGTGGACAGCTCTGTCAGGCTGGGACCCGGGAGACTTGGGTGTCTTCTTGCTGGGTCCCTGCCTGGCTGGCCAGCCTTGAGCAGATCACTGGGGAATCCCTGGAGGCTGAACCTGGGAGGAGAAATGAGATAATGTGGAAATGAGGCTTGATGAACAGCCAGGACCTGGACTGCTGCAGGGCCAGCCCTTCTCCTCACAGGCTGGGCCGCCTCAGCAAGTCTGCTGGGTCCCCTGAGGTTTCTTATGTAAAACAGAAGAACGTGACTCCACGTCTCTCAGCTGCTTTGTAAGGACCCTGACATCCTAGGACTCAGGGGCCTTCTCTGTGACATGACAGCC